>NW_026526688.1:68937343-70437343 GCF_024362965.1 Panthera pardus
TAAATGTTAGCTGCAGCAGCATCACCACCATCATCATCATCACTATCATCATCGCCGTTAAAGAAACTAGCAGCCAGCTAGGTCTAAAGATCGAGTTGGAGGCAAAAATTTATTGACTACATAAAAAAAAAAAGTTTGTCCACTAACCAGGTATTTCTCTGCTATGAATAGTTAAGTGGAATTTTTAGCATTATCCATTACTCAGGGATGTTCGTAACTGCAAAATCAAGGCACTCACTACAAAGTACCGAAGAGCTTTTGGAACTTAAAAAAAAGAAAGAAGTCAAATTACAGTCTGTTTGGTAGTCATAATAGCACTATTTTAATTGGAACTAATCACTTGAGTATTTGTGATTTATATATAATGGAAGTTGCAGAATACTGGTCTGTGATACATCCAGTCTGCAGATATAATTGCTGTGGCCTAACTAGTGTTGGCATATACAAAACTGAAGTGACCAAGGTTAGAGAACAGGATTCAAATCTAAGTTAGCCTGCTTCCAAAAGCTTCTGTTATGCCATGCTGTCCCTTTGAATCTCTTCCAGGCAATATATATATATGTATATATATATATATATATACATACATATATATGTATATATATATTATACATAATAATATATATTATAATCATAATTATTATCATATATAGTATTTATTGGATATCCAATAGCATCATTGTTTCTATCATATAAAATGTGTCTGTCTGCCTGTCTATCAGTCTGTAAATCTGTCTGTAGGTATATAAGACCATCCTGGAAACTTTCTGTTTTCCCTCCAGATCTCTACCCTTTTCACATTGGTCTCTGCACTGGTAGGCTGATTTGTAAGGACTATATCAATGAACTTCCCCATCCACTGGCTTCTAGATAGGGTATATCAGTAGCAGATGAGAGAGAGGGGACGGTAAGACTTTGGAGCATTTATTTCCCATATTCCTCCCTAAAGTGGTCACTGTGAGAGGAAGTGGGCTGTAGCCCTTGACCAGAATTAAGAAGGGTAAGGCCCTTGTTCCTATTAGTTCCAGGGAATGGCATCACTGTGATTTCCTGGCATCCTCTCCACCCCTTTGTAAATAGTCTCTTTATTAAGATCTCTTCAAATTTCCCAGTATGAGTGTCTCATGTTGCCTGTCCTGACCTTGTGACTGATAACAATTCTTAATAGAAATAATGTAATGGACTGTGTAATTAATAAATTCATTTGCCTCCCAGCTTTAATATCCGCCTTCTTCCAGTCAGCTTCCTTCTTCTGTTGCGATTGTAAAATATATGCCCATTCCATACTGCCTCACTGCAACCACCGTCCCAGGACCATGGTGGGCCAACTATATCAATACCACCGCCACCACTGTCACCCCTGAACAATGATTAGCTCATGTGGCGAAGTTGTAATTTAAGCCAGATGGTAGAGATTCCTCACCCAGAATTTCCCACATTAGAGGTAAAAGTGGCCCTTTTCTTCTTGAATTGAGGACTGTTGAATGTAACACTGGGGTTCTCTGAGGCCATCCTCTCTATTCCCAGCAGAATATTCTGCAGAATGGAGCTCAACAGAGGCAACTAGGAATGAATGAGAGGAAGACGACACTAAGAACAGTCTCTGGAGTCACTGTGCCCAGTTTCAAACTCTGAGCTGCCAGTCCCCACAGCTCTCTTCTACAATTGCCTTCACCATTATGTCAACAAATGTAGTGTATTTTTTTTTCCCTTGAACCTATTAGAGTTTCTGTCACATGCAACTAAAAAAAGAAAAAAAAAAAGTACTGATTAAAACAATGGCAAAAACTTTGCAAACTGATATGTTTCTAATATTTGAATCCAATTGTTTCAAAGAATCCAGAATTCAGCAATGCTGGCAAGACATGCACTAGAAAAGTCCTGATCTGTATATACATCAAAATCAATAGGACTTTTTATTACCAGGAGCTTCTAGTAAGCCTCTACTGAAATTCAATTTGCTTCAGGGCATATTTTGGACATATTCCTGGTTCAGATTATTTCCCAGAGAGGAAGACGACTGCACTGGGAGAGGGGGGATTGTAATGGGTGTGCAAAGGAAGAACTTTCATTTCTTCTCATTTTTAAAGTTTATTTATTTTGAGAGAGAGAGAGAGAGAGAGAGAGAGAGAGAGACGGCTTGTGTGTATGTGTGTATGTGTGTGTGTGCACGTGCTCGCGCTCTCGCACCAATGGGGGAGGGGCAGAGAGAGAGGGAGAGAGAGAATCCCAAGCAGGCTCTGCGCTGTCAGCGTGAGATCACGAACTGAACCAAAATCAAGAGTTGGTCACTCAACCGACTGAACCACCTAGATGCCTCTCTTCTCATTTTTAAATTAGCTAGTACGGTTAGGTAATAATGATTAATAGTGGTGTTTTGGTTTTACTACCCACTGTGGGATTTTACTTTTTTTTTTTTTTTTTTTTTTTTTTGGTTGAAGAGAGCCTCGATTAATATTAGGTAGAATAATAGAAGAACAATTATTTTTCCTCCGTGGAGTAACCTCCTTCCACGGGTGTGACATTGTGTGGATTTAAGACAAGAACAAAGGCAGCACAAAAGATACATGGGGTGTACCCTCCATTACAAGTATTTGCTATGTATGAACAATCCTAGTCACCCACTTCCCTGGCAGAGCCATTGTGAGGCTAACAAAGACTTTGAAAAGATAGGAAATGACTTATAAATATTAATAATAGTTTACCTTCCTACATTTACAAGTACTCAGCCAACACTACTCACCACTTTTTGTTGTGCATATCAAAGCACAGCTTTTCACTAAAATTCTAAGGTTAGTTTTAGAGCATTTATATTATTGCTGGTAAAGTGGTTCTCTTGGCAAGAACTTGGAACTCTGAAATAAGAATTTATAAAATTAACAATGAACCGGAGTGCTTGGGTGGCTCAGTTGGTTAGGCATCCCAGTCATGGGATTTGGCCCTGTGTCTGGCTCTGCACTCAGCATAGAGCCTGCTTGGGATTCTCTCTCTCTGCCCCTCCCCGCTTATGTGTGCATGCACTCACTTTCTCTCTCTCTCTCTCAAAATAAATAAACATTAAAGAAAAAAAAGATTAACAACAAATATCATTAAAACACCATAACAGAAAAGGAAAGACCAAGAAATAACCCCAAAGGAGGGTCAGAGAACATTGCAAACCTATTCCCCAAGGAGAGGATGGGCAAGGAAGACATCTAAATCCAAGTTGTCCTCAATTTACCAGCTGCCATTCTTACTCTCAAAATGGATATTGGTGAGTTCATTTAGAACTTAGAAGAAAATATTTCTAGGGAAAGAATGTTAAAGATGGTGGTTAGGTTTGTAGTAGGCCTTGTAAGCCTACTAACCCCCTTGTTGCCGCACCAGAAAAATTCTACTTCCAGAGCGCCTGCGTGGCTCAATCCCTTAAGCGTCCAACTTCAACTCAGGTCTGATCTTGCGGTTCGTGATTTCAAGCCCTGCTTCTGGTGCTCTGCTGTCAGCGTAGAGCCTGCTTCAGATCCTCTGTCTCCCTCTCTCTCTTCTCTTTCTCTCTTTCTCAAAAATAAACATCTGAAATGATTCTAGTTCCCTGTTTTCCCTGAGGGAAACAGCAACATTCCAACCTGCAACCCAGGGTGCTGGAATATCTCCCTATTTCCCAAACTGCCATCCACCATGACTCCCCAGTTGGGAAAGTAGGAATGGAATGCTCCAGTCTCCTCTCCTCCTGGGCCAACAGAAAAATTCCTCTTGGTGACAAAAGAAAAAAGAATTCTCAGGTAACCAATGTTAACAGGAAGGGGACAGTGACTCACATATTAAGGATGTTCCTAAGTTAGTCTTCAGGGCTCGGGAAGGGCCTGCATCCAGCTACTTGCTTCACCTTCTTTCATCATGAGTTTGTCATTGTTACCCTTTATGTTTGGGTTTGGTTTAATAGAAATAGCTATGTTGCTTTTCAATCACGAGAGGCGGCAGGTGTTTTGACTCTTCTTTCTTGTGGGCAGATCACAAAACCTGTAAACCCAGGCTACTCCCCTCCACTAGTCCTTTGTCCTCACTAGAGCCTCAAGGGAAAGGTCACTCTGGACACCTTGAACCGAAGTGCCAGAAACCGTGCACAGTTTCCACGAGCCACCTCACAGGATTCTCAAGCACAATCTCTTTTACAAAAACTTCCGGCGACAACTAAAACCAGAAGTAACTCTGATATACACACACACAACATTTAAACAGCAAACGCCTTTCCTTTTCCCTCCCAAAATATTAGCATGTAAATGAGTTAGCTAGCAGCCACTGCTAACATTTTTTTTTTTTTTGCTGCAAAATTATTGGCTAATTATACCAATTATTGTATTCTTAGCCTATCAGACCATGCTTTGATCATCCAGAAACAAAACTGTTTCTTGGAAGCAATCCATGGGACAACAAATGGGGTCTGTTTTGATTGTTCTTTCTGAAAACCATGTAGCCTGTAGTGCTCATCATCATTATTGACCACTGAGGGTTGGCATTGATCCAGAAAGAATGGTTATAACACATCGTCAAGAGTTCTTAGGAGAGGAGTTCCCACTTGGCAACTCTCCCCTCTAAAACATTCATAAAAACAAATAATCGCCACACGAACAAATACTCTCCTGCCTACAGACTTATCACTCTACCTTTCAGAATACTGGACATTCTGATTATATGGGTAGATGCACCCATATATCAGTGATAAAAGTGATAAAAGTTCCCTTCTGTCTTATATTACATATTGTCATATTGAAGACAATCTAATAAAAAGAAGCAAAGAAATATCTACAGAGTTGGCAAAATATTCACATATCTATCATTTGGTTGATACTAACAATTTAAGGTTCTTTGGAACCATATGTGTATCTTTACATTTGAAAATGTCCAGAGATGATCTGGCATTAAAACTTAACCACCTTTCAGAAAAGTTTTTCCCATGTAAGTCAAAGCTTAGTAAACTATTAACGCAACGTATACTTACTATGAGATTGTCAAGGTCATACCAGGCAACATGATGGTAGTATCCAAATATACCTCAAAAAATAACTTAAAACGTATTTACATTCTATCATTCATCAGTACCTATATTGCCTTTGAATCAAATACTTGCTGCCTGTTGATGTTTATTATGCTGAAGGTTTTTCTGCTCCACTGTATTCACAGTGTTAAAGTGTACTCATTACATTATGGTTTTAAACACTTTGATAGTACAAACTGTTGCAGATTTTCATCTCTAATGATTCTTTCTTTCTCACAGTTTTGATGCGAACATTCTATTTATGGTAGGGCATGGTAATTCAGGTTAGGGGCAGATTGTAACAAGAACCATCTGTCCTTTTCCCCCATCTGAGTCCTTCTGTCATGATTAATTGTTGTTACAAAAACAAAAAAAGCGTACCACCTCTTTGCTGGTGTCTTGCAAGAGGTTAGCAGTCATTGTCTTCTTTTAGAGTAATGGTGCTTAAAATGTTACAGCCTTTGTTCTCTGTGGCCTTATACGCATGATCTGCTATTGTGGTTCCAAAGCCTTCTCCTAGACTGTGAGAAACAGGTGGAACCCACTCTTGTGAATGTCAGAGTCTCATAAAACGGAGACAAAATTTAAAATGTTAGTCAAGAATGTTCCTCTTTGTTTTAAGTATCTCAGCCGTCTGCCTCATGGGAACAAAAAAACAACTGAGGAAAAAAATATATACATATAATTTTTATACTGATAAAAATGAGCTTCTAAAAAGTAAAAGAAAATTACTGGCACTGCATCAATGTATCAATGTTTGACGGAAAATAAGTTAAAAACATAAATCCACATTTCCTAAAGATCTCTGCCATTGCTTAAGTTCAAAAGTATCCCAAGAGAAAGTGCAAGGAGCCAGAGCTAGGATGTAATTTTTTTTTATTTAATTTTTTTATTAGAAGGAAGTGCATTCCAGGAGGGACCAACATGGGGAATAATCTAGGAGATGAAAGGTCTGTTCAGAGGTGTTGTGTTATGAGCTCTGGAGGGGCTCCCAAAGGATCTACATCAGTTCAAGTAGAAAAGTTGCAAAGTTGTGTTACAATCCCCAAAATGCTGCCCCGGTATTTATTCAACCAGTATTTATTAAACACCTTCTATGTATCCAAAATTGGATATATAGAGAAGGGGGAATAAGATGCAAAACTTATAGAATAAAAGATATCCTTGCTGTTGTTTTTAATTGTCAAGGAACTTTAATCTACTGGAAAACTGAGACATTTAAACCCAGGACAACCAAGAAATGGAGACATCCTCCAGTGATGTGATTTGGGGAAACACAAAGGCTCTGTCTTTCCCAGAATATCCTTTCCCTTAGTCTGCCTATTTTTCTGAAGTCATCCCTAGTAGAACTTTTCAAGTTCAGGCTTTTTATTTAGGCGAAGATGAGGAACACACACAGGCACAGAATCCCTATAATGCCCCTGTGACAATGTAACTATGTTACTTAAGAGGGCTCATGCAGTTTTCAAATAACATTTCAGTCTTGGCAGAGTGCAAAACAAGGTCCTGAGGTAGTGAGATCTAAGACAAGAAACAAAAATATCGGTAAGGAAGGAAAAACAGAATGGTCCAGAAAAAGCTGTGGGAAGTAGCTAATTACGAAATTGATGAAGTGAGTTCAAACTAGGCATCCAGAATATATAGGGGCATTTCAATGCCAGTGTGCTAAAGCTAGAATTTTACTTATGAAGAATGAAAAACTAAGAGAGGTAACTATCTAGAAGAAAATGTGTTAATCTTCAGACTGGATCAGAAGAGATGGAGACTGAAAATCAGGGAGATCAATGAAAAGACTATTGATTTTTTCAGGAATATAGAGACAAAATACCTGAATTGTGAAGGTATAATAAGAATAAATTATTATTCTCAATAAATATAATGAGCTGTAGTAACAGATTACATATGAGAATTGAGGGAAAGAGGGGCAAAAACTCCCAAGTATTATTTTTTTTAATGTTTATGTACTTTGAGAGAGAGAGAGAGACAGAGAGAGAGAGAACATGAGCGGAGGAGAAACAGAAAAAGAGAGAGAGAATCCCAAGTAGGCTCCATGCTGTCAGCACAGAGCCCAATGCGGGGCTCGAACCCACACACCATGAGATCATGACCTGAGCCAAAGTTGGATGCTTAACCAACTAAGCCACTCAGGTGCCCCAACTCCCAAGTTTTAATGGTAGGTAACTGGAAGCTGACGATGGCAGTCACATAATCAACTGGACATTTCCTGTTGCTTTATGACTGAGGACTGGGGTCTTAGTGAGATATGGGCCAAAGACACAAGAATCTGCAAGTCACAGAAAATCAAAGCCTTGAGGGTAAATGACAAAGAAGAGTGGGGAGAGCCAGGGATAAGATTTCTTGGAAGGTTCACAGTTTGTTGGGAAGGAACAGAGCCATCATAACTAAAAGGAAAGGGATAATGAGAAAGTGAAGGGAAAGAGGAAGAGGGAGCCTTAAGAAGAATAAGATGATCAGTACTATGAAATGGTGGTCTAAAATATTCATTTTGGGGGGAGGTTGGGTGGCTCAGTCGGTTAAGGGTCCAATTCTTGATCTTGGCTCAGGTCATGATCTCGCCTTTCATAAGTTCAAGCCCCACGTGGCTCTGCAATGAAGGACGGCACAGAGCCTGCTTGGGATTCTGTCTCTCCTTCTCTCTGCCCCTCCCCAGCTTGTGCTGTCTCTCTCTCTCAAAATAAATAAATAAACTTTAAAAAGTTAAAATATTCCCTTTTTTCTCACCTTCAGATGATTGTCTAGCTGGATATAGAACTCTGACAGACTTTCTCTTAGTACTTTGAAATTAGTCCATTGCCTTTGGCTTATGCTGTTACTCTGAGAAGTCTGGTGTCATTCCAATTATCATTCCTTTGTTGGTAGTTTCTTTTTCACTAATGACTTTTGTATTTATTTTGGAGAGACAGAGAGATAGAGTGCAAGCAGGGAAGGGGTAGAGAGAGACACACACACACAGAATCTGAAGCAGGCTGCAGGCTCGGAGTGCAGAGCTGTCCATAACCCTACGTGGGGCTCAAACCCACGAAGCACAGGATCCTGACCTGGGCCGAAGTCAGACTCCTGACCAATGAGCCACCCAGGCACCCCTTCACTAATTACTTTTAAACTATTCTCTTTGCCTTTGTTCTGAAATCTTGCTAAAATGTATTTTTATTTACACTTCTTGGGACTCAGTGTGAATCATGTATCTAAGGAGTATGTCTTTTAGGAATTTTAAAAAGTTCTTTAGATGCTCTCTTTAAATATTACAGTCTCCCATTTTCTTGATTCTTTCTTTTAACACACCCAAAAGTTTTATAAGGGCGGTTGAAAGTTAGACCTTTTAATTTTCTTCTCCATCCCAATCTACCTCTCTCTCTCTCTTTTTTAAAGAGAACAGATGTTTAATTATTTTATTTTTTTGAGTGAACTCTACACACAACATGGGGCTTGAACTCCTGACCCCGAGAGTCACATGCTTTATTGACTGAGCCAGCTAGGTGCCCCCAATTTACCTCTCTTTTATATTTTCCATCTCTTCCTCCCTCCAAGTTATATACCACTAATTCCCTCAGGCCTACTTTGCAGTTTATCGAGTCTTATTTTCTGCTCTTTAATTCTTCTGTTAATGTTTCATTTTCAATTACTTTGGTTTTTCATTTATAGAAATTATATTTATTTCTTTCAAATCTGTATGTTGGTTTTTCATAGGCTCTTATTATTTTCTCATACTTTAGAGTCCTTCTTTTCTGCTGTTAATCACATATTTATTTTATAGTCCCTACTTAATAGTTCTGCTATCTGAAAGTCTTGGGAAACCTAATCCTCCTAATTGTTGTGTGTCTCTGCTGACTGTCAGACATGGTGAACTGTTTTCTTGTGCGCTTTGTATTTAGGGATATGTGTTCATTTTCAGCATGAGCAACCCTCACAGCCTGAGCTAACAAGGTGTTCCTTCACATCAGTTTTTACGTTTGCCTCTGCTAGGAGTCTTAGGGCTATCACCAGACAGAACCAATTTTTATACCAATTTGTTGACAGAGATACTTGGTCCAGGCAGATTGCATAAATCAGCATTCAGCAAACCACCATCTATTTTTGTAAATAAAGTTTTATTGAAATGCAAACATGCTAGGTTATTTACATATTGTCTGCAGCAGCTTTCATTCTACAATGGTAGAGTTGAGTGGCTGCATTAGAGACTGGAAGGCCCATAAAGTTGATAATATTTACCATCTGGCTCTTCAAAGAAAATGTTTGCCACACCCCGGTGTAAATTCAAATCCTAAACCAGAGTAAGAGTAGGCATAAGGGTACAGATTCTCAGGGAGGAGACCATTTCCTTCCACCCAGAGTCTAAGCTGACAAGTTTCTTTGTTGACGCAATCTGCTACTCGGGAGGTTGCTTTTGTTTTTGTCTTTTAATAGTCTATACTTTCACTAAGGGCTTAGCTTTTTGAGGGTCCTGAAGGGTCATGCAGATTTGTTGATCCTAACTCTCTATCTTGCATGAGTCCAGAGCCTAAGGACATTTAAATCCAAACCCCTACATCTAGAAAAGCACATTTTCCTGCCACACCAGCACCCCCTCTAGGGATTGCAGTACCCACACTCCTATACTATTTTTGTCTCCTACAGATGTCACTTAATAAATCAGCTACATATTAGCAATTTCTTTTCAGCAGTTATAGGTGTTTTATAGCAAAGCATTTCTTGTTTTTGTTTTTTTTTAATGTTTTTAATGTTTATTTTTGAGAGAGAGACAGAGACAGAGTGCAAGTGGGGGCAGGGCAGAGAGAGAGAGGGAGACACAGAATCCGAAGCAGGTTCCAGGCTCTAAGCTGTCAGCACAGAGCCCGACACGGCACATAAACCCACCAATTGTGAGATCACGATCTGAACCGAAGTCGGACGCTTAACCAACTGAGCCACCCAGGTGCCCCTATAGCAAAGCATTTCTTAAGTTTTGTAATAGGTTATATTTCTGGGAATTAAAAGTTGTGTGAAATGTAACTGGAATCTTGGAAGACTGAAAACCAAAATTTTGCAAAAACAATTTTAGGATTCTGAATAAGACTGTGTAAGTGCAGTCAAACAGGTAGCAGATATTTAGGAACATTGAGAAAGAACTAGGTAATGACGGACATAAAGATACATACCATAGTCAGTAATGATTGAAGGCCACATAGCAGAGAGGACTCTGACATCAGACTTGGCCCAATTTGAATCCTCCCTGTGAGACCCTTAGAAAGTAATTTCTCATAACCTCAATTTCTTTATCTGTGAAATGGGAATAATAAGGTCCAACATGTAGCAAAATCCCAAGACATGACCCTCTAATTAACATGAATGTGTTACAATGTCTTTAGAGTAAGTACTCTTCAGATTATTTCTTTCCTGCTTGGAAGGAAGGAAAGAACCATATTTAACATGTGGCATAGATAACAGCAAATATTTCTAGCTGAATTTAGCCACTGTCATTGTTTCCATGGCAACTACCTTACCCTGAGAAGAGGGGCAAAACACATAAAGATGCTATAAAAGATTGATAGTCCCTTGTTTGAAATGATCTTCATAACTCTCAGGGTTATGAGGGCAGGAGTTATCCCAAACATGTGGCAATAAAATTTAAAGTAGTTATCAACTGTTTCCCTTGAGAAACTATTTAGTAATTTTTAACTGTTTAATAACCTGGCCTCATTTTTTTAAATTTTTTGTTTATTTTTGAGAGAGAGACACATAGTGTGAGCAGGGGAGGGGCAGAGAGAGAGAGAGACAGAATCTGAAGCAGTCTCCAGGCTCCGAGTTGTCAGCACAGAACCTGACACGGCTCAAACCCTCAAACCGTGAGATCATGACCTGAGCCAAAGTCAGACGCTTAACCGACTGAGCTACCCTGGCGCCCTCCACCCCCTTTTTAATGTTTATTTATTTTTGAGAGAGAGAGAGACAGAGAGACAGAGAGACAGAGCGTGAGCAGCAGGAAACTGACCTCATTTTTAACTATGTCTACTCAACTGTTCTAGAAGGTAATCCGATTGATACAAGTAATTTGTCAGAGTATACACATTAGGTAGACATTAAGAAGGGAAAAATAAGGCAGAAAACATGGTGTGAGGAAAAAGGAGAGTTTAGATTGGAGAAAGGAAGGCAGGATGTTGGTTCTGATTGTGAGGCTGGGAGATGTAGTGCAGCCTAGAAGCAGCAACGTAATGGGGGAGGGGAAAAGGGGAAACTGTCACACGAATAATATAGTTCAATGTTATTTCTTCTCATTATACAGTGGTAACACAACCACGTGAAGGCCTTGCTTGACTCTTATTTATTCAGATCTAGCATTTTTTCCCACTAAAGAAAGCCGTGAGTCATTTCTCCAATAAATTCTTTAGATTACCCTTCTTTTCAAACCCTGTGTTTTCAAGCAATCTTTTCTGATACAATTTTTCAGTGGAACTCACAGAAGACGACATAAATCAAGTTTTCTATACCTTAGAGTGTTTTAATCAGTCAAATTTCTTTCCTTAAAATCTTACACTTATTTTCAATGAGAACTTATTCAAGTGTAATGAATATAGGGATACAAATCCCCTTTGGTTATCTATTAATATTATTTCTAAACACATAATTAACATGACATAATTTTACTTCCAACCATGGCTTTAAAAAAAGGAAAGCAATACTGTGCTTGAACACTTTCAGTCTCTAAAATGCAAATACCCTCAATTATTAGGGAGCTTATGTTCTAAAGAAAACAGCTTTTAAAAAAACTTACTAAATGAATAAATACATTAAAAAATCTCAATTTTATTTACTATGAAAAGCTGATGAAAAGGCATTCTTCCTCATGGTAGGAAACTTAGGTTCTGATGAACTTGTCTAGACATATCCAGGACATTTATTTAGAAGATGGAGAGTAGAGTCTACCCCACCACCCCTCCCTTTCCAAAACAGGTACTGCGACGGGGTCTCCATTCATTGTCAAATACTCAAAATCAGCTATCAGTTGGTATAGACTGAAAGTTTGTGTGCTCCCGACCTTCATACAGTACCTTGAAACCCAATTCCCAATGTAAGAGTATTTAGGAATGGGATGAAGACTTTGGAAAGTGATTAGATCAAGAGGGTGGAGCCCTCATTAATGGGCTCGGTGCCCTTTAAAAGAGGCCCCAGAGAGATCCCTGGCACTTCTACCGTGTGAAGACAGAGAAGAGACAATGGTCATCTATAAACCAGGAAGGAGGCTCTTACCAGATACTGAATCTGTCAATGCCTTGATCCTGGACCACCCAGTCTCCAGAGGAATAAATGTCTGTTGTTTTTAAACCACCCAATTTATGGTATTTTGTTATAGTGGCCAGAAAGGACTAAGACAGAATGTTAAAGTCTGCTTAGAGAGGAACTAGCAAGACACCATTTGCTCAGAGGCCTTCCAAAATGAAAGTGCAAATTGCTCAGTACAGGAATAGCCTTAAAGTTTGTGAGAGTAGGTATAATTTGAAACATCCTAAAAGGTCCCCTGACCACATACATCTTCCTAGGAATGTGAAATTCTGTTCACAAATAATTGCATGTATTATTAATGCAAAGGTAAAGAATCAAATAGAAAACCCAATGTTGTATTACATTAATGTAACTTGAGAGCTAATTAATGCTTCCTTTAATCCCCTCAGTACACAAGTGTGTCCCTTCCATATGTGGAACTTGATATGAAAAATCTTGGGGCGCCTGGGTGGCTCAGTTTGTTAAGTGTCTGATTCTTGATTTTGGCTCAGGTAATGATCTCACAGTTTGTGAGACCAAGCCCTGAGCCGGCCTCTGCACTCTGCACTGAATGTGGAGCCTGCCTAAGATTCCCTCTCTCTCTCTCTCTCTCTCTCTGCCCATCTCCTCTGCTTGCATGCTCTCCCTAAAAGGAAAAAATGACAAGAAAAGAAAAATATATAAAACCTCATAGGTTAAAGACAATAGGCTCAGTAGAATTAGACTATGACATTTTAATGAAAAGGGTTTTAAAAACATTCTGTGGGGAGTGAGGGGGTAGAAATGAGTGATGGGCACTAAGAACACTTGTTAGGATGAGCACTGGGTGTTGCATATAAGAGATGAATCACTGGGTTCTACTCCTAAAGCCAAGACCACACTGTATGTTAGCTAACTTGACAATAAATGAATGAATGAATGAATGAATGAAAACATTATTCTGTGTAATATTCTCTGTATATATTCTGAATACATATATACACTACTTACTATTTAGTTAATTTAATTTATATTTAATATTTTTTCAATATGATTAAAATAACAACTCTTGAGAAAGGACACTCTAAACTCTATAAATGTTGGAGAAAAAGTTAACATGAAAAGTCAGTGATGCTTTTTTAAAACAATCTTCCTAGCACATTTTTGAATAGTATAGGAGAAAAATATTATTCATCCATATGTCTTTCAAATAAGAAACAATGAAGAATTCCAAGATCACTGACATCAGAGATGTGATTTTTCCTTAGTTCTTACTTCCTTAATTCTTTTCTAGCCTACTTGACTTGGTCATTTTGTAAACTAAAATAGAAGGCATAATGAAGGAAATGCTTTTACTTTTATTTTATTTTTTTACTATTTTATTTATTTTTTAAATTTACATTCAAGTTAGTTAGCATATAGTGCAACAATGATTTCAGGGATAGATTCCTTAATGCCCCTTACCCATTTAGCCCATCCCCCCTCCCACAACCCCTCCAGCAACCCTCAGTTTGTTCTCCATGTTTATGAGTCTCTTCTCTTTTGTCCTCCTCTCTGTTTTCATATTATTTTTGCTTCCCTTCCCTTGTGTTCATCTGCTTTGTATCTTAAAGTCCTCATTTGACTGAAGTCATAAGATATTTGTCTTTCTCTGATTAATTTCACTTAGCATAATACCCTCTAGTTCCATCTACATAGGTGCAAATGGTAAGATTTCATTCTATTTGATTGCCGAGTAATACTCCATTGTATATAAATACCACATCTTCTTTATCCATTCTCCCATCGGTGGACATTTGGACTCTTTCCATACTTTGGCTATTGTCGAGAGTGGTGCTATGAACATTGGGGTGAATGTGCCCCTTCGAAACAACACACCTGTATCCCTTGGACAAATACCTAGTAGTCCAATTGCTGGGTCGTAGGGTAGTTCTATTTTTAATTTTTTGAGGAACCTCCATACTGTTTTCCAGAGTGGCTGTACCAGTTTGCATTCCCATCAGCAATGCAAAAGAGATACTCTTTCTCTGCACCCTTGCCAACATCTGTTGTTGCCTGAATTGTTAATGTTAGCCATTCTGACAGGTGTCAGGTGGTATCTCATTGTGGTTTTGATTTGTATTTCCCTGATGATGAGTGATGTGGAGCATTTTTTCATGTGCTGCTTGGCCATCTGGATGTTTTCTTTGGAGACGTGTCTATTCATGTCTTCTGCCCATTTCTTCACTGGATTATTTGTTTTTCGGTGCTGAGTTTGATAAGTTCTTCATAGATTTTGGATACTAACCCTTTATCTGATATGTCATTTGCAAATATCTTCTCCCATTCAGTTGGTTGCCTTTTAGTTTTGCTGATTGTTTCCTTTGCTGTGCAGAAGCTTTTTATTTTGATGAGGCCCCAATAGTTCATTTTTGCTTTTGTTTCCCTTGCCTCCAGAGACGTGTTGAGTAAAGAGTTGCAGCAGCCAAGATCAAAGAGGTTTTTGCCGGCTTTCTCCTTGAGGATTTTGATGGCTTCTTGTCTTACATTGAGTCTTTCATCCATTTTGAGTTTATTTTTGTGTGTGGTGTAAGAAAGTGGTCCAGGTTCATTTTTCTGCATGTCGCTGTCCAGTTTTCCCAGCACCACTTGATGAAGAGACTGTCTTTATTCCATTGGATATTCTTTCCTGCTTTGTCAAAGATTAGTCGGCCATATGTTTGTGGGTCCATTTCTGGGTTCTGTATTCTGTTCCATTGATCTGAGTGTCTGTTTTTGTGCCAGTACCATACTGTCTTGATGATTACAGCTTTGTAGTATAGCTTGAAGTCCGGGATTGCGATGTCTCCTGCTTTGGTTTTCCTTTTCAAGATTGCCTTGGCTATTTGGGGTCTTTTCTGGTTCCATACAAATTTTAAGCTTGTTTGTTCTAGCTCTTTGAAGAATGCTGGTGTTATGTTGATCGGCATTGCAGGAAATGCTTTTAAATACTAAAATGATCTTTGAGAGAGAAGAGCAGTGAAGCTACTAACAGGTCACTTCTATTTCCCTACAAGCTTCTTTTTTAGAAAAATTTTAGCAATGATTCATTTGAAATGTTTTAAAATTTCCTAGTACACTTTTCTTGTTCCATGTGATCCTTTTGGCTTGGTAAACTTGAAGAATGCAACCCACAACACACCAAGCCTCAATTCGCTCTCTTCTAACCATCGCCCAAACCAATTTCGTTGACTTGAAAATATTCATTGTTCATCGTGCTATTCATTATTTATTCATCAGCTCTTATTAATAATAGATAGTCATAAATTACAAATATCAAAGTTAATACTCTTAGGGCTGTCTTTTGACATTATCCCTGCAAGTACCTAAATAAACAAATAAAAACTAAAGCTTAAGGAATAAACTTCAGTGACAAAAGACAAGGAAAATACCACCCTCTTAAATATAAGTTTATTTATTTTTAGAACACAATGAAGCTAAATAGCCTACTGAGTCAGTCCACCCTTCAGTGCATGTTGTAAGAAGCCTTCTATTTTTGCTCAGTATCTTTCTCTCTTGTTGCTCTTTAAACCAAAAGCATTGGGACTTTGCTTTGCAAAGCCACACTAACATTTCATTCTGCAATTATCTTCATGGGGTTGAGTCACAAACAGATAAACCAAAAGGTAATGCCTTCCTGTATTTTTATCAACTCTTTTTTGTGCAGAGTATTTAAAAATGCAATCAGCCAGGGGTGCTTGGCCAGCTCAGTCAGTAGGACATTGATTCTTGATCTCAGGATCATGAGTTCAAGCCCCATGTTGGGCCTAGAGAGATTACTTTAAAAAAAAAAAACCAAAATGCAATCAGCCAGAATGAACTAAAGATAATGGATCAGCAAAATAGACAGTGAATCACAAGCAGTTATCAAGACTAGCCAAGATAATCAGGTGAGGTCATTACAAGTTGGGACACCACACTTTACACAGTAAAAGGAAAAGGAAGGGGTAGGGGAACTATGGGGAAAACCTGGGTCTGGGAACTAGACACCAGACCGGCTTTGAATCTCAGTCTATCTTTCTGAATGTCAGTTTCCTTACCTAAAAAAGGGGATAGTTAAATCTTTCATGAATGTATAGACTATCCTAATAGACGATGATAATGACTAGCATGTAACAGGTGTTTTAAAATAGTGGCTCATATTATTAATATGGAAAAATATTAAACAACTTAAATTACTTTAACATTGCAACTAAAGCCAATGCTCTTGGTTTCAAGTCCTTGTAAGCCTTGCTTTCTAGGCCATAGCAGCCTGGCAGAGGACAATGAAGGGATAACTACCTATTTCAAAGATAACAAAAGGATGCCTGGGTGGCTCAGTCGGTTAAGCATCCGACTTTGGCTCAGGTCATGATCTCATGGTTCCTGGGTTTGAGCCCTGAATTGGGCTCTGTGCTGACAGCTCAGAGCCTGGGATCCATTTGAATTCTGTGCCTCCCTCTCTCTCTCTGTCCCTCCCCTGCTCTTGCTCTGTCTCTCAAAAATAAAAAAATTGTTTAAAAATGTTAAAAAAAAAAAAAAAAAAAGATAGCAAAAACAGCCTCGGATTTGTAGCTGCTCAAAGTGGAATCACCGAGCCTCTTTCTCTCCTCTGGCAAGGTTCATGGGTGGCCCTGTGTCCTCCTGGCAGCCAGTGAAGTTCTGCTGAGATGTAGCTCTGTCCACACACACGTGGCTTGTGAGCTGACACTTGCTGCTCCTGCCAGTGTGGACTGTGACTTCACCACTGCTGCTGGGTTCTCTGGTCACTGCCAGCCCCTGTGCCACCATGATTTCCCACTGTTGATGTCAGCTCTCTCTCTCTTTCTCTCTGTCTCTCTGTCTCTCTGTCTCTCTCTCTCTCTCTCTCGATACTGCCAGGTTCCTGCCATCAGCGGTAAGACATTTGCAAGTTTCCTAGAGATATGCCCTCAGTTTCCACACTGCTCCTGCTGTTCCAGCTCTATTCTTTAAGTGTTCAGTTCTTTCACAAGCCTGTCATTTTGTTTCAAAGGATTAATGAGGGACTCTGTGCCAAGGTCTCTCCCTGCCCACCGTGAGCATTGCAGAATACCATCAAGGGCCAGCATATCCCTAGTCTCAGGCTGAGGCAAGTGTCTGTGTTTCAGGAGTAAGGCAGAAGCCTCTGGGCCTCGGGCCTGAGGGTTATGAGGGGACAGGGGAGAGAGACACAGGCCGAGGGCCAGCTCTCTCGGCTGAGGACTGTGCAGCAGAGGGATTCTCCCAGCAGGAGCCAAACTTCTGAGCATTAGGTTTTTTTCTATTGTTTAGTGGCTGCACTCCTTTTCTCTCAACTTGTCCCCTGAGTAGTCAGCATACTTGGGTATGTTACATTACTTAATATTACTCTAGAGTTTGCATACGGTTAAGGAATTTCACGGATAGGTTTGCTTTGCACAGGATTAAATCCCAGGATGATACTACAGTCCTCACCTCTCTGGCTACCCCAAAGTTTCTCAGATTTGTAATCTGAGGGATGGTGGCTTACACCTGCCATAAGAACTGGTTCAGCTCAGCTCCGCTTTAGTTCCTGATTTGGGCAGCAAGTACCAAGATCCTCAATGGGCCCTGAGTTTGAATCTCCTTATTGGACCGACTGGGAAGCAGTACCCCCACTGTCTCCACTAGGTTTCTAAACTGGTGCCCCCGTTGTCCCATCACAGTAAATGAAATCCTCTCTAAAATTTCACCTCCTGAGTCCATTCTCTTAGCTGAGTTGGCTGGTAGAATTGGAAATCTGTCTTGGACCCCATTAGGGCAACCCTTGAGCATATTAGATCCCTACTGAAACACAACTTGGTCCACCCAGTGCTGGTGTCCTGTGCTCAACAGTCAGGCCTGCCAGGAGTCTTGGGTACCCCACCTATGGCAGGATTCACCACGCTGTTCCCTGGGCTCGGTGGGAACCCTGATGCCTCACCATAGATCTAAACTGGGCCTTAGCACGACTGGAAAGTACTCTGTGGTTGGCCTGTCTGCTTTCTCTCAGCCCAAAGAATCTCTGAGGTCAGCTTCCACAGCCGAGTACCCAGCATTTGTACGCCTCTTGTGCGGAGGGACATTGCCATTCCAGGTCCCTCCCCACCTTCTGGAAGCCAGTCAGCTGTCTCATCAATTAGCCCTGGGATGGTCTCCCTTCCCTGCTCAGAAATTGTCTCCTCCCCAAGGCCCCATGCATGCTTTCACAAAACTCAACTGCATTTTAAAGTCAACTCGTCAACTTTTACCGTATGTTGAAAATATTCGAGCCCATATTTTATCACTACTAGATTCACATTCATATTTTAGAACATGCAACCTCAGGAAAACTTGCTCTCTGGGGTCTGTAACAAAGAACAGACATCAATCCCAGGCTCTTACAGAATTCCAATGTACAGGGAAGAGTTGCTCTGTATTATATTTGCAACTCACACGTGTCCACTAGCAGCACCCTTCAACCCATGCTATTATCTCTTCTCTTTGTTATTCATTTTACTGAGCTGTCCAATGATATTTATCCACATGCATGCTCTCCATTTTATTTTATTATTTTTTAATGTTTATTTATGTAAATTTCTTTTTTACATTTATTTATTTTTGAGAGACAGAGCACGAGTGGGGCAGGGGCAGAGAGAGAGGGAGACACAGAATCCAAAGCAGGCTCCAGGCTCCGAGCCGTCAGCACAGAGACTGATGTGGGGCTCGAACTCACAAACCATGAGATCATGACCTGAGCCGAAATCAGAGGCTTAACCGACTGAGCCACCCATGCGCCCTTAATGTTTATTTATTTTTGAGAGAGAGAGAGCACAAGCTGGGGATGGACAGAGACAGAGGGAGACACAGAATCCGAAGCAGGCTCCAGGCTCTGGGCTGTGAGCACAAAGCCGGATGCAGGGCTCAAACTCTCGAACTGCCAGACCATGACCTGAGCTGAAGTCAGGTGCTCAACTGACTGAGCCACCCAGATGCCCCTCGTGCTATCCACTTTAGAACATAAACTCTCACAGATCAGGTCTATGTTCAAGACATACTATTCTGTAACATATCGATCACAATGATATTTGCACTTACATGTTTTTTTTCAACTACTATATTTTTGTTACAATGATTATCCTAAAGTTAAAGTGGGAACGCAGATTAAAGGTTTTATTAGCCATTTGTGGATCAGTATTTTACTTTATGTAAAACTGTAAAGATAATGGGTATGTGCTTTGTAAAATACTATTCAAGTTATTATTTCAGTTATTTCTGTTTTAAAAATTTTTTTCAATTTATCTATTTTTGGAGAGACACAGAGAGAGATACAGTGTGAACAGGGTAGGGGCAAAAAGAGAGGGAGTCACAGATTCCGAAGCAGGGTCCAGGCTCTGAGCTGTCAGCACAGAGCCCACATGGGGCTCAAACTCATGAAACGTGAGATCATGACCTGAGCCAAAGTCAGACGCTTAACAGACTGAGCCACCCAGGCAGCCCTATTTCAGATATTTCTATATTATTACGTTTCCATAAATGGACTAGTTAAATAAAAAAGGCATATTGTTCTCTGTGTTATAATTATGTTTTTATCTGGAAATAAGTCACTCTTATCCAAGCTTCTGTTATTTCCCTTATACTTATTTATTTTCTTTATCCTGCAGTAGTTACACATTTCTATAATGATAGTCACAGAATCATACACCTAAAAGAGACTTTACAGTGCTTACCCATTTCTCTCTCTTTAGGTGGAGCTGTCCTTAAACACAATCAGACAGATGAAACCATATACAACTGAGAAATTATAAAGTGAATATTTTCCTAATTATAAATACACGCCATATATTAAAAAAAAAAAAAAGTTCTGTATCTTCCTGTCACTCGATATGAAATCCTTCTGGTTTAACAATATAAATACTCAACGACAAAGGTCAAAATAAGACAAACAAAAACTCTTTTTCTTTTGTTAGTACATAGCATAAAAAGTGTTGGTTGTGATTTGATATTACTGTTCTTGGGGACAGGTTTTCTGTGCCCTTCCATCCTATCTGCCTTTGCCTACATCCATGACAATTAGAATATAATACCACTAGGAAATGTTCAGAACAGCAACACAAGAATTTTAAAGGGAAAAAAAAGCCCAAGCCAATACAATGACCATTTTCCATATTTCTCTTCTATAGTTACTAATACATAAGCTGATTTTTTAAAAATTAGAATCATATACTTAGTTTTCAAATGTAGCGTTACATCATAAATATTTCCATATTCTGACATGGTGCTGATTTCTTTCATTTTAATAAATTCATAATATTTCAATAAGTGGATGTACTATTATTGTTTATTTTCTATTATGGAATTACAGACAATAAGTATGTTTGGTTACACAGTTTTCTCCAACTGAAGTATTGCCATTTTTAAAAATGTTTATTTATTTATTTTGAGACAGAGAGAGAGAGAGAGCAAGGGAGGGGCAGAGATAAAGGAGAGAGAGAGAATCCCAAGCAGGCTCCATGCTGCCAGTGCAGAGCCTGACATGAAGCTCAAACTCATGAACCGTGAGATCATGACTTAAGCCAAAAACAAGAGTTGGACACTTAACTGACTGAGCCACCCATGTGCCCCTGAAGTATTGTCTTAATCTAAATTTCCAAAAATTAGCATTTTCAGGACTTGATCTTGAATTTCAAATTACTTTTTTCAAATGATCCTTCTAATCTCTCTATCATCAGCCATGCAGAGTGCTCTAGCACTGAATGTTTCAGTGATTTGAATTTGCACTAAGTTTGAAATAGGTGTCTTTTTTGCTTAACTTTATTTATTTTGAAAGGGAGAGAGAGAAAGTGCGAGTGGGCGAGGGGCGGAGAGAGAGGAGAGAGCAAGAATCTGAAGCAGGCTCCCCACTGGAGATTTAGAACCTGACATGGGGCTCGAACTCATGGACTGTGAAATCATGACCTGAGCCAAAGTCAGACACTTAACTGACCGAGCCACCCAGGCCCCTGGAATACATGTATTTGATGTAATTAATCTTTTGGGAACCAAATAAAAAGAAAAAAAAAAGTCACTTCAGTTGCAGCACACATCAGATTACTTAAAAAACTAAGATTTATTTTGGATTATTAGAGAATGATCTATAAAATCTTATATCAGATTATCAGTTATCAGATATCATAAAAGGGCAGTCAGGAAATGAGAGCTACTCCTCCTTAACTACTAAGTGCCCCACCTCGAACCCCTGCTCTAGAGACCTTTTGTTAAGTGTAAGACCTGAACATATGAACTATGATTCTGTTTTCTGATCTGATTGTATTTATTCTTTGCTGAAAAAGTTTGCAATGGCTCCAGTTTCTCTACAGACAAATTCCAAATCCTAAATTGTGGCTGTAAGATAACAGAAAGAATCTATGGATAGCAGTACCCTGGAAGGAGCACAGCTGTAGACTCAGAACACACAGGTTCCAGTCCCATCCCTGTGCTAATACTTAATCTTCCAATTTGCTTATCTGCACAGTGAAAATAATAGTACCTATCTTACAAGGCTGTTTAGAAGATTAGATGAGAATTTATTTGAAAGGGCCCAGAACGAAGGGCCTCTTTAACGTGAATTCCTTTCTCTCTTTCCTCTTCAATCTATAGGCTCAGCCTCCTTTACCCCGTCCGCCACAGATCCCCATGCCCACCTGTTGCTTTTCTGTTCCTATACTTATTCTATTTTCTCCATCAACTGCTTGTTTCTCACATCTCCAAGATCCTATCAAGACCAAAATAAAAAACTTTTCCAAACTGATCTCCCCGACTGAAATCAGCTTCTTTTCCTGTGTCACCATCTCCCTTCTAGCCATTGTCACAGTTGGTGCATGTGATGGCTGTAAATGGGGCATCATATGCCTTTTGGAAATGGAGCCCATGTCTCAATGCTCTTGGTAACCTACATCACCCTAGCACAATGCCTGGCACAAAATAAGCCTGTGTTTATTGTTGGTTTATTTAATTCTATCCTCCTGTATGCCATGCTTTTTTTCTCTTGTTCTCTCTTCTCTGCCCTTAGTCTTTCTATTTCACATGCAGTGACATTCCACATTGAACACATCCACCATAAACAATAGAGATGGAAGGCTATGAACTTCCCCTAACCTCCAAACAGACGTACAAAAATCCCAATAAGTAAATGAAATGACAGTTTTAAGAAAGGGAGGGAAAGAACCCCAAACATCTAGCCTGTCAGAGAAGCAGCTTTTGCATGTCTAAATCTGTCCGTTTTGGGATATAAGCCAAAGTCAGGGGTCCAAGACTATTTCAATTCTATTGCATTCCATTTATTATTTATATAGTGCATATTGCTGTGGTCTCTAAGCACTTTAAAATGAAATACAACATACCTCTGGGAGTGAGAAAGGAAATGAAGAACGGGGAGGAGGGGGAGGTGTTGGAACATTGGTGAGCATGGTGAGGTCTAAGCTGAGACAAGGGGCTCCTCCCCTGTCTGACACAGGTGTGAATAGCATATTGTTCAATGTCAGTGGCATAAATTTACAATGGGAGCTGGAAGCCAACCTCTGCAGGAAAAGCTTTCTTCATCCTTTGCTTGAGAAATGCACAGTCCTTAGAGGGAAGGACACCCTTCTTCTCTGCTCTCCATCCTGCATTTAGAATCTGATCAGAACATAATTAATACCCATGCTCACCATATAAACCTCACCCTTTGGGACGCCTGGGTGGCTCAGGCAGTTAAGCATCTGATTTCTGCTCAGGCCATGATCTCTCAATTCGTGGGTTCTGGCCCCACATCGCTCTCTGTGCTGACCGCTCCAGAGCCTGGAGGCTGCTTCGGATTCTGTGTCTCCCTCTCTCTCTGCCGCTCCCCTGCTCACGCTCTGTCTCTCTCTATCTCAAAAATAAACATTAAAAAAAAAAAAAACCCCTCTCCCTTCAAGACTTTTTTTATAATTCTCTGTGACAACAAGAGACCACATATGCTAATGCTTCTGGATGCTGTGTTTTTCTCGTATGCTTCAGTATCCTCTGGCATTTGGAAATTGTCAAAAGGGAGAAGAAAAGCAAAGAGTAGGGTAGTGTCACGAGCGCGCTATGGAGCAGCGCGCAGCGCCCATCTGTCCTGCAAGCGGCACCACAGATACATGCGCAGTAGCCGGCCACTACTTGCTTTCTTCTGACGAATTCTTCGGGTATTTCCTGATAACATGCCCTTCATTAAGGAGATCTAAGGAAGCCTCGGGATCTCTCCTGAAATGGGACAGTATCCAAATGCTTTGACCCCAGATCTCAACGCTTCTGCTGGCTTTAAATACGGTCTTTAGGCAAAATCAAATCATGGGGGGGGGGGGGGCAGGTGGGGGGGCTTTGATAAGCCCTTTTAGACATGTAGATTTTCTTGTGGAAGCCTTGGACCAAGGGAACACGCAAAATAGAGATGCCTGAGCCTGGGGTGTTCAATATTCTCTTTAATGATTGAAAATGCTGTCTCCAGTGGGAGTGGAGCGCTTGCTGTAGAGATTATTATGGTCTGAAGCATTTTCTGTATGAATGGTGAGGGCAGGGGCTGGGGTGCAGGGGCTGGGAGGTAATAAGACCCTGAAAGATGTCAGCTCCTACAATTCAGTGATAAGAGGGTTTCAGGGACCCAGCAGCCCAGCTGGATGACAGAGGAAGGCAGGAAGGCTGCTCAGAAGGGGATGGCTACTGTCCTCCACAAACAAGATTTGTAAAACTTATGTCTCAAGTTGTTTTCCTTTCAATGTATAATGTCCCTCTGTGACTGCCTACCCTTCGGTAAAGAATGCTAAATAGGAGAGATTTCTGCTAGCAGTGCATTGAGGAGTGTGCGGGAAACAGGTGTCTGTGTTTGGAGAGGGAAGTGGATTGGAGAGAGGTGTCAGCATAAGAGGCAACTGAGGTGTGGAGTGAGAAGGGATGGTGGCAGCCAGAATGGGCTTGCAGAACAGGGAAATATGACCCCTGGCTTCTCTGAATTGTTAGGAGTTAGGGCTGTATTTCCTGCAAACCTGTAAAATGGGAAAGGGATAGGAAGATCATTATTATATGAATTTTAAAGGAAGAATTGAGCTGGAATGATGATAAGTTGGAATAAAAACTGCTACAGTATGAATTTGTTTCTAATGAGGAAAAGGAAAGAAGGAAAGAAGGAAGGAAGGAAGGAGAGAAGGAGGAAAATCTCTGCTGTCCTATCCTGTGCCATTCATGGCTTCAATCTTCTGTGAACAAATCCTGTGAAAGGGAATAGTGTGGCCCATATCTTCCAGAAATAGCTTTAAATGGAGAGGAGCTCAGGAACACAACATACTTCAAGCTCTCGAGAACCATGCTGGATCCCTGGCTGGGACCTGAAACAAGTGGATGTGGGCCAGGGGAACCAGGAATACGAGGGGCTGGGTCCTGTGCCTAAGGGCCCCTTAACGGCCCACAGCCATCATTGTATCCTGCCAGGGGTGTTATTATGCAGCTGTAAGTCAATACACTACCCACCAATGTCTGCTTGTATTTTAAAAGACTTCACATAGAGTAGATAACACAACCCCAAAAGTCGACCAACAAAACCTAGCTGCCCGGAAATATTGTGCGTACTCAGCACTTTCACTCAAATCACTTTTTTTGTTTTAATTTGATCCTCGTGATAACCTGGTGAAGACACATAGCAGCATCAGCACCGCATCTAAAGAAGAGAGTGAGGCTCATGTCTAGAAGGTTATGCACTTACTAAGTGGAGGAGCTGAGTTCTAAGCCCAAAGCCTCTTTCCATTTTCAGCTGTACCTGCAGAACTGAGTAGTTCCAGTTTGTGGCCCCTGGTAGATAAATCTTTTACCTGGTGCACAAGTTCTGTGGTTTTGTTTTTGTTTTTTTTCAGAGTCTCCTTAAATCACGGGGCATGGGAAGCATTGCTCAGCTCTAGCTGATGATTGCCATGCAGAAATGTGGGCCCAGGTCTTCCAAATTTTCCAAGAGAAACTGGACATTTATACTTGTAGACAAAGTCTGATATTTTAATATTGGCGCATTTGCAAAAGAAATGAAATCAACACATTGTGCAAACCCAGCATGCCAGCCACCAGCGTGAGACCTCTGCCTTAAATCTGTGTACTTGGCTCCTTCCCAGCCCTATTCCCAGAGAGAGTGGAAAGGTGATGTCACTGGCGTCTGCTCCTTTTTCTCCAACAGACTCTCACCTGATCTGAATATCTGCCCCTGGATCCCTCATCTTTTTCATCTGTTTCCCTCCATCTGAGGCATTTTCACTTTTGGGGGTGGGGGTGGGGGTTGGGTGCCACTGGAAATCAAGTGATGTCAAAGGAAACTTTGTGTTTGGCTTTTCAGCATCCTGAACTGGAGTAAGCTAGATGGTAGACAGCTAGAAGGCATGGGGGCAGGGAAGGAGGAGCAAGGAAGGATGAGGACAAGCCATGTACCCGCGCTGCCTGCGAAGGAAAGGAAATGAAAGGATGAAACTGACGGCACTCTTGTAAATATTAAATAGTAATGCAGTAGAGAGTAACGGGCCACAAAGAAACTGTGATAAGCATGCCAGTGCTTTACTGTATTTCAGCACACAGCTGGGTACCAGGGCTTAACACATCTCTTTTGACATCGCAGACAGTTTTACTGTGCTGGGAGAAAACCTGAGTAATGAATACAAGGCAAATGCTTTTGCTATTATGGAAACAAATAAATGGCAGAATAAGAATGACAGTAAAAGAAAGAGATTCTATTTCCATCATTCTAAATAGATGTTACATCTCGTGGCCGATATGATCGCATTAATTAGCTGCAAGAGATTTTATAAATAACCATCGTGTAAGTGGGCTTGCTCTGCCTTTGCTAATGAAAGTGCTTTTTGAATGTGACCCTTTCCTAATTGAGGCAACAATATTTCTTAGCTCCTGATGTGTACAAAATAGCAGGCACTGTGGGGGGAGGCACAGGAAATGGTGGATGTAATCTCTTCTTCTGAGCAGCTTCTAGTCAAGTGGTATTAGATTTGCAAGAAGGACAAAGCTCCTCCCAAAACCCATATCAAATCTTAAAAAGTTTCAAAGAATACAGAGGCGCCTGGGTGGCTCAGTTGGCTAAGCATCTGACTTCAGCTCAGGTCATGATCTCATTGTGAATTTGAGCCCCTCATCGGGCTCTGTGCTGGCAGCTCAGAGCCTGGAGCTTGCTTCGGATTCTGTGTCTCCCTCTCTGTCTGCCCCTCCCCCATTTTCACTCTTTCTCTCTGTCTCAAAAATAAACATTAAAAAAAGATTTAAAAATATTTTAATGTTTATTTATTTCTGAGACAGAGACAGAGGATGAGTGGGGGAGGAGCAGGGGGGGGGGGGGAGACACAGAATCCGAAGCAGGCTCCAGGCTCCCAGCTGTCAGCTGACATGGGGCTTGAACTCCTGGACCCTGAGGTCATGACCTGAGGGTCATGACCTGAGCTGAAGTCGGACGCTCAACTAACTGAGCCACCCAGGCCCCCCTAAAAAAAGATTTTAAAAAACAGTTTCAAGGAATACAAAAATCTACTTACTAGACACCTTTCCCAGAAAACATATCACTTTGCATTTGTCTGAACATAATTCAAACCACATTTACTAAAACTCTGTTACCCTGTTATACAACCATTTTGTTTTTATGTTTCTGTAAGAAAATGCAAAGAATAGCATTTTCTTGGAAGCCTCTTTAAGATTTTAAACAATAAAACAGTATTTATATTTATCTAATCTTTTTAAAAATTTTTCATTATTTTTGAGAGAAAGAGTGCGAGTGGGGGAGGGGCAGAGAGACAGGGGCAAGAGATCCAAAGCGGGCTCTGCATTTACAGCAGAGAACCCTATGTGGGGCTCAAACTCATGAACTGTAAGATCATGACCTGAACTGAGATGCTCAACTGACTGAGCCACCCAGGTGCGCCTGTATTTATCTAATCTTAGGGCTATCTGAATCGGTGAAATCTACTTCACACTGCTTTTTTCCCCCTTCCCCCTCTTTCTTATTATTATTATACTTATACTACCATGAATTTCATACATATTTGTTAAAAATGCAGTCACTTCTTCCTCCCATTCAGTTCAGCAGACCAACACTAAAGTTAAGTAGTCAACCTGTCTTTCTACTTCTCAACCTTGGTGGGGTTATCAGTAAGCCCAGTCAAAAAATAAAACAGATCAGTGGTAGTGCCACCTAGTAAGAAGAATGAAATCCAGATGCTGTCAAAATTAAGAGAGGTTTGATTAATGCCAGTGTTAACTTTATTTTCACTGCTTCCCTAGCTGGGTTAAAAAAAAAAAAAAAAAAAAAAGCACATCAATGCCCAATTCCTACCAATACCTCCTCAATATCAAATGTACTTCCGTCTCTGCTGTGACAGGGAAAATATCAATGATGTAATGCAGCATATATATTTGAGATTTCTCTGACATCTGTGGAAGTCAAACCCTATTTTCCAGACAGACACAAAATTCATGTGGCTTTTAACTCAGTTTTAAGTAGATCCTGACCCAATATAAAAAATTGAGAACAGGTGACCAATATTCCCAAAGAATCATAAAAATTCAAAACATTTCTAAAGAACAAATACCTCCAAGAAAAGACTGAAAATCCTAAGTTGGGAGCTAACAAGTGAGTGTGTTTAAAATCACTTGGTCTGCATTCCATTCTTTAATCGATCTTTGTGAATCTTGATATCATCCACGTATTCAAGCTTCTTTCTTACAATTTCCCAACAATTTTCAGTTATTTATTGTGGTGCTTTTAGGAAATCAATAAAAATGTTTTTAGACTTTTGTGTGTAGTGAAAGAAAGAAAAAAGCTTAATTGGCCCAGCTGTGTCTTCTTGTTTTCTTGTTTTTCTAAATATAAAAGAATAAGTCAATCTGTGTTGAATGTAGAATCCATTGAAATATGACCAACTGATGTTACTTTATCCTTCCTGCCAGTAATTTTTCAGAAATCCCTATCGTTTTTGTGAATTCACATTAATCAGAAAACTTCTTTCTGTGAAAATCAGTCATTGGTCGTTTGTTGCTTTTTTTTTTTTTAAGTAGAATGAATACGTATGACATAACCTTAAACATTTGACATCGACATTTTAAGTAATTCAAATCACATATTTCAACCTAAAAGCTCATGTTTTATATTCTGATGTTAAATGATTCTTGGAAGTCTTTATTATTGGGGAAATTATCTCAATTCTTAAAAATAATTAGGAGTTATCATTGTAAGCACATTTCCCTGACAATGTTTTCATAAGCCAACGGAGAGGTATTTTCAAGTTGGCATCCTTCTGTGCGTTGAATGTGGGGGAAAGCTTGTGATGCGCCAGCCCCCCTTCTCTCCTCTGTAGCCCAGTGGCTGTAGCTCATGTCTCTGTGGCTCGGTGCCAACAGAAATGCCTATGGAAAGGAAAGCCTGCTCTGAACAGAGAGCTGACTGCTTTGTGAAAGATGAGAAGACAAAGCCTAATACAGTGAAACTTCTTTAGAACATTTTCCAGGGAACTGAACATTTTGAATGTTCTACGTGGGAAAACATGCGCTGGGAGAGCAGCACAATGACGCATTTCACTGCACTTCCACTTGCCAAACATTCCAGGGCACCCTGCACACGAGGCTAATAAACTGGCTTAAACAGGAGATGGTCATGAGCTCAGGAAAGCTTTCCTCCAGCCCCGTCTGTGGTTACACAAAACAGTCAAAACAGAGGCCAGGTCTGTTCTCAAATACCACGCTCTGGAGGAGGGATAAGAATGTCCTATGGTTCCTGGGCCAGTTCAGGTGGCTTAGAGAAGGGCAAAACAGTACCTTTATAGACACTACAAAAATCACTTGAAGAAGGAACAAACATCTCTGAGTGGAGGAAACTACACCAGTGTGGTAAGTATCCTCTTCTGTAAATGTTGGGAGATGGGGCCCTTTCACTTTTACTCATTGTGCTTTTCTCTATTAAATGCTATTCCATTATGTGCTATCATATCATGGTTCTCATGTTTGAAACTCCCTCTTTTTGTACGTTGTAACTTATTTCAGATCATCACAGAAACTAGAAGACTGAAGACAAAATCACAGAATACCAGGGAGCAGGGCAGACCACACTATGGTTTGAGCAGCCTTATGGAAACGTCTGGCTCCAGCCTCGCTTTGGTTTTCTTCAGAGTTTCTTCAGTGGGTGCAGGAAATTCTACTTACTGGGTTTGTCAGTAATCTAGAAGTATCTTGGTATTTTTCAGATTACCAAGTATCTGTTGTAATGTGACTTTGTGACACAACAGATAAAGAGATCAAGATAGATCACTGCTGGAGACTGTGTTTCCTAAGAATGGATGATAAGCATTAGCAGATAAAAAAAATGTAATCAATCAAGTAATGGAAAAAGGCAGGAATGAGAGGAATGTTTTTCAATTTAAAATCTAGTTTAAGTTTTGCCCTTAACAAAATCAGAGAAAATGTAAAGAATCAGAGGGAATTTTTTTAAATCCACAATGAAGGAAGAAAAGTGCTCCTTAAATAGATGAGTAAATGGTTTCAGGCATAAATGTATTTATGTATAGATGTGTAGAGATTTTCCTCTCCCATTAGGATTGAGTAATTTTTTTAGAGTAAATTTATTCAGGAGTTGATTAGTTTGTCAGTAATAACAACCTACTTTTTGTAGCTCTTTAAAAAATGACCTTAAAAATGCACAAGAATGTTATTTGTTTTAGAAAAACATGAATAACATATATTTTTTAAACTTTTCTGAATACTAGTGGTCGAACAGAACTGATAGAGTCACAGTCACTAAAGGGGAATTCTCCGAAAGGCCTCAGAAAAAACAGTAATGAAAGAAGGAGACAACCAAATACCCGAGTCTTAAAAAGTTCCAGCTCTCTGTCCACCCACCCCACCCTTACCACGCCCACCCCACCTCCCCAGGGATATGAAAATCTCCCGGCAGGTGATGGACTGTGCCAGAGTCAGTGTTGATGCTTAAAGGTTGAAGCTGATTTGTAAACAACAAAAATTCAATAGATATCATCCCTGCTCTTAAAATACCTCTGCCACACTGCCACTGAGTGTTTCTCATTGGCCACTTGTGACAGAAAGCTCCTAAATGGTCTCCAGTGATCCCTACCTCCTGGTACGCATGCTCTTGTATAATGCCCTACCCTTCAATACGGGCTGGATTTAGTGACTTGTTTCTAGCCAACAGAATGTGGCAAAGGTGATGAGAGGTCATGTGCTAGATTAGGCTACAGGATAGCTGTTGCTTCTGTCTTGGGTGCGCTCTCTCACTTGCTCTCTCTGAAGAAAGGCAGCTGCCATGCTGTGGGCTGTACTAGGGAGACAGCACAATAGGCCTCAAGGAATCAACAACCTTGTGTGTGAGTTTGGAATCAGATCCTCTCCCGCTGAGCCTCCACAGAAGACCTCGGCCTCAGCTGACACCTGGACAGCAGACACCTGGACTGCAATCTCATGAGAGACCTTGAGCCAGTGGCACCAACCTAAGCAGCACCCAGGGACCTGACCCACAGAAAGTGTGAGAAAACAAATATCCGTTGTTTCTTTTGGTTTTTTTTTCAGTCCACCTCCTCATTTCCTGCACTGTGCCCCCATCTCTCTCATTGTCAATTCCCACCTTCACATTTCTTTTACTTTTTTTTTTAATGTTTACTTATTTTTGAGAGGGGAGAGGAAGGGCAGAGAGAGAGAGAGAGAGAGAGAGAGAGAGAGAAGATCTGAAGCAGGCTCCGCGCTGACAGCAGAGAACCCAATGTGGGAGTTGACCTCACAAACCAGGAGATCATGACCCTAGATGAAGTCTGCTGCTTAACTGACTGAGCCGCCAAGGCGCCCCTCCTTTTACTTCTGTGGACAATTTAAAACGATCTGTTTCACAGGCTCTTTTATTCTATAGTCTCAGGGCTTCTCCTTTCCATCTTAAGAGGCCTAAAAATAATAAAGTAAGCTTTTAATCCGAGAGAAACTCTAGTGCTAGCTGCTGTAACAACAGTTCTCAGCTTATGTCGAGAAATTGTTTGTCACTCAAAATAAGTAATGTACCTATGATTTCATCAACTTGAAATATTCTAGCTTTGAAGAAAACATAGTCTAGCTTTGGCACATTTTATAAAGTAGAGAATAAAACCTTTGATGATGAAACACTCTATTCCCTATTATTTACAGTTTAGATAGTAATAAAACACATTATTTTCAAATATTTTCGTTATTTTGGGGCTACCATTTGATGTGAATTATTGCTAGATGTTGGAGAGAGTTGTCCACTTCTGAAATCTCTGTTTTTTAGCCTTTTGGGCTCAGCTATTCCCTCAATACCCCAAATAAACTGCTTTGTGCCACTCCTTTTCCTCACAGTGCAGAAATTCCTCTCTCTTGCAGGATTTTGGAGGATACCCTGAAGGCTTCTGTTCCCATTTGTCACCATTCTGTCTGGAATTACTCCCCCCACCCTGTTCCTGCCAGAGTTTTGTTCTATGATGGGCCCTGCCCTGCTTTCTTCAACTTCCCTGAAAAGCCACCAACAACAGGCCGCTGAATGGAAGCACAGAAAAACACAGATACCAAACAACTTAAAATTAGATGTTTCCTGAAATTAGACTTCTCCAGTTTCTTGGATAACCTCAGCATGGGGAAGTCCTGACTATCCTCCTCAGGGACCTCTGTGCCCCTTCCTAACTGACCCCCCCAGTGTGCCAAACCTCTTACATCTTGCTATTTTTCCCCCAGACTAAGAGCCCCCAGATCGACTTCCCACCAGACCTTAATTTTCCTTAATACAAAGCATTTCAACTTGGTTTTGTTTAAACTTCCCCCATCTAGGTAGAGTGACAGTGAGGAGTGGGGAGGGGTCTCAACTTCTACCACCAAAGAGGCCCCAGACCCATTCATGTGCTCCTTCTTAGATGTTGTTATCCTCTCCTCAATTCAAATTGTTTCCTGCTATTTAAAATAACAGTTTTAGGGGCGCCTGGGTGGCTCAGTCGGTTGAGTGTCCGACTTTGGCTCAGGTCATGATCTCACGGTTCGTGAGTTTGAGCCCCGCATGGGGCTCCATGCTGACAGCTCAGAGCCTGGAGCCTGCCTCGGATTCTGTGTCTCGCTCTCTCTCTGCCCCTCCCTGCTCACGGTCTGTCTCTCTCTGTCTCAAAAATAAATAAAACATTAAAAAAAAATTTCTTAAATAACGATTTTGAATGTTACATTAAAGTTTAATAAAAAGATTACATTAAACATTCTAATAAAACATATAAGAAAAGTTGTTCTCCCATTGAAATCCTGCTGAATGTGCTAAGAAATTTTTCAAAGAAATGGAGTTTTTTTCTTAACCCTAGATCAAATACCCATACTGTAAACTAGTGTATAAACTATTTCAAGTAATTATGAGCCCTCTTTGAGGATCATATCAGGATGCTCATTCTATGGTTTGGCAAATGATTGGTAAATATTAAGAAGCTATATCTCATATCAATAGCAAACGTCTGACATTGACATGAAACATTACAATGCAGAGCTGCTGTAAATTATGCTTGGCCTCAGGAAGCTGGATGAAGATACACTGAGCTTCAGACCTTGGTTCTAAGGAGGAGCTTTAGAAAAACATATATCATTTTAGATGACATTTAATTGCTTATTCTCCCCAGTAGGTGTAAATTCCATTATAAAAATGCATTTCCTTGGATGGGTGAGAGGGTTCGTTCCTGGCTATGCAGAGGGAAACCTTCCCTCACTGCTTTCCTCCTGGTTGCTAATTGCATCCAGTTTCCTTAAAATTTTCTTTTTTAATGTTTATTTATTCTTGAGAGAGAGAGAGAGAGAGAGAGAGACAGCAGGAGACGAGCAGGGGAGGGCAGAGAGAGAGAGAGGGAGACACAGACCTGAAGCAGGCTCCAGGCTCTGAGCTGTCAGCACAGAGCCTGACTTGGCCTTGAATCTACAAACCTGAACCACGAGATCCTGACCTGAGCCGAAGTCAGACACACGCTTAACTGGCTGAGCCACCCAGGCGCCCCTGCATCTAGTATTTTCAAAGGGAGCTGGGAGTTTGTAGAGAAAATAACTTGAAGCATGTCTGGTGATCTGGTTGTGTGACAGGAAGAAAGTGAGTTGGGTAGAGGGAGGGTGCTGATGGAGGAAATTTTTCACAGGTAGATTTTTCCAGGCAGGACAAAGACTTACTCCAAGCAACAATGAAGTATGGCATAGAGCACTGAATTCAACTAAAGACCTGAGGGGTGGAGTTGAGGAGCTTCCAAATCAAAAGTACCTACCCTGACCCAATGCAGCCAGCAGTATACTCATTAAATAATAATAATAATAATAATAATAATAATAATAAAGCTGTCATCTAAAACTGAGTTGCCCTTTGGAACCCAAGAAAATCTGTTGGTGACCTTCTAAGAGAGCAATTCATAGAGGAAGGGACTTGTTTCCCTTCCTGTCTTGTCAAGGAGTCTGAGTCAGAATGGCGGTACATTGAATGGAATGGTAGCCAGGAGCCCACTGGTAACTGTGTGAACTGAGGAACAGAGATTAGTAGAATTTCACTTTGGCCAGTGGAGAGACTTAAGCAAAATGTGTTTGAACGACAATTAAGTTAAAACTTAAAGCAGAGAATAGAGAAGATTGTACAGGCATTGGGGACTTCCAGAGATCCGTACTGGTTAAGGGAGAAGAGGAGAAATTTCCTAGGGGCTTGATTTTCTGTGATTATAAAGCTAAGAGGGGCATTAAGCTAGGAAAATCTGGGATTGAAGGTTACTGTCACCTCATTTTTATTCCAGGCTGGAAAGCCATAATAACCCAAAGAGAATAGTTTCTACTTACAATCACTTTTTCCTATGGGAGAATTTCAGTCATACTAAAAGTACCATTTTGACTGATATGATTGTAGAAGATCAAATTTAGATTCCAGTTATAATAACACAGAAAAAATTAGCTGGATTTGAGAATTCACATTCTGTGTCATGAATGTACAATAAGCCAAAACTTTGACACTAAAGTCTCTGAAACTCACTGACCTCATTAATAAATCACGAGTAATATTTCTGTGTCATAACATTATTGTGCAGATAATGAGAAAACTCTTGGGGGAGTATTTAGCACAGTGCCAGGCACATAGTAAATGTCCAATTGTATTTGTTCATTGCTCGTTAAAGAAGGTTTTGCCAGAAAATTAAACTGGTCGCCAAAGAAAGACCACATAAAATGTTAGAGCAAACTCTAAGGGCTTTTGAAAGCCAAGGCACCATGCATGAGAAAGAGAGATGACAGTTTCTTTTATCACGTAGAGGAGGGAGAAAAGCACCCTGAACTGAGAATCAGGAAGGTGGTTTTTTGTCCTGGCTCAGCTTCCAGCTCCCCTGTAGGCTTGGTTAGCTCATTAGCTAACCTCTCCCAGCATCAGATTGCCCGAGGGAAAAATGAGGGGCTCAGTCTCCCTAATAGCTAAGGTCATTTTTAACAAGAACAATTCACATATTTGTAAGATATGACCATTACTGTTGCTAAAACACTTGCTTTAATTATTTATCATTTTTTGATGCATAGTATAACAATTAGGGGATAGCAATTATAATGTTTATGGTTTTAATTTTTTAAAAAAACGGCACTTTTATAGAAAAAGCTTAAGTGTGTCATGATCCCAAATTAAATTAACTACAACTGTGGGAAGTTGGATTGATTAGACAGACAGGGAAGAATAACACCACTATATTCCTGGTGCTAATATCTGAATGATAGCTAAATGAGTAGGAGGAAGAATACAGATACTTTCCAAAGTTGGTCTTGCAAACCCAAATATAAAAAGTAAGGTTATTATGGTCACAGTTTAAATGTGTATTAGTCATGTGTATTTTCTAAAGGGAGAGCTGGGAAGTGGCAAAGGTGAAGGGTGGGGTGATGAGACTAATATTACGAGTATTTACTGAGTACATACTATGTGACAAGTACTGTGACAAACATTTTACTTTTTTTTTTTGCTCTTCGAGGTAGGCACAATAATTCTCATTTTACAGAAAATCAACCTGCCAATATTACACAGAACAGTTGTTGGGACTAGAAGCCAAGTGTCTGACTTCATTCTGTGAGTTTTCTAAATTATTGCCTGAAAACACGAATATAGGGAAAGGACATAAAAATATTTGGTGCTTATGGGAATGCAAGCTAATGCAGCCACTCTGGAAAACAGTATGGAGGTTCCTCAAAAAACTAAACATAGAACTACTGTATGACCCAGCAATTGCACTACTAGGCATTTATCCAAGGGATACAGGTGTGCTGTCTCGAAGGGACACATGCACCCCCATGTTCATAGCAGCCCTGTCAACAATAGTCGAAGTATGGAAAGAGCCCAAATGTCTGTCGATGGATGAATGGATAAAGAAGATGTGGTGTATATATATACAATGGAGTATTACTCTGCAATCAAAAAGAATGAAATCTTGCCATTTGCAACTACATAGAGGGTATTATGCTAAGTGAAATTAGTCAGGGAAAGACAAAAATCCTATGACTTCACTCATATGAGGACTTTAAGAGACAAAACAGATGAGCATAAGGGAAGGGAAACAAAAATAATATAAAAACAGGCAGGGGGACAAAACAGAAGAGATTCATAAATATAGAGAACAAACTGAGGGTTACTGGAGGGGTTGTGGGAGGGGGGATGGGCTAAATGGGTAAGGGGCATTAAGGAATCTACTCCTGAAATCACTGTTGCACTATATGCTAACAAATTTGGATGTAATTTAAAAAAATAAAAAATAAAATTAAAACAAAACAAAACAAAAAGAAATGTATTTTATAGAAATAAAAGCACTAGTATATAACAATCTAAAAAAAAATTTTGGTGCTTAAAAGTATAAGGAAAGATTCGCTGGCACAGGGGTGACAAAGCTCCCCAATTCCCAAAGTTTCCCATATTCCCAATTTGAGTATTATTATGTGACTTTAGCAAATTCTGACCTATATGCACCTGGAAATTTATACCACTCCTGTATTATAAGAGTTTCTGGTCAGTATCACATATATGTCATTAAAATGTAAAGCTCGATGCTTCCCCAAATGCTAGAACAAGGTATTTTTGCAGGGCCACAGCACAGGCCTCTGCAGTTGTACTGTTGAAGTGGTTAAATTGGCGAAGCCAGACAATAGCCAGAATTTCACTTGTGCCGAGCAGCAAAGCCTGTTTGTTTCATTAGAGGAAGCTGCTACTGATTCATAAACAATAGGGATTTTCTCTAATAGAAGTGCATCTGGTGGCACAGGAGATCATCTTTCATCCCCTCTAATGAGTTCAAAAGCTGTCATAACATTTTATGATGATTTGGGCTTAATTGTAACTGTTGTATTAGCCTGTTGTGTAGCATATAGAAATCCACACCTAGTTAATACTTTTATTTATTGGCCTTGGTTTCCTTTTTCTTTTATTTATCCTGTCTTCTTTTGTGGTATTACTACTACTCACTACTCACCCAAGCTGGAAAACTGGGGTAATCCTGACTCCTTACAATCTCTACTCGACACATTCCCAAATGTGTCTCTTCTCCGTTGCTATCACCTCTTGCCTTGGCTCAGGCTCTCATCTTTTCTTTCCTGGACCAATTCAAGAGCCGCCAGCTGGGGCATCCTGTCCAAAGGCTTTTCTGCTCAAGCTCATTCTCCACACAATCGAGCATCTTCTATTTAAACCCAAGACCAGGCTCTACCATTAAAAACCTTTCAGGGGTCTTCCTTGTGCATGGTCCGCTTTGTCCCCATCTCAGTCAGGACCTCCAGCAGCAGTGAACTTGAATTTTGGCTGTTTCCCCCACCTCAGCCTTTTGCTCAAGCTATCCCCTTTGTCCTAATGTCCTCTCTGCCCACCCCGTCCTCCATTCCCCCATTCCTTACCTAGATGCTCACCATTCTTTGAAATGCAGTTCAGATGTCACTTCCTCCAGGAAGCCCTGTCTCACCACATGTGAGCCCTCACCTTCTGTCCCAGGCTTTGGCATGTGATGTTCCTCTCTTGTGCATTAGTACACTAGCAGCTTTCTTCAGAAAAGCAAAAATACTCTCAGGATTTCTTTCAGTTAGCAAAAACAGGTACTATTGTAGGTCTTTTGTAAAAGCAAATGTGAACTAACATGAACTTTCAGAAACCGGGAAGACTCTTCCCTTTATGCCATTTCAGATTACAAAAGGTTCCATAGAGGGGCATCTGGGTGGCTCGGTCCATTAAGTGACCAACTCTAGATTTCTGCTCAGGTCGTGATCTCATGGTTCATGGGATTGAGCCCCATGTCAGGCTCTGCACTAACAGTGCAGAGCCTGGTAGAAATTCTCTCTCTCTGCCCCCCTCTCTCTGCCTCTCCTCTGCTTGTGCTCTCACTCACTCTCAATAAATAAATAAATAAATAAATACTTAAAAAAAAAGGTTTCTATAGGACTGCTCTGCCTTTGGATATTAAGGAAACCTGTGTTTACTAAACATCTTACTGTAATAATCATTGACCTTACTACATTTTATCATAACTCTCTGTTGATGTGTCCGTTGTCCTCCTATAGAATGTTAACTCATGCTGTTAGAAGTAGGATAGAAAAAGGTCAACAGGCAGATAGTAAAATACACAAGAGACATGACCAGAAGGGTCATAGAAAAGAATGCAAATGACTCTCAAACATATGAAAAGGTGTTCAATCTTGATAATAATGAGAGAAATATAAATTACTATGTTACCGTTACTTATCTGTCATAAATCCAAAAGTCTGACAACATACTCTGTGGGTGAGGATATATGGAATAGGCATTCTCACACATTGCTGTTGGAATACAAATTGGTACAATCATTACGGGGGGACATTTGGCAATATCAAACAAATTTATATATGCTTTTATCCTTTGGTCACACTTCTAAGAATATATCCCAAAGGTGTTCTGCAAAATATATGAGAAGATGTATGTAGAGAGCTATACTCTGTAGCACTTTTTATAACAACAAAATATTGGAAACAGCCCATATAACAATAGAAGACTGGCTGGATAAATTATGGTAAATATATACAATAGAGTATTTTGAGGCTGTCCAAAAATGAGAAATATCTTTACATAATTCCATAAAGTAATTGCCAGATGTGTTCAGTGACAAAAGCAAGGTGGAAAACGTGTTCAGTTGACTACCGTTTTTCTGAGAAAGGGGAGGACAGTATATATTTACTTATAGTTTTTAAAAGTTTTCCTAGGGCACCTGGGAGGCTCAGTTGGTTAAGTGCCCAACTCAATTTCGGCTCAGGTACATGATCTCATGATTCATGAGATTGAGCCACATGTAGGGCTCTGTGCTGACAGCAAGAAGCCTGCTTGGGATTCTCTCTCTCCCTCTCTCCCTGCCCTTCCCCACCTCTTGCTAGCATGCACTTAACCGACTGAGCCACCCAGGTGCCCCCATTTGTAACAGTTTCTAAGATGAAGGGGAAGACTGTATTTCCCTTCATGGGTTAATGGGAGGTCGTCAGCCCAAAGCCAAGATCTCCTTTATTTTCTGCTCATTTTACTAAGGAATTACTTTTCCTCATCTAGCTTCTTCCTTCCTTTCTCTTCCCAGCACCACAAAACCCACGAGCCCAAGGAGCAGGTTCCTATCTTCCACTAGTAGGTTTCCAATACAGACAGCTTGGAAAATGATAGGTCTAAAGACACAGATAGGGAATTTTCTGAGAGAAGCTTTCAGCTAGGGATAGAGAGCCCTGGCTGTAATAACCAGAACTAGGCAACTTAAGAAAAAGTAGAAAACTTCTGAAACTGCAGAGGGCCACTATAGAGGGCACAAAGATGCAGCGCAGGTCAAGATCAAAGAAAATGACACCAAAGAAGATCAGTAGCAAAACAAACACCGACTCTTGTTGCCTACACAAGGGAAAAAGGATCATTTTCTGTTTAGAAGGGTTGAGCGGTTACAATGAGGGGCATTCCTGTATAACATATACGTACACCTATGCTGTCTGGTCCTCACACATCAGGTTCTCTGGAAGTTGGCGGGGGGGTGGGGCAAGATGGTTCTTTGGGACCTACACCTGTGAACAGAAGGAGATAGAAACATGATTGGGCAGAGGGAGAAGTTGAACTGTGATGAGGGCTCAACAAATTTTAGTCCATCACGTAAAAAAAATTGTTTTGTGGCAGACAGCAGTGATTGGCTATTATACTCCCACCTCACTTAGTCACCTGACACAGGCTGCCCAGGAAAGGGCTCAACTCCCAACAGAAGGGGCAGTTGTCTGCAGCTAAAGCAAACCCTGAAGGAGCTGTCAGCCGGAGACTGTCTGCTGACTGCATTTCCTGCAACTAGAAAACAAGCCCTTCCTTGAAGGGGAATCTGGGTGGCACATCTCTCTGCCTACCATGCTACCAAACCTCTTCATAGTTCATAAAGACTCTTTGTACTTTTTAAAAAATTTTTTAAGTTTATTTATTCATTTGGAGAGAGAAAGAGCACAAGCAGGTAAGGGGCAGAGAGAAGGAGAGACAGAATCCCAAGCAGGCTCTATGCCATCAGTGCAGAACCCGATGTGGGACTTGAACTCACAAACTGTGAGATCATGACCTAAGCCAAGATCAGGAGTCAGACACTTAACCAAGTGCACCACCCAAGTGCTCCAAGACTCTTTATATTTTAATTTCTTTTGAAGACAAACAAAAGGTACTACATTTAGTAAAGAACCTCATGTATTTAGTGTTGAATTTGAAATTACCATTAGAATTTCTATTCCACGGATTATCAGGTTGATGGTCAACATTATATTTCTGGGCAGGCTGAAATTAGCTGTTCATTCACTTATTCACCCCACAAACGTTTATTAAGTATCGGTTGCATCGAAGTGTCTGGAAATTGAAAGATGAATAAAGATGCTTTTCCCATGAACTCTTGGGAATTAGATTCTAGTGGGGTGGCAGATAATTAAATAGACAGGACAAATGGTAAGAGTTTAAAAGACAGGTATAAGCAATACGCTATAGAAGTTTAAGGGTCATGAAGGAGAAAATACTCAGCTATGTCTGCAGGCATCCTCCTGGGAGAGGACAGGTGGCTTCTGGCTCTCAGATGACAAGAAATATTTGCATAGGAACATTATAGGAAGAATGAATTGTATGTGTAAAGACTCACAAGAATGAAAGAGCATCATATGTTATGGGAACCGTAAATACACTGATATGACCAAGGCACATATTGTAAGTATCGGAATTGGGGCTGGGAAGATACATAGACATAGATACAGATATCATTGTTCATTCATTAATATAATTTTATATTGTAATTTATCTAGCTAGTGTTTCTGAAATACGTTTAATCATGATTTGTGGTTTTTGCCTATTGTTTTGTTTGCAATAACACCCCTCTGCAGGACATTCTTTGGGAAATATTGAATGAAGTCTTGATTGAGCCTGCCAGGTTATCTGTGACATAAGTCTATTCTAGATCTAGTACCTGAACAGGTCTGTTCTGACTTGATACTGACAGATTTAAAAAATATATTATTAGCTACAGTTTCTGGGAATGTTACAACGGTATCCATCTCTCCTTGGATACTGGAATACAGAACTTTGTTAGAAGGAACACCATATCTCCCTGTTATAAAGAGTCCTTAACAACCACCCAGTTCGTGGCAGAGACAGGAAGAACAGAGACTGCAGAGTCTTTGACTCTTTCTGGGGCTAACACCTGAGCCATGGCGTCTGTATCATTTCGAGACCCAGTATCTTCCACAGTGGGAAAACGGATGATTGTTACAGGTAAAGAGTTTTTGTGTATGCTTTCACAAGGAAATCTACACTTTCTTTATCCCTCACCTCTATGATGCTCAGATATGATACTCACGTAATGGATGGAAGAATGGAATAATCACATATGTTTATTTTATACAATACTGCTACTCTTACGCACACAGTGTGGGCATCAACACCATGCAGCCATCAACAGATCGGCGACATCCCAGTTTTCACTATATCTAAGCTAACTTTCACAAAGGAACATTTTTATATCATAAAGTTTATGTTTCTTTAATGGGAACTACTTTGATGTTAACAAAAAGTATACGTTTGATCAAATTTTAATTATTACTGATTTAACCTTTTTGTGTTTTTAGAAGTTTGACGTATTTGGTTAATAAGCATTTTGGCAAAATGCACATTAAACCCCAGAACAATTGTTGGCTTGCATTTTCCTTCAACTTGCTTTAAATGATTTGAATGGTGTTTCTGTGTGGAATTACAATAACATGTAATTAAATAGAATACTGTATGACTAATTGTGATAAGTCTGCAAGAAATAAACTAAATTTCGTCTTATTTCCTTCATAATTTGAAGTCATGAGCATATTTTATAAGCTTCTCCCCTTGCCTATCTATGAAGTTCCACTTGAATCATGGGAAAGCTGGCCCCACCTATTTGCTGTCCATGTACGATTCCAGTATACATGTATACAAGTATCAGCACTGGAAACCTGTACCCCATGAGAACAAACTTTATCAACTAGAGTACAATGCCTCCTTGCAGTACCTCTTGCCTTTAGACTTAAAGACTCTAGTCATTTCCAAAGTTACTTAGGTGAACATCTTTTCCCCCCATCCCCTTCAGTTAGACTCTCTTGTCACAGTCTGAACTCCTTCCTGGAACCACCCCCCCCCCCACACACACTTCTTAAATTATTTTTAAAAAAATTTGTATGCATCAAAATTTGCTCTTTGTGCTGTAAAGTCTATTGACAAATTCATAAGGCCATGTACCCACCATCAGAGTACCATACAGAATAGTTTGACCCCTCTAACAATCACTTGAACGTCACCTATTCATTTCTTCATTTGCTCTCCCCGAGCTCCTAGCAACCATTGATCTTTTCACTGTGTCTATAGTTTTGCCTTTTCCTGAATGTCATAGAGCTGGAATCCTACAGCATCTAGCCTTGTCAGATTGGCTTCTTTCACTTGCCAATATGCGTTAAGCTTCCCTCATGACTTTTCATGGCTTGATGGTTCATTTCTTTTTAGAAATATTCCATCATGTGGGTATCTCATCATTTACCTATTCATCTATTGAAGGACACCTCGGTTGCTTTCAGTTATTAGCAACTCTGAAAAAAAGTCCCTACAAACATTTGTGTGCTGGCCCAAGTGTGGCTATGCTTTCAAATCAGTCTGGTAAATACCTAGGAATATGATTGCTGAGTCGTATGGTAAGTCTGTGGGTAGCTTTGTAAGAAACTGCCCAACTGTCTTCCCAGGCAGCTGTGTCGTTTGCATTTCCACCAGCAATGGGTGAGCATGCCTGTTGCTGCGGCATCCTTGCTAGCATTTGGTTTTGTTTATTTGTTTTGTTTTGTTTTGTTTTTTACTTTAAGCCATTCTAATAGGTATGTAGTTACATCTCACTGCTGTTTTCATTCAAAATTCCTTAATGACTAATGTTTATGGACTTGTTTGCCATCTGTATATCTTCCTTGGTGAGATGTCTGTTCATGTTGGCCTATTTTGTAATTGGGTGTTTTGTTTTCTTATCGTTGAGTTTTAAAGTTCTGTATATATTTTGGATACAAGTCCTCTATCAGATAAGTGTTTTGCAAATGCACAAATGTCTTCTTCCCAATCTGTGACTTGTCTTTTCATTTGCTTAGCACAGTCTTTTTCATATAGAGGAATTTTGGGGTTTTTTTTAATGTTTATTTTTGAGAGAGAAAGAGAAACAGAGTGTGAATGGTGAAGGTGCAGAGAGAGAGGGAGACACAGAATTCGAAGTAGGCTCCAGGCTCTGAGCTGTCAGCACAGAGCTCCACGCGGGGCTTCAACTCACGAACCACAAGATCATGACCTGAGCTGAAGTCAGACACTAAACTGACTAAGCCACCCAGGCGCCCCCTCATGGATTACACTTCTGATGTTGTATCTAAAAACTCTTCACCAAACCCAAGATCACCTAGATTTTTCTTCTCTTTTTTTTTTTTTTTTTTTTTCTAAAAATGTTACCCTTACGTGTTTTCAGTTAGATCAATGATTTGTTTTGAGGTGATTTTTCTGTTTCTTAAACTTTTCATTGAACATCAGCCAATAAATTTCCTCTTTTCCTTAAGCCAGTTTGGGTTAGGTTTTCTGTCACTTGCAACTGTTTTTCTTCACTGATAACTTAAAATTTCTTCTAATTTATGTCAGTGTATACTTAGTGTCATGTATTTACATAGTTCCAAGTTGTCATCTTTGAGAGATTTCAGTATATTGATATAGAATAATTAACTTCACATTTTCCTGTATTTTATATTTAATTTCCAGATTTTCACTGTTATAATAAAGCTGCATGAATACTTTCGCATAAATTATTTTTCTCTTTCTGTTATTTTCTTGTGGTATATTTACAAAGAATGGAATTAGCAGGTGAGAGATAAAGGAAGACTCCATTATTCTACAAGATGATTCAGTGTGTATTTACTTAGTGTACTTTGGTTACCTAATTTGACCACTCCATCAACTTTTATATTTCTATCAAATTTTAATATTTGTCTTTCAAAATATATTTTTGAAACTAATTTTTTTAAGTTTACATATTTAGAGGGAGAGAGACCACACGCACAAGCAAGGGTGGGGCAGAGAGAGCATCCCAAGCAGCCTTCAGTGTGCTGACAGCACAGAGCCAGACATGGGGTTCCATCTCACAATCCATGAGATCATGACCTGAGCCAAAATTGAGAGTCAGGCACTGAACTGACTGAGCCATCCAGGGGCCCCAAAACTAAATTTTTAGCATAATGCTCTGAAATTAAATTTAACAAATGTAAACTGAATCCCTATTCAATCTTAAAAACTTGTCCAGGAGGGGTGCCTGGCTGGCTTAGTCAGAAAAAGAAGCATTTGGAACTCTTGATCTAAGGGTCATGAGTTTGAGCCCCATGTTGGGCACAGAGATTACTAAAAAAAATTAACAAATAAAATAAATAATTTGGGGCTCCTGGCTGGTTTCGTTTGTGGAGGTTGTGACTCTTGATCTTGGGGTTGTGAGTTCTAGCCCCATGTGGGGTGTGGAGATTGCTTAAAAATAAAATCTTAAAAAAAAAAATAAGTAAATAAAAATAAAAACTTGCCCAGGAACTTTGGAGTTTACAAAAATGAACATGAATAAGATGTTCTTTTTCTTCTAGAAGCTTATAATCTGTTACTATGTTTAAAATATTACAGGTTATGCTGTTATTCTATTTGTATAATGTAAATACCCATCATAGCATAGTGTGGTATTAAAAGGAAACACAAATTTAATTCCAAAGCCTTAAGAAATAATGTAAAAGATGTATAAAAGGAGGAAAATTATATTACACTGCACCCCACAAACTAAACCATACATTTTTTGTTTTTCTTGTTCATTTCTTTTCTTTTTAAATATCATAATTAGCATAAATTACCTCCTACATTATAGGTGGATTTAGAATGTATTTAGTTTGCATTTAATAAAGGGATAGAGAATCTCTTTGAAAAAAATGTCAGTGAGTTCAGCTTTTAAACTTTAAAAAAAGGTTGACATGTAACTGTTAAAAACAAAAGAGGCTCAAAATGGAGTTACTCATGCTAAGCCTCACCTTACCAAACTGAGACTTGGTTCAAACAGCATAGGCTCTCTCAGAAATGGGTCTTACTTACACCAGCCTATGAGGCTAGCCTGATCAGCACTAGTTAGATAATCTGCCTGATAGATGCCTGCAATCCCCTAAAGGAAAGTAACCCTGTAATAACCAATCCGCTTTTTGCCTAGTATAATTTCCTTGTTCTTGCTTCGTGCCTATAAAAGTCTTCTTGTTTTGCACAGTTCCTGGAGCTCCTTTCCATCTGCTAGACTGGTTCCAGACAATTCATGAATCACTGAGCAAAGCCAATAAGATCTTTAACATTTGCTCCATTGAATTTTGTTTTGTAGTAACACATACTCCAGAAAGTACACTAATCCAGTATTCAGCTTGATAACATTTCATGAAGCGAACACTGTGCCTATGTATTTACTTCTTACATCAAGATAGCCAACATTTTCATCACCCTAAAAAGTTGCTTAATGATCTTTCCCAGTCAATCCCCCCAAAGTCAAACAATGTTCTACTTTCAATAATCCATATGTTTTTGATAACTGTGAGTTTAATCTGATAGGGCAAATTAATTACTTATACTTTTAAGACATTTTGTTTGTGGGCTTTTTCTACCATAAAGGATTCACTAGCAGGGGTGCCTGGGTGGCTCAGTCAGTTGAATGTCCGATTCAGCTCGGGTCATGATTCACAGTTCGTGAGTTCGAGCCCCACATCGGGCTCTGTGCTGACAGCTCAGAGCCTGGAGCCTGCTTCCGATTCTGTGTCTCCGGCTTTCTCTGTCCCTCTCCCCCCATGCTCTGTCTCTTTCTCTCAAAAATAAATAAACATTTAAAAACATGTTTAAAAAAAAAAGGATTCATTAGCAATTTGTTAAGTTCTAAGACATAGTGAGGAGATTTGTAAAGGTGTAATTTTTGCATTACAGAGATCTTATATGAAAACTAATATCACAAACAAAATTATGAAGAGATTTTAAAAATATTTTAGAGCATGGTTATATATCTTTAAAACATCTGTTTACAAAATAACAGGTTGCCCGGTTCTAGGTCCTATGAGGTTTTAAAATTTAATTACATTTATTTAAAAATACATTCTTTAAATTGAAGACAACACAAACAAATGGAAAGATAATCCATGCTTGTGGACTGGAAGAACAAATATTGCTAAACTGTCCATATCCAAAGAAAGCTATAGATTTGATACAATCTCTACCAAAATACCAACAGCATTTTTTCATAGAACTAGAACAAATAATCTTAAAATGTGTATGGACACAAAAGACACTGAATAGCCAAAGCAATCTTGAAAATGCAGAACAAAACTGGATGTATCAAAATCCTAGATTTCAAGGTATACTACAAAGCTGTAGCAATCAAAACAGTATGGTACTGGCATAAAAATAGACACATAGATGAATGGAACAGAATAGAGAGCCCAGAACTAAACCCGTGATTATATAGTCAAATCATCTTTGATAAAGGAGGCAATATGGGCAATGGTAAAAGGACAGTCTCTTCAACAAATGGTGTTGGGAAAATTGGATAGGTCCATGCAAAATAAGGAAACTGGGCCACTTTCTTATACCATACACAAAATGGATTAAGGACATGAGACCATAAAAATCATAGAAGAGACACAGGCAATAATCTTTCTGACATCAGACATAGCAACATTTTTCTAGCTATGTCTCCTGAGGCAAAAGAAACAAAAGCAAAAATAAACTGTTGGAACTATATCAAAGTAAAAAACTTCTGCACAGTCAAAGGAAACAATCAACAAAACTAAAAGAAAACCTACTGAGGGTGCCTGGGTGGCTCAGTCATTAAGCATCTGACTTCAAGTCAGGTCATGATCTCATGGTTCATGGGTTCATGAGTTTGAGTCCCACATCGGATGAACATGAGCCCCATTTCAGGAAAACACAAGCCCTGCTTCAGGTGAGCCCTGCTTCTCTCTCTTTCTCTTTCTCTCTCCCCCTCATAGGAATCTCTCTCTCTTTGCCCCTTGCTCACTTGCACCCTCTCTCCTTCTCTCAAAAGAAGAAGAAGAAGAAGAAGAAGAAGAAGAAGAAGAAGAAGAAGAAGAAAAGAAAAGTGTACTGAATCAGAGAAGATATTTGCAAATGACATATCCAAAAAAAAAGGTTAATATCCAAAATACATAAAGAACATATACAACTCAACACCAAAATCGTGATCATCATCATCAACATCATCATCTTCATCATTATTTATTTAAAAGTGGGCAGAAGACATGAACAGACATTTCTCCAAAGAAGATATACAGATGGCCAACAGACACATGAAAAGATGCTCAACATCACTCATATTGAAATGCAAATCAAAAGTACAATGAGCTATCACGTCATATCTTTCAGAATGGCTAAAATCACAAGAAACATAAGAAACAAGAAGTGTTGGTGAGGATGTGGAGAAAAAGGAACCCTTGTGCACTGTTGGTGGGAATGCAAACCAGTGCAGCCATTGTGGAAAATAGTATGGGGGTTCCTCAAAAATTTTAAATGGAACTACCCTATGATCCGGTCATCACGATACAATTTGCTCAAAGAATATGAAAACACTAGTTTAAAATGACATATGTGCCCCTATGTTTATTGCAGCATTATTTACAATAGCCAAATTATGGAAGCAGCCCAATGGCCATCAATAAATGAATGGATAAAGAAGATGTGGTACACACACACACACACACACACACACACACACACACACAGAGCAATATTACTCAGCCATAAAAAAGAATGAAATCTTGCCATTTGCAACATCATAGATGGATCGAGAGAGTATATAATGCTAAGTAAAATAAGTCAGTCAGAGGGGCGCCTGGGTAGCTCAGATCATGATCTCGCGGTCCGTGAGTTCAAACCCCGTGTCGGGCTCTGTGCTGACAGCTCAGAGCCTGGAGCCTGTTTCAGATTCTGTGTCTCCCTCTCTCTGACCCTCCCCTGTTCATGCTCTGTCTCTCCCTGTCTCAAAAATAAATAAAACGTTAAAAAAAATAAGTCAGTCAGAGAAAAATAAATATCATATGATTTCACTCATATGTGGAATTTAAGAAATAAAACAAACAGGAGACAAAGCAAGAATTTCCCTCTTTCTTTCTTTCTTTCTTTCTTTCTTTCTTTCTTTCTTTCTTTTTAATTTTATTCTTTAAATTTATATCCAAATCAGTTAGCATATAGTGCAACAGTGATTTCAGGAGTAGATTCCTTAATGCTCCTTACCCATTTAGCCCATCCCCCCCTCCCATATCCCCTCCAGTAACCAAGAAACAGATTCTTAACTATGGAGAACAAACAGATGGTTACCAGAGGGGAGGTGGGTGGGGGCTGGGTGAAATAGGTGATGGGGATTACGAGTTCATTTATCACAATGAGCACTGAGTAACGTATAGAATTGTTGAATCACTATATCGTGCACCTGAAATAATATTATTAACACTGTGTGTTAACTATACTGGAATTAAAATTTAAAAAAAGAAAAGAAAAGAAATACATTCTTTCATTCAAACTTTTTCATGAATTCCCACTTGGTCCAAATTAAAGAGATAGATGGAATAATTAATATGGGTTATTAAATTAAAAAGGCAGCATAAAAAATGATCTAATTTAACCTATCATTTTTCAGATGGAAATACTGAGGTTCAGAGAGCTAAGCGAGTTGCTTAAGGTCACACAGCCTTGATCAGAAGAATAGAAGTGTTCACTTGCCCCCTATTTATATGGCATATTTATGTGCATTATATCCCGATTACTGACTGAATAAAAAATTGATGTATTTAGTCAGATATCATATACCTACTAGAAAATCTGCTCCTGTAAATCAGGAATATTGTAGAATCCTACCATATAAAGGAATGATCACAGCATGGGAGTTCTGTTAGAAATATATTAGAATTGGAAATACTCTCAAGGAAATGGCCAAAACCCAATATGATGAATGAAACTATAAGTGGTAGAAGTACATAAATGTGTCTGTAATTTTGAAAAGCACTGCTCCATTAGCCTGGGTTTCAGACCCATTTATTCATCTCATTTTTTGCCGTGGGAAACTGTCACACTAATAGTTATGTCTCAAATTCAATTACTTTAAAAATAGAAAATGACTCTTCACACTGAACTGCCACTGGTTTCCTACTTGAAGAGAGAATAAAATTGTCCTACAGCAAATTCACCTGATGCCTCATCACTATAATTCATGAAGCAAATATTTTACATTTTTGAAAACTAATTCATGACAAAAGCTTATACATTTTAATGGTACTGACACATTCGGTTGGCTAATCTGCGTTTTATTCTGTAGACACAATATATGATTTGCCTGAATCGAAATTTATCTCTAAGGGACAGCAGTTCCAAATCAATCCTAACTTGCTGGTCATCTAAATCATCACTGATGTAATTTGTGAGAAAACAAAAACAAAAATAAAAACAAAGAAATCCAAAACATCAGTTACTGCTTTCACTTTGAAAAGCAGGACAAGCTTTGTCTCATATTCTGTTTTTTGTTTGTTTGTTTGTTTGTTTGTTATTTTGGGTTGTTTTGAAGAACAATAAACACTTTTATTATATGAACCCAAATGGGAAGGAGTAGGATTTATTTGCCTTTCTAGGCTTTCATTTAATTTTCCAAAGTTGATCCTTTGTAGGTTACATTAATATCATTAAAAAAATTTTTTTTAATGTGTATTTATTTTTGAGAGAGAGAGACAGAGACAGAGTGTGAGGAGGGGAGGGGCAGAGAGAGAGGGAGACACAGAATCTGAAGCAGGCTCCAGGCTCCTAGTCGTCAGCACAGAGCCTGATGTGGGGCTTGAAATCATGGGCTGCGAGATCATGACCTGAGCCAAAGTCAGACACTTAACTGACTGAGCTACCCAGGCGCCCCATAATATCATTTCTTTAAATCAGGGACGAATGCTCAGGATGAAGCAAGAAAAGTTTTTTGTTGTTGGATCAGGGTTTGAAAAAATGGATGTTTCTGTTAAAGCTTAGCTGATTGTTCACTGTAAGCTGGGCACCATGCTACCTATTAGGAAATGGATCACATGAACCTCTTGCTTCAAGAGGCAAAGACTAGCAAACTGAGGCATCATCGTGGCTTTTTTTCTTAACCTAACTTTAAGGATAATTGTACCTATTTCCAAAGGCTTGTTAGGATGATTTAGTGGAATGAAAGTGGCCTTTATATAACATGAATTCAATTAACTTTTTAAACTTTTTTTTCTTAAGAAGCTATTAAAAAAAAAAGCTATCTTTTTCTTGAGAAGATGAGTAGAGGAGGGAGGGACTGGGGAGAGGACACGAGAATCCCTCTAAAATCTCATTTTGTCTTAAGAAGCCAGCCAAAGTCTGAAGCCATAAGCAGATTTGTAATGGGTATAAAGAGAAATAATTTAAGATTATCTAAGTCGGTGGTTTTAAAACGTTACATATGAATCACCTGGAGAGTCTTGTGAAAATGCAAAGTTCTGGGCTGGGCATTTCTACCCAGCTCTCAGGTGAGGCCCATGCTGCTGGGCCAGGGACCACACTTTGAGTAACACGGATCTAAACTTTTCTGGCTCTACCACTTACTTACTGGTGTACTCTGGACCATGTATTTACCACTCTGTGCCTCAGTGATACCATCTGTAAGAGGGCGATAATAATATCTACTTTGTGGGGTTGCTGAGAGTTTTAAGTGAGTTAATGCACATCGAGTACTTAGAACAGTGCCTAGCATGTGGTAAGCTCCTATATGTGTTACGACTGTCCACGGATACAGATCACTAGCAATGTAACAAAACTGCTTGCTACCGTGCCCAGAAGATGAAGTTATTTATGACACTAATAATTAGAGCTCTCACAAAATATATTTTTTAACCTGCCGACTGTTTGCCTTTTGGATTTTCTTATAGATCTGGTCTAAATCATACTAAAGGAGACGAGTGCCATTAAAAAGAGGTTATGGTGGGGGCGCCTGGGTGGCTCAGTCGGTTAAGCATCCAACTTCAGCTCAGGTCATGATCTCATGGTTTGTGAGGTCGGGCTCTGTGCTGACAGCTCAGAGCCTGGAGCCTGTTTCAGATTCTGTCTCCCTCTCTCTCTGCCCCTCCCCCGTTCACGCTCTGTCTGTCAATAACAAACGTTAAAAAAAATTATATATATAAAAAAAAAGATGTGGTGGTGGAATGGCAAATTTTGGAATACTACATAGAAACCTCATTATTTTATGTAATCTTGGTTGGTGAAAACTATATGTCATTCTGTACAGTCAGAAAGGGTAGAAAGATCTCCTTAGGGTGCACTGGGTGGATCGTCTTTTCCTACAGGCAACCCGCTTTGACTGTGTAGCTGGAGTCCACTTCTCTTTCCTTCCTCCCTCTCCTGCAAGAGGAGGGGTAATGCATGCTGAAATCCGGCAAGGAAGCACTTTACCCTGACACCTGCTGTGTACAATCCTAGTCCATTTCATTCACAGCAAGTGATAAAGGATAAAGTGCCTCACTGTCTTGCTAACCCCAGTTGCCAGCAATTATCTCCGAAAAGGTAGGACCTTTCCAAGCGCCAATTAAAAGGCGCCTTTGACCACAGACATCATCTTTTAGAAAAATACACTCTAGGGGAAACTCTGAGGCAGATAGAAGATGATCCATGCCTTTAAGAATAACAGTACTGAAAGAGACCTTAAATCATTTATTTGGCCAAATTATTTATTTGGGGCAGCCACTTTCTAAAATAAAAGAAATAATTTCTGAAAAACTACACAATTGCAGAATTGAAGGAGAGGGTCCAAGGTCAGGGATGGAGACTCAATTCCCTGGCACTTGAATTTCTCACATCTCAACTAGACACAATTGAGTACATAAAATTTTGAGCAAGTGACTCCAACATAAGGAAGTTTCAAGGACAACTTCTGCCAAAATGGGTTTTCCTGTAGTCTGTTCATCAAAAGGGATCACAAGCGATCATTTAAGGGGAAGAAATGAGCAGACTGATTGCTCCTGTTCTGTATTAAGTGTTGAACTAGTCAGACATTATGAGGAGTCCTACTACTTCATTTCCAAGCAGAGTGTGATCAGGACTGAGTGTCTCTGTCTGTAGAGGACCTGGGACAGCCTCGGGAAATCTTCTGGTGCAGGAAAGGAAGACCCAATTTACTTCTAAGCCTCATTCTTGACAGTCAAATGAATTGCCTTGGGAGTGGAGATTGGGGGACCTGAGGGCAGAGCTAGGAACCCCAAGTGGCCAGAACATCTAGTGTAGTCCCTCCCAAGTGTACTAAACAATGATCAAAACTTACACATGCAAAATTAGGGGAGCGAGGTGGCTACTGAAGGAAAAAGAGACACAGTGTGCCATGAAAAGTGAGTCAAATCCAGTTTCTGGGTTCTTTGTCGTATTCTACCACCAGTAATACTAAGGTATCCCTGAGGGGACTCTGAGCTAACCACAATCCCAAATCTAGGGCACTGATTCTCAAAAGGTAATATGCCTAAGAACCACTTATGGAGACTTTTAAGAATGCAGAATACCCAAACTTCTGAGATTTTTCTGGGGCTCTGCATGTTAAACAAACACACCAAGAGTCCATGATACAGGTGGTCCATGTGACTGGGAAACGCAGTAGGGTCTAGGGTGATAGACCTGTTACGTGTTCTGCTCCTGGAAGCTCGCATATGCTCCAATTCTACTCCTCCGTAAGGTCTAACTTGCCCTTAGTCAGAAGAAGATCAGAAGCTGGCTGATCTTGGCTCACTACCATTGATTTTTACAAGTAATTTAAAAGCCCACAATTAACAAAATAAAAGGATGGGAACATTTGTATAATTTGAATCAGTGTGCCTCATATCATTCTGCAAATGATTATATAAGAACAAAATATGCTTTCCAGCCCAATGAATTATGGCGTGGATGACAGGGTAATCAAGAATCTAAGTATTCAAAACTTATGTAAACAAAGCTATCTAAAGTTAAGGGAAGATTAGTGAATAAAGGCTGATAGCAACTGGGTTACATAAATTCTTTGTTCATAGCAAGGAAATAATACCTCCCACATCTCTTTATTTTAGAGATTTCCAGACTCTTTCAAACTTCAGTCTACAAGCTAAACAGCTATTGCCACCCTCTTGGCACACGATGGAAACAGAACAAAGTAGACAAGCTAGTCGTGTGGGCTAAATAAAGAAGATTTAAAACAACAACAACAACAACAACAACAAATGATTCTACAGTCCTAGGAACGGATGTGGCAAATCTCATTCATTTCCTTTTTTGAGGACTGTGTAGCCACTTAGAATATAGGATCCAGTGCTAACCCACACTCCCCTCCTCCATCACTGCCCCTCACAGTGTGTGCGTGTGCCCATGTGCACACACTGGCTCACACGTGCACCCTTGGACATGTGGAAGTGCCCTGCAGAATGTTGGCTCCTCTTGTCTGCAGGGATTAAACAAAACAAAACAAAACAAGACAAAACAACAACAACAACAACAACAACAAAAACCTATCAATTCTAGGTCTCAGGAATACTTTTTTTCCTCAAACCAGGTGTCTTAGACTCCCTTGAAATGGGCCCCCCAAATAAGTGATTGCTTATCATTGACCTTGGCATATAATCACCCAGAAAATAAAGATTGAAATGAGCTTGCAATAAATCTCCAATACTGTGATAATTCTACCTCTACTTCTGAGGGAGGAGAGGTGCTATGGAAATATTGTCTGTATGTATGGATTGTTGTGTGTAAGGACTATAAAGTAGGAAGTTACTTACATTAGTCTATATATTGGTCAACAACCTCATTAATCATTGCTTCATAAATAATTTCCCATCGCTACTCACGCAGAACACTCTGAGGCACAAATAGCAGCATGGAGAAGCAGCTCATTCACAAATAGCCTCAGCCTTCATGAATTTGGGTTTGAGGATCACAGTCTTTCGGGTCCACAGCATCTTGAAATGGCTTTCTCCAATTGGCAGTCACAATTTTAATGGCTTGAAAGATTACCTTGGAAAATTGTGATATTTATTTGCAACATCCAGATTTGATTTGATTTGATTTGATTTGGTTTTTTTAACGTTTATTTATTTTTGAGACAGAGAGAGACAGAGCATGAACAGGGGAGGAGCAGAGAAAGAGGGAGACACAGAATCTGAAACGGGCTCCAGGCTCTGAGCTGTCAGCACACAGCCTGACGCAGGGCTCAAACTCAGGGACCGTGAGAGCATGACCTGAGCCGAAGTCGGACGCTTAACCGACTGAGCCACCCAGGCGCCCCCAGATTTTATTTTAAATAAGACTGTCTCTTGGGGTACCTGGGTGGCTCAGTCAGTTAAGCGTCTGAGGCTCAGATCATGGTCTCATGATAGTGAGATGGAGCCTGCCTGAGATTCTCTCTCCCTCTCCCTCTGCCCCTCCCCCACTTGCATGAACGCATGCATACACTCGCTCTCTCTTTCTCTCTCTCAAAAAGAAATCAGACTGTCTTAAACATTATCTCCAAATTTGGATGGGAGTTTGTGCAGTCATTTTTGTGTGATGATGTAACAGACAAAAACTGTACAGTAAATGTTTACTTCACCACTGTGAATCACCTAAAATAATGACAGAGTGCCTCAGTTTAAAATGTTTTGAAGTTGAAAACATACATTTGGAGCTGAGGTCGTGCCCAGAGGAAAATTATGTATTGCACAAAAAGTCAGGACCATTTATTAAAGTAGAGAGTCACAGAAAGTGGGAGAGTGTCATCCCACAGATAAATGGAAAGGAAATGACATCCCACCCTACCTGGCCCAAAGACAGAGCTTCCACGATCAGCGATACTTTAATCTCCTGTCTCCTGCCTTTTCACATCTCAACTAGTCACAATGGAGTAGATAAAATTTTGAGCTAGTGCTCTAATATAAGGCAGCTTCAAAGATAACTTCTACCATAATGGTTATTCCTGTGGTCTGTTCATCAAAAAGGATCACAAGGATTTGGATCCTCTACTGTCTCCTACCTTCACCAAATGACTGATATGCCTTTAACCTCTGTGTCTACTCCCTCCCCCAATCTCTCCTTATTTTTTTCTCTTCTACAATTACAGAGACAAAGAAGAATGAGGAGCAAAAAAACTGCGCATAGATAATCACAAACCATAGTTGGTCTTTGTTTACATTTTTTTAAACAGCTACCAAAGGATATTCAGGGAATCTTGATTAGGGCTTTGAAATTCAGCTCCAGTACAGAGTTGATTTACTGTCTGCCTACCTCCAGCCAGCAAATCCAGCAGGCCAGACGGCTGGTGCCACCTCCTTGTACATTCCCTTTACCTTTTCTCTGGCTTTAGTTTCTCCTGTTGTCCGGAGGGAGACCGTCTCTTTCCGGCCACATCAGCATTCTATCCTAGGATGACCAATTGTCCTAATTTACCCCCAAGGGAGGGTTTTCCCAGAACACTGAATTTTCAGTGCTAAAACTCTGGCCAACTTCCCCGACTGCGACACATCTACTTCAACTTCAGATAGAACTCATTATTTGAATTCTGCACAATGCAAGTAAGGGAAGTGTTCGACGTCAGGGTACTAAGCAAGAGTTCCCTCATATATAGGCCATTACTAACTTCCTCCCTTGCAATCAGAATAAGATGAGAAGGTTCAGGCTGTTTCACAGATACCACTATGTGGATGTCCAGTGGTGACCACACACCACTAGATAGTCTAGACAGTCTGTCTGAGCTGGTGGTAGTGGATGGACTATCCATGATGGGTATATCATGGTCTTTCTTGTGACACTGCCATTTTGGGCAGCTCCAGATGGGGAACCAGGACTTCTGGGACTCAGCTTTTTTTCTGGTTCCAGCTTCAAAGGACAGGGAGACGACAAAGTCTTCGCACCAGGGGCAGCCCGGAAGAGCACCTTCTCAAAAAATCTGTAGAAGGAAGGGGTGCATGAGCTGATTCACAAATCCTTGAGAAGTATGCATTCTAGGTTTCTTTTCTTTTCTTTTTTTCTTTTTTTTTTTTTTTTTATCACACTATTCATTGCCACTAACTTACAGGTTTGACCAACTGTTCTACCCAGAGAGTCATTTTAGATACTGGTTTATCCCTAGACTGGGTCATTAATTATCTCAGCATAAGCCGACAATGCAGAGCAAACCCATTGTTGTTCACTCTTTGAGTTCTTTGCCTAGAGTAGATGTGGGTGGAAAGGAGAGGAGTCCTCCACAGTACCTTCTTTCTCTCATCCAAAATTTTTCTAACACTACTTTCTCAATGACTTACATGATTTGTTCACTAATAGAGCACTGCTGAGAGCAACATCCAGGAACAGATTTCAGACCAAGCTTCCACCTGCTCCCTCTGATCTATACTCTATTGGCCCAGCCCCCTCCTCCCTTTAACTCCCTACAGAGCTCTCCAGTGTGGTGGTTAGTTATGTTCATACTCTTTTGGAGGAGACAGAGATTTGCTTTTTAGCAGAAATGGAAACATAAAGATATTGCAGGTGCATTGTGGGAAGCAATGGCAGGGAACCACACAAGTTCAAAGGGAATGTATTTAAACTCCTCCTTCTTCTAGGGACCCAGCTGCTGCTCACCCATTGTCTCCTTGTGGGGGTCATGCTGTTGTAAAAAAATGAGAAATTGAGAGCACAATAGGACTTTCCACTTTAGCCTTTTTAATTGACAAATGGGCATGGCATAGCCAGGCTACAACCACAAGGGGTTACTAAAGACAAGATAGGAAGATACAACTGAGATGACAATCGGGAAAGCCTCCCTAAGAGAGAAGGAAAAGAAATTAAAAGAAAAAAAAAAGAATTAATTCCCTCCTCTTTTTTGTTAACTAGAAGATTGGAAACTGGCGGGGTGGGGGCGGGGGGGAATATCTATAATTTTTAAATTGTTGCATTTTACACAATAATAACATGAAAAAGTACCACCTGATGGAGTAAAGGTAATGTTATTCTGTGATTTGTGAACACTGCAATCAGAACTGGGCTAAAGAGAGTCCTGCTAATTGGCCCATATTTATTGCTTTAATTGTTTCATCTGCTGTAAGAAGTAGCCAGTGTTTGAAGAAAACTATGAGGCTTTTTATATGAACCTATTCATGTCATAATGATCTGATTAATGGAGATTGGCAATGATGTTGGAAATCTGCTTTACATTCCATTTCTTTGACATAGCAGAAAACCTTAACAGATTCCCATCCTCAGATTTCATATGTATTTGACTGTATGCTTACATTTTTTTAAATTACAAATTGTTTCAAATTTGTGTGTTGACTTCATTAATCTATCCACGTCTTGCTCAAAAGCCACATTTTCCATGACTACCTCTCAATGATCATACCTTCTCTGAATTTCTTTTTCAACAAAAGGCAGCATCACCCAACTTTGGCCTAATTGTTCAGTGTGTAAGACTATATTCTTGGCCAGAATTATAAGACCATGGAGAGCCAGACCAACCCTTATCATTTTGCCTCCTCCTCATTTATCAACATAACATTGCACATTTAGTAAACACTTAACTTTTTAATGGCTGTAATCATTAATCAGTATAATTGCACACAGTTCCAGGTGTTTATCTTTGGCCAGCATTTTAATATATGTTATTTGCATATATATAGAAATTACAATGCGCAAAGCATTACAAAAACCTGAATTTCTTTGTTCCAGCTCTCTTCTTTCTAATAGGATAGACTGTTTCTCTTTCCTTTGGGTCTAGCAAAACTTGAAAATTTTGAATCACAATATTTGCAAAGGCATTAAGATAGATACCCAGAAGCCACACTGGAGTTTCTGGCTTTCGCTTTACAAAAGCAACTAAGTGATACCGAAAATTTTCATTTCTAAATGCTTTTCCATACTTGAAAAAAAAATTCTTAAAATTTAAAAAAAAATTTTATTTATTTATTTTTGAGAGAGAGAACATGGGCAGGGAAGGAGCAGAGCGACAGAGAGAGAGAGAGAGAGAGAGAGAGAGAGAATCCCAAGCAGGCTCCACACTGTCATCGCAGAACCCGACATTTGTGCTCAAACTCACAAACTGTGAGATCATGACCTGAGCAGAAATTAAGATTCAGGACACTTAGCCAACTATGCCACACAGGTGCCCTTGGAAAAAAATTCTTAATAAATGAAAAACTATTAGCTGTATTTTAAAAGCGGATTTATTCCTGCAACATTGTAATACTATTTCAAAATAGTATTCGCACTCAACTTAGACATTCACACCCAGCTGTTTTACATGAGACATTGGATTTTTCCCTTTCTTCAACAAGGGAATCTTTGTATAACACGCATATCTCTTATTTATTCATGTCTTCCACAGATATTTATTGCGTGCCAGGACCCAGGCATTCCCTGCATTTAGATATTGGTTGAGGAAGGGAAAAAGAGACCAAAGGCAAAACAAATCTGGGACTTCCCAATTCTGCTAGTTTATATTCAACTAACATCTAACAATATTGTTAAATTATTTACATTCTTGTAGGGCTGGAAGTCCCCAAACTGATTTTCCCGTAATTCAGTAAATATACAAGTTTATTACCATCACTATGATGACAATACATGAAAAAAAATAAGTTGTAATTCATACAAAAATTTACGAGATTCTATGGAAAGGTAGCTGTAGATGATGAAATACCCATCTTATACATTTGAAAAGATAATATAGTAAAAAACATAAAACAAAGAATTGAGACTATTTGCTGATAGGCTGATGGCACATCATGGCACCGTAGTAAGTGTGTGTGTGTGTGTGTGTGTGTGTGTGTGTGTGTGTTTAAATGTGTTTCAGGACAGGTCCACCGAGAGTGAGGGCCACTTGGGGTCACATACTAAATATGAATGGTTTAATCCAAGAGTGCTTTTCTCGTTTCTGAAAAAATTATGGTCTACCATACATATATACGTTTATATACAAACGTATATAAATGGTAGATTTAAAACTTTGAAACATAAAACGGAAAATACTGAAAAACGTACAATTCTGTAGTATTAAGTACATTTTCACTGTTGTGCAGCCATCACCACTATCCATCTTTGCAAGTTTTTCATCTTGCAAAATTGAAATTCTGTACCCATTAAACACTTAACTCTCCATTTCCCCCTCTCCAGTCCCTCGCAGCCACCACTTTACTTTCTGTCTCAATGAATTAGGCTATTTTAATAATCTCATAAGTGGAATCATACAACACTTGTCTTTTTGTGACTGGTTTATTCCACTTGGTATAACGTCCTCAAGGTTATTCCATGTTGTAGCTTGTGTCAAAATATCCTTCCTTTTTAAGCCTGAATACTATTACATTGTATGTTATTATGGACTGAATTGTCCCCCCACTCCCACCCCACTCCAAACCCATATGTTGAAGCTCCAGTCCCTAGTGTGACCTCATTTGGAGTCAGTTTCTTTATGGAGATAAATAAGGTCATAGGGTGGGGCTCTAATCCCCTAGAACTGCCATTCTAGGGGACATCAGAGTGCCTTTTCTGTGATTGTTGAGTTCATAGGAGAACACTGAGAGAAGGGAGCCATCTACAAACCAACGGGAGAGGTCTCACCAGAAACTAACCCTAAAAGCATCTTGGTTTTGGTCTTCTACCCTCCAGCACTGTGAGAAAATAAATTTTGTTTAAGCCATTGGTTTGTTAGGTCCGTAGTGTTTTGTTATGACAGCCCCGCAGACTAACATATATGTATATACCACACTTTTTATCCATCCGTCCGTCCATCCATCCATCCATCCATCCATGGATGCTTGGGTTGATTTACCTTTTGGCTACTGTGAATAATGTGGCTATGAACATGGGTGTACAAATACCTGTTCCAGTACCTGCTTTCACTTTTTCGGGTACATAGCCAGAGGTGGAATTGTTCCATCATATTGTAATTCTATGTTTAGTTTTTTGAGTAATCATCACATTATTTTCTCCAGCAGCTACACCATTTTACATCCCCCCCGCCCACCTGCGTGCAAGGGTTCCAATTGCCTTATATCTCTCATTTTAAAAACATGTAAATAGGATATTTTAGTTACTGTGAGGAAGCTGTGATTACTCAGTAACTGTAGACTTGGCACCATTGACCATCCATTTAAATGTGCAAAATAATTTGCTTTCCTGTAAGCAGTGATGCAACAGTACACAAGGCCGCTGTTGAGGGGGAGATTCAAAATGAACAAAAATATTTAGTGCCGTGGTGTATCAGCATTACTTCAAAAATTATTTCAAAATTCTGTGATGTTAGGTTAGCCAGGATTATTCATGCTAAAAAAGAAAAAGTCGCCACCCCCTCCTCCTGACTGGTGTCAATTGAACAATATTTTCTAATCGTTCCTCTCTGGGTAGTCTAAAGGTGCCAGATCAGATATCATCTCAGAGACCACCCCTTGAATGGAATTTTGGCGTTTGTGATTTGACGTTATTCGCTTTCACCTCCACATCTTACATAATCGTGTAGCTTATAAATAGAGTTTAGGAATATGTTTCTTCACATAGCCTGTAAACTCTAAGTGTTGATCCTCTGCGCTAAATAGATTTAAAAAATCTTTCTTTGTCATTATTTTTGATTTTTATAGATTTAAGGAGCCACTGGAGGAATAGTTTTCCATGAACATAAAAGCAATTCAAAGAAAATTACAAAAAAATAAATTCGTAGTAATGTTTTCAGTATAGTATCAATGCTCTCTAAGTACTTCCACTAATACAGGATTATGATTAGAGCTTCTAATTATTCTATATTGTTCTTAAACTGTCACCTTCTGCACACATCGAAGAATGGGGATATATATCAAATTTTTAAAGCATCCTAAGTGTTCCCTGGGAATTATTCACAACAATGGTGGTATTTTCGTTTTTTAAGTTACTTTGGCAGAAAGGCAGACTGAAATACAATTGGCAAATGAGAGTCAATATTGAACTGGTACTTCCCCTGGACAGTGTATTCCAGTTCCAAGTTTTGATGTTTAATAATTGATTGAGGGAGGAGAGTGGGAGTTAGCTCTGTTTTGCTCAACAGTTTTCTCAGGGATTTGAATGGAAAGAGGGCATGCTCTTAGGTTCGCAGAAGGCATAAACCTGGGAGACGGAGAAAAAGGAAGAGAGAGAGTAAAATTGGATGCCAATTTGGGTTGTAAAAGACAGTATTTTAGAATTAGGAGCTGACACCAACAGGATTATAATTTAACAGGAATAAATATGAACCTTGCACTTAGGGTTAAAAATCAACAATACAAGTCAAGAATAGGTAACACATTGCGTAATTGCTTGGTGTGGAGGTTGTGGCTGACAGTGAATTCAAGATGAGCCCAACTCAAGTTAACTAACTAACTCAAGTGAGCGTGGTGGCTGATAAAGCTGACACAATCACAGAGTTCTGTGTTCAACAAGCAAGCACACTCTGCCCTGATTGGACCACACGGTAACATTATTTCTGGTTATGAGTGCCACACTTTAAGGAAGATATTAATATACTGAAGAGCATCATGAGGCAGGATGGTGAAGAGTTTAAAAATCATATCGCACTAAGAACACCCAAAAGAAGTGGGGAAGCCTGATTTGTAAAAGAAGCTAGTTGTGAGCCTTTCTTATATCTGACAGGCTGCCCAGTGAGAGAGAGATTATTAAATAAGATTCAGAATTTAGATGACTATTACAGGAAGGCAGATTTCAGTTCAATATATGGAAGAATAATTAGAGCTGTCCAAAAATAGAACGTGTTCTGTGGCTGGAAATATTTTGGCTGTTGGATGAACACCAGCCTCAGGAGGTAACCTTACCTGGGTTGTACCTGCTGACCTCTAGAGGCCGCGCCAATCCAAAGCCCCCCAGAACATGCTGGAAACATGTACCTCTCTGCCAAAACTGTGAATGCAATAACTAGGTTTAGGGCTGTATTAATGTGATTTCCAAAACCAACTGGCAACCCAAGTTGATTAATATATCCACTAATGCAACACGACATCTATTTATTTTAGCACAGGAATTTTGCTCATGGTCTCTACCCCCGAAGCCACCAGAAATCACAACCAGTAGCACTTAATGACCCATTCTCAGAGCCTTTGAATAGCAGCTGAAACATGGAAATATTTGAAGATGAAATTACCTTTCTACCTTCCCATAAGAGTAGCAGCTTGATATAAGGATTCCAGGAATATATGCGTTACCATTTCAGAGGCCATAATTAGATGCTTTTAAGAATCAAAACGTCAACATTGTTAGTCATTAGTTAGCACATTAATTAATATATGTTAGAAGCTACTTAGCACTGTTGCTCCTTCAGAAACAACAGCAGTGGGATAAGGTAGTGAGTGGTTCTCAAACTTCAATATGCATGAAAATCACTTGGAAGAATTGTTCAGACACAGGTTGTTAGGCCCCACCTTCAGGGTTTCTGTTTCAGGAGATATGAGGTAGGGTCCGAGATTTTGCATTTTTAATAAGTTCTCAGGCAATGCTATGCTCTTTCCAACACTGTATCCAATGACATCACATTGGTAGTTTTAAATTGGCCATGGTGGGAATATTTACACGAGAGAAATTGGTAAATGTAAATGCTAAAATCATAACTTTTCCTCTGAGAGTCAGTTGTTAAAACATTTACCGGTAAACCACTGCTACAGACTCAGAGCAGAAAGAAAATACTGAATGACCAAATGTCTAGTGCAACATTGCCCACATTAACTTCATTCATGGATTTAATGAATGTTTCTTGAGTCCTAGCTATGTAACCACAGCAATATTTTTCCAATTATAATGTGTTGAAAGAATTTAATAATGGAGTTAGCGGAGTTAAGAAAATAAAGTGTACTATTGAGTTAAAGTGGATAATTAAGTATGCTTTCTTACTATATTATTTGCTGTAAAAAGTCAACATTTGACCCATTTCATAATTATGTGTTAAAATTATAACATGAAAATGAACATAGACCAGTGATCATTAAATAAAGGTACATATCACTTCTTCTTCATCATTGTCGTCATCATCATCTAACATTTATTGACTGATTAGGATATACGAGGCATTGTTCTAAATTCTTTACATGATTTATCTTATGTATTTCTCGCAAAAATTTGTCGCATAGATACTGTTATCCCCATTTTACAGATAAAAAAATTGAGTCACAGCAGGCATGTTTGTGTATGGACTATCAGTTAGCTGTGCATTAGGTAATCTCCCATGTAATGTCCTGAAAACCTCAAGTAACAGCATTTTTAAAAATTTACTGACAACGACATTATTAAATAATCTGTATATTCTTTAGTATTTTTTAATAGATATTAGGAGAAAATACTGCCAGCATCAACACTTTCACAAAAATATACTAAAAGAACACTGACATGCTAGGGAAAACAATGTGAAACATTGCCTCAATGGCATTAAATTGTAATTGCCTGACCCTCCTTGTTCTCCTTTCTATGCTTCAGTGAAATTGACCTATTTATGCTTGACATATTTTTTTAAGTTTATTCATTTATTTTGAGGGTGGGGAGGTGCATATTGAGAGAGAGAGAGAGAGAGAGAGAGAGAGAATCCCAAGCAGGCTCCACACTGTCACACAAAGTCTGACTCAGGGCTCGATCTCATGAACCGTGAGATCATGACCTGAGCTGAAACCAAGAATTGGACACTTAACTGACTGAGCCACCCAAGCACCCAACATAATAGGTTATTATTAGTCCGTGATTTCTCTGACTTAAAAATCTGTCCTTAAAGTTCTCTTGAATCTATTTGATTAGAACTAGTATAGATCCAGGGAATTTCTATTTGTCACCATTTAGTATTGCCTGCAATCGTCTTTCATACGCAGTGTTTTATTCAAAGCCATAACATGACCCAAAGTGAGTGCTATGTGGAGTGAAAACTTAGAAACTCTCAAGATGTCAGCCTGTGCAACATATCCTGTAGGGAGTGTAATCTCACCTTAAAAGGGATCCAACTGTGAGCAATTAGCTATAGAAACCTGGGAGGCAGGTTTCAGGGATGAGTAACAAGTTGAACATTGCATTGCATTGACAGGGTGTGGTCACTTATCCACACATTAAAGCCACTAACTTTTCCCCTGCATAAACATGGTTGCTCAAATTGGTTTCATTTTGGTCTTCTGAATAGACCCTTCTAGACTGCTTCTGTCTGACTCTTCAGTGAGTTATGTGCACAAGGACCTCGCCCTCTCTAACAAACATTGCAACAAGTATTCCTGATCTTAATAACCACATTCATAATTATCCCCCAGCTTAAGTATCATAGAATTTCACAAGTTTACAAACTCGAGACAAGTGCTGTTCGATAGGAGTATAATGTACACCATGTAACGCAAAGTTTCCTGGTAGCCACGTGTTGTTTTTTTTTTAACTTTTTTTCAAATGTTTATCTATTTTTAAGAGGCAGACAGACAGACAGAGCATGAACTGGGGAGGGACAGAGAGAAAAGGAGACACAGAATCCAAAGCAGGCTTCAGGCTCTGAGCTGTCAGCACAGAGCCCGATGTGGGGCTCGGACTCACTAACTGTGAAATCATGAGCTGAGCTGAAGTTGGACGTTTAACCGACTAAGTCACCCAGGCGCCCCCCCTAGTAACCACATTTTGAAAATGTAAATAGGTGAGATAGTTTTAGTAACATGTTTTATTTAATCCAATAGATCCAAATTCTTATCATTTCAATATGAAATCCATATTAAAAGGTAATAATGAAATGTTTCACCTTCTTTCTTTTGTACTAAGTCTTGGAAATGTGATATGTGCTTTCAACTTACAGCACATTTCAATTCAAACTAGGAATTTAAGTACTTCCTAGACATTTATGGCCATGGCTACCATACTGGAAAGTTCTAGACCTGTTGAAGGTCAGATTAAAATTTTTGTAGAACATCCACATATCCAAATGCCACGCCTGTTGATGGGTTTTTAACTAAATTTCTGGAACGAGGCGTCAATGAAACACTCTTGACTTGCAGCCTCTATACCAGGTCACTGTTATCATTAGGATGAATAACAAATTAGTTATGGTGAAGAATAGCTAGAAGCTTACCATGTATAAGTGAAAATGAGTAAATTTATGAAAACTGTGATACAGTGCAAAATTAGATGCGGCAATCTAGCTGCCAGAATTTCAGTTATTTATAATCAGGTTAGGCTAGGAATATAGGAATTCATAGAGTGGCTCCTTGCTTATTTTTAATTTTTAATGAAGAAAACACAAATATAGTCTCCCATTCCTCTTTGCAATGGACTTAACAGATAATAACTCTTAAGTAGACAGTGGTTCAGTCTGAATACCTTTTCAGTGCCAGACAGTTTCTTCTCTGGTATAAGTTAGAATAGTCTTGCCCCTGTTGGCAATCACAGAGCATTCTAATTTTTGGCTTTTAGGTTCTGGGGAATCTACAGCCTTGGTGCTTTTAGCTGAATGGTTTGCATTTCAAGCGGCTGTGTTCTGTTCAGAGAGTGGTATTTTTCTGTTTGCCTTGACAATGGAAGGGAGATTTTTAAGGTCTCTTTTGGGGGAGAAGAATTTTTCTTTTTTAGATTAAAATTAAATCTGATCTCCATCTGTTTGGCACCATGATACTTCCTGTGTAATATCATTAAACATTTCTCACTACAGTAGCTGAGGGTGTTGCATTTAATCATCTCAGGCCTAATCTTGTATAGGCTACAATAGAATTAGCACAGAAGAAGGAACGGGCCTGGCAGAAGGTGAGGGGAATACCAGAAATGGTCAGAAGGTACATAATAAGATAATAGCTATCTATCATCCGGCATCTGTTATGTGACAGTTATACATCCAGGCATGGTATACGTATGATACGTACCATATCTCTCGATTCTTACAACAACTGTATGAGGTTGTTAGATGTGGTATCATTTTTCAGATAAAGAAACTCATCCAGAGAAACAGTAAATATTTTGAAGAAGGCCACAAGCCTATTATGAAATAGAATTCAGAAAAAGTATGGCCCCTTCTCTTTTCTCCACATCATGATGTCTCCCAATGAGGCAAAACAAATGACAAAGGAAATGTCTTGCTGTAAACCACCAGCAAATTGCAAGAAATATCGAATGAAAGTGCAGGGTGTAAATTACACAGGGAGAGTGATATAAACTCAGAGGGGAGAAATAAAGTAGGATAGAGAAAAAAGTAATTCAAGGGAGCATTATATCAGTGGCTTTCAAACTTAGATTCTAACTGCAGCCTGCAGTAAGAAATGCATTTTATACAAGGACCCAAGAAAATACCACTGTGTGTGTATATGGTTGTGTGTGTGTGTGTGTGTGTGTGTGTGTGTGTGTATACAATTATTTAGTGATGTATATAGTTAGTTTTATATATATATATGTTATATATATGTCATATATATGTTATATATATGTTAGTTATATATATATATGTATATATATACGTATATATATATATACGTATATATATACATATATACGTATATATATATATCACTAAGATAAGTTAGCGAAATATATATTACTAAAAAATGAGCAAATGCATTTCAGTGGCGAAATTCAGGACAGTCTTATAAACATGGTGCTAGAACAATTAAATATACATACACACAAAAAAATTTGAACTTTCCAAACCATATCTCTCATCATATACAAAAATTGACTTGAAATGGATCATAGACCTGAATGAAAAACCTAAAACTATACAACATCTAAAAGAAAACGGAGGAGACAATCTTTGTGACCTTGGGTTGGACAAATTTTTTAGATTCAACACCTAAAATATGATCCTTAAAAGAACATTTATATGGATGCCTGGGTGGCTCAGTCGGTTGTATTGAGTCTTGGTTGCAGCTCAGGTCATGACCTCATGGTTCATGCGTTAGAGCCCCCATCAGGCTCTGCGATGAGAATGCAGAGTCTGCTTGAAATTCTCTCTCTCCCTCTCTCTCTGCCCCTCTCTCACTCTCTCTCTCTCTCTAAACAGATAAGTAAATAATCTTAAAAAAGAATATTTATAAAATGATCTGTATCAAAATTACTCTCCATACAACACTGTTAAGAGGATGGAAATAGAAGAACAGACTAGAAGAAAATATTTACAAAATACGTATTGATAAAAGACTTATATTCAGAATATGTAAATAACTCTCAAAACTCTTAATAAGAGAACAATGCAACTAAAAAATGGGCAGAAGATTTGGATAGTTCATCCAAGAAGATAAACAGACGGCCAATACGCACAAGATGCTGAACGTTATCGATTGTTAGAGAAATGCAAGATAAAGCCACAATGAGACACCACTGCACACCTATTAGAATGGCAAAAATTAAGACCAACTCTACCACGTATTTGCATGGATGTGGAGAAGGTAGAACTCCCATACCACGTGGGCAGAAATTAAATTGATTCGACCACTTTGGAAAACAATTTAGCAGTTTCTTAAAAAGTTAGTCACCCACCATATGGTCCGGCATTTCCACTGCTAGGTATTTACCTAAAAGAATGAAAGCACATTTCCATAAAAAGATCTGTATGCAAATGTTCATAGCAGCTTTATTTGTAACAGTTACACACTGAAAACAACCCTAAAGTCCCATCAACAGGTGAATGGATAAACTGTTGTCTGCCATATAATAAGATACCGCTTGGCAATAAAAAGAAATAAACTATTGGTACGTGTCATTAAAAAGATGACCTCAAAATAATTATGTTTGGTGTAAGAAGCCAGACCAAAGAGAGTGTATACTGTATAATGCCATTTATATACAATTGTAAAAAATGCCAATTAATTATAGGAACAGAAAGCAGATAATTGGTTGCCTAGGTATAGGAAAAGGCAGGGAATGAGAAAAAGGATTTGCAAAGGGGCATGATGAAATTTTGGGGGTGATGGATATGTTCTTTATTTTGATTGTGGTGATATTTCATGACTAGGGTTGCCCGATTTAGCAAGTAAAAATATAGGATGCTCAATTAAATTTAATATCAGATAAAGAATTTTTTTTTGTATATGTACCACACAATATTTGGAGCATACTTTTACTAAAAAAAAAATTATTCATTGCCTACCTGAGATACAAATTTAACTGGGTATCCTATATTTATCTGGCAAACTTGTTACATGTGTACATATACATAAAGCTTAACAAGTTGTATACACTTTAAGTATATGCAGTTTCTTGTATTTCAGTTATACTTCAATAGAGTTGTTGAAAAAAAGAAAAATTGAGGTTAACCAAGGAAGACAAAATGGCTTTCCCAAGTTCACTCAACTAATGGCAGCAAGGCTAAAACCAAAATCCCAATTACCATTCTCCCTGTCCAAATGCTCTTTCTGTTATACCAAGTATATTCTAGAGGAAAATGTTTGCTCACAGGGATGGAAAAACATATCCCAAAGGACATTTGAATATGGAGTGATAAGGAAATTTAAATTAATTTATAATTTATAAATGTCTGCTATCATGTGGCTTTGTGAGTCCAATATTGCACCTGTTCTCAAATCCATTTTAAAAGCGAAGCATTGCAGCCCAGTGAAATCTATTCTAGGAATAAATAAACAGTCATTTTATTTCAATCCTTTTAACTATCTGGGAGCAGGAGTCCCCCAGCCATCCAAGTAGAAAGGGTTAAAAGTATAACAGAAAAGATACAACAAATGTAAAGAGTACCTAGCTATTGATTACCATTTTCTTGCTTTTTACAATTAAATATTTCTCAATTATCCAAATAGCAGGCTCAATGTTTTTCTTACAGCATACTTTTAGCTATTTCTACTTGCTTTTTTTTTTTCAAGTAATCTCTGCACTCAAATGTGGGACTCGAACTCATGACCCCGATATCCAGAGTCATACGCTCTACCGACTGAGCCAACCAGGCACCCCTCTACTTGTTTATTAAATAATTTACAAGGTGAGAAATACCACTTACTAGTTGAAATTGCCTTGGTCTAAATTGAAATCACTTTCTGCCATCTAAAATAGATGATCCTTTCCTGGTATACTGTTTGTCCAGGGAATAGAGAAGGAAACTGCCATATATCATCTAGGCTAAGAAGTGTTATTTTAATAAATTACATTTTAACATGTCTGTAATTGTGATGTGCCTTACTATAGATGTCTACATTTGAAGTAGTAAATTTCTTCCCTTTTCTCTTTGGAAGCATACCTGGTACATTTTAAAAGTCAATGGTACATTTTACAATTCTTAACACCATAGCTCAAGTAACTCTTTCTACCCAGTCCAGTGTGAGTTACACTCTTCTCTTTAGATTAGGTGGTAATTACCATCATTACTCACAGCCCTAATGGAGCAATGCATACCCTCTCAGCTTTTTCCAGTGGGGTAAAACCAGTGTAATTCTTACCTAATGTTGTTATTTCCAATCTATCTGTATAATTTAGTATCCCACCCCATTCTTCTATTTTTTATTTGCACTGGCAGGTTAACCATATTTGCATCTCCTCACTGGGTCACATGTGCAATACTAATAATAACAAAATCAATGACCACAAAGTGAGAAGTGAAATGAGACCAAATTAACATCAGCAAAATACAAAAAAAGCCACGTACTCTATTGGAACCAATTGTACAAATAAAAAGTGAACTCTTTCATGCAAGAGAGTGCATTTAAAGGAAATGTTTTTTTTTTTTTTTAAGTACTTACTTTTGCTGTGAACTGATCAACACAGAAACTTCCTCTCTAAATATGAATGGCAGGTGTGTAAGATAAAAGGCGAACATGAGAAGTGCTCTAGACCAGGGATTAGTAAACTATAGCCTGTGGACCAAATCTAGTTTGACACCTGGTTTTGTACTATGTTCCATGGTTGGAAAAAATTAAAAGAATATTTTGTGACACATGAGATTATTAAAATTCTAATCCCAGGATCTATAAATAAAGTTTTATTGGAATGTAGGCACACAATAGTTTACTTATTGCCCATGGCTGCTTTTGCGCCGCAGTGGCAGGGTTGAGAAGTTTACTTCTCTTGAAAAGTTGAAACGTTTACTCTTTTTTTTATGGAAAACTTTGCAAACCTCTGCTCTCTCTCAAAGGATTTAAATAGAAATTAACAACTGCTCTCTCTCCCTCACATTTTAGGAAAATGAGTTCTGGGGCACCTGGGTGACTCAGGCTCTGCACTGGGCGCAGAGCCTGCTTAGGATACTCTCTCTCCCTCACCCTCTGCCCCTCCCCAGCTCTCTCTCTCTCTTAAAAAAAATAAAATAATAAAATAATAATTTTAAATTAAAAAAAAAAAGAATAGTTTTGATGGAGCCTATGGCTTGCTTCCATTTCTTTGTATCATTTCAGTGTAAAGCTGTATCTTCAAGTATGAGAGCATGAACACTGAAACAGATTATAATTTATCACATGACCAAGAACCAAAGGAGGGTAAACTTTAAATGATTGATGGTGTCTTAAAAGTTGATTGCAAAGGGGTGAATAGTTACATTACATAAATGTGTGTGTTTTACGAATGGATTTCTTTTCTTTCTTTCTTTCTTTTTTTTTTTTTTTTTCTCTGAGGAACATTTCCCTGTATGCTTTGTAGCAGATAACTCAGCGGTCAGTATACCCTCTTCCTTTCTAGAAAGACTCCATTTTCTTTGGGTGTCTATAGTCGCCTCCCATGACTCAGGGTTAAACCCTGACTCATCTAAGCTAGTCACTGAAATCTCAATCCTCTTGCCAGTGCTTGGTTTTGAGAAGAGATGAATGACTCAATCCTGGCCAATGAAATGAGAAAGCAATTCATCTGGGGTTTTCTAGGAAAGGCTTCTCCACTGATGAAACACATACCCCCCCTCATGGGCATTATGGTATCTGCATATGATACCTGGAACTGATAGCCTCGCTGGAACCTCAAGGGGAGCTTGCCTGAAGGCAACCTGGTACACTGAGGATGCAGAACGCACACATGGAAAGAACCTGCATTTCTGAAGACATCACAGAACTACTGGATTCAGCAACCATAGAATCCTCATTTCGCAGAAGACCTTATTATACGACATAATAATTTTCCTTCTTGTTTAATCCATTTGCCAAGGATTTCCTGTTATTTACAGTACCCTAATGAGTTTTTATTAGTACTACATATGTAAATATTTTAAATGTTCTTCTTCAGACAGACATCGAGAGCCTGTTTCCACGAATGGTAAAAGTTCCTTATAATACAATTGACTATTTTATGCATGTGTATACTACGAAAGTTCCCAAGATAAAAACCAAAACAGGGACACCTCGGTGGCTCAGTCGGTTAAATGTCCAACTCTTGATTTCAGCTTAGGTCATGATCTCAAGATTCATGAGGTTGAGTCCCACAATGGGCTCTATGCTGACACCATGGAGCCTGCTTGGGATTCTCTCCCTCTCTCTGTCTCTCTCCTTCCCTGTTCGATTGCACACAATCTCTTGAAATAAATAAAACAACACAACGAAACCTATTTATTATTATCTACTTATATTGTGGAGAATCACCTGGTTGCAAAGTTTTGTCAGAATGAGTCTATCAGTTCTATTTTCCAAGTACAAGTCCACAGATGTTTGAAAAACTTCCGATCCCGCCGTCTTTCTGCAGTCACTGGGAAGAATGTGGAATTTTATAATTTTGGATTATAACAGCAACTTCATCCTTCCAATAAAAATTACACAGTGTTTGCATGTGTATTGCACTGCCCAGAATGCTGTGGAAGTTACAAAGCAAACAAAAGGCAGTTCAGGTCTTTAAAAGGAACTAACACGGGCTGGCTTGACAAGCAGAGAGACAAGACACAATTCATGAAAAAAGTAGGAAACCTAAGCAGGCACATGAAACGTAGATCAAAATGCATTTTAAAGTTTCAGTGAATAACAGTGTCTGTCATGAGAGCAGACAATGTTTCCTGGAGGAGATGAGCATGGTCTTCTTTAGATTGTATTGTGTCAGTGTGTTTGGAGCTACAATAATAGAATATCGTAGCCTTGGGTGACTTACTAACAACAGAAATTTCGTCTCACAGCTCTGGAGGCTGGGAAGTCCAAGATCAAGGCACCTGGTGAGAGTAGATTCAGTGTCTGGTGAGCGCCCACTTCCTGGTTCATAGATGGCCGTGTTTTTTGCTGTAACCTCAAATGGCAGAAGGGGCGAGAGAGCTCTCTGGGGTCTCTTATGAGGGTACCAAATCCACTCATGAGAGCTCCACCCTCATGACCTAATCACCTCCCATAGGCCCAACTTCCTATGAGAAGGAAACTCATCGCATTGGGTCTTAGGAGAGAACATGAATTTGGAGGGGGACACAGTCATTCAGTCTACGGCATATGAAAAACCAGAATAACAGAGGTCATGTCTTATTAATCTTTCTTTACTCTGACCCAGCTCCGGGCACTCAGTAGAGTGCCATCCATATTAGTTCAACCATTGGCTGAACTGTGCAGAAGTATCCGGTGAAATCTCTAATTCGTCATAACCCTAAATTCCAATTTATAATTTTATATGTAATTATCATATAAGTTTCCTTATTGACATAATAATCCCATGGATTTATTGGAGGCAGTTTGAGTTTATTGGAGGCTGTCCTTAATGTTTTCAGGTTATCTGCAGGAGGTTTATTGTTTGAGTGAAGAACAAATGTATATAGCAAGGATGTTTTTGTCTGATGTTTATTTGGCTCTTTCAGAAATCTGACAAACTTAATCTTTTCAGTCCATTTAATGGTTAGACCCAATGCATAATTGCACCAATCGGATTGAGATAAAGCACTTAAAATTTTTCCAGTCCATGGATCCATTCTTGGTAATTGTTGGAACTGGAGGGTCCTATTCACATTAGCAGTGGCACAAAGTAATTTCTAGCATTGTCTCCTCTCTCCTTGCCCCTACATGCATATGTCAGATGTGTCCAGAAGAGTTCATTTCAGTTTCACAGTCCCACTGTCTCCTCTGACCTCTGCCTTGCCTTGAGTCTCCAATAAGTCCAGCTTTTCTGCATAGCGCATCTGTAATGGCAAATTTATGCCCATATTGTCAACAGGTTTCCAAATATACTTATTAAAACACTCATTTCCATGAACCACTTGATTCCTTTCAATTTATTTCCCTAGAATGCTTCATCTTGGTCACTGAAGTGGAGAATTGGCCTCATGAGGCAATATTATAGAATGAAGTCATATTACTATGAGCTCTCATCCTTCTCTCTGCCTCTAACTACTAAAAATAAATGTTGTGAAAAGCAATTCTTACTCTGACCTTACTCTTAAGTGTCATATCATAAAATCCAAAATAGGAGGATTTGAGGCAGTTCTAGAAAGTAGATTGCTCTTTAGATACTTAAAGAAGTGCTTGCTTCACCTTTAATATGAGTTTATATGCCTCCTGTCTTTTGATGGAATTTTTTTAAAGTTCATTTATTTATTTTAAGTAATCTCTACACCCAACACGGGGCTTGAACTCATGACCCATAGATCAAGAGTCACACACTTTTCTCACTGAGCCAACCAGACACCCCTTATGATGGAATTTTTAAATTCATTTATTTGACAGACCATTCACTTCAACATTCAACACGTATTTCTTGAGGGCCAACTATGTTTGAGGACTGTGCTGGCAATTAAGACTTTACAGACATAATACATATATACAATGGAACATTATTCAGTTATGAGAAAGAAGGCTATCTTGCCATTTGCAACAATATGGGTGGAACTTGAGGACATCGTGCTAAGTGAAATAAGTCAGACAGAGAAAGACAAGTACTATATGATATCACTTATGTGGAATCCAAAAAGGCCAGACTTGTGAAAACATAAAGTAAAATAGTGGTTACCAGGGCCTGGAGGTTGGGGGTGGGGCAGAGAGATGTTTAAGGGTACAAATTTCCAAAGAGTAGTAATTAAGTCCTAGAGATAAAATGCACAGCATAGTAAATATAGACAATGATACTCTATTATTTTATCAAACTTGCCAATTGACTGGATATTAATTATTCCAACCATTAAAAATAAATTTGGGGGGCACCTGGTTGGCTTAGTTGGTTAAATGACTGACTCTTGATTCAGCTCAGGTCATGATCTCACAATTCATGAGTTCGAGCGCTACATCAGGCTCTGTGCTGATAGTGTAGAGATTGCTTGAGATTCTCTCTCTCCTCTCTCTCTCTGCCCCTCCCTGCTTGCTCTCTCTCTCTCTCTCTCAAAAATAAATAAACATTTGAAAAAAGAGAAATTTTAATTATGTGACAGGATAGACATGCTAATTATCACTATAATGACAATCATATTACAATACATATATCAAATCAACATGTTGTACACTTTAAATTTACACAATATTATATATGAAATATATTTCAATTAAAAAACTTTTTGAAAAGGGTTTATAGATATAACCTTTACCCTCTAGGAGTTTAAAAATAGAGAAAATTAGGGGCACCTTGGTGGCTCAGTCGGGTAAGCATCTGACTTTGGCTCAGGTCATTATCTCACAGTTTATGGGTTCAAGCCCCATGTCAGGCTCTCTGCTGACAGCTCAGAGCCTGGAACCTACTTTTCAGATTCTGTGTCTTCCTCTGTCTCTGCCCCTTACCTGCTCATACTCTGTCTCTCTCTGTCTCAAAAGTAAATAAACATTAAAAAAAAATTTTAAATAGAGAAGATCCAATAAATATGATATAAAAAGGAAGGTGAAATTAAAAGAAACTACTGTAAAAGTAGCATGTGTTTGTCTAATTTTGACTTGGGGGGATTAGGGGTGTTTTCTAGAAAAGCATCACTTATAATATGCCTTGAAAGATGAATTTTTTTCAACGGTTTTTGTTTTTGTTTTTGTTTTTTTATTTATTTTTGGGACAGAGAGAGACAGAGCATGAACGGGGGAGGGGCAGAGAGAGAGGGAGACACAGAATCGGAAACAGGCTCCAGGCTCCGAGCCGTCAGCCCAGAGCCTGACGCGGGGCTCGAACTCACGGACCGCGAGATGGTGACCTGGCTGAAGTCGGACGCTTAACCGACTGCGCCACCCAGGCGCCCCATTGAAAGATGAATTTTGATAACGAAAAAAGTGAAGGCATGTAAGAATAAGTAGCTAAGGTCAGATTATGAAGACACTAATCAGCAATCCTAAAAAAGCTGGATGAAAAAAATTATAAGCACCACAGAAAACCACTTCATGTGTTGTTTAGGAGAGGAGGTATTTATTTTAGTTGAGTTTTAGTTCACTTTAAGCAGCTGTGTGTGGAGGATGGATTGGAAAGGATAGAAACGAGAGCCAAGACTAGTTAGGACGTTATAGTGATAAGCCAAATGAAAGATAATGAATGAGTGTTTACTTGTATTGCTGGCCTCTCAAAGGAAATGCAAGGCCCATGAAGGCAGGGGGTTTGCTTTGCTCACTTGCATATGGATCAATAAATACTTGCTTAATAAGTGAAAGAATAAATGAATGGATGAGTTGATTAATTAAATGAAACTCTGTAAATGCAGGCTAGAGGTCAGAAAGAGACATTTGCCTCAGAGATGGAATTTTCTCTTTTTCTCCTGACACATGCTATAGCTGGTCCTTTTCAAGCGTTGGCTTAAACAGATGAAGTTTATTGGAAAACCTCCCAGATTCGCCTGTCTGTGCTCTTTCCAGCCTTTATGGCAATCTGCTTCCTTAGTGCCCACCATCTTCCCACCATCTAGAGCACAGGTCAGCCAACCTTGGCTCCTGGATCAAATTTGTCCTGCCACCTGTTTTTGTAGGGCTGGTGAACAAAGAATGGCTTTTAGATTTTCAAGTAGGAAAAAGCAAAAGAAGAAGAATATTCTGTTACATGTGAGAATTACATGAGCTTACAATTTCAATGTTCATAAATAAAGTTTTATTGGAACACAGCCATGCTCGTTTGTTTACATATTGTCTACTGATGCTTTTGCCCTACAGTGGGACAGTTGGGTAGTTAGTGACGGTATTCCCCACAAAGCCAAAACTATTTATTCTCTTGGTCTTTATAAGAAAAGTTTGCCAACCCCTGATCTAGATGAGCTCTCAGGAAAGGAACTGGAACTTAATCACAATAAGGAATAAATCATTTATCAGTGAAAGCTCCTAAAATATGTTTTCAAGGAATGTAATAAGAGAAAACATCAAATAAAAACAAAAAACAATAATAATATTAGCTATATATTATATGCCACGTTCTCAGCTAAGCAATTCTTTAAATAAAATTGATTCTCTCCTCTCCATCCAACATGGCTACAATATAGGAGGGCATCAATATTCTCATTTCATAGAGGAGAGGCCTAAAACTCAGAGGCTGAATAACTTTCCCTGGGTCAAAAGGCCAGCCTTAAAAAGACACGAATAGACATTTCTCCAAAGAAGACATCCAGATGGCCAACTGACACATGAAAAAATGCTCAACGTCCCTCATCATCAGGGAAATGCAAATCAAAACCACAATGAGAAACCACCTCACACCTGTCAGAATGACTAACATTAACAACTCAGACAATAACAGATGTTGACGAGGATGCAGAGAAAGAGGATCTCTTTTGCATTGTTGGTGGGAATGCAAACTGGTGCAGCCACTCTGGAAAACAGTATGGAGGTTCCTCAAAAAATTAAAAATAGAACTACCCTACGACCCAGCAATTGTGCTACTAGGTATTTGTCCAAGGGATACAGGTATGCTGTTTCGAAGGGGCACATGCACCCCAATGTTTACACCAGCACTATCAACAATAGCCAAAGTATGGAAAGAGCCCAAATGTCCACCGATGGATGAATGGATAAAGAAGATGTGGTATATATATACAATGGAGTATTACTCAGCAATCAAAAAGAATGAAATCTTGCCATTTGCAACTACGTGGATGGAACTGGAGGGTATTATGCTAAGCAAAATTAGCCAGCCAGAGAAAGACAATTATCATAATGACTTCACTCATTTAGGACTTTAAGACACAGACCAGATGAACACAAGGGAAGGGAAGCAAAACGAATATAAAAACAGGGAGGGGGACAAAACATAAGAGACTCTTAAATATGAGGACAAACAGAGGGTTACTGGAGGGGGTGTGGGAGGGGGGATGGGCTAAATGGGTAAGGGGCACTAAGGAATCTACTCCTGAGATCATTGTTGCATTATATGCTAACTAACTTGGATGTAAATTTAAAAAAAAGAAAAAAAAAAAAAAAGGCCAGCCTCAGACAAAGCGAGGATTTGAACCTACAGTAGTTTAACTTCAAAACCATATCCTTAACTGTAACTTTAGAATTTCAGTACAAATAAGCAAGTACTGTTGGGCACATGTAAAGGGGAGAGGGAAAGGGCATACAGTTTTTCCAGGGCAGGACGAATAAGAAACGTGGAGTCCCGAAGCCTGGTACAGGTTTTAATGGAAGTACATCTCCTCCCATCACAATGTGGCTGTCACAGGGGAGGAAGAGTTAGGACTGACTGACAGAAGTTGGGCAGCTCTGTGTAAGCACTATAGCTGCTAGTTGTCCCACTAGACAAGTCTTCAGACGCAAAAGAGAACTTTAAAGAAGATGGGCAGGTGAGAGACTTATTAACCCAGGAGCTGCCAACGTCACTGTTGGCAAATGAGCGCTGGAGTTTGGGGAAGAGGATGAAAGATGGAGGAAAGCTTCCATATGATGAAAAAAAAAAACTAGAAACACCCTAAGAAATGTAGCAACGATAGCTGAACAGAGATGATAATTGTCAAAGGAAAACTAAAGAGACAATGGGTCACATGTGAGTTGGAAGTTTTACTCTTAAGCGGGGAATCAGAACCAGCATAGAGTCTAGGCCCTGGAGGAAGAGGTTTGGAAAAACAAAAGCGTGTCATTTAAAGCCAAACACCTGCGGAACCGTCTCATTAAGGAAAGCACATTTCTGCGTGTTGCTGTTTGGGTAGTGATATGTGGATCTTTTGCTTTCTGGTAAGGTAAACACTGGGATGGCTAGAGGGGATCTGCTGGAAATGGGGGCCTAGCTTGGACTCTGGCATCCAGCTGCCTCGGCCTCATAAGGCAGATACCTGAGTCAGTTAGGTGGCCAGGGCGGGGTCTTCCCAGGAATCTCCTGTGCTGTGAATATTGCATCATGCTATTTCTAAAGCACGAAAGAGGAAACAGGAGTTGAGAAAAGTCCAGTGACTTGACTAAGCCGCAGAGAACCCTGATTGGAGCTCCCTGCCCCTCCCCCCCTCCCCCACATAAACATATTCTTGGTTTGTAGAGTATGTGCGCCTTCCATGACACTATCTAAAACCGAGTGCTTTTGATTCAGCTGTCAAGTAACGGCTCTTTTAAAAAATCAATCACAGGGACAGCTTAGTCGGTTCAGCGTCCAACTCTTGATTCTTGCTCAGGTCGTGATGTCACAGTTTGTGAGATCAAGCCCCACCTTGGGCTCTGCACTGACAGAGACCCATGTTTAAATAAGTTTGGGAAACACTGGGTCACCTAAGTGTAAACAGGTTTAGTCACCATAGGACTTCTCAGAACTTTTAATATGCCTTCATGTGCTGTGGGCAACTAAAAGGCAAAAGTAGCAAGCGGTGTTCCCCCAAGTTTTTGACTATCAAGCACCCCCACCCCACACACATGTATTTTCATCGTGCACTCAAGGAAGTGGCATTTGATGACACATTTGGGAAAACAGTGGCCTTAGTGTACACACAGAAGTTTCAGCAAGACTAACCCCCATTCTTCTGTATTTCATCCTGTTCAGAGGAGCCTGCTGCACAAATTCCTTCTGACAGGAGTTTTGTAGGTAAGACCGCAACACCTGTCACACTGAGAAAGAAAATGGTTTTTTATGCTCTGGACATTCTATTCTTTACCAAAATAGTTATACCTGAGTGAAAACCTGACATGAATAAAAGTGAAGCCACCATGTATCCGTCAAGGGAAATTAGCCACAGTGAGTACTCAGTGCACCATGGGGAGTGATGTTGATTAGGAGGCTGTGAAAACATCTGCCAAAATCATGCATCTGACGAGCAGTTTCACGTTTCCCACTACCTTGGAAAGTTTAGACGACTTCTCTAAGCACAGACTTGTTAGCACATTGACCATTCCTTCCGAGTACCTGGTCAAAGCCCCGGCCCACCCGTAAACTCTGCAAACACTGAGCCCCCTCACCCAAGAGCCAAATGAGAGGAGTCACAGGGCCAAGAGGGGCCCAGTTGACATCACAACCACAACATAGCTTCTGCCTCCAACGTCTTTGGTCGACTTCTGGTAACAGGAATGGAGTTTTTTGTTTGTGTCCCTAATTTGTCCATATGATCCTGCAGCAATGTGGGTTCTGGGACTTCTGAAACTCCTCCTGGCCAGCCCCTTACTTTCTACTTTAAATCAGTACCATTCTTCCCATAGATCTTTGCTCCCCTTTATGTTTCACATCCTCAACTTGCAATACCACGTTCATTTAAGTGATCCTTTCCAGACCTTCTCTTATTTCGGTGTATTTTACCCACTTCCACAATTCACGGATTTCTTTTTGTTCACTGTCTTACATTTAAAATACCAATATTTAGGGGCACCCGGGTGACTCATCCGGTTAAGTGGCTGACTTCGGCTCAGGTCATGATCTCGCCGGTTCGAGAGTGTGAGCCTCCCGTCGGGCTTTTTGCTGCTAGCCTGGAGCCTGCTTCAGATTCTGTGTCTCCCTCTCTCTCTGTCCCGCCCCTGCTCACACTCTGTCTCTCTCAAAAATAAACATTTTAAAAATAAAATAATATACTAATATTTGTTAAATGTCTCTGCCTTTGGTCATCGTCTGTTATAAGCTGCTCCTCTCATCTGAGAGTCTTCTCTACTTTCCAGTTGCTTCTGATACATTTGGGAAATTTCCTAATTCTCATTTCAAGATTTTATCTGTTTAGATCAGACACCCCAATGTCTGAAGGCCTACATCCCGCAAGTGTGGCATAAGTGATCTGTCTGGATTAGGGGCATCTAGGTGGTGCAGTCGGTTAAGTGTCCCACTTCGGCTCAGGTTATGATCTTGTGGTTCGTGAGTTTAAGCCCCACATGGGGCTCTGTGCTGACAGCTCAGAGCCTGGAGGCTGCTTTGGATTCTGTGTCTCCCTCCCTCTTTCCCCCTCCCCTGCTCATGCTCTGTCTCTATCTCTTTCTTTCTCTCTCTCTTAAAAAAATGAATAAACATTTTAAAAAAATAAAAAAATAAAGATACATCTGGATTAAATTAGTTCTAAAAAAAAAGCAGTGGATGGGGGGTAAATAAGAACCCAGCTGTGAGACAGCCTGTCTGGCAATGAAGAGCTTGTTAGTTGTGACTCTAGAAAAGTAATCAATCTTTCTTTGCTTCATTCCCCCCACCTCTGCTAAAAATTGGAGAAAACACTACTACCTATCTCATTTGGTTATTATAAGGATTAATGGATTAATGTATCTAAAAGGCTTGTAATAGCACCCAGAACCTAGTAAGTATCATATAATCATTAGTATTATTATGTTCACCATTTAAAATGACAAATGCATTTTAGAATAAAGTATAGAGTTTTTAAAAAAGTCTTTCTGTCTTTTTAAGGCCCAGATTATATAAAGGATCATCTACCAAAAATTCATCAGCACACTTCCTATATAGGAGAAAAGCGCCCAGCATTAGAAAAGACTGGAGATCTCAGATATTTATGGAGGCCTGCCTCAAACAGATGCTTACCGGCAAAATATAAATATGAGTATGTTGGTGAAATTGGTTGGGGAATACCAGAGTATGATTTTATCAACCAAACAAGGCTTTGGACTGGCTTTCACATCAAGGTATTGCTCTTAAATATGCTCTTCATAGCATGTTGTTTCTGATTTGAATCCTTTCTGAGGATCCTTCCATAGAAAATGTCACGTTCTTGATTTGTCATTGAGAAATAATGGGATTTGAGTTTTTCAGAAAAATAAATGTGTGAATAAATGGACTTGCTATCATTCTCTTTTAGTTCCTTTAATACATGAGAGGGAAGGCGTGAAGAAAAGGAAGCTGTGCATAATCCAAAAGCATTTGTGTTTGGCTTTGGAATGCATTCAGATTCACACTTCTGCCGCGACATTCACACGTACTTCTCCCATCCTAGCACTGCATTATGAGTGGGTGGTATTAAGCCTGTGCTGGACATCATCCACAAGCCTAGAGAGTCCCAGATCTTTAAAAGGCACTGTGTTGATAATGACCTTGTATCAAATAAGCCAGGGTAATTAGCCAAAAGGTGCTTAGAAATCTTGTCTTATTTCCATTTGGTGTTGTGTATATAGGCATGAGCCCATACAGTCTCCTCTGAAACAAGAGAGAACCCAGGTGGCTTTAGAAGAAAAATCTGAGAATTCAGACTTTTTCCCCAGGCAGGCCTTTGCATTATCTGAAGACTGAACATGTATCAGTCGTGAAATAACTGGAATTTCTCAAATGCTAAGGCAATATGGTACAGCATTACATTGTACCGGCTAACAAAAGAAAAACCTTTTTCTGTCCCAACATACGGCAGTACAGGAAAGTGGTTGGGAGCTCAGTCTTTGAAGTCAGACGGACCCCGGATTCAAATCCTGACTCTGACTTAGGTTTAGCTCTGTGACCCTGAGCTAGCGAGTTCACCTTTGTGTCTCTGCTCCCTTCTCTTCCACATGGCAGTGGGTGGAGTGCCCACGTCGTAAGATCACCTGATCCTAATGTAGTTCTGCTGCCTACTAGCTGTGAGTGGCCTTGGGCAAGTTCCTTAACCTCTGTTCTTCTAGGTCTTCATTACGCATCTTAGTATTTACCTTACTGGGCTGTTGTAAACGTTAAGCAAGTTAATATTTTCAAAGTGCTGGGAACAGTGCCTTGCACGTATCAAGTACTCTATGTATTTAATAGTATTTTTGTTTTGTTGTGAGGATTACATAAAGAGAACCCAAGAATACACCATGATGCCTGGCAAGTGGTTGACAGACAAACGTCAGCTCTCAGTACTGTGGTTGTTGTATTTAATGTTACTCAGTGTCATTTAAACAGAACAAATGCTCAGGTTCTTAAACTGTGTCCTATTCACTTAAGCAAGAAAGATGAAGACCAGACATTTGATTAAATATCAAAACTGGCCACCAGGGAGAAGAGCAAGCAAGGTAGCTCGTTGGAATGAAGTCCATAACTTTGGTTGCCTTTCTGCCTCTCTTTCAGTGACACCTTGCTCTCGTACACGGCCCTCAATCTGTCTGCCCGTCTTGAGTGTGTAGATAGCTTTCCTTCCTTCTTTATCTTTAAATTGAGAACACATTTGTCTATTCAAATGAAGCGTATTCATGTATTCCTTGGACTTTGAAGCAAGCTGTGAATCCAAAAGAGATGTCAGCCACGAGCTAGTCTTCCAGGAAGGTATTTATTCTGTTTCTTTCATTCATACTTCACACACAGCTTTAAATCACTGCTCTGTTTGGTTAGCACTGTCTTCTTAACCCCTGTGAGATTGAGGCTGAACCATACATTGACTTTCTCCAACTTGTGACACATTCAGAAGCTGGTCTTGTTTGGCATAAGCTGTAAGAGCTGCTGCTTATCATTGGTGCACTTTCTTGGCTCTGGCTTGTTGGCGGGAATTGTTTTCAAAGGCTTACCTGTCTTATAACAATCTTGAACATATATTAGAGGATTCCTCGGACACAGAACTTCATAATGAAAACAAGATTCACTGAGGATGACTACAGTTGGCCCTTGAACAATGAAGGAGTTAGGAGTTCTGACCACCTCCCATACTGTTGAAAATCTGTGTATACTTTTTGATTCCCCAAAACTTAACTACTAACCGCCTCCTGTTGACCTGAAGCCTTAAGGATAATATAAAATAATTGATGATGATGATGACATTTGGAATATTTATTATGTACTATATTCTGAAACTAAAAAAAGAGTTATTAAGAAAATCATAAGGAAGGGAAAATACGTTTATAGAACTGTAATGTATTTATCCAAAAAAATTCCACATATAAGTGGACTTGTGCTGTTCAAACCCATGTTGTCCAAGGGTCAACTGTACATATTAGCAAATAACCATAACTTATAATAATAATTAGCAAATAACCATAATTTATGTAATTTACCCAGCAGTTAAGGCCTAGACTTTGTCATCAAGGCTGCTAATGCTCCCCTCCACACCCAGGCATGGCTGCCTCTCGACATTCAAGGCAGATGGCTATATTTGTTTTTGAGTCTAGCCTCAGACTTAGATTCCTAATCAACCCAATGCTTCAGGCAGCTACCTCTGGGCAATATGACTTGGTGTGAATTGACATGTCAGCTGATACAAACACATACACTCCATTCATAAAAATGAGCTCCTAATTACAAAGAGTATATGAGAGTCCCTGCCACTAACCCACCTTCCTCCTCACCAGGTGGTTGGTTAATTCCTTAGTTTGATGTAATTTAGGGCAACATCTCAAGGCACCTCCTGTTCTTTCTCTGGTTCCTTGTCTTCAGTGGACCCCTTCTACATCGCTCCACCATCCTTGTCCATAATAACCCCAATCAAGGTGGCACATTATTTCAGTCCATCTTCAGAGACTCCTCAGTGTCTCTCACTGCGATTGATCAGAATTTTGGTTTGAAACACAAACCTTCACCTAGTGGGTGTTTATAGCCTGAACAGCTGCTCTTCCTAATCCACTGCTCCAGGTTTAGAGAAGACTGGCAGCTAAGGAAACTCAGGCACCTCCACTAGACTCTTGGCAAAATGCCTGGGGCAGCTGCTTCCTACCTGGCAATGGTCTCTCCTATTTGGGGCACTAGGAGGGTTCTATAGATCATCTGGATTTGGGTAGAAAGATAATAACTTCCAGGCTGAGTGACACCTGAAAAATTTCTCCACATCACAGAGGTCAGTAAAAATCACAATATTGGGTTTCTCTTCTGGATCTTTTTTATGTTTAGGTATTTCCTCCTCACTTTTATATGCGATGCAATGTCATCATAATGCATGTGTATATAAACCAGCAAAGATCATTGCTTTCGCTATTATCTTAGATGGAAGAGCAGTACATTCTTCTTCTTTTTAAAAAAATGGATTTAGCCTCTGCCAAAATGTATGTGTCATTTCTGCAAGAATATATGAAGATCATTGATTGAAACAATTCTTTTGGTTTCAAACCCCGTGCTAAACTGAAGGGCATTTCTAACTCCTTCTTAGCTGGGCACGTCTCCTCTCTCCTGGTCTTTCTTTAACCCAAACCTCGATAGTATCAGCTGGCTTTCTGATGGCCATTTTCTGCTCCCACCCTGACCTCATAACCAAAGGATTTAAGTCATTTGGTTTTCTCACAGAAATAATGTTATACTGGGCTTGACGACTAACTCTTCAAGAGTGTGATCCCAAAGACAATATTAAACCAATTAATCATAACATATATTACAACCAATATATCATGGAGCATAACAACTTGAAAGTCTGTAGAAAGTAATAAAGAGAACTAGAATAACCCATCAATATATTTATATGTGATATAGTATAATATAATAAAAAGTATAATCTTCAAGACTTTGAGACTTCTGCCTCATTTTTAACTGCCACAAATTCCAGTGTCGTGAAATAGAAGTCTCCTCCGTGACAGTTTTAGGGATATTTGAACAGACTTTTGATGAGACATTGTGTTTCTTGCTGGCTGCGAATAGACCAATCCAAGATTGGTGGCTTCATTAGACATTTTCTCTTTGTGTATTTATTTAGGGAAAGTAAACGTAGGAAGAGCTGGAGTATTTGCTGTGTGAGGAGGCTTCTGTAATTACTTCCATTTTACAGTTGAAAACTGAGGTACTGACAGGTGAGTTTCCTTGTCCGTGGCTGCACAGCTAGGAATTGGTAGAGCTGGGATTTCAACCCAGGCTGTGAATTCAAGGACTTACTTAGCAGGAGTACTGTATTTCACCTGAGGTGAAATGACAGAAAATGGAGTCAGAACCTTCGACTTGAAGCCAGCATGTGAAGGGCACATCTGTGTTGTCGCTGTTCTGTAAGACAGGCTCTGGCTGGCGGCAATCCCAACTGCCTTCTCTTATAGTGTGAGTTCTTTCTTCATGGTTCTCTCAATTTTCTCCCAGCTTTCCATTCTGCTCCATATGCACCCCCACAGACTTCATTTACAATATTAAAATGAATTATGAGTAGATATCACCCACATATTTGATATAATGAGAAATAGCTTGATATTTTTTAGTTTTTTTTTTTAATTTTGAATTTCTATTTAATAAGCACTTTGTAGTGCTTCAAAACATATCATCAAATACAATCTTCAGCATTGTGGGAAAAAAAAGAGAAGAGAATGAGGTCCTAGTGAACGTCCCCTTCCTTTCTTGTGCTAGCCCAACCCCATGCATTCTTCCAAAGTGTCCACCTTCATGCAACAGTATCCTAGAAAATATTCAAAATCACCTGGGAAAAAGTATTGCCGGTACGGAGGTGATCACTATGTAGACCACCAATCACATCTTTCAGGATGTCTGAGGGTTTTTCACATCAAACTTCTTATTTACCTCTGGGTTTATTTAGATAAATCCGAAACAGTCTCATTAGAATTCCTAGGATCTCACACTCCTAATCTCCAGATGTTATTATCAATACAGAAGATTTTTAAAAAGATAATAAAGCTCCCTTTATTAACCAAGTTATAAAGGGAAAACAGGAAATAGCTTTTCTAAAATTAGGCACCTCTTTGGATTGCTGCTCCAGATGGGCGTGTGTGTTTAGCTCTCACTTTATACTTCCTAGAGTTATTTGCATCCTAACAGTTTGTGGTTTAATATAAAAATAATTACATTAACACCTTTCATCCTTAGGTGCTGTATAAAGTCATGCATTTTCTGATACCACAGAAAGCCTTCTATGAGGGAGCGCCACATGCTGACCATCTGTGAGGGAGGAGGAACATTGACGAGGGAGGCCAAATAACCCTCCCTTTTCTTGAAAATAATATATTAACACCATTAACCTCCTTATACATAGATGTTATATTTTCCCCATTTTACAAAACTTGGCTTTATAGGATGCCTCAGATAAACTGAAGGAACTAGTTTCCTTATAAAATCTTACTTGTAGCTGAACTTCTGGAAAATAAATTTTATGTTTAATGTTCCCTTTCTCTAACAGACCATGAAAACAATAAGGGAGGCATGTATCACTGCTTTGCATTCTGTATTGTGTTCAAAGCAGTTCCATGAGGAATAACATTTATGGGATGGAAAGCATCTGTGTTGGTAGCTAGGGACACTGCCACTCTATATCTTACTGGACACCCCAACCCTGCTGACCTGGTGCCCCAACCAGGCACAGGGCTTTCTCTCTCCTGTTGAGGTGACTTTATAGATACCACTGGTGAACTGGGAAATAAATACATCTTAATTTTCACATCTTTTGTTAAGATGTGGAAATGTGAAAAAAGAAAGAAAAAGAACTTTGTAATTTAGTGCCTAGGGGATGATCTTATTCCTTAATTAAAGAAGGCTTAAAATATCCCATGGTGGTTACTAACTTTGTAGGGCCTGACATAACATCTCTAGTATGTGTCTACTGGTAAACATATTTTTTTTTTTTAAATCACACTACCTAAAGTTAGCAATTAAGCAAAGGCCATTGGTTTTCAACAAATATCATTTGATGATGATAGAGAAATACAAAGCTAAGAAAAGACTGTATAAATGAGAATGGGTTCTAGTAAACCTGTGGTTTAACTCGAAGGCCCGCCTCCTTTAACTATATCGTCAACGAATTGAGACTTGGGCGCCATCTAATCCCCCCCAGCACAAGTGGCTAAAATACCAGGACATCTGTTTTCTAAATCTGGCACTTATCCTGGCTTTTGAAGATCTTTGGGAGAAATTCTAGTCTAATCTAACTATTATCAATTTAGGATTATAGTTCCCCCTACCATTCAGGTACAACATTCCCAGAGTACCTCGGTGGTATTGACAAAAATGCATAGAATGCATAGCAAATAAGACTAGCAATCTGGAGTAATCTCTTCTTTTTCCGAGACTGAACCTAGGATATCAAGAAATCTTAGCTGAGCAAACTGACAACGATTCATTAACTATAAGGGATCCCTCTTATGTGGTCCCATCTCTGTCTTTGGGCACCAAGAAAATGGCACCGAAAGTAAGTGCTGTTAGGAATCCACGTGAGCCCCCTTAGTTGTGGGAGAACTCACAGGAAAGTTTTCTCTGTGTTGTTGAAGTTTTAGCGTGGCTCTTGTCAGCAACAGGACTGCACCATCCGGCCACAATTCCAAATGGCTTTAAGCAACTTGAGGTCTGAGATGGGTTTTACTGAACTTCGTACTGACAACAGCAACACGACTTTTACTGCTTAGGATGGTGATCACTTCCCCATCTGGAAGTGATGGGGGATGGGTGCTGAGATGGCCTCACTTCTGTAGTGTCTTTGTCGAGAGACTAAGTTGCAGAAGGGAAGAAATGAAGTTTTAAGTGTGCATTAGATTGAGAATTATTCTACTCATGGCTTATTCAATAGTCATTTGTAAACTATTTGCCATCTTTGTTTTTTTTTTTTTGTGCCGAAACTGAGTTATACTGTTACTGTTCATACGGCCTGAGCTGCCAAGCCTGGTGCAATTCTGTGTTGTAAAGCTAATTGGACAATTAACTTGGGAGAAGCACACTTTTTAGCCTTTGAATTAACAACAGTGCCAACACATTAGAAAACTCCAAGGGTGAGAACTGTTGCAAAACAGGCACTTGATTATATATCAGAAACCGTGCACTAAGCACAAAGAGAGACTTGGGAAACTCTCATGTAGCTTTTCTGTAGTGCGAATAGGTGAATCTGCTCAGATTTCAGACCCTGGTAGGAATCATCAACCCACTCTGGATAAAGGGCTGATAGCAGAATGGCTACTCATCACAAATCCTAACAATTTCCAACAGAACAAGTTCTAGTTTTGTTTTAAAAGAAAATCTTTGAGTACCTTGAATATAGAATGAATAAGGAGAATGTTTATAGCCCTGGAGAAGTATGGGGGGAAAAAACAGATATTTGTTTTCTGAGAATAAATGGGGCAACTAGCATTCATAATGCTTTTCAGGACAAATCTATGTTTGTGGCCTTAATGAAAAATGGAATGTAACTTACAAGCAAAAGTAGCCAGTTGAAGAACTTTTCATCTTCCACTTTTTCTCTCTTTGCATGCTATGCTGCCTATGTTTTATAATGTCTCGGTTTATCCATCTATAAAATGGGAATTGTATTAGTTTTCTTTTTTTTAAAAATTCTGTTTTTTAATAGTCTCAGGAGTAGAATGTAGTAATTCATCACTTACACATAACACTGAGTGCTCGTCCCAACAAGTGTCCTCAATGCCCATCACCCATTTAGCCCATCCCCCCCCACCCAAAACCCTCCCAGCAACCCTCAGTTCATCTCTAGATTTAAGAGTCTCTTATGGTTTGCCTCCCTCTCTGTTTTTATCTTATTTTTCCTTCCCTTCCCTTATGTTCACCTGTTGAGTTTCTTCAATTCCACCTATGAGTGAAATCATATGATCTTTATCTTTCTCTGACTTGTATTAGCTCTCTATTGGGCATAGATTTAGCAGCTTAAAACAGCACCCACTTATTTGTTCATAGTTCTGTAGGTCAGAAGTCCCAGAAGGCATGGCTGGGTTCTCTGCTTGGGTCTCAGGAGGCTGAAATCAAGGTATCTGCCATGGCTGTGATCTCATCTGAGGCTGGGGGTCTCTTCCAAGTTCATGTGGTTGTGGCAGATTTCAGTTCCTTGTGGCTGTAGGATTGAGGTCCCACTTCTTTGCTGGCTATTAGCCACGGGCTGTTCTCAGCATCTAGAAGCTGCCCACATTCCTTATCATGTGGCCCCCTCCATCTTTAAAACCACCACAGAGAATCTCCCTCATATCAAATTCCTCTCATGTTTCAAATCCCCTTTTCCAGGAGGAGCCCAGACCCTTTTAAGGGCTGACCTGATTAAGTGAGGTCCACTGAGGATAATCTCCCTTTCTTCAAGTCAACTGATTTAGGGTCTTAATTAGAGCTGTGAGATCCCTTCACAGCAGTAGTTATATTAGTATTTGGTGGAATATCTGAGAGAAGGTGTATACACCAAGGGATGAGAATAGTGGGGGGTCATCTTAGAATTCTGCCTAACACAGGGATTGATGATGATGATGATGATAATCGTAATACCTTAGAGTATTGTTAAATGGATTCAATATGTGTGTACAGCTCTTCTCATAATATCTAGGATAATGTTTCAATAAAGGGGATCCAGTATCACTAATGTTTATATATACTATATTTTCTTGCCTACACGGATTTTTGAATTATATTATTATAAGCACATTAAAACCATGATGGAATATCTTGCTCATTATTTGGGTACTCCACAGAAAACAGAGATGCTGGGGCCATAGTCAATAAACTCACAAAACCCAATGCTTAATCTATTTGCTGGAAGTTGATGTTTTAATTCAAATTATTTAAAAACATTGCAGTTAAAAAAAAGAGATACTAGGATATAATTTATGTTGGAACTCAAGCCCATGTATAATGTAGCATAAAATGAATTACAGGTCTCTGTATTGTTCATTTTTTGCATTTTAATAAAAAAAAATGCATCACAGAATCCATGCCTTAAACACTGACATTTTCCAGAAGGAATTGTTTTGTTTCTACTCATGCTCTGAATATAAAATGAATACTTCAAATGCTCCATTCATACAAAGGCCTTTATGCCCCCTTTCTCCCTTCAATAGTTTCTGTCTAGAATAGGCAACATTATGCAATTTGGTGATCCAGCTATAACAATAAGAATGCTTCTCACTGGCTGTGGGAAGAAAGATACCTAAGGGGTTAACAGTAATATTTTGCAAATTGAGGCAAGTGAAGAAAAAATACATTAGCATAAGAAAGGGTAGCCTTAGGGAATTTTCCACTCAAATGTTTGGTACTAAGAGCTCTATGTTACCAAGGAGGAAGATAGAGAAGAGAAACCCTAGTGTCTATGCATTCTTGAAATGCATTGCCATTGTATTCATTATACTGGTAAGAAAGACCTCATAGTTACAGAGATGGAAAATAGTTCTTTATAGTAATAAATAAGTAAGTAAGTAAATAAACAAATGAATGAATGAATAAATAAATAAATAAATAAATAAAATTGGATATATTAAGAAAAGCATGTTGACTCAAGTATAGCAAAAAAACCAAGAGGATTCCTCAGTGATCAGTCCCAAAAAGATTTCTTAAGTATGTCAGGACTAGACTAGAGGTGGTTTGAGATTAAAAGTGAACGTATTAAGCAGTGATTCCAATTGTTAACTAGAATGGGCCCCAAATGTCTGCAATTAACTAACTCAAATTTAAGTTTTTAATTCATTTCAGAAATTGTATCTAATTCACAGTACCTGAATGTAGTTAGCAGGTATTTCCCTTTTATTAATGTCTTATTTAATACAGCTTATTTAAAGATTGCTTGATAGGTAATACCGACTTTTGAGTTATGATTATTTTTGCTGGATAAAAAACATTCAAATTAACTAATTTCCTTAAGATAGAGACTATACTGGGGTGCCTGGGTGGCTCAGTTGGTCAAGTGTCTGACTCTTGATTTCAGCTCAGGTCATGATCTCACAGTTTGTGAGATCGAGCCCCGAGACAGTCTTTCAGCTGACAATGTGGAGCCTGCTTGAGATTCTCTCTCCCTCTCTCTCTACACCTCCCCCACTCATTCTCATTTTTTTTTTTTATTTTTTTTTTAAATTTTTTTTTTTCAACGTTTTTTATTTATTTTTGGGACAGAGAGAGACAGAGCATGAACGGGGGAGGGGCACAGAGAGAGGGAGACACAGAATCGGAAACAGGCTCCAGGCTCCGAGCCATCAGCCCAGAGCCTGACGCGGGGCTCGAACTCACGGTCCGCGAGATCGTGACCTGGCTGAAGTCGGACGCTTAACCGACTGCGCCACCCAGGCGCCCCATCTCATTTTTAAATAAACATTAAAAAAAAAAAGACTTCAGCAAATGGTGCTGGGAAAACTGGACAGTGACATGCAGAAAAATGAACCTGGACCATTTTCTTACACCATACACAAAAATAAACTCAAAATGGGTGAAAGACCTCAATGTAATACAGGAAGCCATCAAAATCCTTGAGGAGAAAGCAGGCAAAAACCTCTTTGACCTCGGCCACAGCAACTTTTTACTCAACATGTCTCTGGAGGCAAGGGAAACAAAAGCAAAAATGAACTATAGGGACCTCATCAAAATAAAAATCTTCTGCCCAGCAAAGGAAACAATCAGCAAAACTAAAAGGCAACTGACAGAATGGGAGAAGATATTTGCAAATGACATATCAGATAAAGGGTTCGTAACCAAAATCTATAGGGGATTTACTAAACTCGAGACCCAAAAAAACAAATAAGCCAGTGAAGAAATGGGCAAAAGACACGAATAGACACTTCTCCAAAGAAGACATCCAGATGGCTAACAGACACATGAAAAAATGCTCAACATCACTCATCATCAGGGAAATACAAATCAAAACCACAATGAGAAACCACCTCACACCTGTCAGAATGGCTAACATTAACAACTCAGGCAACAACAGATGTTGGTGAGGATGTGGAGAAAGGATCTCTCTTGCATTGTTGGTGGGAATGCAAGCTGGTGCAGACACTCTGGAAAACAGTATGGAGGTTCCTCAAAGAACAAAAATAGAACTACCCTACGACCCAGCAATTGCACTACTAGGCATTTATCCACAAGATACAGGTGTGCTGTTTCAAAGGGACACATGCACCCCCATGTTTATAGCGCACTATCAACAATAGCCAAAGTATGGAAAGAGCCCAAATATCCGTCGATGAATGAATGGAGAAAGAAGATGTGGTATATACATACAATGGAGTATTACTCAGCAATCAAAAAGAATGAAATCTTGCCATTTGCAACTATGTGGATGGAACTGGAGGGTATTATGCTAAGCGAAATTAGTCAGAGAAAGACAAAAATCCTATGACTTCACGCATATGAGGACTTTAAGAGACAAAACAGATGAACATAAGGGAAGGGAAACAAAAATAATATAAAAACAGGGAAGGGGACAAAACAGAAGAGACTCATAAATATGGAGAACAAACAGAGGGTTACTGGAGGGGTTGTGGGAGGGAGGATGGGCTAAATGGGTAAGGGGCACTAAGGAATCTACTCCTGACATCATTGTTGCACTACATGCTAACTAATTTGGATGTAAATTTTAAAAAATAAAAAGTAAAATTAGAAAAAAATAATAATAGCTAAAGTATGGAAAAAGCCCAAATATCCATCGATGGATGAATGGATAAAGAAGATGTGGTATATATATATATATATATATATATATATATATATATATATATATGGTGTATAAACACACACACACACACACACACACACATACACACACACACTGGAGTATTACTCGGCAATCAAAAAGAATGAAATCTTGCCATTTGCAACTAAATGGATGGAACTGGAGGGTATTATGCTAAGTGCAATTAGAGAAAGACAAATATATAACTTCACTCATATGAGACTTTAAGAGACAAACAGATGAACATAGGGAAGGGAAACAAAACTAATATAAAAACAGGGAGGGGGACAAAACATAAGAGACTCTTAAATATGGAGAACAAACAGAGGGTTACTGGAGGGGTTGTGGGAGGGGGGATGGGCTAAATGGGTAAGGGGTATTAAGGAATCTACTCCTGAAATCACGGTTGCACCATGTGCTAACTAACTTGGATGTAAGTTATAAAAAATAAATTATAGAAAAAAAAGAAACCTCAAGAGATGTGTTCAACAGAAGTAAAAAAAAGAGAGAGAGAGACTGTACTAATCAGCTGTTACCTGTTTGTATGGAGATGCTGAATTAGTTTTTGAATCAGTCTTTCATGAATTCACCTGTAAAACAAACAAAAAAAACCCATCTTTTTGATTCTGCATTTCACTAGATTTAACACCACATGCAGCATGACTGTCCAAATAAATTGTGATGGATTTCACATCATCTTAATAAATTAAGATGAGAAGCATCAGTTTATTTTAGGTGAATATTTTATGACATTATATGTACACTAATAGCTATAAGAGAAAAGGGTGGCAAAAGAATCTGTTGCTTCTCTCTTTCTTCCTTTCTTTCTCCCTCCCTTTCTTCCTTCCTTTCTTTTAATTTTGAGTAAGCTCCACACCCAATGTGGGGCTCAAACTTAAAACCCTGAGATCAAGAGTCACATGCTCTACCAACTGAGCCAGCCAGGTGCCCCTATTGCCTGTTTCTAATAAAAGTCTGTCTAGATTAAGATGATGCAATTTTTGATTACTAAAAATGAGAACAAAGATCAAAGAAGATTGTCCAATTCCTGGAAATTTTGTCAAAATGCTGATAATAAAGTTATTTATAAGTTAATTGATAAGGTCAATTTTTAGGGCATCACATGTCAGGAATCAACTGAGAAACAAAGTTATACCATGATCTTACCACTGTATACAGATTGCCACTTTTCATATTTTCTATGGAGTAATGGGATGACCTTGCATTTAAATCTTGTTTTTCTTGGGGCACCTGGCTGGCTCAGTTGGTTAAGTCCCGACTTTGGCTCAGGTTTGTGAGTTCCAGCCCCATGTCTGGCTCTGTGCTGACAGCTCAGAGCCTGGAGCCTGCTTCAGATTCTGTGTCTCCCTCTCTCTCTGCCCCTCCCCACCTTGTACTCTGTCTTTCTCTCTCAAAAATAAACAAATATTTTTAAAAATCTTTAAACCTTGTTTTTCTTGTCCCTTCCTTTGTTTATATATTTTATACATGAATATTAAAGAGCTAGAAGGGACCAACATTTCATCTTCCCTGAGAAGATGACTTAAATAAATAGATCTGCTTTGTCAACACAAATAACTCTGAAGGACTTGATCAGGAATGTCCTAAAGTAAGCTTGAAGGAAAAAAAAGAAAAGGGGAAGAAAAGAAAAAGGACTAAGTAATCCCTCTGATGTTGGAATTATAATTTTGCTACTTTTTGAGATGTTATGAATGTAGCCTCCCATATCAACGTAAGTGAAAAATGCACTCCAAGACTGAAGTGAAATACTTTTTATAATCCATATCATGGTTTCCCAACCCTAGTATGGAAAACTCAGCAATGATTATAAACCAAAACGCTTTTCAATAAAAATTTGTCACCTCTGTTCCCCATGCTTATTCATAAGATGTGCCATCCATTGGTTAGTTACTGGGGTAAAGTAGCCCATATAGACAGGTCATTTATTCAGTGATAACAGATCATTTCAATGTTCATGAGAGAGTGTGGGGATTATTGGATTATTTTTTTATGTGGGAACTGGTTCTAAGATACAAGTATTTTATCAACATTCTAACTTACGCTTTCTGAAAGGAGTTTTCAGATCTGCACTTTACCACAGGCTGTATATAACCCAGCTCTTTCCTACATTATTGCCAACACACTTGCTAATTCTGTGAAGATAAGGTGAAGTGAAAAGAGCTAGACTGTTTGAGTCTGAAAAATGGTTTAAAATACCTGCTTATTTAGAGAGAGAATCATAAAAACAGAAAGGAGCTTAGAGACTATGGACTATACTCTTCCTGCTGCTAATATCTGTTGTTTTACAGATGGGGAAAGTAAGCACACAGGATCATATTTATTTTACTTCTTGTATTTTTTTTTTACTCCATTCAAGAATCAAAGGCTATGTTCTTTTAATTGTATTTACCATTGATATTTAACTTCCCAGACTGACTCCCTTTTTGACTAGGAGTATAAACTGTTAGACATGTTGGTATCAATTTGCCCTGGAATTAGGTTACATTAGTTTTCTTTCTTTGCAGCATGGAGAACAAAGTCAAGCCACTATTGATAAAATAGGACACAGATACCAAAATCCATGGTAAGCACATGCTACTACATTTTAAATTGATTAATTAGCCAATTAATTGATGTGTTTCCTTCCTAAACTAGTAACAGGGTTAATTTTTCTTTAAGTATATTAACGCTTTATTTCTTTTTATTTCAGGTACATTTCTTTGTAAAGCTATGAATTTTTATTCCTAATAAAAACACAATTTTCATGGTCTATTAAGTTTAATTAAGGGCAGGAAAGAGGGGCAGAACAGGCACAGAGTAAGCAACTATTAGAATATAGTGGAGAAAAAGAGAACCAGCCTGCAGCTATTAGGAGTAGCAAGTGGATGATAAGGTAGATTTAACTATATAAATAATGCTTTCTGTGAAATAGCAACAATATAATCTTTTTTGGTTTAAAAAAAAAACCCCTCATTTCATGCTGTTGGCCTAGAAACCATCATCATGGGTAACCTTGGTTAATAAATGTAATTCTACTGAAGTCACACATCCACTTGAATTCATGCTATCATAAGGCAACCTAAATTAAACTTGTCCACCTCAAGGTATATTAAATTACAGGAAAAGAGCAAAATGTAGGTTTGTCACATATAATTCAGCTTCCTAAGAGGGAAGGGATCAATCAGCATTGCTTTTATAAGACCGCAGATTCAACATGTCTTTGTTATCCTTAGATTTTTGGAGGTGAGAGTTTCTGGAGCCTGTTTCACTCATTTTTACTTGTTGAAGGATATAGCTATTATCATGTGCAAAATTAATGAGTTCCAGTCTCTTTTTGCTCTACCACAACAACATAAATTACCGAAAAGAGAAAAGCCCTCAAACCCCATGTCAAAAACCTACTAGTCACTACAACATAATCCAAGACAACAAAAGATCTCATTGGGCAATTCCTGTAACTTACAAAGCAAAGCCTATGTTTAAATCCATAGAGAAATAGTTACAATTTATTTCTTGCAAAGCACACGTTCTCATTAAAATATCCACCTCACTTGTTCAGATAACATTGTAGGCATCTATCTACAAATGCTCTATCAAATATTTCTAAGCCAAAAACCTCATTAGAATCCACTGAAAATCAAAGAAACTTCAACAAACTTTGGGGATAGAAGTATGAAAATCTGCTGTATTTATTTAAACATAGAAAACTTGTTAGAAAGTATCTGAGAGGGACACCTGGGTGGCTTAGTTGGTTGAGCATTAGACTCTTGATTTTGGCTCAGGTCATGGGATTGAAACCCACGCTGGGCTCCATGCTCAGCACGGATTTAGCTTAAGATTCTCTCTCTCCCTCTCTCTCTCTCCCCCTCTTCTTTGCTTGTGCACTCTCTCTCTCTCTCTCTAAAATAATAAAAAAAAAGAAAAGAAAAGAAATAAAATATCTGAGAAATATTGAAGCTTTGACTACTTTCCTTGGATGAAAGAATGTTGGCTATATTCATTTTTAGGGAATATGATATGGATTATGCCAGGTCATGACATGCAAATATTTATAAGAAAAGACTATACTTAAGGAATTGTGGATTCAATTAGGAAATTGGAGATTATATATATATATTTGTATAAATTACAAAACCAATCTGCATATGTTAAATACTGACTGTGTAATGAAGACAATTATAATTACAAAATGATAACTAGAAAAGTTTAAAAGTTTTTAAAGTTTATTTTTATTTGACAGAGAAAAAGACAGAGCAGGGAGGGGCAGAGAGAGAGAGGGAAAGAGAGAATCCCAAGTAGGCTCCATGCTGTCAGCACAGAGCCCTATGGGGGGCTCAATCCCACAAACCATGAGAACATGACCTGAGCCAAAATCAAAAGTCAGATGTTCAACCAACTGAGCCACCCAGGCACCCCTCTCATGCTTCTTAGTAACTTTTAAACATTACAAATATAATTCATGTTTGTGGCAACAAATCAATCAATATAGAGGTTTATTAAGAAAAAGTTAATAACCTGCTCTATTCCATCCAGCTCATGATAAAATATTTCATTACAAAGGATATTTATGGGATATAAAGACTTGATTTTTCTAGGGACACTACTGGGCCTGAGGGTCAGAGAGGTGTTCACCAAGTAGGTAATTATTAAGGTGACTTCGCAAAGATGAGCATAAGATCATTCCTGGCAGAGTGAACAGCATGAGCAAATCTCCAAGGTGGGAAAGAGTATATCAGATTAGAACCAGGGGGGCTAGACTATGGGGATCAGTGGGAGGGAAGCAAGATGAGTGTCAGATTTCACAGAACCTCGTAGCTAGGTTAGGGAATTTGGATTGTAACTTAAGAACAAAGAGAATTCATTGGCTGATTTAAAGTAGAAAGCAACATGATCTAATTTTTAAGATTACTCTGGAATGTTGGACAGCTATGTAGAGAAAGAATTGAAACTTGTAGGAAGATCAGCAAGGAGACTATTTCATAGGCCCATCTTGAGTTTTCAGTATAACTTGCAAACAAACCAAAATAAATTGTGATTATGGAGGCTATGGGGGAGAAGGAAGGATTTGAGTTTTCAAGGAAATGCAGGCTTTAAATAAATGGAAAAAAAAAAAAGAAGAGGACACGGTATTTGCAGTCATCATGGGGAATAAGAATGTATTCAGCATTCTGATGAAGCAGATTTTAACATCATCTTAATTTTACAAGTGAAGAAATTGAATTTCAGAGGTTAAGTTCCATGACCAAGGGTCACAGTGCTAAATATTTCAGCCAAATTGACTGATCCCATTGATCTGGGTTGGGATCTGGGTGTGGATATTTTAAAAGGTCTCTGAGTGATTGCAATGTGCAGCCTGGGCTGAGAACCGCTAGTGAAGACTGGAGAAAAAAGGGGACTGAGCCTTGGGGGGTGCCCACATTGGGGACAAGATGAATGAGAGCTACAGTAAGAGAAAGGAGCCCTGGAGGAAGGGCCCTTGAGACAATAGAAGGCTTGGAGAATTTCAAACAGAGGTGTTTAATACAAGGAAATGGAAATCCAGGAAAACAATAACAGACAAATGGTTGGAAGTTATCAGTGGTCTCAAAAAGCGCACTGAAGGAAGGGTAGGATGATTTGAGTCAACACAACCAGGACTAAAGAATTTTTGTCCAAAAGAAAAAAAAAGAAGAAGAATTTTTGTTCGCTGACATAATGGAGGCAATTTTACTCTGTTTTTGAGACCAGAAGTCCAGTAAAGGACAATTAAAGGATTTCCTCCATTCTGAGGCATACTTTTTAAACTTTGGCTTTCTTGAAATCAGGATGTGTTTTATAATAGCTGTTTACAAATGTTGTATACAGATGTGGTGCCTCTTTTTTTTCCCTCCCACGTAAAGCTGTTATTAAATCAACGGTGTGTTATACAATTTATTGTATCCTAAAGGCCAATAAAGATATACTTTGACAAACATGAAATGAAAACCTGCCCTGTGCCAGGTGGTCAGAATTAAAGAATTAATAAGCAGGGTCCTTCCTTTCCAAAAGCTCACACACACACACACACACACACACAACAGAGATGTAAACAGAAGATTTTAAAACAATGTACGTTGATGGAGAACAATTGCCGTAACTGTGTGTGGGCTACTTCTATTTTCCCTTCTAAATTAAAGAAAACATTCTCTTGTTTCAAATATCTTAAGTTTCTCTAGATATAGGACCCTATGGTTAACTCATTTTCATACGGTCTCTTCTATTTGCACTTGGGTGTTTTCCATTATATACATATGGTATTTCTAATTTCAACAAGAAGCGTAAAAAGCACAGATAGGAAATGAAAGAATAGCTTACAGTCAGATTAAAAGAGGTCATAGGAGAATGCCCCGTAAACAGTGAACCAGTAGGGCTTTTCATTTTAAGAAGTTGCGTGAGTTCTGCGGAAGCTGCACGCCTTTACTGAAGATCGTGGGGCATGGAAATATTTCGTTTTCTTCTTCTTTTCCTTATGTTTCACACAGTGCTTGGCATGTATGGGCACTCCATTCATATGTGCTGAATCAGATATAAGAGACAAATCCTAGTTCTTATACTCCTAATAGATCAGGATCTGGTATAGATCAGGCCAGAGAAGCTGGAGGAATTCAAGCAATGAGAACTTCCTGAGAGAGATGAAATTTAAGCTGGGTTTAGAAGGAAGATTTTAGGAAAATCTCTGGCTGCCTCCTTGGGTGGATTTTTTTACTCATGCAAGTGAAAGACTTGCTGAGGTGATTATATCAACAGAATTATTCACAGGTAAATATCATTCCAGGAAGGAGCTGCTGACCTGTCTCTGACCTAACGTCATGACAAAGTTGCCTCTTTGCCAACCACAGCCCACGATATTAGCCACTTATTTGCTAATTTGTAGATTTATCTTAGGGATGGTGTCTTAATGAACACTTCAAGTTCCTGTGGACAGTAGATGGGGGTGGAGGGCAGTTGTCAAGAAGGCTGTAAATTCCAAGGTAAAGACAAGCACACATGATCTTAGCCAGGAAAAGAAGAGCAGCAAAAGTTTTAAAGGATCAGAAATAACGACAGCCTTCTCTATCTCTTCATTTACTTGGGAGTCACAGAGACACGGCTCTTTCCAGTGTGCTGTTTCTCCCGATCTGCTTTCTTATTGTCTGCCTTCTGGTAATGACAGGATTTGCTAGTCAGCACCATCCTCAAGACGTACACAGCATGGCATCGTTGAAAGAGTGCTGAGCTGAAAATCAAGAAAGCTGGTTTTGCTAGGAATTTATCCTTCCCAAGGAAATAATAAAGGAGATCACAAAGGTTTTGCTAAAAGGAAGTCCAACAGTGTTTGCAGTAATACAAAGTCAGAAACAACCTAATATCTCCCAAATAGGAGACTGTGAAGAGTTAGAAAGCAGTATCACAGTGATTAAAGCCTGGGCTCTGCAGACAGATTTCCTGAGTTCAAGTCTTAGTTTTAACACCTATTAGCTGAGACACCTTGGAAAAATTATTTAAATTATATATGCCTCAATTTCCTAATTTACGTAATGATGGTAGCAGAATCTACTCCATTGGGTTGTTACATAGATGTATTGTTATATACATAGCACTTAAAATAACACTTGTGGGGGCGCCCGGCTGGCTCAGTTGGTAGAGCATGAGACTCTTGATCTCAGGGTTGTGAGTTTGAGCTCCACATTGTGTGTAGAGATTACTTAAAAATAAAATCTGAAAAAATATAAAATACTTGGTACATGCTAAGTACTCAGTAAATAGTGTGACTGTGTAACTTATCACCCAGTACAGGATACTTTTGAGAGTGAAACAGAAAACTAATCAAGTGGGTCACCTGAACAACAAACTAAACTGAACAAATCAGGCTACTCTATTAATAAATGTTTCTATTAGTTAAATAAATGAGGTACATTGAAATAATATAGCAAATGCATTTATTAGAATTCATATTATACATATTGTTAGCTAAAAACAAACAGTATAGAGATTTAGTATGGGATATAAATTCCATACTATATCTCTAAGTTAATCTCCCAAAAGTAAAACAGAAAGTCCAAGAGATGGAAACGAAAAATGGAAAAATATGAAAATAAAAAATCAATTAAAATTAAATTAGTCTAATAACTTACCAATAAGAGATCTAGAAAGAGACCAGAAAAAAAACCAGAAGGAAATCAATAATACAAGAAAATTTCTCAGAAGGGAATAATATGAATTTCCAAATTGAAAGTTTTCATCAAAGCAAAAAAAAAAAAAAAAAAAAAAATCCAAAACAAAACAAAATATAACAAGTCATGTCACTGACAAACTTGGTTATCACAGGGATGAAGAGACCATTTGAAAGCTTTGGAGAGGACAAATGGGATATATACAAATGATCAGGAATCAATAAGTTATCAGACTTCTTGACAGCAATACCAAACTCTAAAAGACAATGGGACAATGCCTTCCACATCTGACACAAAGTGACTTCCAAACTAGAATTCTATACCCAACCAAACAATCAAGAGGGAGGGTAGAAAAAATACATTCTCGGGGCACCTGGGTGGCTCAGTCAGTTAAGCTTCTGACTCCTGATTTCCGCTCAGGTCATGCTCTCCTGGTTCTGGGCTCCAGCCCCCTGTTGGGCTCTGTGATGACAGGGTGGAGCCTGCTTGGGATTCTCTGTCTCCCTCTCTCTCTTTGCCCCTTCCCTGCTCTTGCACTCTCTCAAAATAAATAAATGAAACATAAAATAAATAAATACATAAATAAATAAATAAATACATAAATAAATAAACATTTTCAGACAAGTATGTACAAAAAATAAATACACCTCAAAGCATTTTGTCCTAGGAAGCAACTGGAAAATATTATAGCAAGACAATGGGGGTATAAATCAAGAAAAGACAAAAGAAGACAACGCAAGAAATAAAAGACTCAATGCAAGAAACAAATTTCCTTTGACAGGCAAAGAGAATTCTCAAGGTGGTGTTAAAGGAACATACCAGGAATATGGTTATACAGGGCCCAGGGATCTATGAAATCAGATAGGAACACGACAAATGGAGGCTTCAGAGAGAGCGTTTATTGTATGCAAATATTGGGTTAACTTCCAAAAGAACTAAATGAGCTAAAAAGTTGTTGCTTTTGGAGAAGAGAACATTGGGCAGGGAGCAGGGAGCAGGGAGAGAAAGGGAGTATTGGTTTTACTACAAGCTTTTTAGTACTATTTATAGGTATTATGTACCTATGCCTAAATTATTTCATTAAAATTGAAAACAATTAACACTGCACTATGCACAATGTACAAGCATTTTATTTTGATAAAAATAACAGTTAAGTAGAATGGCCAACTAGAACTTTAGCAGTTTGGGCCCTTAAGTTGAAAAAATTTCTGTCTAAAACTAGAACTTTTAGTATTAAAGAAATATTCACTGACCTGAATAAACAGGGCTTTCTGTTGACTCCGAAAGGTGTAACATGTGCCTGTATATGGCATTAGTGAGGGGATGTGTAGAAAATTGCTGGTTTTATTCCATAATGAAACACTGCCAAAACCAGTCGTCAAACTAGCACAGACTTAATGACAGCCACTATTTTAAAATATATTGGTATATAAACGTGTGCTTTTTTTCTTGGAGCTGTTTTCCTCAAAACAGCCATAAATCTTGACAGCTTTCTATTTTTAAGGCTGTCCGTGCCTGGCCCACTGGAGGGATTTCCGTTGAGTGTTAAGTAACAATATTCTGTAACTTTTGAAATCATCAGCACCTGCTTCTGTTTCGGCCCCTTTGGTCCATTACCTAAAAGCTGTCTTTGCACTTCCTTCCACCAAGCCTCCTCCCCACCAGCCTCCTCTTCAGCTGGGTAGAGAGGGATGTGGGGGTTTCTCATCGAAGCTGCAGGTGTTGTTAGGTCAGCACAGAACACCCGCAGCTGTCACCACTATAGCACCACACAAATAGCCGGTGCCCATTTATCTATTCAATAAATGTCCACCTGCCAACTGTGTCCCAGGCACAGTGCTGGGTCTGGGGGTTCGGGGGTGAACAAAACACCCAAAAATTATTTCCTGCCATCTTTACATTCTATCAGGAAGGCAGGGCAGAAACAGCCTAAAACACGATGGATAATTTAATTGTAGGACATGCCATAGGGAGGAACGCAGGATGCATGTAAATGTTTCTTATGGAATGAATTAATATTCCTCACCACAGGACAGAGCACTTACAGCAAAAGGGTAAAATGCAACCATTTTGGAAAATCTACTGTTTTTGAAAGAAAAGTGAGCCAAATAAGAGATGGTGTTGTTACTCCTAAGAGGAAGCTTACTAGGCTATCACTTGATGCCCAGGTGTTCATTTCAGAACGTGGCTCTTCACAACACATTACTCTCCATATAATTTATGAAAGATACGGGTGTCTGAAGTGTGTAAGAAAGAGGCACTATCAATTCCCTGGCCTATCATCTATAATTTCTCAGCATTTCAGATGTCAGAACTGTAGCTCTTAGAGCCTGTTCAGAAGACCAGGGTTACTGAGAGAGCAGCTGCTGGGCCCAACAACATGGTTTATGGCAATGAAATTCAAGCATGGCTTGCAAACTAATAGTAAACACATGAGCTAAAATTTTAGGCCCAGGCAAAGAGAGTTTACGTACTGAAAAGAGTACAGAAAAACAAGAATGAGGTATGTTATAAGTGTTCAGCATGTTTTTGTTCCACTATTACCTATTCAATTTGGTAAAGCCACAAGCATATCGTGATCATGATAATCTTAAACATTCTTACATCACCAACATTTATATAAATGGTTTACAAGAGATCAACAGTATCACTTAGCTAATATCTGTAGCACCAGATGAAGCAACAGAATAATAATCACTCAGCCCATTTAATGTGCATAACTATCATTTCTGCTTATCATTATTTCCTTTACTTTTTTATAAGCCCACTCATAATTTTAGGTTTCGGTAACTGGAAGATCAAGACTCTGCAAATGGACAGGGTTGGGCTTAATCCCCTTATCTCACATGAGAAGATGTGGATCTTATGTTGTCATAAATGTAGATGCCCTCAAACCTCAGTTTCAAGGAAAAAGGGGATAATCTATCTCATAGGGTTCTCTTGAGAATGGAGAGTACTACAATATATGTAAAATACCCAGCATGGATATGACACACAAAGGTTAGTTCCCTTCCCCATTTTAAGAAAGTCTCAAAAGGACCACAGAATCAGCCACTTTCTTAAGTCTTTCTATTCGTTTTTGAAAACTATCACCTCAAAATTAATTCTTTAAGTTTTTTTTTAATGTTTATTTTTGAGAGAGAGAGAGAGACAGAGCATGAGCGGGGTAGGGACAGAGAGAGGGGGAGACACAGAATCCAAAGCAGGCGCTGAGCCTCACGTGGGGCTCAAACTCACAAACAGTGAGATCATGACTTGAGCCAAAGTCCGATGCTTAACTGACTGAGCCACCCAGGTGCCCCAAAATTGATTAATTATAATTTTATTTTCTTCCATAAAATTTGTCAGTGAGCACTAGACTGTTTTGAGATACATTATTTGCTTTCTGCTTTAAAAAGAAAATGATCATTGGGGTGTGTGGGTGGCCCAGTAGATTACACATCCAACTCTTCATTTTGGCTCAGGTCATGATTTTGTGGTTCATGGGTTCCAGCCCCACGTTGGATTCTGTGCTAGTCGCACAGAGCCTGCTTGGGATCTTGTCTCTCCTTCTCTCTCTGCCCCTTCCCTGTTTGTGTTCTCTCTCTCTCTCTCTCTCTCTCTCTCTCTCTCTCTCTCTCAAAATAAATAAACTTAAAAACTGAGAATAAACTGAAGGTTGATGGGGGGTGGGAGGGAGGGGAGGGTGGGTGATGGGCATTGAGGAGGGCACCTGTTGGAAGGAGCACTGGGTGTTGTATGGAAACCAATTTGACAATAAATTTCATATTAAAAAAAATAATAAAATAAAATAACAAAATAAATAAACTTAAATTTTTTTAATAAAAAAATTATCATTAAAATTTTTTTTTCCATCTTTCTGGTAGGGAATAAAACCATTTCAAAGAATTTGAGTTTGGAAAAACTTCAGCTTTTTGTAGTGGTGAATTTAGTATCTGTGGTATATCATTTATCATCAATGTTAGCATTAGGTCTGTGATGGGTACATTTCCCCAAACATTCATTGAGCACAGTGATGAGGAAGAGACCTGCAGTGCTCAGATGGGCTATTTAAAGACTAAAAACAAGGGGTACCTGGGTGGCTCAGTAGGTTAAGTGTCAACTTTGGCTCAGGTCGTGATCTCACAGTTTGTGAGTTTGAGCCCTATATAGGGCTCTGTGCTGATCATGCAGAGCCTGGAGCCTGCTTCGGATTCTGTGTCTCCCTCTCTCTCTGCCCCTACCTTGCTCATGCTTTTTCTCTCAAAAATGAATAAACAAAAAACCAAACCAAAACAAAACAAACAAATTAAAAAAATGCTGTGAGAGTCCCTGTAGCAGGGATGTTTTGAAATTATTAATAATCAGAAGGACTTCTCTTGTTCAGCATGAATTTTAATCCAAATTAAATAGCCTCCTTGATATTCAAAGAGTAAATACACTTTTGTGACTACTTTGGTTTATAGGCTTTAATTGGACCACTCATTTATTGAGTCAATAAATCAATAAATATGTTTGGGGTACTCTCCTTTCCATCAAACAGCTCACAGTGTTGTGGGGGAAATAGACATGCAGATAATTTGGAAACATGGACAGAACAAGGTTATAGCCACACAGGGGTATTATGCATATAACCCAGCACAGGGGTGAGGAGAGGAGTTACAGAAGGCTCTCTGTGGAGGAGTGTGGAAAGGTAAGGTTAGGTAATAGAGGATGAGTAGGGATGCAGGGACAGAGTGTTCTCACAAGAGCAGACATCAGCAATAGACATTCAGAAATGATAAATAACATTGATGGATGCATAAATGCTTTAGTGCTCCTGGACCCCAAAGTGTAATGAATGGTGCAGGGGCAGGTAAAGCCAGAATTGTGGTCAGGACTTAGACTATGAAGAGTTCACTTTTTTAAAAGTTTTTATCTAAATTCCAGTTAGTTAAGATACAGTATAATATTAGTTTCAAGAGTTCACTCTTGAGTTCTGGCTTTTAGAAGATGGAGAACTCCAAGAAGCAACTTAAATTTTATCCACCTATCCTTTCTGCACAGTACCCAAAGTGGTAAAGTCAAGTTTAGATTTTGGATAGGGGATGGATATGAGGGGGCATCACTGGAGACAGGGAAGAACAGGCAGGAGTCTGTTAGGGCCAGGAGAATGATGGCAATCTGCAGGGATGGGAGTCAAGATGGAGAGGAGGGAACAAATTCCAGAATTAAAAAGGATGAAAATTGTCAAGACTTAGGTATCAGGTGTAGAAGATGAAAGTAATATTAGAGGCAGTGGCAACTCCCAATTTCTAGTTTGAGTGAATAATTTTTTTTTTTTTATTTGAGAGAGAGAGAGAGAAAGAGCGAGCAAGCAGGGGAGAGGGGCAGAGAGAGAAAGAGGGAATCTTAAGCAGGCTCCATGCTTAGCATGGAGCCTGACACAGGGCTTGATCCCATGACCCTGGGATCATTACCTGAGCTGAAATCAAGAATCAGGTGCTCAGCCGAGCCACCCACAGGAACCCCATGAATGATTGGATAGTGGAGCAACTCAGACCAAGCACAGAAGGAGCATCTCCATTAAAGAGAAGAAGGTAAGGAGATGCTGAGTTCAGGTGGATGTGAAGTACCAGTGGGACATCCAGTAAGAGGCAGATAGATAAATATGTCAAACTATTTGAAAGAACTATGCCGAGGAGCTTTTTCTGTCATCATAATTATGTTGTATCTGAAAATACGTGGGTGGATGAGAGGAGAGAAGAACAGAGGAATAAAGACAATTTTAAGGAATTCAAACTCTGTTTAAAAAAGGAGAAGAACCATGTCCTAGAAGAAACAAAGGAGAAACAGGAGAATCAGATGTCCAAAGCGAAATAAGATGTGTATTGAACAATGTCCACTGAAGAAAGTAGACAGGAAGTCATCGGAGACCGTGGTGAGACCAGAACAAATAAAACAATTTGGGAGAAGAGGCAGGAAGAGAGGGAGGGAAGCTCAAGTAGGGTGGGTTGAGGTATGAATGGGAGATGAAGTGGAGTCAACAAGTACAAGGCAAGGTTTTGGAAAATTTGGATAAGAAAGGAAGAAAATATAAATAGTAACTAGAGGAGGTGAGGGGCCAAGTGTAGGCTTTTTTAGGATGGGAGAAACGTTATCCTAGAGAAGGCTTCACTGCCGTGGAGCAATATTCTTGGTTAAGTGGTGATGCGACTGTGGGCTCAATGGCCCAGGTCAATGTGGAGACCACAGATGAAGAGAAAAACCCCCTCATTCCCAGAGACTGATAGGGTTTCCTCAACTAGGTAGTTGGGGATGTTCTTGTACATGGAAATGTGGGGTAGGCATTGATGGTGGTGGTTGAAAGAGTGTAGAGCTGATGGCCTCAGTGTTCTCCATGGAGTATTTTTTGTGTGTAGATTTTTTTATGGTGGTAGAATATACGTAACATAGAATACTATTTTAATCATTTTTAAGTGTACATTCAATGGTTCATGAAGTGTTGTGCAAGGCTCTGTCCTCGAGAACCAATGAAAGTAGTGGGAATGAGATACGAGAAGGAGTCTTGAGGAAACAAGGAAGGTCTAGGACAGCTGTTGAAGACATTCACTAAGGACAACTAAAAAGCTTGCTGTCCTGTAGAGTAGTAAAGGCTCATCTGAGGTTGGAGACTACATGTTTTCATCAGCAAGGATGTCCAGTGTCCCATATCCACCTTGACATAGGAGCCAAGAAAAACTGGAGTCAGGGAAACTGCCTACATTTTGGAAAAGGAAAATTATATCTGTACCTCATAACATACAATAAGATAAATTCCAGAGGGACTAAACAATTAACCACTTTAAAAGTGAAATGTTATAGAATAAAATATACAGGAACATTCATATTATGTTTACATAGTCTGAGGGTACAGAGATGTCAGGCTGTAGCATTACGCCACAGTCAAGAGTTTAAGAGTGTACTCTTGGGGTGCCTGGGTGGCTCAGTCGGTTAAGCATCCGACTTCAGCTCAGGTCATGATCTCACAGTCTGTGAGTTCAAGCCCCACGTCAGGCTCTGTGTTGACAGCTCAGAGCCTGGAGCTTGCTTCAGATTCTGTGTCTCCCTCTTTCTCTGCCTCTCCCCTGCTCATGCTCTGTCTCTCTCTGTCTCAAAAATAAATAAAAACTTGGGGCGCCTGGGTGGCGCAGTCGGTTAAGCGTCCGACTTCAGCCAGGTCACGATCTCGCGGTCCGTGGGTTCGAGCCCCGCGTCGGGCTCTGGGCTGATGGCTCGGAGCCTGGAGCCTGTTTCCGATTCTGTGTCTCCCTCTCTCTGTGCCCCTCCCCCGTTCATGCTCTGTCTCTCTCTGTCCCAAAAATAAAATAAAATAAATAAATAAATAAATAAATAAATAAATAAAAACTTAAAAAAAAAAAAAAGTGTGTACTCTTCATCACTTTACCTCCAAATGTTGCTTCATACTTACAATAGGATCCTTAGGAGCATCTTGGGTTTATACCAAATAATTTGAATTCAATTTTCAATAGTATCACCCCTGTTCCTTATTCCATCCAAACCGTGGACAACTATAGTGCCAAGTAAATAAGACAATTCCTGCCCTCAAAAAATTATCATATAGGGCGAAGAGACCCATAAACAGATAATTATACTAGAGTATATTAGGATGCAGTGATAGAATATTGAGTCAGTCAAGATTTATTGATTACATATTTGTGCCTGACTAGGTCTGGTACTGTGTTTATACACTTAACAAAGTGAAACAACAAAGTGCAAAATAGGGAGTATTTTAGAGGGTGCAACAAAAACACGTATCTGGGATACGAAACTTTGAGGGAGGATCAGGAAGGCTCCCTAAGGTCCCCTGAGCTGGAAGGATGTGTAGGAGTTAGCTTCTAGAACTGCTGTTTTAAGATTCCAAGATGCTATCTCTTTAGAGATGTGGAGATCATGGTCAGATACATGACCTCAGATGTTCAGATACATGTTCAGATACATCATGTTCAGACACATCACCTTCACATGTTCAGATACATCACCTTGAAGCACATTCCCACATATTGACAAAAACTTTTCACTTCTGGCCTCCATAGCAATGTGTAAAGATGGTAGGGTTTTTACAGAATGCTGTAGCTTGCTTTCTGTCTAGCAGCCTAAAGGCTAACTCATTAAAATTCACAGATGAATTACATGGTGGGCGGCAGAACAAATGTTTTCTACCCTGAGCCCAGCTAAGGCCTTCAAGACAGTTTCTCCCTGAATCTAAGTCACTCTTTGCAGCTGCTCAGTAGGACATGATTCAGGCTTCACCTCCTCCTCCAAATCTATCAAGACACAACCCGACCCTGGATTTTTTTGCTTTTTGTTTTTTTGTTTTTATTTTTTGGTTGTTAGCTGCATATGGTAACAAGAAAGAATAGGAAAACGATACTGGTTCCACACTTGGTTTGACTTTGGAACCATGTACATATCTTACAGGTAAGATATGTGTGTTACCTTATATCTTCCCTTTAATTTATAAAATAATTTAAATATAAAATTAAAAAAAAACTGGATGTGTACCCAGTTGAGCCTACAGAGAGGAAATATTCCAAGGGACTTTAAAGAGTAGTAGTTTGAGTACAGTCTCTGGCGGGGTATGTTCTAAGAACAAAAAGAACTTCAATAAGCTTGGGAGAAGTGTTGGCTGTGTTACTCTGACTGCTGTGGGATAAAGCAAATGAGCAAGAATGTGATGTTCTTATTCAATCATTACTGGGTTGGTTAATTGCCAGGATTCCTGAAGTGGCAGAAAGGAAATACAGATGTTAAGATAAAAGAGCTAAAAATCAAACTCAGAATGGGATTGGGAGCTATATATGTGCACATATGTTTGACTGTACATGTTTCTATATATTTTTTCATGGTTCAATTTGCTATGAAGGCCTAGACATAGGAACCAACTCAGTAGCTGTGAGCTCTCCTACTACCCAGATTCTACTCTTCATTTATTTATTTACTAACTTTTAAGTAAGATCCATACCTAACGTAGGGCTTGAACTCCTAACACGAAGATCAAGAGTCGCATGCTCTACCGACTGAGCCAGCAAGGTGTCCCCAGATTCTACTCTTCAGATACTTCTTCCACTAAAAGGAACTGGGGATTTTGGAATGGTTGACTCTGGATCTGGAGAAGGAAATGGAAAACATAGGCATGGTACATCACGCCATACCAGATGAGGAAGCTACCCAAAACTGCTACAGTCCTGTCTAAGGGACCTAGGAGCCAAACTTGAAGACGATCCCATCAGCCAAAAATAGGACAACTTTAAGTAAAGGGTAGTAACCACAGTGGATTAATAGATATTATACATACGTATACACATACATGAACATTTATGAGTTTATAATGGCTACTTTAAAAACTACAACAGGGGCACCTGGATGACTCAGTAGGTTAAGCATCTGACCCCTGAATTTGGCTCAGGTCATAATCTCACAGTTTGTGGGACTGAGCCCCGAGTCACACTCTGCTCACAACACAGAGCCCGCTTGGGATTCTCTCTGTCGCTCTTTCTCTGTCCCTCTCCCCCTTGAAAACATTTTTTTTTCAAAGTTTATTTGTTTGGAGAGAAAGAGAAAAATAATATGAGCAGGGGAGGGGCAGAGAGAGAGGGAGACACAGAATCCGAAGCTGGCTCCAGGCTCTGAGCTGTCAGCACGGAGCCTGACGTGGGTCTCAAACTCACAAGCCATGAGATTATGACCTAAGCCAAAGTCAGATGCTCAACTGGCCGAGCCATCCAGGAGGGCCCCACCCACCCAAATTTTTTTAAAAACATACAACAAACTGGTCATATTGGAGGATTCCAATAAATCAACTTATTATTTTAAAAATGGGTGAATAAAAGGAAATAATCAAATATTAATTTTGACTTTCTAATATTAACTGTACCACTGCAAACCAAATAGAAGTTGAGATAACTTTTTAATAAGCAATATAATCTAGCTAATAAAGAAGGAACAACAGAACTAGGACATCACATCTTTGAGAACTGTAATAAATTAATGAATCTAGGCACTGACTATCAATGGCTACCAAAATCACAAAAGAGAAACAGTCAGATATTATGTACCTCTTGATGGAAATACCACCACCTAGAAAGTTATTGTGGGCTGAACTGCCCCCACCCCCAAATTCATGTGTTGAAGTCCTAACCCCTAGTACCTCAAAATGTGACTATATTTGGCGATGGGGCCTTCAAAGAGGGACTTTTTATTTATTTATTTATTTATTTATTTATTTATTTATTTAATTTTTTTTTAATGTTTATTTTTTATTTTCAGAGTGGGAGAGAGAGAGAGAACGTGAGCATGAGTGGGGGAGGGGCAGAGAGAGAAGAAAAGAGAGAATTCCAATCAGGCTTCATGCTGTCAGCACAGAACTCAACACAGGGCTCAATCCCACCAACTGTGAGATTATGACCTGAGCCAAAATCAAGAGTTGGAAGCTTAACTGAGCCACCCAGGCATCCCTCAAAGAGATATGTAAATTAAAATAAGGCCATCAGTTAGTCCATAATCCAATATGACAGATGTCCTTATAAGAGGAGATTTGAACACATACACACACATACACACACACACACACACACACACACACACACACACGTGCAGGGAAGATCACGTGAAGCATACACACACATACACACACACACACACACACACACACACACATGTGCAGGGAAGATCACGTGAAGACACAGGGAGGTGACAACCACCAAGTCAAGGAGAGAGGCCTTAGAAGAAACCAACTCTGCCAACACCATGATCTTGGACTTTTAGCCTCCAGAATAGTGAGAAAATATATTTCTATTGTTTTAGACACCCAGTCTGTGGTACTTTGTTATAGAAGCTTTAGCAAATTAATACAGCGGTCTTGCCCCCAAAACCCAACGTGACTTAGATCAAACCTCTAAATCCAGCTAACAACGTACAGGAAATAAGCTGGCAGCAGAAAATGTTAAATGACACCATGGAGATGTCAGAAGAATGTATTGTGGGAAGTTTTATAGGACATGTGGCCCAGTCTCTTCAACAAATAAATAGCAAGAAAGAGAAGAGAAGAGATAGGAGAGGTGGGGGAGGTATAGAAGGAGAAGGAGAAAAGAGATGAAATAGAACCTACGAATTAAGAGAAACTCAAAAGATTTATCAACCAACTGTAGGTGTCAAACTTATTTGGATTCTGTTAAAAACATACAAACAGAAGGAACTAAAATTTTGAATGCTGACTATACAGTGAAATTGTTAAAATTTTTTTTAAGTTTCTTTTTTTTTTTTTTTAACTTATTCATTTTTAAGAGAGTGAGAGACAGAGTGTGAGTAGGGGAGGGGCAGAGAGAGAGGGAGACACAGAATCTGAAACAGGCTCCAGGCTCCGAGCTGTCAGCACAGAGGCTGATGTGGGGCTCGAACTCACGAGCCACGGATGCTTAACCGACTGAGCTACCCAGGCGCCCCAAGAAAAAGAGTTTTTAAATTGTTGAGAGTCATACCAGAAAGACATGATATCTTAGAGGGGCAAGATTAGTAAGTAGGATAGAAAGGAAATAAGACTGGCTACAAATTAAAGTGTTTTAAGTTGGGTGATGGGTACCTAGGGATCTTTAAACTAATTTGTCTCTTCTTATGTGTATAATATTGAAATCTCCAAAGTGACTAAAATGAAATTGTATCAATTTTATCCTTAGTTAATGAAGGTCAAGATTCACCATCTGGATAGATAAACTTGTCCAAAACTAAATTGAGTCAATACTGTTACAGTCTTCCAGCTAACCTTCACTTGGATGGCTGTCAAGCAGCTGAAATAAATGTTGCTCTCCTTCCTTTGCCTTTTGGTTCTCCGATACTCACACAAATAAGTAAGTGGTGCCCAGGAAGCACCAGCATGAAGAGAAGCCCCGGACTTGATAATCTCAGAAGTCCTTAGCTGCTGAAATTGGCAGAACTTCCTGAGTGTCGTATATAAAATCTCTCATTTCTCTAGCAACACTAGGAATTATATTCCACATTCCTAAAATGTCAATTCCTAGTCAATCCAATATGCTGCCATTTCTGGTAAGATGTGGGACAGCTGCCTCTGAGTCTATGTGCTGGAGAGACAGTCACTTCATATAAATCATTTTAAAATACTGAATGAGAGTCAATGAACACCTCTGTGTACTTCTACACTGTGGACACACTCTCGGCAACAGGAGCCTTGTGGAGTAAGCTATTCCACAAAGGAAGACAACGTGTTTGATTTCGATTGCATAACCCGTGGAACTGGAAGCCCAGCTGGCACCCAGAAGGGCAACCAGCAACGTGCTGGTGACATCACTGTGGCAAGGACAGCATTTTTCACATTCTGGAGCTCGGAGAAGACAATCTGGCAAAGTAATGAAAAAGTGTTCACTTAGGGTAATGTGAAATCTTTCTTGTTTAAATTAATTCTTTACTTCAACATAGTGGTAGAATATTTAACAAGCCTTTTGAATAAAGTGGTTTCACTTCCTATGAAGTAACACAATAAATCAAACCAAAACAATCACAATCCGAGGTCTGAAGCATATGGTGTGTGTAATTTTACAGAATTGCACAAGCCTTTGATGCTTTCCTTCTAGAAGAAAGTCTGAGAGTGGGCTTTTTCTACTTAAAAGAAAAATATTCTTACCGTTCGCGATCTCTTTCTTTTAAAAATAGCTTTTAAGCGATATTCTTATGTTTGAAATATGCTGGCAGTTTGGGAAGACTTCTCTTGTGTTTTCCCAAACACTTCTTTGGGAAGCAATTTCTTTTCTATCCTTGAGGCAGTATATGTTTCATACTAATGTGAATTACACACTTCTGTTTATACATTTAAATAATCCTATCCACTTTTGCAAAACAGTTTGTGCTCATAGATACGGAGACCTGTTTAATAAATTTGTTTTTGAATTGCTAATGACACAGAACTGGTCATAGGCATTTTTGCTCTTTGGGGAAGAAGGGCACTATTAACCAAGAATAAAAGATTCAAACAAACATAAAAGCTTATCTTCTACATTTCATCATGAATGATGAACTTCATCACGAAGTGTATTGTAGTCAAATAACCTCTTAGTAATCATTCCACTCATTCAGGTACAGCAGTAAATAAGCAATTGTTTATTCATATACTAATGTCTTTGCCCTTTTGCCATGTGTCCATTTTACATGGACTGCCAGCTTTCTCTACAGTCTCCCAGAGGACCTGCTACACTACCAAACACAGACCAGGTGTTTGGTCAATAAACTCTAGCTAAGAAAACTAATAGCTAATAAGTTCTAGTTGTCTACTTGTCTAAAGACAGAATCAGCATATAGATAGCTCTGGATCTTTGATGCTATAAATTATTCCAAATTGTCCTAATCATTCAACTGAATATTACTTTGAACATGTATCTTAAATAGGTTAAGTTACAACTCAGAGGTGGCACATCAATTTTCCTAGTTTCCTGAAGACAGAACATTAAACAAGTAAGCATGACATATGCCTTCCAGATAAATCTCTATAAGCTCCTTTGAATAGGAATTACTAAAAATTAGCTTCTTTTATAAGCCTCTTTTTCTTTCCACTCAGTAGGAATCTCCTGGGCAACAATGAACCTCGGATAAATTCTATTGACGTTAAATTTTTCTCCATGAATAATTGCTGAATATAATTGCACACTCATTTTGTTTGTCCAAATATGAAATATCCAGAAAATATGTTTTTAATAATCTCTATGACAGCTGTTGATCTAGGATCAAGGAAGTGTTATCCCAGAGGATTAAGTTTATGTCTTTTGAAAACAAGACACAGCATCATCCTGCATGATTCTATAGGGGCAGGGAAAGAAGATCAATGTATAAGCGATAAGGTTGGACTTAACTAAACTGACTTGCAGCACCCCAATTTCCTCAGTTCTTCCTCAAGATATATTCTCTCTAGAAGGGCCAGGTAATAACGCTTTATAGTACCTCTCCCCGACTGGGTGAACTGGAAGCCTGGTCTCTGCTTGTGGAATAAAAGGAAACAGCAAGGCAGAGTCTAAGGGAGTATTTTCTCAGGCAGCTGGTGTCTGAAATCATACGACATATGTGACTGCCTATGTCAGCAGGAACACCCACTCCATCTATGTAGAAGGCCAATTCATAAAAGGAAAAAATACAATTAAAAACATCTTTAAAGCCCTAATGGTAATTCCTTGGCAGATTCTGACTTTAGGTGGAGACTACACCATAAATTCAGAAAGATCTTTAAAAAAAACAGGGGTCTTATTTTCTTGCAAATGTTCCAAAGAGAAAATAACAGAGAGAGACAAGGCCTGTTCTCCCAGAAAGCATAGATCCTGCCAAATGATTTCTAAATGTGTTTCTCAAAAATTTCCATGTGCCATCCACGGCTGTTGAGTACTTCTGGAAATGGAAAGAGCAGAAATCAATGACCCTGTGAGAAAGCAAACATTTAAGGGAACTAGCCTGCTGAGAAAATAGGTAGTCACGCTTTTCAGTCACCATACAGATACAGCAGCAGTCTCTCCACAGGCCAGATATACACAGTTACATCATTTTATGATGCTGCAGGGAAAATGCTGAAGCCCTAAGGGGAAGTTTCCATATATTTCGCTCTTTGAAACTCAAGTGAATAACTTTCTGGGTCTATATTAGACAACCAGACTGACTCACTGGAACCTAAACAGTTAGTAATTTGTTTCTTTAACTGTGGAATCCAGAAGACCATAATTTTACCACTTATTAGAACTATTTTTAGCCAACCAGAGGGAATCCAAAAGATGTCCAAATAGTGGAAAAAGCTTTGCTCTTGGGAAAGACTGATGCTGGGTGGTCAATCTCCAGAATAAGCAGCTACTTTGATCAGTTTAAGTAAACATATTAATTCAAGCCGGTTATTTCGCCAACATACTGAGAGTTCACTGAATCGTTGGGTCATGAATCAAAGAGGCTGCCCGGAGTTTCCTATGGGTCCAACTCTAGTTATAAAAAAGGCGGGAACCCCAAAGACTGAGCAGAGCACCACCCCTAGCAGAGCCCTGTTCTCAGCTATCCAGAGTGTTTTCTCTGGCAGAAGTGTCTAAATGAAAGTTGTTTGTCCCATCAGTTTTAGACAGTTACATAAGCGAGGCCCAGCCAGTCATTTCCTAACTTAGCACTGAAATCTATTTTATCTTCTCAGCCCATTTCTCCGCTGTCCAGGCAGCTAGGAAAATTTTGGTCATTTCCCAAGTAACCAACAATTTTTAAGGAAAACTCAGACATGTGTTATTATAAAAATAATACATGTTCACGGCTTTTAAAATTCAAACAGCAAAAGAGAGAGTATGAATTTAAAATCAATTCCACCTCATTCCAAACCCTCCATCACGGACCGTCACAGACCCTCCCGCTGGAGGTAACTACAAAGCTATTTCTTTGTATCTTTATACAAGTGAACAAAATGGACCAAAAACACGTTCTAGGTCAGGAACTCTGCTAGACATTGGAAACACACAAAAGTAAGAAACAGTTCCTTCCTTTTACTTGCAGATTTACTGAGAGTGAGAGTCACCATGACGACACCAGCATAATAGGTATACCACGTAGTATGGGGAACAAAGTAGGTCATGACTGTGGCCCACTGTGGAAGGTCAGGCCTTGTAGAAGACGTAACACGAGCTACATTATGAAGGCGTGGGAAATAAAAAGGAGAACGTGGAAGTGGAGCTAGGAAAGGAACCTCAGCCACAAGGAATTGCATAAGCAAAGGCATGATGTGTTGAGGTGTGGCTAAAACGGGGTACTGGTTCAGGGGTGCGGTGGGAGGCAAGACTGGAAATGCAGGACAGGGGCCAGATTGTGTACCGTTTCAAATGCCATAACCAAAGATTTTGCGCTTAATTCTGGAGGCAACAAACTGTTGTTTTTATGTTTTCAAGTAAGAAAGTGATATAATCAAATCTGTGTGTTAGAAAGAATACCTGGCACATAATGAGCGTAGAAAACTGTTTGCTGAATGGATGGAGTGGAGAAAGGGGAGGCCGAAGGAAGGAAGACTGGTGATATTGTAATCATCGCAATGAAGGGAGCCGGAATTATAGAGGTGGGCATGGCGAGATGGTTTAGAGAAAGACTCAGTGGGACTTAGCAACCAATTAAATGTGGAGGAACGGAGGAGATGTAAAAGTCGAAGGCGATTCTGATGGTCTCTTTTGGGTGGCTGTGTATATGGTTATGTCATTGCTCAAAATAGGGAATATGGGAAGGAGAGGGTATTTGAGGGAGGAGCAGAGGTAGGGAGATGGGGAAATGAGGTGAGAGGCAATAAATGGCCAACACTTCATTGAATTTCTACCAGGGGTCAGATACTGTTTTAAGTGCTTTATAAACATTAACTCATGAAACTCTCATGAAGAGTAGTATTATAATATTACCCCCATTTTACAGATGAGATTGCATAAGCTTAGAATCCAACAACTGAGTTCACGTCCCAGCTCTACTGCTTTTTAACTGTTTGATCTTGGATAAACTGCTGAGTCAATCTAACCTCAGCTGTAAAAAGCAGAAAATTATATCTACCATATGGGATTCTTATGAAAATTAGAGGTAATACATATCAAGCAACTAGCATAGTTCCTGGAAGCTCATATATCTTAATGAATGCTAGAAATTATTACTAGTTATGAGATATCCTGGTACTATGATCAGTAAGAATCTTGGAATTTGTGTTTAAATTACAGAGGTGAAAGTAGAAATTTTTGACATCAGTATTTTGATGTGGGTTGGATCACTGGATGTAAATGCTGTTTCCTGGTTTGGAGATGGGTGGTAGCATACCAAGAGATGAGAATCAAGGATGGAATTCTGGGGGATACCAATGATAAAGAAGCGAAAAGAATAAGAGATTCTTCTAAAAGAATGTAGATGAAGTAATATAAGGAGAGGAGAGACATAAAGAGAAGAACTTTGGAAGCCCAAGTGGAAAAGAGGGAGGAGGGCAATGTCAACAACTGCAAAAGCTTCTGGGAAATCATACTAGAAAGTCTGAGAAGAGATGGTTTGATCTGGCAGATGGGAAGGAGGCTGCTGTTGGCTGAGGTAAGAATCATCACAATGAAGTAATGGCAACAGAAAGCAGAAGGCAGAATATGGAGGAGGTGCAAATGAAGAAGTGGAAACAGAAGACACAGACAATTTCTCCTTAAACAGTGAGCCTCCATGACACTTTAAAATAATTCTGTTTGGGAAGCACTTCAGGCATAGTGCATTAAGGACCTCCAAAAATATACTCTTCCAAAAAAAAATAAGAACACTGGGCAAAAATTGTCAAAATTACTTTTTTAAAAAACATTGGAAGCTAATAAACAAATACTTCCAATGATCCATGGAGTATTTATTTAAGAAAAAAATCACTGTGTCTCAGAAAGAACAATGATCTTTGGGTATTTTTAAAATTTTTTAACGTTTATTTTTTGAGACAGAGAGAGTGCGAGAGAGAGAGCAAGAGACAGAGCGTAAGTGGGGGAGGGGCAGAGAGAGAGGGAGACACAGCATCCCAAGCAGGCTCCAGGCTCTGAGCTGTCAGCACAGAGCCCTATGGGGGCTCGAACTTACAGGCCGCAAGATTATGACCTGAGCCCAAGTCAGACGCTTAACTGACTGAGACGCCCAGGTGCCCTGATCTTTGGGTATTTTAAATCTAAACTGCTCTATAGACAAACCAAGAAACGGACTCTTAACTATAGAGAACAAGCTGATGGTTACCAGAGGAAGGTGAGTGGGGGGATGGGTGAAATAGGTGATGGGGATTAAAGAGCATACTTATGATGAGCACTGAGTAATGTATAGAATTGTTGAATCACTATATTGTACACCTGAAAATAATATAAAACTGTATGTTAACTATACTTGAATTAAAATAAAAAACTTAATAAATTAAAAACAAAATAAATCTCTCTATTCCCATTCTCCCTTCTCAGCTCCATGGTGGCCTTGAAAAAACCAATAGCTTCACAACCATGGTAGCTATGAAAACTAGAAGCCTACCAGTCACTGGAGGGGAAACATGGGTTTGAAGCTCCTTGAAAAAAACTCATGCTCAGAGAAATGTCATATTTGATCCATCTTGAAAATCCCTGGAAAACCTCCATTCTCAGGGCTTGTCGTTATTTGACCTGACTGTGTGAAGCAGCTGTGTCTCATGGGCATTCATCAAAAACCATTAGCAGCAGCTGTTTGATACCACAGCTGCCTGAGGGGACAACACCAGTGGGGCAAACAAGGAGAGGGCTACAAATATTAAAGTGAAAAACTGAGAAGTGAGATGTTCATAGGGGATTTTGTTTTTTTTTAATTTTTTTTTTAACGTTTTTATTTATTTTTGAGACAGAGAGAGACAGAGCATGAACAGGGGAGGGTTACAGAGAGAGGGAGACACAGAATCTGAAACAGGCTCTAGGCTCTGAGCTGTCAGCACAGAGCCCGACGCGGGGCTCGAACTCACGGACTGTGAGATCATGACCTGAGCCGAAGTCGGACACTCAACCGACTGAGCCACCCAGGCGCCCCCATAGGGGATTTTGAAAAGCTCCAACATATGCCTAGAAATCTAGGAGGCTATGCACACGCACAGTGCTGTGCATGTGCTGAGGAAAAACCCAAGAAGGTCCTAATCTCTCACCTTTGGCTAATCTTGAAGCTCTATGCAAACAGGAAATGAAGGCTAAGGTGGAGTTGTCAGCTGCCTGCCAAAGCACTAAAGGCACGGTCTCTACACACACAACGGCCAGAAGACATATTGATTTGAGACATCTAAGGAAATTTCTATCCAATCAGTAGATGATCACCGAGCTAACTGGGCAGGAAATTCAGGAGGCACACATGACAAAATTTAGACAATTAGTCCAGGAAAATCACTTAAACAACAAACAGCAACAACAAGACCTAGGGAGGGGAAAGAAATCTCATGTGTAGAATTGGCATTATATTATTTGAAATGTGGATTTTTCAACAAAGAGGTAGGAGACAAACTTTGATGGTACAAAGTAGGGTGATAAAGGCTACAAGAGGGTATCCCAGAGTGGAGTGTTGAATCCCAAATGGGGTGAGGAGAACATGTACAAGGTGGGGATGGTGGTAGCAATGAGACATTGATTACTGACAGGAGGACTAAGCAAATAGGTAAATACATAAAGAGAATGGGAATCGGGTTTCCCACCATAGGAGAAGTGAGTTACAAATATGTAAAGGGAGAAAATGAGAATAAACCCTCTAATGCACCCTGTGTAATATTGTCTCAGAAGGTTGTGTGACAGTGATACCTCAACACTAAGAGGAATACCTAATACCCGGATCTTGGTTTCTAAATATCATTCTCCATTAAAGGAAACCAGAGTTTCTTCAAGAAATGGATTGTTCCAGAGCTGGGGAAGGGATAGATGAACCTGAAACATCTTTTTTTGCTAAAAAAGTAAGGAAGTGCTCAAAGAATGATGGGAGCAGTCATAAGGACACAGAAGCCAGATTGAAAGAGTTCTCTCTAGCCAAATCTGGGACAACCTGAGCATGAAAATGAATGTTATGAATGGATTATAACCCAATGAATAAAATAGGAAATGATGAGTCCAAACTGATGTTAATTAATTGGACATTTGACACGGGATAAGGTTTTTACATAACTTCAAAGCTTTTTCTCACAAAATACTAAAAACAAAAGAGAAAAGTAATTTTACAAAAGAGAAGCATGACAGATACCACCTGAACCAAGTGACCTTAGTGAATCTTGCTAATAATAGGATGTGATACCATTGCCATTTTGTGTTATTCCTGCCCCAAAATGCATAGCCTGAATCTAGTCAAGAGAAAACATAAGATAAACCCAAACTGAGGAACATCTACAAAATAACTGGCCTGTGTTCTTCCAAAGTATCAAGGCTGTGTGAAAGTCATAGGAATATCAGGAAAGGGTTCCAGATTTAAGACTAAAGAGATGAGAAAACTAAATGCAATGTGTGGTTCTTAAATGGATCCGTTTGCAAAACGGACGTTATTGGGAAACTTGAATGGTGTCTGAGGGTTGGGTAGTGGCAGTACAAACATGTTAATTTTCTGATTTCCTCTGATTTCTCCTGCAGTTTCACTGGGGAATAATAATGGACACACATCACCGCATAAGTTTAAGATGTAGAGCATGATAGTTAGATTCACATATACTTTGAAATGATCACCAAGCAGGTTTAGGTAAAATCCAGCATCTCATGTAGATGCAAAAAAGAGAAAAACAAATTTCCTTGTGATGAGAACTCCTAGAATTTACTCTCTTAATAACTTTCCTATACACCACACAGTAGTGTTAAGCTATAGTCATCACGGTGCACATTACCTCCCCAGTGCTGCTACATCTTGTGACTAGAAGGTTACACCTTTGGACTACTTTCTTCTAATCTCCCCTCCCCAAACCCCACTCATGCCTCTGCCTCCATGTCTGATTTTCTCTTTTTTTCCTATGAGTTTGGTAGTTTTTGTTTTTAGATTCCACATATAAGTGAGATCACATGTTGTCTTTCTCTGTCTGACTTATTTAATTTAGCATAATGCCTTCAAGGCCCACTCATGTTGTCACAAATGGTAGGATTTCCTCATTTTTTATGGCTGAAGCTTATTCCATTGTGTATGTATACCACAACTTCTTCATTCTTCCATCCACCGATGGACATTAAGGTTGTTTCCGTGTCTTGGCTATTGCAAGTAATGCTTCTATAAACATGGGACAGCAGTTATCTTTTTCAGTTAATGTTTTCATTTCCTTTGGATATCCTCCCAGACATAGAATAGCTGGGCCATATGGTAGTTCTATTTTTAATTTTTTGATGAACTTCCATACTCTTTTCCATAGTGGCTGTCCCAGTTGACGTTCCCACCAACAGAGCACAAGGATTCCCTTTTCTCCACATCCACACCAACATTTTTTGTCTATTGTCTTTTTGATGATGACCATTCAAACAGGTGTGAGGTGATATCTCATTGTGGTTTTAACTTGCATTTCCCTAATGATTAATAATGTTTAGCATCTTCTTATGTGCCTGTTAGCCATTTGTATATCTTTGGAAAAACTGTCTATTCAGGTCCTTTGCCCATTTTGGGGGGGGGGGGTGCATTATTTGTTGTTGTTCTTTGCTAGTGAGTTGTATGAATTACATATTGTGGATATTGACACATTAGCAGATATATGGTCTCAAATAAATTTTCCCATTCTGTAGGTTGTCTTTTTACTCTGTTGATTGTTTCCTTTGTTGTGCAGAAGCTTTTTAGTTTAGTGTGGTCCCACTTGTTTATTTTTGCTTTTATTGCTTGTGCTGATTTCCTTCTGACATTGACCGTTACACTGAAATTACGTAGAATGTCCTTATTTGTAGGAATTAACACACTCAAGTATTTGGGAATGATGGATATCATGTCAATTATGTACTTCTAAATTGCTCAGGAAAAAAAAAAAAGCTTTTTTACTGTGCTTCCACTTTTCTGCAAGCTTGAAATTATTTCAAAAAGAAATAAATCTGACCCTTAGGGGCCTACTTAATATAAGAACTAATAGTAAGACTGTTACACTAAGAATATTTGGTTTTATTTATTTTGGGGTCTCTGTGTTTGTATTGGCTGCTGTGGGTTTGTATACCATGGAATCATTGATGATGGCCTACCATTCATTCTCCAAACCCCTCTGGAGCCAAACCTTCTGCTCCTTGGCTTACCTCTTTTGACTTTTGTGGCTTGGTTGTTAAGTTCAATATAGTGCGTATAAATCTCCATAGTTGATGTGGCTATTGTTTTTATAAGCTCTTCAAAATCTTTGAATTACAACTTATTTTTAGCTTTCCATTGCTCCTGGGGATTCAAGATTCGGGGATGTACGATATTCTGAATTTGAAATAGAAGATTATAAAATATTTTAGCACTGAAATGAAGGCTGCTTGCATGCAAGGATTTTCCTTTTCTATTTGGTATAATTACTTCTAGAATACGTTATTTTTACTTAAAATTTTTCAAGATTTTATTTAAATTCCAGTTAGTTAACATAGAGTATAATACTAGTTTCAGGTTGTAATGTATTATTTTTAATGAAAATGTGGCACATTTGCATGAAGTAGTTCTCCTATGAATCATTAATCAAGCTAATAGAAACTACAAACAATACCTGTTCATACATTCTACCCACTAGCGACTGCTAGTCCTTTAAACTTTCTTGAAATGATTCCCAGCTATTAATCTTGTCTCTAAATAACAAAACGCAGACAAACCAGACTGTAGGGATCCGCTTCTGCGTGCCCGCTGGCGGCAAGAGAGAGAAGAGGCTGGCAGGCACTTGGAGGGGAGTGGGCAGGAAAGAACCTCTGCAGTAACTCAGCTCTGATCTTCTCCCCCCTTCCTCATTACTTCGTCCACCACAGACTAGTTGAGTGTCAACTATGAGTCATTCCAAGTAATGAGCACTGGGGGTCCAATGATGAACGAGAAACATGCTGGGCTCTGGAAGGAGCGCTGAGTTCAGAGGGAGAGAGAGGGCTGCATAGACATTTAGGTATATTCTAATAGTTTCTACAAAAAAGTCAAATACAATGCACTATCAAAGGAGAAAAATGGCTGCCTGACAGGAATAAGAAAAGTCTTTACAGAAAAGGTGATGTTTAAAGTCTTGGCTGCAGTTTGTCAGGAGAGGAGGAGGGAGGGAATTACAGGCAAAAGGAGAAACTGAAGCACAAGGCTGAAAGTCTGAAAGCGTGACTTCTTCAGAGTTCCCAGAGGAAAGGGTGCATGCACAATGCAGCACTGTGTGGGTGTCTGAGAGGAGGGATGGGCTGAGCACAGACCAGAAAGGCCCATGTGGGCAGACCATTTAAAAAAAGAAAACAGACAAAAAACAAAGAGCAACATCACACACCCCTGTGTGCTGTGCTAAAGAATTTGGACTTTATCCTGAAGGCTATGGGGGGTCAGTGGAGGGTTGCTGGAGAATGACATGGTCAGCTCCCTCTCTGTGCAGGGATCTGTGATTCTAGGGAGTGGAAGGGAGTGTCTGGCCCCTCCCCCCAACCCCTGCACTGGGACAATTGCTGGCTCTCTCCCTGCAGTTAGCTCCCTGCTCGAAGGATACCTCCCACTCTTCAGCCCACCCCCACAAAAACAGCATGCCTGGCATTTTCTATTCCTTATCTGGCTTTTGTCTTCATGATACTTCCTAAATATCTGACTTGCCTGTTTGTTGTCTGCCTCCCATACTGGCATATAAGCTCTATAATAATAACAGACACTTTGTTCTATTATTGCGGTCTCCCCAGCACCTCGTTCTGGTGCCGGGCATAGTAAATGCACCTATGTTCTTGAAAGAGTGAAGGGTAATACAAACCTGCCATTGATCTTGGTCCAAAGAACTTGGGAACCCATAAACCTCAGATTCTAGGAAAGGAAATTTGCTGTGGCCAGGAGGTTCTGAGTCCCCAGGCAGAGGAATGGTGGGGTAAGGGGCTCCAAGAGGCTCTCCAGAACAACAGGCTTCCAAATGAGATGGTAAATCCCATCCTGGGATCCTTTTTGCTTTTTCTCCAGAGGTGGCCTTTTTTTTTTTTTTTTTTCCCCAATGTTTATTTTTTATTTTTGTGAGGCAGGGGGAGGGGCAGAGAGAGAGGGAGACACAGAATCAGAAGCAGGTTCTAGGCTCTGAGCTGTCAGCACAGAGCCCAATGCAGGGCTTGAACTCACAGACTGTGAGATCATGACTTGAGCCAAAGTTGGATGCTTAACTGACTGAGCCATCCAGGCACCTCAGAGCTGGCCCTTTATAATGGGAAGGCAGGACTTAGATAGGATTCTAATTTAGGGATGTTGGAACCTAGACCAGGATTTCAATGGGGAAAGAGAATGAAGCATAGATCTTTCCTCTAACAATACTGTCCAATGTCAGGCTCTGGAATCATGAAGTTAGGTTTTTTTCTGAATTCCCCTGAGATCTCAAGATAGAGAGACCATGTCCTGCAGAACTCATAGGTCTCATGAGGTCTCAGCTTGAACATGCCTCCCTGAGCATCCTGTATGTACGGCTCTGAAGGACACGAGGAGCAGTCATGATACAGGGGTGAATTCATGAACAAGGTTCCTAGATAGGTATCTATCCTGGGAGGTGGTTTCCTGAGCCTCCAGCAGCTGGCTGGAGTGGCCTAGGCAGTGGCCTAGGCAGAGTCCAGAAACTTCTCAGAACACTGGTTGATGGCTCAGGTCCTTAGCTTTGTCAAGCCACATGGCTAGAAATCCTCTCGAATCACAAGAGAAACAGACAAATCTTGAATCATAAGACAGACAAATCTCAATTCTCTGGAAACTAATGACCTTGTTTCTAGATCTTTCCAATTTGAGAACCAACCAATTTGTTCCTGTTTCAGGCAACCAAAACCTTATATTATGGATATGCAAGGAAGATTCAGTCGTGGTTCTATTGCCTGGCATATGGGTGATTATGAGAACACCGATCAAAGAAATTCCAAAGCGGCTGTCCTTGTCAGGCAGAGCACGGCAGAATTGCCAAGAGCTTCCAAACAACCGAAGCTGCCAAAGCGACCAAGAGAGGAGGTACGATCATTTGCTTTCCTGAATCATCATAGAAAACATCAAATTATTTCCACATGAATTAGAGAATGCTATTTAATAGTAATACTGATAAACAATCAGTTTTGTGGTTCCTTTTAACCCGTGAGAACATTTTGAAATTTATATGGGATTTCCACAGTAATGCCCATACTGTGGGTAGCTGGGTATTATTCCCATTTTATAGCTAAATAAAACAAGATATTGTAGATTTCAATCCTTACAAGTGCTTATTTAACATACGGGTGAACCTGGAGAAAATAGCCTTCTCCTTGGTTTGCAAAAGCTGAGAAAGCTCTCAGCGTATGAAATGGAGGTAAATCTGTAAGTCCTGTCAAGACTGTTGTAGACTGTTTTGTGATACTTCCTAAAAGAGTATATCAGTTCAAATTCAAGTTTTTCCCATTATTATCTAGGAAACCTTGAGCAGGTTGCATAGTTTCTCTATATGGGTTTTTTTGTAAGTGAAGTGGGGAATTAGTATTTGTACAGAATATTTGATAAGATTGCTCGTAAGAATTAAGTAAAGAATGTGTAAGTATATACAAATGAATAATTATTTCCTAGGGTCCTTTTGCATAATTCCACAGCACAATGCATTTTATAGTAATCCAGTATTTCCATATTGAGTCTCATTTCCACAAAAGAAAAGAAATGGGATAGCTCTCATTAATCCAAAGATTCCTATTTCCTACATGAAGACAGACAGTCTCCTTGCTCCATCGAAGAATCTTGCCAACTCCCTAAGACGACTGCTTGCCCTCCGTCACCAGAGATCTGATTCATTAGCAATTAATTACATCTATTTGAAACATTCTGTGAAGGAGCCATGGAAGTCCTCCTTGGTAGATCCTGACCCCAGGGGCACTTTGTATTAAAAAAGGGAGCAGTTCAGCTGCTAACATTCCTCGGTGGTCTGATTTTTGGGCTGGTTCCAAATGAAATGATTTATTGTAGTGTGTGTGGATGAAGGTTGGGTTAGTTACCTTCCGTCACTGAACTAATTTTGTGTAGGATTAGAGCAATCATGGATTAAACAATCCCAAATGTCTCCTTCTATCATTCACTAAATCCAATGGAGAGTTGCGCATTAAAACAAACAAAAAAAAAAACGTGTTAAGACTTTTTATTTTGAAATGATTTCAAATTTACAGAAGAGTTGCAGGAATAGTACAAAGTGAACTCTGATATTCTTTATCGAGAACAGTCACTTGTTTATTTGCTTTAATGCTTTCTAAATGTGTGTGTGTGTGTGTGTGTACATTTGTTTTTCCAAATCATGTGAGGTTAAGTTGCAGACATGATTCTTCCTTACCCCTAAACATTTCAGGGTATATTCCTAAGAACAAAGGTGGTCTCTCATATAACCACGGTACAATTCTAAGATTTAGGGAGTTTAACATTGATACAATGTAATTATCTATAATTCATAATCAAATTTTATTAATTGAGCCAATAATGTCTTTTGTAGTTTCTCCTCATCCAGGATCCAATCTAGAATTACATATTGCATTTAGTCCCCATGTCTCCTTCAATTTAGAACAGTTCCTCAGTCTTGGTCTTTTATAGCACTGACATTTTTGAAGAGTCTAGACCAGTTCTATAGAATATCTCTTAACTTAGGTTTATCTGACGGTTTCTCATGAATAGATTCTGGTTATGTGTTTTGGGCAGGAATCTCAGCTAGGTGACATCATGTCATTCTCAGTGCTTCACATCAAAGAGGCACCTGACGAGAGTTTAACTCATTGTTAGTAAGGTTAATTCATCACTTGGACACATCTTTTCCCTTCCAGAGATAAACAAAATACTATATCACCCCAAATAATCTTTCTTTTTATAAACCAGTCTTTCTTCTAAATTTCTAGATATACATTAGAAACTTGTTCCCTATGTCCAGTTTTTGGACCATCTCATAGGATTCTTGTGGATGATACTTCAACAAGTACTCAAGCCTGCCCCTCCCCCCCCCCCCCCAACGTAAATCCTCTTCAGTGAAAATGACTTAAAGCAACTGTTCTTATATATTCAAAAGCCAATAATGAATATAACATGTGTCAAGCCTCTAACATAATGCTTTACACCAGCCACCAATGAGTGGTTACCACTGCTACACTTACCTGGGATGCCAGCACATTTTCCATTTTATGCTGCAAGAATCAAAACCATGTACTGAAAACAGCCTCAATGAAATAAATGTCAATGGTACTGGGGGGCTTTGAGGGAAATCCCTTTTCTCATGAAGATAGATGGTTGAAAATGGGATATTTTATATTCACATTCTTGAGTTTGGATCTTTATTTATAAATCTACATTTGGAGCTTAATTACAATGTTTCTAAAAGTACAATTTATGATATTTAACATTATGTATCATTCTTTATACATTTATCCAAAACAAAATGCTCTTTAAAAATGCTCTTACATAGTGGGCAAATTTCTACACTGTTTCTTCTACTGTATTTCCCCCCCCCCTTTTTTTTTTTTTTTAAATTTAAAGTTCAATCTTCTAGTTTATGTTATTTTCCCTTCTTGATTTTTGGTTAACTTTTTTTTCACATAATAGCCACTTAAGTGTTGTCAATTTTACGTGTATATTACATGCACTTTTAGCACCATCCATTTCTATTTCATTTCTTTGCTTGCAAATGTTCTCATTACCCCCTTTCATTCCAATACATGGACATAATCTCAGTGATTGGTAAATTCTTTCCCTCATCTGTTCACTCACGTTGAATCCAAAGTCAATAATTCTCAAATTTTAATGTGCGTAGCAATCACTTAGGGACCGAATAAAGACACAGATTCTGATTCAGCCGGGCTGGGACAGGGCTTGGGGTCTGCATTTCTATGAACTTCTAGGCAATGCAGCTGTTGCTAGTCTGGGACCTTGAGCAGCAAGGTTTGAATTGCAGTTTGAGCTAGGAACTGGAGGGGCTTGGACCACAGGGGAAAGGGAGACAAGAAAGGACAGGCGGGGCAAAGGCAATGTTCGTGTAGTGCCTTTGGGGAAGTGCATGTGGTTCAAGATGGCTGGATAATAAATAGCACGCAGAGGGTATCTCGTGAAGTGGCTGGGGAAGAGGAACCAGCTGCGTTGTTTGAGTGCATGGTGCTAACAAGCTTGGATTTTGCTGGGCTTTCAAACAGAAGTAACAGTATTAAACTTTCATTTTTGGAGGGATTTAGACATCAGCCAGGAAGACTGATTACAACTGTTTGATATGGCAGAAAGAGGAGTTCCGAGGCATTTTGGGAAGTCAGTTGAGAAATGAAGAGGGATTGAAAGAAGGCAAAGAGAAAGGAGAAGAGGTGATGCGTCTAAGACACAAAGAAAGTAGCAGATTCAACAGTTCTCCCCATGGGAAGAGAAGGAGGCCAAAGAACATCGCAGAATTCATGAGGGGTGGGGGCAGGGTAGGGGGCAACATGCAGAGAATGAGTAGTTTGCAAAGAAGCCAGTGCCCTGTAAAACACTTAGTTGCCAACGGAAAAAGAAATTTGGGATAAAGAGGGGGCAGGAAGACCCAGAACAAAAATTTAACAAGGGAGAAACCATTTTTGTTTGCACTTTGACTACAGTCTGTAGATTGAGAACGTGCAGGTGAGAAAGGGGGACAGATGATAAATGCTGACTGAAGGTACTAAGAAAGCTGAGCGAGATGCATGGCTCTAGGAATTAACACAGCACTGCAGGGGTTAATCCTTACAGGGAGGGGGCGTTTTTGCTCCCACTGTGAAGGAAGTGCTACCTCCTTCCTTGCCATCTCAGAGGGCTTTTTCTTTTCTTTTTTTGTTTATTTATTTATTTTGAGAGAGACAGAGACAGTGCAAGTGGGGGAGGGGCACAGAGAGAGAATCCCAAGCAGGCTCCACTCTGTCAGCACAGAGCCGGACGCAGGGCTTGAACCCACAGAGAAGCCGTGAGATCACCACCTGAGCCAAAACCAAGAGTCGGACCCTTATTAATCGCCTGAGCCACCCAGGTGCCCCTCAGAGGCTTATTTCTAACACACTTTCCCTATCCTCCCACATCTCCCTTGCTGCATATACCCAAAGACTATATAGCACTTGTGTCTCAGCTTTTACAGGATAACTGCTGCCTGTACTGTTTACTGTGTTAAAGATCTTTGCTTCAAAGCCTGCTTCTTATAATCTGGCATGACAATATTCTGACCACCCAACTGCTTTTGGGGGGGGGGGGTCATAATATATATCATCCTACTTATATCTGAAGTACCTGTATCAGCCAAGGTTCTTCTGAGACATAGAACCACAAAGATGGACAGACAGACTGATTGATTTTAAGGAATTAGGAATTGGCTCACAGGATTGTGGAGGCTGGCAGATCCAAAATGGGCAGGGTAGGCCAACAAGGCTGGAGACCAGGCAAGAGTGACGTTGCAGCTCAGGTCCAAAGGCAGTCTGGAGGCAGAATTTCCTCTTCATTGGGGACTTCAATCTCTTAAATCCTTCAACTGACTGGATGACGCCCACCCACGTGATGGTGGGTAATCTGCTTTACTGCAAATCTATTCATTTAAAAGTTAATCTCTTCAGAGCGCTAGCCTCAGCCCCTCCCCCCACTCCACCCCCAGCTCTGGCCCAAGGCAGGAGAACTGGGGCTGGGGCGTGGGATGCAGTCTGTGGTAGGGGAGCTTTGGGATGAGAGCAGTCTGCATGCTCGAAGCCCCCTTCTGTGAGAGGAGCTTCAGTACTGGCCACCAGGCAGGGCCTGGCTGGGGCGGGGAGCGAACTACAGCAGGAGCGGGAACCTCTGTGACTGTGCTTGGGTCTCTGTCCGACCCACCTCCCCTCCTGTCTCGCCTGAGACCCTCCCCCTTTCCCTGGCTTTACCTGGCGGGCGTATATTTCTTTCCTCATTGGTTCTCCCCAAAGCCTGTAGTTAGCTGTGAGGACTGAGACTAGCACAACGTGCCCCAACCTAATGGGCTCTTCAGGTCTGTCCCCTCTGTGGGGAAAGAACCCTGCTCGCACAGCAGCCCAGCCAGGTGTGCTGCCCTGTAGTTGTTAGTATCCATCTGGATCCTCAGGATCCTAGAGCAGGTTGAACCTATTATCACCCTCATTTCACAGCTGTGATCATCGAGGCCAGAGAGGTTGAGAAACTTGTCCAGTGTCACATAGCTAGTAGGCAGCCGAGTCAGGATCTGAACCCAGACAGCCAACCTTCACCCTGTCCAAAGACACCACCTGCATCTGGAGCACGGGCCATGCTAACTGAAGGAGTCTACAAGAAGGAAGCTGTAAGAAGACAATGTGGACCTTGGAAGGGAGAAGGGTTGCTGATCAGACACACGGGTCTGCAGGTGCGAAGCCTGTAACCGAGGGTTTTGCTAGAGGCAGATGACGTCTGCGGCCTCGTCCCTGCCCCACCCTGCCTCGCTCTGGGCTCTGTGACTCACTTGTTAGCAGGACTCTTGTTACTTTCCTGATTGGTAGCTCCAAGGCCCTCTGCGGAAATGCCCTGCGGGAAGTCAGCCCTCAAGTAGCAAACATTTAGGGAGAAACAGCAATTTTGTCAGTCACCTCCCTGAACCTTCATCTCCTTGCTGAAAACCAGGTCCTACCTAATACCACCCAAAGTGGGACATGTTTTAAGCAACCTCCCCCTCCCACCCCCTCTGGAGGCATTCCCCTCTGCCTCCCAACCTGGTTTCCAGATTCTCAGGTAGCTGGCACGGCCTGATCCCTGATCGATAGGTTATTATAGGTGCTCAGTCTGTAATGCAGAACCGCCCCCCCAACCTGCCCCTTTGGCCACCAGGAAGATCTCTCTTGGACTGCTTTTTCCACTTTGACCAGCACCTAGCACTGAAATATTTGTTGAATGGATGAGTGAATTGATAAGGATTAAAGAATATATCAACCAAGCTTAGAAAATAAATCTCAATCTCATCTAAAAAGTTACCTTCACAGAAACTTCCACACTGGTGTTGGACCCTAATATCTGGATATCATGGCCTAACCCAAGCCTACACATAAAATTAACTGTCACAGTACCCATCTCATCCAGGTGTGGGGATTTTCTATAACGCACCTGACAGAACAGTCTAGGCACCAGGGAACTGAGAAGCAAGGCGGCATGTATGTATGTATGTGCTTAAGTTCTTTACCAATGGCATGATTTTAAAGTTGCTTGAGGGAGTAGGGAAACACTTTTGAAATTTTCATTTAATCAATAAGGGAGTTTGAGATACCTAATGTTAGTTCTCCCTATGGTCTTTAAGATGACATGATTCAGTATGATATTATGTATGTTACAAAAATTATACATAAAAGCATTTTCTTTTTCTGAGACTATATATATATATATATATATATATATATATATATATATATATATACGAATGACCTCATCTTTTACATAGCAAATATTATATAATGCCCTTTACTTTCCTAAAATAAATCATATAGAATATAACCTACTTCCACACATAATTTATAACACACCAATATAATGCCCTAGATGTACTATTTAAAAAGTAACCTATTAAAATATATTTTAATACATAGACATTGAAACACTAGATTAGAACAGGAAATGTAACGGAGCAGGCAGATCTTACATCTATATGCTGTCTGCAGGAATGCTACAATTACAAAGGAAGACGGATGCAGATGTACAAATGACTCAAATTCATAAATACAGTAGCGGTTGGTAAGGTTGTTTTCCAAATTTATGTTAATTCTTGTAAAAATTCTGAATCTTACAAAGTAAAGTCTTCCCTCGACTTACACAACAGTGGCATTCCTGGAAAATTCAGCATATATTAAAATCATGTGAGAAACACATTGTGCTTTTATGTAAAGCAGAATTAAATTCTTAGCCTAGATAATTATAAACAGGTTTTTCACCCACAGGACTGTCCGGCAGAACATTTATAAAAGTCATGCAGGAGGTGGGACAATCTCTCATTCCGTGGGGTGTCCCGTACATTACATGACCTTTCTCTTACCATCCTCGGCCCCCATGCACTATGTGCCAGTAACTGTCACCCACCATTATGCTAACCAAAAATGTCCCTACATTTCCCAAACACCCCTGTTGAAAATCACTGACATATATTATCAACTTGTTTCAGCATGAACTAATGGAAATGAGACCTCTAGGTTTTTAAGTTCTGAGATTAAACGTAACAAACCACATGCAGTACCAGGAAAATGTTCAAGATAAATTCAAAAGGTTTATTGCACCAAATGCCACAGAAAAATGGATCAAAATAATACATGAACAAGTTTTAAGAAAAAATTTCTATACATTGACACTGATATCTATTTACCTGATCAAAAATATAAAGACCTATCAATTTGTCTTACCGGAGCTTCAATAATAACAAATCCCAGAATTTTCTCCTTTTTTAAACACCACTTAAATGTAAGCATATTGCAACCTTGCTCCCAAGATATATAGTCACCAAACTTCTGACATTTAAAAATTAACACTCAGATGGGGGCTGCTTGATTTAGGCAAATATTATATTAAAATATCCCCTCCCCCACAGCACAATAAAAAAACAAATGGTTCACATTTATCAAGAGAAGCTGAAGACTTTTTCAATTTAATGGTGAAAGTATGCATGAACAAAATACTTTCAAAAGTACATATTAGTGGGAAAATCCAGACATTTAAAAGAATTTTAGGGCCGCTTTATATTCTTTATTTTTATGTACAACCAACTCTAGTGAAGAACCTAAAAAGCTACAGACTAAATTTTTATAAAATCTCAGGACCTAATTATAAGAGCCTAAACGACAGTTTAGTGTCACTTAGCAAGCAGGGACTTTCCTCCCTCCAAAAAAGTTACTTTTGAAAAATATGGTTAAGTTTAAAAAGTTGCGATGTGTAAACGGCAGTTCCATGGGATGTGAAAAGATTATAGTTACTTTTATTAAAAAACAGCACACTTCAGAAAAATGGATTGAAGCCTGTACAAAAAGCTATTTAACACTGATAAAAATAAAATACTTTGGAATTATGCACAAGTATGGAAGCTACATTTTAAATTTTCATTGTCATGTTTAAACGTACACAATTATCTTTACATTCATATCACTCGTCGATCTATTAAAAATAAAACTGCAACATGCTAGAAAGAGGTCCATCACAGTAACATTTACACACTTCTGCTCTGTCATGCCTCACTAGCTTGCTTAAAAAAGCAAGATGCTACAAAAGTTACACTCAACAGGTAAGACTTAAAAGTTGAAGAAACCCTAAAGGTGGAATCCTGTCAACTGAGGTAGTTTTCTTTTCTTTTTTTTTTTCTTTTTTTTTGTTTTTTAATTTTAATTTTTTCTTGAAGTGGGCATTGGGAGAGGGTGGGATCCCTTTCTTGCCTCTTGGGCTAAGACAGAATGAAGCCACTGGGTGGTGTGAGTGGGTGTATCTCAACACAATTCCATGAGAGTTTTTTCTTTTCCACTTTTGGGAAGAGGCTGAATTTAAGACAAAGAAAACTTGAATGTTATTTAGAGGAGGATTATAAAAGAGCAGCAACATTCTTGGTCTGTTTTTGTAGGCAATAGATGTGAGGATTAGGTTCTGACTGGAATCCTGAGTGTCACTGAGACAACCCCCACATGTGACCCACCTGTAGTTTCCAACAGACATTTTCCAAGAGAGAGTTTTAGAACAGTAGATTAAGAGGCAAATTAAATTTTCTCAGGCTTTGAGACAACTGGGCTAAATTTTTATGTATGGAGTTTAGAATCAGCCATTTAAAGCCCAATTTCCCCCTATGTGGGTCTAATTTTCAACATGCCACTACGTACACATTTGGAATGAAACTGGTTCTGTATCTAGTTATTTTCTATGAAACCGTGGAAGGTGGTGGATGAGGGAAAGTGCTCAAAACGTGTAAACAAGGAAAAGGGAAATAGAGATGAGGGGAATACTCTAAACTGGTGCAGATGGAAATGATACAATGTCAGCTATTATAATTTATTCACACATAACGAGAAACAAATGATGAGTGAGCTGAGCCACAGGTGAGGTTCATTCTCTGGGTAACATAACAACAAGCAGTGACATCATGGATAGAGACTTTAGAACACCAAACTCAGATGTTAGACGAAAGGGATAAGAAAAACATAAAAAGGCTGGAAAACTTCAATCTTACGAAAGAAAGATATAAAATAAAAATTAAAGATCTTATTAAGAGCCTTAATGCACCCACCTACATTTCACATCATAAAAAAGAGAGAGAGAAGAAAAGGTAGCAGTTCTGACCTATTCCTAAAGAATTATTACACCCATTTTTCTCCATTGGTACTTGCATAATGAACTTGCATTTGTAAAAGAAGAAACACATTTATGTCACTTGGTGTTCAGAATCGGGACTGTATCAAATAAAAAATCTGAAGTCATTCTAAGCCCTAGAAGGAAAGTTACTTCATAATCTTGGGTACAAATGGATGCATGAAAAAGGCTGGAATTAATTTATAAAATAGTGTTAAGGAAATGAGAGCCTGGTTATAATCAACTGTATTCAAGATCTGCAAGGTGCTGACAATCTTCTGATTGGCTAGATTAGCACCGGTCTTTTAACAATCAATATTTTTAAACTCTCTTCCTTTACCTTGGATGTTGGGACACACTCTGACATGGTCAGAGTTCATGACCAGTACACTAAGTAAAGTTCCTTTTACATTAACAAAAAATTAAAGGTGTTTTTTTTTTTAAAGTGAACTATGCTAATAAACAATCCTTCATTGTGGCAGATTTTATAATGGGTAAATTAGTTTCTGGAGAGGTGTTTTGAAAAGGGCTTAGGCATTAGAAGGCACAGAGATGATAATGTAAAAATTTAGATCATTTATGGATTGTTTATAAATGTACAAACTAATTACTTTCATTAGTCATCCTGAACTGTTGCAGGTTTCATTTCCCACCAGGCCAGCTGTGCCTTTTAAAGTAGAAATAGTCATTTGTATTAACTATTTAGGAAGAAAGTGGCTTCGGCTGGAAGAATTTAGCAACAGAAACACTCTTGAGCTCATAGAAATAACTTTGGTAAATGGCCTCTCTTAAAAAGGCCGCTGAAAGCTCTAAAGTATGAGGATAAAATATATGGTATCAGACTGTGCACTCTGCAGCTATGAACTACATCTTGATGAGATTAAGATGCTACATTGATTCCTGGGTTTATTGCACCAACAATCCATCTCTAACCTACCTGTGGCTGCATCTGCAACAAGGTAAACTCCAAGAAGATGTGAAAACAGTGGGTCCCTAAAGCACTCTCTTCCCAACGGTCGATCCTCTTTCCTGTTTGGCGTCAGGCGGTAACTCCTATGGCCACCAGACGGGAAGACGGCACAATGCGGCTTGCTTTCTTTCACCTTTTGTCAAAAGCAAACCCTGCCCTGGAATCCAGACACCTTGTTCTGACTGTCTTAGGATAGCAAGTTACACTTTCTCCCGTTTGGAGAGCTCACGCCTAAACTCTGAAACATTCTCCTACTGGAATGGTACGTACACTGGTTACCCCTGCTCCAAAGTCGCTTGTCGTTATTCTGCCCAAACACACAGGCGCTCTGGACCGACAGCTTAGTGTTTAGTGTAGTGTTTATGTCTTCTCCTACCAAAAAAGTCACTCTCTCTGTTGATTCATGGGTAACAAAAGGCCAAAAGTATTCGTGAAAAACACAAATGCCATTATGTCAAGTAAACCTAAGTCGTCCAACGAGGCATCCACTTGAAGCAACGAAACGAAACGAAACGAAACGAAACAAAACAAAAGCAGTGGAATGACGGTTTCTGTTTGCTCTTCTCATGCTTTTGACGTCACAGAGAGCTTTCTCCTTTCGCCTTCGGTTGAGAATCTGATTTTTTTTTTTCTTCCAAGGAAGAACTGTCCTGAGCTTTAGCTTATAAGAGTATCTGAGCGACGTAAGGAGAATGAGTACTGGCAATAGCAGTCAACAGAGGCAGGTCGTTTGATTCAATCCTGAATATTGAAAAAAAGAAAAGAATATTAAAGTAGCATGATTTTACAGTAAAGTATTATTGCTAGGTACCAAGTTTGCCAGATCATTGCTTAAAACTAACGATAAAGTAAGAGATGGAAAGACAATAAGCTTGGTCTTTTATTGTGATCTCCCAGTGGATGTCGCCCAAGGAGGCAGAGGAAGATGCTGGTGTGCTATGCCTAAGTGTGGACACAAGGCTGTTCTTCCCAAGGCAGAGGTCACTCAATCTTAAGCCCATAACTTTTCTATAGTCCCCGACAATTAATGTTTTCTCCAGTGGCTCATCATTCTTCTAGCCAACACTGCTGAGCGCATACTGAGATTCTGCACCTGGGCTCAAATCAGTCTTAGGATAATGATGAAGGTGGGAGCTTTTTCAAAACACTTGAGGATTTGTTCAACAGGTTACACGATTTAGATCCTCACTAGGCATCTGAGCCACAGCATTCTGACAGCAAAGTGACACTAACAGATACTGAATCAAGAGACATCACAGCATCAAATGGACGTGGCTTCGGCTGCCTCTCTTACAGCAGAAGCGGCTACAGCGTGGTCACTGGCTAAATGCTGCCAAATGTCCTGAAAAAAATTAGGACTGCTTCAGTCCGTGGAATATGTCCTATTTTTTCCCCTTGAATTCCAAAAATGAAAAATTAAAAATAAAATTTAAAAAGGTAGCTGCCATTACTTCATGGAATGTTCTATGCTTTCTCCAGTAACGCTCCCTACAGATCTCCTTTCAGGCTACATAAGAAGTTCCTCAGTACCTTTTGTGCTGCTGGCTCTGACTAGGAGGGGAAGGGGCTAGAGAGGCTGCATGTGACCCCCACTAATCATGCACTAGGAGGACCTAGCGATGAGAGGGGTAAATAAATCCTTCTGGTCTTTCTAATAGTGTCCATGGACACCTGCCAGCCAGGGAAAGATCCTAAAAATACAAGTCACACATCTGGCAGTGGGGAGCCTAGTGAGCAGGACCAAAGTGTGAAGCCGGTAAAGAGAGCTAAACAAAAACTAGGAACAATAACAACAACAACAACAAAGAGATATGTTGCAAGTTAACTGCAAAAGCAAACGCCTAAAAAGGGAAAAATATTTTTTGAATAAAGTATGGAAAAAAAAATGTATGACAGGAAATGCCAGAGTCACAGTACTGTAAGTCACATCCTGGGTGTGAAAGATGAAAAAGTCTGACAAGAATGCAAAGACCCGAGCCTTGAAATAATACTTTGATTAGCAGGCTTGATGGAGAATTTCAAGGCTGACATCATATATGCAATTTTTTCTTGCTCAAACTTAGGGGAATCCTCATCATAGTTAAGGGGGTCAATTCCCCATAAACACAGTGTCTTTTTGTTAGTTCTTTGTGGAAAAATTAAGCAGAGACTAACAAAGGTCATAATTTCTTCTCTGAGAGAAGTTCTGGCAAAGACCCTGTGGAGGACAATGTACATTATCAGTAACATCAATATGCCTCCTCTTCCAAAGGGCCTGTAATGGAGGAGGGGCAAGTGCTGTCACCCTGCAAACATGCAGGTGGCCCCTGAAGGTCCAGGATCACGGCCTTTCTTCCCTCCTCCAGGGAGCAAAAGGCAGGTCTGACAGGCTGCGCCTTCGACATCTTCCTGAAATGACTAGAAATGGGCAGGTCCAGTAGGGTTAAATTTTTCACTTTCAAGCATAAAATAATCCAGGGAGAAGACTAACATAAAGTACCACTAGCTTAAAGTTCTGCGCTCGTTTCCAGGTCCGGAACTCCAGTGTCGGAGCTACGAAGATGGGAAGCAGCAGGGGCACACGTCTGATGACGTTTCAGTGGGGTAACAGGGCCCGCAGGTGCCAGGCGACACAGGCTACGTGGTTGGTGGGAGCAGCGTTAGGGTCAGCCCCATCACAGGGAGAAACGGCGGCACGTCACACAACTCACCCCAGGACGACACCTAATTCTTTCACGTGGACTCGTGTGTGACCACGCAGATATTCAGACAGCATCTTACTTTTCAGGTACATCTCCTGTAGTCTGTCTTCAAGATGCATGATGCACTGGGGAGCCAACAACATTCAGGATGAGGGGCAGCATTCAAACCTCTGCCAATATTCTAAGAGCTGGAATTCTCTTCATTCCTTTCTAAGTACACACCTATAACCTCATTCCTTTCAAATACACATAAATATTACAGACCGCATCAAACCCTACCACTGGTAGGTATAAGGAAAGGTTTATATAAAACAACAGTTTACTTTTTCTAATGACTATTAAGATTTTCATACATATCTGCTAGTCTTTTTTAAAAAGCATTTTTAACATAGATGAAATCGTTCTGTTAAGTGCATTTATTTCCTACTTTTAAAAAACTTTATAATAATCCTTTCCCTATGTTATTAACAAATCTTTATCAAAGTAATTTTTATGGCAAAATAATTTCTGAGAATGTAAATTATCATTATTTGCTTATCCACATGGCAATCTGAGTTTTTGTTGCTATAATTTTTTAAAGAACATCTTTGTTGTCGTTTTCCTATATCTCAGATTATTTTGGCGAAATACATCCCCAAAAGTAGAGTGAATGGAACAAGGTTACTTTAAATTTTTTGTTTTTGTTTTTGCTCTCAAGACTGCATTTTAACTAGGTCTTTAATAACAATAAAGAAAAGGCAATTATTCTCAGGACATCTCTACCCTTGGAATTGTGTCCAACTTCATTTTTTAGAGAATAGCAACCATCTGTGTCTTTCACCAGAGGCAAATGCTTTTGCGTTTGGCAGGCAGAGCCATCCAAGCATCTTCAGTAAGACACCTGACGGCTTTGGCAAGGGTAATTCCATCATACATAATTTTCTTCTAGACCATTACGCCTGTTATTTTCAAGGTAAAAAGATTAACAGATGCATTTGAAAATGTTGATCTTGACCATCTGGGCTGATCAGTGACATGGAAAAAGTATTCGAGATGCAATCTTAGTTTTTCATTGGCTTAAAAATCTTTTAAATGTATTGTGCTGAGTAGAGGAAAAACAACTGGTAAGTGTCTAATAAGAGTAATAATTAAAGCAAGGAGGGTTTCACCAATCCTCATGGAAATGCTCCTCCAAATAAGCAGAGTTAAGCGGTAAAAGGAGCTCCCGTTAAGTTTCAGTTTCTTATAAACACAAAGTTTTTAATAAGAGTGTTATAAAATATTAAAAAGAACATTCACATTATGTTGAATCCTTTGTTTTAAATGGTTAATTTATGGTGTTTTCATAGTCCCCATGAAAGCTGTATGTTGTAATGTGGAAATAAAGAGAACATTGGTCTATATGGAATGTATACTAAACTCAAAATCAAATCATTTAGAATTTTTTTATAAAAGGTCTGATTATCATATAGAACCACTTTGGGCTCTGCCCTCCCCTTTTTCTGGGATTTTATTCCTGAGATGGATTTGTTTAATTTTTAACTTCTGAAATTTTAAATAGCTACTTTCATTTTTTTATACTGAAGGCTCTAATAGCCATTTACTCATGTGTTTCAGTCAAGTGATTTTTAGGGAGAATTTTAAACTGCAAATGAAATTTTCTTTCAGCTTGGTTTTGTCAGGTTAAGTAAGTCATTCCATTCATACTACTGAGTGGCTAAACATGCTTCTGTCAAAAACAAAAACAAACCAAAAAACATACTTTAGCCCCAATGAAGTAAAAAGAATTAATTATAGTGATTTATTGCTTGGATAACTAAGATGTCAAATGTAATAAGAGCTATATATTACAGAAAAAAATATGAAACATGGTAAATACTTAAAATAGTAAAAAAAAAAAAAAAGTATAAAATCAAATATATCTTTCTTTCCTTATAGAAAAGCAAAGTTCGGCCACTAAATCAGCATGATGCAGCTTGCTATTAGAAAGAAAAACTGCCCACAAATATAGAACAAAAGTAAGGCCGTCATAACCCGTAAGTGCTTCTCACATCACCCCCTGGGACAGAGGTCCTGCGAGAGTATGCTTCAGTATAAAGCCCAAATAAAGATTTTGGTGAAAAGGTGTTGTCAGTCATTAATATTATTCATGAAACTGATTATTATCAGTAGTCACACTAATAGTACCTGTTTCCTGAGAACTTTATCACATGTAACACTATTCCAAGTGCTTTACCTGAATTCTCTAATTTCACTTTCATAACCATATGAGATAAGCTCTCTTACTTCCTCAGCTTTACAGATGGAGAAATGCAGACCTTGAGAAGTCACACATCTAGGAAGTAGCAGAGCTTGGATATGACCCTAGACTACTGGATCCCAAAGGCCATGCACTGGCCACTGCTGTACCCTGACTGGTAAAGCATCTCACATGGGCATGGTGCTTTGGAAGTTTAAAAAGCAGTATCTCAGACCGAATTTTCAGAGCATTCTCACAACATGCTTGTTGAATGGATTCTACCTTTGTTTTACAAGTGAGACGGCTGAGGTTCAGAGATGCTCAGGACTGTCCACTGTCACACAACTCAACAATGGCAAAGCCTAGGCTTCACCTGGCTGCACTGCGGGGTCTCCCTGTTATGCCACACTGCCACAACAACCACACAGTACTTCAAATCACCTTCTTGAAGGCCATGAAAGTCTTGACTCTCTGAGGACTGTGGTGCAACGGTAGGTCACAAGATCTCAGAGAAATTGCTACTCCATTCATGGTTAGTGTAGGTAATTCACATTCAGCTTCTCACTTTGTGATTAAATAGCTCTGTACCTCGTGTGGAGGTAACGGATGCTCTGGTCTGGGAGTATGCTGCAGAGGTCAGCCGAGTGTAGGGGTAACAGGGGAGAAGGTGGGCGCTCTTTCACCTCAGTGCAAATCCCCAAGGTCAGCTCACTTTCATTCTTCCCAGCTATGTGCCTGTAAGCCTCTCTTCCACTTTTAAGACCTTTCTCCCTCCCTCCTTCCCTCTCAAACTACATTTTCTCTCAGTCTCTCTGCACATACACACATGTATTTTTTATATATTCATTCCAGTGACTGGGGGAGAGCTGTTGATCATTTTCTAGGAGTTTATGAGCTCTATTTATTGCCTTTAATATAACGTTATGAAATCGATTTTAAAATCCCACCTGAAAAGGAACACAACTGATACCATCTTCTATGGGTATGGTACTTCAAAATTTTAAATGTTTACACAAATGATATTCTGTTTTATCCTTAACAATTTTATGAGAATGGTCCCTGAACAAAAGGAACTACAATCCCTTCAGTGACTGGTTTGCTTGATGTTGATCCAAAAAAAGGAAAACTAATGAGTTCCCTAAAGGAAGAATTTAAATTTCCTTTTATGTTTGATCCCTTCCCCCATACCTTATTTCCTTTACGTATACCTTATCCAAAAAGATTTCAGTGTCACTCCGTGTTGTTTTAACTATTGTTACTGAAATCTATCCTGTTTGCTGGTTTTATGTTGCACGTTCCATTTTTACTTAGGTTAACGTACAATTATACTAAAAACAATACATTTCAGTCGTGAATTTATAATAAAAATATTGTTAAAAGTATTTTCTTAACTATATTTCTTTGGTAATACGAGAACAAGTACTTACAAAATCAGCAGGGAGGTGAAGCTTGTAAAGCTGTAAAATGGAGTGAAGTAAACTGGACACCTGACTAGAGACCAAGACCTCCTGGCCCAGTTTCATGCTGTCCGTCACTTTCCTCTGACTTGTGGCTACCTGGACACTCCACTTATCCGTGTCTGCGATAATACAGACAGCTTCAGCTATCGGCTCATCAAGCACTGGATGCTGGAAGAGAAACACAGTGGGTCAACTTTCCACAACACTGCCAAGGGGCACTCAAAACGTTCAGAATGCTTCCAGGTAGCATTAGCCTAAAAGTTCAGAAGTTGCTAGCGGGAGCTACAGAAATTTAGGGTATTAGAGTGACTAAAATAGTAGGAGTGTCCTCAACTTAACATTTAAACTTAATGTGATAAAAACTGCATTCAATCAATATTTCTTTCTTACACCCAGGAGTTACACCGTAAATGTTGTTAATGTTCACAGGAAAGCAAAAGGATATGTGCCCTCCCTATATTCCAAGATATTAAAATTCCTTTCCTTTTGAAAGATTAAACTCTCCTTTTAAAATGGAGACAATTAGGGGGCGCCTGGGTGGCTCAGTCGGTTAAGCATCCGACTTCGGCTCAGGTCACGATCTCGCGGTCCGTGAGTTCGAGCCCTGCGTCGGGCTCTGGGCTGATGGCTCAGAGCCTGGAGCCTGCTTCAGATTCTGTGTCTCCCTCTCTCTCTGCCCCTCCCCCGTTCATGCTCTGTCTCTCTCTGTCTCAAAAATAAATAAACGTTAAAAAAAAAAAAAATTAAAATGGAGACAATTAGAATAAGGTATAGGATTCTATTGCCATTTCTCCAAAAGAAGGTTAGGCAGGGTAACTAAATAAATATTCCCTTAAAGTTACAGCTTTAATGATTAAGCAGTATTTATTTAGTGACCACATGCTACATACATAAATCAACTCTCACAACCAACTATCTAGATGAGGCCAAAAGGCCAAAGGATGGCTACAGATGAATAACTTAAAATGCAAAATTCTCGGTAACTATGTAGTGATGGATAAAGCAGGCTGGCAACTAGTAAACTGTGCCACAGGGCAAACAGGGTCAAGCAGTCAAGGAAAGAAATAAAAAATCTAAGGTCTTGAAACTGGTCAAAGTGTAACTGCTTCATCACCAGCCCCTGGAATCACCAGCCCCTGGAATCAGGGCAATGTGGCTCATTGGGGGAGGTCATGGATGGAAGATTCTCCAAGCATGAGTTACTTTAGAAGGGCTGCAGATCCAGGTATGATAACAAAAAGGGACAGAGAAGTTGGCTCAATTATTCTAAAAGGAGATACTTAATGGGTATGAGAAATATATTTTAAAAAAATCAAACATGAAAAATGAGCATTAGCCTATTTATTTATTTATTTATTTATTTATTTATTTATTTATTTATTTATTTAAGAGAAAGAGAGAGCATGTGAGCAGGGGAGAAGGGCAGAGGGAGAGAGAGAGGAAAAGAGAGAATCCCAAGCAGGCTCCATGCTCAGTAAGGAGCCTGACATGGGGCTCAATCCCATGACCCTGGGATCATGACCTGAGCCGAAATCAAGAGTCAGACACTCAAAAGACTGAGCCACCCAGGCAGCCCAGCATGAGTCATTTTTAAATCACTGGATCAAACAGGCAGAATTGGAGGTGGAAATCAGAGGAAAGACTAAAGACAAAGTGTCCAAGGGTTGGGACAAACTGACAGGAATTGGTGGGCCCATTCCTTGAAGGAGGGGGCTAAATCTTTTCTGCCTGTATTCTTAGCCCCTAGCACAGGACCTGGCATTTGAGAAATGTTACTAAATTAAAATGAGACAGGTTAGGGGCATTTGGGTGGCTCGGTTGGCTGAGTGTCTGACTTCAGCTCAGGTCATGATCTCACAGTTGGTGGATTCCAGCCCTGTATCGGGCCCTGTGCTGACAGCTCAGGGCCTGGAGCCTGCTTCGGATTCTGTGTCTCCCTCTCTCTCTACCCCTCCCCCGCTCACACTCTGTCTCTCTCTCTCAAAATAAATAAACATTAAAAAAAATATAAAATGAGACAGGTTATACAAGCAGATGAGGGAGTTGATGAGCATCCCGTACCCCCTAGCACAGCATGGTATTGCTGACTTTTATGTTTACAGGTTCCAGAACAGAGAAGAACCAGCCTAACAGTTACAGAAGAGCACCTTAAAAGAAATACTGAAGCATTACACATTCTCAGACTACTAAATGTCTAACACAGAGCTCCCTGAATATATCCACCAGACAACCCAATGTTTCCATCTAACTATATCATTTAGTAGCTACTCACTTATTTACTGAATAAACACTTTTTAAAGTAAATGGAAATAGAGGAAAATGTAAATAGTCAAGAAAAAAAAAAGAAATGCTGAAATGATAAAAATATCACGAGCAACTACTTTAGCTACAATATAAAGAGCTCCAGGGCTACTGGCTCTCAATCACTGACCTTGTCTACACTTCTGTGGGGTCAGAGAGTTGAAGCTTAAGTTTCGATAATTCTGGAGGTTTCTGATACACATCTTTCCAAAGAAAACACAACCTCACTAAAGACAAGGCAGTTTAAACATATTACGATTTGGCTTATTAGTCAATCTCTAAGCTTTTAGAATTTAAAGAACTCTAAGATCCAGAAGACCATGTTTGGATTCATCACAGAAATACACACCCACACACACACTATGCACTGGTATTCAATTTAAAATTCCTCTTACAACAGGCTCTACTTTAAAGGCATATGTAGAAGTACAATAAAAAACAAAAAATTACATGTATCCTTCTTTTCAACACTAATTTCTTAGCCATATCTTAATCATAGAAGTAATTAATAATGAAATCTGTCAGGGAGATTTTTTTTTTAATGTTTATTTATTTCTTGAGAAAGAATGAGAGGCAGAGCGTGAGCTGGGGAGGGGCAGAGAGAGAAGGAGACACAGAATCTGAAGTAGGCTCCAGGCTCTGAGCTTTCAGCACAGAGCCCTACGCTTGAACTCATGGATCACGAGATCATGACCTGAGCCGAAGCCAGATGCTTAACTGACTGGGCCACCCAGGCACCCCCAAACACTTTTTAAAAATGTTTTATTTATTTTTTGAGAGAAGGGAGGGGGAGAGAGAGTGAGAGCGCAAGCGGGGGAGGGGCAGAGAGAGAGAGAGAGTGGGGGACAGAGGATCTGAAGCAGGCTCTGAACTGTCAGGCTGACAGCAGTGAGCCTGATGTGGGGCTCAAACTCACGAACCATGAGATCATGACCTGAACCAAAGTCGGACGCTCAACTGACTGATCCATCCAGGCACCTCTGAAAGATTCAAACACTTATTAAAAGCCTGACCCACCCATATACTATTCTTAGGGTTTGGAGTTTGGGCATGGAGACTAGAAAAAAGAGAAATGGGCAGGAGAGGTAAGGCATGGCTGCATCCTGATGGAGACTTTGGCTTCGTATGGATCTTAAGAGAAGGAACACATAATATGAATAGCTATCAGCAAGTATGATTACTTAGTAAGATTCCTCTTCTTAGAATTAAAAAACCCTTTAAGGGGTGGGGGGCGCTTTGTCAATCTGACTAAATATCATCAGAACACCCATCATACATTTACCCTTTTAAAAGTTCTCCTCCCAACCACTGTGTCTGAGATTAAACGAGACCTCTGATGTTTGAGTTTTGAATGAAAATCTGAAGCAAATATTAATATTAAAAACAGTCATTTCCCCTTAAAATGTTTGTTTGGTTGAAAACTTCATAAACCTTAGAGACACTGTTATGTATCAATTTTCCTTTTCTCTCTCGAACTGAAGAGAAGCAAATTCAAAGTAAGTTTCTAAACCACAGGGTTCATTAAATTCTCTTATCAGGATAAGCCTGCAATGTTTCTATATTCTCCATAATCTGAGATGTCCAAAACCGCTGCCTTAGGCCTGCCCCCCCCCCCCTCCCCAGCCCATGAGTGCCCACACTCCAGATGGCACTGCAGAGCGGCCGGCCCTCTGATCCCTAATGCCCTCCCGCCACCTCTTCCAGGCAGCTGCCCACCGTTCCTGTGCCTCCCTCGGAAACGTGACCAGACAATTCAGAAACTACAGACAGGGACTGGAGGATGTGAGAGCACTGCAGATCAGTAGAGCTGCAGGCAACTGTGAGGCTGGATGGTCAATCTCCGTCGCAGGAATGAGGCAGTGGCAATAAGCCATTGCCTTTTGTGCCTTGCTCTGCTCTGTGAGTTAGAAACAGTCTTTAGGGGCGCCTGGGTGGCTCAGTCGGTTAAGCGGCCGACTTCGGCTCACGTCATGATCTCGTGGTCCGTGAGTTCGAGCCCCGCGTTGGGCTCTGTGCTGACAGCTCAGAGCCTGAAGCTTGCTTCAGATTCTGTGTCTCCCTCTCTCTGACCCTCCCCCGTTCATGCTCTGTCTCTCTCTGTCTCAAAAATAAATAAACGTTAAAAAAAAATTTTTTTTTAAAAAAGAAAGTCTTTATTTAGTTCCACGTTGTCAATATCCCATTTATCCAATCTACTCTCCTGTGAAGATTTCTCAAGATACAGTGACAAATGAAATGCTTTATATTATATAGATCTTTAAAGGTTTCTCAAATATTCTTTGGCTATTACATTTTATTGAATCAACAGGTTAAGCCTGGTTAATTCACAGCCACTAAGGATGTGTGGGTCTGTTTCCCAGGAGTGTAGATGGCTGCGACATACCAACTTCAGCATTCTGGAGTCGATCTCTGAGTACCCAAATATGCTGCCTTGACCTACACATGCGTGACTTCCGCCTAACTTAAACTTGCAGAAACAAGAAATGTCTATAAGGTTTGAGTCATCAGAAGAGCCATGGTTCTGATATTTCAGTGAAGGGCAATGATAAGACAACTGCAAAGGCTCTGAAGGAAGACAGGGCTGGGCTTGACCACTGCCTCTGTCACACACTAGCTGCAGGACCCTAGCAGCTCATTAACCGGGGCTTCAGTTTCTACATCTGTTGTAAAAGATGACCTACTTCACAGTTTCTGTGAAGTTTAAGTGAGGTTAAATTCATGGAGGTTTTCTGTGAGAAAAACGTATATGACACTTGTAGCACAGATACTAATTCTCCATGTTCGATTTGCTCTCTTACCCCACCCCCTGTCTCTATTAGTCATGGCCGCTGAACCCTCAAACTTCCTAAAACACCACGTTATCATTTCTCTCACCAACTCAGAAATGTACTCTAGTCCCTATCACCCAAATACCTAAGTTCAAACTTTTCTTTTTCCATACTTAAAGCTCTTCACAATCTGGGCCAGATCTACCCACAAATATTTACTTCCAGGACTTTCTAAGGATCCCCTGCTCCAGGCTGAGAGGACTCCTGCCTCTTACCTCAAGCTGTGCCCAGAATGTTTCCCCTGCTACCTTCTAAATGTTTCAACCTTTCAAGGACCCAACTTGGGTCCCATCCCCATGCCCCACCTCACCCCACAGCAAGACGTCTTTCCCATATTCACTGCTCTTCCTTTGACTTCTGAGAACTTTTGCAATCTACATTTTGACATTTAATCACTGTCTTAACTGGTTCTCAGTTTCACATCTGTTTGCCTACTCAGTGATTATGTAAGTAACTCAAAGAAAGAAATCACATTTTATTTTTCTTCTGTAGCCTCTGAAATGAGCATAACAAAATGCTAGGCACGTGCTAAGTATCTAATACATGCTGGTTCTGTTGAACAATTCTCTATTCAGATTTCTTTTTTTAATGTTTATTTATTTATTTTTGAGAGCGAGGAAGAGAGAGAGTGTGTACATGAGCAGTGGGAGGGCAGAGAGAGAGGGAAAGAGAGAATCCCAAGTAGTCTCTGTGCTCTCAGCACAGAGTCCAACGTGGGGCTCAAGCTCACAAACTGTGAGATCATGACCTGAGCCTAAATCAAGAGTCGGACGCTTAACTGACTGAGCCACCCAGGCACCCCCCTCTATTCAGATTTCTTTATTTTTGGTTTCAGTCCAGTTCCTATTAAGTCATCTGAAAAATTAATATATTTCTTTTCCATGTACCACATTTAAATGACATTTTACACGATCACCTGTTTTTAACATAAGAGCAGGAAAATACCATCCTCACTTACACGCTTCCTATAATTACTTATTAATTCATCACGCCATTTTTCCTGTGGGGTGGCCAGGAATGTAGCACTGCTCTACAGATAGAAACATTGGGGACAAAAAATATAAGAGTTTATTAAATATCTTGGTATGTCAGAATTAGAAGCTAGCACCTCATGCAAGTGTTTTCAACTTTTAGCTCAATGAGTCTGCCAAGCCCCCTAACTTTGAAATCCTAGGACCGTGTCAGGATGGAAATCTTTTGGAAGATAAGATTGCAAGAAGTGTGAATGACAGTCTGAACTTAAGGTCAAAATAGGAGAAAATACAGTTGCCTCTATTATGACTTCCTCATATTTATGCTGCTGGCACTGCCCAATACATACTCTGAACTGACCCTTTATCAGTCCTTAAAGATGTGCAGCCCACAGGTGTATTATAGACAGCAGGAGTGTAGACAGATTCTGTACTCATAACCAGCTCTAAAATCTGCACACTGGTTATAACAGTGCAGATTTGATTACTAGGGACAAGCCACTGTGTGGCTTCTTTCAAACATAAAAAAGCAGGTGATTTATGATTCAGTATTGGAAGCAGCGCCCTATATCTTTTATTTTTCTTCGAAATGTTCTGAATAAAATGTAAGATTCTTCAGCATCATTTGAGTATCAATTTGTTATTCTATATGATTCCGGTACATTTTATAACTTTATTAAAATAAATTTGAATAAGAGGATATCACATGACAAAGTACCTTTCAAAAAGATTCTCAGCATTATGTTACAGCACCATGACTTAGTAATATTAGCCTTTACATAGCTTTAAGTAACCCCTTTCATTGGTCACACAAAGACAATGGGATGACTAAGGCAGTGAAGCTACCCTTCTCTGCACTTGCTCTTGGTTGAATGCCCTCAGATCCCCCTTTTTATTCTTCTACCTCATTAGAAGTGAAGGCCCACCTGCATAACCATATCCTCCCCGCCTTGGAACCGAAGACTTAAGCAATGTGAGAGAGTCGTTGGCCAACCCACCCCACTTCTGGATGGCTGAGCACCACATGTAAGGACTGCAGCTATGTGTGGATTGTTGACCAGTGGGGTTTTTTTTGTTTTTTTTTTTTTTTTTTTTTTAGTAAAACAAGCAAACAAACAAAAGTCCCCACAAAAAAAAAACTAAAAACCCTTCAGTATCACACACATTCAGAGAAAAGGGAACTTGGATATCGCTCACCATTCTTAAACACTTCATCTGGCCTATAAAATGATGCAGAATACTGTCTTTTACTAAATGATCGGCATCTAGACTTTCCTGACAGCAGCTTTACCAAGAAATGGGACAGACAGAACCTCCTGTGGTGGCAAAGCCAGCTTTGTCTGTAGGTTAAGAAGATGCTCATCAACATAATCAGCCAGAAGAATCTTCAGTTTCCTGAAAGAGCCACAGCGTCCCCCTTTGCCCCACTTCTCGCCCTTCATTCTGCTCGCTCCCTACTGACTCCCTGGTATAGGCATAGCTTCCAGGAAGTCCTTCCACACCTATCCTGTGTCTCCCACTGCAGTAGACTCTACCACACTGTTTTTACTGCTTATTTACTTCTTTGTACTTCCTGTTATAGATTTCAAACTCCTTGTGGGCAGGTGCCATATTGTCTCTTGGGCTGTTTACAAGAGTTTTCTTTGTCTTTTGTGCCCTGTAGCTTAAGACTCCCTGATTGGGAGTCAGTGTGCTTCTTTAGTCTGAAATACCACAGCTGTTCTCTCTCTTCAAATATTGTTTTCCCTTGCCTTCTCAGTTCTCACCTTCTGAATATGCTATCAGATTTTCTCATTCTAGCCTCCATGTCACAAATTCAAATTCTCTCCAGTGGTATTTAATCTACTCTGCTCTTTAACTTATTCCTTGGGACTGAACTCTAATGGCCATATTTTTCAGTCTTAGAAGTTCTTTTTAGTCCTTTTACAAATCCAAATCATCTTTTATCACATCACCCCATCTCTTTTAAGGTTCCAATTCCTTCTTTTTTATGACTGTAACCATTTTTAAACACAGTGACTTAACAGTTATTTCAGATTGTTCTAGGAGTGCTAATTCTCCAGCTTGTATTTGCTTACTCTCCCTCATCATGTTTTCCTCATACATGGTTTGTAATCTCTGAACATGAGCCCATCTTGCTGGCGTTATTTATGTCTTATGTGTATCTCTTGGAAACAGGTTCAATGGCAGTCACTAATGGTTTAAGAGTTAAAATGAAGTGGAGAGGGGCACCTGGTGGCTCAGTCGGTTGAGCGTCCGACTTCAGCTCAGGTCACGATCTCATGGTTCGTGAGTTCGAGCCCCGCGTCAGGCTCTGGGCTGATGGCTCAGAGCCTGGAGCCTGCTTCCGATTCTGTGTCTCCCTCTCTCTCTGCCCCTCCCCCATTCATGCTCTGTCTCTCTCTGTCTCAAAAATAAATAAACATTAAAAAAAAATTTAAAAAAAAAAATAAAATAAAATGAAGTGGAGAAGAGGAAACAAGCTGGTGGTTATGAAAGCACCCAGTGTGCTTCCTTCTGCCAGAGTCCTAGAGGTTTCTATGCTTCTAGATTTTATATTTATTTCTTGGGCAGGGATTCCCAAATCACTTGGGTAGAATAAATCTGGACCTCCAACCCACTCATAGAATGGACCTGGGACTTTGATATCTCATGGGTGACTTCATTTTCTCCCACCCAAGTTTCCAACTTGTTTCTTTGCTGCTTTGCTATTTATGGCTGGAATTTTCTAGTCCCCCTGTCATGGAAGGATAGCTCTTTGAACCTCTAAGGAAGGGTTCAGGTCCATGTCCCAAGCCTTATGTGTATATGGGACCACATCTTTCATCCTGAGTAGATCTTAGAAACTCAGCACTCAATTCCTAGGACCTGTATCCAGACTGAAATCTTACAGAGCCATGGTTATATCAGCCCAAACTTACTTGTTCTGGCTTTGATTTCAATTTGTTTCTGGCACAAAAGGATTTTCACTTTTTTCCATACACAGGTATTATAACAATGGGGCTAGGTGGGATGGTAATATTTTACCCATCATCTTTAAAGTTTTAGAGGGGAGGCACACCATTTGTATCAGGGCAACATGGTGCTGGACTCCTCCAACCTTACACCTGGACTGTGCCTATAAAAACAGCACCCAGCACACAAAAAGTACTAAGTATTTTCTGATAGAAAGTAAATCTCCAAGGCATGACTCTCCTCCTCTTCCCCAAAAGCCATCTCCAGCCTCCTGCCTCATTTTTGGCCAAACAAGTCAGCCAGATCAATGACATGCCACCATCAGAAACTTCTAGTTTATACCCAGCACACTGTTAACATATAAAAATACCAGAAAAGGTAATAAGTAGTATTATAAATAATAAAAAATATATATAATTATAACATATAAAAACATAAGCATTTTGTTTATCAGAATATTTTTCTCTTGGAAACAGACTCAATGGCAGTCACCAAAGGCTTAAGAATTGTAATGAGGTGGAGAAGAAGAGAAAATCAGTCATTATGGACCATGGACATTGCTGAGGGATCCTGGTAGGTATATCAAGGAGGGGGCTCTGGGAAGCCCAAAGACATCATTAAAACACAAGGACCTGGTGGCAGAGGGAAGGAGGGGAGGGTCTGGTGAGGTGGTCTGGGAGAGGCAGTAAAGGAAACATCTGACCTTCTGTGGGTTTGTGCCTGCGGCTGTGATCACCAGGCTCACTGGGCTGACACCCAAGTTCAGCCTACAGATTTATAGATACAGTGTGCAATGTTGGGCACAGCTTATATCAGGCCTGTCACTTGCTTAGAAAAGAAACAGTTTAAAGTCTAGGAAAGGTGCTCAAGGTCAAAAAGAGTTATCAGACTAAAGTTATGTGATGATGTACATGACTCCAAAATAAAACGCAAGAGAGTTGGTAGCTTTTTTTACAAAGAATGGCATAGATGTTCAGAGACTTTGTACACAGTGAAAAAAATTTCAGAAAACTTTGAAAATAGCCATGTGTCTAACATTTACAAAATGTAAGAGAATTAAAGCCTGAGAGACCTATTTTTATTCTCGTTTAGGTAAAGGGCCAAAGGCATCATGTCTAAACATGTTACTCTTCCCTTCAATTTTTAAAAGACTATCTTCCACTTCTCTTTACTTCAGAAGAAGACACACTAATCATCATAGTTTTAGCAGTAAACACACACTCCTAAATCCAGTTCTGTAGGAAACAGTCAACTACCATCACTGAGCACTTTCTATGTACACTGGGTGAGGTGCTGGGAACATGAAAGGAACTAAGGCTCCCTTCTCTTCTCAAGGGCCTGCAGCCCTAGTGGTAGAAAGATGCTGGAAACTGAACAAAGGTGTGGTGCAATGTGCTAAGGAGCCCGCAGGTGTCAAGTTCTATCTGGGGGGCAATTCCAGCAAAGGAGTTAAAATAATGGAAAACTATTAGAGCAGAAGAGTAAATGATCACATTCAGGATGGGCAAGGGCCCTCCGTGGCACTGTATGAGACGACTGAAAGGGGCAGAGATTGGATGCAAGACTTCTAGTTGGGAAGGTTAAGGGGAGCTTAAATAAGATTATATTGTAGTCACTGTGAGAAGGAGAGAGAATCACGAAGATTTCAGATTGGAGTTGACAATACCCAAAATGATATATTTTTCAAATATTAAAAAAACCACAATCCACAATAAAATGTACATTTTGCCATCATAACCCTACATACACACTTACACATGTGTGAACATGTGTGTCCATACACAAATGTGCGTGTGCACATGCACACACACACACACATATATATAAATATATAAAGATTTCTCGACACAGTAAGACAGTGCTGTAGGCCCAAGGCACTGTCATTCTCATTATGCAACTTAGGAAAATGAAAGCAACAAGAGGTGTTCTCAAATAGCAGATTTGCCCTACATGGATGTTTCTTTTGCAACACTATTGATTTTAAGGTTGTTGTTGACTTGAGGCACCTTAATGCTGTCTGTATTACTTAGGTAATGATTTACCATTTGATGTGACTTTCTGTTCTTTTGTAGTCTCCCTGGTTGATTACACTGCATGGCATAATTAGGTATTCATGAGCATATATCACAGCCAAGCTCTTAGCAAAGCTCCTTATCTGTGCTACTGATTTCTGCATGGTATTTCTGGAGTCAATCTGTTGCTATCTTAAAATTAAATGAAAGAGCCTGCAATATCCAACTGTTAATTTTGTTTTCTAGATTATTCTGTAAAATGCCTGAAGCCCTGGAACATAGTTTTCAAAAAAGCATTACAATGTAATGTTAATTTTGGTCTTGATGACCCTACCCTGCAGTTAGCTGCCTGGCCTGCTCCTTGTGATGTCACCAGCAAAGAGAAGTGGACGCTTTTAGCACGGAATGAATGTGTGCATGTGTTCTGTTCCGTTATCTCCAGTAGGAGTGTCCCGGGAAACTCATTTACAAAGCACTTTCACATATATTATTTTAATAGCTAACATTTATTGGGCATTAGTAATGTGCCAGGCACTGCGCTAAACACTTGATATGCATTATCTCAGAGTTTTCAAACCAGACCTGTAAGTACTATGCATTTTTCAAAAGCTGAAACTGATGCTTAGAAGAGTAAAGAAACTGCCCGAGGCCACAAAGCCACTAAGTAGCAAGCCATGATTCAAATTCAGGTTTGTCTGTCGTTCGAAGCCAAACTTTTAACCACTGGATTATATTTCATCTGTTCCTCCAAATGCATTTTTTTTTTTTTTTTGAGGCTTAGTGATGCCAACTGATTTACCTATCAGCAAATGAGTGGTAACACTAAAACGTGAATCCAGCAACAGAGTTAAGTCAGTGCTCCTCCCCTACTATGCCATAATTTAATACCCCTAACATTGCCCTGGGCAGCAGTATTCACAGGCAGACAAACACACCAGAGGAAAAAAGGGAGAGATAAAGCTACTTGAGGGTCATAGGTACAGCATGAAGCTGGCTCGTTCACTCTGTCTCTCCCACTTTAACATTTAAAGTCAAAAGGAAAACAGAGAAAGAATGCACATTTAGATATGGCAGGAAAAAAATGAAGCTAAATATTACTTTAGCCTAATTTAAGGCAGCTGTATAATCTACATGCTAGGAGACGGAGAAATAGTTCAAATGACAGAAAAGAGGTAGTGTATGGATTAAACAAGAACATGTGTTTAAATATTTAAAGACCATCACAAGCTTGATATGGAAAAGCCAATAGTAAAAATGGAAATAAAATAAAGTTAATATGTCTTTCTTTACTGAGACTGGAATAAGGAAGAACATAAAAAGAAATTCGTAGTATTGGAAGCTCTAGAATGCAATCCCTCGATGAGAGAAGAAATTCCACAAACTAGTTTATCATAGTTATAAAAGTGCACATTTACATAAGACAGATTTTACAATCCACTCATGCATAGGTCTAGAAAATAGATCAATAACTTAAATCAATTGCTTTCAAACAGTTAATAAAAATCCTTTGCTAAAAACGATTATGAATATCAAAGCCCAATGAAGTCTTGCATGAACACTAAAAATTATTAACGTCCAAAAAATAGGTTTTTGAACACAAGTTAAGTAAAGCAATTTATCCCAATCTTTTATTCCTTAACAAATTATCATTCCAGCTCTAACTGTGGTCATGAACATTTGCTCTTGGATCTTTGCTTCTTTCTCTGGCAACATACCCAAGAATTTAAATAATTACTAGACTTATAGAGCAAGTAAATTCAATATAATGTTAAAACCCTAATTTATTTTTCAACAAATATTTGTAAATGGCAGTTGAGAGTAAGGCTATTTTTATTTAAACACTGTCCCAGACCAGAGTCCCCATGTGAGAGGCAGTTTAAATGGAACACTACTTCAAAAACAAAATTCATTATGATGAATGTGCCAAGTGAAATTAGAAATCTACTAACGCTAATTGGATGCAATCTGAATGCATTAAACTTCCGAAGATATTTTTATGAACCCTTTGCAATTTCCTATTAACACCCATGCATGGCTGCACTTTGGATGTACCCACAATTTGACACAATATAGGTTATTATGCTTAATGACTTTCGATCTCTCGGGGTGATTGCATAGTCTGAAAAAATGAGAAAAGCTACAGTGTGAAAATACTACTTCTCAAAGGAAGATAAAATAATATATGAAAAACCTTTGAGAGTACAAATAGAGAAAACATGGATTTGTTTTTTTTCAAATGTCAGAATTACAGAGCTCACTGGTCATCATTAACACCTAATATACAAAACACTGGAACTTGTCAGCCTGTGGAAAATAGTGTAAAAAAAAAAAAAAAGTCATGAATGGTTTTCCAGATAAGCTCAAGGATGGTTATCAATCAATTATATTTCCATAGTGGTAAGTGAGCCAGTCCAGGGCATTTGCCCCCCCCCCCGGTAAGATCAATGGCACTGAAGACAACTCAGCCAGATCACACTCGCTCTCTTGGTGCCTCTGTCAGAAGCAGGACACTGGGCTTCATGCAAGAAGGGTCCAGCAAGCAATACCGATGTTCTTACAGATCAAACTGATGGCAGAACAGAGAGGAAAACCCCACAGGTTTTGCATATATGGATATAAACACATAGGCAGCCGACAGAAAAGGAGAAGAGGGCCTCTACCTCCCTGCCTTCATGCTACCAATAGCTACAAAATGTACGTGAGTCTAAAATCACGGAGGCTTCCGTGGTATGAGACAACCTAGACAGATAGGGCACTGTTCTTACCCTAATGTCACTGACGTAGGGATCACTCACATGATAAACAAGTATGCAGTGTTCACTACAACTCTGAAAACAAAATGTTACAACATTTTTTTTTACGGGAGACAAAAGTAACCTCATAGCTTCATTCCTGGAATATCCTGGTGCGGGGTGGTGTCTGACCACAGAGCAGGGTGGGGTTAGGAATGTTCGGGTATAAATGTGTACCCTGGGCTGGCCTCCCCAGCTTCCAATGACCCCCTCCCCATCTCTCCTCCCACCCCATTCAGGGGGGTTATGAAGACATCTGTTTCACTACTGAGCTTTTCTTCCCATTTGACACAAATATCTTTAGCCTGTTTAGCCTGTGTCTGATGTATGTTTAGTCTTCACAGAGGAGATGCTCAAGGCCAAAGATAACACGCGGTGCCTTCTGTTCCACCTTTCAAAAACTACTTGTTGGTCGAGGAGGTAGGTAACAAGCCAAATTCCAATTTTCTTAATGCAGTGAGGACTTTCCCTATCGCACAAGATACATTATGTTTCCGGTGCAAAACATCTATTTTTGCACATCTGCCCAATAGCAGCTCAATTAAAACCAGGCCCATCAGATTGACACAGTTTCCTTAACTGCTCAGTTCCTGTCATGCTGCAGATAGCAGAAAAGCACTTAACGGCAGCCACAAGGCAATTTTCCAGTAAGACTTGTTAATCTTTATACAGTCATCCTCATGCAGCCATCAAAGTGAACTTAATGACAAATCAGTTAAAATAAATTACTTTTAGGAACTTGTAAGGATCGGATAAAAAGCAAACCATATGTGACATCTCTTCGGTCCTCCCCGTGACGGCATATAATTGTCACCATCTGTGCTGTTTATTCTATTTGCCCGGCCCGTCCGCCCTCCAGATCCACTCTTTGCCCTTGTCTGTCTTGTGCAGGCCCCAGGAGGCCGACCTCTGTGGACCTCGGGACTGTATCTGCATCAGTTTTGACCTTGCTCTCTGGCTTCCAGCTGGGCTCAGCCAGTGAGAGGTACAGAAGAGCTCAGAGGCTGAAGGGAAAGGGTGTCAGGGAGTTATCCTTCACCCTCCCCAGAGCTCGTGCAGCCAGGTGGCTGCTCTTCCAGCTCCAGCTCTCCACCGTTCTGGTGTCACTGCCCCCCCCGCCACTTATCCCTCAGGCCCACGTGTGCCCAAAGCTCCCAGCTGCTGCTACTCCCTGGGTGCTTCACCAACCCTTGTTGATTGCTGTAATCTCACCCGCATCTCTATAAACAATCCTGTAACCGCACCCCTTTCAGTCTAGACACCTGCTGCTGGCCCAGACCCTGGCGGACATATTGTCAGCAGCCAGAGGCTCCAAGCTGGGATTACTTACATGGACTGTGTGGACCAGATCGGCCACCAGACACTGCTTCAGCTTCTCATCGCTGCTGGTCCCGTGAAGCACCAGATCAGGCATGTACGTGGGGCAATAACCCGCCAGAAGTGAGCGGCCAAAGTTTCTTACATTTGTGTTGCTAATGCTCTGAGACCTAAAACAATATTGGCCCATTAGAATACACAATTAAAAATGTACCCCCTTCTCGCATCACCATTGGCACAAAACCCCCAATAACACACATGCAAAAAACAGATTCATGGTGGTCCGTTCCACCAATCCTCCAGTAAGTGGATCATTGACATGGGAAGAGCAAGGGGGTGGGAGGAGAAAAATAATTTCTTTTTTGATGGAAGGGTAGAAGAAACAGTATTTTCTATCACATATTGACATGATATACCTCATATCAAACATCCACCAGGCAGTCTGTGTCAAGAGAGTGAAGAAAGAGAAAGTCTACTGGGGGGAGGCGGGGAGGCACTTGCCAAAAACCTGGCTTTAGGAACGCGACACATCTGCACAGGGTGGCGCCCACACCAGGGCAGAAGAACAGCAGAAATCTCTAATTACTGCTTTCAGTCATCACAGCCCAAATAATCGACCTGATGGAGTGTTAAGGAAGAGGTGTTGTTTCCCAACCCCGTCATGCTGCTCTGAGCTGCAGGAGAGAAGCCACACGGTGAGGGCAATCCACCGCCTCCGATGCAAGGCATCTGCTGCCAGCCATACAACTTCCGTGCGGATGACAGAAAATTAAAATACCTGCTCACCTCCACCATATCCTCGAGCTTCCCAAAATGTCACAAGAACTGCAAAGGCAACGGCGTGCCTCCTCACTCAGAGAGCTCAGAGGCACCAAGCCACTGTCATCCCCCTTGGAGAAAGGGCAGGCTCGAAACCCTGTGCAGCGGTGTGATTAACACTAACGCTCCGAGAAAAAAGCCATCATGTGTAACATGGCCAACGGCAGCTAACGTGATCATGCGTGTTAAGTCAGAAAACCAGTATTTGAACCCAGTTCCTTCTGCTTCCCAGCCTGCCGGTGTTACCTGGGCAGAGGCAGCTCCACTTCCAAGGATCCTTCAGTCCAGTCATCGCTGTGCTCTAGATTCAGCGAGGCTGAAGCACACGCCTCCTCGTCACTGTCTCCAAGAGCGCTATCTGAGCTTTCATTCCTGGGAATGTCTCCTTCCATCCTGAAGTTGGCCTTCCTGTCAGCATCCCCACAGGGGACATCTGCAGCGCCTGAGAAGCCAGAGTCCTGCTGTGCACACCTGCTTGGAACAGGCTGTATCAAAGGTCCCTCCGCAGCCTTCAGATACAAACCTCTTGTTTTCTCCAGAATCCTCGTTCCGGCTCCTGCGGCACCGCCATCAGGTGCCAACGTGTCAGCACACTGGCCGGGCTGCCCAGCGGCATCTGCCACAAGCTCGCTTCTGACGCCTCTGTCCTCAGCAAAACCCCTCTCAAGTTCACCTTCATCCCTCTCAGAAGACGGGTTCTGAAGACAGGGGATGTTCTTTTGGAAGCCAGGTGTAAAGGAGCACCGAGAAGCCTGCTGGTCCTGAGCCAGGTCAGCGGCCATCCCAGACTCCACTGAGGGATGGCAGGCTAACTCTGGATACTGTCTACAGGCCATTAGCCGCTTCTCCATTTTTTGTGTGCGGCTTTCAAAGTCAGACTCTGGAGATACGGAGCTTCCAATTTGGAAAGTGACCTTTTCTAAGGGAGGCTTCTCCCAGGAATGTCTGTCAGGGCAAGGCCAGGCTGCTGACCGGTCTGAGAGTTTCTTGGGCATCTCCCCTTTCAACTCTTCACTGACAGTTCGCTGGCCGATCTTCACTCCTGCCCCCAACCCTTCACAGTTGGAGAGTCTTGAAGAGTCATCTCGTGGTGCCTCTTTTTCACTTTCTTCCTCCCCACAAAATGCACCCTGAGACTTCCAGGAGCTGCCCGATGCTGACTCTTGGAATTCCACACCGCAGACTTGAGAACTCTGCTCCGCCCTTTTGTTTCCTTCTTTGTCAGGTTTGGGACACAGGTCTCTAATGTCAGTGCCCTCTGGGGACACACCCAGCCCCTCAGGCCTGGGGCTCCTTCCCTCAGCCATCGAGGGTGGCAGGATGGGGGGAAGCAGAGCAGGCTCACTTCTCACTGTGACAACCACATACTCAGACTCCTCTACTTCTCCCCTCTCCAAGGCTGTGGTGATGTTGCTCCCATTTAACACTTGGTCTCCTTCACTGTGACTCCCACTCCAGGTCAGCTGATTCTCTTGCAGCTCAGAGCAACGGAGAAAGTAGGTCAGGACATAAAGTATGCGTTGGACCAGATCCTTCTGCTTCCCCAGCACCACCGTGCGAGTCAGCCTCACTGGAGAGCCAATGGCTCCGTAAAGATCACCTGGAGAGCAAAACACACACCAAGTTGTTTGGGGGCAAGCATGTCATGGATATGTCAGCCTTTACAAGAGAAAAACAGAAGACTTACACTCCCAAATTAGGATTGCTTCTTCACACACGTGACTGGGGCAAAGAGGTAATTCCTACTAATGACCATGTTTTAGCTGTGCCTCTGGAAGGGAAAGCGTAAGGCTGCGGCCCACCGCTCCTGGTGCATGGACACAGTGCTGGTGTACATGGCCCTTCTCTGTGCTTGTTAGGACTTCCCACACAGCTCGCTGGGCAGGCCAGCCCCCACTAGAGCTGGCTCCCTCAGCTCACTATACAAATCAAATACTGTATCTTGGAAACAAGAATGATGGGATTTTTTTCAGAACAATCCCAGGACAATAGACCTTGGGGTAAAATCCAAATTCAGGGATCTCTGAACAGAAGTGTAGTGAATCAATTCAAAATACTTAATGAAATGGCCTGCTCAGAATTCCCTCAATACACACACACACACACACACACACACACACACACACCAAGTAGAACCAATGTGATTAACAAGAAGAAATCACTTAGTCATGAATAATGAATCTGAATTTATTTTCCATTACTTTACCTGAAAATCCTACTGGAAGAAAACACGTCCCATAAGTTATATCCTGACAAGTTGATTAAAAACTATGTAATGAACCACAAAAATTTAGCTTAAAGGTGGAAGAAGGGCTAATAAGAACAAATATGTCAATGAGCCCAGCAGTATAAGCTTTCCATCAAAAGTATTTGTTAAACGCCTATTGAAAGTATTGCCATTTGACAATCTGATTACTGTTTGAAATGCTTTGATAATAATAATACTGACAATTACAACAAACAGCCAACATTTACTGAGTGTGCAGGCACAGTGCTAAGTGATTCGCGTGGATTTATCCTGTTTATATCACTGTATAACCAACCCTGAGTTAGAAACCATTAAGAGAATAATCAGAATGATGGAATAAATCAAAACTTGCAAAGATACTAAATAAAGGAGAGGAGGTACATGGTAACAGTTATAAATAAGAGCTCAGGAAGTTAGAACTCATCTGAGGAATGCATCTAGAGAGAGAAGGGAATGCATTTTTATTAGAGCACATACTAGATAAAACTAATTATACCAACAGATTGAGACAGGAAAAAGTTATGGGAACCATCAGGAAGTACTTGCCCCTGGGAACCATCAGGAAATACCCCCTCTGGAGAGTATTCCCTAGTGTAAAGCTACTGCTCCTAAAAACATTTAAAGGGCAGGACACAAATGACTTTAAAGAATCCTCTCTATAAAAAGACTACAGGCTAATCAAGCTTTATCTTTGAGGCTTTTGTAACTGACAGATCATTCAGGAATTCAAAAGAATAACTCAAGACTGTAGTCTGATGCTAGGACGAGTATTTCTGTTTGAGAAAACTTTCTAGACCTCTCATTGCTGCAGGGGGATCAGTCATTTCAGGAATTCAAGGGATATTCTTGTTAAATCAGTCTCAATGTTAATAAAGAGGATAACCATTACATATCTGAAATCTGGTACAGAAAAAAAAAAAACACAGAGGAAAGAAAGGCCACTCAGAATGACAATATTTTTTAGCAATGCATTGAACATTTGGCATTGCACATTTTAATAACTAATAAATGGGAAAAAAAAGCAAGGAAAGCTACTAAAAATACAATTTATGATGTTTCCCGCTTTGGTTTTCTTCTTCAATATTAGTTTGGCTACTCGGGGTCTTTTGTGGTTGCACAGCCTCTACTACAAAGCTGTAATCATCAAGACAGTATGGTACTGGCACAAAAACGGACACTCAGATCAATGGAATAGAATAGACAACCCGGAATTGGACCCACAAATGTATGGCCAACTAATCTTTGACAGAGCAGGAAAGAGTATCCAATGGAAAAAAGACAGTCTCTTTAGCAAATGGGGCTGGGAGAACTGGACAGCAACATGCAGAAAAATGAAACTAGACCACTTTCTTACACCATACACAAAAATAAACTCAAAATGGATAAAAGACCTAAATGTGAAACAGGAAACCATCAAAACCCTAGAGGAGAAAGCAGGCAACAACCTCTCTGACCTCAGCCGCAGCAATTTCTTACTGGACACATCTCCAAAGGCAAGGGAAATAAAAGCAAAAATGAACTACTGGGACCTCATCAAGATAAAAAGCTTCTGCACTGCAAAGGAAACAATCAACAAAAACAACAATCAACCCAACAGAATGGGAAAAGATATCTGCAAATGACCTATCAGATAAAGGGCTAGTATCCAAAATCTACAAAGAACTTACCACACTCAACACCTGAAAAACAAATAATCCAGCGAAGAAATGGGCAGAAAGATGAATAGACACTTTCCCAAAGAAGACATCCAGATGGCCAACAGACACATAAAAAGATGCTCAATGTCACTCATCATCAGGGAAATACAAATCAAAGCCACACTGAGATACCACCTCACACTGGTCAGAGTGCTAAAATGAACAACTCAGGAAACTACAGACGCTGGCGAGGATGTGGAGAAATGGGAACCCTCTTGCACTGTTGGTGGGAATGCACACTGGTGCAGCCACTCTGGAAAATAGTGTGGAGGTTCCTCAAAAGATTAAAAATAAATCTACCCTATGAGCCAGCAACAGCACTGCTAGGAATTTTCCCAAGGGATACAGGAGTGCTGATGCATAGGGGCACGTTTACCCCATTGTTCATAGCAGCGCTTTCAACAATAGCCAAATTATAGAAAGAGCCTCAATATCCATCAACTGATGAATGGATAAAGAAGATGTGGTTTATATATACAATGGAATACTACTTGGCAGTGAGAAAGAATGAAATCATGCCATTTGTAGCAACGTGGATGGAACTAGAGGGTATTATGCTAAGTGAAATAAGTCAGTCAGAGAAGGACAGATATCATATGTTTTCACTCATATATGGATCTTGAGAAACTTAACAGAAGACTACGGGGGAAGGGAAAAGGAAAAAAAAAAAGTTACAAACAGAGAGAGAGGGAGGCAAACCACAAGAGACTCTTAAATACAGAGAATAAACTGAGGGTGGATGGGAGGGTGGGAGAGAGGGGAAAGTGATGGGCACTGAGGAGGGCACTTGGGATGAACACTGGGTATTGTATGTAAGCCAATTTGACAATAAATTGTATTCATGAAAAAAATAAAAAATAAAAAATAAAAATAAAATAAAAATACAATTTATTGGGTGCCTGGATGGCTCAGTCAGTTAAGTGTCTGACTCTTGATTTTGGCTCAGGTCATGATCTCACGGTTTGTGGGTTTGAACCCTGAGTCAGGCTCTGCACTAAGAGCAGAGCCTGCTTGAGAGTCTCTCTCTCCTGCTCCTCCCCCACTCACTCTCTCTCGCTTTCTCTCAAAATAAATAAACATTTCTGAAAAATCTAAAAAAATACAATCTACAATAATTTAAGCTGTATAAAGTAATGACAGCAATTGTGTGTGGAAACAGTGCCTTTATTTTAGGGTCAGTCTTCATAAAATAATGCATCATGAAAATAAGAGACCTGTAAGATTACAGATTTACTGGATCTTCAACTGGAAGACAATTTTTTGAGCCCTGGACTGACAAAGCCACTAATTTTAGAGTAGATTCCTTTGTTTTCATGAGTAGTATTTTATAAAATGAAGTTGCACAACAATGTGAATAGACTTAACATTACTGAACTGTACACTTAGAAATGGTTGAGATGGTAAATGCTATGTTCTGGGCTTTTTTTAAACCACAATTTAAAATACAAATTTAAGGATGCCTGGGTGGCTCAGTCACTTGAGCGTCCGACTCTTCATTTCGGCTCAGGTCATGATCTCACGGTTTGTGTGTTCAAGCCCCTTTTCGGGCTGTGCACTGACAGCATGGAGCTTGGAATTCTCTCTCTCTGCCTTTCCCTCTCTCTCTCAAAATCAATAAATACTAAAAAGGGGCGCCTGGGTGGCTCAGTTAAGCTTCCGACTTCGGCTCGGGTCATGATCTCGCGGTCTGTGGGTTTGAGCCCCGTGTCAGGCTCTGTGCTGACAGCTCAGAGCCTGGAGCCTGCTTCAGATTCTGTGTCTCCCCCTCTCTTTGCCCCTCCCCCACTTGTACACGCTCTCTCGCTCTTAAAAAGAAACATTAAAAAATATATTCAAAAGAAAAAATATATAAAATTTAAACTTAAAAAAAGCAAGAAAACGAGAGAAGGTAAAGGAGACAGACGAAAGGCAGAGAGTGCATAAAGCAGGAAGGGAGCCGGGTGCAGGGAGAGGAGAGACCCAAAGGGAAGGAGACAACCAGCATGGAGCAAGGAGTGATAAGAGCAGGCAGAGGAAGGGAAAGCTGGCTCAGAGAACATAAAGAGGGGAGTCCAAAAGGAGGAGAGGAAGACAGAGCGAAAGGTGAGAGGAAAGGAGAAAGAAAGGAGGTTGGAGGTGAAGAGGTACAAACAGCAGAGAATCTGAGAGAAGCAAAAAGAGGTGAGGAAAGCAGTAAGGGTGACGCCCACAGAGGGGGACATGAAAAACTACCAAGGGGACAGTGAATAGATAGAAACCGGAAAGCTGAGAAACTGAGAATGTAGGAGCGCTATAAGGGGAGGACAGAGAAAGGGTGGGAAAGGTGGGGGGAATATGGAGGGAGAAACCAAAACAGAGGGAGGAACTGAAAGAAAATGTTTTTAAAAAGAGACGAGGAGAGAAGCCAAGGATCTTAAAGGGCCACTTTCTCCTAGATTACATTCTAATAAATGTGTATGCTACAAAGTTCCCCTCTATAGTGTTTCCCGAGGCCCACACATTGTAATTTATTCTATCTTTATTATTATTTAATTTAAAATATTTTCTAATTTCCCTTGTGAAGTATTATCTGTCTTTTGGGTTATTTAAAATGGGTTGTTTAATTTCTGAGCAGGTGGGAATTTTCTCCGTATCATTTTTTAAAGTTATTTTCATTATAATTTCAGTGGTGAAAGAAATTGCCTTTCAAACTATGCGTACCCATCCCACGACAGAAATACATTTTATACTGAAACCTCACTCATCCCCTGAAACATTTTACAAAACAGTACCTGTGTCACTCTGATATTTTCTATTGTACTGACCCTTTTAAATGCTTTTCTGACCCACAAAATTGCTTCCACAAGCCACTAATGGCTGGTGATCCAGCTTTGGAAAGTCCTTGTGTAGAGTGCTCATGTTAGGCAGGGTGAGGATGGCTGAGCTCCTGGAGAGCAGGCCAGTGAGGGTGTGATAGACCCCAAGGGCTGGTTGCTTTCAGCTTCTCTCCCCACTTTCCTGAGAATGCCAAGGAGCCAGGCAGAGGTGGGCACAGCAGTGGCACCTGCTCTGGCAAGCGTTCAGATAAGCCTTTGAAATAATTCAAAATAGAGTCTTTTCTACAACTTAGGAACCTGGAATAAAATTACCTCCGCACCATTGTATATTCCCAGAAATTTGTATTTTCCTATTTACTGGGACTTGGTAAATATTTAATAAAAATAATAATAATTGGAAGTGGCTCCCCCACTGAAGCTGCTTGATTTTTTTGTAATGATGGAAACTCAACCAGCATTTACACTTGGCTTTACAAAGCTATCACAAGACTCTGCTCTGTCAACCACCAGACCCCTGCTGGATGGTCTGGGGGAGGGGAGGATTGGACACTTTCAATAATACATGACCTACTACACGACTATGAGCTCATAGGAAGGGACGTTGCCTTGTAATGCCAAACACAGGCTCTCAATTATTTAAATTTCAAATGGGAAGCGTGTCTAATTATAAATACATTCATCTAATTAAATGCACAATGTTTAATTAGCATTGTTTTTAAATGGGTGACCCGGCAGCATGAAACACCATGTTTCCTTATTATCTAGCCCCCTTCCCTTTGCCACTTAACGATACTGCATTTTTTCAAGACTATTGTTCCATAACAACAACAATAATGCTCTGTCCTCCCCAGAACTGTATAATCCAGAGTGAGGCATACTCTGAGTTCTTCTGAGCTCGGTACTGATTGGTTGTATTAAGTCCATTTTTAACATCCATAAATTCTTTAATTAATTCATTTAACATGTATGTACCTATTATCCCCCTAACTGTGAGACATGTATTCTCTTTCTTAAATCCGGGTCACAAGGGCAAGACATCTTTATTATCTATAATGTGAGGACAAATAATAATAGGTTTGGAATGAGAATCTAATTAATTAATACATACAAAAAGCACTTAAAACAATGCTTGGTTCACAGTGTCAAGTTTTCATTATTGTTATTATAACATGCCATTTTCTAAGATTAGAGTGTGCTTCCCTAGTCCGTACTTCTGGAAAATGCCATTTTAACATTTCCTTAAGCAAGTCTTCCTTGAAAATCCCCTCCATCCCCTCACTTTGTCTCCCAGTGCCTCTCTAACATTAATATTTTCATCAGCAGCATAAATAACAAAAGCGCTTTATATAGAAGTAAATCCCACAGCAACCATTAACTATTATCATCCCATTTTACAGATAAAGAAACTGAGACACAGAGAGGTTAAGGCACTTGCCCATGGAGACTGGATTTGATCTAGGTAGTCTGGCTGTGGCACCTATACCCTTAACCTTCATACTATACTGTCTCTGTCTTGCATCCTTCTCCTATCAAAGGAGTAATCAGGATGTTTTGAGATCATCTGAATACAAATCTGCCACCTCCATTAGGCAGCTAGCTTCCCCAAGCTAAGCAGTGTGTGTTAACCCCATATCCCTGGCATCTAGCATAGGATCTGGATCAGCGTGGGCAGCAAGTTTAACTGTGTTACTCTACATGATTGATGAGTGAGAGGTCCAAGAGTAGACCTCTTGTCCACATGAACCCAAATATGCCACTTTGAACCTACAAGTCCCAAACTTTATAACCAACTATGCCAAAGCATTAGATTTCTGCACCATGCCTACGTGCAAAGCTTTGAGGAAATAAATGCCACCATCTAACTGCAAGGAAGTGGTATAGAGAAAGACAAGGTTCCTAACTCAAGCTAAAGTTGTAAAGGTAGTAAAATTATAGTATGTTACTTTCTTTTTCTCCTATTTTTCTCCAACCAAGCCCATCCTTGAGGACAGTGGTTCTCAGCCAGAGAGCGTCTTGCCACCCAGGAACAATGTTCGGAGACATTTTTGATTGTCACAACTCTGAAGGGGGTTTTTCACTGGTAGCTAGTGAACAAAGGCCACTGATGCTGCTAACACCCCAAATGCACAAGACAGCCCTCCCAAACCCCACCCCACAAAGAATTATCTGGTCCAAATATCAATAATGCTGAGGTTAAGAAACCCTGCTCTAGGGTGAACTGCCACTGTGGTATGGGAGAACGATTTACCTGTTCCGATTCAGAAGAGCACAACAAAGCTGCCAGCGGCGGGGAAGGAGAGGAAGGGGTTGCCCTACAACTAGACCCTGTGGGCCAGTCTCCTATCATCTGCCTGTCCAGTGACAACTCCTGAATCTCCGGGATGGAGAGCCAACATCAACAAAAAGTTCTAGCATTTTCTCCATTCCATTCCATAGAGTCTCTGAATAGTCAAATTAGGTACTAACCCAGCTGTGCCCAGAGAGGATTATATGGATGTGTTTTGGCCAGCGTGTTCACTGACTGAGAGGTGCGTTTCTCTGAGAAGGCTTTAATGGGAGGGTGATCAACAGGCATGACAGTCGGTACCCAGGCCAGGTGGTAGGTTAACACTGCAGTCAGTAAGGCAGCAAAAAACCTTGGAGAAATGGAAGAAAATACAACCAGATGAGTCAATGCAGGAAGAGGCATGTCACATACACCACAGACACTGGCCATGGAAGTTGCAAAAAAGGCTTCAGAGTTTTGAAGCTTACTGATTTTTGTTGATCTGTTCTATCAGAAGTGTAAACTCCTTGAGAAAGCGCTGGCAGAGCTGGGTTTTTTCCAAGGTGCTGGACATCATGGTAAGCCATACGGGTTCAGCTATCCTTGGAACGGAATATAAGTTCCAGATAGTTCCTCTATAGAAAAGAGAAGGGAGACATAAAACTGTCACAAATATTATTTTGGATAATCTCTGTATAAAGGAATAAAGAAGAAAACAATAATCTGGATCTATGTAGCCTTTAAGGGATTCAAACAGTATATAAAACAGAGATCAGCAAACTATGATCCAGAGGCCAAACCTGCCACCTTTTTTGTAAATAACATTTTATTGGAACACTGCCAAGCTCATTCATTTATACATTATCTATATTGCTGCTTTTTGCAGAATGGCAAAGTTGAGGAGCTATGACAGAGACTCTTTACGGAAAAGGCATACTAACCCTTGATATAAAATATCCATTTTTTAAATGATTTGTTTTCACAATGCCTATTATCAAAATTTGCATTTGTTTTTACAGTAAAGAAATAAAGGAAGAAAGAAAGCACATGCTATTTAAAAATGTGGCCAAAGGCAACTCAGCTCTCCCAAGTGCTAGTTAGTGCTTAGTTCTCTAAGCCAAAGCACCCTATTGATTTCAGATGAAAAAAACTACATAAATGGCTCTTCTTCATGGTATATACTGAGTTTCTATATGGACTAACAGAATCAAATTCTTAGAACTATAAGCTATTAGCAAAACTGACTAATGTAGCTCTATCACTTTACAGATATAGAAACTGAGGCCTAGAGAAATTAAGTTACTTATATAAGACACTGAATGACAAGGTCAGGATGAGACTTCAGGTTTCCCAACACCTGGTGCCAAGGCCTTACTCTAAGCTTCATGACTCATGAATGTTTTTCCAAAGAGCACACTAACTTAGCTTAGGACCCCCACTGGAGGACATATTCACTCCAAATAAAGATGATAAGACATATTCTGATTTTCTAGCTATGTGCCTAAATGAACGGAGATACAAGAGAATGTCACCTTGGCCAAAACACATCTGCTGAGTTAGGTAGCAATGACAGATTACAGTCACATAGAACTGGGAATTATTTACTAAAACTAGGTCTCCCATTGGTAACACTATATTTTGTCACCATTTCTGGAAGGGTAGGTTGTTGAAGTAAGAATAAGACGTGTCTTTGAATAAGTGAGGCTTTCTGGTTCTGTACTTTCAGATTCTTGACCTCTGAAAAATTAATACTTTAATCAAACTAGCACAACTCCACACTATTTCTCAAATATATGACTTAGGTCTTGACAGTTACCAGATAATGACAAATGTGCTGAGTACTTTATACATAACACAAGGTTCAAAGACCACTGGAGATATTGTTTCAAGTAGCCATATAGAATTCACCAGCATATACCTTAATCATCAAAAAAATGTTCTAGGGATGCCTGGGTGGCTCAGTCTGTTAAGCATCTGACTTCGGCTCAGGTTACAATCTCGAGATTCATGGGTTTGAGCCCTGCATGGGGCTCTGTGCTGATGGTGTGAAACCTGCTTGGGATTCTCTCTCTCTCTCTCTCTCTCTCTCTCTCTCTCTCTCTCTCCCTTCCCCAAGTGTGTGTGCTCTCTCTCTCTCTCTGTCTCTCTCTCTCAAAATAAACTAAAAAAAAACAAAAACAAAAAACAAAACCAATGTTCTGAAATTCTAAAAACTGTAAAGAATTTTTTTTCATGTTCATTTATTTATTTTGAGAGAGAAAGAGAACACGAGTTGGGGAGAGAGAGAGGGAGAGAGAGAGGGAGAGAGAGAGGGAGAGAGAGAGGGAGAGAGGGAGGGAGGGAGGGAGGGAGGAGGGAGAGAGAGAGAGAGAGAGAGGGAGAGGAGAGAGAGAGAGAGAGAGAGAGAGGGAGGGAGGGAGGGAGAGAGAGAGGGGAGGGAGGGAGGGAGGGAGGGAGGGAGGGGAGAGAGATGAGAGAGAGAGAGGGGAAGAGGAAGAATTCTAAGCAGTCTCCACACTGTCACACTGGTGTGGGTGTGGGTGTCAGCGTGGAGCCCAAGGCAGGGCTCGATCTCATGAACCGTGAGATCATGACCTGAGATGAAATCAAGAGTTGGACGCTTAACCAACTGAGCCTCCCAGGCACCCCTGTAAAAATTATTTTATCTTTCAGCTACAGAATAACAATTTGACTTATTAGTTCATGATGGCTTTGGAATAGGATTCCACTCCCCATTGAGAAACTGGCTCAAAGAAATGGTGCAAGAACCCCAGGTTAGCATGGTGAAGGAGAGTCCTACCCTCTACACTACACCTTCCTACCCAGATATCAGGAGCAAAGACTACAGAAAACCAGTCTCCAGAGTACAAAGATCATGAATTAAAAACTGACAATGAAGACACACTAATTTAGTGTTCAGACTAGGATACTTATGAGAGGGCACTGGGTATAAACAAGGACTGTCCTGGTAAGCTGGAAGGTATATCTGCCTGACACATATACGCTCTCCAGCTATGCTGTGCTCTTTTTGTTTCTTGTTGAATTTTTTTTTAAGGGGGCTCCACTCCCAGTGTGGAGCGCAACATGGGGCTTACACTCACGACTCCGAGATCATGAGTCAGACACTTCACCGACTGAGCCACCCAGGTGCCCCTCTCCAGCTATGCTCTGGATGAGTGTCCCTGAACTCAAGCCTTCACAACTGTAAAGTGGGGTCAGTTAATAGTGTTTACTCGTAGGGCTTTTGTGAGGATGACATGAAATAATGAACAGGCTTATAAGAGACACATAGATATTAGTTTTCTCCATTCATCTCATTAAAAGCAAAGACTGTCAGGCAGCAGTGTGGATTATGTGGTGCTGTGTGACTTAAACATTCCGCTCTATTTGATCTGGTTTTCCATCTTGAAGGAAGGAGCTGCTAAAGTGACCAATAATTGCCAGCCCCTAAATTCTTCCAAGTAATGTCTCCATGTATCCCCAGATCCATGGCTGCCACCGCTACTAGCCACTTATAAATTTATCCTGTTGGATTTGCCAGACTTTGTCAACGTACCTGAATTCTCCCAGAGCTTCCATCAGACGCTGACATAAAACTGGACACGGAGACTTGATTCTGCTATCTTCCTGCAGGAGAATCATGGCCTTCATTGAAGAGAGAAAAAAATTTACTTTCTGAGAAGAAATTCCTTTATAACTGTTTACCCACTGGGCATTTATTAATAAAATACTAGCAAAATGAAAACACTCACTGTAGTAATGACTTAAGTCATCAGAAAGCAGTCATTTCCTTTCCTAAAACAATCTAATGTCTGATATCTAATATCAATGTATTAAAGGATCTATTACTGTTGCAGGTGATTTAAGTTCTCTAAAAAAGGGATCTGATCATAAACCATGAGATTCGACCATCTTAAGGCCCTATAATCACTTCTCTATTTGACACAAGATTACAGTTTTTTTTTTAAAGATATTATTTTTAAGTAATTTCTACATGCAACATGGGGCTTGAACTCACAATGCTGAGATCAAGAGTTGCATGCTCTATTGACTGAGACAGCCAGGTGCCCCTAGATTACATTCTTATTACCTTTTCAATTGCACTCTTCAGCCTGTTCATGTGAGACTCAAAAAGGGGGAAATGAGAAAAAAAGAAGTCCTGGAAATTCCTTTGTGCTTCTTCTTTCTCACACAGAGAAAAGATGATGCTTATGGCAATTTTCTTCCTCCGAACTATGGCCGGATTAGAACTACAGGTTTCTTCAGCCAGGCTGAATGTTTCATCAGTTGACCTGCAGGAACAGTAAGTTTGAAAAGTTGCCATACATCAAAGAATCACACTGAAGATAAACTGCAGTGCCAGGGGATGCCATTCAGAAAGCTAATGTGAACACTCAGGAGTCTGAACCAAGAGTTTCATCTACTTGGAATTCATTCTTTTCTCTAATTCTGTCATGAAAAATGAAAACCTCAACTTACCACAGCGTATTTAACACAAAAAGAAACTCAAATAAAAATTAAAAGTAACCTTAAATATCCTCTTGTTAGACTCTTAGTCTTTTTCCCTCGGATAATTTTACATCAGATTGGTGGTATTTAGGAAGGGGTGAGACACATCTGGTCACTCAAAACAGAGGCCCTTTGTTTTGGTTGATAGATAGCAAAAGATAAGAACATTAGAAGGGAAATGATCCTGTGGTATTCTGTTTAACCAATGCATCATGTTTGGAACTACTGGTAGTTGAGGCTGACTTTCCCAAGGCTATTAAATCCATTACATGAAGTTACTCCAGTAAATGCTCAGATTAAGCCACGCAATTGATTAAGCTCTCTGGGAAATCCCCCAAGCAGAAAGACTTCTCTCTCTTCTGTGTAAATTCTTAAAAAAACTTAAGGTTCTTTTGAGAGACTCCGCTTCTATGATAAGAGAATCATGAAGCCAATAAATTATGAATATATACTAAATTTGTCTTAAGGGGGAAGACTCACAAATATGGCCTAACCCTCTTATTTAGCTATTCTGAAAAAAACAGCATAACTAGCACATAGTTACTAACAGCAAAAGCGAAAATAATTTTTTTTCTACAAAGATACCAAAAGGAAAGGACATAATATATTGCAAATGAAAGCACCTTGCCTGGCACACCGTAAGTATGCAATTAGCTTTCTCTTTCTCACTGACTTCACCATTTAGTCTTGTATATCTGCAGAATATGGGAGAGGACTGCTTCCTCTATTTTCTTTACCACAAATTACAATAAGGCAATTACTTATGCTTGGCAGGATTCAAGGCAGCTGGCCTCCATACTCTTGATCTTAAACTTGTTTAGTGCTCCACTCATAGCCTATAATGTTCCTGTGATTTTGAACATATCCATACCTCTGAAAACATGCATGCATAAAAAGTGTTTTGGTCAGGAAAGCCGTTTTACTTTTAAAGGAAAGGGGACAGACATCTTGTTCTAACCTCAGGAAAGATATGCTACTGTTTCTGACAACTTCAAGCAAGATCCCAGAGATGTAGATGTGGTTGATAAGCCAGTAACAGGCGCTAACAGACATGTCACTGGCAAGGCATGATCTCCAGGTACTGTTGTAAATGCTGTGCATTATAATAAATCATCAACTGTTTTCTCTGAAAAATCCCTAGATCCTAATCATCTGCTCATTAAAAAAAAAAAAAAAAAAAAAAAAAAGACCCTGAGCCTATCTTAGAATTTTAATTTCATACAAGGAAATTCCATACGGTAAATATTCTCCTTTTCCAAAGTACCTGTACTATAACTTTGTTTTTTGCACCAGTTTATTTCTATTTTATATAGGAAGTTCTGAGATTATATTTATCAACACTTTCTCGCAACCTTTTCTTTTTTTTGTCTGGCATCTCCTACTTCTCTTCTTTTCCCAAAGTAAAATGACCATTTCAGTCCATTTATCTTTGGCCAATATGGTCCTTAATAATGAAATTGTAATAAACACTTAACCCTATGCGTTTTTATGCATCGTCTTCATCTCTACCATATAAACAATAGCCAACTCTGTCTTAACACAGCACAGAGTGCCACCTACTGAATTTCTGAAAAACTTCCACAGCTACAATAGCCCTGCGTAGCTCTTACTTGCTTCACTGTGTCTGTCTAATGCATTCTATTTTTGGGTGGGGGGAGAGGTGGGGAAGAGTAGAGGGAGAGAGAGAATCTTAAGCAGGCTCCATGCCCGGTGCAGAGCCCTACTCGGGCTTGATTTCATGACCCTGAGGTCATGACCCGAGCCTAAATCAAGAATCAGATGCTTGGGGCTCCTGGGTGGCTCAGTCGGTTTAAGTGTCCAACTTCAGCTCAGGTCATGATCTCACAGTTTCAAGAGTTCGAGCCCCACGATGGGCTCTGTGCTGACAGCTCAGAGCCTGGAGCCTGCTTTGGATTGTGTGTCTCCCTCCCTCTCTCTGCCCTTCCCCGCGCATGCTCGCTCGCTCACTCTCTCTCTCTCTCAAAAATAAATAAAAATATTTTTTTAAATGTAAAAAAATAAAAATAAAAAAGAATCAGATGCTTAACCAACTGAGCCACCCAGATGCCCCTCTCTCCACTGGATTCCTGGATTCTAATGCAACAGAGCTTCATTCTGAAGTCTTAGATCAACTGTGCAAATCAGATCATATAGTACTATAATTGTATTTTTAAAATTATTCCACAATGAAAGAACATTTCAGAATGTTTTAAAACATTTGAGTATGTACCCAAATACTTCACCGTATCTTCTCAGCCTCAAATCACCCTGTAAGGTACACAGATCTTTTTGCAAATGTGGAAACTGAGGCAGGGTGATTCATCAACCTGCTTCAGGAACAGGAAGCTTCTTAGAGACAATGCTGGCGCTAGAACCCCGGGTTTCTGTCTTCTGGTCTGGGCTCATTTCCTAGACTCTGGAAAGGAGCAGAGACTCTGCCCCATGCCTGATCCGTCTGCTGCTGTTCACACCATCAGGTGCCTCCTGCCAGCTGGAGCACGGCCAGCAAATAGCTGGGAGAAATCCCATCAGCTGACAGGACTTCAAGTCAAGGAAAACCCACTGCTACACTCTTAATCTTCTCCTTACAAAAAAATCAAGTAGAATTTTGTTGACACTTATGAATAAGCACTTACATACATTGTTTTTACTTCAAAACCATGAATAAAGCAAAAACTATGATTATGTAAGTGCATCTCAGTCATCTATAATTAATATCACCACTGCTTAGTTTGTTTTTGTCAGCTTTGAATTTAATTTGAATGTATGTATTATATTGGAACATATGAAACTGCCATTTTTATAGGTCAAAGAACAAACCTGTATCAACTTTATATGGTTGGTTCAATCTAATAATTCGAATCAAAAGCCCTTCTGGGAAATTTAATACCTCAGTCCTTTAAGGTTTCAGTAGCTTCACTAAGGGATGGAATCTCTGCAGTTTCTCTTCTATTACAGGCAGTACTTCCCCACCAGCCGGTAAAGGTCCAAGCCCAACTCCCCAACCAGTAACCAAAAGTTACCGCCTGGCACAGCAGGGGGCCTGGAGACATGAGTATCCAGTGTGGAACCAACTGCTAAGGACTGTGAAATCATCCTTTCCATCTTTATCTGTTAGGAAGTTTTTGATTACTGTGAATTCTCTCAAAGCCAGATGCAATCGTGTTTTTGGTACCCACTGTTCTCCTGTCTAACATAAAAAAACTAATTTTCCTACCTCCATTCCTGCCAAAAGTAAGAAATCAACTGCAGCATCTTTAAATGAAGGGATCTTCATAGGTACAGTGATCGATTCAAAACGTCAGCCACATTTATATTCTCTGTGTGCCAGCTTCATGGGCATGAGACCCCACTCACACAGAACCCTGTTCCCAGATGGGCCCCAGGCTGGATTTAATGTATTGCGGTTGCCATCTGGAATTCTTGGTAATTTTATCTTTGAGCCTGTATTCTGTAGGTAAAGTCTGATGGGACAATGAAACATGTGAGCGAGCAGTGAAGACACCAGGCTGCAGAGTGCACAGTGGGCTCCGGCCTAAGGGCATGCAACCCAGCCTCTGAGCAACTAGCTAGGCAGTCAGGCACACGCCCGCGTGTCTGAGCAGTCCAGGGTAGCAGGAGGCCCCAAGGCAGCAAGCATGGGACCTGGGCCCAGACTCGTGGCTGTGAGAGCAGCAGCAACCACAGCCATGGGAGAGAGCAAAGACCTGGGTAGTGCCATGACCCACAGTGCGAGGCCAGCTAGCCCATCCATCATCGGAACCTGTCCCTGTAGAGTCTGCACAAATATTTAACTCTGACCCAAGACCCAAGACAGTGAATTATCACAAAGCGCCCTCAGTGGACATTGCAAGAAAGTACATCCAGGAGTAATCAGAATTCTTCAGAGTTTACCATCTACAGTTTTGAAAAGTACTGCAACATTACAAAGTATATATCTACAGGCATAGAAATAGAAATTTTGTTTTAAAATTACAGAGCATGAGTTGGGGAGGGGCAGAGAGAGAGGGAGACACAGAATCTGAAACAGGCTCCAGGCTCTTGAGTTGTCAGCACAGAGCCCGATGCGGGTCTCGAACCCACGGACCGTGGGATCATGACCTGAGCTGAAGCCGGATGCTCAACTGACTGAGCCACCCAGGCGCCCCATAGAAATTAAATGTAAAGATTGTTGCACCGGACAGAGAAAAAAAACCCATTGTTTTCATTTGAAGTTTCAGATAAACAAATTATTAATAAGAAAGCCCATTTAAAATTAATTTTCCTGGAGCGCCTGGGTGGCTCAGTTGGTTAAGCGTCTGACTTTGGTTCAGGTCATGATCTCATGCTTTGTGGGTTCAAGCCCCGTATTGGGCTCTGAGCTGATAGCTCGGAGCCTAGAAGTGTGCTTCAGATTTTGTGTCTCCCTCTCTCTCTGCCCTTCCCCCACTTGTGTTCTGTCTCTCTCTGTCTCTCAAAAATAAATAAATGTTAACAAATTTTTTTAATAAAATAAAACAAATTTTCCTTACAATTGAAGATGCAGCGATAGAATGAAAAAACAGGTATTTTGAATTATATACAACTCATGAAGAAACTCAGTTGCTTGTAAGACTTTCATGAGTTACAGTAAATGTCAGAGGAGACATTAAAATAACTTTGTATAAATTTACATTTAAAATTAAATCCAGTCTTATACAAAAATGGATTTGTGTGAAGAATTAAATTTTTTTAGAAAAACTGTTCCACAAGAATCATCAGATCTGGATGCAATGAAATTTATATTTTGAAAGTTTATCAAAAACTTAATCCAATGTTTTCATAATGCATAAAGTTCCAGTAACAGTTACATCAGCAGAAAGATCTTTCTCAAAATGAAAAATTGTCAAAAATCATTTGCCATCTCGCATTTGCCAAGAGTGACTAATGCTGCTTTCAATTATATCAATTGAAAGCAAAGTTGCTAAAAAGTATAAATTTTGATAACCTGACAAATGAATATAGAAAAATGAGCCAGAAAAGACTTATGATGAATCAAGATACAGCATTATTATGTAAAATTATGATGCTGAAATATTAATTTTGCAATCTATAGTTTTTCTTCATATTTCACTATTATTCCTATTATATTTTGTAAGTAAAATATTTTTTTAAATCTTTACATTTTAGTACCTTTAATAGTACTTTTCCTTACTTTTTGAACAAAGGGGCTCCGCATTTCCTTTTTTTTTTTTTTTATTGTATTTTGAGAGAGAGAGAGAGAGAGAAGGCAAGCAGAGGAGAGGGGAAAGGGAGAGGGAGAGAGAGAATCCCAAGTAAACTCCATGCTCAGCACACAGCCTGTTGCAGGGCTCGACTCCATGACCCTGGGATCATGACCTGAACCAAAATCAAGAGTTGATGCTCAAGCCACTGAGCCACAGAAGCGCCCCTGGGGGCATTTTCATTTTTGAACTAAAAATACTTATTTTAGTTGTAAGTTCATTAGAGATTCTTTAGTTTCTAAAGCCAGATCTCAATTCAAATTAGAATGTTGAAGAATTTTTAGAGGAGTGAGTTGGAGAATGCTATTCAACTTGAGATTTAATCCTGAAGGGATGGAAAAACATTTTTAGTAAAGAGATGCATAGTTGCGCCTGGGTGACTCAGTTGAGTGTCCGACTTCAGCTCAGGTCATGATCTCACAGTTTGTGAGTTCGAGCCCCACGCCAGGCTCTGTGCTGACAGCTCAGAGCCTGAAGGCTGCTTCGGATTCTGTCTCTCTCTCTCTCTCTCTCTCTCTCTGTCTTCTCTGTCTCTCTCTGGCCCTCCTCCACCCATGCTCTGTCTCTCTTTCAAAAATAAATAAACGTTAAAAAAAATGAAGAAAAAAAAAAGAGATGCATAAAGCGGAAGATTTCTCAAGACCTGTCATTCTCTTCAATCACAGAAGCTGCTGTAATGGCAGGGAGGGCGGTGGGATGCCTTCTTTTGACAACTGTAGTGATGGTAATGATAATGATGGCAATAAATGCAAGTAAGTCATCCTGACTAGTATTTTCTGTCCCACGTCTTGTCTTAGCTTGACTTGACTTGCTGTATCTCATTTAATTCTCCCAACAACACCATGAGGCTGGTACTAGCACAAATAAGGCAGATGCCGAAGCAACACTTTGAATCCAGACTAATTCACTGTCACGTACACCTAGTGAGTGGCAGAGCTAGGACTTGTCCTCACACCAAAGTCCGCCATTCCACTCAAAGTCCACCAACCACCAAACAGTTCCTCAGCGAGTGAAGCAGCTACATGTTTTTCTCTTGGCCGAGCTTGCTAGGATTGTGAGAATAACAGAAGAGAGGCAAGCAGCCTGACATGTGCTATACATACACCCTAACCCTTGTTTCTCAGCTTGTTATTTAAGTGCCATCTCCTCCATGCATGGCTCTGCCATGCCCCCCATGACCACCAGCAGGTATTCTCTCCCTCCTCTGAGTCCCAAAGTGCTTTATGCCCCGCCCATGGCATTTATAGTTTAACAGCTTTATTAAAAAATTTTGATGTCTATTTATTTATTTTGAGAGAGAGAGCATGCACAAGCAGGGTAGGGGCAGAGAAAGAGAGAGAGAGAGAGAGAGAGAGAAAGAGAAAGAGAAAGAGAGAGGGAGGGAGGGAGAGAAAATGCCAAGCAGGCTCCATGCTGTCAGCACAGAGTCCAAAGTGGAGCTCAAACTCAAGAACCGTGAGATCATGACCTGAGCCAAAATCAAGAGTCGGACACTTACCTGACTAAGCCACCCAAGAGCCCCTACAGTTTAACGTCTTTATGCCATTATTTATGTGCATATCGCCTTCCCTACCAGTCAACAAACTATACTAGTAGTTCACAAATGCAGGCACGTAACTGAATCATCTTTGCACCTTCACAGATCCCTACACATGGTGATTACTAGCGAACTCACTAAATCAACCAATTTACATGTGAATTTTTATAGGTACAACCTATACTAATTCCCTTTAAGGTTTTGGGTTGTAGGAAGAAGAAAAGTGGAAGCTACTGATGTAACATCATAACGAGCCAACAATGTGTATTTTGCAAAACAACTAAACTTTAGAACTAAAATTCAACTGCAATGAAGGCAGAATATACCTCGAAGCCATCTTTATAATCAGAGTCGTGACCACTCAGTTTAAGAATTTAAGTTTTATGAAAAGAGTATGTCCCAATCCTTGAGTTCACAGGTTTCCAAAGACCACACTGGTGTCACAGTAAGCCAAGGAAGAGATTTATTCCACCCCTCTAGCTCCCAAGAGCTGTATCTGGAAGGGAGCCAATTCAAAGAGAGAGCACACTCACCTTAAATAACACCAAGTCTAGCTCGTACACGGCACAATGACCCAGATTATTCCCCAGTGTCTTCCAAACCAGATTGCTGTTTGGCTTCTATATTTATTCTTTTTATAAAACTTATCACTTGCAAATTTTCAGCCTAAGCTGAAGCTAACCAAGAGGTCTTAGTTCTTTTTCCACTGACAACAGGTGAGTACTGCCAGTTTGTTCGAGCTGCCTGCAACTAGTACCTTTCTCGGCAAGAGCAAACTTGCAACTCACCTCCTTGGAATGATGCCATTTTCCAAACTTGTTGTCTGACTTCGAAGCCAGCGGCGCTGGTAACTACTGGAAGAGGATGTGGAGGAGCTTGGAGATGGAAAAGGCGTAATCAAAAGGCTGCTAAGTGAGGCTGTGGGGAAGAAAATTTGAAAGTTCAAAGTCCAGGTAAATGAATCCTCTTGTAGCTACACAACATACACGCCAAGTGACTTCGGGTTCTACCAGCCATATCCAGCAGGGGGAGACTATGACTTCTCTCTTACAAAGAAAACATCCTTTAAAAAGGAAAATAAATTTAAAAAATAGGGATTACAGACATAGCAACTGCATCAATCACGAGGCCCCACGTTAAAAAGGCAACATAATTAATACTAACTTCATCAGAATGTAAATGCAGATTTCCAGGACAACGGTTCACACAGCATCATTGTTATATACCTGATAACTAATGTCATATACAATGTTTATGGACATATATTTTCTCCCCTTAACTACTTCTTCATTCTCTATTTTGAGGTGAAATCTAGGCAAATAAGTGGTTCCTCCACATAGTATCCTCTCTCCAATCCTCTATCTCCAAATACACAATACATATTTATGCTCCTTCCCTCCAGCAACCAGCTCCCCATTGCCACTTCCTTGGCTGTGAAAAAGCAACCTCTAGTCTTAAATATATTTTCTGCTTGGATTACTTTTTTGCCTCAGAGCCTCTCTCTGCTTCTTTCGTCTACAAAGTATTAAATGCCTGCACTTAGGCTCTCAGTGTGAGCTGACATGCCAGCCCAGACTTCTTTAACAGGCAGGGAGGGACCCGTCCCTTTCAGGCTGGGCAAAGGCATTCTTACAAAGCAGAGCTGCTTAATGGAGGTCTACTCGTTTGGAAGAATGAAAGAAGACAGACTCTTTTCCTTTTACTTTCCTTGGGCTAAGGAATTAGACACTGAAAAGTCAGTCCAGTGGAAAAGAAAATGGGGTGCTATGTTGAAAGCTGGTCAATGTTTTCAGAAGCAGATCACAGGACAAAGGAAATTGATTTCAGGACACATAATATATTATGCTAATGGATATCACTTGATAAGGCAATTTCCCATATAAAGTTTTACATTTTAATTTATGGTTTCATAGGCAGATGTAAATAACCTGACTCCCTGACCTGATTTCTTAAATACCCCAGGAGTTACTTGGCTGTTAGTCAATAATCAGTCAGCAAATGCTGGAGTGTGTACAATGTGCCAGGTGCTGCGTGTGGCAACTGGGATACACTGGTGGACAAGACAGACACACATCCGCCTGCATGGAGCTTCAAACCTACATGAATAGCAATGAACTTGCCAGGCTACAGAATTAGATGCAAAACAACTCAAGGTTCTTTGCACAGCAGAGGTGCGTGACATGGTTTTCTTCTAATTTAGTCACTATTCATAACAAATGTGTTTGGTACATCTAAATCAGCTTTGCATCCCTGTATCCAGCCAGGACAGCTCCTTGAACACAACAGGCAATAAATCGTTAGTGAACGTATGGCACTTCTTCACTAAAGTATCACCCAGATGTGGCTGGCCCCAACAGGCTTGCCTCTGTTCTGACCTGGTTTCACCCTGAGGCTGGACTTAACTGCCCAAAGTCAAATCCTTATTTGAAATATCAGTGGTGGGTAATTTTCCTGACAATGTCGAAGGGAGATAGAAGAGAGTTCTTCCTCAAAATCACACAAAACTACTTAATAAAAAATCCCAATTAGACATTTGTGCCACATCCTCAAGCTCTAAAAGTCCCCCATAAGGTACACAAACTCTTCATTCCCTATTCCTAAATCTTCAGGGTCCCCTGTCTCTCTCCCTGACTTAGGCTGATCAATTCAACTTCTTGGCAGGTGGAGGACAGGGCTGAGGGGCAGTACTTGTTTCATAAACATTTTTTTCCCTGTCACAGAGGCAAGATAGAGACGACTCTGAGGGCCAAATTTATTCTGGAAATTAAAGGCATAGCTATATAATTCAGTTTAGTAAACTGAGTAAAAGCCCAGGCTCCTGGTTCAAATCCTACCTCTGCTACTCACCAGTTGTTACATGTAACACTTGGGCAGTTTACTTAAACTGTTAGCTTTCTCATCTGTAAAATGAGGACAGTAAAATACCACACCTCAGTATTTTCCATGAGAACTACAATCTGCTAGTGAATTGTGAATTATTTAGTGAACTGACACCACCATTAAAAAAAAAAAAAGCAGGCGCCTGGGTGGCTCATTTGGTTAAGCATCTGACTCTTCATTTCAACTCAGGTCATGATCTCACAGTTCGTGAGATGGAACCCCACACTGGGCTCTGTACTGACAGCGCGAAGCCTGCTTGGGATTCTCTCTCTCTCTCTCTCTCTCTCTCTCTCTCTCTCTCTCTCTCTCTCTCTCTCTCTTTCCCCTGCTTGTGCATTCTCCCTCAGAATAAACATACTTAAAAAAAATAAAAAATTAAAAAGAAAAAACACAAGAGTATATTGCAGTGCTATTAACTGATGAAACTTTTGTTATATATAAAGATGTTTGTTACTGGATCATAACATAAAATGCATTAGTTAGCATGAACTTCAGACAAAAGAAAAGTTTGAAAAGCAGTGACCTATTTCATAAGGTTCCTGTGAGGATTAAACAAATCAATACATGCAAAATACTTATTAGCCCCCACAATAAATGCTGGCTATTTACTCCCTCTGATAATTCTTGGAACAGGAAAGCTAAGTATACAACATTTTGGAGTACTAAAATGTTATTAGTTCTGATTAGTTGATTATGAAAACAACCTAGGATTTGTAATAGACACGTGAAAGGGAAGGGAAACAATTAAAAAAATAAAACACAGAAGAGAATAATCCTTTCTCATTATAAAATACCGAATAAAATTTTTTATGGTATATAAGTGAAATATTAAGCTAAAGTGCTGGCTTAGTGCTATCAAGCATTTCCTTATCAAAATATGTTAATACTATTTAATATGATTTTTATGTTAAAGTACTATGGTATATCATTGTCGATCACACACAATAGGAAGCTATTAATATAGTTAATAACTCTCAAATGGAAGAACAGCCCTAATTTTGGTCTACAACTCATTGCCATTTTCATGAGAAAAGGGTGGATTCAGGTAACTGTTTCATTAACGTTTAATGCATTTGGTAGTTGGCTAGACTCTTCTGTCTCTTCTGCAGCTTGGACTGGCACAGGTCTATGTGTATTTGGAAACAATCCCGTCATAGTGAGAAGACTAAGTTAATGTGATTAGGCCCCTTATTTCCTCTCCGAGTGCATCTTATACCACCCGCCCTTACTACATTCCAGCCTCCTTGCTATTCCTTATACACAAAGCTCCAAAGCCTGTTTCCACTCTCGGTTTCTGCACTAGCTGTTCCATGCCCAAAATGCTCTTTGCTCTGATCTTCATGGCAATCCAGTCAGCTGAACATTTCACCTTCTTGGAGAGGCCTCCCACGAGCACCCCATATGTTCTACTTTTCCTCAGTGTAAGTGCTTGCCTACATTTTACTATCTATTATCTGTGTTTCCTCTATTAAATATAAACTCCATGAGATCATGGATCAAGATGAGCCCTGATCTATCCCCATATCCTATGAAAACGCCTGGCACATAAGATGCTCAAGAAATATTGCTGCATGAAGAGTGAGCAAATGGGTTATGGGAAGAACAGCGATGTCTGTCTCAATCGGTAATTATGACAGAAACAAAGCATTAGGGAGGCAAATTTCTATAGAGAATTCAAAGTGTGAGTTCGTTAAAAGTTTCCTGCGGTCAAAGCTGTACGCAGAGCACTTGGATTTTCTCTTTTTCCTCCCTACCCTCATTTCAAAATATTCTTTTGTTGTTGTTGTCGTTTTGTGGTGGTAGTGGAGGCGGTGATGGTGATGGACAGCAGTAGTATAGCTCTGACCCTGAACACTTTTTATATTTGGCACAGAGGGCACTACATCCAAAACACAGCAATCATCTTTTTTTGCTATAACACTGACGGTACTTCGCTTAGAGTTTTTGCTTCAACACTTGAAAAATACAAGGTTCCTTAAAGTGTACCAGTTGTATTTCTCATTACAAAGGAACAGAAGCATTTTCAAAGGTCAATTAATAGAGCTGTGATTATTGTTGGATAGGAAAATGCCATTTTCAATAAACCAAATCAATACATTAATTGGCAAATCAAATTTTAGTTAACACATCATAGTTACCAAACCACAGAGTGATTTTAAGACTATATGGGGTCCTCAAAAGTGTCCCAGGTCTTTTAAGTTTTAATAAAATTCCTATCAAGTTTCCTCAGTGGAAAGACAAAGAAAATGTCTTCACCACCACGATTTCAAAACACCTTAATTTTTTTTGTTTGTTTGTTTTGAGAGAGAGAGTTTGTGAGCAGGGGAGGGGCAGAAAGAGAGGGGGACAAATGATCTGAAGGAGCCTCCGTGCTGCCAGCAGTGAGGCTGACGTAGGGCTCGAACTCAAGAACTGGGAGATCATGACCTGAGCCAAAGTCCAACATTCAACAGACTGAGCCACCCAGGTGCCCCCAAACACATTAATTTTTAAAAATGACAATTTTTTAGGGTAGCTTTAGGTTCATAGAAAAACTTAGTGGAAGGTACAGAGCTCTGTCCATATAGCCCCTGCTCTCACATACACAGAGCCTGCCCCATGATGAATATCACACACCAGAGTGCTATACTTGACACAGCTCATGAACCAACACTCAAACATAATCATCAGCCAGAATCCATAGTTCACCACAGAGTTCACTCTTAGTGTTGTACTTTCTGTGAGTTCCAACAAACGTGAACTGACATGTACCATCTACTACAGTATCAATGAAAATATTTTCAGTTCCCTAAAAACCCTCTGTGCTCCATCTACTCATCCCTCCCTGCCCCTGTCCCCACTCCTGGTAACCACTGATCTTTTTACTGTCTCTACAATTTTGCCTTTTCCAGATGTCACACAGTTGAACTCCTATAGTAGGTAAGTCTTCTCAGCTCAGCTTCTTACACTTAGCCATATGATTTAAGTTTCTCTCATATTTTGTCCCAGTTTGATAGCTCATTCCTTTTTAGCACTGAATAATATTTCATTGAAAGCACCTTAAATTTTAATTCCTTAGTTAGGATATAAACTCTAGCCGAGCCTTGGTGATCAAGCCTCTACAATTATGTGCCAAGTTATTTAACCTTTGTATGCCTTTTAATTCATAGTCTGTAGTCTAAGAATGAAGTGCCTACAAAGACTTTTACGAAGAATAAAAATTCTCTTGGTTCTTTGCTCTTCCGTATAAGTGAGAGTTATTTTGTCTGGCTTCACAAGGGATTTTAATCAAAATTACACTGAATTTATATTTATTTGTGAAACTTCATCTCTTTCTCCATTCATTTAAGTCTTCTTTTAATAAAGTTTTAAAATCTCTCCATAACTGTATCACACATCTTTGTTTAGAATTATTCTAGATCCCTAGTTTGGGATGCTATCTGCATTGCTTTTTTATTCTAATTTTTCTTAAACAGGTAGTAAGAATGCAAATGTAGAAAGGAAAAAGCTAAAGCAAAAGAGTCAGCAAATTTGTGAAATGGAAAACAAACATTCATGCCAGGAGAATAACCAAAGGTCTGACTTAAAATATGAGAAGTATAAAGAAATGAAGAAATGGAGTTCTGTCCAAGCTACATTACAGACTGCCAAGTTCATATATAGAAGGCAAGGCAAAGCCCAAAGTAAAGGCTTGAGAGTAATGATGTAACAAGACATTTTTAGATTGGGACAGTTTCTTACATAGTCTGTGGAAAGAAGAATAAAACAAAAGTGCCAGTCCCCAGTGATCCCTGCCTCACACGCCAAAAAGGACAGTACTGACACAAAAGGGATCAGATGCCCACACCCTGAGTTGTAGGAGGCCCTGGTGCTGGGGAGCAGTTGGAGACCACAGCTCAGCAATTCTCTAGTCTGCACTTCTAGTCTCAGGTGGGCAGGGCAGAAAGCTCCAAACCTTATCTGAAGCCTGGAGGTGATGAGACAGTTTCACAACAATTTCCCAGGGGAGACAGAAAGTGAGTGGGAGATGATGTCCCAGCATCTCCTTGGGGCCTCCCATTCTCTTGTGTTCCCAGAGGAGCACAATCAGTACCGCCAAGACTCACATAAAGTGAGTTCAAGCCTTTGCCTACATTTATACATGCAAGGTCAACGGGATGCCATGGCCTTTCTCCCACACAGACAACAAACAAAGCAGTACCCTCCTTGACTCTTGCCACTCTTTACAAAGCACTCTATCAGTTAAATCAATGAAGAATTCAGATCCAAATGGGATGTCATTTTGCATTATTCAATGGTGACACATGTTGTAATAAATAGTCTGACTCCATTTTTTGATGTCTGACTGCTGATACCTTTTAAGCTTCTCCTCTCAAACCTCTTCCTTGTCTGCCCCACATCTGAGCAAGGTGATGAGAAAGCCTAGAGGCTTTCTCCTTTGGAACCACTAGGAAGTTCAACCTGTGTGTGGAAGCCCTCACCCTGGCCCTACCCCCAAACCATCATAAAAACCTGAAGATCATCTCCTTTCCCTTTCTCTCAAGGCATTTTCTTTCTTTTATTTTTAATGTTTATTTATTTTGAGAGCAAGAATACGTGCACACGTGGGAAGGGGAGGGGCAGAGAGAGGGGCATGGAGACACAGATTCCAAAGCAGGCTCCAGGCTCCAATTTGCCAGCACAGAGCCCGACACGGGGCTCGAACCCACAAACCATGAGATCATGACCTGAACTGAAGTCAGACGCTTAACCGACTAAGCCACCCAGGCACCCCTCTCAAGTCATTTTCTAACCATCTTAGGAAGCCCATCCTGCTCTCACCAGAAAGTGTCATTACGTGAGTGATAAATATTTTCATATCCTCTTGCATGTGTGTGGTGTCATTAGTCTCGACATCCAAACCAAATTTGGGGTGGGGTCCACCCTGTACCTGCAGAGTGGCCAAAACACATGTCCTAGTTGAGTACTATGATGATGTGTATTCTTACACTGAAGGTTCATTTCAAAACACTTGAATAAAAATGTTTGAGAATACATGTTAAAGTTTTTCTCATACTGATCTTCTGCCTATTTTACTACTTTTTTTTAAAGTCAATTTGTTTATTTTGAGAGTGAAAAAGAGAGAGAAAGCATGTGCATAAGTGGGGAAGGGAAAGAGAAAGGGAGAGAGAATCCCAAGCAGGCTCTGCTCTGTTGCTCTCAGCACGGAACCTGAGGCAGGGCTTGAACTCAAGAACTGTGAGATCATGACTTGAACCGAAGTCAGATGCTTAACTGACTGAGCCACCCAGGTGCCCCATGAGAAATTTCTTTTTAAAAGGAAGTTTCCTTTAGCTAATTTTACTGGGAATTTGCTTGTTGAGTATTGAAAATAAAATCAGAGGAAGAAAGGTGTCTGTGGAGGTAAATCCGTCCACCTCTGCGGGAGGGCCTGCCAGTCACCCTCTCTTCTGTCCTAGAGTCAGGCTGATCTAGATTTTATCTTAGCTACCCCTTCTCTCATTCCTTCAAGGCTTAAACTTTTCTAATACTGCTTTTAAGATCTCTCAGTTTCTGCCTTCGTACATGATTCCGCTATGATTTTTGATTTGTGGTTTAGATCTGAGGTAGATTCTGTGCTGTAGAAGAAGGGCAGTGAAGCAGTGATCTGGAAATGGAGGCCTTGGAGGAGTGTGGGTTTTTTTGCCTGATGCACACATCAGACATGCAGCCTCTGCCTTCCACTAAAGACTAAGAGCACCCCACTGGTTTTACCAGTGATACAGGACACCTTCGCCAAACAGGCCAGCCAGTCAGTGCCTCAATGCCTTTCTTCCTTGCCTTCCTTTCATTTCTGTGTCCATCTCTGGCCCTTAGACACACCTCAAAGGAGTCCTCATGTTGCTTTTGTGTGGTACCAGGGTCCTTCATCCCACTCGGTACAACTCTGCTCCTGAGTTATTAAATGAAATGTCATTTGTTACTGAATCCCCTTCCTTTGTTTATGTATGTCACGTATAAAGTACACTGGATTTTATTTACAATGAAATAAAAACGATTGCTTTTGGTCTTCGTAATCTTTTTTTGTAAACTTGAGCATTGAGCCATTGGTCAGAAATGTAACTCCTGTTGCTTAGACGTGTATCATTTTCATTTAAAGCAATTTTTGTACAAACATGAAATCTGAGAAGCTAAAGAGTAACTTATGAAATGCTAAAGAGAACACTGTTTTTAAATTTTAAATTTGATTTGTATTCAATGGTCTTAGGAGAATTTCCCCATTCCTTAGGGGGTGCTGTCAGCATTCTCTACTAGAGGAGTAGCTGAGCTTTGAGCTACATCAGTGCATCAGTTCCTCAAAGGCTGTGAATGTGTACTGAAGATCTTAACGTCCCAAAGCTCAGCTCCCTGCCCTGGTAGGGCCCACCTGAACAGGGATGGCTGGCACTGGAGCTATTTTTGTTAGGGTTGAATTTCAAGGCAAGAAGAAATGGGTACCACCATGGAACCAGAATCACTCTCAGTCAAAATTACTGTCTTAGGGGCACCTGGGTGGCTCAGTCAGTCTGACTGGCTCAGGTCACAATCTCAGTTCGTGGGCTCCAGTCCTGCGTCAGGCTCTGTGCTGACAGATCGGAGCCTGGAGCCTGGAGCCTGCTTTGGATTCTGTGTCTCCCTCGCTTTCTGCCCCTTCCCCCATTTGCACTCTGTCTCTCTCTCAAAAATAGATAAACATTAAAAAAAATTTTTTTAATTAAAAAAAAAGGAAATTTCTCAAATACAATATAGTCTCTTATGAGTTCAGGTTTAGAAAAAACTAGTCCATGTTGTACAATCACTCCTAGATGCTGTATATCAACGTTCTGGATCTTCAGACACATGAGACTACTTCAGAATATGGAAAAGGAGGGGCGTCTGGGTGGCTCAATCAGGGAAGCGTCTGACTTCGGCTCAGGTCATGATCTCACAGTTGGTGGGTTTGAGCCTCACGTCAGGCTCTGTGCTGACAGCTCAGAGCCTAGAGCCTGCTTCGGATTCTGTGTCTCCTTCTCTCTCTGCCCCTTCCCTGCTTGCACTCTGTCTCTCTCTAATATAAATAAATATTTAAAAATTAAAAAAAAAAAAAAAAAAGAATATGGCAAAGGAAAAAAACCCAGAAGGTAAGACCTGTCTTCTATTTTCCCACCTACTTCATCATTACAGATAGCTCACTCTATCAACTAAACATATAAAAGGAAGTGCAAATACCTGATCTAGCAATACCGCTGTCCCGGTCTTCATTCTGTCCTCTGCTTGGCATGTCAACTGGAGTGCTATGTGCTAAGATAAAGGCAAAAGTAACAATGTTATTGAACTTCCAAAGAAGGCCTTGTTTAAAAGCCACTACAGTAATTTTTACATTTCAAAGTAGGCTACTGCTATTGGTGATTGGCATACGTGTATATATGAAAATCAACGAGAAAGCAAAATTAAATACATAAAACACAATGGTGAGAGTAAAAACAGAACCAAGTAATTACCTGTCTTTACCCTACTGTAGCATAAAAACTTGTTGGAGTGGTGCCTATTTCTAAAGCAAACTGAATAATAAACTATTCATGCAGTTGATAAAATGAACAAACATTCTCAGGCAGATACTTCCAGCCATTGTCCTCATCATTAGTAATATTTAAATAGCACTGTATTTTCAAAATGCTTTATAATCAGTTTTATTAGTAACTATAGGCAACTTAGGAAACAGAAATATTTGAATACCATTTCATAAATTTAAAAAATGTTTCTGTTTATAACCCACTCTCTTGGCAGATAAAAACCCCTTCATTTTCAAATATTTCTTCCCCCATTTCTTTTCCATATACACCCAGTATCACTGTAGAGTTACTGAGAAAAACGAATATCCTGGCATGAATTTTAGAAAACACTCTAAAGTATTACAGACTTGTAGGAATGCTTCAGATTCATCATACATATTGAGCTAGAGGGTAGAGGACATATTGCTATAGTAAGCTTTACAATGTATGAGAAACCCAGGGCCCTGCCTGATTATTATACTTTCCAGAGAGTTTCTGAAGACTGTTTATTTTCATAATTTTGAAGAGAGCATATAAACATGTTAGCCTCACTCTACGTAGGTGGGAAGGTGTCACTTTCATTGGGGTGTCAGTTAACTAATAGAGCTTAGCACATTTCCAGCTACAAAGAACAGAATGAGGAATACCATTTGTCATAAACATAACCTTTAATGTTAGTAATGAAGATTCCCCACACTTGTTAATCATGCCAGACTTCAACAGACATTCAACAGCTTTAGCTAGCAAGGCCAGTTAAATCTAAGAATTTACCTACCCAGAGAGACCGAGATGATTATACCTGTAAAGAACCTAGAAACTGCATTTAAACTACTTAAATGCTAGAGAGAGTAGGGGTGGAAAGTAGAGAGAGAGAGAGGGAGAGATGAGGTGGCTGAGGAAGAGAAAAAGAGAGAGAGGGAGAGAGAGAGAGAGGTCTTCCATGCTCTTATTAGGTGACTTTTGAAGAAACTCTGTGCAGGTGGGGATGCAGGTGACTAAATGGATAGAAGTATATACCATGGGAAAGGAAAACAGTTCAGATTTGAAGAGGCCCAAGAAAATCAGAAAATATAATCCTCTTAGAAACACTAAGGGCTCATTTCAGATCAAAATCAGCTTACACTGGGGTATTAGCAAAGACATTTACAATAGAAGTTCATTGGTGGAATTTTCAAAACACCGTGAACTTGGCTGCATTTGAAACTATTATCTCAAGAGCCCCTTGGATTTCTAGAGAGGCACCAAACAGGATTTTTTTCTAAGAAACTGCACAGGAGTTATTACTAATGTGTGTGGGTCACACTGTTCTCAGCATTCCACACAAACCTGCAAAGAAAGAAGCGCTCCGGGTGAGCCGGAGAGGTCCTCCTTCAGCTACGCCCTGTAGCAGTTTGCTGCCGCATGCTTGCAGCAGACCTAGAGACAGAGACACACGGAAGAGGGGCCAACAAAGTACACACACAAAAATAAACACAGATTAAAGATAATGCAAAAAAACAAAACAACACAACAAACTCAAATAAAGCAAAACACACACCCACAATAGTGGTATTCAGAAAGAGAGAGCCCAGTTATGTGGCTGATTTTACCTAGGTTACTTCCAGTACGACAAGGACCCAAGTTATTCTGATTTGTGTTGAGTTTTCCCAAATTAGGATCCTGGTGGATGTATTCAAAGCTGTCTTGTAAGCTATATCCAGAGAAGGAGGGGAAAGGAGAGAGAGAAGAAAAATATCAAGAGATGAATAAGACTGTGTTCTAACAAACTCTCAAACACAGGCAACTTACCAGTTGTTCCAACTTTCCTTATAAATGAATAAAGTCTCACATCTACCAAAGGAAACTAAACTTTAGGGGAAAGGAAAAGACAAAAAAACTTTTTGAAGGCAGTCCAACCTATAAAACTAAACAACGTATTCCTAACAATTTTACATTATATAATGGGACATGGAACTCTACAAATTTGGCTTTGGTGACTGACACCTAGGATATCGCTATTCATTTCTAAATTGTGTTTTAGTAACTGACACTCAAGATGTTACTATTCATTTCAAGGGTAATTTCACATAAAACTTCAAAATGAAATTGATCTGAACTGTCAGTTAACATCTATGAGCAATTTAGCAAGTTTTTCCAGGAGGAGGATATAACAGAAATTATGATTCCCATAGGAGTTTGACTTCACAACATGTAAGAAGTTAGAATTACTCATAGACACAAATGTGAGAGAAGCCAATTTTAATAATTTACTTGATTTATTAACAAGTAAAATAAATATCAAGACTTCAAGGAGAATACAACATTAATAGGGCCAAAATAATTTTTACTTAAATGTGAGCTCGATATTCTATTATAGGGAATTAGTGTATAACTGAAAGGGTCTGAAAAAGAGTATCTCACAAAAAAAAAACATCAATTCTCATATAGGCTTAAGTCATGCCAGACCAATGTTAAATGCTCAAACAAGTTAAATTCATTATTTTGTTGAAGAGTAAGCAGAATTACTCAAAGGTACCCAAATCTACAAAGAAAAATATTTTTAATTTCCCAAGATTATGAAAAAAGAACGGCCTTCATTTGACCTCTAAGAATATCCCTTTAATTTATAACAAACTTCTTTCAAACTTACGAAAGTATAGCAAATGTTTTGTTTCATTCAAAAATGAAGCATATGAAATATTTCTGCTTGAAAAGTTCAAAGTGTATGAACAAATGTATCAGAATGAGAGTTAACATCAGTTTTCTTTGTCTACAAAGAAGTATAAAATTAGAGGAGGAAAAAACTCAGGAGTGAAGATCAGGATATGGCCTGGTCCAGGTACCCACCAGTCATAGAGGCGACATTGACAGCTGAATAGATGGTGAGCACATATGACCCAGCCTGCCATACATGTGCCCCACAGCCTGAAAAAACTCACTATGTGCTTCATTTCTTTAGAAATAAATTAACTAGCCAACCAGTTTTTTTGTTTTTGTTTTTGTTTTTTAAGATAAAACAGCATTGGGAAATAAACAGTCATTTGTCTTTAAGGCCAGCTAATAAAGTCAAAGGCCTTTTCATATACATTATGTGCAGGAAAATGGCCATTTCTTTGTTAATGTGGACTCATCTCACTTCTTATTTCAAAAATACGTATGGCTCTCAAAGAACTACTCTTTCCAGAAACAGCCACTTAAAAAAATGGGGAGGGAGGGTGGATTGGTACAAAATCCCACACTTACTTATTTGTACTCCCACAGAAGCTGCCCATTCTAGCTGAGAACACCTTACTAATCATCAGTTGTGGAGGAGAACTAGAAGAAAAAAAAGAGAGAGAGAGAGAAAGTATTTTTGAATAAGAAAGCAGTTTCACCATTCCGTTTTTCACAAATAGTAGGAAAAGAAGCCCAAACTCACCGTATATAGTGTATCTTTAAAGTGGAGCCTTTGTAACTCATTGCAACCGAGCCAAACATCATTTCCCCTAACATGTTGACATCAGAAGCGGGTCTTGTGTACTGCATACATTAAAGAAACCAAAATCAAAGTTAATATGTGGCACAACATGATGTGCGATGCAAAATAAAATAACATTTGGGGCGCCTGGGTGGCTCAGTCAGTTAAGCGTCCGACTTTGGCTCAGGTCATGATCTCATGGTTTGTGGGTTTGAGCCCCTTGCTGGGCTCTGTGCTGACAGCTCAGAGCCTGGAGCCTGCTTTGGATTCTGTGTCTCCCTCTTTCTCTGCCCCTCCCTTGCATATGTGCTCTGTATCTCAAAAATAAATAAACATAAAAAAAAAAATTTTTTTTTAAGAAAATAACATTTATTGATCTATGGGGTCCTTCTTTAGTTTATTAGCAGATAATTAAAACTATTTCTCAAAGCAGAAACTCATCATTTTATAGTCTTAATCCATAATGGTGATTGCCTATTTTTTTCCCATATTATTACTTATGTTCATGATTTTGTATACGCAGTATCTTCATGTAGGATCCAAGTGTTTCATCAAAGATCGTTTTTAATCTTGCTATGAAAAATAAAGATTTTTATTATCTCCATTTATAAACTTTAAAGATTAAGTTCTGAAAAAAAAAAAAGGGTAACTCTTTTCTTGGTACTATGCTAAGCAAAATAAGTCAGTCAGAGAAAGACATGTCATATGATTTCACTCATATGTGGAATTTGATAAATTCAACAGATGAACATAGGGGAAGGGAGGGGAAAATAAGATAAAAACAGAGGAGGGGGGGAAACCGTAAGAGACTCTTAAATACAGAGAACAGACTGAGGGGTTGCTGGAAGGGGAGGTGGGGGGGTTGGGCTAAATGGTGATGGGCAATAAGGAGGGTGCTTTTCAGGATGAGCACTGGTGTCATATGTAAGAGATGAATCACTGGGTTCTACTCCTGAAGCCAAGACTACACTGTATGTTAACTAACTTGAATTTAAATTTTAAAAAATAATAATAATTTCAAAATACATACATATATATATATATATATATATATATATATATATATATATATATATCCTGAATAAAAATACAGTTCAGCATTATTCACCTCAATAATTAATAGTGTTGAATGAAAATGCCAATTGGCACAGGTAGGGTTTTGTGAGGGTCCAAAAGATGACAGATGGTCTGATACCTCTGAAGTTTTACAAAAAAAATATTTCAAAAACATCTGACCCCTGTACCTTCTGGCCAGTCTTTCTCATCCCTTTCGTCATCCAAAAGGGGGGCCTGCGCTACCTCCACTTTCCCAGATCTCATCTGCTTGTTAACCTACTGCAGCCTCATCTATTCAAACTGCTCTAGTAGTGACTTCTGCCTTCCTGTCAAATCCAATGCACCCTTTCCAGTTTGCTTTCTTAAACATCTCTCATGGTATCTGGTGTTCTTATTTACCCTCCTTGTCGAATCTTCTTTCTTAGATCTTCCCTTGAACAGGATTGTTCCTCAGAGGACACTCCTACTCACCGTCTGCATTCTCAACCCCTCTTAGGATTTTGGTTATTCTTTACATAGGAATACTTCCCACATCTTTTATCTCCAGGCCCAGACCTCTCCCTGAACTCTAGAATCCTACATCCAAATGAATTCATCCAGATATCATTATATGTATGTAAAGATAATGTAACACATATTCTACAATAATGTATTATTACGATATGTGAATGAATGTATTTGGATATAGGATTCTAGACACCTGATGAACATGATAGATGTGAATGTCAACCAAACTAGTGTGCTGCGGGCACCCCAGCACACCCTGACCAAGACAAAACAATGGTCCAGGATCCAGCCCATCCAGCCCTGCATTCTCTGCTAGCGTGCTTTCCATCCAAGCCAAAACGTGGGAATCATTCTTAACACTGTCTTCTCAACCTTTTTTTTAAACTTCAAGTCCACACACACACATTATATACACACAAGTACATGCACACACTAACAAACACATACGCAACCTACTTATACATGTTTGCAGAAGAGGAAAGAGAAACAAATCTCTCAGCCTTGTTTAACGAGGCTCCTCTCTGTTTGGTTATAGCTCACGCCAACCTCTTCTCACTACATGCGGACAGAAACCAACTGTCTTTCACATTGTTTATTAATAACTTCCACCTACCGCCTCCATTTTATAATCTGCTTTTCCTTGGGGTACAGGGTCTATACGCCAATTGTGATTCTCAACTAGTTGAAAATTTCACTGTATACTTTTTAAATCACAAACCTCCTGGAAACTGAGGAGCACTGCGAAATAAGGGCAAATGTGTGGCACAAATCCTGAACATGAAATTAACAAAGTTCTATAGACCTGTGGCTGCCGGCAATTTACCCAGCTTTGCTTTTCCAGCAACATGGAAAATTCCACATGAGTCAAAAAAGAAAAAAAAAAATTGATACATTCTTCATCAGTTTACATCCTCCTGCTCTTCAGTATTTATGAAACACTTCTTCCCTTATTTCTAGTTAGCCAATATTTCTCAATAACCCAAATCCCTATCCTTTACTCTCTCTCTCTGTCTCTCTCTCTCTGTCTCTCTCTCTCTCTCTCTCTCTCTCTGTCTCTCACACACACACACACACACACACACACACACACACACACACACACACACAGATGCCACTAGCCCTGTTATCCCTCACACTCAAGTTAGATCTTACCATTTCTTTCTTCTGAACAAGATTTTCTTCCTCCTACTGGCAAGTGCTATTTTCTTAGGATGCCCATATACATTCCCAGAATCCTTAGAATTTTTATGCCAAAACTGGAAACTCTGTGTGTTTTAATCAGTTCTAACAACAAAGAGCGCAAAACAAAAGCATTTACCTCATTTGCAATATGTCTTCCTCATTCATCATTATAATATATAATTCATATATTATACTTGATCACCTCGACTCGGATACAGTTTTTATCGAGAGAGAAAAGCCAAAGTGTGAAAAGAGCACTGACAGGACACATTTAAGAGCACACTGTGGAATACTTATGCTCATGTCCCTGGAGAAGAATCCTCCAGCAGCTATTATTCCCTGTGGAGAAATCACAGTAAATGACTTCAGCCCCACGGGGCATCTGGTTGGGCAGGGATGGTTTTACCTGGTACTTTGGAAGCTGCTCCTTAGCATGTTGTAAAGATGCCCCGGAAGAACTATGGGAAGAGGTGCTGCTGCTGCTGCCGCCGCCGCCGCTTCCTTGACAGCACTTGGCTGACATTTTAAGAGACACATCCTCTGTTTTCTGGGTTGACAGACAGGCAAGATAAGAGATTGCTAAGTATATCGGGCTTCCTCAGCACGCTTTTCATTGGGAACTTCTTTGTCAAATCATTCTGTTCTGCTGTGCCTAAGCTGCACAGAAAACCAGAAGCTTTTTTTCCTTCTCTATGAGGACAAGAATGTGGCCCCTGGGGGTCTGAAGAAGGGTAACTAGACAGGAGATGGTGGTCTTGTAGTGGGACTATTCGCCATAAGTGATTCAACTGTTATTTACAGTTCAGTTCATAGATTTCATGGATTTCAACTCCTGAAATCGTCAGTGAGATCTGATCTCTCTGTTTTGGTCACTAGAGGACCCATTAGTACTAATGGAAAGTCCTAATCTATAAAATTCATGTGGAGAAAGACAATGCTCCAAATGTTAACCCTGTACCAGGCAAATGCAACAAAGTAGGAAAGCAGACTTACTAATTTGGAAAGCCTGGGTTTGTGTTTTTAATGACACACCTCCTCTAGCACTCCTTTAAAAGTAACAGGAGAGAGTTTGTGAAAGATAAACCAAAACTCTGAAACAGGAGCTCCTGTGAATTATACATCATGTGATGGAAAAGTGGCCTTTAAAGGTTAGGAGTAATACAAGATTATCTACTATATAGTCCCTAAATAGAGTTCACTGCTAATTTTATGATAGTGACATAAAGGTATAAAGACACACCTTTATTAATTCTTCCCTTCTGCCTACACCAAATTATATTGCTCCCTACAGAAGCATCCCGTGCCATCTATGGTAGGTTGTTTCTATTCTGTCTGAGTCTTACTTGCTTTTTTGTGTGCAGCTTTTGCTTGGAAAAACATGAATGCAACTGCAGCTTATCTAATCTCCAATGTGACAGTCACACTGGTGGTCTAATGCAAATGCCTGCAGTCATGTGCCTGATACAAACTCATGACGTTTTGTGCTTGCCAAGGGAGTGGGGGGCTGAAAATGGGAAAAGAATGTACGGAAAACACATACTGTGCTGGTCCATAACATTAGTCACTCCAGCAGTGACAGCATTCAAAGTCGTACTTGGTAATTCCCGGGTATCAGGCACTCCTTCAACACCCTCTTCAGATCTAGTTGTTACTTAATACCACTTAACCCAACACAGCCCCTCAGAGAGCCCAAAGTGACACTAAGTCCACACCTGCCTCACAGCCTGCTAGACCCTCTGGCTGGGGTACAACATACTGAGCAGTCTATAATTGGAGATAGCACCTGGGACGGTGAGTCGAGCACTACTTGTTTGGACTCTTTCTGTAGCCTTGGGAAAGTGACAAACCTCTCTGGACCTAGCTACCTTTTTGACTAAATGAGCACTTCCAAGAAAGCTTATATTCCCGACTCCAGTGTCATCACTGCTCTGATATACCAAAATTCCAGTTGCCTTTGAAAACCAGTGAGGGGCACCTGGGTGGTTCAGTGGGTTAGGCATCTGAGTCTCGATTTCGGCTCCAGTCATGATCTCACGGTTCATGGGATCGAGCCTCACATCTAGCTCTGTGCTGACAGTGCAGAGCCTGCTTGGGATTCTCTCTTTCTCTCTCTCTGTCCCTCCCCCCAGCATGCACGCATGTACTCTCTCTAAATAAAGAAATAAATAAATAAACTTTAAAAAAAGAAAAACCAGTGAGAATTTTTTCTTCTACCTGTTACCACCATTAGGAGCCCTAGTGATGGTGTGTGGGTGTTTCAACTAAACCATCTGTGTAAGGCCTTCAGGGAAACAGGAAATGATATGGGAAATTAAGGGAGAAATCATGTCCTGTCAAGTGCTGGCTCACCTAAACTTTGATACAAATCTACCATTAAAGCCTACAGGTGAATCACCTGAGAGATTCCCCGCCCCCCCAACCCAACAAGCCCAACAACTACTGTAATGATTAGCTACCTGGCAGACTTCCACTATAAAGTACTATGGAATCTACCCAGCTAAACTGCCTTTAACCAAATACTTCCTTCCTGCAGAAATGATCCTTATCAAAAGCAGGAAAACAGCCCCTTGGCCCTGATGAAACAAAGACTGTGATATAAACTATTCATTTACTTAGCTACACATGCGATGAACTTCCAGAATTTGGTCAGTATAGACAGCAAGCTACTGAACATGAAAAGAATGAAAAGTCTAAAGGCGACAACTTAGAAGTACCTCAGGCTGAGGTCCAGAAGACTCAGGGAGGACCAGACTCTACTCCTCACCTGGACACGTGACCTTAACCTTTCCTGTTCTGGCTCCAGGGGATCAAGGGCTGCTCTGCCCTCACTTAACCCATCCCAGATCCTGCCGTGCCCCACCCCACAACACTCCCCCTCCCCCCACCCCTGCTTTGCACTAAAAAAAGGAAGTAAATAAAGTTTCCTTGGTCAAATGGGTTTGAGAAACACTCCCTTTTGAAGAGGACAGTGTATGTTAGCATACTGAAGCCTTATAGTAAGAAAAGCTATTTAATCTTGTTGAACCCAGTGCTATGTAATACCTCTTACTATCTATGAGAAATACCAGACAGAAGGATCTATTAACTTCCCTTCAGGCTAACACTTTCTGAATTTTAGAGTGTTCAGCTTTCCTATTACATAGCACATGTTTGGCATCAAAATCCTACTGAATTATAACTCAGCAGCAAATTTACCTCTAGTAATATTTACAGTACACTGCTGGGCATCTGTCATGACTCTCCGGTAAAAGTTTCACCTGGCATATTAATAAGAATACAAATGCGGCAGGACGGGGGTGGCGGAGAGCCTTTGTTTACGCTGCTTCTGAACCTTAATGACACATACAGTAGAGCTCAAAGAGAAGATTATGAACTAATAAACGACTGCTCAGAGAGGTGGTTAAAAGCACAAATTAAAAAGATGAAAGCAAATCTGCATTTCATACCTGAGTTGCTACCTCTTCAATCTTGTGAACCGCTTTAGAATCAAATAAGACTTGTCTTCCTCTTCTCTCACAGTCCTGGTAAACTATCAGGCGAATCTCATTCAGGTCAAACTCCGAACATGACCAACTGTGGATTCAAAAGAGAGAAAGAAGTTACGTTATCCACAATCCACAACACTTGGAATGGTCATGGTGAGCTAAGATTCCCAGCCAACATGCTATGTGCCTCTGACCAGGGGCAGACAGCCTTGTCTGTGGGCTCTAATGGGCCATTGTCCATGGCAAAGGTTTGGAAGACTGCTGTAAACAATAAATCACTGGAGAGAAAGTTTCTCCTTCCAAAGCCACTTTGGGCAAAGACAGCAACCAAAAACCATAAGGATGTGTGCAGAAAGCTAAATTTGGATTCCTGGATTCTGGGAATGGTACACCTGAGGTACAGGAATGTTCCAGCTTCTGTGTTATTGGCCAGGGAACCATTTGGAGCAAGTGAGTGGAGCCTTCTCCTCTCTTCCTCTCCCACCCACCAGGCTCAGGTGAAAATGAGTGGAATTACATATCCTAAATTTTAGAACTTTATTATAGCTGGCTTGGATACAGAAGTTTTGAAAACCAAGTGCATCACTGTACAGAATCTGAATTGCTAACAACAATCAGCAATGGAGGAAGCACAGCTTACTCCTGTTAAAAAGAAAACCACAGGCCCAAAATGGTGTCACTTAATCCAAGTCACCAAACCAGGACTGGCTTAACTGCTGTTTAGACCTCCCCTAGAAATAGTCTTAACCAGTCAATCAGGAATTTTCTGACTAACATGAGGTAATCTGTCACATGGGCCTACTCCTAGCCTAAAAGAAGATGAAGTAATCTGCATGATAAGACCCTTGTCCTTCCCCCTAAGGGAAAATGATCTAGCCTGAAACAATCCTTTCTTGTCTCTTGCTATTAACTCCTTGTTCCATCCTCCCCATAAAAACCTTCCATTTTGTACAACTCTTCAGAGAGCCCCTCTACTTGCTGGATGGGATGTCGCCACGTTTATGAATTGCTTAATAAAGTCAATTATAACTTCACATTAAAAGCTGCTGGGATAAAATTGCTCTAAACATAAGTTTGCTCTTGAGTAATAAATGAAATCAGAATGTGAGGACTATAAAAAAGGGCAATCATTTAAAATGCACTGCTTTGGGATGCCAGGCTGGCTCAGTCAATAGAGCGTGCAACTCTTGATCTTGGGGTCCTATGTTCAAGCCTCATGATGGGCATACAGCTTACTTTAAAAAAGTAAAAAAGTAAATATAAAATGCACTGCTTTGGACATATTCAGTTATTAGTCTGTTAATCCTGTCAACATATATTTGAGTGCCTACTATGTTTCAGGTACTGTGGTCCAGATGCTAGACATTCAGAAGTTAACTAAATAGAATTGGTCCCTGCCCTCATGGAGAACATGGTTTAGTGGGGAATACAGGGCCAATAATGATATAAATGTATAACTACAGATTGTCATAAGTGCAAAAAGGAAAAGGATATGATGAGTGTGTCTTATTTTCAGATCTGAAGAGCTGGGAAGTCCCTAAGGATTTAAGGAAGTGAAGGGGGTGCCTGGATGGTTCAGTTGGTAGAACATGTGACTCTTGATCTTGGGGTTGTGAGTTCAAGCCCCACGATGGGGGCAGAGCTTACTTAATAAAACAACAACAACAACCAAACAGAGGATTTAAGAAGTGATTTTTAAATAGGACTTGAAGAAGTAAGAGCTAAAGAGATAAGGTGTGAGAATGAAGAACAGGGTAGGAAGAGAGTAGGCTGGGAAGACAGCAGGGGTCAGGATCATGCCCTAAGTGCAATGAGAAGCCAAGATGTACAAAGGTTGATAAACTCAGGTCTACACTTCTTAAAAATTCAACCTGGTTCCTCTAAGGAAAACATGGGTGGGGAGATTAAGACTGGAGGTAAGAAGGCCAAAGAGAATTTATTATCAGAGTTCAGGCCCTTCATCAGGAAGGTTAGAGGAACAGCAATGGAGGTGGAGGAAAGAGAACAGATATTAGGGGCAGAACTAATAAGAGTTAGCGGTAGGCTGCGAGGGTACTGGAGACAAAAGGAATGCCTCCTGCTTAGAGAAAGCTGGAGAAGTAGGAGGAGTCCCCAAGGTATGGATGATAGGAAGTCACATAGATAGACTGACAAAAGCAAACTGTTTAAACTAAGAGACAGTCAACTACAATGAAATCAGACACATCTGGATCAAATCCATACTTTGAGTTTCCATTTTTTTCATCAGCACAATGAGAATATTAATGTCAACCTCACAAGGCTGCTATAGGAATTAAATGAAATGTGTAAAGTGTTTCACATAGAGGCTGACACACAGTAAGTGCTCCAAAATGTTAATAATTACTTAAGAGAATTGTTAATGGTACAATTTTTTTTTTTTTTTTTTACCAGCCACAAACTGTGCATTATTGGCTCTTTCCTTTTTCAGGCAATAGTAGTTAATATTGAATATGTTCTTTCAGGGTAGCAGATTAATTTTCTTAAATCCCAGCACCAAAAAATATAAAGCTCTGGTTGTACGTTCTTCTAACAACCTATATTCTGAGTTATCATGCCCAAGCAACCCTTCCTCCCAGTTTTGACAACAACATGGCAAGTTTATTTTAGAAATCATTTTCTTCTACTCTCAGTCCAGAGACAGTCTGTGATGTAGGCCTGGCTAATCAGACATGACCACATGACCCCCAGCTAGGTTATGAAAGCCAGTCCCCCAACTTAGCTGCTCAGCTAGGAAATGATAACCCTGGTGCCTATTTTTGCCAGTATGAGGTAAAAGCCTATCTCTGAAAATGAAGTCAGGGTGAAAGAAAGCAGAGGGAAGGAGTGGGATGAGGCACATTCCTGTTGGCAATCGAAGCCAACAGCTTCTGAGTGAGCACTATTCCTGGAGTTAGTTTTCTGTCACTTACAACCAAGAAGTCCTGAAGACTGTGCCCCAAACCACTAAATTTTTAAATTACATAAAGCCATTAAAAATACCCTCTATGGGGCGCCTGGTAGGCTCAGTCGGTAAAGCGTGCAACTTTTGATCTTGGGGTTGTAACTCTGAGCACTATGTTGGGTACAGAGATTACATAACGAAAATATCTGGGGGCGCCCGGGTGGCTCAGTTGGTTAAGCATCCCACTCTAGATTTCAGCTCAGGTCATGATATTACGGTTTGTAAGACTGAGCCTGGCATAGGGCTCTGTGCTAATAGCATGGGAGTCTGCTTGGGATTCTCTCTCTCTGGCCTTCCCTCACCCCCCAATAAATAAATAAAAAACATTTTTAAGAATCTTAAAAAAAAAAACCTCTGAAATTATTAAGACATAGTACATAGGCTGAAGTTATTAAAAATGAAAAAGCAAAGAGGATTTGTCTTTTTTTCTTGTTCCATCTGTTTTGCCCTAACAATTACACTTTGCCAAAATAGCTTTATAATTTACACAGCAAGTTGTTCAATCCTTATTTTTGAGGAGTAACCCTGACTCAAATACCAAACTGAGGACAGCCTGACTAGAAGAGCTAAGATTTAATAAGGATCATACCACCTTATTAAATGTTTCATGCTATTTTTCAATTTTAAAGGAATGGAAATAAAAGATAGGAGGCAGAAAGCACATACGTTGGATTGTCTAATTTTTTGACCCAAATACCTTCAAAAGGTATGCTTTATATAAGGCAAACTCCACTCTCCAGCTTCCATATGAATACTGCCTTATTTAATGTCTAATTATAATTTCATCACTAATACTAATGTAGAGGAAATTACAGTTGAGTAATTTGATGAAGAAAATACAGGCAGGACAAAGGACATTAAAAGAGTGCTTCAGAATAAGGCAGGCCTGGGATCAAATCTCAGGTCTGCCTCCTACTGGAGTTACAGCCTTAAGAAAGTCCCCCCCTCAAGCAGTACTTGTAAGACCTGGTGTGAAGATTAAAGGAGATAATCTGCGGAAATCTCCCAGCGCACTGTCAGCTTTTTTCCCTGGGATCCTCCATAACACAGGGCTTCACTGAGTCATAATCACATGCCACATGCATTTTCTGCATGTTCACATTCACTTCAACATTCAACCAAAGTTATTGTGGGGCTTCTGTGAGTACAGCCATGGTTCCTGGTGTTTTACTAAGGGCAACTTTGCGTGACTCAAAGAGGTATAAAAAAATAAGCCGTGGGCTTTTGCCTTAAAATATCTATTTAAGAGATATTTATTCTAATGAGAACTACCTCATTGCTTTGCCTTGGTTGAAAGTAAGGCCCCTGGTTTTATTTATCTACTCTGGTCATGGCCATCTGAGCTGAGGCACAAAAAAGTAAGATGGTTTATCTACCTTTTCTTACTGTAAAATTTAAACAAAAGGACTTAGATGGACCCTTTTCAGTTTTAGGAGTCCATGATGGTAACATCTGCCGGCTGGAACTGAAACCAGCTGTTATTTCTGTAACTACTCATCAAAAGCAGGAAGAAAGTGACCAAAGTCTACATCACTTATCTGAAAGGTGACAATCAATAGTTCAAATGAGTTTAAGTACAGAAAACAGAATTCTCTTTAAAATATATGTAATCAGGGGCTCCTGGGTGGCTCAGTTGACTGACTGAGTGTCCAACTTCGGCTCAGGTCTTAATTTCACAGCTCATGAGTTCGAGCCCTGCATCAGGCTCTGTGCTGACAGCTTGGAGCCTGGAGCCTGCTTCGAATTCTGGGGCTCCCTCTCTCTCTGCCCCAACCCACTCGCATTCTGTCTCTCTCAAAAATAAACAAACATTAAAAAAATAAATAAAATAAAATAAAATAAATATAATCAGGAGTACCTGGGTGGCTCAGTCGGTTGAACATCCAACTTCAACTCAGGTCATGATCTCACAGTTTTGTGAACCTGACCTCCACATCAGGCTCTGCACTGGCAGTACAGAGCCTGCTTGAGATTTTCTCTCTCCCTCTCTCCCACTCCCACTCTCTCTCTCTCTCTAAATAAAATAAAATAAAATAAAATAAAATAAAATAAAATAAAATAAAATAAAATAAAATAAAATATATAAAACCATGTGTTGTGGGTTTAATCGTGTCCCCCAAAACGGTATGTTCCATTCCTAATTCACAGTACCTGTCAACATGACCATGTTTGGAAAGAAGATCTTTGCAGATGTAATCAAGTTAAGATGAAATCATACTAGATGAGGGTGATTAGTGTCTTCATGAGAGGAGGGAAATTTGGACATAGACACAGAGGGAAGGTGATGATGGACAGATTGTGGAGTTATGCTGCTACAAGCCAATGAAGGCCAAAGAAGCCTGGCAGTCAGGGGGATACAATAAATAAGAACTAGGTAAGTCATTATTCTCTAGTCATTTAAAATCTACAAGACACAATCATATAGGTAACTACATGAAAATAAAAGGGTTAGGCAGAATATAGAAAGCAAAAAAAAACAAAAAAAAAAAACAAAAAAAAAACAGGAAAAGTTTCCAGAAGAAGCAATATCTGAACTGATGAAGTTAGGAAGAATGGCAAGGATTCCACATGTAATGTAAACAGGGGAGAGAGTCATTGCAGAATGAGGGCATGACATAAATACAAAAAGTCAAATGGTACAAAGTCGATCTTAATTTCTTGAAACATGTCTACTACAGAAGAATCATGCAGGAGATGAGTCTGGAAAGACAGTGTAGGCCTACTTGTGGAGGACCCTGAATGTCAAGCCAAGGAATGTATGTTTGCTTCCACAAGCAGTGGTGTGCCATTCCAACTTTCTGAGATGGGAAATGACATCATCTGACTTGTGTTTCAGGAGAACTAAAGCTGTTTAACAAAGCCATTTTCAGAGCCATTGGAATGGTGGTAGTGACTTGCATACCCAGGGTTTCAAGGAGTCATGGCTAATAAGGATGAGACAAGTAGTTGTATGATTTGCCAACATCCTCCAAGACCAATTCTAGTGTTCATGCTTGACTGGTCCTTTGAACTTTTATAGGAGTCAGGCTAGAAGTGGGCTCAAGTACAGCCATGTTGAAACATGATCTATGGAGGATGAATACTTCAAAAATGTTTTCCCTTTTGCTCTCATGCAAGGAAATAACCCTTATATAGTCAACAACAAGTTCACAGGAAGAGTTTAGAGGGCAGTCCTGTGATCTAAGAATGTGAATATTTAAAAAGTCAGGTAGGTGGGAATGCAAGCTGGTGCAGCCATTCTGGAAAACAGTCTGGAGATTCCTCAAAAAACTAAAAATAGAACTACCCTACGACCCAGCAATTGCACTAGTAGGCATTTATCCACCGGATACAGGTGTGCTGTTTCAAAGGGACACATGCACCCCCATGTTTATAGCAGCACTATCAACAATAGCCAAAGTACGGAAAGAGCCCAAATGTCCATCAAGGGATGAATGGATAAAGAAGATGCGGTATATATATATATATATATATATATATATATATATATATATACAATGGAGTATTACTCAGCAATCAAAAAGAATGAAATCTTGCCATTTGCAACTACGTGGATGGAACTGGAGGGTATTATGCTAAGTGAAATTAGTCAGTCAGAGAAAGACAAAAATCCTATGACTTCACTCATATGAGGATTTTAAGAGACAAAACAGATGAACATAAGGGAAGGGAAACAAAAATAATATAAAAACAGGGAAGGGGACAAAACAGAAGAGACTCATAAATATGGAGAACAAACCGAGAGTTACTGGAGGGGTTGTGGGAGGGGGGATGGGCCAAATGGGTAAGGGACATTAAGGAATCTACTCCTGAAATCATTGTTGCACTATATGCTAACTAATTTGGATGTAAATTTTTAAAAATTAAAATTAAAATTAAAAAAAAAAAAAAAGGTAGGGGGCACCTGGGTGGCTCAGCTGGTTGAGCGGCTGGCTTTATTTAGCTTAGGGATCTCAGAGTTCATGAATTCGAGTCCTACATCGGGCTCTCTATTGTTAGCACAAAGCCCACTTCAGATTCTCTATCCTCCTCTCTCTCTGCCCTTCCCCTACTCATACTTTCTCAAAAATGAATAAACATTTAAAGTAAATAAATGAATAAATAAAATATGATAGAGAAATTTAAGTGGTCCAAGAAAAAGTAAAATTAAACAAAAAAATCAACAATAACAATCACAACAGAAAATGGCAAAAACTACCCATTTAACAAGTAGCTCCCACATGCCTACTGGGTGCTTGCACTCTTCCAACCACTGGGATACAGCTGTGAACAAATCATAATTCCTGCTCTGATGAAACTTTTACTGTATTTATGACGATATTTTACTCTTAAGCCCTATTCTGTGTTTCTTCTACCAACTCTCATTGCTCCTCTTCTCTTTCTCAAAAAAGTTTCTAAAATCAAACAGAAACCCTCTAGAAAGGTTTGCTCAAGAATAGTGAGGAAGGGGGTGCCTAGGTGGTTCAGTCTGTTAAGCATCAAACTTAAAAAATGTATATTTTTAATGTTTATTCATTTTTTGAGAGAGAGAGAGAGAGAGAGAGAGAGATAGGGTGTGAGTGGGGGAGGGGCAGAGAAAGGGAGACCCAGAATCTGAAGCAGGCTCCAGGCTCTGAGCTGTCAGCACAGAGCCAGACACAGGGCTTGAACCCACGAACTGCAAAATCATGACCTGAGCCAAAGTCAGATGCGTAACAGACTGAGCCACCCAGGTGCCCTAGCCTCCAACTCTTGATTTCGGCTCAGGTCATGATCTCACAGTTCATAAGCTCAAGCTCCACGCTGGGCTCTGCATTGACAGCATGGAGCCTATTTGGGATTGTCTTCTTGTCTCTCTGCCCCTCCCGTGCTTACGTTCACACTTGATCTCTCTTTCTCAAAACAAATAAATAAACATTTAGGGGGAAAAAGTAGGGAGGAAGTCCTAATGACTCTTACCTAAAAATAAAGGAAAACTAGAAGTGGAGAAAAGGGGAAATTGTGTTTGAGATGGCAACAGAGTTCACCCTGTCAGCACAAATGTACATCATTCCCCACTCAGTACCACACTAATTATTTCAAGAAAAAAAAATTATGTAAATAATGGCAGTAACAAATTTGGAATTCTGCTTTGTTTTGTTTTGTTTTGGTCTGGGTTACTACTCTCAGAAAGAAAGCAAACAGGAAAGGTAATTTGGAAATTAATTGATGTTCCTATTTTATAGTGAAACTGTCTTTGCTGTAAAACTTGCCAAGTTTACTTGCAGAGTAACTACATAAAAACTCACCACTGAATTTCTGTTCTGTGGTCAACAGTATAGTAAGAAAAGTACTTAAAGACTCCAATTCTTATCAGAAACTTTTATACATAAAGCTAGCCTAAAGATATAATTTAAAAATGATTCCAATTAAATGTATCCCATTGCTATTTTACCAAAAAAAATTTATACTGGATATTGGCTACAACTTTGTCTTTAACAAAGTAGGTGATATGTAAATCCTTTACTCCTTTTGTAGAAGAAATGTGGGGAAAGAATAAATCCCTATAATCAGCAGCATGACGTACAAAGAGCACTGTTAGTAACAAGAGCCCTAAAGCACACTCCTGCATTCGTTCCTTCCACGCCATTTTATTTTTTTATTTTTATTATTTTTAAAAACTCTTTTTTGAAGTTCATTTATTTTGAGAGAGAGCATGTGAGCAAGAGTTGGGGAGGGGCAGAGAGCAAGGGAGAGAGAGAATCTCAAGCGCAGAGCCTGATGCTAGACTCGATCCCACAAACAAGATCATGACCAGAGCAGAAATCAAGAGCTAGACGCTTAACCAACTGAGCCATCTAGGTGCCCCTCCTTCCATGCAATTATAGGACCTGGCTTGACCCAGGTACCATGAAAGATATACCAGGAATAGAAATTAACTAGATCCAGTTTCCACCTCAAAATTCTTACAATTTGCTATGGGAAGGCCAACATACAAACACTTAAGTAAACTACACTGTCACAGATACTGAGATTAATGTCCATATGTCTTGTAGAACTTACAGGACAAAGAGGTTGAATCCACATTGTAGGGGAAAGAGATGGGTGCAAGTCACAGAGGATGTGATGCTTGGGACATGGATTAGTATTAACCAGGGTAAACAGAGCTTCTAATTCTAGCTCTGCAACTTTCAAGTCAGGTGACTTTAGGAAAGCACTTATCCAGGGCTTAGCTTTCCCAAAGTGTATCTATGTGCCTTATCTACCTCTCCCAAGGTTGTTGGGAAAAACAAAGACTAAGTATGAAGGTACTCTTAAAACTGTAAAGCATAAATCAAAGATAAGTTCAGATACACAATCTTTTCACTGAGATCTTTGTGGCCAGGTATTTAAGAATTCAGAATTTTTTATACTTTAGAAAGAAGGTATTATGTAATACCTCCTCCAGGGTTCAAGGTATAACCAAATCCCCAAATCAAACAAATGTAACACCAGGCCAAGTTATGAATATTTATGCTGAGCGCATCAGACAGAAACTATACATAGCTTCACAATAGTTCAGGTTAATTCTAAAAATCTTTTCAGAGATTTTAGGATTTTAGAATTGTAGGATAAGAGATTGTTGACCAATGCAATACTTACTATGTCTTAAGGAAGGTCAAAAGACTGGAATAAGTAACATTCAGTCCAACCAACATTATTCCAAATATAACTGATCCATAACAAAGATGACCATCAAGTTTATGTGTAAGTAGGTTGTTAACTCAGAACTTGTTTCTCCCTCCCCCTGAAATAAGGCTATAAATGGTTGTAAGGGTCACAAGCTAAAACCACGTAAATCTTCATATAATGAGTTCACACAGCAATAACAAAACATTATGAGTCACACTATAGCCTGAGGTTTGGATGCTATGAACAGGGAACTATGAAGTACAGAGGAGGAAAAGACAGAATTCCTTCCTTTTTTCCTGAGTTCAGGGTCATGTCAGGTAAGACTCTGAAATAGGTAAAGTTTATGTGTGGCCCTCAAGTCACCATGCCCCACACCCCCACTGCCCTGGGGCCACCATGGGCATCCACAAAACTGCAAGGCACTGCACTGGGCATCAGAATGCCTGAGTTCTAGGCAAGATCGACAGTCCAATCCTGGTCACACTGCTTCATCTCTTACTCCAGTGTTTCTTCCCCTATAAAAATGACGGGTTGGGGCTAAAATCACCTCTCAAGGTCTCATTCTTCCAACTCTAACACACTAAAATTCCAAATCATCTATAAAGTGTGTGCACAGTATAATTTGGAATAGATGACCCCAGCCAAGTACTAAGAGGAAAGCAATCTTAATTAATCCACATTACTGCACAGCATCCTTTAACCCTTCTAGATATACTCTATACTTTGACAAACATGTTTCTTAATATAAATGCATCTTTAACTGATAGAATTTTCAAAAGATGCTAACAAAATCTGCAGAGGAAAAGCACAAGTTCTTTTGAGGCAAGAGGGTCACTGAGTAGACTATGCCAACCAGAATTCCACCCCTGGCTAGCTTTGCCAGATTTTATTGTTGCTATTAATAGGTTTTTCTCTTTCTGCCCTTTAAAAACTCACAGAATCTCTAAATATGGACCATATTTTCCAAAATAATTTCTTGAATTCATAAAAGAGCACTACTCATTCTTTTCTGGTATCTATAAACTGGAAGCTACCTATATTTAAAAAAAAAAAGGTAGGGGGTGCTTGGCTGGCTCAGTCAGAAGAGCATGTGACTCAATCTCAGAGTCACGAGTTCAAGACCCATGCTGGGTGTATAGATAAAAAAAAAAAAAAAAAAAAAAAGCTTTGGGACACCTGGGTGGCTCAGTCGGTTGGGCATCCGACTTCGGCTCAGGCCATGTTCTCACAGTCCGTGGTTCGAGCCCCGTGTCGGGCTCTGTGCTGACAGCTCAGAGCCTGGAGCTTGCTTCTGATTCTGTGTCTCCCTCTCTCTGGCCCTCCCCTGCTCATGCTCTGTCTCACTCTCAAAAATAAATAAACATTAAAAAAACTTAAAAAAAAAAGCTTTGCTGTACACTGTACATCTCCATGCATGCTTTAATTTTAATATTCACTGAGCTAATTCTTTCACACTCTTGTCAGCATAATGCAGTCAACATTCGTTACTATATTTTAGGATTACTGAAATGCATAATGGCCCTGCTGAAAGCTAACTTGCATCAACATGATTTCATATCTTCTTTGAAGTAAGGTTTCCCTACCTTCTCCACCCACCCACGGAACTTATATGCTAATCACAGATAAATATTCAAGACACTGGCTTATACATTAATTCTAGATCCATTTAAATTGTACACAGATAACATAATAATACTATTTTCCTAGAAGATTCCCAAGGTCTAAATCATTGTTATCTCCATAAGGTCTTTTGTTTGCAAAATGAGAAAGCCAAAATCAACAGAAACTGTACCTATCTTTGTTTGTAAAATATTAGCTCTAAAAGAGATGGGCACAGGCGAGCACGTGTGGAATGGTCAGAGGGCAGCAGTGCAGGGCCGGGCCATGGGGCAGAGGGCAGAGCCAAAATAAGAGGGTTGGGGGAGAGGGGGAAGAACAACATGGGTGCAAACACACATACTCTTTGACCCAGCAATTCCACTTGTAGGCATTAATCCTACAGATCAATTTGCAAAAGTTCAAAATGATTATGTACAAAAAGGTTTTCACTGTAGCACTGTTTGGAAGAGCAAAGGACTGGAAACAACCATCAACACAAGACTGTTAAACTATGGTCCATCCATACAATGGAGTACTATACAGATACAATAACAAATGAGGAAGATCCTTATGATTCTATAATAAGCTAGGATATCATCTTAATAGGAAGAAAGAAGTACAAAACATTGTGTGTAGAATGCTCTCATATGTATTTTTTTTTTTTAAAGGAAAAAATGTAGGAAAAACTCTGGATTTTACTATATGTACATAGAGTATCTCTAGAAAGACAAATAATGAGTTGTAAGACTGGTTGTGTCTAAAACTATTTAATACACATCTGTTAAAACAGCATAGAATGTAGACCCTGGAGCCAGGTGGCCTGGGCTCAAATCCTCACTCTACCTCTTTCTAGTTCGTGACTTTGGGAAGTTACCTAACCTCGTTGTTCCTCAGTATCTCATCTGCAAAATGCCTACCTCATAAGTGTTTGAGGATTAACAAAGAGCCAGGCACACAGTAAGTGTGCTGTAAGTACTCACTGAGACTTTGTACCTTTTGAATATTTAACCATATGACTATACTACTTCTTGAAAAATTAACAATAAAATAAATCATGAAACTGAGGAATACAATAGAAACATTCTATTTTTTTTGAACCCATCAAAGATTGTATTATTGCCTTAAGACAAACAACCTTAATTACTGTTTGCTTTAAAAAGCTTCTTGGTAGCTGAAGCATGAGGCAGTGGGTGAACTCCCACAGGGAAACCACCTTAATGAATTCAAGGCATTTAGATTCAGTTTCAAATATGTAGTTTGGCTTCATACAATGACATTTATTGAGCTTGTCAGTATTCATATACCACATTGTCCTGCCCTTCTTCATCCCCTGCTTCCCCAAGGACAGGACAAGTTTCTCTCTAAAAAGTAACCCCTCTTCTCATTTATTAAACCTATTTATATATAGCCTCTGGGTTTGTTATTACTGCTCTAGTACTGTATCAAATTGATTTCTATCATATTAAATAGCTGACCTTTTTTTACTGCACAATCTCACAGAGCCTAAAGACACAACTTCCAGAAAGTCTGACTTCTGGATATAGGCTCTGGTGATGAGAGCCACACAGCACATGCACAAATAATTACCTAACATTTTAGAGTCTCCCAAACACTTTACAGAATTCACCTGAAGTAATCTTCACAAAAGTCCCGTGAGAGCGTGTATTACATGTTTTACATAGAAATTAGGAGACTTTTTTTTTCAATTTTTTTAACATTTATTTATTTTTGAGACAGAGAGAGACAGAGTATGAACAGGGGAGGGGCAGAGAGAGAGGGAGACACAGAATCTGAAACAGGCTCCAGGCTCTGAGCTGTCAGCACAGAGCCCGACGTGGGGCTCGAACCCACGGACTGTGAGATCATGACCTGAGCCGAAGTTGGACACTCAACCGACCGAGCCACCTAGGTGCCCCAGAAATTAGGAGACTTTTAAAAAGTTATAACCAGGAGCGCCTGGGTGGCTCAGTTGGTTGGGTGTTGGCCTCTTGGTTTCAGCTCAGGTCATGATCTCACGGTTCATGAGTTCGAGCCCTGCATCGGGCTCCACCCTGACAGCGCAAAGCCTGCTTGGGATTCTCTTTCTCTCTCTCTGCCTCTTCCCGGCGCTAACTTGCGTGTTCTCTCTCTCTCTCTCTCTCTCTCTCTCTCTCTCTTTCTCCCATGCTTAGATTCTCTCTCTCTCAAAATTAAAAAAAAAAAAAAAAAGTTGTAACCAGTAAGTGGCAAAGACAGGACGCAAACCAATGTTTCCTGATTTCACATTCTGTGCTGTTCCAACTCTGCTATGTTATCACCTTAATATTAGTAGCAAACAAGTCAGGGTAACATCCTTTACATTCCAGGACATCCCTCTGCATTTCTTTCTGAAGTATAAAAACCTGTTACATTTGAAAAATAAGAATATTTGTGATATAATGTTAAGACTGAAAAGCAGAACACAGAATTATGTATACAGTATGAATTACCTCAACTATGTACAAAAACAAAAACTGCTATCAAAGAAAGTTCACCAAAAATTAGTAGCTCATATCACAGACAAAAGATTAATCCCCTACTATAAAAAGGACCATAAACCAATGAAGAAAAGGGCTCACAAACCAATGGAAAACTGGGCAATGTATACAGATAGTTCATAGAAAAAATATTAAGATGATTTTTAAATATATGAAAAGATGTTAAATCTTACTCCTAGAGAAAAGCAAATTAAATTCATACACCTATCAGATTGGCAAAATTCCAAAAGTTAGACACCCTATGCGATTAATACGAGCAGAGGCACAAAAAAGTAGAACTACATGGTGGGGGCAGGAGAGTAAACTGTCATAGATATCAGAATTACAAGTATTTTTAACCCTGGACCCACCAATTCTATTTCTGGAACTAAACAGATATAAACATGTATGTGTGTGTGTACATATATATGTACATACATACATATATATCTATGTATGTATACATATGTGTATCTATGTACGTACACACATACATATATATGTATGTACATAGATACATATATCTTTGCAGCATGTTTGCTAAGAGCAGAAGACTGGAAACAACTGGAGAAGACATTGGTAGGGGCAAATAATATCATTTATGTCAAATTCACGCAACAAAATACCAAGCAGCTACTGTAAAGAGTGTGCAAGTATGACAGTAATGCCTGTAAGATCTCCAAATTATACTGAAAGTTCAAACAGCAAAAAGAACATGCTACCTTTTGTGTAAGAAGGAAGAATACAGATTTGTTTTTGCTGATTTCTGCATAAAAGAAACACTTAAAAAAATTTAGTTTATAAAAATTGGATTTTATTTTAAAAAGTTTTTAAATTTGTAATGTTTATTTTTGAGAGAAAGAGAGATACAGCATGAGCGGGTGAGGGGCAGAGAGACAGGGAGACACAGAATCCCAAGCAGGCTCCAGGCTCTGAGCTATCAGCACAGAGCCTGACGTGGGGATCGAACTTACGAACCTCGAGATCATGACCTGAGCCAAATTCAGACACTTAACCGCCTGAGCCACCCAGGTGCCCCTAAAAAAAATTTTTTTTAATGTTTATTTTTGAGAAAGAGCAGAGACAGAGTGTGAGCGGGGAAGGGATAGATACAGAATCCGAATCAGGCTGCAGGCTCCGAGTTGTCAGCACAGAGCCCAATGTGGGGCTCAAACTCATGGACCGCAAGATCATGACCCAAGCCAAAGTTGGAAACTTAACCGACTGAGCCACCCAGGTGCCCCTAAACTGAATTTTAAAAAGTAGGAAAAGGAAGAATAGTTCTGACCTTTGAAGGCAAAATTCACAAGAATACTCTGGTCTCCCAGGTAAAAAGCCTGATTAGTCTATCAGAAGTAGTTTTTTCTTCAATTGGTTCTAAGAGATTTCCAGATTTTATAGTCTACTCCTGGTTATAGAGGCATGGGGATGAAGCAGACAAAACAAGGCCAGGAGCTTGGCCAGCACCTTCTAAGACTGGTTTTTAAATTATATGGCCCAGATAGTTGACAAATTTGCCTGAAAATGCGCTCTCTGGTTGGGCAGGGAAGACAAGCCTTCCAAAAGACAATACTGGATTGCTGTCCTAGAGAGAGAGAGAGACCAGCAGTCTGGGAGTCAGTAGTCGAAATAAGATGCTGTTGGAGGCCAGAACACTTATTAAGGCCACAGAAAGGCAGGTGAGTGGCCATGAGTCTTCACAGGGAAAGGCTGAAGCAGTGGTTAGGAAGTGCTCCTGCTGCCATGCCTGTCACATGAAGGTGAGGATGATGGGGAAGCTCCAAGCAATGGCAGCCAAGTGAGCTGGAGAAAGGGCTCCCTGCTCCTTTCTCACCCACCTGCACCAGGTGGACACCTGTGACCTCTGCCTATTGTTCCTGGCATCCAGGATTTCTTCATCTAAAAAAAAGTCCATAAAAACATGTCCGGGGTTTGGGGTTGTGCCTGGGTGGCTCAGTCAGTTAAGTGTCCATCTCTTGATTTCAGTTCAGGTCATGATCTCACCATTCGTGAGATCAAGCCCCACATTGGGCTCTGTGCTGATCGTGTGGAGACTGCTTAGGATTCTCTCTCTCCCCCTCTCTCTGCCCCTCTTCTGTACTTTTTCTCTCTGGTGCTCAAGTGCGCACACGTGTGCTCTCTCAAAATAAATAAACATTAAAAAAAAAAAAAAACATGTACAGGAATGTTTATACAGCATTCTTCATGATAGCCAAAATGTGGAAAGCAACCACATGTCCATCATCGGATAAACACAATGTGGCACATCCATACAATGGAGTATTGTTTGGCAATAAAAAGGGATGAAATACTAATACATGCTAGAACAGGAGTGAACCTTGAAAGCATGGTAAGTGAAAGAAATCAACTACAGAGAATCATATGTTATATGATTTCACTTATACAAAATGTCTAGCATAGGCAAATTTACAGAGACAGCAAATTAGCAGCTGACTAGAGCTGGAGGTAGGGAGATTGGGGAATTGTGGAATAACAGTTAAATTTTGTGTGGGGTTTCTTCTGGGGGTAATGGACTGTTCTGAAGTTGATTTTGGTGATGATGCACAATTCAGTGAATGCACTAAAATCCACTGAAGTATAAATACACGTTAGATGGGAGGATTGTGTGGTATGTGAATCATCTCAATAAAGCTGTTTTAAAAGAAACAAGATACATTTTGTGTACAGGCCCCCCACCGCCACCCCACCCAAGGATGATGAGCAGTGGGAAGACTCATGCACTGTGTTGGGAAAGAAGCTGAGGCAACTGCTTTGAAGAATATCTAGTAAAGCCAAAGATTCACATACCGTAAAACCTAACAATTCCACTCTTGGGGGCATATACCCTATGGAAATCCATACAGATGTGCAGAAAAAGACAAGGGCAATACTATTCACTGCAACATTGTTTATAACAGTAAAATAGTTTGTAAAAACAAAATTAAAATGTTCATCAATAGACTAATGGATACATAAATTGTGAATGCTATACTGGAATTTAGAATTACCGAACTAGAGGTACGTGAATATGAATAAATTTCAAAAAACATGCAATTCTTCAAAATAATATGTACAGTATGCTACTCATTCTATAATGTTAAATACGTGTGACCCAGTATTATTTATGGATACATTATAACCAGTAAACTAAAAATATAGCAGAGGCAAATATTCAGAATGTGGTTACCTCTGGAAGGAGGAAGAAGGTAGAAGACTAGGCCCAGTAAGGACTATGTAGGAAGCAACATCTGTTCCCCTCGTGTTTTAGATCTTTTGTTTTTAATTATATATGTGAAGCAAGAGTGGTAAAATGTTAAGATTTAACAAAACTTGGTTGTGGGTACACATATGGTTATTATACCATGTTCTGTATTTTCCTTATGGTTGAAATATTTCATAATAAAATGAAAATCCTTTTCCCTTTCAGGGAAATCCTCAATCCCTTCAAGGTTCCTCAAAAAATTAAAAAGAGAACTATCCTATGATCAAAGAATTGCACTACTGAGGATTTACACCAAAATTACAAAAATACAAATTCAAAGGGATACATGCATCCCTATGTTTATTACAGCATTATTTACAATAGCCAAACTATGGAAGTAGCCCAAGATAGATGAATGGATTAAGAAGGTATGATATTATATATATAATATTATACACACACACATATATATATATATACACACACACACCCCACCCAAGGATGTATGGGTATATATACATATATGTATGTGTGTATACATACATATATATATGTGTGTACATATATATATGATATATATATATATACCTATATACACACACTATATATACACATATATACACACACACACATATACATGCAATGGAATATTATTTGGCCATAAAAAAGAATGACATCTTGCCATTTGCAACAACATGGATAGAGCTAGAAAGTATAATGCTGAGCAAAATAAGTCAGAGAAAGACAAATACCACATGATCTCACATATATGTGGAATTTAAGAAACACAAATAAGCAAAGGAAAAAAGGAGAAAGACAAACGAAGAACAGACTTCTAACTATAGACAACAAACTGATGGTTACCAGAGGGGAGGTGGGTGGCGGGATGGATTGAATAGGCATTAAATAGCATACTTATCATGATGAAAAATAAAAAGAGAGAGGACATTGGCATAGACCAGGTTGTAATAGTGGAGGTGGCAAGAAGTAGTCAGACTTGGGGTAGTATTTGAGGGTAGAGCCAGCTGGAATTGCTATGGATTGGATACAGTGTGTAGAAGGAAAAAAAAAAAAAAAAAAAAAGAGGAGTCATAACTACGACCATCAAGAGAGAGAAAGCTGCAGGTGGGACAAGTTGTTGGATATACAAACCTGGAGGGCAGGGGAAAAGTCTGGGCTAGAGTTATAAATGTGGGAGCTGTTGGCAAACAGATGGTACTTCAAGCCAAAGGCTGAATGAGATCACTAAGGAAAGTGAGTGTGAGTAGAGAAGAGGTCCAGGACTAAGCCTTCAAGCACACCAACATTAATGGGTGGGGAGAAAAGGAGGACTCAGCAAAGAAGATCAAGCTGGAGGAATCAAGAAAGGGGAGAATGCTGGAGTTAAAAAGAAAGAAAAAAAAAAGAAGCAGAAGAAAATGCTAAATGGGTTTTTTAATGGAAAAAAAAAGGATTTATAAAAAACTAATAAAATTGATTACCTAAAGGGCATGGGGAAGAATAATGAGGTGGGAAAAATATATTTCAAATATATATTTTTATTGTTGAACCAAGTGAATGAATTATCTCTGAAGGCATATAGAGAAAATGCTTTTAAAATGTTAAGGAAAAAACCCTCACATTCATATGCTTTAAGAGGTGATTTAACCTATAAAAGGTGTTAGAGTTGGGGGGGGGGGGGGTGTTCCTTACCTTTGATTCAGGTTTCCAAGTAGAGGCACAGTCCTGATTAGTGTTAACATTCCTATCTGTCTTCACCCCTACATGCTCCTTCCCAGGGGAAGAAGAATGATTTCTGATTGATAAACTGTCCTTTATGCTTTGCTATCTGTTTGCAGAGCACACACAAACTAATCTAACCTTCAACTACTCAACATCAAGTTTTATAGGGGTGAACCCCTATTAGGTAAGGCCTATGTGTGTCTTCAGCTGCTTATGACAAGGTGGGTGAACAGGTCTAATTCTAAGGTTATTAGGTAACTCCTTGTTGTTACATATAGTAACCATTTCCAAATGTAGATATTTTGGTTTCTATCTATCTGACCAATTTCTATCTCCCAATTTTCAAATTCCATTGGGGAAGGAAAATTTCCTACAAGGAAAATTATCTGCCAAGAAGACTGTCAGAAATGTGAATAAGAATAGGTTTCTTTCTAAACCAGAAACCCAAACATCCACCAGCATAACATACCTTAAGTTTTGAAGCCATCCATTTAAGAACATACTACAGAGTCATGAAAACTTGCTCCTGAAAACATTTTAATAACATGGGAAAAATATTATACTGAGTAAAAAAGCAGATTCTGTAACTTGATATCTGAATATGATTCAGTTAATACAGCTTATATTTATGTACCAATAAAAGACTATAAGAAAATAAAAGTATTAACAGTAGTAAAATTTGTGTGATAGCATTATGAGTAATTTGAATTTTCATTTTTATATTTGTTTGCATCTTCCAAATGTTCCATAATAAAATTGTATCATTTTGGTAATCAGAAAAAATATTTAAGAACGATCTTAAAATAAGTTTAGTAACTACAAAGAGAAAAAGATGGAGGAATTTAAAAAGAAAAAAGGACAGGGTGCCTGGGTGGCTCAATCAGTTAAGTGCCCAACTCTTGGTTTCAGCTCAGGTCATATCTCATGGTTTATGCATGTGGCTCTGTGTGATGGTGGGATGCCTGCCTGGGATTCTCTCTCTCCCTCTCTCTCTACTCCTCCCCTGCTCATGCTGTCTCTGTCTCTCTCAAAAATAAACTTTAACAAAGAAAAAGAAAAAAGGCAAGTAGCTAGCTTGACATAAATGTGGTCCTGCTCTGAAAAATACAACTGTTAAAATATTTTAAAAATACTTCATATACCAGCTATTAACAAGAGGAATTTAAAATTAAAAACACCATACCATTAATATTAGCTCACTATCCCACAAAAGAAATACTTAGGTATAAGTTTAACAAAATATGTATAAGATCTATATGAGGAAAACTATAAAACTCTGATAAAGGGAATCAAAGAACCAAATAAATGGAGAGATATTACATGTTCATGGGTAGGAAGACTCAAGATGTCAGTTCTTCCCAATTTGATCTACAGATTCAATACAATCCCAATCAAATTTCCAGCAAATTATTTTATGGATATAAACAAATTCATTCTAGAGCTTATTTGTGGAGGCAAAGGACCCAGAAGAGCCAACATAACACTGAAGGACAAGAGCAAAGTTGGAAGACTAAAAATACCCAACGTGAAGACTTACTACAAAATTACAGTAACCAATACAGGAGGGTACTGATAATAGAACAGACAAACAGATCAACAGAAAAGAACAGAGAACCCAAAAACAGATTCACACAAATATAGTCAACTGATCTTTGACAAAAAAATCATAGGCAACACAATGGAGAAATGACAGCCTTTCAGCAAATGGTGCTGGAACAAATGGACATCCACACGCAGAACAATGAGTCTTGACACAGATCTTAAATCCTTCACAAAAACTCAAAATGAATCACAGACCCAAATGTAAAATGCAAAACTCTAACATTCCTAGAAGATAACATAGGAGAAAAATCTAGATGACCTTGGACATGGTGATGACAACCAAAGCACATGTAATGAAAGAAACAATTGATAACCTGGACTTTATTTTTTTTTTTTAATTTTTATTTACTTACTTTGAGAAAGAAGGCTCACACATGAGCAAGAGTAGGGGAGGGAGGAGGGGGCAGGGCAAGAGAGAGAATCCCAAGCAGGCTCCATGCTCAGCATGGAGCCGGATGCAGGGCTTAATTTTACAAGCATGAGAGCCTGATGCCAAATACCACAGATACCTGAGCCAAAATCAAGAGCTGGAAGCTTAACCAACTGAGCCACCCAGGTGCCCAATAACCTATACTTTATTAAAATTAAAAACGTCTCCCCTGCCTGAAAAACTACTAACAAAAAAAATTAAATTAAAAACTTCTCAACTATGAGAGACAGTAACAAGAAAATGAGAAGACAAGCCACAGACTGGGAGAAAATATTTGCAAAAAAACATATTTGATAGAGGTCTGTCATCCAAAATATACAAAGAACTCCTAAAACCCAACAATAAGAAAATGAACAGCCCAATTAAAAATTGGGCAAAGACCTGAATAGACACCCCCCAAAATAGGATATAGAGATGGTAGATAAACATATCAATGATGCTCTACGTCATACGTCATTAGAGAAACACAAATTAAGACAACAGTGAGATACCACTACACTGCTATTAGAATGGCCAGAACGCTGGCAAAACCAAATACTGACAAGGATGTGGATTAACATGAACTGTCATTCTCTGTTGGTGGGAATGCAAAATGGTATAACCACTTTGGAAGTTTGGCTGTTTCTTAAAAAAAAAAAACAAAAAAACAAACTCGTACCTTATGATCCAGCAATCATACTCCTTGATATTCACCCAAAGGAGTAAAACTTATGTCTATACAAAAACGCACACAGAGATGTTTACAGTAGCTTTATTCCTAATTGCCAAAACTTGGAAACAACCGAGATGTCCTTCAGTAGGTGAATGGATAGATAAACTGTGCTACATCCAGACAACAGATAACTACTCAGTGGTAAAGGGAAATGAGCTATCAAGCCAAGAAAATACATGGAGGAAGCTTTAATGCATATTACTAAGTGAAAGAAGACAATCTAAAAAGACTACATATGGGGCGCCTGGGTAGCTCAGTCAGTTAAGCAACCGAATCTTAATTTCGGCTCAGGTCATGACCTCACAGTCCATGAGATCAAGCCCCATGTCAGGCTCCACGCTAACATGGAGCCTGCTTGGGATTCTCTTTCCCTCTTTCTCTCTGTCCTCCCCTACTCGCCTGCTCTCGCTCTCTCTCTCTCTCTCCCCTTCTCTCAAAATAAATAAATTTTTTAAAAACTTAAAAGTAAAAAATAAAAATAAATAAAAATAAAATAAAATAAAAAGGCTACCTACTGCATGATTCCAACCAAATGATATTCTAGAAAAGCAACACTATAGAGAGAGTAAAAAGATAAGTGGTTGCCAGGGGTTAGGGAAAGATGAATAGGCAGATCACAGAGGACTTTTAGGGCAGTGAAACTGATCTGTATGATACTATAATGATGGGTATATTTCATTATACATTTGTCAAAACCCATAGGATGCACACCACCACAAGTGAACCTTAATAAACCATAGTAAACTATGGTCTGGAATGATAATGATGTGTCAGTGCAGGTTCATCAACTGCAACAAACATACTACTCTGATACAAGATATTGATAGTAGGGGAGACTGTGCACGTGAGGGGGGGCAGAAAGAACAGAGGAACTCTCTGTACCTTCTGCCAATTTTGATGTGAACCTAAAGTTGCTCTAAAAAATAAAGTCTATTTAAAAGGAAAAAAAAAACTTCTTAAATTGTCAAGGGAACTTTTAAAATACAGGAACTTTCAGTAATGAGCACTAGTTTTACAGTTTTGTGATAGGATTATTCTCTGAAGAGCATTTTGGTGTGTTATAGTCAGCTAGAGAATTCCCTGTGAAGATAAAAACCAAGGACATATTATTTGAGCTTTGGATATGGCCATCAAAAGTCTCTGCCCCTGTTCGGCTGAGTTACAAGCTGTCTCCCCTCAGCCTGTCCACTCAGCTGGAAAGGAGAAGGTCAGTCCTACATTCTCTGCTCTATAGAATGAGCCCAATCCTTTCATGTGGTCTTGTTCTTCCTGACAGAGGAACAAGTTCTCATAATAGCTCACATTAAGGTATCACCGACTGCCATGAGAGAACAATGCTTAAACACAAAGAAATGAGGTTCTGATCATAGGAACTGCTGTTATCAAGCAAGGGCCGATGGGGGAGAGATTAGGCAGCAGACAACCCCCACCTGCCTCTCATATCACGATGTGCAGCTGCTGGCCCTATCTACCAGTCCACCTTGGGTCCGTTCACATTCCCTTGAAGGACAATTCACTTTCTGAATCCAAATGATTTTTGCCCCTTGGCAACATTTTTCTTTTTAGGGTGCACGGCACACATGGTCTTGCCTTAGGATCTCTGTCCTTACTAGTTCCTCTGTTGAGAATACACTTCCTCAAATATCCGTACGGCTTGCTCCCTCACATGGCAAAGATGACCACTGAGACCGTTTTGGCTCCACTGATTACCCAAGGTCTTCACATTTCTCTAACAGTTTTGTTACCCGTCAGTCACTGACAGATACTCAGAATGTTAGGACTGGAAGGGACCTCAGACACCACCCATTTGATGACTTGACACATCATTAGAATCACCCCAGAAACTCTTTCAATTGTTTTGTTTGTTTGTTTTTAGTCAATAAAGCCTCACAGGCTCCACTTCTAGAAATTTGCTCAAGTGGATCTGAAACGAACCTCATGAAGCTACATTTTTAAAAAAACAGTTCACGTATTTGATGATCACTGACCTAATCTACCACTTCTATTATTTTTTTGTAGAAGAGAAAATAGAAACACAGATCATGAGATCGGGATAGAGAAGATCCCCAGATCAAAGATGCTTCCACTGTATCTGGTACTATGGTCTAGGTTCTCACATGTTCTAGGTTCTCTCATGACATGAGTCAGATTTTTAACTTAATTTTATGTTTAAATGTTTAACAGACTGAACAGATGGGGGGGGGCGTGGGGGAAGGGGGAAGAGAGGATATGAGGCAGGCTCTGCACTGACAACAGCAAGACCTACATGGGGCTCGAACTCACGAACCGTGAGATCATGACCTGAGCCAAAGTCAGACACTTAACCGACTGAGCCAGGTGCCACTAGAATCAGAGTTTTTAAAAATCAGTAAGTGAAACAACTAGCTTAGTGTTACTAAACTGTTTGTTTTTTGCCTTTGGGCAGGGTGAGGCGTGCAAGTGAAAGGAAAGGGCAAATCAAGAAAAAAAAGAGGGGGCGCCTGGGTGGTCAACAGGTTAAGCTCCGACTTCAGTTCAGGTCATGATCTCACAGCTCCTGGGTTTGAGCCCTGCATTGGGCTCTGTGCTGACAGCTCAGAGCCTGGAGCCTGCTTCAGATTCTGGGTCTCTGTCTCTCTCTGCCCCTCCCTCGCTCACACTCTGTCTCTCAAAAATAAACATTGAAAAAAAACTTTGAAAAAAAAGATAGCATTTTAATTCACATCTGTTCTATAAAGACCTGAGAGTATTTTTTTTAAACCTTTCTAAACTAATAAGAGAAGGATTAAACCCTTCAAGATAAACCTCTAATGGATGGATATACACCTGATACCCAACAATCCATATAAATTTGGGATCCCACAGAAGGGGAAGAGAATTGCCAGGGATCTTGGTGTTTCTAGAGCCCAAAGGCTAGATTCTCTTTCTTTGGTGAATTTTGATGGGGAGTTTCATTATAATCTTAGATGGGTCACAGATTACTGTTCTCACCAATTCCCACCAGGGCTTGCTGCATCATTATTCAGCAGTTATTCAGCTTTTGTTACTATAACAATAAAAGGATAAGGCTAAGCCACAGCCTGACTCACAACAGGAGTCCTAACAGAAGAACCAGGAATCATGGACCCGTGCAGCCGAGTATTCCAGTTCACTGTACAGCTGAGCAGGAACTTGAGGGATAAAGGCTTCAGAAGCTGCCCAATGACTTGGGCTGCAGACCCCAGAGTTGGAGTATCCTTGTCCTCTGTCTGAAACACAGTCTTCTGGACATAACTAGTTATGGTAACTAACACTTATCAGAATAAGACCCAGACAAAAGTTTATGTCAGTCGTCAGTCTACATGAAGCAAGTTCACACTCCCTTCAAAACCCCTCTATACCAAGGCTGCTCTGATTCATTCTCAAGAGGAGGCGTGGCCTCAGAGGGTCAAGTTGAATGTTTTTAAACCTAAATTAGACGGGACTTTGCAGCAACATTAAGTTACCACTGCATGCTTTCATTCATTCACATATTCTCAAATTATATCTCTAAATCCCAACCATCAACCAGTGGAAATAAACTCTTAGCTAGTCAAAGAAAATTCTTCATGGCACATAAAATCAGTGAAAAGGGAAGGAATGCAGAAAGGGCAGAAGAACTTGTGACAGCAATACTCAACGCATCTGAAAGAGTCACACCCAGCAATTTCAACCTCTCGGTGAAGCTTGTCACAAAGCACAAGACCATCAGCTGACTAGGGTTTGTTTTTTTTTTTCCTCTACCCACTTCATTCAACCTGTTGGACAGCTACATTTTCTACATAGTATCAAAGCAGAAGAGTTTTCACAGCTAAGTGAAGAAGACAATGAAAAACACTCTCCCTAACCCTGCAACCTGCATTAGTCCTTTTTGCTAAAATCTTCAGAACAGAATTCTTTGGTCTGTTGCCTTAGCATATCTCTCTAAATCTGCGACTATTTTTATATTTCCTTGTCAGTAGTCCTAACTGCTATAAATAAAGACTGGTAGTAAAATCATGGTCAGCCTATCTCTGTGAAGCAGTTAACTAGGGGAAAGAAAATAAACCCTGGTTTCTATACTTCTTTTCTTGTTGAGTAACTACCACAAGCAACCTAAGCCTCTTTCTTTTTTGTAATGAATTCGTTCATCCAGATCGTAGACAAGTCTAATACATACACTCATTAATTCTTTGGCCCTATCTATCCTGGTGATTCTAAAGCAGTACAGAGAGTCTCTGCTGAATCCAAACTCCAAGATATGAAACTTAAAGCACAATTGATTCTGAAGTGCTCTGTTTCAGTTCCTCTTTGGTGTGGGTAGCGTATACTTTTTAAGAAAATGTTATGTCAAATTCTCTCCTGCTATCAGAGAAACAATGATTCACTGATAAGCTTGGCAAATACTCCCGGATTTCTCACAAAAACAGCCTTCTGGACTTATCTAATTTGCTACTAAAGTTTGCAAAATCAAGTTATTAGCAGCTTTGTTGTGGTTGATATTTTAAGAAAAAAGAAGGAAGTGATTATTGAAGACTGCACCCTATGTCCAGCCTCATAACAGTTACTAGACGTGAAGTTTTAGAGAGGATTTTTTTTTTTTACTGACAAACCACTTAAAATGTTTCATCAAACTCTGTAGGTTTTTGCTGATTCTGTGAAATAAATGAACCTCCAATATCTTTCGTTCTAGGGATTAAGGAGAATGGAAGCGAAGATACAGAGGATACACTTCCACCCTGAAAAGTCTGATTCCACGTGGACCATAATTAGAAAGAAAAGCAGGGGCACCTGGATGGCTCAGTCAGTAAAGCCTCCGACTTCGGCTCAGGTCATGATCTCGGCTCAGGTCATGATCTCGCAGTTCATCAGTTCCAGCCCCACGCTGGGCTCTGTGCTGACCGCTCAGAGCCTGGAGCCCGCTTCAGATTCTGTGTCTCCCTCTCTCTCTGCCCCTCCCCAGCGCTCACTCGCACACTCACTCTCTCTCTCTCTCAAAAATAAACAAACGTTAAAAAGAAAAAAAAAAAAATTAAAGAAAGAAAAACGTTTCCTTCTGCACTGAACTGTGGCAGTTTTACACTGTGGCCACTGTTAGGTATCTAACATGACTCCTCTACATGTGTGGACTCTTTCTCTTCACCTTTGAGTAACTGGAAAATCATGAGGAAAGATGGGGGGGGGGGGGGAACCTACTTATCAGTGCACTCAGCTAAGACCACCTAAAATTATTGATTTAAGATACCCAAGAGCAAAGAGGGAGTTGGAAGTCATACTTAACTGACTGCCACCTGACTTGGACAAACAGATAACTCGTGAGCACTCTCGAGCCAGATCCCTACAGTGCAAGCTCCTGTCAATAATTCACTCTACCCTTGAGACTGGCTCAAGAGAAATACAGGAAACCAAGCACAATGCTGCAAATAACGATCACGTTTTCAAGATGGTAGGAAGGGGGAGACAAAGTAGATGAGGTCTACCAAGACAACTGGTCTGACTAGAGATGAATTCCAATTAATTGACAAGTATACGTCATCACTGCGCAAAATTCTAAACAAGAGGAAAAAAAAGTCTCACCACCAAAGAAGTAACTCTAAAGGAAGTTAAAATAAGAAAAGGCAATAATGGATATGAAAAATTTTTGTTAACGTGTTGTTTAAATAAAAATGATTAAAATTCACTGAAGAATATTAAGTTCACTGAAACTGAGAAGCAGAAGCTCATACCAAAATGTTTTGAAGTTTTTAAAAAAACTTTATGTGGCCCTGCATATTATTTTCTTATCCCCCTCACCCCTAAAATGTATTTGGGGAATCTAGAATCATATGAATAAATATAGGGAATACAAAAGGTCCTGATGCTACATCTTAGAATTTCAGAGAAGGAAAGGATTTTTTAAAATAATCTAAACCAACTTCATAGCTTAGAGTTGAAAAGTGAGACACAGAAAAGCCAGGAGACTCCCACATGGTTAAAGGCTCTTCCTGGGCAGCAGAGGTGGGGATCAGGATCAGGATCCAGATCAACTGAGTGCCAATCCATTACTCTTTTGTATCACTCAGCTGTTCTATCTTGATAAGAAACAGATAAAAACAGGGGTGCCTGGGTGGCTCAGTCAGTGGAGCATCTGACTTGGGCTCAGGTCATGATCTCACGGTTCATGGGTTCAAGCCCCGCGTCGGCCTCTGTGCTGATCAGAGCCTAGAGCCTGCTTTGGATTCTGTGTCTCTTTCTCTCTCTCCCCCTCTCCTGCTTATGCTCTGTCTCATTCTGTCTCCCAAAAATAAATAAATTGTAAAAAAAAAAAAAAAAAAAAAAAAAAATTAACTAAAAAAAGGTACAAAAGTGAAATTCTTATCTGAACATTCAAATGTATTTTTCTAATGTACCACATCATTCATTATTGCTCCCTCTATAAATATCTCCCTTTAATTGAGTGGATAGCATGTGACCCAGCCCCTATAAAATGATTTCCACACTTCTCCCTAACTCTCCAATCTACTGGGTTTATACTGGAGTAGATTATATACCATTTTATTAAGTTTCTACTAAAGAAAGACAATGATTTTTATATGACAAAAAGTATATCCTGATTATTTTCAACCAACCAAGAACCATATTGATGGAAAAAGTTTATAAAACATAATTTTAAGAAAACTTCTTATAAGGAAAAAAATATGTAAGTGAATTTAGAAACTTACTTTTACACTAATCATGAGAATCAGAGCTTAACTTTTAACTTTGACTCTCTTTAGTAGTTATCTACATCAGATTCTCACTGCATTTTTCCTTTTGGTTGATATGCAATAAAACTCTTTATAAATATGTTTCAATTAAGAGCTATTACTAATTAAATCAATAAATTCTCCCAAAATGGATGACATAATGAACCTAAAAGAATACAGCAAGTATAATGTTACTCTAAGTAAGCTCCACTCTTAAAATTAGTTCCGGCATAACTCCAGTCCTTCTCATGAAAATAATTTGCCAGAAGAAGCTGGGCTCTTTCCCACCATCCTGCCTCCACCTACCATTCATACTAAGAGATAACTTCCAGTCCTGTGCCCCATCTACCAACTGTGGTGGACCCTCAGGACCGCAACTCGTTTTCCTGATGACCTCTGTGAATAGTATTGTTCAAACTTCAACACAGGACAAGGATGTAACCATTTCTTGCGAGCTGGCTCCAGGATAAGTAAGGAAAAGTTAAGAAAGCAGATGGGTAGTAGAATTGAAACAGTCAAAAAAATAATAAGAACCATGCCTGCACCTTTTTTGTACCGGAAAGGACTTGTTTCCGCACACCCATCAATGGCCCCACGTCCTACTAAAACAAAGTATTCTTAACAAACAAGTTTTGGATCAACAGAATTTCATCCCGCTTGGTACGCAGTGAATTAAATAAACATTTCTCTGAGATTTTAAAACAGAACTGAAGTTTCAAACCTGTTGCTGAGTTCCAAGCGATCAGTGCCCCTTCCTACCCTGGCACGTTTTCGAGTCTTTGTGCATAAAAGCGTCTTGTAAGTCCTCGCAGCACCAGAACCAGCACCACACACACATCTGGCTGAATCCTGCCGGGCCCCTGGCCGGTTTGCTGTCTTCGTAGTGCCGCCACACATGTCCTGAGTGTATGAACTTTCTTCCGGTTTATCCTGACTATCAACATGGACGTGGACACAAATGCTGAAGATCCTTTGCTGTTTGAGGGATACTCCACACTGACCAGCCGTCCTAAGTAATCCCTGTACTCCCTATACAGTAGGTGAGGCAAGCTACTTGGCAGCAGCCTACTAATTTCCTCTTTCAAAAGTTTAAAAAAAAGGAACATTCATTTGTTACGTAAATTAGCCTGCCAAAGTATTAGGAAGTCAGATGTATCCAATGCTATAAAATATGCTCTCAGCAGGACCATTAAAACAGGCAAGTCCAAATCCCACTTCCTACTTTCGTTCCTAAGCTTGTACTCTGGGTCAGCAAAAGACAAAACACTCAACAGGTTGAGCAGCTTGGGCTGACTCACTCCATCTGTGCTCCCCTGTTGGAGATTATGTAGTAGTCAATTAATTGGTCACAAGACCCATTCATATGGCTCTGGGCAAATGCAGTGACTTGCCTTCAGCTGCAAGGTTGTTCTGACATTGGCCACACCACCCTCTTAATGGCTCTCATGTGAGCAAGCGTCAGCTGACAGGTCTTACTCTGCAACCTTGCAAAACTCTACCCATAGCAAGTGAGGGAGATGGTTACGCACAACAAAGGTAGGGCTTGATGTACAGGAGGTGATGTGGGGGAGGGAGAGTAGGGACACATCCTTTCTTTAATACCAAATATACAGATGTGTGTGTATATGAAAAATTACAGAAACACACACATATGTAAGAAAAGTAATAAGTGAGAAGCCATAAATCCTCACAACTCTTGCACTGAATTCCTAATTCCTGGGTATATTCAAGCCAAGAAAGCCCTGAAATACCAGAACACAAGGACAAAAGTAGTTCAGTTTTGACTTCTGACACTAACATACTTCATTTGTAAAATGAAATAATGCTATGGAATTAATATAATTTTTCCATACTACTGTGAGTTCATGGAAAAAATAATTTTTCTTTTAGAAGAAATAAAAAGCACTGGTCCCCAAAACACAGGTCAGATCTTGAAAACTATAAGGGATTGTCTCAACTCCTTTTCCTCTTTCTTATCCTCGAAATTAGGCTGAAGAAAATATTAATAGATCCCTAAAATCTGATGAACCTTTGGCAGGTCTTCAGTTTCAGGAGGTTTTATTTTATTTTATTTTTTAAGTTTGCTTATTTACTTTGAGAGAGAAAGCACACAAAGAGGAGGGGCAGAAAGAGAAAGAATCTCAAGCAGGCCCTGCACTGTCAGCGCAGAGCTGGATGTAAGGCTCGAACTCACGAACCATAAGATCGTGACCTGAGCTGAAATCAAGAGTCATATGCTTAAACAACTGAGCCACCGGGGTGCCCCAAGTTTCAGGAGGTTTTAAATGTATCTTTATACATGGCAGCCAAATATTTCACTCCATAAGCGTGAGAAAAATCTAATGATATCGTGGTAGAGGCCACAATTACCTTATGACATTATTATATATGTGACCCTAAAGTTCCTTTATAACAAACCCAAAAAAGATCTTAAATACATCCTCCCTTTAGAAGTAAAGATTGCAACACACCTACAACAATGACTAGACTTCTCTGCACGTGATAAATTGATAGTGCCAAGGTAAAACCAGATTAGGAGAGAATGAATCCATTTTTCCAGTAACGGGAACACATTTTGACCTTAAAGCTTAACTGTGTGGCCACCATGTGATCATGGGTTCTTCTTTTTTCCCCTGAACTGTCTTTAAAATCACTTTCTCTTTTTAAACAGAGAATCAGAAGCCCACTTATGCAAGCACTGTAACCCTTCCATTTTAGGCACCAGGCAGCTGGATGAGCAAAGGCTGAAAGGAAGGTTATCATTTCCACTTCCCAAGTGGCCCAAGTGAGGCCCCGAATCAATGTCTCCAACACCAAGGGTCCACCTCCTCTAAAATCACAGGAGAAATGAAAGTATAGTTTGCCAAAAAGAAAACCACAGGCCTCACATGGTGTTACTCCAGCCAGACCAAGTCATCAAACCAGAGCTTCATAACTAAGTTAACTGCAGGTTCAACCTCCCCCAGAAATGTCTTCACCTGCCAATCAGAAATTTTCAGATAAGCACCAATGAGGAAATCTATCAGCTGGGTCCCTCCATTCCCTTCCTACAAAGGAAGACGAGACCCCTGCCCTTTCCTTTCTTTCTTTCTTTTTTTTGCACATACCTTTATTGCTCCACTTTCCTTCCCATAAAAACTTTCCATTTTGTACAACTCCTCAGAACACCCCTCTGTTTTCTAGATGGGATATTGCCGGATTCATGAATCATTTGATAAAGCCAATTAGATCTTCACATTTACTCGGATGAATTTTATTTTTTAACACGTTCAATGTTGAAGGGGTAGGATCTTTAAAAATGCCAAAATAACTGAATTTTCTAAAATATGTAGAAGAAATGCTGGGGGAACATACCCCATTTTTTACATGTAAAACTGAATTTAAGTTTTAAAACTAAAGTCTCTAAAAGATGTTTATCTAGGACCTGATGAAAGGACATGAAACCCTTTTTTTAAACATGTATTCTGAACAAATATTTAACCTCATAGCTAGCCACAAAGCTGTCCAATCATTCTGATATTTTACATTTTCCAAAGCCTTAAATTCTCTTACAAAATACAAATTCTATCCCTTATCTCGATGATGCAAACATTTTCAACGATCAGAATAATAAGAGATGAACATGACAATATAATTACGAAGGATAATTGGATGAAATAAGGATCAAAGTGCATTGGGAAAGAATTCCCTTAAATAGAAGCTAAACCACACGGCTCAAGAAACTCTAACTAAACCCCTTCTTCTTCATGTTCCTTCCATTCAGCCAGCCGCCTTAAACCAAACACTATACACCAGTCACTGTTCCTCCCTAACTTCAGTCAGCATACCCTTGATCCAACACTTCCTTGTCTGAGTGGGGCTCAAATTCGGATGCTTTTAAACGGATTGCTGGGCCCACCCCGCAGGGTTTCTGATTCAGCAGTTCTGAGGTGGAGCCTGAGAATGTACATTTCTAACAAGTTCCTAGGAGGCTGTTGCTGCCTGCCTGGGAACCACACATTTGAGAAACACTTTCTTGGTAAAAATTTCATCTGCCTTATGATGACTTCTAGGCTGGAAGATCTTTTTCTCCCTTGAATTACCCTACAATTTTTTTAAACCACACCTTTAACCCTTAACATGTAATTGCCTGGCAACAGAGCGGTGTACATATCTCATGAGCCTAACTAGATCATAAATATTTTGAGTATAAAAAATCTGGGTCTTGGCATTCATCTTTGCACGTCATATAGGTCTTATACTTGGTAGATACTCAACAGATCACTTTTTGATAGGTTCAATACCACTGAATATTTACATTAACACTTTGATATGAATCTGCCTGCAACAAGCAGTGTCAGTGCTCCTTTAACAGTCTGATGCACATTTTCTGACCAAGAGGCTGCTTGTGATTAAACACACAAACTCAACACACACTCTTCCATTTATTACGGCAGAAGTTCCTTTAGAAGCTTTAATATTCCATATTCACTCCAATCAGACTCATGTGGTATCTTAACAAAAAGAACTTCAAAACTTTTAAAAAGTGAAAAAGCCATTTTCTCCGTCCCTCCCCTTAATAATCCTTAATTCCACAGTTCAAAATCTGATAAAACATAATACAGATGTACATCAAAGCCACAACCATTGTACTTAAAAGAGATGCCTCGATAAGACTCCAAATTTCCTTATATTTAAATGGGAGTTTTAAAACTTCTTCAGTAAATGGAAAAACAAGTAATAATTGTATCATCACAACCATTCTTCTGAGACATTAGGAAACTGCTTAAAAGCATACAGTTGAACAAAAATCAAAATGGCTGCTCTAATGCTTCAGCAAAGCTCGATTTTTACAATAACCTTTCCCTTCTCTTCCGCAAACCTCCCCTCCGCCCTTCTTACCCTTTTGTTTCAGAAACCCAGTACCACCCTAAAGACATGACAAAGAAGGCTAGGAGCTTGTACGGTTCCTCCCAAAACCAGTTAGATCCTGTATTTCCCTATAAAACCCCCCCAACCCCTTCCTATCGGAGGGCTTGCAGTTTTTGAAGGCCAGTTTCCTTTGCCTCCTTTGCCTGTCAAAGCAAGAAAGCTATCATTCCTCTTTCTCCCAAACTCTGTCTACATTTTGGCTCCAAAGCACAGAGGTCAGTTTTTGACAATAATCAGAGCAGCTCACACAGTAGCTAAGAGAAAGGTATCTTTAGATCTTCAGTGCCCCAAATTCTGTTCTGTACCTCAGTCTGATCTTTCTTTTTTTCTCAATCTTCTCTTTCCCAAAATGGAATCATACTCTAATATAGGTACCCATACTGTTATTCATTAGCACCTGGATATCCTGCTCTTAAATACTAATATACATACAAAATTTACTACCTATTTGTAATGCTACCCATGGTAAAGTTCTCTATTTCCTTCACAAGGTTCAGCCATGTTTCCACATTTAGAAAAGTATCTGCAGTCACTGCCTGGACTCCCACACTCCACCTGCAGTTCAATACATTGACTGGAACTGCTGCTGACACCACAGATACTGTCATAATTCACATGAACTTGATCAGATGTTAGAGGGAGGATGAGGGAAGTGTGGAAGTACTCTGAGGTCATGTGATATGTGTAAGGAAGGAAGACTACTGGTTCAATTTTTTTTTTTTTTTTTTTTTTTTTTTTAAGTAAACTCAATCCCTCAGTGTGGGGCTCAGACTCACGGCCCCGAGATCAAGAGTCACATGCTCTACCGATGGAGCCAGCCAGGCACCCCTAGTTCCACTTTTTAACCTATATGTGTATTGCTTCCATTCTCACAGCCAGTACTAAGTGGTCCTAGAGAATAGTGCTAAGTTTATAAGTCAAGAAATGGCATTAAGTATCACTCAGATCATACAAGGCAAATATCTGGTACTGGTACTGAAAACACTAGTCCAAATCTCTTTTGCCATTAGCCAAAATCACTAATCAACCAGAACACTGTTTCCTGTTGTCCCCAGACTCCTCTGCAAATCCTTCCAATGCAATGTTCTGGAAACCCACTGCAACTCTAAAGATTTGGCATCTGAGGAAAAAATCCATTCCCATGCCTGATTTAGAGTTGGGACAATTAAAGTCAGGAATGTTTCAAGCTTTTCTGCATTCCCTTGACTTCACACTCTTCAGGTGATAAAAGCAGTGATCACTGTATGTAATGAAAAATTAACTCAAAAGCCACAATTGAGAGAGATGGGTTTAAAGAGAGTAAAAATGAAGGCCTAACATAGGCCCCAAAAAATCCAGTCTAATTATTATCTATAATTCTTTCTATAAAAAATCTTTGCCTATTCACATTACCTTAATGAGAAAAAAGGAACAACAAACAAAGGGGAAGGTGTGGGGTTCCTGATCCAGAGCCACTACAACTAACCATCCTTTTCTTGGGGTAATTCCCTCTCTTCCATGAAACCTTTTCCATATCCACGAACAACGGATCACAAGCCTTTTTACCAGTAGCTTTCAAAGCACAATCCCCAGAAGGAAGCACAAAAAGGTTACGAGATGCTGGCAAACTACTGGGTTTCTTATCTGGGTGCTGGTGCTGTGAATTTATAGCAAGAATATACATATACAAGAATATGTACACTTTTCTGTCTGTATCTTATAGTTCAATTTGAAGTTTATTATTATTATTATTTTTTTTTTTTTTAAGAAAAAGCACTCACGCTAGGCCAGCACAAAAGGATAAGGTAAGGGGATGAGGAACCTTTCTTGAAGCAGTGTGCTTTTAGAGAATGGGCTTTAGAAACAGATCCAGGATCAACACCTAGTCGGTCAATATTTGGCTGTTTCACATATGTGTGATCATGAACAGCTCACAATACCTAAGCAGTGGCCCATCCTCACAAGACTAGTTTAGTGTGCAATCAGAAAAGAACACACCTGCCATAATGCCATGTAAACTTAACTGACAAGCTCAGCACTCAGGAAATTTGGCAAAATGTACAAACTGGGTCACACAAGGTACATAATAACCAGCTAGGTTTATTACGTGCTTATTAACAATGCCAGGCATTGTTCTAACAGTGTTTCAATTTGATCACAGGAAGTTGGTGGCTCTACTATCTTCTTTTAACAGAGAGAATGGAGCACAGAAAGGTTAAGGAACTGGTCCAAAGTATGTAGCTTGCCAGAGGCAGAGCCAGAGCCAGGATGTGAAGTCCAGGCATCCCTGCTAACGAGTGAGCCACACCACTCATCCTCACAGTATTCTGCTGGGAGGTGCACATCTACACCTGACCCTCTGAGGACTGATTTAGGAAGAGGGTATGGAGGAGGCAGTTGGGTATCACTGACTGATAAATTAAGTCAAATTCTTTCTCCTACATCTTGAACCTCATGCCACTTACGATGTTTAGATTCTCACAAATTCAGTCCTCTGTGAGGACAAGGCCCCAGTCATGTGCACTGTGGGTGACTAAGTCTCTTGTCAGACACCTTGCCATGAACCCTGCCCTGCTCTCTGGTAAACAATCCCTGTACAGGAGCCAAGCACACCAGCCATCCCACAGGATGCCTGCTCTGCCCTCCTCTCTTGACCCTGCCCAGTTCAGCCCTTCGGCTGAGGGGCAGACTCCAAAGCAGAGGGATTTTTTAAGCCTGACAAAGTTAGCTCAAGTGTACAATAAAATCAATCCATATTACTTCTCTGACTTAAAAAGAGGAGCTACCTGGGAGACAATTTAGCATTCAGCTTTAGATAAAAGTTACATGAAAATTCAGGATGATCTTGCAGTACCTAATTATAATGCAGATTATTTCCCACTCCCATATACCCATATTTTGAGGAACAAAGCATCTGTCACCCAGCAGAGAAAAGGGTCTCAGCAAATGAAAGAGTAAGTGGCATGTCTTCAAGAAATCTGTGAAGCACAGAAAAATTCTTACTTTACAAAGTTAAATAAAAAGAACAAGATACAAAATTGTATATGTACTTCTGATAACAAGAGTGCTTTTAAAAACCCAAACCTAAAAAAAAAAAAAAGAACCAGAAAGAAATATCAGAATGTCTTTGAATAGCAAGACTAAGAATGTTTCCCCTTTTATTTTTCTCTACTTTCCATTTGTAGGGTATGTATTATTTACAAACAATGGGTGAAGCTACTTTACTTTTTAAATTCTTCCTGCCAAACCAGTAATGATCATTTGATTTCTTTATAACAATTCTGCAGGCTTTATTGTAAGGAAATTGTCAGAGTCAAAACATTTTTAGACAGCTGAAAGGAAAAGCAAAGCATTCACCCTGTAAGAGTGCAATTCTACTCAACACAATTTGTCCTTCAACGTAATTGCTATCATTAAGATTCATATAAGCTAGCAAAAAAAAAAAAAAAAGTATATAGCATATACTCTTTTTCAATATCTAACTAAAAACAAAACTCCCAATTTCCCTTTATTTGGAGACTTAGTTTAGTACTTAGCAGCAATACAATATACATAACAATGACAGGATTTTTAAGCTACACATATTATACTTTTTTTTTTTTGGAAAAGTGCTATTCAAAAGGCTATCTAACCAAGTACCAGCATGCTGGCAACATAAATAAGGAAAAGAAAGATGAGACTCCTGGAGATTCCCAACCTAATAAATGAAACAGTGGTTCTGAGATGAGAGTTACAATAAAACTGTGGCTGTACTGATTTCATTTCTAAACTTTCACATGGGGAAAAAAAAAAAAAAGGCACCAGGCCTGCTAATTCAAGGTTGTAAGGCTCTGCTGTGTAACTCTCCACCCACCAGAAGGGGCTTACTTGCCTTTTTGTCTCAGTAAAATGACTCACCCTTTTTGGAATCAGCTAGTTAACCAGCAATTTAGATAAAAACCTTAATCACTTTTTTTTTAAGGGTCGATATCAGACTTCAATCTATAATCTCTTTTCCTTATGCATGATTTTTACAACTCATGCCATGTTTCAGTGAAATTAATAACCACACAATTACTTTTAAGACTTCCTAAAGTTAGAAACCTTAGCAAGAAAATATTACACAACTTTTAAAGTTTAACTCTGATGTCAAGCTGGGCTGTCACTAGCATTTGGACCTTAGCATAAGTATCAGCAGTCCAGATCTGCTCAAGAAGTTGGAAAGTGAGCCATTGGGCTGGGGTCATCATCTCTGAAATCATTCACAGGTCTCTGATTCTCAGCAAAGCATGTGATCAGGGCACCCAGTTACAAAGTAAAGAAGAGGAGGAGTCTGACCACAACTGAGGGCAGGTGGGGCTGGGGACTTGGAGTCCCATGGACACTCGGATGACCCGGCCAGTGGCCGGGACTGCAGGGGGTGTGGTGGCAGCAATGGGTGCCTGTAGTGCCGTGTGTCTGAGCTAATAAAATGGCTGAAGAGGCAGGATGGCGTGGGGCTGCCTGCAGCCCCTCTCCAGGATGCTGCCTGATGTCTCCTCTCCTCCCCCTGGGGCTCTGCGATATATATAAAATCTTGAAATTTGGTGTGTCTTTTGGGGGGCACCACTGCCTGCCCCTAGGATCCTTTTTTATTTTCTGCACATCACTCATGAGACTGCTGTCCTCCCTGTTAGGGGCATATGCCCCAGCCCCTGCACCACCCCTGCTGCTCCCTGGGCAGGGGGAAGGGGTGGGGCGCATGGTACCTGTAATTATTAAACATGAATTCAATTTGAAAAAAAAAAAAAAAAGTTACCTTGAAGAGCTGTTGCAGAAATTCCTATTCAACACATTTGCTTGCTTGCTCTACTCATTTGACCAAAAACGGCTTTGCATTTTTGCCAGTTTTCAGTGCTCCCAATCTCCCCATCAAAACTGTCACTATTCTTACCAAATTGTATAATTCATGAGAAGCATGCTTGGAAAAAATACCTAGTGGAGAATTCTCCACTATCTCCATCTCCCTTCCATTTGGATGTACAGCTATAACATAAGGAAACTTTTCTGTTGATGCTTTGGAACAGACTTAGCTTGGATTACTCCAAGTCCAAGCCCTAAAATGATGTTAGTACTGAAATACAGCAGCTCACACACCCAAGCCACAACTACAGGTTTAGTTACCCTGGCTGAGCGTTAAACCCCCCTGCAATAAGCCCTCTCATTGTTCTGTACCTTCTTTTTAATTTTTTTTTTTTAATTTTTAAGTAATCTCTGCATCCAACATGGGGTTTGAAATCACAACCCAGAGATCAAGAGCCAGCCAAGTGCCCCCTGCTCCACTGAATGAGCCAGGCAGGTGCCCCCGTTCTGCACCTTTTTACATACCTTGTTCCATTCAGGTAAACTAACCTGTGTCCCACACAAAACTGGTCTCTCAGTCTTTCTGGAGAAGGTTTCATTGCAAAAAGGCCTTTATCTCCCTCTCTCTTACATTTACAACATTAAAAAAAAATTTTTAAGCATTTATAATTTTACATTTGTAACATGGAGATACAACTATTTATCCCACAGAAGAATAAATCATGCAATCAAATTACTGTAAGTGGCATTACACAAACAATAACTATTATTATAACTATTATAGCCCTGGAGATAATTTTGTAACTACAAGTTATTCATTAATCTGTGCTGTAAATAAAACACCAAATGGGATTAAACAAAATAAAAAGCATATGACACTCCTCTAAAATTTATAAAGATATCTTGGGGCACCTGGGTGGCTCAGTTGTTTAAGCATCCAACTCTTGATTATGGCGCAGGTCATGATCTCACAGTTCATGGGTTCGAGCCCCGCATCAGCCTCTGTGCTGACAGTGCAGAGCCTGCTTGGGATCCCCTCTCTCCCTCTCTCTCTCTCTCTCTCTCTCAATAAGTAAATAAACTTTAAAAAAAGGTATCTCATTGGCACTGCAGAATAATTTATGAACTTGCCTTTAATATATGCTATCTAAAGACTTAGGACACCATTTATTTATCCTTTCGAATATTTGATGTGCCAGGCCCTGTTCAGGATGCTGATGATACACAGAAAAATGGAATTCGTGTGCTAACGGTCTCAAGGCAGATGTGGTGGTGGTATAACAGGGCTATCAGGGTTGTGGGGTTACGAGGAGGAGAGGGTCTTAGTAGAAGTATCAGAGTACAAGGCCCTCTCTTCACTCACCACTGGTGACATGAAAGCTGGAGAAGGAGAAGTTTTATCTGGAGCATGTAGTACTTCTGATTCCCTCTTGACCCTTGCCTGTGGAGACATGGCAGTCTACGTCACAACTTCCACTGCCACCACTCTAGTAGCCACAGATACTAAAAAAAAGTTGCTTGGGAGTGGATAGAAATCAACTTATGAGAAGAGAAAGCTGGGAAATGAGAGGCTGGGAAAAAGATATTGGGCTCTGAATCAGCAGACTCTCATTTCTCTGAGTCAGTTCCTCATGACAAGGCTGAGTACTAGGAACTCAGGAGATGCCAGCAACCAGATGAGCAGTCACCGTCAGCAGTGTCTCTGCTGAGAGGGTGTCATACTAGGGAAAGGAACCCGGGACTGGAAGGAAAGAGCTATATCCAGTTCTGGCACCGTCACTCACTAGCCACGTGACTCAGACGAAAGAAACTCAGCTCTCTAAGCCTCAGTTTCCCCAGCTGGAAATAAATGGGTGATGGTGATTCTTATTCTACCTGTCTTAGAAGGATGTTAAAAATATTACACGTGAGCATGTGAAAATCCCTCAAAACTGTATAGCTTTAGACAAATGTGATGTGTTTTACATGCACGTGTTTAAAAGTACTCACTGTCCTATCTGAGTTGCTACACTCACAGATGACTGCATTGTATATATACAACACGAAGCCAAGACAAATAACTTTGGCCACAATGACATGTGGCAAATAATAATTTTATCCAAGAAAATCAGTCACCTCTCCCCCCACCCCACCCCAAAATACGGCCAATTCTCTGGAAGCTCCAGGCAATTAAGCCATCTAAAATAGACTCATTGCAAAGTCCCTTAGGAATAATAAACTCTAGAACAAATTAGTGCAACAGCTAGAAAATTATATCTATGAAATAATTAGCTTTCAAATTAACATAAAGCATTCTCTCTTCCACTGATAAATTCCTTTTCCACCTCCTGTGTACTTTCAACCATACCAGCTCCCCTCTGAAGACACCCGTCCTCTAACTCTCCAAGTCAGATCCTCAAAGTTTTTCCAGGACCCAAACCAAGGGCCATCTATCCCATAAAAACTCCCCACACCACAATGACTCTTTTCTGAAGAGGTTTCAACATCTATAAAGGGAAGACAGAATGGGCTCTATACGCAATGCCTCCGGAGGATTCTCTATTTGTTTCTTAAAGTGCAGAATCTCCCAACAACCATGGTTCAACTTTTCCCATTGGCCACACCTTAGACGACAGTCTCTGTGCCTTAACACGCTGCCATGGTCACGGTGTAGGGAAGAAGAGCTGTAGGCCATGAACAATTCCCACACACAAAAAAACACACGTGGAAGTGGTGTTTGTCCAAAGTAACCTTGAATCTGCATTTTTGTAATAAATAATTCTCAGATTTCAATGCTTTGCCACTATTGTAAGGTATAAATCTCTCCTCATACCTCACCACATACACAATGTTAGAATGTCTGTTATGAACTCCTAAACCAAATGACAAACTTCTTGAGGACATGCACACATCTTTACTTTCTGTTGTGTTTACATGTGTAGCTCAGCTAACACTGAGCAGAGAGAAGGCACTTAGTAAATGGCGCTTAAGTTAGAACTAACCTCTTTTCTGTCACATTTACTGAGGCTGCCTCACAAATAGCTGTTCACTTAAATTATGGAAATAGTCACACTCTCAGGGAAAACAAAACTCTATTATACCACAGCACAAGGTGACATAGATTCAAATGCTCCTTTGAAAAATAATTACACATTTAAAAATCTGACCGTATTTGATTAGTCCAAAACACAATCTAATGATAACCCTGATTCCTAAAGGGATTCAGTCATGCACCATCCAGCAGAACTGTCGTGAATGTCATGAATGTTTATTTATTATAGGAGTATTTCCAAAGGAAAAGAAAAAACTTCTTAGGGAGAAGTTTTCTTAGCACAGAGGATTTTTAGTATTCATGACAGGATTTTTTACAAGAGCTATATTCAGGTACATCAGCAACTTCAATGACATTAAAACTACAAATGGTCCCAAGAATTTGGTCTTTAGTAGTGGCACCGTCTAGGGATGCCTGGGTGACTCAGTCAGTGAAGCGTCCGACTTCAGCTCAGGTCATGATCTCGCAGTTCGTGAGTCTGAGCCCAACATCGGGCCCTGTGCTGACAGTGAGGAGCCTGCCTGGGATTCTCTCTCTACCTCTCTCTCTGCCCCTCCCAAATTTGTGTTTTCTCTCTCAAAATGAATAAAATTAAAAACTTTAAAAAAAAAAAAAAAAAGTAGTGCCACTCAATAGTCATTTTCAAATTATTCCCTGGAAATTCAAAGGGAGCACTAAAACACTGTCCACCAGAAATATATTGCAAGTCCCCTATATAATTTAAAATTTTCTAGTACCCATATTTTTTAAAGATTTTATTTGTAAGTAATCTCTAAACCAGTGTGAGGCTCAAACTCACAACCCAGAGATCAAGAGTTCCATGCTCTACTGACTGGGCCAGCCAGGCACCCCTCTAGTACTCACATTTTAAAACAGCAAAAGGAAACAGGTGAAGTGAGTTTTGACAATTTATTTTATTTAGCCAACATATACAAAATCTTATTTCAACATGTAATCAATATAAAAATTAATGAATGGTTTTCCATTCATCTCTTCACACTAAGTCCTTAAAATCCACTGTAAATTTTCTACTTCAAGAACATCTCAATTCAGACTAGCCACATTTCAAGTGTCCACCAGCCACATGTGGCTACCCAGATGAGCAGCACAGCTCTAGAAAACTCTGGAGAAGAATTACAGTGGTGGTGTATGCATATGATTTGCCTCTCCTTTGTTTCCAAACCCCATCACGATGACCCATGAGAAAAAATACAAAACCTAACCTGGTGGCCGGTGGGAAAATTTGGAAAGCAAGTGTCCAAGTCAGAGTGTCCATGGTTGTCAGTGAAACCTTACAGACAGTCAAGAGGAAGCTGGCTCATTCCAGACCCCCACGCAAACAGAACTGAGAGAAATCATTACCTCTATTTACCAAACCGTAAGTATGCACGTTTGCCGATCTCAAATGCTATAATAATGAAAATCACATGACAAGGGAAATGAAAATTGAAGAACTTGGGACACCAAGAGATAACAGAGAAAACTGAGGAAGTATAACATCAACCTAGCTCCTCTATAGAATAAAAAGGATCTCATGACAATTAGTCAACACTTTGGACCAACCCTTCACTATTCACCTCATTTCTCCCCTCTTCTCCCTAAATCTAATCAACAAACAAATCTTGTTGATCCTTCCTCATGTCCTTCCCATGGTACAAAGGGGGTGTAAACCAAAAAGGTGTATTGTACTCTGTGCAGTAAAGAACCCTGCCACTCATTTAATACTCTGCACAGGCCTCTTTATATCTGCTTTTACACCAGGACTTTTAAGATTCCTGGAACGTGTCTCAGGGTTCTTGGAATCTCTGAAAACATGCACACAGTTACACCCCATGGGCACTGAAATTGTCTGTTAACTCTCTGGGCCCTCTGATCACAACATCATCCCTTGGGAACTCAACATTGTTCCCATCAAGGGTCAATCCAACAACCAATGTGCTTGCTGTTCTCTGGCTTTAAAAATACCCTTGATTTCTACCCCCAACCATTTTCCAATATGACTGTGACTACAACCTCCTAGTCTTCTAGCTATCTTATTCCCTCCAAGCCTGACCTCTGACTACATAATCATCCTGTTTCTTCTTCCTGCATCACACCCATTTTGGCTTTACTTACTTATTTTTCAAGCCCTACAATTCAGCTTTGATTTGATTCCCCACCTCATCATTCCCTCAAGGTGGAACAGCCCCCAAAACTCAGAATAAATTGCCCATTTACCTTTTCCACTCTAACGTTGCACAACTTCCATTGTACAATCAATTCTCATCATTTGCACTACTTATGTTCTACAAAGTCTCTGCAACAACTGAATTGGAGAGTAATAAACCATTGCTTTCAGGGGAAATACAGGGTTAAGTTCCTGGAGGTCTGTGGCCACAGTGTTTTCATCAATTGATTAATATTTAATCTTGGGGTGTCTGGGTGGCTCAGTCAGTTGAGCATGTGACTCTTGATTTTGGCTCAGGGCATGATCCCAGGGTCATGGGATCGAGCCCACCGTCGGGCTGTGTACTTAGTGTGGAGCCTGCTTAAGATTCTCTCTCTCTCTCTCTCTCTCTCTCTCTCTCTGCCCCTCTGCCCACTCAGGCACACACACTCACTCTCTAAAATAATTTTAAAAAGATACTTATGTAAATATATATACATATATGTATATAATATACATGTATTATTGCTTCATTAACATTGAAATCACAGCCAACAGCACTACAACTCATGCCTGAATGAAGCTTACCTAACATATATATGGTCTCTATATGCACAATACATCACTGCCTTCCTCCCTTAGGAACACTAGACAGCACTTCAGCCCAATACTTTGGGGTCATTTTAAACGGCAAAATCACCAACAAAAAGCACAAAGATACAAAACAAAAACAAAATCCAACCAAACAAAAAACCCAACCTCAACACTAAATAGACTGAAAAAAGAAAACAAAAACAAAAACAAAAAACTGGTTTACAGTATGAGAGCTGATATAAGAAGGTTGTCCTGGGGCGCCTGGGTGGCTCAGTCAGTTAAGCGTCCGACTTTGGCTCAGGTCACGATCTCGCGGTTTTTGAGTTCGAACCCCGCATCAGGCTCTGTGCTAACAGCTCAGACCCTGGAGCCTGCTTCGGATTCTGTGTCTCCCTCTCTCTCTGTTCCTCCCCCACTCATGCTCAGTCTCGGTCTCTCAATAATAAATAAACATTAAAAAAAAAAAAAAAAAAAAAAAAAGGCTGTCCTGCCAGACCTGGGCTCAGAATATGCACATCAGGTGACTCCAATATTTGCTACTCTGTGGATGTCCCTGAATGACCATAAAAACATCACAAATATTGACTTTGGGGTTATAAACAAATTTTAATGAATAGGCGAACTTACAAAGCTAGAATCCATGAATAATGAAGATGGACTGTAGTTAGTATCTGATAGGGTTTTTGTGGTGATTTCCTCTGCTACACTGAAACCTCCCTGAGAGCAGATCATGTCTCAATCTTCCATTTGTTCCCAGAAATTAGCACAGTGCTTGGCATACAGAAGCCACTTAACCACATGCATCTTTGCCTCCTATGAGAAAAAGCTTTGCTTTTTCTAGTCTAGGGGAAAGACTAGATAGACCCTGGTCTCTGAGTCTCACTGTCTCTCACCTGCTCAGGGACACTGCCTCCACCACCTCTTACCTATCCCAGCCCTTAATAATGCACTCAAAATTATCAATTTATATAACCTTCACCCTTTATTCTATACAAGGCAGAGAAGGTGTGGGAAATGAAACACACATGGTCATTACTGACGGCATACATTGACAGTTGGGCAGGCATTACCCTCTAAGCCTGTGGAAAGCAATGACATTCCAAAAGAGAATTTCCTGCATTTAGACACTGGCCAGCTGTGACTAGTAACATTCCTACTATCACAAACATACCAACATGAAAACTTCTTAAAGGTTCTCAATGCAGAAACAAAAACAAAAATGAAACAAAAAATATCTAAAGCCTGGAGTATTTGTGAACACAAAAAGAAAGAATGAAGTTACAGAGCCATGTAGAAACAATACTGGAAAGACAACAAGAATAAAAAAATTATGAGCTCAAATATGAGAACAACATATATATTTAGCATTTAACTATATGGGAAGATAAAAACCTAAGAAAGTGCTAACTGGGGGGGGGGGGGGGAACTGAAAAATCAAGGCATCTACCAAGCTTAGAGACTTTAGTCACTTAACAAGCATTAAGCACTTTTGTAAGGCCTCCTTGCCTCTACCTTGGTACCCTGTTAGGTCCTATTACACGTTACAATGGAACAGGATGAAATAAACTCTCAGGAACTGAACTGCTCAGGGCAGGGATGTGTCTTACTCATTTCTGTATTCTACCAATTCATTATATCTGAAATATCAAAGATGTTCAATAGAAGTTTTTGAAGATTTATTGTATAGGGTCTACAAATCCATTCAATAACTTTAGAGTTCAGAGTACAAATCAGAAACATTATAAAGTGTGGTCAGAATACATGGCTTTCCTACAAAAATCAAGTTAACCTATAATACAGCCATTATTCTAATAAATAAGTGAACTGTTCTTCATAACAATAATATCTTTAACATCTTAACCAAGGGAAAATGCCTTCCAAGTGGTAAGAGGCTGCTATTTTACACAGACACACCTAGATACATACACACACACACACACACACACACACACACCCCAATCCTGCTCTTAGGGGCTATGCGGGGAAGGAAGGATGGCAGGAGAGTGCTCAAAAACCAAGAGGATAAGGAGTAGTTGTTGTTGCAGGAAAGTATAGCTTTAAGAAGAATAATATGAATAATATGCATCATGAATGCATCACAGTCCCCTCTTGGTCTGAGAAACAGACTAGTTCAATGAGGAAGCATCACTTCCTCATGTGGAGAAACACTGCTCTAATGTTTTCTGACTTTGCACAGAAATAAGGAACCGGGTGCCTGGGTGGCTCAGTCGGTTAAGCTTTCAAGTCTTGATTTTGACTCAGGTCATGATCCTGCAGTTCGTGAGTTTGAGCCCCAAATCAGGTTTCACACTGAAAGCACATGGAACCTGCTTGGGATTCTCTCTCTCTCTCTCTCTCTCTCTCTCTCTCTCTCTCTCTCTCTCTCTTTCCTCCCTCCCTCCCTCCCTCCCTCCCCTGTGCTCACTTGTGCTCGCTCTCTCTCAAAATAAATAAATAAACATTAAGAAAAAAAGAAAGAAAGAAAGAAAGAAAGAAAGAAAGAAAGAAAGAAAGAAAGAACGAACCAATGACAAGGGGTGACTGGAGATGGGGAAAGGTCTAGTAAGCCTGGGCAGAGGTTACAGTGCTCTCATCTCTTATTGGTAGACAATGGTAACACCAGCAGAAGCACAGATAAATATACCTAATTAACTTCCCGGTTGGAGCCATAGTAGAAATGCTCTGAAATTTTTCACAAATTTCCCTGGATAGCAATCAAGTCAAAGGTCACACTCAGTAGAAGACAGTATAACAAGTGGTTCTTTACTTACTTAGCTAACACAACTGAGCCACTCTATGAGCCTAGCACAGTACTTTGCTCTCACTACTTCATCTAATTGAGACTCTATTTCTGTTTTTAGATGGAAAAAGTGAGATAGAAAGTAATTACTTTGGAAAGAATTCTTTGGAAAGAATAAAAGGCTATATAATAAACTGTAAATACTACACACATATATATACATTGGCTGCATATAGAAAGTGATTAGAACAGTGCCTGTACATAGTCTGTGCTCACTAAATTGTATTATTATCCTTATTCTATCATGGCAGATAAGACATAGGAAGGCAAGAACAAACAAGAAATGGAACTTGTTTTTCAAATTACACTGTTGTGAAAGTCCAGTTTGGAGTTAACCTTTGCTTTTTACTACTGTCCCTTGAAAATACAAAAGTTTACAGCAGTTAATTGTTAGTCTCATTCTCCAAGTACTCCAAATTTTTAATGGCATTAATCAAAAGAATCACAGCAGCATAGCAAACCCCTTCTTCCTTCTTCCTTTTCCCCTAAGTAAGGCATTATTTTCACCTGGAACACCCTACCATCAGGGGATCTGCCATGACCATGCCAAATGACTACCACCCCTAGAGTAGAAAAAAATCTGTTACTTTCAGCCAGAAGCTATTTTACTCTTACATAAGCTTTTCCTTTTACATTGTTTTTATTCTTGACTATAAAGACAGAGCTAGTAAGGAGGAAAAGTTAAGTGGCTACATTATGGCCATAGGCACACCTGATTGCCAACAAAAGCTGAATGCCGGGAAATCCTGTGATTTCCAGGGAGGCTGTAACAATTATTAGATTAAATCCAGATTGTGGTCAACATCAATCGGGTGTTCCTCATGAGTCTAGCCTGTTCTCTGTGGAACCCACTTTAACGTTTTTTAACGAACACAGCAACCTTTCAGGAGGCCTGTCCTTATATTCAGCCTCTTCTGTCACAGAATAAACTACACTAAAGCAATAATGTGTTACAACTCCAAAAGCTTCCATAATGAAGCCAAAGCTAAACTAGAAGATGATCGTTTCTATCACCTCCCTTGTCCTAAAATTACCCACATCAAAAGTTCCAAATAAAAGCTTAAAAGGTCTCCACTAAAGGAAAGGAAAGCTGAGGTCAAAGACGTTAAGCTTACGACATAAGGTGACACAGCCTTGCTTATTTATGTATTCAAACATTTCCCAAGTGCCTATATTAAGTGCCAAGAGCTGTATCCCAAAGTGAATAATACAAAGATGGCATGGTTGGGGCACCTGGGTGGCTCAGTTAAGCATCCAGCTCTTGACTTCGGGTCAGGTCATGATCTCACCGTTTGTGGGTTGATGCTCCACGTTGGGCTCTGTGCCGACAGCTCGGAGCCTGCTTGGGATTCTCTGTCTCCCTCTCTCTGCCCCTCTCTCACTTGTGTGCTCTGCTTCTCTCTCTCTCTCTCTCCAAATAAATAAATAAACTTAAAAAAAAGAAAAACAAAGATGGCATGGTCATCCCTCGCCCTAAAGTAGAGAGGGAGGGGTGTGCACAGGCAACTCCAGTCCAGCAGGTAGGGTGCAAAGTGCAATGATGAATATGAGAAAGAGCAGGAGGTACATATACCTAGGCCACTGGAGAGCCGGGCATTATCAGCACAGGCTTCCAGATATCAGCACATACTAAGTGCCAGGCATTGCTCTCACATCGCAAAAGCAAACCCATTTAAATCTCACAAACATGCCATGAGGTGGTTACTACTATTCCCAATGTACCAAAGAGCAGCACAGTACAGAGCTGTTCAGTAACTCATTCAAGATCTCACAGCTCTTAAGTGATGGTGTCAGGACTGGAAACGTGAAGTCTGGTTCCAAAGCCCACACCCACTCGTAACCACCACACTAGGTAGGAGTCAGTAGGTTAGGTAGAATGGAGGAAGTGAGTTCCAGGCAAAGCCATCTTTATAAAGGGAAAGCTCAAAGCTTTTTGAGGAACTGAGACAAGTTCACTTTGACTGGTGTTAAGTGTGAGGGGAAGAGCAAAGAGAAACGAGACCGGGCCAGCCATGTGAAGGAGCTTAAAGGTATCTTTAAGAGTTAAAGGTTATAGCTCTGAGCACCTCAATACCAAAATCTAATGAAAATAACACAAAGGTTCAGCACACAAAAGAACACAAGGGGTGCCTGGGTGGCTCAGTCAGCTGAGCATCCAACTTCGGCTCAGGTCATGATCTCCTGGTTCGCGAGTTCAAGCCCCACATTGGGCTTTGTGCCGACAGCGTGGAGCCCGCTACGGATTCTCCGTCTCCCTCTCTTTCTGCTCCTCCTTTACTTGTGCTCGCTTGTTCTCTCTCTTTTAAAAATAAACATTAAGAAAAAAAATACAAAAAAAAAAATGCAGATTTATGATCATTAAAAATAAAAAAAGATGCATTTTAGTTACAAATTCATAGCAGCTTTTATTAAAGTACAAAACAAAGGAACTTGCCATACTTATAGGACTAAAAATTGGCTGAGGCCCAATGCCTCAGGTCTGTGTTCCAGATCTGGCCATATCCATTCCAGCAACTATCTCTGTGACCTTGGCCAATAAGCCTGTTTTCTATTCTATACAATACAATTGCTTTGGAAAATAAAACCCATGGAAATGTGAACTATTACAGTTAAGTCCATCTTATCAATTACCCTTTCTCTGAAATACTGGTCTTTAATACACAGCAGCACATTCAACCGATATACATCTCTCCCCACAATTTTTATAAAAGAAAATCATGGGGAATATGTTTTATTTTTATTTTTTTTAAGTTTATTTATTGAGAGAGAGAGCACATGCATGCGTGTTTCTGAGTGGAGGGAGGAACAAAGAGAGAGAGAGAGAGAAGGAGACAGAGAGAATCCCAAGCAGGCTCTACACTGCCAGTGCAGAGCCCGATGTGGGGCTTGAACTCACAAACCGTGAGATCATGACCTGAGCTGAAATCAAGAGTAGGACACTTAACCGAGCCACCCAGGCACCCCAAAAAATTGGTTTGCATCGCATGCAATTCCTAACTTCAGCCTCCTAATCCTACAGCATGGCTTGTTTCTGCTTTGAAACTATCACCACTACATTGCATGGGCTAAACAGATCTTTCATTGTCTTTGCCAAGGAAAAGAAATGATTCAATTAAAAGGACCTTTAGCTTATCCTACTCATGGGGGGCAGGGAATATTCCTAACTTTCTCAACAACATCTAAGTACAAGATCCTCCAACGCCTGATGGCCCCCTCCTAGACTACTGGGAGATGACAGCAGCCACCTGGAGTCACAGGTGCTCCTGTCTCAGATATAAAATTCAAATCAAAGACCTGGGGATTAAGAGGAAACTCGGGGCCTTAAAAAGCAATACTCAGAAAATAATCTCTCCCCCTGGTGTTTTCTATCCCTATCCCACTAAGAAATTACCTCATCCAAGCAAATTAAAGTGGCAAATTAAAGGTATAGCATCAATGAAGAAGAAATCACAAAGAATAATACGGAGAAGGAACCTCCCAGAGATCAGATTGCAATACCTTTGATTCTGGTTAATCTGTCACTACATCTTTAGGAAACAGGGAGCAAGAAATCTCACAGAATAAAGGTTGCAGAGAGTCGACTATCAGAACCTCTCCTCTTCCCTAACTAAAGTGCAGTCTTTGGAAAATAAAAACCGCTGTCAACTCTTATTACCATTTGAGAATAGGCGTGATTTATGGGTGAAATAAATACTTTCAAGCCCTGGTTGGCCCACTTATTTCAAAACTGATACCCATAAAATTCAAATGGGAGAAATGAACTTCTGATAACCCAATGAAGTTGTAATAGTATATGGTTTATGTACTAGTAAACTTAGGTTTGGGGTTTGTTTGTTTTTTTAACCATGTCCATGAGAAACCAAAATAAGCATTCCTTTATTCATCTGAATCTCATTTGCCATTAATGTTTTCATGATGTTAACTTCATTAGTAGACAGGTATTTGGCCACTTGTTTTTATGAGGATAAAACAGTGTGAAGCTAGTGGGATATTTATCTTAGACAGAGAACTGGATTAGGACCAGAAAACAAAAGTAGGAATAAACAAACATTTCTCTGGAAGGAGAAGTATAAACAGAGTGGTCTTTCCGTGATGGGTGTGAACACTGAACTGAACATTTTTGTAACTGATATGAGTTACCGAGTGGCCAGGGATAGGGCCATACTTATAAATGGCACTATACATTTTCACCAGGAAAATGCCCAACTAAAGGGAACACACAGAAGATCTTTCGGGGTCCTTTGAACAAACAGATAAGTAAATGCCAAATGAATTTTGATTTGGACAAAAGTCTGGTCAGTTTAGGTAAAGGTGGTGTTCAAGCTATTCTTATGATAGACCAAATCTCTAAAAAAAGGATATCCTTACTAGAATATGTCATACATTTCTTGGCAGTGAACCTCAGAAATCTAAAGTGAAACTTGTATAGAAAAAAATAAAATGATCTATAGAGAAGTCTCAGGTTAAAAAAAATTACATCACCTGGCAGCTGAAAAGTAATTACAAAAAGGGGGTAAACAAAATAAATGGGATAAACACACTTGCTGGTTAATTCTGAAATACAAGCACTAAGAGATATTCTTAAAGCTTCAAAGAGGAAAATTTATACAAAAATTTTAAAAGGAATTCTAGATAACAATAAATTTATATTTCTCTAACTAGAGGTACTGGCTGAAAATAAAGAGGTTTAAATAAGTATATTTAAATATTTACTGAGCTCCTATTAATGGACTCAGTGCTATGCTATGCACTGCAGGAACATACGTATAATGTTCCCTGCACTTAAGGTATAATCTGGTAGTGCTTGGACAATTAAAAAACAAAACAAAACAAAACAAAAAACCAGCTAGTAGAATGCGGTAAGTGCCATAAAAAAAAAAAACAAAAAAAAAAACAAAAAAAAAAACAAAAAAAAAACAAAACTTGAAGTTTAAGAGTTCAGAGGGCGCACCTGTTTGAGGCAGTCCACAAAGACAATCCCAGAGGTGGCATCTGAACGGAGTTTGAAAGAGCAAATAGAATTGTGACAAAAGTAATCTTGGGGAAGTGAATAGAAAAAGAAAAGTCTTAAGAACAAAATATGGGTTTCCTGGGCCCCCTGGCAAATACTGGCTTAGTATCTGCCCTAATAACTACTGCCTCAAGAACAGCACTGTTTGTGGAGTATCCAACTGCACCTCAAATTCAGCATGTGCAAATCAAACGTATATACTCTCTTTTTAGAAGTAATTTCTCCTTACAGCTGTCCTATTGCCATTCACCCAGGTTACTCAGGCTCAAAACCTTGAAGTTATTTTATATATTACTACTTTTTTTTTTTTTTTTTAGTAAGCTCTACACCCAACACAGGGCTCGAATATACAACCCCAAGATCACGGGTCTCATGCTCTTCCGAATGAGCCAGCCAGGCGCCACAATATTACTATTTTTTAAAAATTATTTATTCTCTTCATTTACAATTCACTCTCCCTCTTTCATATCCCATTCAGTTTTTCCTCTAAAATATGCCTCATATACATTCCTCCCTGCATACCAGTTAGGTCCTCAAAGAAACTACATTCAGAGAAAGCAATGGAAGACATATAAGCCCTTAATTACTTGCTAAGTTTTGATGCCAAATCTCACCCTTAAATCCTAGTAAGCTGGGCTGGGCCAGACTCTGGAACTGGATGGGACCAGATGGAGAATTCTAGCTATCAGGATTTTAGGCCACCCAGAGCCTAAACCAATGCAGGTCAAATGAGCTTCTCCTCTGCCCCCAAAAGGTCACAGAGGAACTAATCTGGTGGTGAAGAAAAACCCTCACTGGGAATTCCAGCCAGCAAGGAAAAGAAAAGAAAGAAAAAAAGAAAAGAAATATAAAAACTCCTTGCTGCACTTCTTAGGGCAGAGTTGGGCAAGGCCCCATATCCCAAATATTTCTAGGATGGGAAGAAAAGGGGAGTCTCCTAAACAAAGAGGTGATAACTGATGGATGAATAATACTTTAGGATTTGTTATGAAGGAGAAGAGAGACCCTGTTATTTTCTCCTTGCGGATTACTGTGTCCCTCCTCCACTAAAAGTATCTCTGAGGTACTAGAGACCTAGTGCCTTACACATAAAGGTTTCTAAAATAAAAGGAAGGAGAACAGGTCTGACATCATGGCAATACTTTAATCCAAGGTAAATTACCTACTTACTATGGTCTGCTGATTGGACCACAACAATTCTGGCAATCAGGATGCCTGGGTGGCTCAGTTGGTTAAGCATCCAACTTCGGCTCAGGTTCTCAGTTCATGGGTTCGAGCCCCGTGTTGGGCTCTGTGCTGACAGCTCAGAGTCTGGAGCCTGGAGCCTGCTTAGGATCCTGTCTCCCTCTTCTCTCTGCCCCTCCCCCACTCATGCTCTGTCTGTCTCTCTCAAAAGTAAACATTAAAAAAACAATTCTGACAATCAAGTGCCAATTATGACACAATTCTGAAAAGAATCTTCCTCTTAAACAACTACTTCACATGCTAGTAGGTCAAGGCAAGCTCAAGAGAACTCACATAGCTACTGTTGCGTTCAACACAATATTGACTTTAACGGTCCAAGCTGTAAAACTCAATACTCGGAATACTCCAAAGAGCAGTACAGCACGGTAATCAGGTGGAAGATCAAAGTCCAGCACACCCTGGACTTGAAGGAGGGAAGACTGGAAGAAGGAAGACACAATGACGAACAAATTATGAAGTGCTGAGTTTGCGCCTACTGGAACTAGGCTGCTTTTTAATGGCTTTATTTGGAACGAGCAGAGGTTGCACACTTCTCTTGGCACATTATCTAAACTAGTACTGCATGAAACTATTAGGGGCAGTACTTGGCACTTCATAAGATTACTGGACAATTAAAAGCTTTTCCTTTTTCTTGTTTCCTCATTTTCCCATTCCCAGCACCCCCCTTTCCATTTGTAAAAAATGTGACTTATCATGAGTAACTGAGCTAGTCTTCAAACACACACTCCTCTCCTGGGTGTAAATCTGGAATTTTAGGACACGGCCAAAACTGGCTTTTCACCAATGACTGGAAAATTAATCAACACAAGAAGCAGAACTATCAGGAAACTACTTAAAAGAAAAAAAGAGGTCCTGAGATACAAAAAGAGATATCTGGGGCTGGAGAGAGAGATGAACAAGCTGAGCACAGAGGATTTTTAGGGCAGTGAAAATATTCTGTGTGATATTATAAGGATGGATACATGCCACTATGCACTTGTCCAAACTCACAGAAGCTAAAATACCAACAGTGAACCCTAAAGTGAACTACAGACTTTGGGTGAATATAATGGGTCAGTGTAGGTTCATCCTTGGCAACAAATGTACTACACCGATGACAATAATGAAGGAGGCTATGCGTGCGTGAGAGCAGGGGCTGCATGGGAAATCTCTGTACCTACCCCTCAATTTTATTTAAATCTAAAACTGCTCTAAACCACTAAAGTTTTAATAAAACAAAAAAACAAAAAGCAAAACCCAGATAACTATATCTGATAGGTTTACCAAGCATGGGTTCTGTCACAGGCTGGGAAGAAAGTCATAAAAGGTGGGAGCATGATGTTACTGGCTTGTGTTAAGGCTTTTCCCTTTGGAGATGAGAGGTCTGGGACTGGGGGAGAGCGGGAAGACTAAGAAATACAGATAAGTTCTGCTTGCTGATATCATACACAGTAAAACTGCACTAACTTGGATCCCAGCACCAAAAGTTAGGTTAAGGTCCCTGTGCTGAGCAACACGCTTCACCAATCCATTACTCAAAATTGTAGTGGCTCCCCGAATGCCTTCAAAGAAGGAACTCCACTTTTTGATGACGACAAGCTACCTGCTATCTCCCTACAGTCTGGAGATGCTCAAGAGATGGGATTAATACAGGGAAGTAGCTAGAGAAACTGGGGGGAGAGACATTATATTTAAGTCTCTTGAGAGTTCCGAGAGCTGCCATTTATCGAATGCCTGATAGGTACCAAGCACTGTGTAACACAACTGACATATATTTAGTCCTCATAACAACCTTACATGAAAAGCGATTTTACATCCATTTTACAGTTGAAAAAATTTCAAGAGAGGATGATGTGGCATACCTTGTAAGTGGGGGAGCCAGGTTTGAACACAAGAAATGCAGACCCATAACAAAGTCCCTACACTTTCTATAACCTTCAAGGTATACACAATCTATAACCTTCAAGGTATAGATTGAAGACCCCTCATCGTCTCTTTGGGATACTTAAATTTACACTGAAAATTAATAATGCTTTCAAGGCCCTGCACAATCTGGTCCCAATGGATCTTGCCTCACTGGAGCATTCTTATTTCAAAACAAAAAAACAAAAAAACACACAAAAAAACAAACAGTTCATTCATTAATCCAGGAACACTTCTAAGATAAATCATCTTCCTCCTCTTCATCTCTTGGAAACTGTTTTCCCATCAGATTTTATCTCCTCTGTAAAGCCTCCCCTAACCAGCTCAGATTAAAGAGCCCTTACGGTTTGCTTTCATCTTAATCTGACACTGGATATTTGGCCCAGGAGTCCACTGCTTCTCATATTATCACTTAGCTTTTTACACTTAATATCTATTACTTGCCACAATTAAAATGGGAAGCCCCCCCCCCCCCCCCCCGCCCCGGGGCGGCTCAGTTGATTAAACGTTTGACTTCAGCTCAGAATCTGGATCTGAGAGAGCAGTTTGGGCATTTACATCTTTCTAGATGACTTTAATGTCCAGCCAGATTTAAGAACCACAGGGTTTGGGGTGCCTGGATGGCTCAGTCAGTGGAGTGTCTGCCTCTTGGTTCAGGCTCATGTCATGATCTCACAGTTCTTGAGTTCAAGCCCCACAGCTCTGCGCTGACAGTGCAGAACCTGCTAGGGATTCTCTCTCTGCTTCTTTTTCTGCCCCTCACCTGCTCATTCTGTCTCTCAAAACAAATAAATAAACTTAAAAAAAACAGAACCATGGGGACTAACTAAAGTACTGATACATGCATTTATTCAATGGAACAGGAGGTAACTTATCAGCAAAACGCAGAACAGTATACAGGCAACTACCATTTTGCATGAACGAAAAGAGAGTATTTTTTTTCTTATATTTGCATTGAATATTTCTGAAAGGATATAAAAGAAACTGTTACAATAATGGTAGCCTCTGGAAAGAGCGATCAGGGGTGTGAAGTGAGAAGTTTATACTTCAATGTGTATCGTTTTATATTGTCTCATTTTTCTTCATCAGGTGCATTTAAAATTCATAATCTTGAACAAAGTCAAATCATAATTTATAGACAATTTTCAGGAACACACGGCACTAAGAAATGTATCGAATCCCACAGCAGGGGCCAGGCAGCAATATTCACGGGGTTTCTGTGGAGACCCTCACACTGAGAAAGAACCAAGAGGCTACCAGGGGTCCTTCTTCACCCTTTGGGCAGAGACAGTAGTTCCTGCTCTTCGACCTCCTTCTGCCCTAGCAACTAACTTATTCAGTGTACCATTCTAAAGCAAATAGTCATTGCCTGTTATGCTTGGGAAAAGTGTTTACTCATAGCTCACTTCCTCACACAGCATAGGTCATCTTTATACATCAGTCTGGGTTAAGAGCTTCTTAAAGAACATGTCAGATTTCTAACCCATTTTTAAGTTAGCTTCTCAAATGGAAAGCAGAAATAATTCCACCTTTTCTTTAAAGTACTTACTTCATGGAACATGCACACAGTTCCTGTAGGGTTCAAAATACCAATATTGTTTTTATAATTAAGTGTGCTATATCATAAACATGAAAAAAACAATGAGTGAAGTTCATCATATAATGTATTTCAGTTCTACCAAACCACACAAGAATTCAAATAAATCTAAAAAGTATAGAACAGAGTTTTACATTTTATCAACATGGCTAATAATTTGAGAGGTTCATAATACATAATACTTTTTCAGTAGTTTACTTTCAACAGCTACGAGATTTTATAACTGGGTCTCAGACATATTACTTAGGTGTCTTTTTAGTTTACTTGGGTGTGTGTGTGTGTTTGCTGTTTTTTTGTTTTTTGAAGAGAAGACAGTTCCCTTTAGAATATTTATCCTATGATGTTGACACCAGAAAATTTTTCATATAATTACTGGGAAGAAAGAAATTGACTTGTATAAAATAAGATTCCTTTAAGCAATGCCACAATGCATGCCAGAAACATAAAGAAAGAAGTTCCCTACAAAAAAAGCACTATTATTTCAAGAGATCCGATTCTGGAATACCAGAGAATCTTTAAGGATTGTCAGTTTTCAAAACTCTTAAATACATTCATTCATTCAACAGCTATTTATTAAATGCAACCATTTCGCACTACATTAAGCACTACAGACACAATGACAGGGCTAGGATTTAGAAGAACTCCCATATCGGTGCTCTAACCATAGCATGTACACTTCCTTGTTTCATTCAATTACTTCAAATATATGCTTTAAAGTGGGAAATTTAGGGGAACCTGAGTGGCCCAGTCAGTTAAGCATCTGACTCTTGGTTTCGGCTCAGGCCATGATCTCATGGTTCAGGAGTTCGAGCCCCACATCAGGCTCTGTGCTGATGAAGATTCTCTCCCTCTTGCTCTCCCTGTCTCTCTCTCAAAATAAGTAAACTTTAAAAAATCACAAATAAATAAAGTGGGAAATTTACAGGATCTTATTACTATTTCTCCATCATATTTTATAAAAGACTTGGGTAAATAAGGACAATTAAGAGGTAACTGATAACACACAATTTTTTTTCTATAACCCTAATGGTTTCAAACGTAAGAAAAAAGAAAATGTCCAATCTTCAGGATACACCAGGGAGAGAGAGTTGGCAGTATGAAGTATTTATAAGGTGTTAAAAGGCAGAACAGATTAGACTGGTGATTTTGTTGCCTCTTCCTAACACATCTTAAATCAACACCTGTTTCATCTCTCCAGGAACGTGCAGGTTAACATCTAACTTGTCTTCAACTTGTGAAGAAATAGGGTTGCCATGACAACTGAATGAAAAGTTTAGTTAGCATAATTTATCCAATGAAATGCAAAAATCCACTTGATGCAACTTAACTGATACATGTGTACTTGTAAGCCAATTCTTTTTTTCTGTTTGTCAAACTGTTAGATTAAATGTTAATCTATTCTCTGGAAATTTTCAGGGACAAAACATTAAATACACACACACACACATACTTTTTTGTTAGAGTAGGCCACAAATAAATAAAATTCAACGGTAACTGACCATTAAATCTTGGCAGTACTGCACTTAGAATTACATTCAGTATTACAGGGTCTCAAGTACCCTAAATCAAGGAAAAGCAGACACTTGTAAGTTTATTTCTTGCTATGTTAAATTGTCAAGTAAATTCATGTACCTGTTCAATTTCTACTTATGTCTATTATACAACGTAACCCAGGGTGTATTCAAATACGTGGACTATCAATTTTCTTAGAAAAAAATATTTCCATCATAAACACACAGAGTTTAAGCTGTTCACATGTGCTACATAATCATTAACTTCCAACGTGCAACTAACCTTGCTGGAAACTAGACTGAAGTCCCCACCAGATATGTAGGTTCTCAATCTGTCCCCCTCAGCTTTCTGGAGATAAATTTCTACTGCACCCATGCATACTTTCACTTAGGGACCTTGCATGAATTGGTTGTCATTTTCAATTAGACATCACTGAATAATCAAACACCAGTGATCACTTATTTAAAGATGTATTCTAGGGGCGCCTGGGTGGCTCAGTCGGTTGAGTGTCTGACTTCGGCTCAGGTCATAATTTCACAGCTCGTGAGTTCGAGCCCCATGTCGGGCTCTGTGTTGACAGCTCAGAGCCTGGAGTCTGCTTTGGATTCTGTGTCCCTCTCTCTCTCTCTGCCCCTCCCTCGCTCATGCTCGCTCTCGCTCTCTCTCTCTCTCTCTCAAGAATAAGTAAAACATTAAAAAAAAAAATTAAAAAAAATAAAAATGTATTCTAGCAAGTACAGAAAAGTCCTCATTTATGACTTAAAAAAGTCAGGTGTGGTGATAAGGTCAGCTTTATTAAGCAGTATACATATCTCTTTACAACATTATGCTGGGCACAAATTCTAGAGTACAAGCAAGAATACAGGGACAAATAATTAGAAAAATATTCTAAATATATATAAATGAAAGGCATACAGTTAAGGAGAAAGCAATATGGTAATCAGGGATCCAGATTATCCATGCTAATACCAAAATCTTAGGTAACAGAAAGAACACTCTGCTATACAACACTTACCCACAACGTTACAGTATTAATGAATGCATTTATTGCATTTAATGTATTGCATTATTTTGGCACAAACAGAAAATGCAATAAGAAAAAAAAATATGTAGCATGGTGTGTGAGAAGGCACATTGTCCTTTTCAGAAGTCCATTATAAAGGCAGCTGGACAGATTCTGGCTAAACACAAGTGGGATGCCAGCCCATCTCCTTCCATCCCCATCCCACCCTCCCATTCAAGCACTGGTTACAAAAGTGCCTGTGTGGCCCTGAGAAGTGAGTCATGGATGTTCCATTTACAGACGGGGTGGAGTTGAGGGAAATCACTATTACATGCCCAGTTAGCTGGAAAAGTCCATCCTGTTTTTCCTCTTTTACATAATAATCATTTTTCACAAACCTGAGATAAAGAATACTTGGTAAGTAGGAACTCACCAAATATTTCAGCAAAAGGGAAAGACATACTACTTTTACAGCCAAGGACATGACCTCATAGTGCAGTCCTAACAATTCACACTAGGCAAGGGACTCGTACAATCAGGATAAAACATTTGTTCCTTTTCGCCCACACCAAGAAAAACAGTGGCTGGAGAAATCAGCACAGTGCCAGTTTCCAAATCAGATTCACCCACCAGGAGTTCACACAGACAGCCAAAGCATTTCATGAGCGCAAAGACAATCTTTTACAACTTCCTTTGCCAAGGAAACAAAACAGCAAAGTGGCTTCCTTACACTGACCTCACAAGTAAGCCATGAGAAACACAACCTTAAGCCACAATGACAAAAATCAACGCTCTCTTTAGATCTATACTCTATGCATTACAACACCACATGCCTGGCCCATCTTTCAATACCATGTACTAAGCCAAATGACAATGTGTAACATGACCAATTCACATTTCAGAACTTAAAATTATAATACATATCTTAGCTTTAAAGATATCTGATCCCAGCCCCTTAACTTCTCCAAGTTCTCCCACATCTAGAAGGTTGTGACACTTTTTTCTAAACACGTTTCAAATAAATCTTAATTAGAGCTCTCTCTCAGTCACCAACTGAAGACCTGCAGGCAGCTCCTAACCTCCGTTCTGATGAAGATTACAGTGGACTCTGAAGTGTGGGGGAAGCAGTGACCCTGCCCAACTAGTAAAAATTTTGCACATGTATACTGCCTACAGTTATCAATACCAACAATTAAATTGGCCTCCTGAGGCTTGTAATGGACTGAGGTTTTAAGCACATTAAAATTCACTGCATATTACTTTTAATAACAGGAACTACCAGTTATTTTAATGAAGAGGAAAACTTCTACAAAGAGTTTTTATTCAAATCAGGCTTCTCCACAAATATTATCCTTACCCTCCCCACACACCTCCACCTCACAGTGTAAAATACTCAAAGGCATTCAACATTTAAAATAATTGAAACCACAAAAGCCACACAAATTCATCAGAGCAAAATCCAACAAAAAATCCTACACAGAAGAGTAAAGTTAAATTTTCAGCCACCCCTTTTGGCAGCCACCGGCTGGTGTGCAGGGCTGCTCTCTTCCGTACATGCAGCATCCATCACATTCCTATTTTTAAAAACTATCCCTGTAAGTTTGTATCTTGCTTTTGCTTTTTATACTGAGAACTCCTTTCTGTGTGTATACATATACGTATACGTGTGCATGTATATGTGTACACACACATGCATGCACACACACACACACACACACACACACACAAAACAATGATTTGGCTGCTGCAGAGTATCATCCATTGTGCAACGGTATCATTCTGCCTAACAATATTCCCCCTTCAGCTAAATAAGATTTTTTTCTTGATAAGAAAAATAGCATATAATTCTGAAAAACAAATACACCATACTGCTAAAAATATTCCTGAACTCTCAGTCACCTCTATCCAGGTCTGAGTTACAGCCTGCTGTGTGTCTTTAACACTCCTCTGAAACTTGGGTTTCTATGTCACCACTAACAATGTCAAGGTAAAAAAAAAAAAAAAAAAAAGTAAATAAAAACGTCACTTCAGTTCTATCTCAAGTCTCTGAAAAATGGTTTAATTTTAATAAAAGCCTGAATGTGAATAATACTCAACTCCATGACTTAAAAGGCTCCTTGGTAATACTTAAAATCAGTTTGCACCACATTTGATTATTTTGAAAAAGATTTTCAAACTCATTATATTACCTCTGTACCACCTATGTAATCCAATGACATAGGACTGGTGCTGTGACTTTACAAATGATAAAACTGAGAACCAGAGAAATCAAGAGACTTGTTCAGGCCCATGTCGACATGGTGACTGAGGCAAGACTAAATCAATGATCTCCTCCATTTGTCTTCCAAGTGCTTTTAACAGAGCCCACTGCATTAGCTGGAACAGTCCCTTCTTTACCTCTGCCAAAAATCTCTAACAGCCCCCAACGGTGTACGGCATGTTTCAGGACAAGGAGATAGGATGTAAAGAGTATGCCAATAAATCCAAAACAGCAGGCAAGGAAACTTCCAGGAAGACTTTTAGAAAGTAGAAAAAAAAGAAATCAAAAGTGCTATTTGTCCCATGTGTGTCACATGTCTTAGGTTATAGGCATTAAAAATGAGTGCAGTGGAACTACACTGAGTTTTCTCCAGAATATTCTCCCTACTTCAGAAAAATCTCATTAGAAATGCATATATCCTGGGAGCTGGCAGTGGGCGGGGAGGAAGCCCTTCTGTGTAATTTCCCTCTGTCCAAGAGAAGACTAATTTATACTCCTACCCTCAGTCACACGAAACATGAGAACAGTGAGTTCTTAATGCCTTACTTAACGTAAAGATTTACTCTTTATCAGTGTTTCAATGATCTTCTTGTTATAGTGTCCAATGTGTACTTTGCTGTTTATTTATCTTGGCAAATAATCTGTGTCCTGTGTCATGAGTGTCCTACCTTGATTTGTACAGGTGGAGCCAAAGCCACAAGCACATGGGCATCAGATGTTATTTGATAATGATAAGTGGATTAAATTATACTTATACTAACCCTGTAACAGATTACTTAAATTTGTTCTAACAGAACAATATGGATTAGTACTAACTAGGCCATTTGGCCTTAGATATTCAGGACTGGAGGGGAGAAAAAATGGAGTCTACTTCTAGCATTTTATAGCTAGCTACCAAACAGCTGAAATGCCTCCACTCATTCCTCATGTCCCAGGTGATATATAAGCTTACTCACTTCATCTAACGGGTCCAAAATAAAATATTTGACAACCTATGAGCTTTTCACCTCTCTGTTGCATATATATTTTAGGTGAAGACTGGTCTACTAATTTAACAGAGACATTGAAAAAAAAAACAAAAACAACACAAACTTTAAAATAAAACCTCCAACCTGAACCAGATATGCAAGTCAATGGGCATACAGGCATACCTTGGCTTTTAAAATTTCCTATATGAACATGCTGATCTCAAATCCAAGGTGACCAGGAACCCAATTTTATTCCTGACTTGAACCTCTAGACACATCACCTCTTTTTGTTCTACTTTAACTTTCTAGAACAAAGAGTTGTTCAAATAAATATTTATGTACCAACTAATTCAAAGTGAAAGCTTTCTGAAGACCAGCAAATAGAGGATACTCTCAAATTTCAAGACCATAATGGAACTTTATAACTTTAAATAGAGCTTACACTTCACAGATACCATAATCATATATTGTTCCTAACTACTTCTCCCAAACATGGAAATTCAATCTCTTTTGATTTCTTTTGTTTTCCTAGAAGTCTCTTTCCTCAAAGCTATGAAAGGGCTTTTGTTGAGATCCCAAATAAAATGCATTTAAGAAGGAACCTTGACTGTGATGATTCCCTTTTTAGATGGAATGCCAGAAAACATGAAGATCTGAAAACTACCTATGATATTAGCTACTTAGATTGGACAGAAAATTTCCTCTTTCATCAACTATAGTGAGTGAAAACCAGGGGGTGAGAGAACAGTAAGAAACCCAGGGAAGTGACTAGGAAGTGCACAAGAGTAAACAGAGTAACATGAAGGGCAAACTTGACAAAAGGCAGAGCTTCAGAGAATTGGAGAAAAGTTTAAAATAACTAGTGAAAGTCCATGACAGAAAGAGAAAAGATATAAAAAGGCTTCCACTGGGGCGCCTGGGTGGCTCAGTTGGTTAAGCTTCCGATTTCAGCTCAGGTCATGATCTCGCGGTTCACGAGTTTGAGTCCTTGTCGGCCTCTGTGCTGACAGCTCAGCGCCTGGAGCCTGCTTCGGATTCTGTGTTTCCCTCTCTCTCTGCCCCTCCCCTGCTCACGCTCTCTTTCTCAAAAATTAAAATTAAAATTTAAAAAAAGGCTTCCACAAACTCTAAAACAAACAACAACAAATTAATAAATACAGTTGGATCTTAATTTTACTTAGGCTTTTCTCCAAAATATGTAATAAAAGCTACAAAACTGCCCAAAAAGTCTACCGGATTCCTCAGCAGAATTTCATCCTCAAGATTTACAAGTTACATACTGTATTTAAATGCCCTGAAAAATAAATTCATGTTAGGAATACTAGATTTTTAACCTGAGGGTTTTAGCTTAACTTCTCAAAATCTATTCATATATAAAGTGGATTCCTAAGGGCAGCTAATCCCCTGTATAAGGAAGGCACCCACTTCCCCAAAAAGCACATGCCAGCTCCTATTTCGTAAAATGTGAATAAAATGAAGCACAAGGCAAGAAAAGGAAATTTTCTAGGAGACTTTTCCCAGGAGGGTTATACTACAGGAAATTTTCTAGGAGACTTTTCCCAGGAGGGCTATACTGCATCTCAGAGTTACACTAGGTGGAGAGAGCAGGAGGAAAGACTTGCTTGGGTGTCCTTTGTTGATCTGATGTGCGCTGGTTGATTTGTCCCCACCTTCCTGAGTCTGTACAGACATCTGCTAGTTCACTTCTTTTTCCATGATGACCCCTGGCAGGGACACTGCTAAAGGGCCTCATCAAGTGAAACGTTCAGCTGAGAGCTCCAATTCTCCCTACCTATCTCAAAACTGTACCTCAAAAACTTGTAGAAAATCCTAACGAGGTCAAGAAAAAAAAAAAAAGTCTTTGGCATACTTTTGTGTTCTTCATTATACACCAATGGGACATCAGAACACTATACTGAAAATGTTCCCACAAAGTGGGAATCAATTTCCCTAATATGGCCAGGCCCTAAATATAGCCACAATTTTTTTGTTCAAAATACACTCAATTAAACTTGTGGATGGAGGAAATGGCGGTGGGCAACTGGGCAGAGAGCACAGGAAACAGTGACAGTGTAACCCCACTATCTCCACCAACATTAAAATGGCTTTAAATGTCCTTGACAAGGGCTGCCAAAGTAAAGACACTGGTAACACACATGCCCTTTTCTCTCCAGGCTTTGTTCCCTTAGTCGAGTCTGGGTTACTTGCAGGGAAGAGAAGAAATTCCATACCCTGGGTCTGAAGTAATTCTACCATTCTGAGAAGGGACACGACATCAGTAGTACTCAAAGTGCTGAACGGAATGGGATTCCCTACTCAAATTATAAGGATTCGGTCGGCCTAAAGGAAACAGGAGAATTTAACTAGGGCAGTTTAAAGTCCTCACGATTTACCTTCCAAATAACACCACACCCACACACACTTCACGAACACAAAATACGGGGTATGTAATACTCACAAAACTGCAGCGAGGAGCTATGTTTTTAAATGAACGGAATTCAAGAAAAGCAAACTCTAGAACACAAAACTTAATCCAAAATTTACTCGGAAGTTTCACTTCAAACTCTTAAAAGGTCTATTAATACTGGTTCTGAACTTGTTTAATAATAAACTGCTTCTGCAAGACATTCTGGCCAAAAAGCGGTAGCAGCGTGTCACCAGTGGAAGTGGATACTCGATTTAAAAATTTGCTGGATAAAACTGGTATAGGTACATGAATAAACTTCCCAACATAAGTGTGCTGAAAGGCAACACCGGGCATCTTAAGTCATCTTCTAAAAGTTAGCTCTCGAACGCAGAATAACGCAGACATTTAAAAAAGTGGATTCTGGGGTCAAACTGCTTGGGTCAAAATGCAGGCTCTGCCGCTGTACTGTGGTGAATCCTGGACACGCTGCTGAAGTTCTCCCGACTTTAAGTCTCCTCATCTGTAAAATGGGAGTTAAAATAGCACCTACCTCACAGGGTTGTTAAAAAAATAAATAAATAAATGAAAGAAATCACCATAAAGCATTTAAGATGGTAAGCGCTCAATAAATACTGTCAATTAGTCAAAGGTGTGTGTTCACAAGGTCGGATCTATTAAATACGTGCATCAGCATTGTTAAATTAAAACCTCAGCCATTTCATAAAAGCAGTTTACTCCCTCTTTCCATACATCAGGCGGCATCAACCTTCGAAAAGATGTGCAAATTACACACTTTCATTCATCCGTTTGAGAGCTTGTCACACACAACAAGAAGGAAGGAAGATGCCTTTTTCGTGACTGTTGCTCCTTCATAACTTCAAAATACTGTCACGTACACAATAGGTTGGAGCTGCCCTCAAAATGACAGCACACAGCTTTGCAGCGCCCGCAGAGGCGTCCAGGCGGCTCTGCCGGGAAGGGGTTCACCCCAATTCAGGGCGAATCTCCCGTCTGCACAGCCAAGCAAGCGCACGCCTGGGAATCCCAAGGAACACAAGAGAACTCTCTGCAAGGAGGAAGGGACCCTGAGTAGCGGGGAAAGAGAGGGAGGGAGGAAGCGGAGGAAGGGAGGAAAGGACCCTCCCGGTCACAGAGGTTTCGGAGCCACACTCGGATCAGGCGCGTCCACGATGACAAGCCCGGGACCCGGTGCCGGCGCTGGGCTGCGACGTCCCGGGCGGCCCACTCCCTTCTCCTTCCCTCCCCCGGCGGGTACCGAAGCCAACTCCGGTCCCGCTCCAGCCTCGCCTCGCGGCGCCCCCTCACCTAAACGCGGGTCCTTCCTTGGGAGCCCTGCCCTGGCCAGACGCCGACGCCGAGCTGCCGCCGCTGCCGCTGCCCTTTTTGTTAAAGAGCTTCTGGAGCAGGGTCGGGGCCATGATGCTGCCGCCGCCGCTGCAGCTCCGGCCGTGGCGCTCGGGGGGCCGGCAGCTCAGCGCGCAGCCGGGGGCGGCGGCCGCGGCGGCGGGGCCATCGCGGCGGCGGCGGCGCGGCCGCCCAGCCTTGTGGGAGCGCGGGGCCGCTGCGGCTGAGTAACTCTGCTCGGCGTCGGGGCCGCCGGAGGCCGGTCATATGACTGAGCCGGCCCGCCGCCGCCGCCGCCTCGCGCGCTGACAGTTATCTCCTGCGGGAGGAGCCCGCAGCCCCACGGCGGCGGCGGCAGCGGCGGCGCGGGAGGAGCGCGGCCGCCCAGGCGCGGCCATTGGCCGGGCGGCCGCCCGCCCCGGGCTCACGTAACCCCGGTGGGAGGCGAGGCCCGGATCTGGCGGCCCTGTGCTCCCAGCACGCGGGGAGCGGAGGCGGGGCGGGCGCGGCGCTTAAAGGGGCCCAGGAGGCGGGGGCGGTCGCCGCGCGGCCGGGGTGGGCTGCGGGAGGGACGTGGCTCCGCGAGCAGCGCGTGGGGCTGGAGGTGGCTGCATTCTTTCGAAAGCGAGAGAGCAGCTGGGCCGATCTTTGTTCTTTTGAGACAAAGCCCCTGAACTTGGGTCCTGGCTTTGTGCAGGTGCAAGGGCTCGTTTATAGAAACCCCATGGCGCTGGGAAGGGTTTAAGACGTGAGGTTGCTGTTTCACAGGACTGATTCGAATGTCACAACACCCAAGATATTGGCATGTTTCTACCATATCGATTAGATCTCTCCGTCTTTTTTTTTTTTTTTTTTTTTTTTTTTTTGGTTTTTAATTTAAACTCCTTAGTTGTTCGATCTTTAGCATCTTGGGTCACTATACCGTAGTTATATAAAAAGTTGCTTGTGAAATTAAAAAACACATGGAATTCACCACATAGATTTAGAAAATTAAGAGAAGCTATTTTATAACAAGAGAATGCTTTCCTAGTACATATTTAACCATCAAGGCACATAATAATCTGATATCAACAACGGATAGATGTTATTTGATTTGGAGAAGGGAGGGGTATTTGACTTGGCTTTCCTATCCAGTCCCACCCAATCTTGGTGAGAACTTTAGTCTCTGGTGCAGAACTCTCCCAACAGGCTGTGGTGGTGAAGGAACGTGCCTGACTCAAAGCACCTTCTTAATCTGCCTTATAGCGTTAGATCTTCAGTTTTTCTGATGAGGAGTCATAGAGATAAAAGTAAGATTCCAACCCTGCCTCTCCTAGCTTCTTCATGAGCAGTGAACGGTGACTCACCTGGATTCCCTTAGACTTGTTCAAAGAAGGACTCTTGGAAACTCAAAAAAAGCAAATGTATTTCCCTGAATATAAGTAATCAAAAATACCTCTTCTGGCTCTTGTAGTAAACTAGCTGTAAATAATGATGTGCTGAAATTTCACAAAGGTAAGGGAAAGATGGTAGAAACTGAAACTCAGTCACGTTTTCCTTTCCGATCTCTTCTATTAAAATGGTAGATTAAGTGTTCTTGCCAGTAAGCAATCCTTGTTTTGCACAATGGAGTGTACACAGAACCCTGATTTGCAACTTTGGTATTTCTCTCTGTTTACTGGGAGCATCTACCTCATGAGACCACTAGTATTGGTTAGTATCCTGTATAGCAGATATTGGCTTCATCCATTGTGACTTTATTAAGACATGGCCCCAAGTTATATTATGGCGGGAACTTCACCACCCTCCCTTACCCTGTCCTTGCTCAGAAAATGTCCTTTATTCCCCAAACTGAAGTGCATACTGTTGATAGCCTACAACTTTTGTAACTGCACGTTAAAGAGGAATTTGGCATGATGTCCCTTGTTCCTCACCTCCAAGGACTAGTTTAATTCCAGCCCAGTCCAAATGTGCAGCATCACCCAAAAGAGGCAATTTAAAAATCAGCCTGCCCCAGACAGGCTCAGCCTGCCCCAGCCCTCAATTTTGATCCTCACTGGGCAACTATAAAGGGAGTATGTGCATCTCAAACTATTAAGGACCAACTTCAGTTAGGAGAGGAAAAAAAGGAACTAAAATGCTTCCCTTCTCCCCCTTTTCTCACTTTGCTTCCTTTCAACACACATTCTTCCTCATTCTGGTTCTGGCCACACCTCTTGCTCTGAATTCTAAAAGCAAACAAAAATCCTAACCAGCAAAATCTGGGGAGCTAGCTCTAGACAGCTCTCCTATCCCAGTTTCATTATTTCTCTTCTTGTCTTTTCAAGGCCTCTTCAAAACCTCATCTTTTGCCTGTCATGCACTGGTCACTGCCTCTTCCCTGAAGCTTGTCCCACTCCCAGTCTCCAGCACAGTTGTGTGGCTTGTCTCCTGATTCCATACATCTAATTCACTTTATACCCTCACTCCCTCTTAGAAAATCTATCAGCTGGCTGCTCCTGTATGCAGCTGTCAAGAGGAGGAAGTAAAACAATATCCTGAATTCTTGGGAGATGTTAGAGTAACACTTAAGATGGAAAAGGGGGAATTGTAAAAGAGCTGATTTACTTATTCTGTTCGGAGTCCTGGTGACAGTTCTCTTCAGTTAATGCGTGTTCTGGAAGTTCCTTTAGGAGTTTCAATTGTACAGTTAGACTGCCTGGTACACTGTAGCCTACCTAATATCTGTTACCCCTTCCTCCCAACGCAACCCCAGTTTTGTTCAGGTGTCCATCCCTCCCCCAGGCCAGCGTGCCTCAGGGTAAACTGACATTATCCCCAAACTCGGTCTAAGTGATCTAAGAGTAATCTCGTTGCTTTTGCAAGGTGTTGGTTCAGGAATGAGCGCTTGAGGCCATTCTAGCCAAGAAGGCAAGAAGGAAAGGAGCCAGAGGAAAGTGATCCTGGAGAATGTTTTCTCGGACTTAATAGAGAACTATAAGGAGAGATGTGGGTTGTTGTTGTTTTCTCCCTGTGTATGTTGTGTGTTGACATGTAATGCTACCGATGTTGCTACCAGCCTGGGCATGAAACCAGTTCTGGAGATGGCAGAGCAGAGAGGTGGAAGCAAGCTGTGTCCTTAATACATTGTTGATCCATAATACCTCTACCCTGAGCTGACCTTCCCCATTTGATGAGATGATATTTCTGTTATCTGAAGCCAAAAACAGTCTGTAAGAGAGGGTCCTGTTTTGTGTCCTCTATTGCTTGTTATATGAAACAAATAAACCCCTGCTTCTTTAACCCTCAGTACTCCAATCATCACCAATGGATCTGCTTTTTACTTCATATTTTTAAGTCATTTTGCAAGTCATTTATAAGAAGCAAGAATAAAGGAATAGTAAAACAATTTTAAATGTTTAATAAGAATTTAAACATAGTAAATTCAAATTTTTAGTCTATATTTTCCTGCAATTAAAGGAAATTACCCTAAATGGGCCATGTCCTTTATTATTATTTTTTAAAGTAATCCCTATGCCCATGGAACTCAAACAACACTGAGATCAAGACTCAACATGCTCCACTGACTCAGCCAGCCAGGTGCCCCAGGCCATATCCTTTAAATACAACTATTGATCAGTCAACATAACATATTGAACCAGGAACACAATCATCTCATAAATACTGACTCCAGATTAAGAATACATCTCAGATGCACTAGCTTATTATTACTTTTGCTTCTTCTTGCACTTGAATCAACAAAAACACTTTTGAAATTTTTGATGGCTTGCAATTTTATTGAAGATAGCCATCTTCTTTACTTCTTGGCTGTGAAACATTTTCATTTTTAGATTTATAAACAACATTAGAACTAGCAACTCAAACACATTGGACTCCTTAAACTTATACAATATATGTCAATTATATCTCAATAAAACTAAAGGAAAAAAGAATTAGCAATTCAATGCATTTTTCCTCTCTACATCTTGATTTCCTTCCAATCACCTTTGCATATACATTGCCTTTAGCAGTTGTTGACTTGCAAACTATATCAAGTATATATGATGCAAAACATCAAAAAAGATGACAGAATACATCACATCTTTTTTGGATGGCTCAAGTCCTTGTTGCAAAATAATGAATAATGAAGTCATTCCTGTGGAATGGTTAAGAATACCTTATTTCCTTTTTATCTTTAAAAATATATTGTGGAGGGGCCTCTGGGTGGCTCAATTGGGTAAGCTTCCAACTTCAGCTCAGGTCATGATCTTGCGGTTTGTGAGTTCGAGCCCCATGTGGGGCTCTGTGCTGACAGCTCGTAGTCCGGGCAGAGCCTGCTTCGGATTCTGTGTCTCCCTCTATCTCTGTCCCTTCCCCATTTGATCTCTCTCTCTCTCTCTCTCTTTCTCAAAAGTAAATAAATAGATATTTAAAAAATAAATAAAAATATATCGTGGAATTATCAGTTCTTGAATTTGAGAAAATTTAGGATACCATTATCTAAAGACTCATCATCTAGGGGTGCCTGGCTGGCTCAGTCGGTAGAGCATGCAACCCTTAATCTCAGAGTTGTAAGTTCAAACCCCACATTGGGTGCAGAGATTACTTAAAAGACAAAAACAAAAACAAAATCTTTAAAAAATAAATAAAGACTCATCATCTGGTATTTCACTTGTATATGATAGATTTCACCATCATCATTAAAGTCTAGAGTGCTTTTGTTTATCTCTTTGCAATTATTTTCTGATTTTTATAATATATATGAAGTATTTTCCTCTATCAATTTCTTTTCCTTGGCATTATGGGGGAAAAATGAAATTTTTGAATTCTCATCAGTGATTAATAAAAGCTTTAATAAAAAACTACAAAGATAATGTCTCCAGATTTTTTTTATACCTTCTTAAGAGATGATGTAGTGCTTTGGACAATACAATAAGATAATAGCAGGATGATGTAATAGTGATGATTTATTTTACCATTGAATAAACCTTCTAGGCAATTCCAAATTGTTTTCTTATTATTTTTGTCTTCTCTAGCATAGTTGGGAATAGTTGTTGAGTAATGTTGAAATAATTCCTGGATGATGTTATAGCAAAATGTTTAAAGGTAAAGAAAATTAAGATCAGTAGGATCCCATAAATTATGAAAGGGTTCAGTGGACCCATATGGTAATTGCAAGCTAGACCGTTTTTAAAGTACACTTACTTTTTGTTCTTTGGAAAAAAACAGGAGTTTAAGAAAGAATAAAGGTCATGAAATACCCATCCTTATAAATAGTTAGAACCTCTCAGAAAAGAAACTCAAACTCTAAAATTGGATCCAACTGACTCTGATGTTGCAAGGGTTAATCCACTGTAAATTGATTCTCTGGCATTTACAGCAGAACTCAATCCACTTGATAATCTCACTATAGCAATCAATGACTTCCATGGTGCCGAAATCAAGGGACGTTTTTCCTGTCTTCTTTGCAATAAATACAATTGACCACTTTCTCCCTTTTTGAAACCCTCGTTTTTGGTACCATGAGGTACCTGACTAGTTACTCCCTATCCTTTAAAATATGATACTCCCTCCTCTCCCTATCCTTTAAAATATGAAACTCGGGGCACCTGGGTGGCTCAGTCGGTTAAGCAGCCGACTTCAGCTCAGGTCACGATTTTGCGGTCCGTGAGTTCGAGCTCCGCATCGGGCTCTGTGCTGACAATTCAGAGCCTGGAGCCTGTTTCAGATTCTGTCTCCCTCTCTCTGACCCTCCCCCGTTCATGCTCTGTCTCTCTCTGTCTCAAAAATAAATAAACGTTAAAAAAAAATTTTAAATATGAAACTCTTCAAGGCTTCTCTTCTCCTCTGTCTTCTATTCTTTTCATGCATACTTTTCTTCTCCCTAGATAAACTCATCCATTCCTGTGACTTTAAATGCCATCTATATATAGATAATACCTAACCTTTTACCTCCGATCCTAACCTCCATTCTAGATCTTGATAACCAGCTATTTGATGTGTCCAATGGGTAACTTACAAGCATCCCACATTGAACTCCCAATTATTTTTTTTTCCAAATCCTGTGTCTCTTGCCTTCTTCTTCTTTACACATAAATTTGCTTTCACACATTTGTTTACAACAGAAACCTAGGAAGCATTCTTAACCTTTTGCTTTCTCTCATCATTCAAAATATTTCTCACATCCATTTCTCTCCTTGTCCATTACCACCCTAGTCCAAGTCACCATTATCTCCTGTCTGCAAGAGTTGTAATTGGTTACTTTCTTGCCCCATCTCCAATCTATTCTACATGCAATAGGGATCATTTAAAAATATGAATTATTTCTAGGTGCCTGTCTGGCTTGATTGACAGAGCATGTGACTCTTGATCTTGGGGTTGTGACTTCGAGCCCCACATTGGGCATGGAGCCTACTTAAAAAAAAAAAAGAAAAAAATTTTTAATATTTATTTATTTGAGAGGGGGATGGGCAGAGAGAGAGGGAGACACAGAATCTGAGGCAGGCTCCAGGCTCTGAGCTGTCAGCACAGAGCCTAACATGGGGCTTGAACCCACGAATCATGAGATCATGACCTGAGCGGAAGTTGGACACCCAACCAACTGAGCCGCCCACATGCCCCCTTCATGGAGCCTACTTTAGTATATATACATGCACATTGTTTATTGTCACTTCTTTGATTAAAACTTTTTAGTGGCTTCGCATTGCACTTAGTAAAATCCAAAATTCTTCATGTGGCCTTCCACATTATTAGGTCTCTCCCTCTCTCTCCAAATTCATCTCACATCACCCTCTCACTCACTTGCTATCCTCTAGCCACACTAATGTACTTTTATTTCTTTTACCAGGCCTCCTCTGCCAGGAATGCTCCCTCCTCCAGCTCACAACTCTGTTTGAAATTTTCTCCCATACACTCATTCACACTCAATACACTGATGCACAATGCATAAAATTTAGAAGATGTATAAAAATACAAAGATGAATATAATACTGTGTCCATATATAGATAGAAACAGCTACAAGTAGGGGCGCTTGCCTGGCTCAGTCAGTGGAGCACTCAACTCTTGGTCATAGGGTTGTGAGTTTGAGCCTTATGTTGAGGGTAGAGGTTACTTTAAAAAATTAATAAATGTAGGATCTCTTAAAAAAATAGCTACAGTTAACATGTTTATGACCTTTCTTCCTTCCTATCTTTTTTCTTTCTTTCTTTCTTTCTTATTCATTTTTTGTATGACAGGGATTTTTAATTTTAGGTTCTGATGATCCCCTGCCTTAGGTCAAAAGTTCAATAAACATCATCGTTTGTTTTTCTTAAATCATTAATACTACATAAATTCATCAAGTTCGTGTACTTAGCAGTCATCCAGTATTCCAACTGTGTTCTAGCCAGTGGCACTGAAGTGTGTGTTGAATAAGACACACTTTGGAGTACTGCTTACAATTGTGATCTGTCTATAAGCATTCTGCCTCTACCCCCCATTTCTTCAAATCCCACTAAAATGACAGCAAAGAAACAAAAAAGGTATGCACCTACAAAAAACAAAGATAAGAGGAGGGAAAAACAGAGAATTACAGATTGCAACAAGTGTTTGGCCAAGGATTCGTGTTTGGAAGATAGAAAGTAGATGAAGGAATAGTAATTAATTGAGCAGAGAGGAAGAATTCAAAACCTAAGAATGAAGGGGAGGGCCAGTTCCCCTCAGAGACTGTAAATCCTCAACATTTGGGACCTGCCAGGTAGGTCACTGACGGGGAAATCAGATGCAGACTCAAAATAGGAGGGATAGGTGAAAGTCTACATATGAAATAGTTAGACCCCAGTTTCCTTTCTAAAATGACCCTGCCCAGCCAGACAACTTTTGCTCAGTGGATCAGAAAAGGTGCATTAAGGAAATGCTCAGTTCCCAGAGAAATAGAAGAGTGACAGAAAAAAAAAAAAAAAAAGTTCTCCAGACATTTACAGTTGGGGTAGCTCAGTAAAATGCTAGTTCATTACTACAACATCTACTTGTGAATTTCCCAAGTTAGTACTCACACAGGGAATTTCTAATGAAATGTTTACTTTTTTTTTCTTTTTAAGGTTTATTTATTTTTGAGAGAGAGCACAGCAGGGGAGGGGCGGGTTGGGGCAGGGACAGAGGATCCAAGGCAGGCTCCAGGCTAACAGCAGGGAGCTTGACGTGGGGCTCAAACTCATGAACCACGAGATCATGACCTGAGCCTACATCAGATGCTCAGCCAACTGAACCACCCAGGTGCCCCTCTAATACAATTTTTAGAGTCTCATTCTTAAATATGAATAGCAACCCAAGAATCACAACATTTGATGAATATCTCCAACATGGTAAGAAAAGCATGAAGAAAGTAAAAGCAGGGCACCCACCAGGTGGCTAAATTGGTTGAGTGTCTGACTCTTGATTTTGGCTCAGGTCATGATCTCATGGTTCATGGGATTGATCCCCATGTCTGGCTCTTCACTGACAGCAGGGAGTCTGCTTGAGATTCTCTCTTTCTCTATCTCTCTCTCTCTCTGCCCTTCCCTTGCTCATTCACTCTCTCTTTCAAAAATAAATAAACTTGGGGCGCCTGGGTGGCTCAGTTGGTTAAGCGTCCGACTTCGGCTCAGGTCATGATCTCACGGTCCGTGGGTTCGAGCCCCGCGTCGGGCTCTGTGCTGACAGCTCAGAGCCTGGAGCCTGTTTCAGATTCTGTGTCTCCTTCTCTCTGTGACCCTCCCCCGTTCATGCTCTGTCTCTCTCTGTCTCAAAAATAAATCAACGTTAAAAAAAAAAAAATAATAAATAAACTTGAAAAAAAAAAAAGATCAGAGAAAACACAGGAGAACAAATTATCCAAGAAATAATAGAAGAAAACTTCCCAGATAGGGCCCACCTGGAACAACACACTTTTTAAAAACCCCACTTCAAGGTATAGCATCATTACATTTCAGAACACCTTGGATAAGGAAATGAATTATAAAACTTTTCAGAGAAAAAAAGCTGATCACAAAAAATGGAATGCTTCAAATAGCATTGGAATCGCAACTAACCACTCTTGATGGTAGAAGACAATAAAGCACTACCTTAACAATTCAGAGGAAAAAACTGTTTTCAGCCTGGAATCCTTCACAAAACTAAACTGTAAATCAAGTAATGTAGAATATACAAAATTTTCATATATTCAAGGTCTCAAACATTATACCTCCATTCTTTCTTAAGAAGCTGGAAGATGTATTTTAGCAAAATCGGGGATTAAAATATGAAAATGGAAGATACAGGAGAAGATCCTAGAAAGAAAAGCAGCAGGGAAAGTTGTGGCAGGAAGGAATGTCCCAGGACCTCTGAGAAACAACCAGGCCAGAGATGAGGAGGATGGTAGAGGGCTCCAGGAACAGCTGAGACAAATGGAATAGAAGTTTTTGAGCATACAGAACATAGTATAAATAAGTATATGGCAGAGATACTGGAACAAGGAGGAAAAACTAACAATAGGTAGATGGAAAACCATACAAAAGATAAAATGAGGCAATTACTAACTTCAGAAAAAGGAATAGCTTATACAGAAATAGAGGTGTGATTGCAATGCATTACTTGGCTCAGTGAACAATATTTATACAGTTTCAATGATGTAATACTGACTATTGATTTAACAAAAAATTATATATAACACTTATCAAACTCAACCCCAAAAACCAAATAATCCAGTGAAGAAATGGGCAAAAGACATGAATAGACACTTCTCCAAAGAAGACATCCAGATAGCCAACTGACACATAAAAAAATTCTCAACATCACTCATCATCAGGGAAATACAAATCAGAACCACAATGAGATACCACCTTACACCTGTCAGAATGGCTAACATTAACAACTCAGGCAACAACAGATGTCGGTGAGGATGCGGAGAAAGAGGATCTCTTTTGCATTGTTGGTGGGAATGCAAGTTGGTGCAGCCACCCGGGAAAACAGAATGGAGGTTCCTCAAAAAACTAAAAATAGAACTACCTTACGACCCAGCAATTGCACTACTAGGCATTTATCCAAGGGATACAGGTGTGCTGTTTCGAAGGGACACATGCACCCCCCATGTTTATCGCAGCACTATCGACAATAGCCAAAGTATGGAAAGAGCCCAAATGTCCATCGATGGATGAATGGATAAAGATGTGGGGTGTGTGTGTGTGTGTGTGTGTGTGTGTGTGTGTATACACACACACACACACACACACACACACATACACACACACAATGGAGTATTACTTGGCAATCAAATAGAATGAAATCTTGCCATTTGCAACTACGTGGATCCAACTGGAGGGTATTACGCTAAGTGAAATTAGAGAAAGACAAAAATCATATGACTTCACTCATATGAGGACTTTAAGCGACAAAACCGATGAACATAAGGGAAGGGAAACAAAAATAATATAAAAACAGGGAGGGGGACAAAACAGAAGAGACTCATAAATATGGAGAACAAACTGAGGGTTACTGGAGGGGTTGTGGGAGGGGGGATGGGCTAAATGGGTAAGGGGCATCAAGGAATCTACTCCTGAAATCATTGTTGCACTATATGCTAACTAATTTGGATGGATGTAAATTTTAAAATATAAAAAATAAAATTATATATAACGATATTGGGGCATAGAAGAAGAAAAGTGGAGTTGGGAAGTGCTATTCCAGTATTTATTCACAATGGCAGGAAGTCAACAGGCAAATCAAGAAAATAGTGGTATAAGCATATAAAGATATGGAGGAAAATTATCAGTGAAACTAACTAGTTAAGTTGAGGGTGTTGACCTGAAGGGCTGGGAATGGGTGTGGAGAAGGGTGGGGTAGAAGACTGCTGGTTTTTATCATAAGCTTTACAGTACTATTTGACTTTTAAAACGATATATATGAATGTACTTGTGTGTGTATATGCTTTTTCCTTTGACATTTTTTTGTGGTGCCCGGCTGGCTCGATTGGTAGAGCATGAGACTCTTGAGCTAGCATTTGTGAGTTTGAGTCCCACACTGAGTGTGGAGATTACTTAAAAGCAAACTCTTTAAAAGAATAGTTTATTTTTTATGTTTATTTATTTATTTTTTGAGAGAGAGCAAGTTAGGGAGGGGCAGAGAGAGGGGAGAGAAATCCCAAGTAGACTCTGTGCTGTCAGTGCAGAGCCCAGTGTGGGGCTCAGACTCACAAACCATGAGATCATGACCTGAGCCAAAACCAAGAGTCAGACGCTTAACTGACTGAGCCACCCAGACACCCCCCAAAATAGTTTTTTAAGTAGATTTACCTGTGGACATTGTTAAAAGTCTTATTTTGGGGCTTGATCCTATGAGATTCCAATCCAGTAAATCTTCAGTGTAACTCAGGAATCTGAGCTTTTAACTAGAACCTCAAGAAATTTGGATGCAGATGGTTCATGGGTGATACTTTGAGAAATATCACCCAGATCCCCTGAATTATATAGGATGTATTGTAAGAATGTGCAGTTTTTTTCTGGAAGAAGTCCATAATTTTCTGATTTTCTTTGACTTCTCAAACCCCCCAAAAAGTTTAAAAATTGCTATTCTATGTCTGCCTTCTTTCTTCCAAGAATAATTGAGATGCCATTAATTATTTAAGATCAAAAGATAGCTAATTATTGTTGTAGTGAATGGAACACTTCATAAAACTCATTACATAATCACATGTATTGAAATCACTGGCAAAATTCTTAGTCAATTGCTTAGTATATTACCAAGGTAAAAACCAGAGCATTACTACTGCAGTGTATTGAATATAAATCTAGTAGCTTAAAAAAGTTAATGTGTATCCATTGGCACCTACCAGTAGTGTTGACCAAGTCTATAGTTAAATTTATTCAGCTGAAAAAAAATGTTTATATATGGTCATTTAGTGTTATCTTTAACAGTAAAATAGTGCCACATAGTGCTAGAGTCCAACTAGAAAACTTAATGCAGGTATTTTGACAATCTCATAATTTTATTTAACAAATTTAGTAATTTTATGGTGAAAGCCAGCCTTTCTCAAACTTAAGCTTTCAGACAAGAGTTAATGAGATGTGATTTGGATTAAACTAGACAGCAAAATGTGATTTCAGATTAATTGCTAGAAGGAATTAAATTTTGTTTTATGTTTTTCTTTAAACTTTATACCTTAAGTTAGAGAAATGAATTTTTTAATTTTAGTGACTATAAAAGGTATGAAACATTTTATTTATTTTTTACATTTATTTATTTTTGAGAGAGAGAGACAGAGCATGAGCAGGGGAGGGGCAGAGAGAGAGGGAAACACAGAATCAGAAGCAGGCTCCAGGCTCCGAGCTGTCAGCACAGAGCTCGAATGGGGATTCCAACTCACAAACCATGAGATCATGACCTGAGCCAAAGTCAGACGCTTAACTGACTGAGCCACCTAGGTGCTCCAGGTATGAAATATTTTAAAAGATAAATCACATAGACCAGCACAAATCAGTAACTAACAAGTTAATATTAGTTGTATGAATAATAACATACAACATGGCTATTATTAGTTATTTAAGCTGATTATGCACCAATTTGCAGATCAAGTGCCCCTTTTTCATATATTAAGTCATCTCTGATATCCTTAAATGTGACACACCATTTCTTTTTTTTTTTAATGTTTATTTATTTTTGAGAGAGAGAGAGAGAGAGAAACAGAGTATGAGCAGGAGAAGGGCAGAGAGAGACACACAGAACCCAAAGCAGCCTCCAGGTTCTGAGCTGTCAGCACAGTGCCGAAGGTGAAGTCACGGGTCACGAGATCATGATCTGAACTGAAGCTCACGCTTAACCGACTGAGCCACCCAGGCGTCCTGACACACCATTTCTTAAAAATAATAGCAAGGTCAGGGGCACCTGGGTGGCTCAGTCCATTCAGGGCCTCACTCTTGATTTCAGCTCAGGTCATGATCTCATGATGGGTGAGACTGAGGCCCAAGTTGGGCTCCGCGCTGACAGTGCTGATCCTGCTTGGGATTCTCTCTTTCTCTCTCTCTCTCTCTGTGCCTCCCTCCACCCTCTAAATCAATCAATCAATCAATCAATCAATCAATAAATAAATAAATAAATAACAAAAAATAATAGCAAGGCCATTCATACCACTTTCTGTGTCCCAGACTTTGTTCTATGCATTTTCCTTGTATTATCGCATTTAACTCTGGCAACCCATGAGGTGTGGGGAAATAGGTTCTACTTACATAAATGGGTTAGAAAAAAGCTTAGGGCAGAAAGCCACCACCACAGGGTGAAAACAGCCGAGGTTAGCTAGCCAGATACTGTACTGTAATGGGATCACGAGTAACTTGTTATATCACCTGCAGGAAATCGCTTTCCATCTGAAGCCAATAATCTATTGTACTTTGATCACAAACTCCACTCCCCCCGTCCCCAGCCTTTGCTACTCACACACAAGTTAATGATTACTCTATGATTGTTTTCTTCACGTTCACCACGTGTGTGAGATCTTGTTTTCTTCACGTTCACCACGTGGGTAATATCTTGTGAGCTCAGTAAATATGGAGACAAAAACGCTGTTCGGGTCTCTTGTCTCCTCCCAGACTTAACCCTCTCTTGTATACAATTCTGCGTCCACTCTCTTGCTAGACAAGAGAGAACTCCAGACTTCTAGTCTGTGACAACAAGGGAAGTATTATTATTATTCCTATTTTACAGATAAGAAAACTGATACACAAAGCTATGTAGCTATACACAGCCAGTAAACAGCTGAGCTGTAAACGGAACTCATCAGTCTGGTATTGGAATCTGTCCTCTTAACTTCTCTGCTATGCTCCCACAAGGCATATTATTGTAGAACAATCACATAAACAATTACATCAATATATAGTAACTTCTCATGTAGATTTTTAAAAGATGTATTTTAAAAGAAAAATATCACTATAAAATTTGTTTTCATTGTTTTTGCAGAACAACTGGCAACTGACATCTTGTGGAAACCTCATGTTTCAGGGAACATATTTTCTGAAATGAAGGCCTAAAGAATGGTTTGAAATTTTCATTTCTGTTATTCCTTTTTAGCTATGGGTCTTTCTGTCAGCTTCTTCTAAATTTACTTGACTCCCCTCAGTTTCTTCTCTTTCAAGACTTAGTAAGAAGACACCTTCATGCAACCCTCTGGCTACCAAAATGCTTCCCATTCCTCCTTCCCACAATTAAATGCTTATTCTTTGAGCTACACTTCTTAATTATTTTCTAATCAAGGTGTAAGTGAGAGCTAAATATAACTCCATTTCATTTTTTGGGAAAAAAAGTTGCTAAACCATATTACATCAGTGTAAAAAAAAAAAACATATATCATATTAAATCTAAGTGTCCTAATAAAGTGACAGCTTTTCTTTAATAGCCAAAAATTTTGGGGTGCCTGAGTGGCTCAGTTGGTTAAGTGTCTGACCCTTGATTTTAGCTGAGGCAATGATCTCACAGTTTCAGGGGTTTGAGCCCTGCATCAGGCTCTGTGCAGGCAGCACAGAGCCTGCTTGGGATTCTCTCTCTCTCCCTCTTTCCCTGCCCCTCCCCCACTCACTCTGTCTCTCTCAAAATTAATAAATAAACTCAGAAAAAGTAGCCAGAAATTTTTCATCATGCTTTGATATCCCTGAACTAATATTTCTACACCAATTCTCCCACGTGATTTTATCTTAATGTATAACAACCTTTATACTTGAAAATCTTTGATTATTCAATTGTTATACTCCATAAAAAAATATGGGTTAATTAAGGCTCTAAATGTTAAAATACTCTATCAGTGTAATTATTAGTAGTATGAAATTTATCAATATAACATAAATTTGTCATTCTTAAACATAAAAAATTAAATTGTGTTGTAAATGCTTTTCTCGGTGACAAATGGAGCTGGATTCAATTTTATTCACTCCTCCGGACGAAGATTATTCATTGTAAGAATGAGACAGGTTCAACATTCATTTATGCTTTTTGTTTGTTTTTATAGTCATAAATGCTGAGAAACTTTATTAAATATAAATAAGAAGATGAGAATGCAAGAAAGTTTGCACAGCATCATAATTTTTTCCATCTAAGTTACATTTTAAAAATCACTGTGTTCTGGGGGCATCTGGGTGGCTTAGTCAGTTAAGCGTCCAACTCTTGATTTCAGCTCAGGTCATGATCTCTATTGCACGGTTCGTGGGATGGAGCCCCGTGTTAGACTCTGAGCTGATAGCCTGGAGCCCACTTGGGATTCTCTCTCTCTCCTCTCTCTCTGCCCCTCCTCCACTCATGCTCCTTCCCTCTCTCTCTCTCTCTCTCTCAAAATAAATAAACCTAGAAAAAAATTACTGTGTTCTATCATCATAAATTAGACTGGTGTCCAGTAATGTGAAAAACTATTGGAAGTTAGCATTAAGTCTCAGTTTTGTTTTTTTTTTAATGTTTATTTGTTTATTTTGAGAGAGAGTATGTGAGCAGGGGAGGGGCAGAGAGAGAGAGTGAGAGAGAGAATCCCAAACAGGCCCCGTGCTATCAGCATGGAGCCCAACATGGGGCTCAGTCCCATGAACTATGAGCCCAAATCAAAAGTTGGACACTCAACTGACTGAGCCACCCAGGCTCCACCAAGTCTCAACTGTTTTTAATGGGCTTTCTATTCTCTTCTATTTGTTTTCCCCCTTTCCAGTTAATTATCATACTCTGTAATTATTAAAGATTTAGAGGATATTTTGATATCTGTCAAGGGCCAGTCCTTCAATCTCAAAATTATTTTGGCTAATATTTACCTTTCTCAAAGGTTTTTATGATCCAACTTGTCAAGTTTTAAAATCCTGGGTTAGTATATTTATTGAAGTGTACTGAATTTTAAATTAATTTGGGCATATTTGATATAGCTCCAATACTGTCTTCTCATTCAAGACCTTACCAAGTCTCTCTGTTTATGCAAGCCTTGTTTCATGTCCCACAGTAAAGTTTTCTAGTTTTCTTTTCATGAGTTTCACATTTCTTTCTGAATTTAAGATAACACATATATTTTGACCACTTTAAATGCATTTTTCTTTCTGTGTCCTTCCTCTCTTCTTTCTTTCCTTTTTCTTTTTCTCTTGCTATAATCTCTTACAAATAGATTGTAAATTCTCACAGGATTGGGAATGGACTGCCCTTATAACCTCCTAAGTGATTAAAGCTATGCTAGAATGGTTGCTAAGAAATACTTGTTGAATAAATAAATGAATGAAAGGCTTGATTCATAAACTAGAAATGCAACAGGAAGAATCTAGGGGATATTCCAGGAAAGGCCTCAAAAGAATTATAATTCCTTAAAATGGATGACAAATTATGGCTTGGTTATACCACAGAACAGACTTGACAGGCTGTTCTATAAATACACATATATGTAACTTAAAAAAAATGTTTATATTTTGAGAGAGAGAGAGAGAGTGAGACAGAGTGTGAGCAGGGGAGGGACAGAGAGAGAGGGAGGGAGACACAGAATCCGAAGCAGGCTCCAGGCTCTGAGCTGTCAGCACAGAGCTTGACACAGGTCTCGAACCCACGAACCATGAGATCAAGACCTGAGCTGAAGTCAGATGCTTAACTGACTGAGCCACCCAAGCACCCCTATACACACACATACACATAGACACACACACTTTTTTGTTTTTAATTAAAGAGACAAAATGACCTGGATATTAAATTCTCCTCCTGTAGAGTCACTCAGAGATCCAGAGGAGGTAAATATTTCTGATTTCCTCAGACTTCGAGAAAAATGCTAAAGTTTTTCTACCTGTGAGTTTTCCTGAAATATTATTTTCATTGCATATCAAGGGTAATTTAAACTTTTCTTTTAAAAAGCGTTTCTGCTGCCTCACCATCAAAGATATAATTGGTCATTTAAGTAAGGAACATGTTACACCCACAGACTGAGCGGTATCAGAGGTGGAGAAGAGATTTTTGAGTGGAGCCCTTCTGTACATTTTGTCTATCACTTCAACCACTCACATTTAGTCTGTTTCCTGGAAGATTATCATCATTGCAGACTGCTCCCATCCTCCTGTGTCTACCTACCACCTTGTAGACACGGCCGTGGAGGTCAGTAGCCATTGCTGTGGGCTAGGAAAAGTGTGTGCAGCCGCTGTACTCTGTGGGTGGGACGGTGGGTGGCGAGGGGTGGGGGGAGACGTATACGTTTGAGGCACTAGAGAGGTTGCACCGGCAGAGGAGAGACCCTCTCTGTTCTGGAGTTCGAATTTGAAAGTGGAAGATTTCTTAGGCAACAGGAATGTGACAGGAAGTTCCCCTGACCTGAGACTCCTGCCACAGCTTAATGAATAGAGCCTGGGAATGTGGAGAAAGAAGTGATCATTTTTGCGGCTTCACCTGCAGGCTTCCCTGTTGTCATGTGGCCTAAAGTGAGGCTGAGGAGCCACCAGAAAACATTAGAAGCTTTAATCCAGAGAAGCCTGAGGAGAACCCTGCTCTTCCTCAGGAGAGGGAAGTCCTTTAAAATGACAGCTGTTTTTCTTACTCTGTAGGACTTGAGACCCTTCCTTCCCCTGCCTTTCTGTGCAGTGGCAGGAGCAAAGAGGAGGTCTCAGAATTTCTAGAAAGGTCTCAGTCCTTCCTACCCCACAACATGCACAGCCTTACTAACATTATCTACCCTGAAACCATCAGGATTAATCACATTATCCCTTTACCCCTGTTTACATCATCACTGCGAGAAGCCAGTGGATTCCCAGGTCACCTCCTTTACTCCAATCCCCATATAGCTCTTAATCTCATTCTCCTCCCTTCTCCCACCCTCCCCTACTCTCAAAATGCATCCCCTGTGCTCACTATAATGCCTAATCTGTCAGCAGCAAAATTCCTACACATTCTCAGCCTGTCCTGTGAAAGTCCCCTTTCACTGTCCTGCTCCAGCTGAATTCCGAACCTCTCCAGGAGATGAACCCTTCCCTTGTAGCCCTCTCTAGTGGTGGTCCTTATCTCCATCACATCCTACATGCCCTTGGCCTAGAGACAGAGTGAGGGTGCTCCTTGCTTCCCCCAAATCTCCAGCTTTGAATCTCATGTCATTAGATATACCACCTACTGTCCCTTATTGTCACTTGCTCTTACTTCTCAGAGATTAGCAGTTGACTTGTGGTCACTTTCTCCAGTAGTACTCCTAACATAATTCTAAGTAATTTCAATATCCATTTGGTCAGCTTTCAAATATCCTGGCTTTAGTTCCTTAACCTCTTCTTCCTATAATTTTGCCTTTCACCCTTTACCAATCACTCACTATGAAACCATATCATAGACATTATCTGTAACAGTACCTCCTTCCTACTCTCAACACCAAGTGTCCCTCTAGTACCACCACTACTCCCTCTAGGACCCTGACTCCAACAGCCCTGTCATTCTGCTGAGATCTACAGTCCCTTGACTCTACCACCATTCGCTTATGGGTTATGTCTCATTCTCCTTGGATTCTCTCATTCCTCATCACTTACCATTAAATGCCTCGGTCAGTAATTAGAATCACTCCCTTGCAGAGAGTTCTAATTATTTACTAAAATCCGTCCTCCTTTCTTCCAAAATGATAGAACTGTAGCTAAGCACAGAGCTGACCATACACACTGCATTTCCCAGGCTTCCTTGCATTTAACCACAGCCATGGAACTAAAATTTTGCTGATGGAATATGAGTCTAAGTAGCTTGTGGTACCTGTAGGCTAGTCTCCTAAAACAAAAGCAATGCTTCCTCCTCGCACTTTCTTTGCCCCTCCTGATAACTGGTAGATGTGCCTGCTATCCAGTCTCTACTCTATAGCTTCAGCCTGGATCTCTTCTAAGAAATCCAAATTCATATAGCCAGCTCTTTGACATAACCATCTGAGTGCCTCACAAGCACCTCAACTTGATCATGTCCATAATTTGATACCTGACCTCCTTCCAAATCTGCTTCTGTTTAGACTTCTCCATCTTATTTGATGGCAACTCCATCTTTCCAGTTGTTGAGGTCAAAAATGTTAGAATCATTCTAGACACTTTCTTTCTCTCCACTCCAAATAGAATCTGTCAGCAGAACCCACAGTCTGGTCATTTATCCCCACATATATTGTTGTCATCTTGGTTCAATCTATTGTCATCTCTTGTCTCTTACCATAGCCTCCCAGCTGATCTCTAACCCACTCCTTTGTTCTTATTATAACAGCTAAAATGATCTTTTTAAAAATGTAGGTCACATCAGGTCATTCCACTGCTCAGAATATCCCAGTGATTTCCCTATTTCCTTACAGTCAAAGGTGAAGTTAATAAAATGGCCTTTAAGACCTTACGTGTGCCGCTCTAACACTTCTCTGACATTTTTCCCAATATTCTACCTCCTTGCTTATTCTACTCAGGCCAGGCTGGTCCTCTTTCTGTTTCTATAACATACCTTCTCTCAACTCACCTTAGCATTTGGTATTTTGCCTGGGATGTTCCTCCCATGGTATTAGCATGGCTCACTCCTTCACCTCCTTCAGGTTTTACCTTTTCAGTGAATCCTTTCCAAGTCACTCTCTTTAAAATTACATTTCTCTAGAAGTAAGATTGATGGGTCAAAGAGCATAAGGGGCACCTGGGTAGCTCAGTTGGTTAAGTGACCGACTCTTGATTTTGGCTCATAATCTCACAGTTTGTGAGATCAAGTCCACATCAGGCTCTGCGCGGACAGTGCAGAGCCTGCTTGGGATTCTCTCTCTCTCACTCTCTCTCTCTGTCCCTCCCCCACTCACTCTCTCTCAAAATAAATAAATAAATTTTAAAAAGAGCATAAGCATTTGTGTTTTGATATTAAAATATTACCGAATTACTTTCACCAGTTATATACGAATATGCAAGTTTCCCGTAACCTGGTCAATTGAGGCTTGAATTGAGCCTGAGTTTTTGACAATCACAAAAGCGGTCTAGTTTTAATTTTTATTTCTTCTCTTATGAGGGAATTTAAATATCAATTTAAGAGCACTTTGTATTTCCATTTCTGGAAACTGGAAGCTCATATCATTTTTCCACTTTTCTAAGGATGTTGGTCTCATTTATTTGTAGAAGCTCTTTGTACATCATGGAAACGAATACCTAGTTTGTCATATCTGTTAGAATAAAAATTTCCCGGTTTGTCATTGGTCTTTGACTTCATTTATGGTGGGCAGAATTTTTAAAAATTGAAAGTCTAAATCATTAATATTTCCTTTCTTGGGCTCTGAGTATAGTGGCATACCATAAAAGAACATACAATATCTCCCACCTGCGATAATTTTTTTAGTCATACTTTTATCCCCCCTAACATTTAAATCTTTTATCCATCTGGAATTCATTTTGATACAGGATGTGAGATATATTTCCAATTTTATTGTTTTTCCAGATAGCCACCTATTTTGTCCCGACACCATTTATTAAATGCTCCATTTTCTCCATTGGCATAAAATGCCACTCAGGAGATTCTTAGGCAAACTTTAATGGCTGTGAGCTTAGGTTGATGTAACAACGTGTTTTCTCTTTGTGAAACCTCTGCTGGCAGGCAGAGACCTCAAACTTGCCATGAAAGCTGCAAACAGGTCAAACCTGTAATATGCTGAAAGCCCACACCCAGTAAATGCATACATAATGTCTTCAAATTGGAGCTTGAAATGTTATGAGCACAGGATTCTCATATCGTTAGTTCCTCCATCCCACACACATTCTCTCCAATAATGTCAAAAGATGGCAGGAAATAGTCACATGATTTTTGGTTGTTTTTTTTTAATATGTGAGGAAAACCAGAATATTTGCAAATCGCTTTGAACTATGGAGAAGAAAACTGCTATTGTAACCCTCATGTTAACCTTTTATACATCAAGCATGTTGTTGTAACATCAGCATTCTGGGGTTAATGAAGTTTTATTTTGATTAGTATAAATTTATCTCTCTGTGTTCAACTAGCTATGAAACCAGGTCACTGGGTATGGATTATGAGGGCCGAAATTTTGAGAAATGGAATGAAACTTTTCAGAATTGATGATGTCATATCAGACCATTAAAGCTGTTTCACCTGGTATCTATTATGATGTTTTTTGAACTAGAACACACATTTATTGTTCAGTGATAATCATATTGATAATGCTGACACAGATATACTGCAAAACACGGCCAAAACTTTTGAATTAAGTTCTTGAATCATCAAAAATAATTATGAGAAATATAATTTAAGTTTCAGGGCACCAGGGTGGCTCAGTCGGTTAAGCGTCCAACTTTGGTTCAAGTCATGATCTCATGGTTCATGAATTTGAGCCCTGCATCGGGCTCTCTGCCTGTGCTTGCTCTTTCTTTCTCTGTCTCTATCAAAAATAAATAAACATTAAAAAAATAAGAATATAAGTTTCAAGGCTATTTGGCTGTGTTCCTTAATGGAAATACTGTATGACATAACGGGTTTTGTTCAAAATGTAGACAGAGTGAATTTCTTGATCCTTCCACCTTTTACTTGAGTAATTTGAGCAAGTAATCTAACTTCTGTAAGCCTTAATTTCCTCATATATAAAATGGTGATGATAATAGTACTTACTGTTATAAGGATTAATAAGAAAATCCACTTAAACCATAGGTATGGCATTTCCTTCCTATCTGATTGGCGAAGATCAAAAAATTTAATCATATATTGGGTGGTGTGAATATGATGGAGACAGGTACTCTCATATATTGCTTGAGGGAGTATAAATAGGTACAGCCACCTAAAAAACAGTTTGGCTGTTTGTGATCAAAATCACAAACGCAAGTACAAACCTTTGACCAGCAATTCCTCTAGCTGGAATTTATCAAGCAGGGGTACTATTTATTTATTTTTTAATTATTTTTTAAAATTTAAATCCAAGTTAGTTAACATATAGTGTAATAATGATTTCAGGAATAGAATTTAGTGATTCATCAGTTGCATATAACACCCAGTGCTCATTCCCAACAAGTGCCCTCCTTAATGTCCCTTGCCCATTTAGCCCATCCCCCACCCAACAGTCCTCCAGCAACCCTCAGCTTGTTCTCTGTATTTATGAGTCTCTTATGGTTTATCTCCCTCTCTGTTTTCATATTATTTTTGCTTCCCTTCCCTTATGTTCATCTGTTCTGTATCTTAAATTCCACATATGGGTGAAGTCACATGATTTTTGTCTTTCTTTGACAGACTTATTTTGCTTAGCATAATACACTTTAGTTCCATCCATGTTGTTGCAAATGGCAAGATTTCATTCTTTTTGATCGCTGAGTATATTCCATTGTATTTATATATATGTGGTATAAGTATCCACATACATATATCCATTCATCAGTAGATGGACAAATTTGGACTCTTTCCATACTTTGGCTATTGTCGATAATGCTGTTATAAACATTAGGGTGCATGTGCCCCTTCGAAACAGCACTCCTGTTCAAGCAGATGAACTTTTTTTTTATTAAAAAAATTTTTTTTTAACGTTTATTTATTTCTTTTTTTTTTATAAATTTTTTTTTTTTTTTTTTTTTTTTTTTTGGGACAGAGAGAGACAGAGCATGAACGGGGGAGGGACAGAGAAAGAGGGAGACACAGAATCGGAAACAGGCTCCAGGCTCTGAGCCATCAGCCCAGAGCCCGACGCGGGGCTCGAACTCACGGACCGTGAGATCGTGACCTGGCTGAAGTCGGCCGCTCAACCGACTGCGCCACCCAGGCGCCCCAACGTTTATTTATTTCTGAGCATGAATGGGGGAGGGTCAGAGAGAGGGAGACAGAATCTGAAACAGGCTCCAGGCTCTGAGCTGTCAGCACAGAGGCCGTCGCAGGGCTCAAACTCACAGACCGCAAGATCATGACCTGAGCCGAAGTTGGACCCTTAACCGACTGAGCCACCCAGGTGCCCCAAGCAGATGAACTTTTAAATGAACAAATTATTAATCATATGCTGAAATTTATTGCAGTGTTGTTATAGTAAGAAGAGTGGAAACAATCTAAATTTCCATCTACAAAGGACTGTTTTGGACACAGGCAATCAAATACCATGCTGCGAAAATTTGAACTAGAAAATGGGGTGTCTGGGGGGCTAATCCTTTAAGTGTCTGACTTCAGTTCAGGTCAGGATCTCATAGTTCATGAGTTTGAGGCTGGAGTCAGGCTCGGTGCTGACAGCTCAGAGTCTGGAGCCTGCTTCAGTGTCTCCCTCTCTCTCTGCCCCTTTCCTGCTCATGCTCTGTGTCTCTCTCTCTCCCAAAAATAAACATTAAAAAAAGAATAAGGACATATTTTTTAAGTTTATTCATTTATTATTTCTATGAGAGAGAGAGAGGAAGAGAGGGAGAGAGAGTTAGAGAGCGCAAGCACAAATGGGGGAAGGGCAGAGGGAGAGAGAGACACAGAATCTGAAGAAGGCTCCAGGCTCTGTGCTGTCAGCACAGAGCATGTTGTGGGGCTCGAACTCACAAACTGTGAACTGCGAGATCGTGACCTGAGCCAAAGTCCGTGGCTTAACCAACTGAGCCACCCAGGTGCCCCAAACAAGGAAATATTTTTATTATTTAATGGGATATTACCCAAATATATTATTGGTAATTAGAAGAAGCAATGTATATAAACAGGTGATGGAAAGTACATGACATATATATACATTTGCTCGTATAATCACAGAAAAGCTCAAGAAAAACACTATGATCACAGAAAAGCTCAAGAAAAACACTCAGGAAATGGTAGCATTGATGTCCTCTACAGCTGGAATTTCCTGGTGGAAATTGTGTAAGAATTTCCTGAATGTCCCGGAAACTTTTCACTACATGTCTTTTTCATTCTTTGATTATATTCTGTGAATGTGTAACTTATTTTCTAAAAATAACTCAATATGGGGTCCTGCCTGGCTCAGTTGGGAGAGCATGCAAATCTTGGTCTTGGGGTTGTAAGGTCAAGCCCCACACTGGGTGTAGTGATTACTTAAAAAAGAATTTTTAAATCTTTAACAAAAATTTAAAAAATAATAAAAATAAACCAATATAGGGATGCTTGGCTGGCTCAGTGGGTAGAGCAAGCAACTCTTGACTTCAGGGTTGTAAGTTTGAGCCCCATATTGGGTGTAGAGACTATTTAAAAATAAGATCTTTAAAAAAAAATAAATCAATATGAAGTATATAGAAAACTCATCACGCAGTAAGCATGCAATACATATTAGCATTTATATATATAAAATTCCAACTTCATTGTAATTATTTTGCAGTGAAATAGGATATCCAGAAAATTTTAAAAATCGGCTGTTTAAAAAACTAAATACTACTACAAGTTTTATAATATATGAGGTAAGTTTGAACAAGAATATTGGTCTTACTATAAATTGTAAAGACATTTCTTTTAGCCCATGAAGTCTTATGATTTGGGTCTGTTATCATTTACATTTCTCATAAAGGTATTAAACTATTGGTAATTTTAAAAATCTACTTATGCAATAAACATGGTTAGAAGGAAAAGTTTTCTGTATACAAATGCAAATGTCTCCTGTTAGTCATTGTGCAATTGGAGTTTTGGTAGATAAAGTGTCATTTAAAACATTACTAGACTGTTTTTAAGAGGATTTTTATTTTTTATTTTTTTAATGTTTATTTTTCAAAGACAGAGAGGGAGAGAACAAGCTTGAGCAGATGAGGGTCAGAGAGACAGGGAGATCCATAATCCGAAGCAGGCTCTAGGCTCTGAGCTGGCAGCACAGAGCCCAACGAGGGGCTCGAACCCACAAACTGTGAGATCATGACCTCAGCCAAAGTTGGCCGCTTAACCAACTAAGCCACCCAGGCACCCCAGACATTACTAGAATTTGACGAAGAAATAAAATACCGAGCATACTTTAGAATCATTTCTTTATTTACAATTGAGTTTGCTTATAGTTCTGAGTTTTGAGTAAATTTGGATGAATTGAGAACAAATGGAGAATTCTTTTTCTATTTTACTTGTCTGTATTTAGACGATCAGGCTGCCCTAGCTTCTTTCTCAATAGAATACACAGCTAGGTTTGTCATTCTTATCAGATATTCTACTATTAATATCTTGTTCTCCCACATACTTTGGTGATAATACATTCTCTGGTTTTTAGACATAGTTTCTTAAGCTATCTAACTATTTCTTAGACATAGTTTTTAAGCTATGCTATAGATATATCATATTAACACGTATCCCTCTAGACTCTAATCTCACAGTCTGGTATTTTCCAGAATGTAAGAAAGCTTAGATCATATGGCATCTTGCCTGTGAAATTGTTAGAGATCTCCAAAGTTGGATCTCCCAATTTTTTTCACAGTGTCTTAAATCCACCTCTACGTTATACATATACTATAACAATCTGTCTCTTGTAGCAAACAGTGAACTCCTGTAAAACAGTAACTCTATTTTTCATCCTCATACTAATGTCTGCTGAATAAAGACCATTTTTTCCAGTAGATGTTACACTACTAATGAAAGTATGTCAGCAAATGTTATCACTTTATTATATTTGAGTGCTTTATTAAATATAAAAGTAAATCAAATGATTAGAGTTCTTATCCAGCATGTCTCAAAAATCTGAATACAGAAGAATTATTTTCCTAGATAAAATTCCAATTTAATAGTGTAATAAATAATTGTGTTCTAAATGCCTCATTTTAAGCTTAAAAGATTCATTATTTTTTAAGTAACTGAGTACACAGCCTCCTTCCAACAGCTTGGTCCAATGATCATTTCTAGGGGAATATTTAAGAAGCAACTGAATCTGTTGGCTACAGATTCAGCAACAATTCACATCACTAATAATAAAACCAAAGTTGTTAGCTTTGGCAGATGTTCCCAAACATCTAGATAGAGTAATAGAGAAATGTTTTTTTCTGACCTAAGGGGCATGTTTTATGGCCTGCAATAGAAGCATGCACAACTCTGATAGTTTGGCCTGGAGGCACATTCTTTAGCCTCTCAGCCAGTTTCTTCCTCTGCGAAATGGGATTGAAACACCAGCCTCACTCACAGTTTTTTATAGCCAAGGTTGTCTGTTTTTTGATGATGCTTTGTAGTACAGATTTCTGGGGCTCTCAACAGAGTTCCAGAATCTAAATAGATCCACTGTTGCAAATTGAGAAAAGTCATAACCCCTTCTAAAACGTTCCTCTTTAACAAGGTGAGACATTCTTTCTGTGGGCAAAAATACAAACTCATTTCTTTGCTGCCCACTGGTCTGGTACCCAGGGCACTTAAATTACTCTTCAATCAACAGCACAGAAACTTTTCACTTCACATTGTCAGCAGTGATCTCAATGATGTAGCTACAATGCAGAGACTATTAAAAGCTTAGCTGATAACAAGTGAAAGGCAACAGGAACTGCATAAGGAGCATTATAACCATGAAGTCCTATGACCTCACTAAATATATCCACGCTTCAAATTTGAGTTCTAGGAATCTGTACACCTGGATAGACAGCACTATTCTGGCCACCTGTAAAAATGACTTAACAACATGTTCATTTGTATTTTTGTTTGAGGGTCAATAAAAGAAAAGACCTGGGGGAGTAGTACATTCTGTGCTTTTGGTATTATCGGGAACACTATCCATCTTGTTATTTATGCTCTTCTTATAAATTAGGGGAGAACCTAGAAATGGCAGACCCATTAATAACTATTTCATTTAAGTTTGAAAGGTCCTGAATAGGAGGGGAGGCGGGTTTGAGAGACATCATTTGAAAGATAGGAGGGAGAATAGACAAATTATGACAATGAACATTACTGAGTACCTACTGTGTGCCAGATGCCTTTAAGTATTTCTAGCCTATGGTATCTTTATTTTTTATTTTTTTTATTTTTTAAATTTTTTTAACATTTATTTATTTTTGAGACAGAGGGACAGAGCATGAACGGGGGAGGGGCAGAGAGAGAGGGAGACACAGAATCGGAAGCAGGCTCCAGGCTCTGAGCCATCAGCCCAGAGCCCGACGCGGGGCTCAAACTCACAGACCATGAGATGGTGACCTGAGCTGAAGTCGGACGCTTAACTGACTGAGCCACCCAGGCGCCCCTAGCCTATGGTATCTTTAAACAGAACAGGAAACGGGTGCCTGGGTAGCTCAGTCAGTTAAGCGTCTGTTTCTTGATTTCAGCTCAGGTCTTAATCTCACGATTGGTGAGTTGGAGCCCTGCATCGGGCTCTGTACTGATAGTGTGGAGCCTGCTTGGGATCCTCTCTCCCTCTCTCTCTGCCCCTCCCACCCACCTCCCATTACAAAGGATGTAATTTGAGTGTGGGAATTTATAGCCGAGAGCTCAGGTTTGAACACAGCAACTTTGGTGGGACAGGATATAGGAAAGAGGACTCAAAAACTTCCATGTGCCAGTGGTGCCTGGGTGGCTCAGTCAGTTAAGCACCTGACCCTTGATTTCAGCTTAGGTCATGGTCTCACGGTTTATGAGTTTGAGCCCACAGCGGGGCTCTGCACTTACAGTGTGGAGCCTACTTGGGATTCTACCTCTCTCTCTCTCTCTCTCTCTCTCTCAAAATAAATAAATAAACTTAAAAAAGAAACAAAAAACTTTCCATGTACCAACTCATCTTTTTAAACTTCAAACTGTCACCACCAGTTAATCAGTACTTATTTTGAGTGGTTGGCATTGACATTAGGATACAGAAGATAACTTATAAGATATGTAAAAGCATCTGGCACACTGTACGTATTCAGTAATGTTACTTTTACTTTTAATTCCCACAAATCATTCTGCCAAAGGAACTGGATCTCACCGTGGAGAAAAATTCTTTTTCCAAAGACATTTATAGGTCTAGAGGAATTCTATATTGTACTTATCATTTTCAGTAAATTTAAGGACATTAAAAATAATACTAACATTATTCAGAATAAATGTCAATATTAAGCATTTAAGACATTAATAAACCCAAATTATTTCATTAGAGATACAATGCCATTGATTATAAATGTCTCAGCAATGCCACCAGTGACCTCCATGTCACTAAATTCAGTGGATGTTTATTAATCCCTTTTTTACTTAACCTCCCAGCTTTACCAGTCAACCTGCTTTCCACTCTCTCCTTGAAACACTCTTTCCTTGGATTCCATGATACAACATTCTCTTGCTGGTTTGTCTTCTTACTTTTCCTTTTTGCCTCCATTACAGACATATCTTTCTCTCTTTGGCCTTTAAATCCTGCAGTTCCTCGAGGCTCTGTCCTAGGATGTCTTCTTTGCTCATTCCCTGCCCTCTTCCCCCAGCAATCACACCTGTCCTCGTGAAATTATCTGTATACTAATGTTACCTAAATTTCTATCTCTTAGACTTCTATTGTATATCCAATTAACTATTCAACATCTCTACTTGAATGTCTCAGAGGCACCTGAGACTCAACGAGTCCAAATCCAAACTTATCATGTTCCACTCAAATTATCATCTTCTTCCAGTGTCCCCATCCCAGTAAATAGCCTTACCACCCATCTACTTGTGTATCCCAGAAAGCCAGATGTCATCCTCCATCCATTCTTCTAGGTCACGTCCCATATCCAATCTATTATTTGGAACTGTTGATTTGATACATACTCCCCATGTGCCTTTCTCGTCCATCAATTTTCATCCATCTTTACTATCATCACTTCAGTATAAACTACTAACTGCCTCACTGCCCTCCTTACATCCATTATGACTCCCTTTGGTTTTATTCTCCATTTTAGAGCCAAAATAATCTTTTAAAATGCAAATATTTTAACGTTAACCTATGAAAAATACTACACTGGCTTGCTTAGCATGTCATAAAAGTCTCTGTCAATCAATAGAAAGTAACACACCCTTTCTCTATAAACTCTTCTACTTAGTATAACCCTTCTGTCAGAGCCATCAGGATTTGTTACTTGCATATCTACTATTAGTTTCTTTTGCCTTCAATCTCTGCCTCAAATTAGGGAAATTCATGGAGATCCAGTAGATTGGCACCAACGCTCCAACCTCCATGCAAAGTGATTAGGAGGAAATTTTATTACTGCTCTCATTTTCTATGGAAAAATGTTTCTTCTCGCTTCACATTCTATAGATATAGAATATCTCTCAGAAGGCAGAGAAGCCTAATCCGTGTTAGGATGCCAGATCAAAGCTAAGTTATGTAAGGATAAAACAAGTCCAATGTTAATGCCATGAGGAGCTCAAGGATCATTTACATATCATGGTATTTCTTACACAATATCTAAGTCTTATATATTTAAAGATAGATCATCAGGTTCTATCTTTCTAGCACATAAGAAAGTGGCTTTGGAATCATATCAAGCAACTTTCTTAACCTCTTCAGCACTTATCTGTCTGATAAATAAAATAGGATAGTAAGACTATACCTCTGACACAGAGTTCTTTTGAGGATTAACTAACATAAAGCATGTAAAGCACTTCGCAGAGAGCCTGGCACATAGCAATGATCAATAGGGCCTAGTTATTATTATTTGTGTTTGTGATAGTCATAATAAAATCCATTTTAAGGATGTACTTTTAGATTAAGCTAATTTTTTTTTCCTTGGAGGAAAGGAATATTAAAGATTTTTTAAAAGTTTACTTATTTGAGAGAGAGAGAGAGAGAGAGAGAGAGAGAGAGAGTGCAACAGCAGGAGAAGGGCAGAGAGATGTAGACAGAATCCCACTGATGGCACAGAGCCCGGTTGGTGCGGGGATCGAACTCATGAACCACAAGATCATGACCTGAGCCTAAAATGGACACTTAACCAACTGAGTCACCCAGGAGCTCCACAAATATTAAGGATTTGAACAATGGTTTTGTTAAATCATTGTATCATTAATTTCGTTCTATTAGATAAATACACATCTCACAACTGAAAACAGTTAAAATTAATCTTATTACTCCTCAGAAAAAGAATACGTGCAAACTCTAAATTAATATTCAATATCCTTTTTTGATCACATCACTTCCAGCTCCTAGATGATTCTTATCATTTTAGGAGTTCTCAGGCGCAAAGTCCACTGCACTATTTCCATCTGTGGGATGATTTCTGCTGGTGGCAGAGACTCTACTGTCCCCTGGTGGCATCTGCTGTCTTCCTTGGGTTCAATGTTCAGCTCAGAAAAATTACAATTATTCTTACTCATAAATTTTAGCAGGCAGAGCTTTGAGAGTTGCTTTTCCATTCTGATCTGTCAGGGTAGAGATTCTTGGTTAGGACTCTCTCCTACACGTTAGTATCTCAACACCAATGCCTCCTTTAGAAGCAGAATCATTTAGTCTCCTTAAGGAGTTGCAGATTAGCCTCTTGGAGTTCAGTTTTGCTGTCAGAGCCTGACTCTCAACAGACAGGATCCTGAAACTTTCTTCCCAGACTTTGGTGTCCTTTCTGACATCTTACCTTTGATAAAGGGGTTGGGTGTTATTTCAAACTTGTCTGGCTCCTAGTTGGGATCTCAATGATCCACAGTCTATGCCCATATAAAGGTATGAACTCAGATGTGTGAAACAAAAGTTTTTTTTCTATTACTCACTTTAAGTTCAATTTTGAATGGTCTATTCCAAAGGGTTGATAATGCCATAATCTTTGCCAATTTCTGGTATCTTACTTTCTCCTCTTGGGATTGGATCTAAACTTGATAATGTCTAGTGTTGCAGCCAGTTTTGGGGCAATCCATATTCTCTCTGGGGCTTGCTGCCTTCCTGAGGCTGTATTCAGGAATCCAGGCACATATTTGCTCTGCTCTCAGATCTCATAAACCCATCTATGGAGGTTTGCTGGATTTCCCAGGGATGTGACTGGGGAAGATGGTTCAGAGAGTTCTCGTCTCTGAGACAATGGAAATCTGCACCACCATTGCCTCCCCTCTTACTCTCCTCTCTACCATCCAAACCCCCCAGTCTCCAGGATAGGGGATGAGTTTGTTTATTTGAGTTTTATTACTACTATTATTTTTTTTGCAAGTGGAAAGCCATGCTCTTACAAAAGATGTTTTGTCCAAATCTCTTGCTATGCCAGGAGTCTTTTTTGTTCCTGTAAAGCCAAAACTTTTAGAACTCCAAAGCCAGGAAAACTGGTTTACCCTCTGTTTTCTTTGCTGTCACATATTTCTCCTAAAGCAACGAGTACAGAGCCTAGCTGTTTGTTTGGGTGGAGTAAGGGGCAAAGAGATTGGAAAGCAGAATACTGCATGGGGGGTATGATCTATAAATATTATCCTACCACACTTATGAGGAACAGACAGAAATAATAATAGAGCTCTTAGACAAATACTCATCCCTCTATTCCGATGAAATTATGTTCTTAGCCCTAAGAAATAGTGCATGCCGCTTGCTCTTTGTTTCTGCACACAGGCAAGACTTCAGAACTCTGAAGCCCTGTTTTAGTTAAGCGGACAATGGGACAGGTTGTCTTCTAGAAGGATTTATCTTTTCACTAGAGATCAGTACTGGAGTGGTTTTGAAAGGTATGATTCTGTTACCCAAGTTTGTTCTAGGAATGTGACAGTTTATATAAAGCTGTTACTTTACTGTGAAAAATCTAGACACAGTGAGAGTAACATTTAGTCTTTTACACTCAGAAACTTGTAGAACAGGAAGAATCACGTTATATTTTCTGAGAATGCAGAGGTATCCTCAAAGCACCTTTGCAGTTTGAACTTTCATTTTGAAGTATGTTATTATTTTAATAAGGTATTAGCTATTTATAATTAATAATTGCTTATACCTGTTGAGTACTATGTTTCTGATACTAAAACATCTAAATAATTCTTCACCTAATCCTCATAAAAACCTTAAGAAAGGGCCCCTGGATGGCTGACGTTAGCGTATGCGACACTTGATCTTGGGGCTGCCAAGTTCAAGACCCATGCTGGGTGTAGAGCTTAAAAGCAAAACAAAACAAAACAAAAAACAACTTAAGAGATACCTATCATTATCCTAATTTACCAATGAGGGAACTGAAGCACACAGAGGTTAAGTAACTTGTCCAAAGTCACAAGTTAATTAGTGATTGAATTTGAACCCCGAAGCCTGATGGCACAGAAGTGCTTAACTATCCTAAGTAGTTAATCACAATGATATTCATAATGATAATAATGGTTAGGAGGTCATGGCGTAAAAGTGACAATTCTCAGGATAATAAGCTAAAGGCTACCTTTAAGCTAGAGGAGTAGAAAACTTTTAATGTGAATTTATGTTTTGATATTTGTGAGACAAACTGTAAATTGCCATTTGCAGCCTGGAAATGAGAATGGATTAGAGAACAATTTATTTTGATTCATATTCATCAAAGGACTCATGAGTTGTGTGCTGAGCTTACTTGATCCTCAGGGAACCACAAAGAATCAACACCATGGAATTCAAGGATGTCAACTGGCAAGGAATTAAGATTTTACATTAGTTTTAATGTGCTGGAATTTGAAAGGGTCAGCAGGAAGCACTGATAATCTTCTCAAAGCATACACAAAGACACATGGAAATAAAATTTGTTAGCATTCTGTATAACTCATTCATTCATTCAAAACAATTTATTGAGCACCTACTACCTGCTGGACACTGTTAGAAGTGCTCTGGATAAAGCAATGAACAAAACTAAATTCTTGTCCTAGCAGAGTAATTCTAATGGGAGAGGATAGATGGAAGTGCTAAAGAACATACCAGTTCTCTCCAAAATTAGGCTTGATCAGAGGTGAGTCTATGTTCCTATGACTAGGTAAAATCTTTACACAAATTCCCATAAGGGGAAACTGGACTATAACACAGTTTTATCAGGGAACGAAACTGCTCTTTTCTGGACGTTCAGCTTCACAGTCATCAGTAAAAATGTTAATATTTAAGAGTAACTTCTAACAATAAGGCAGTAATAACATGGCCACTATTGATTAGCTACCACCAGGCTGTGTTAGGCATTGTGCTAAGCAATTTACGTTTCAATCCTCAAAACGACCCCCCAAGGTGAGCATTTTGTCCCATTTTTCAGACAAGCAAAATGAGTTTCGGAGAACAGTCACTCATCCGTTAGCGGCAGACCTGAGGCTGGGATGGAGAGGACGGTCTCCAAAGCTTTTTTACACTACCGTGGTAGGAAAAGCGATGAAACACGTGCGAAAACAATAACAACGATCGGGGCTGCAAAATCAGTACGCGAAAAGCGAGATAGCACAGGACAGAGAACTACAGAGAACGCGCACGAGCTCCAGCGCGCGGAAACGACGCCGGGAGGAGGCGCCGGAAGTCAGGGCGCGGCTTCCCGACCTCACGCCGGAAGTAGCTCGTCAGCGCCGCCGACAGATCGTCGCGGAGAAAGTAGCTTTGGGGTCGAAGGTGCTGGGCGTCCACGAGATTGTCTGAGTTCGCTCCCAAGCGCATCTGCAATTCAGTATGTCTCACCCGTCCCCCCAGACTAAGCCCTCCAACCCCAGTAACCCCCGAGTCTTCTTTGACGTGGACATCGGAGGGGAGCGAGGTGAGCAGAGTCTGATACTTGGGGAGTGGCCCCGAGGAAGCTGGACTTACCAGGATTTGGGCGACTCCGAGGGTGGCGTGCGGTTCGGGCCAGGGGCTGCACTGTGATGCGAAGGGGATGGCTCCCCAGACTGGACTGTTGGAACAAATACTGATTTCCAAGGCTGGGTGGAGCCCGCGCCCTTGTACCAATACCATCGGTCGCGCGGAAGTTTCTGGAAATTTCTGGTTTGGGGATTGTGGCGGCCTTTAGTTTGTCTCTCCTGATTTGGTTCCTCCCCACCTTGCATCAAGCAGGCATGAAATAAGGTTGTTTTATGTATGTAGTGGGACATTCAGAAAACTGTGATAGGCGTTTGTTGAGTTCCGGTCACGCCATGTCTTTTGCCACGCGAGATATATATCAGCAGCTGCCATGTGGTTTATAAATAGAGCAACTTTTGTTTGTTGGTTTTTCTTATTACCTATTTTTACCTTAGAGGTACCGTCAGATTGGTGAATATTTTCTGTTTTGGCATTGGGAAAAAGGAGCTCAGTGTAGCAATGTGGTTGCCTAGGCTACGTCAGCGGCTCGGAAGCTCCTAGGGACTTGTGAATTAGCGTATCGATTTGTAACTGAATTGCTCTTGTTGTAGAACGGGTTAGGTTTGTGGGGCTAGGCTGTGTTAACGCAAATACCAACGAAGACATCAGGATTTAGGGACCCCGTGGATGATTATGGACGCACATGTACATTTTGTTTTGAAATTAGCGCGAGGTTTATTTTACCTGCCTTGGGAGTTGTCTAAAATGGGAACAACTTCACATTTTTGCTTGAGCGGCTGCATTAGGCAGATTCCATAGAACACAGAGGCTACAGCTATACTTAAAATTCAGCCAACCTGACCACTCAAAGGATATTTAATTTTCTCCTATTGGTTACTTGGTGGTTATAATTTCTGAGTACAAGTTGGAAGAAATTACTCAGAATTTAAAACCATTTGCACTTCATAGTGTCCCTTACATGGTGTTAATCTTCTGGCTACTGTATTTATGATCCTTTGTTAAGATGTAGAAAAGTAATTGCTTCAGATTCATGAAGATACGTGACACTTAACATTAGACTAAATTTGAATGTTAGAAAAATGACCAAAAAAGAGAACTTGGTATTTCAGTCACTAGAATTTTACCAGCTCCCCTTTTATCATTTGCATATTTGGTTGTTTGCATACTGACATGATTTCATTTTTTATTTTAGTGGGTCGAATTGTCTTAGAATTGTTTGCAGATATTGTACCGAAAACTGCAGAAAATTTTCGTGCATTGTGTACAGGAGAAAAAGGCATTGGACCCACCACTGGGAAACCTCTCCATTTCAAAGGATGTCCTTTCCATCGAAGTATGTGTAAAAATTTGAATCTGATTCTTTTTTTTTAACGCTTATTTTTGAGAGAGAGAGAGAGTGTGTGTGTGTGTGTGAGAGTGAGTGTGTGTGTGTGTGTGTGCGCGCGCGTGTGCACGCGGGGAAAGAGCAGAGAGAGGGAGAGAGAAAATCTCAAGCAGGCTATATCAGCAGAAAGCCTGATGTGGGACTCGAACTCCCAAACAGTGGGATGGTTCCTGACCTGAGCCGAAACCAAGAGTTGGACGCTTAACCAACTGGACTACCCAGGTGCCCCTTGAATCTGATTCTCGTAAATAATTCTGTAGGCATTAGGGAAGAAAATACCAAGTGATAAAGAGTTAAAGTTAAAAATTACTGCTGGTTTCAGGAGGATGCTTTGACATCTGAGGCAGTAGCTCAATTTCATAAAGGTTGGGCTGTGAAAAGTGGAATTCTGAGAGGGTGCTAAGGTTTACTTAGAAATGGAATGCCTTAGCTTCACCAGACATCTGGCTCTTCACACCAGTGGGATTAGATTGAGAAAAAAGGGTGTGCTATGATAAAGAAACAGACCCTAGTTTTATTTTTTATTTCTTAAAGTTCACTTATTTATTTTGAGAGATAGAGAGTGCATGTGTGCAGCACAAGCGGGGGAGGGGCATAGAGAGAGGGACGGAGAGTCCCAGAATCCCAAACAGGCTCTGCGCCTACAGCTACACTCACAAACTGAGATCACGACCTAAACTAGATCAAGAGTTGGATGTTTGACCGATGGAGCCATCCACACGCCCCAAGAAGCAGACTTTAGCTTGACTGATGACAAAAAAGTTATACCTAGTACTGGACAGGATTGCCTGGGAAGGCTGTAGCTGATTGAAAGATTCAGTGTCTTGGTATTATTTTAATTAAAAGATGACACTTCACAATGCCTGTCACCCTTTGTTTAGTGATTATTTGATGGTTCCCTAGTAGGCTCTAGGTTCCATGAATTCAGGAACTAAATCTTTTCATCGTTTTGTCTTCAGCATACAGTATAGTTATTAAATAGGCACTCAATAAATATTTGCTTAATGAATAAATAAAGCATAATCATGAGTAGTATTTTTAAAAGAAACTTAAGAAAAAATTAATGTTGATTATAAAATATTTAAATGTTTTACATTTATGTTTAATAAAATACTAAAATATACTAATAGAATGTAGTATTCAGAAGAGAGTTGATGTAGGAGGCCTGAGACTGCTTTCCTTAGAAAGGTTTGCTTGCAGGATGGCCATTAGCTGGAGTTTAGGAACTTGGCACTTGAACGATTCCCTGAATCATAATGATGGTTTACTGTGCCTAGATTGTTTGTACACACACTTTGATTTATGCTGAACATCTGATTTCCTTTTGAGAGTCTGAAATTTTGGTACATGGCTAGGTAGAGAGTAACTGCATGATCAGCCCTGATGAAAACCCTGGATGAGTCTGTAATGGGCAACAACATTGTGCACATGTTGCTGCATTTTTTTTTTTTTTGCTGGGGGAAGAATGTGCTATATGACCTCTCATAGAAGCGAGAGAGTGTAAGGAAGCACATGGATTCCTCCAGACTCTGTTTATTATCTTTTTCTTTTATCATCTAGTTATGTATCTTTATTACATTATTGTAATGCAACCAAATGCTGAGGTGCATGAATCCTAGAAAATGTCTGAACATGGAGGTGGTCTTGGGAACCTTTGACACCAAGTGCTAATACTTGCTAAAGTACTTCCATTATTGTATAACAAATCTCAGAATAATTGATCTTATTTAGTAGACTTTAATGAGTAACGTGCCTAGCCATGTGCATGGTGAAAAGCAGTTGCTGTACTTAATTGTTTCCTAGAAGAGACAGATCATTACAATATGTGTTGTAAAGGTAGAATCAAGATGCTGTGGGAGGAAAATTGATGAGATCCAACTTGGGGGTCTCAGTGACAGTTTCACAAGGAGGTGCCATTTGAACTAATTCTTTGAGTATTAGTGAGCAGGCAGTAAAAGTAGTTTGGACTCAGACTATGAAAAGTCTTTTAAGAGTTTGGAGTTGTGGGGATGGGTGGGGAAAGACAGGAGAGTGCTAAGACTAGAGTCATGTTTTAGGAAGTTCATCTTTCTTATTACATGTTCATTAGTTAACATTACTATAGTCATCCATATTTTAGTTTCTAATAGCTGTTTTCCTTTTTTGTAGTTATTAAGAAATTTATGATTCAGGGTGGAGACTTCTCAAATCAAAATGGGACAGGCGGAGAAAGTATTTATGGTGAAAAATTTGAAGATGAAAATTTCTATTATAAGGTAAAGTGGACAAAAGGGAATGTTTATTGCTAATAGTAAAGGTTATTAGATGTCTGGGATACTTGTTGGACTAAGAACCAATAAATGTTTCAACGTGTGCTTAGATTCTCCTTTTCTTGTAAAAGGTATCATATTTGTAAATATATATTTAATATATATTTATTATTTTTAATATAGAAAAATTTGATCCACTAATTTTATTTGGCAAAAATACAATGGTTATGCCTGTGAGATCCAGGTTTACATACTTCAGTAAAGCCAATGAGTTCTTAAGAGTGGCCACCATATGGCAGAATTGTTTCCAGGAAAAATGTTCTCATTATCAGAAGGATGGTAACTTGTGCATCTTTATGCTTGAATTTGAAGAGCAACAAAACCATCGCTAATATCCAGGATGTCAGGGGATTTGCAAAGTAACGGATATGGTTAATGTCCAAGCTCCTAAAGGACATTAGTGGTGCCTGTGCCTTATCTTCATTTTCCCAAGATGTAATTGGGGTATATTGCATCATTCAAGTTGTAAGAAGGGACACGTAAGTACAAAAGTAAAGTAATATCTTTGGAAATGAGGAATATGAGCAAGGTAATTAGGATAATTTGAAAAGAAATTGTCATCAGTCTTTTAAACAGTATTCATTGGCTGCAATTGTATGTATTTAGTACTGTTACTGGCACCAGAGGGTTTATAAAAATGAATGGCTTTGATGATAATTTAAGATCTTCCCAGGAAGACAAGATTAAAACACATGGGACAACTGGAGAATAAATAATATGCAAATTAATGCTAAATTGATTGAGACTTTATATATTCTAGGAGACAGGTATGATTTATATATTCTAAATTATTAGGGGAGACATTGAAGAGGAATGGGTACTTAAACTGGGCCTTGCAGGGTGGCCAAGACTTGGTTAGACAGGAACTAAAACATAGATGCCAGTTTGAAGGATATGAGTGAGGAAAGACAAAGGCTTTCCTCAGCCTTTGCATGACCAGACAAAAATTTAGAAAGCCTAAGGATAAAGTGGAAAGATGAAGACATTGGGTTTCATAGAATCTTTGAATAGGTTGATGCCAAGTAGAAATTTGATTTTGAGATGTATGCAGCAGTTTGTTTAGGTCATTCTCTGGAATGGTTCTCTGAAGATTCACCTGGAGTGAAAGCCATAATGTTTGTATTTTTTTTTTAAGTTTTATTTATGTATTTATTTTGAGAGCTTGCGTGTGTGTGTGTGTGTGTATGTTTGTGTGTGTGTGTGTGTGTGTGTGTGCACGTGTGCACTCGTGCGTGTGCATGGGGTCAGGGCAGAGAGAGGGGAGAGAATCTCAAGCAGACTCCACGCTGCCAGCACAGAGCTGACCTGGGGCTAGATCCCACAAACTGTAAGATCATCATGTGAGCCAAAATCAAGAGTTGGATGCTTAACCACCTGAGCCACCCTGGTGCCCCTGTTTGGATTCTTCTGAGATTAGGAAAGTACCTAACGAATGTCCTGTCTAAATGGAATGTCCCATCACTGTTCCCAGTTTATTGATGTGTAAAGGAGGAATCAAAGTGTAGGCTCATAAAAATGGGAAGACTGTTCCCTGTTCTCAGAAGAGAGAGCATTCCTTATGAAAAGAGGGCAGAGTACAATCATTAGATTTCCATAATGCAGCATCTTCATCTTAAGTTGAGATACAAATATGTTCTCAAAATGGCCTGTTTAGAAACCTGCCCCCCCCCCCCCATTGTTTTCGTTATTTTATTTGGTTTCATAAACTTTTCTTAAGGTCTAAAAAGTGATTAAGTGCCCCATGTTTGTGGATTAAAGGTTGCAATTTATACAAAATAAAATTACATTGTTTGCTCTGAGTAACATTAAAGCCTGCCCTAGTTTTATGTGAATGGTCAGTGAAAGAATAATTCAGACTAGAACCACTAACCTTGGTTTTCTTTTAATGATTTTTATTTCTACAGCATGACCAGGAAGGTTTATTGAGCATGGCAAACGCAGGCTGCAATACAAATGGTTCTCAGTTCTTTATCACAACAGTTCCAACTCCTCATTTGGATGGGAAACATGTGGTATTTGGTCAAGTAATTAAAGGAATGGGTGTGGCAAGGATACTGGAAAATGTAGAAGTGAAAGGTGAAAAACCTGCCAAAGTAAGTAAAAAGTTTTAGTGAGATATACTTGTTATCTTAATTACTGCCTTAAACATAAGTAAAAGGATCAGGTGATTATTAGTGGGGAGAATGTTAGGATGACTTTCGGTATTGAAGCTTGGACTGCCACTTTTTTTTAAAACTTTTCTACAGTGGGAAAGATGAGATTAGGATAGCTTATAAGGAGATTTTTATTATTTCAACTTCAATTTTGGTGATTTTTTGTAGGTTTCTTAACTCTTTCTATACCTGCAAAACTTTGAATCAGTATGTACAGTAGTACATAGTAGGAAGAGGACAGGAAACCAAGAATCCTGTCTAGACTCTGCCATTTAACTGGTGGTTTGGCCTTGATCTTGTTATTTAAGTTTTCTTGGCATGTTTCCTCATCCTGTATAAATTACTTGAGGGTTTAGACTAGATTATATAACTCTGTAAAGAACCTCGTATTTTACATGTCCTTGAATCACGGTGGCCAGAATACTACCTAACCTAGTTGGCAGGGTTGTGTGTGGGAACTGGAAACTGAAATACTTAGAGGAGATAGACTGTTTCTCATTGTATGATGGAAACAGTAGTAAACTTGAAAGGACATGCCTCACCGAAAGAAAATTATATAGAAAATGATAACATTTTCAACTGTTCTCTGTACACTGAGCTGCTAAATAGCAGTAAAACACTTTCATAAAATAGTGACATTGTATTGTATAGTGGAATGTATATAAAGGGCATTATTGTAATCAGAGCAGATAGATGAGACTTCTGTTAATCTGTCATTTTAGAAGTGACATGGACAGTGTTGCACATAACTTATACCTGTATAGCTTTTAAACCTAGATCTCTTGTTTTTAATCTCATTAATATGGTAGTGCACCTCTACAATTTAGGATTATTTTTACAGTTGTGCGTTATTGCAGAATGCGGAGAATTGAAGGAAGGGGATGATTGGGGCATATTCCCAAAAGATGGCTCTGGTGACAGTCATCCAGATTTCCCTGAGGATGCAGATATAGATTTAAAAGATGTGAGTACTTTCAGATTAGTCAAACTTTATTATTAAAAATAGTACTAAAATTTTGAGCTTTGTATCAGTCTGTCTTAATGATAGAACCTAGCATTTAGCTACATTAATTACTAAAATGCAACATATTTGTATTTTTTTTTATACAGGTAGATAAAATTTTACTAATAACAGAAGACTTAAAAAATATTGGAAATACTTTTTTCAAATCCCAGAATTGGGAGATGGCCATTAAAAAATATACAAAAGTTTTAAGGTAATAAAATATTTTTAGTAAGTTAATTTTAATAACTTGTAACTTGAATTATAAACTGAAATTCAGAGTTTATTGTCTTTTGGGCAAAATTACTTTGTAGAATAATAACCAGGTGTGTTGAAATAGTTGCATTTCTTTTGTTTCCTCTAACTTCTTATTTTGAAAATTTCAAAATACAGGAAAATTGAAAGAATAGTATGTGAATACTCATGTACCTTTACCTGTTTTCACTACTTTTTAACTTTTGCTACATTTGTTTTTGTAGAATCATTTTGAAAGGAAGTTACAGATACCATGACATTTACCCCTTCAATGGCTTAGCAGATATTTCCTAAGAATCAAAAACATGCTTCCACATAACCTTCTGGACCACTGAAAAAGACCCCCAGAATAACATTGATCCAATAATATTGTCTAATATGTAATCCATGTGCAGATTTCCCTAATTATTTCACTTGGTTTTGTGTCTCTAGTCTCCTTTAATCTTTGGTAGTTCCTATTTTACATTAGGTTTTCTAAGTCATTTGTATTTTGTGCAGTCTTAAGTCAGTTGTTTTATGGAATACCATCTGTATTTGTTTGCTCCCTCAAGATTATTTTGAGGTTAAATATTTTGGCAAGACCACTTAAATCGGTGGTGTTGAATATTTCCTATGATACCACATCCTGAAAGCACATGTCAATTTGGCCTATTTTGAGTTTTGGCATTTGGTTAAAGTGGCATTAGCCAGATGCTTGTGTCATAAAAGTACCTTTTCCTTTTGTAAATAATAAGTACTTTGTGAAGTGATCCTGTGAGATTGTGTAAATATCCAGCTCCTAATCTTTCTTTCATCCAGTGGGTGTTAGCATCATTGAAGATCTTTGCCCGAATCAGTTATTATATTGATGGTGACAGAACTGATTTTCTAATTTATCATTCATAGCTGGCATTCTAATGTTTGAAAGAGCCTCTTCCCTCTGCCCTGCCTCCCTTTTTTAGTACCACTGTAGATCTGTGTTTTTTTTTGTTTTTTGTTTTTTCCAGTTCAGCTTGTTACTGTACTCTCCTTCTTTTTGATGTTCAAAGGGTTCCAATTTGTCCAGTGGAAGCCCCCTTTCCTGTATCTGTTTGACATGTTCCTATTAGTCTGTGAGCACTTGCTTGCTTTCACAAGGTGTTCTATGTTCATCTTGTTTCTTGATTTGGTATTAGCAGTTTCTCCAAGGAGCCCTGGCTCTTTTTATTGGGGGATTGATTTCAGAAACCAGATTCTGAGAGCCAGGTGTGCTCATCATTTCTGGGCCTTCTTCCGTGGGCAGAGCTAAGAATTATATTAAAATACAGTTCAAAGTCAACAGTTCAAAGTCAACAAAGTCAGCTGTATTTAAAATACAGTTCAAAGTCAACTCATTCTATACCCTCTCCCACAGTGAGAACCTTGGCCCAAACATAATTACATTGGAACGTAAATAATGGAGATCGTGAGTTTTAAAAATTGGGACATGTTAGTAGTGCATGATTATCTTTAGATTTGGGGATTGTTGTTAAATTGGTTTCTTTGAACACTTTTGGGGAAAAAGTTGGAACAAATAAAAATAAATCTTCTAAAGGAAAATAAAATTGTGATCATTAAGAATATTAATATTAGCATTTGATGAGCTTTTTATATCAGAAGTGACATAATACTTTTTGACATAGTTGAAGGAGCAGGTTAAGTCGTATGTGGCGTTACATGCCAACTTTATTAATGTATTCTCCAGATACGTGGAAGGTTCAAAGGCTGTTATTGAGAAAGCAGACAGATTGAAGCTGCAACCTATAGCTTTAAGCTGCGTGCTGAATATTGGTGCTTGTAAACTGAAGATGTCAAATTGGCAGGGAGCAATTGACAGTTGTTTGGAGGTAAGTCTCTTTGACCTCAGACTTTTTGAAGGAGTTGGTTTATGATTTATCAACTTGAACAAAAACAATTTTATATACATTAATATATTTTATTACATAGGACCTAATGAGACTTGATGAAAAAGTTCTTTTATCTCTAAATACTTTGGACCTTCAGTTCTTCCTGTTAATCCATCCATTTAGCTTATAACATTATATAACTTAATACCAATGAAGATATTTTCCTTTTCCCTTCAGAGCACAGTATCAGCTCATTTATTCATTTTAACATATTGAGCACCTATTGTGTGCTAGGTATTGGAAGACAAAGCCAGGAATGATTAAGATTATGGGTTGTGGAGCCAGTCAGACTTGGGTGTTTTTGTTAGACTTCCGTTACTAACTTTGTGTTGGGTAAGTCCTAATTTTAGAGAGTTTTAACATCTTTATTATTTATTTATTTGCTTATTTTAAAGTTTATTTATTTTTAGAGAGAGAGAGAGAGAGAGAGAGAGAGAGACGGCATGAGAAGGGAAGGGGAGGAGAGAGAGGGAGAGGCTCTCAAGCAGGCTCCATATTGTCAGCACAGAGCCTGATGCGGGACTCAAACCCACAAACTGTGAGCTCGTGACCTGAGCTGAAGGCAGGAGTCAGACATTTGACAGACTGAGCCACCCAGATGCCCCAACATCTTTATATTAAATAAAAATAATACTTGCTTTATGGAATTGTTACAAAGATTATATAACATGTAAGAACATTTAGCACAGTATTGGGCATATTTTAAGCACCTAACAGAGATAGGGTGTTTTTTTTTTTTTTTTTTTTAGATACGAGAGAGAGAGAGGTAGAGAGAGGTAGAGAGAGAGAATGTCAAGCAGACTCTGTGCTGTCAGCACAGAGCCTGAACTGGGCTCCAACTCACAAATCATGAGATCATGACCTGAGCCAAAACCAAGTCAGACATTTAACCAGCCGAGCCACCCAGGCACCCCAAGATTTAGGTGTTTCAGTTAAAAGACTCATACTCTCAAGGAACTTTTTATTTGGCTGAAGAGGGAGTCAGTTTCAATTTAGGGTCATCAGGATTTACATAGGGGGAATGGATAGTACTGAGACACTCAAAGGTCACCTGTCTTCATGGGGACATCCAGGGATACTGACTGATAAAGCTAGATAGGTGGCAGCATTACCTCCTTAATCGAACAATTATGACATTCTTCCTATTGCATAGTTGAAAAATTTTCCAAACTGTGTATTTTAGAAAGACCCATCTCCAGTAATTTTTATGTATTTTGCACATTAAGCAATGTAATTAAATCAGCTATGCCCAGAGTAAGTAGAAATCAAATGAGATCTGGGGTGCCTGGTTAGCTCAGTTGGTAGAGCATGTGACTCTTGATCTTGAGGTTGTAAGTTTGAGTCCCATGCTGGGTGTAGAGATTACTTGAAAAAAAAATTTTTTTTTTTAATGAGATACTAATTTGGTAGGATAGGTAGAATAAGGGCTAATATTAGAAGGGAGTATACAACAGGCAAAAATTTATCCAAGGAAAAGTTTGGTCTTCACTCTGGGTTTCTTTTCTTTTTCTTTCTTTCTTTCTTTCTTTCTTTCTTTCTTTCTTTCTTTCTTTCTTTCTTTTTTTTTTTTTTTTAAATGTTTATTTCTGAGACAGAGACAGAGCATGAGTGAGGGAGGGTCAGAGAGAGACGGAGACACAGAACCAGAAGCAGGCTCCAGGCTCTGAGCTGTCAGCACAGAGCCCAATGCGGGGCTTGAACTCACAAACCATGAGATCGTGACCTGAGCCGAAGTTGGTCTCTCAACCAACTGAGCCACCCAGGCGCCTCCTTTTTTTTTTTTTTTTTTTTTAAAGTAGTCTCCACACCCAATGTGGAGCTTGAACTCCTGACCCGGAGATTAAGAGTGGCATGGTCCACTGACTGAGCCAGCCAGGTGCCCCAACTCTGGATTTCTTTTGGACCTTTGTGAGGCAGATAATACGCCTTTTGCAGGAAAATCTTAGTATTGACCTTTAGAAGATGTGAATAAACAAAATAGGTTATTTCTAAAATGTTTGTTTCAGAGCAGAGACCTATTAAGTGTTAACTACTGCTCCTTAAAAAAACTCCTAGATTGCAAGTAAAGAGTGTAACAAATTTTTATTCATAATGTTTTTCTCTGATAATTTAGGGTCCAATCAGGAGATAGAAACTATATAGTAATTTGAAAAGAGAAAGTTTAATATAAAAGTACATGTAAGAGGAGATTGGAATAGTGAGGGATTGGCTAGTAAAGAGAATTCTGAAGAATATGGGAATAGCAGATATATATCTATCTGCCATATATAAATACATGGAGCTGGGATGGAGCCTCAAGAAAAAGTCACCTCTTGAGGGCCCTTAGGCTGAGATCTGTACTTCACTGGAGAGGGGATAGCTGTGACTTACTGGTGGCAGAGAAGTTCAATGGGTACCATACTTGTGATTCCCTGTAGTGCTTAGGGAAGTTGCCTGCAGGGAGCTCCTATTGACCAAGTAGTGCTGTTGACCAAGTTCAGTGCAGGAGCCCAAGAGAAATGCACGGGAACCTGCAAGAGAAACAGCTTTTCTCATCCGTGTCCCTTTAGTGCCCTCTACTGACAAAATGTAATGTGCCAGCTGGCAGAGGGTATTTACAGGGTCCATCCAACTCCATTATCACAGAGCAGTAAAGGGTTGATTTGTAGCTGACTGGCAGTAAATTGAAATCTAGCACATATATTTAATTCTTAATATTTAGATAAAAATATTAATTTTACAATTTTTTTGTAGGCTCTTGAAATAGACCCATCAAATACGAAAGCATTGTACCGTAGAGCTCAAGGATGGCAAGGATTAAAAGAATACGATCAAGCTTTGGTAAAATTTTGTTCTAAATTTTAATTTTTTTAGACAACCACCTTCATAAATCATACATCTAATTTCTTTAAATGTTTTTTTTTTTTTTCCAATTAAAGGCTGATCTTAAGAAAGCTCAGGAGATAGCACCAGAAGATAAAGGTAAGTTTGTACTTTTTATAGTGAAAGTTCATTTTGTCCTGTAAGAATTCACCTTCATAAACCATTGTATTTTTTGCCACTTAGAGACCTATTTGTTCAACATATATTACAGAATGTCTGTTATTGGGCTAGGCATTGGCCATACTGCAGTGAATGTCAAGATCCCTGCTCTCAAGGAGCTTACATTCTGGTCTCTATTCAGAATATTGATTTTCACACATCTGAATACTATTTTTCTATCATATCATTTGAGATCTGGTTCCTATTGCTGTAATTCTAGTTGAAAGCACAGCACTAAAAGATAAAGTATTTATGATGAATTTAATGTTTGGGACCATTCCTTAAGCTGAATGAGGCCATAATATAAGTATTCTAGTTACTGGATATGTTTTAGGAAAGCTATGGAAAGTTAGAGCACAAAAATTTGTTTTTCAAATAAAGCCTGCTACAAATAGTGATGGTAGGCCTAGGTATTAAAATATATCTTCAGTTTCTTATTACTAAAGTAAAATAGGAAAGGCACTTCTTTCAAATTGACAATCTTCTAAAATTATGTTTCATGGTTTTTGTGTTTGTGTAATGTTTCCTCAGTAAAATATTCTGTTAATAGAGCTCAGTTACTTTATGGACAAGAGTTTTATCAACGGCGGGGGCATTAACTGTCATACTAAAACATCAGTTTGTTGGGCATTCTCATTTTTTGGATGTTTTGAGAAATAACTCCTATTTACATATTTATTTTACAGCTATCCAGGCAGAATTGCTGAAAGTCAAACAAAAGATAAAGGCACAGAAAGATAAAGAGAAGGCAGCATATGCAAAAATGTTTGCCTAATAAGGAATTCAGTTTTACTTACATATGCATTGATTGTATAAAGGCAATAAGAAAATTTAAAGGTTTCTGTCTGTTATAGATGATCCCTGATGTGTTTCCTTTGATACTTCGGTTTCTCATTGTTTACAGTTTAGGAATACTGAAAAGGGTTCACTCTTAATAAAACGGTGTTACAAAATACAGTGAAGTTGGTTCTTTTTAATGGCTATTCTGCATTAGTTACAAAGAATAATGGTGTCCAGCCTGTTTCTAATCTAAAGACACATCTGTTGGATAAACAGATTAAAGCTTAAGTTTGTATACTGTTTCCCTTGATTCTTTGATGTATTTCTTTGTGGTTGGTTTTTGCTGGCATTTTTATACTTACATATAATACAGATATACATGTTCAGGGGTTGGCAGACTTTATCCAGAGGGCCAGAGAGTAAATATTTTAGGCTTTGTGGACCATTATCATCTGTCACAACTACTCAGTTCTACAGTTGTAGCCACAGACAGTATGTAAACCACTGGGCATGGCTGTGTTCCAGTAAAACTATTCATAAGAAAAGTGGTGGGCTGGATGCTCACCTCTGGTCTAGAATAATAATACGTTTATACCTGAAGTCTTGAATTTGACAAGTGCAATATACATTAAAGGCCAATAGTGTATTTGCTATTGGTACCGAATCTCTGAAGAATTAAAGAGGTAAGCAGATGCTACCTCATTGATAAGGTTTTATGTAAGAGGCGTATTCATAATTTTTTATGGGACAATTTTAGGTATAGGTATAAAATTTTTATTTCATTGATAATTTTATGAACATTCTGATCAGTAATATGTGGTAAGATAGTTTGACAACCTGTTGACTTCTAAATGTTTAGTTAGCTTGCCATACATTTTAAAGAAACTCTCACAAGTGCCTGCAAATGAAATCAGTTGCAGTTTACATTCCATTGTAAGCAGGTCCTCCACCGCCTTCAGGTACCACCCAGTTAATATTCTGACTTGGATCTTTAATATCACATGTTTTACAATGCACACAATTCTGAGCATTTATCTGTAACCGAAATCCATCACCTTGTTCCAAAGGTACAAATTCATAAACTCCTGTAAGGAAAAATAAATAATACTATGAAGTGCATATTTTGACTTTTAAAATTCAAACGTAGAAATTGAACCCCTGCAAACAGTAGCTACAGAAACCTTAAAGGTTTGTTTTCTGAATGTTTACCCATAGAGAATATTGTGAAGATCTTGGTGTGTGCCATTGCTGTTAGTATAAATTACAGATGAAAGGGGCGCCTGGGTGGCTCAGTCGGTTAAGCGTCCGACTTCGGCTCAGGTCATGATCTCACAGCCTGTGAGTTGGAGCCCCGCGTCGGGCTCTGTGCTGACAGCTCAGAGCCTGGAGCCCATTTTGGATTCTGTGTCTCCCTCTCTCTGCCCCTCCCCTGTTCATGCTGTCTCTCCCTGTCTCAAAAATAAATACAACGTTAAAAAAAATTTTTTTTAAATAAATAAAATAAAATAAAATGTCTTGGGGAGGGGCGCCTGGGTGGCTCAGTCGGTTAAGCGGCCGACTTCGGCTCAGGTCATGATCTCGCGGTCCGGGAGTTCGAGCCCCGTGTCGGGCTCTGTGCTGACAGCTCAGAGCCTGGAGCCTGTTTCGGATTCTGTGTCTCCCTCTCTCTGACCCTCCCCCATTCATGCTCTGTCTCTGTATGTCTCAAAAATAAATGTTAAAAAAAAAAATTAAAAACAACTAGTTGTTAATATTTAAAAAAAAATAAATTATAGATAAAAGTAGAAGGTACAGCAGTATTGGCTGAGTTAGTCTTACTAACAAGGGAACAACATTTAGCAGTTTTTGAGCTCCAATGTGTGCTACAACTGAAAAGACAAATTACATCCAGTCCTTCCCCCTTGAAGAGTTTAAAACCAGTGTGATGACAGAAATTATTTAAAAGTAAAGTCAAAAGACAGTTGGGGTGCCTGCCCTCAGAGAGCTTATATTCAAATTCTAGTCCCTCCAGAATGTACTAATTTTCATATATCTACATACTATTCTACCATATCATTTGAGACCCAATTCCTATTACAATTCTCATTGAAAGTTCACACTAAAGGATACAGTATTCATGATGAATTTAATGTCTGGGACTGTTTCTTTGAGCTGAATGTGGCTATACCCTAGTATTTTAGTATATATACTCTCTGTGTATGTGTGTGTAGGAGCAGCCATGACAGAAATGATTTTAAGTCCTGTGAACATGGAAAGAGGTATTTTTTGGTGTTCCATAATCCTTATCTTGGTCTGAGGATAGAAAGGGAAAAGTTTTTTTGACAACTGTCATCTGAATTAGGCTTACCAAAAAATCCCTATTATTTCAGCACTGATAGAATAAGAACCATAAAAATGAGCTTTCTAAAGGAAGCTGTATGTAGGGGGTCATTTACAATTTCCATGCAATGAAAATGGTAGACTTCCAATGGTAATGGAAGTCTATTACCAACATGGTTAAAACAAATATTTGTGTTTTAGGAATGGATGGAAATCACATTACTGACCTGCAGGGCAAAATCGCTGTTCTGGTCCATCATATATTGACAGATTTCTGTTTACAGGAATACTGTCATCCTTTAAGGTTAAATGTGCTGGCTGGTCATGTTCATGATTAGTACCACTTAGGGCCACAGATGACAAAAGGTCAAAGCTGATCTGTCCATCAGGTTTTGGATACTCAATAGGTGTGCAGTCCTTGGCTGGCTTGAGCTGATCAGAGTCAGAACCTTAAACCATTTTGAGAAAGATGTTTAATAAAAATAAAACACTAATATAAAAGTACTTTATCAAACATTTTTATGAAAACTTGAAAATACCCTACCAAAGAAATAAAACTTTAACCCTCTTATGGTAACAATACACTATTAAAAACACTGAGTTCATTATTTCTCTACTAAGACAAGTTCAAAACGTTAAATTTACTTTCTCTACTACTTAATGGATTACATTCATGAGGTTAAAAAAAATTTTTTTAAAGGTAAGCTCTACCCCCATCATGGGGCTAGAACTCATGACCCCAAGATCAAGAGTCACATGCTCTACCAAATGAGCCAACTAGGTGCCCCCCATTCATAAGCAGCTAATGATTTTAATACTCATACTCAAGTATGTTGGAATTACCTTTATGTTTTAGAGTCCATGGCTCCATTCCTCTAAATATCCAGTAAAAGATTCCAGTGTAAATCATCCCTCCATATACACCCAGTATTCCATGGCAGGATGGTCTTATATTTCTAACAGAATATAGCTCTTTCCACACCCATGATTTCTTCAAATTGTCCTCATACTCAGTTACATGGAGTCCTTTTATTAAAAACATGAAGTGTTAAGTGTCAAATCACCTCAAGGAGTATAAAATACTTTATCATGAAGGTATTTTGCTGCTGAAATACTTGATGAGTGAATCTTAAGTAAATTTAAACAGGTGGTCACGTGAGACCACATTTGAAGAATCTTTCCTGTGTAAATGTTGGCATCTTCTAAAAAAGATAACCATTTGATATATGTTGTTAACAGCCAGTAAGACATTTGATTTCTTAAACTAGTAGCACAGAAAATCCATTTCAAAACTGAACGAACCTGAAATGGTTACTTACAAAGTTCATGCTACTATAAAAGTGAGGCATTTTATAACTGATTAAATGAAACACTGTCACCTGTTACAAGTTGAACTGTGTCCCCCCCCCCCCCCAAAAAAAAAAGATTATTTTGAAGTCCTAACCCCCAGGATCTCAGGATGGGTCAGAATAAGGTCACTGCAGATGTAATTAGTTGAGGTCATATTGGAATAGAGTGGGTCCTTCATCCATCGACTGGTGTCCTTATGCACATGGAAGAGAGGTGAAGATGGAGTCAGAGATCAGAGTTATTCTGCCACAAGCCAAGGAATGTCTGGAACGATCAGAAAGCTGGGAGGGGTGAGAAGACTAGAGGCAGCAGAGTAAGGTCCCATCAATGCCTAGAGAACTCAGAATAAATTCCTGTTGTTTTAAGCAGCCCGGTTTGTGGTACTTTATTGTGGCAGCCCTAGGAAATTGTAACAATACCTAAAACTTGCTGCATGCATTTAACTGGTTCTTCTTAACTGTCACAAACTCCATAGTGACTATACACTTCCCAGTCACCATGTTGCCTCTTCTGGCTCCATTCCCTTCCCTCAGGCTGTCATCCTCAATCTAGTCTTTGGTGATCTACTTGCTTCAGTATCATCTATGTGCTGGTACTGTGTGTCAAGAAGGTGAATGTATGGCTGGTGGTCCCAATAAGGAAAGATAACTTGGCAAGAAAATTAGGAAAAAAGTTCCACTGCTCACCAATTACACTCCTTACCTATTCTGTTCTCCTTGAAGTAGCTTCTTGCCTTTTCTATGTTCTATCTATCTCTTTCCTCTTCCACATCCTAGGCCTCCACTTCTACAAAGATACTTGAAGGCATAATCAGGTTTCATACTTCTACTTGGAGGAGCACTTGTTATTTGGAATTCTAAGGAATAAGGTTTTTTTTTATCAAATATCCGTTGAGTTGCTACTATATGCAAGTATTTGGGATTCATAATGAACAAAGTCCCTGCTCTGCTGAAGCATTCTCTGCAAGAGGCAGGAGATAAAGTTGATAATAAGTATCTTCCCAAAAGGGGGGAGAATACTATATAAAAAACACGGCGTGTGTGTGTGTGTGTGTGTGTGTGTGTGTGTGTGTGGAGGGGCGGTGTTGGGAGTGCTCTGTGTGTGTTGCAAATTAACTGGTATGGTGAATGTAAGGCCACCATGAATGCGAGTTTGACATTTGAGCAAAGGTGAAGGCAGAGAGGGAGTTAGCCATGAGTAAAGACCATGAGATGGGAACATGCTTGGCATGTTTCAGGAATAGTAAAGAAGCCAGTGTGGCTGGAATGGAGAGTAAAAAGAGATGAAATCAGAAGAGTAAGAAAGCTGAGGCTTTTGAGAAAAATTGAGAACTATTAAAGGGTCTTCATAGATTAAGGGTTTACAGAGGTTTCAGTGTTCACTCTTCCTCTCCACCACCGCAGAAGGCAAAGCCTGCAAAGGAAAAGGTGCTCCCGGGTTCTGCAGTGTGCAAAGCTGTTCTGTTTTCAGATTGAAGACACTTCAGTATTTGTGAGGTATCTTAGTGTGTATATTACATACATGAAACGGAATGCAGTACTGTCGAACTTGAAATCATTTCTTCTTTCAAATTAAGAAAAAAATTTTTTAAGTTTATTTGACCAATCTCTGCACTCACAACCCTGAGATCAAGAACAGCATGCTGTACCAACTGAGCCAGTGAGGCACCCCAAACTTGAAATCATTTCTAAGTAGGTGAGATATCATTGGTACTATTCTACTTTTGATCTGAATAAAACACAACATTGCTGGAAAAATCTAATTACTGAGGTTAGTTTTCTTCACACAGCACACATTTGAGTACTTTGTGTAAAGGGACAGATACAATATATATCTTTTAAATATCGGTTGAAATATGCATAAAAAAGAACTCAAGATTTTTAATTGTATTTATTTTCATTCTTTATCTGTATACTAAGTGTATGTCTAAAAAGATTCTTTTTAATATCTCAATGAAGACCTTGACAATTTTCTATGCTTTAAATAGGAATTTCTTACCTATTGTCTTTGATTGGAGATTTTCACCAGTTAGTTGATTAAAAATAGATTCTGCTGCCAAAATTCCACTTTTCATTGCTGTGTGGGAACCTTTGATCTTGGGAACATTCATGAAACCAGGGCTACAACCAATTAGTAAACCACCAGGAAAGGTGAGCTTTGGTATAGACTGAAGGAAAGAAACATTCAAAGTGCATTTTTAGTTCAAATTAAACAAGCAGAACAATATTACAAATTATATTCTCTTAAAGTCTTCTAAAGCTATAGGGAAAAATTTGAAGGAAAAAATCAGAATAAGGGCAGTTTCCAACCCCCCCCCCCCCTTTTTAAGAATGAGGGTTAGACTATTACTACTTTTCTAGGGCTTCTTCCTCTTCTGCCCCCTGACTAACCTACATGAGACAGATTTACAACCAGAAATTAACATACATTTTTATTTTTACATATCCACATCTAAAAATACTCTGTAAACTTAAACAACTATTATAGAAATTGTAATCTGCTTTTACATACATTCTTGGTAACATGATTTACAAAGGATGTTAACTCTATATCCCTGTTTTATTTTACTTTGATATCTAGAGATGGAAACTTAGGTTCTGATCATGGTATCGTGACAATTAGCTACTACTTTAAAGATATATTTTAATTAAGTTAATAAGTTGAATTTCCAAAATAAATTTTATTTATTTATTTATTTATTTATTTATTTATTTATTTATTTATAAAGTTTATTTTTTTGAGAGAGTGAGAGCACAAGTTGGGGAGAGGGGCAGAGACAGAGGGACAGAGAATCTCAAGCAGGATCTGCACTGTCAGCACGGACAGGGCTCAGTCTCACAGACCGTGAGATCATGACCTGAGTTGAAATCAAGTCGGACACTTAACCAACTGAACCACCCAGGCGCTCCCCCCCACCAAATTTTAAGACAGTTGTCTGGGCCTTAGTATATACTTTTCATGAAAAACAATGTAATAAAAGGTAGTGCTGTTATTTGGGCTACCCAGTAAAAGCTTATATATACCCTACAATGTAGTGACTAAATTAGATTGCATGAGAAAATGTATTCTAACTATAGTTTGAAAATGAAAGAAGAGAGGACCAGTGCAGAGTTTCCTCCTTCTGTATTTTTTCTTCTTTAAGGGCTTCCTAAAGTAAGCCACAAGTCTGTGTTGAGAAAGTGGTGGGTGGTAAGAGTTTGGCTGATGGTGCCAAAAGGGACACAGAGGGAGAAGGATAAACAGGGAAACCAGTGCCATCAGCTGCAAGATCCGTGGCCACAGCTACTATCAATTACAGAATTCTCACTATGAGGGAGAGGTGGTGAGAAGAGAAGCTGGAGGGCAGAGGGAATGCTGGTATCAGACAGATCAGGGTTCAGATCCTTTCACAGTACATGCAGGGAATGAATTTATGATTATAGTTCTCAGACCGAATTCAGTATCAGAACCACCTAGATAAAAGAGCCTGAAATCAGGATCACAAAATAGACAAGAGGGGGAAAGGATATTACTAGCTGAAAAGAGATAACAGTAATTTGGATAATGACACTTTTCTTAAATAGGACTTTGGCCTTGCCAACACTAAGTTTGATTGAAGAACCAGAAGACTGTGTGAAGTTTATAAAAGGGCATGGATTGTTAGTGCCAGTTCTTCCAAAATGGTGCTTAAGTGCGAAGAATAAAAATCTTATGGTCCAAGCAAAATGATTTTTATTTTTTTAATTTTTAAAAAATGTTTAGTTTTGAGAGAGAAAGAGCACAAATGGGGGAGGAGCAGAGAGAGAGAGAGCGAGAGCGAGAGCGAGAGAGAGAGAGAGAGAGAGAGAGAGAGAATCCGAAGCAGGCTCCAGGCTCTGAACTGTCAGTGTAGAGCCTGACGTAGGGCCTGAACCCACGAACTGTGAGATCATGACCTGAGCTGAAGTCAGAAGCTTAACTGACAGAGCCACCCAGGTGCCCCAAGCAAAATGGATTTTTAAATCCTGTGAGGATCCTACACTGTATGGGCAGTGTTACTGGCAGCTAGGTATCTGGTCAAGGAACTATGGACAGGAGAAGTTGCACTGGGAAAGGCTGTATTCTGGGACATGAAACCACAAGGTTGGAAACTCTCCAGAAAAGGTAAGTTTTAGTACAGACTAAAAAAAAAAAAGAGAAATAAAGTCATGTACACAGAAACTACCTCATTTATAAAGAGAACAAACTAGTGATTGCCAGAGGGGAGGCAAGTGAGGGGAGGGCAAAATATGTGAAGTGGATTAAAAGGTACAAACTTCCAGTTATAAAATAAGTATGATTAAAAAAAAAGGGGTGGGGAAATCTTATCATATTTGTTAGCTCAAAATAAACAAAATTGAATTTTCCAAATTATTGCTTCTTAAGGTTCTTTAAAATTTTACTGGAAAAGTTTCTGAATCTTTAATTAAATCAGAAAATTTAAGTAAAATGTATGTGTGTGTGCGTGGTCAACTCTTCTCGCCAATCTAAAAAAAATCATCTGAGAGGCTGAAATACACAAGGCCATATGTTTTTAAATACAAATCTGATGATGTCCTATTAAATATACTGGAAATTTCATACTATAAAAATGAGTAGAATTAAATTGACAGGTATTATGGACAATATGCAAAAGAGCTGAATGGGCTTGAACATAGTAATACAACTTAATAAATATTTGTTGCAAATGAATTACTACTCTAGAAACAAAATTATTCATGAAAATAATTCCATTGCAACAGGGACACTGTTATTTTAAGATTCTAATGATTATATTTATAATTTAGCTCTGATTTTACTGGACTTTATGAATTATTGTTATAGTAACAAAATATTTAGAACTTCATTTTAAAGGTTAAGTTACTCATCACCCATTTTCTTTTTTTTTAAATTTTTTATATTTATTTATTTTTGAGAGAGAGAGACAGAGTGTGAGCAGGGAAGGAGCAGAGAGAGAGGGAGACACAGAATCTGAAGCAGGCTCCAGGTTCTGAGCTGTCAGACAGAGCCCGACACAGGGATCAAACTCCCGAACCATGAGATCATGACCTGAGCCCAGTTGGATGCTCAACCAACTGAGCCACCCAGGCGCCCCTCCCCCCATTTTCTATTATCTGTTACTTTTACAACAGAATTAAAAACAAAAAAAAATGTCCAATCTCTAAGATAGTTCTAGATTCCTAGAATATTAGAGACAGAAGGGATCATCTTCATTTTACACATGATCCCATAAAGCCAGAGAAGATATGTAACTTGCTTCAAATCCCTTGGTATAGATTTTAGAGCTAATTTTTAAGATCATCTTACATGTTTAATATTTTTACAATAGTACTAACAGCTTTTATTATTGCTTATTTCATTGTTTATATATAATTAATACATTAACTGCATTTGGTAAGGTTTATTTTGAACATATACTAAAATAGAACAATTCAGGGTAAAAGCTTGACAGAGGCCACCGAAAAGGCATGACTGTTATTAGGTAGTTGGGATTAATTAACTACCTTTGTGGAAAACTAAATCTGTCTTTGTTTCCTTGCTGCTAAGGAGTAATGGAAACTATCTTGGATCATACGGTTTTAATTTTCGGGTTAAAAACCAAGCAACCAACAAGAAGCCTATAAATTTATCTCAAGAAATCAATATATTCTTAAAACTAAACTCACAGTGTAATTTAATTTAAACTATGGTGTGACACAGTTTTATAAACACTAGATGCTCTGCTTAAAAGTTTCTTTCTATAATTTTCTATTCTTTATCTAAATTTGTTACATTATATTTTCAATGTTTACTTTATAATACAGAAATAAATAAAAAATTTTGTTACCTGAAAGCCACCTTCATTCAGAGCTCTGGCCCCATATGCAATTCTTTTTCCACCTTCCAATGTCGGCTGAATGCTGGGATGGTGTTTCCACCTCTGGAACTCTCTAAATGGGCTCAGATATGGATTCTGGTAGTCTAGACCAACCTTAAAATTTTTATATTTAAATTTAGTAAATTTATATAGACATTTTTATTTCAAATTATATCAAACTAAAATGTGAGCAATATTTATGAGAAAGCGTTAAGTTTCTTAAGAGTGCTCAATAATACTTGGAGAACTATAGGCAGTAACTCAAACCTAACTGAATAAAATCTGTTTGGAAAAGAAAGGGCAAACAAAAGGATACCATGTGTTTGTATTTGGCCAAACTTTAAAAATGTAGACCATATTAATAAATCTTTGTGCTCTGTAAATAAAAGTTCAAATTAGAAAAGTATTTGTAGGTAAGTGGCTAACATTAGGTTTCTACGAAAGGAGCTGTAATTATTTTTCATGTATCAATATCCACTCTGGTAATAAACTAATAAACTATATGTGGTGCTACTAAGGCACAAATGAAGAAACAGAATGTAATCATACTTAGAAAAAAAGAAGACAAGAAATATTAGAGGCTACATTTTACAAGGCATTATCAAAACGCTAAAATTAATACCCAAAACTTTTTTGCTCTCAAAAAATTAAGTCACTGGAATAACTATACAAAAATGATATACTGAACACTTGGCTATCTGTCAAAAAACACCAATAATGCAAAAATTTAATGTATCACATACAAGTCTAATTATGACATTAAATTATAAAGTTGCGACCAACTGCAAGGCGCAGTAACTTTATTTTTTCCATTCCTTGCAAGGTTCAAGATGTAATTTACCGCAGACATAAGTGGTCAAAAAGGGAGAAAATGCTTACATTTAAAAGTTATAGATTTTTTTGAGGGGAAGATGGCGGCGTAAGAGGACGCTGGGTTCACCGCGTCCTGCTGATCACTTAGATTCCACCTACACCTGCCTAAATAACCCAGAAAATCGCCAGAAGACTAGCAGAACGGATTCTCTGGAGCCAAGCATAGACGAGAGGTCCACGGAAGAGGATGACATAATATTATACATGGAAAATCCAACAGACTCCACCAGAAGTCTGCTAGAACTGATACATGAATTTAGCAAAGTTGCAGGATACAAAATCAAAGTACAGAAATCAGTTGCATTCTTATACACTAATAATGAAGCAACAGAAAGACAAATAAAGAAACTGATCCCATTCACAATTGCACCAAGAAGCATAAAATACCTAGGGATAAATCTAACCAAAGATGTAAAAGATCTATATGCTGAAAACTATAGAAAGCTTATGAAGGAAATTGAAGAAGATATAAAGAAATGGAAAAACATTCCGTGCTCATGGATTGGAAGAATAAATATTGTTAAAATGTCAATACTACCCAAAGCTATCTACACATTCAATGCAATCCCAATCAAAATTGCACCAGCATTCTTCTCGAAGCTAGAACAAGCAATCCTAAAATTTGTATGGAACCACAAAAGACCCCGAATAGCCAAAGTAATTTTGAAGAAGACCAAAGCAGGAGGCATCACAATCCCAGACTTTAGCCTCTACTACAAAGCTGTAATCATCAAGACAGCATGGTATTGGCACAAAAACAGACACATAGACCAGTGGAATAGAATAGAAACCCCAGAACTAGACGCACAAACGTATGGCCAACTAATCTTTGACAAAGCAGGAAAGAACATCCAATGGAAAAAAGACAGTCTCTTTAACAAATGGTGCTGGGAGAACTGGACAGCAACATGCAGAAGATTGAAACTAGACCATTCACACTTTTCTCACACCATTCACAAAAATAAACTCAAAATGGATAAAGGATCTGAATGTGAGACAGGAAACCATCAAAACCCTAGAGGAGAAAGCAGGAAAAGACCTCTCTGACCTCAGTCGTAGCAATTTCTTACTTGACACATCCCCAAAGGCGAGGGAATTAAAAGCAAAAATGAACTACTGGGACCTTATGAAGATAAAAAGCTTCTGCACAGCAAAGGAAACAACCAACAAAACTACAAGGCAACCAACGGAACGGGAAAAGATACTTGCAAATGACATATCGGACAAAGGGCTAGTATCCAAAATCTATAAAGAGCTCACCAAACTCCACACCTGAAAAAAAAACCAGTGAAGAAATGGGCAGAAAACATGAATAGACACTTCTCTAAAGAAGACATCCGGATGGCCAACAGGCACATGAAAAGATGCTCAACGTCGCTCCTCATCAGGGAAATACAAATCAAAACCACACTCAGATATCACCTCACGCCAGTCAGAGTGGCCAAAATGAACAAATCAGGAGACTATAGATGCTGGAGAGGATGTGGAGAAACGGGAACCCTCTTGCACGGTTGGTGGGAATGCAAACTGGTGCAGCCACTCTGGAAAACAGTGTGGAGGTTCCTCAGAAAATTAAAAATAGACCTACCCTATGACCCAGCAGTAGCACTGCTAGGAATTGACCCAAGGGATACAGGAGTGCTGATGCATAGGGGCACTTGTACCCCAATGTTTATAGCAGCACTCTCAACAATAGCCAAATTATGGAAAGACCTGAAATGTCCATCAACTGATGAATGGATAAAGAAATTGTGGTTTATATACACAATGGAATACTATGTGGCCATGAGAAAGAATGAAATATGGCCCTTTGTAGCAACATGGATGGAACTGGAGAGTGTGATGCTAAGTGAAATAAGCCATACAGAGAAAGACAGATACCATATGTTTTCACTCTTATGTGGATCCTGAGAAACTTAACAGAAACCCATGGGGGAGGGGAAGGAAAAAAAAAAAACAAAAGAGGTTAGAGTGGGGGAGAGCCAAAGCATAAGAGACTCTTAAAAACTGAGAACAAACTGAGGGTTGATGGGGGGTGGGAGGGAGGGGAGAGTGGGTGATGGATATTGAGGAGAGCACCTTTTGGAATGAGCACTGGGTGTTGTATGGAAACCAATTTGACAATAAATTTCATATATTGAAAAAATAAAATAAATAAATAAAAGTTATAGATTCAAACCCAGTGCTGCTTTCATTTTTAGTGACAGCATGCCTAAGTGGAAAATGGGCTTTGAAGTCACACAGACTCAGGTGTGAATCCTGCCTCTTGTCATTTCATGGGTGTATTTGAGAGAGTTGTTTAACTTGTTTGGACTTCAGTGTCCTGTCAGTAAAATAAGGATACACCTACTTCTTAGGATTATTATGAAACTTAGAATTCTCAGTGAAGCATCTAGCATTTGTGTTGGGCATTTAGTAGCTATGATTCCTAAAGTATATGTAAAGTATATTTATAGTGTTTAAAAAGCTATAGACTATAATGCCAGTAATAGCCACAAGCACTTTACAGACTGACAAAGTTAGAAAGGGACCTTTAAATGAAAAGCATTTTTTTTTTTTTAAGTAAAAAGCATTTTACATGCTGCACATTTCATAACACTGATGATCCAATGACTCTAACAGAATTTTCCATATTGGCCATGTAACTTACCACAAAACCAAGAGCTACCAGGGGTTCACCTTCATTTAAATGGTAGAGGAAAGAGCCTCCATAAGTATGTCTGTCCAAGGGCCAACCAACAGTGTGATCTACTCTTCCAGGTTTCCACTTCTTTTCATCAATAATCCATAACTTAAAAAAAAAAAGCCCTAGAGTATTAAATATTTTCTATCACCACAATATATACAACTTGCCAAGTTTTATGTCTTAGTTATGAAAGTTTCAAGTCAAAGACTGTAATACACAAAAAAAGTAATACACTGAGAAACACAAAAAAAGTACTTTGCATATCAAAGAAAATTATATCAAACTGCAGCATGATAAACCGGACTAAAGGAAACTGGTCAGAAAAGTTATGAAGTCTATAGGAAATACCCTGAAGAGATGAGGAAAACTTCTGGGGTGCTGGTAATGTTCTGTATCTTGATCTGGCTGGTGGTTACATGGGTGTGTTCACCTTACAAGAATTACTTGAGCTGTACACTTAAGACCTGTTGCTTTACATATGTTATTCTTCAATAATATAGTTTATGCTTTCCTGCACTACCCCCCCAAATGAAAAAAAATTGCTCATCTATTTTCAGAATGGTTCGTTTTAATTTTAAACAATTTCCATCTGAAATATTATTTAAAAATCAGATAACGTTATGTGCTATCTGCAACCTACCAAAACAATTAAGCCTTTACTCACAATAAATCTAGTTATATATGGAATTTGAAACTTTCTGAGCTTTACCCTAAAAAAAATTAAACAAAAGGGTTATAATTAATCTTTTACACTCTAATAAGCACAAGGTTTGGGAAAACAGAGATCGGATAAACTGAGAATATATACAATACTTAACCTAATTAAATTTTAGGTTTCAAATCAATATACTATGGCTGAGTATATATTTCATAAACTAAATTATCTTCACAGTGCAATTTTGAAGAAACAATTCTTGTAAGATGCGGTCACCCTACAAACAGCATAGGGTATCAGGTCAAATCTTATTTGGGCAGATGGCATTATAATGAAAAAAATTAATATTACAAGTATTTTTGGGGTGCCTGGGTGGGTCAGTTGGTTGAGCATCTGACTCTTGATTTTGGCTCACGTCATGATCTCACAGTTTATGAGCCCGAGCCCCACGCTGGGCTCTGCACTGACAGTGTGGAGCCTGCTTTGGGGATTCTTTCTCTCTCTGCCCCTCCCCCGTTCGCTCCCTCTCTCTCCCCAAATAAATAAACTTAAAAAAATATTTAAGTTCAAGACTTTGATTTCAAACAACATTTTTTAAAAAAAGTTTATTTAGTTATTTATTTTGAGAGAGAGAATACAAGCAGGGAAGGGGCAGAGAGAGAGAATCCCAAGCAGGCTCTAGGCTGTCAGTGGAGAGCCCGATGCAGGGCTCGATTCCATGAACTGTGAGATCATGACCTGAGCTGAAACAGTCAGATCCTTAACCGAATGAGCCACCCAGGCACCCTTCAAGCAACATTTGATAAAACAATTACATGTAGATACAATTTAGATAATAATGGAATTTGATTAGCAGTACTTTCTAGCCCCTTAAAAAATATCTGAAATCTTTTTAGTCATAATGAACATCTCAAGTCAAGGAAAAATATAACAACTATAAAATTATATCAATGTTATAAACTACATAACAACACAAACAAGTTTAAATTCCATGTTTCAAAATGAAAATTACAAAAAACAAATCAGGATACCTCCTTGAGTCCAATTCCATAGGTTTGGGGATCACAATTGGCTCTCAAATCAAACTTCTTATATAGTTGCTTGGCTAGATGTCCATGGCAACCCTCTGCAAAAATTGTAACTTTGGCATGTAGTTCTAGTCCTCGCTCAAATGTTGTCTAAAAAACAAAAATGTTAAATTGCAACATTTGACAATTTAAAAAATATTCATATTCTAGTCAGTTTTTTTTTAATATGAAATTTATTGTCAAATTGGTTTCCATACAACACCCAGTGCTCATCCCAACAGGTGCCCTCCTCAATACCCATCACCTCCCTTCCCCTCCCTCCCACCCCCATGAAACCTCAGTTTGTTCTCAGTTTTTAAGAGTCTCTTATGTTTTGGCTTCCTCCCTCTCTAACCTTTTTTTTTTTTTTTTTTTTCTCCTTCCCCTCCCCCATGGTCTTCTGTTAAGTTTCTTAGGATCCACATAAGAGTGAAAACATATGGTATCTGTCTTTCTCTGTATGACTTAGTTCACTCAGCGTAACACTCTCCAGTTCCATCCACGTTGCTACAAAGGGCCATATTTCATTCTTTCTCATTGCCAAGTAGTATTCCATTATGTATATAAACCACAATTTCTTCATCCATTCATCAGTTGTCTGGTCAGTTTTGAATTGAACCATGATTCAGGTATGGAAGAAACAGTACAAATACATAACCCTAGAAATAAAACTAGGTAGTGCTGTAAGTGGAATCTAATTTAAAATGTTATAATATATCCTGTGTCTCTGTTGTATTTTTCTTTATAACTTCCAAAGTACCTGAATGAATGCATAAGAATTAAAAAGGAAATACAGCATCTCCTGCTAAAAAAATTCTCTCCAAGTGAAAATAAAGTGAAAAGCCATTTCCCCCTGCTCAATTTTCCAGTCTCATCATCTGAAGCAAAAAACAGTTAATAGTTTTCTTGTGAATCATCCCAGAAAATTTCCATGAATAAAAAATTATACAGAGCCTATTTATATCCTTCTAACACAATCATACCAAATATACTCTTTAGCTACTTGTTTTTCACTTTAATTATACTTGTCCTCTATTGTTCAATGTATATTATAAAACTGAAATTTTTTTCCAAGTAGAAAAAAAGCTATGATTAAAGTCTTTACTTCTTTTTTGCTGTATATATTTTGCACTTAACACCTACCATAATGTAGATACTCAATAAAGTTACTTAATAAAGGAATACAGAATAATCAGGAAAGTCTCTTATGAAGCATATCTTTTCTGATATTTCTCTATTCATTTTGCTTGCATGTATGTGTGTGCAGACATTCATACAGATAGTAGTTTTACACTGACAAACTGTTTTATAACTGCTTTCACGTTAGTGATTTGTCTAAGGCAATATAAACCAAATAAGGCATTCATTTTTTAAAAATATTTATTTATTTATTTATTTTGATGGAGAGAGAGAGCAAGCAGGGGGAGGGGCATAGAAAGGGAGAGAAAGAATCCCAAGCAGGCTCCGTGCTGTCAGCACAAAGCATGATGTGGGGTTCGATCCCACAAACTGTGAGATATGGCCTAGGCTGAAATCAAGAGTCTTGATAAAGTTAACTGACTGAGCCACCCAGGCGTCCTCCTATAGCATTCAGTTTTAATGCTTGAATAGAGTCCCCTAATTTTTCAAACAATTCTCAATAGTGGGACAATCACACCGTTCCAGTGTGTTTCACTATTATAAAGCATTTCTTACATGAATATACTTGGTGCTAAATATTTTCGGTCTGAATGGTAAGAATTATCTCATTAATTTAACAATAAACTAATTTCTTTGGTTACTAGAAATTCTGAACATCTCTCACATGCTTACTGGTAACTTTTTTTTCTTGAGCAATACTTACTAGTGTCATAATAATGCATCATGTATATTACACTTGCATACACATCCTATAAGTACTCTCACTCAGTACCTTTTTATTTTGTTCTTGTCTGCTTCCTTTTATTATACCTCATCCATAAACCATATTAACAATTTAGTATGTACAGTTTTACCCAAATACATAAACATACATATATTCTGAGATACATATACACTTAAAATTTTTCGATTCTTGATTTATTCTACAAAAAATAAGATCATATAATACAAACTGTTCTGTATCTTTTCTCAATACTACTTCATGAAAATCTTTTCAAGTCACTGTATAGTTCAAATTTTTCTTTTCAAAGGCTGTATAGTAGTAGTCCATGTGGAAATACCATAGCTTATTCACCTATTCTGCTAATGCATAATAACCATTAACTCTGTTTCCAGTTTATTTGTGATCAAAAACAATGTTTATAAAACATACACCCTCGTATATATATATTCTTACAATACTGGTGCTGTGAGTGCAGAGCCCGCTTCCAATCCTATGTCTCTCTCTCTGCCCCTCCCTTGCACTCTCAAAAATAAGCATTAAAAACAAACCAAAAACAAAAAGAAAAAACTTCTTGGGCCCTACTATAGGACACACTGAGTCCCAGACCTCATATAATTCTGATGAATCTGGTCAAACCCTTAGAAGAACAATGAAGTAGGTAAGACTCCAAAGCTTTGCCATTTGCTTATTTCTAGGCAGGAAGCAGTAAGAAACAGGAACATCTGCAGGGAGACTCAATACAAGATTCCCAATTCTGTTCAAGAATGTCAGAAGGAAGGATAAATTCCAAATTAACAAATATTTATTGAGGACCTGATATTACCTGGTACTATACGGTAGGTACTGGAGTAACCCTCCATGATCTCTGCCCTCATGGAGCTTATGATCTAGTTGAGAAATTAAGACAATAAACACATAAATATGAATTGACAAATTAATTTATTGAGATGTTAATTTGTGTTTTGTCCTATTGTTACAGGAAAGCAATGTGTTTTTTTTTCCTTGTCCTTTCCAGGGAATCTTATGGATCCATCCCCTTAGAGCTTTTCTTTGCAAATTAAAAAATAAAAGTTGTAAAAACCTGAAAACCAACCAGGATTATATCTGAATGAAAGGAAAGCAATCAGTTTAATATTTACCAAAAGATATTAAAATCATGTCAAAGACTCGATCAATATGACTGATAGTAATACAAATGACTCTTGTCCATAGAAATGAAAATTGTGGAAGTGGCAATGCAGTTTACTGATGACCTACACATGGGTATGTTTTTTGAATTCTCCTTGAACTGCTCACTGAGTCTGTCATTTATTAATGAGTAAAATAAAATCTGTCACATGTTTGTTTTATATTTGTACGAGTCATGTTTTTCTCTTTAAAAAAGTATTCTTAAACACATTATATTGACTTGTCTAAGCCTTAGCTTGACTAAGTCACAGCTAAGTCATAGTTCAAAAATGCTTCTGTATTTTTTTTTTTTGCTTCTGTATTTTTTAACAAGAGAAAAATTCCACATTAGTCATATTCTTTTTTTTTTTTTTTTTAACGTTTATTTATTTTTGAGACAGAGAGACAGAGCATGAACAGGGGAGGGGCAGAGAGAGAGGGAGACACAGAATCGGAAGCAGGCTCCAGGCTCTGAGCCATCAGCCCAGAGCCCGACGCGGGGCTCGAACTCACGGACCGTGAGATCGTGACCTGAGCTGAAGTCGGACACTTAACCGACTGAGCCACCCAGGCACCCCCACATTAATCATATTCTAACACACACTATTAGCATACACTCTGTAGCAAAACTAAATTATTGCATTTAAGTTGATTCTCTTCTTTGTTTTGTTTGTCAGTTTGTTAAGCTCATAACTGTTAAGATGTTTACCTTTGGGGCACCATCCTTTTGTATCCCTACATCGTTAGTGGCAATCCCCTTTACACTACTATCTTCATGAAAAAGGACCTAAAATGAAAACATATTTTGTTATCACCTAGGATTCACAACCACCTTGAAAAGAAACAATAAACAGTCTTAGATTTTTAAGAAAGTGAGCATGTTCTCTAGACTACAGAAATATAGGCTTTAAAACATTTAGGCAAAAAAAAAAAGACACATGTTTTAAAGATACTCCCTTCTAGCATATAAAAGAACACAGCTCTAACAGTTGGAAATGAAAGAAATGCCACAACTTTTTGAAGAAGAAAAGTGGTAAGCTACTACAGAGGTCACTAAAGAAACCAGTAACAATAAACAAAAAGCTCTCTGAAGAGATCAGATATCAAAAACACGTATACAGAACCTGAAATCAGGGCCTGTAACAAATGAAGACCATCAGTGTGGGTGGGAAGACAATAGTGTCAGGAAAGCCTCTGTTCCAAATGAGCTAAGACCCCCCTCCCCCCACCAAAAAAAAAAACAAAAAACAAAACACCAAAGAAAATGAAACCACAAAACAAAACAGAAAGAGGCTCAAGACAGCCCAAAGGTGATCAAAGTTTATTTCTGGAGCAAGAAGGATTGGCAAAAACTGGTCAAAAGGGTAATTCTGAGAATGAGAAATAGCAATCAATCCTCTGTAACCCTTACTTGGCTTCCGATTCCCCTATGGAGAAAAATGCTCTTGAGAAAGGAAGTACAAAACGTACACTAGAATCACACAGAAAGCACAGGTGTGAAAAGATGAAACAAGGATTAGCAGCAATGGATATGAAAAGAAAAACATATAAATATTTTATTTCTTACCCTAAAAATGAATCAACTGTAGAATGTGGCTTTGAACTAGAACTGAAGTCTGACTCAGAGTACAAAGAAACCCAACAAACAGATCATTAATCTATTGATGATGATCTTTAATGGAGTGAGGAAAAGAAGAAAAGTGTAAGAGACTATGTGTATATGTGTGTGTCTGTTCACAAAAAGTAAAAATCATAGATTCTACAAAGTGTGACTTTTACACTGATCCCAGTCAAGAATATTTTAATAAGGAAAATGCAAAACCCCACATTTGGGTCTAAAAACCCAAATGCATATATATGAGCTGGGAAAACAAAAATTAGTATAGCACCAAGTATAATACAGGGACTTACATGTTTTATTTGACTTACATATTGTAAGGGTAAAAATAAATTTAAAAAATTTTTGAGGGGCACTTGGGTGGCTCAGCCAGTTAAGTGTCTGACTTTGGCTCAGGTCATGATCTCACAGCTTCGCTCGTGAATTCAAGCCCTGCATCAGGCTCTCTGCTGTCAGCACAGAGCTGGCTTTGGATCCTCTGTCCCCTTCTCTCTCTGCCCCTCCCCAGCTCGTTTTCTCTCTCTGAATAAAAAAACTTAAAAAATTTTTTTTTTCAATTTTCCCTGAGGCCGAAAACAAAAGAACTCCCCTCCCCCTCCTGCCGATTCTTCCAATTCTTTCCTTTAGAAAACTTAGCTGTAAACCCTTTCTATGTCTCTCTGAGATATAGGAATGTTTTTAAAAGTCTTATTTAAGACTCCTGTCAGATCTGCATCTCAGAAATGTGTTTCTCCAAATATGGAGACATATTTGAAATGTGAACACCATGGAGAATGGTGTCCTATTTCCCTGTCTCTGTGGGAGTCTGGGCTAGGTGCTTGGTTCTAAGTTATAACTTCCTGCTTGTCAAAAAGATACAAGAAATTTTATTTTTCCTCTGGATAAAGACACTTAAACTATATGTAATGGATTGTATCTGTGTGGCTATGTGAGAGAATGATATTTCTTTCTGTTTTGGCAATCTCCCTAGCAGACTGCCTGTGACATGCATTGCAGTCTTGGTTTAATGCTCATTAAATAATAAAACTTTTTTTTATAACTTATACAGATTTTTCTGGGTTTGTAGGAGATTTTGTTTTATCTATCTATCTATCTATTTTTATTTATTTTGAGAGATAGAGAGCGTGAGTAGGGAAGGAGCAGAGAGAGGGGGAGAGAGAGAATCCCAGGCAGGCTCTGTACTGTGATCGCAGAGCCTGACGTGGGGCTCGAACTCACGAACTTTGAGATCATGACTGGAGCAGAAATCAAGAGTCAGAGGCTTAACCAACTGAGCTACACAGGAGCCCCAGTAAGGGATTTCATTTTTAATCATTTCCCCAATAACACTCAGTGCAAATCAATAGTATGGTATGTTTGCCAAAAGAGTTATTTTGATAGAAACAGAACAGATTCCAGAATGAAGAAGGCAACAGCTCTTCTCTTGAAGCAGTTTTTTCATTTGGGGTGCCGCTTTATAAAGAGGATAAAAAGGGAAGAATCTCAGGGCACTGAGGAATACTGAAGGAACTCAAACTATGTAACATTATGGTTGAAAAAACTGAGAATATTTAACCTACGAAAGAAAAAACACCAGAGTGAAAGTGAGGAAGAAGAGAGGAGGGCATAATTATAATTGTAAAACTGTCCTTGGAAGAGGGCACAGATTTGTTCTACATGGTGTGAAACAGAAGATATATTTCTATTCAATATAAGAGAGTATTATCAACAATCCAAACATCAGATAGAGATTATTTCACTCCTGATGGTGTTCAATTGTAAATTAGACAATCACTTGATGAAGGTACAAAATAAGGAATTCAAGTACTCTTTGGATTAGATCTTTTCACGATTCCTTCTAATCTTACAATTCTGAAATTCCATGGCTTTTCTAAAATATCTATTTCTTTACATTTGTACTATCCTTGGTTTATATTCAAAAGAAGAGATTCTTATAAATATTAAAACCAAAATAAAGCTGTACAAACCTCAGCAGCAGCATAACCAGGGTATACTTCAACACCAAGGGCTTCTGCTTGTTCTCCCATCCAGCTTACTAAATGTCCCAAGCGGACAATGTAATTGCCATGATTATTCATTGGAAGACCTACAAATATATGCTTATCAGTCTGACATTTTATCAATAAAATATCTAAATAAAATACATAAATACTTAACTTAAAAATTCTAATCAATATAGGGGTGCCTGGGTGGCTCAGTTAGTTGAGTGGCCGACTTCGGCTCAGGTCATGATCTCATGGTTCGTGAGTTTGAGCCCCATATTGGGCTTGCTTCTGTCAGCACAGAGCCTGCTTCGGGTCCTCTGTCCCCCTCTCTCTCTGCCCCTTCCCCACTTGTGCTCTCTCTTCCAAAAAATAAATAAAACATTTAAAAAATTCTAATCAATGTATAATTTCTGTGTAAATATACACATTATCTAATGGTCATAATTTCATTTATTTTCTACAATTTTGGCAAAAATTCTAATCACTAAATTAAAAACATTACAACACTAAATTAAAATTCTGAGTGGCTTACAAGGCTATCTCAATTGTTCTAGTATAAAGACGAAGAACCAGGTTCTATTCTTGTTTTACTACAAGTTAGCTATATAACTTTGGGTAAGTCCTTCAAATCTCTGGGCCTCAGTTTTCTCATCTGTAAGAGGAAGGGATTTCACCAGATGAAATGTAGTTCCTTCCACGTATGGAATTCTAAGATACTACAAATATTTGTCATACCTTACCTGGAAGAATTGGCACTGGAATTCTGTATTTCTCCGTTAAAATTCCAAATCTGTCTTCTGTTACGGGAGTGTTAAGTGGAGCCTGAAAACAAAAGAAGGAAAAAGAAGGAAATTTTTAGTTCATATTTGTAATGATAAATAGAAATAATAAAAAAAAAAACTGTCAAAGGGAAAGTGAACTACTTTCCTCACTTTTCTTTCATCATTTCCTTTAGAAAACTTGGAACTATAAATCCTCTTTGTCTCTTTGAGATGTTTAGGAATCTTTTTAGAACCTAAATAAGCCAGTTTTACATCCCAGAAATGTCTTTGTTGGGGGGGGCTTGGAGACATCTTGGACATGGCTTCCTGTCTCCCTCTCTCTGTGGGAGGTTAGCCTAGGTGCTTGCTCCAAGTTGTAACTTCCTGCTTGATGAAAACAGAAGAGAAATTTTATTTTTCCTTTGGATACAGACAATTAACATGTATGTAATGGATTGTATTTGCTCAGTTGGGCTTAGAAAATCTTTTTCTAATTGATACTATAGCAATTCAATGAGATCTATTTTTGATACAATATTGTAAAAAGGAAGTTAATTAGGTATAACTAAAGTATTTCTAGTTTAAAGGAGCTTGGTCTTTTATTTTAAAGTCTTTTCTTTAGTGTTTATTTTTGAGAGAGAGATCAGGAGAGCGTGCGAGATCAGGAGAGTGTGCGAGAGCGAGGGACGGGCAGACAGTGAGGGAAACAGAGGATCCAAAGTGGGCTTTGCACAGATAGCAGGCCGATGTGGGGCTTGAACTCACCATCCTGAGCCCAAGTCAGACACTTAACTGACTGAGTGAGTCACCCCAGTGCCCTGAGCTTGGTGTTTTAGAAAGAAAAACATAGATGAAAATTTTGGAATTCAATTTACTCCATACAGAAATAATACAGAAACCATATAATTTTTGACCTTTACAAAGTATATTCACAGGTAGTGAATATTCTAATGTTGGCAGATATAACATAACCCATCTTATAGAAGAAAAAACTAAGACATGTAAAGTGTAAGATTTTAACCAAGGTCCTACAAATTATGAAAGCAGTAAAACTAACACAGTTCTCTACGTATCATACCAGTGCCCTTTCTGCTTAGGTTATGAGAGGCCATGTTAATTTCTTTCTTTAGACCATTTGGTTAGACTATCCTCTTTGGCTTTACATATTGCACTGTTCCAGGAAATTGACAGCTTTAATAAGAACAATGATATAAACACCTATGGAACAAGTTAGGAAATACCCTCAAAATCTGACAGGACTCAATTTTTTTCATTCTTTTTAAGTTAAAAAAATACCTATCTATAATAATCCTCTAACAGGTAGAATTATGTGAAAAGGGTTTTCCATATTCTATAATTTGGAAATAGAGATAGAATAAAGATTATACTTTGTATAAAAACCAATTTTTCATACTCCCTTCTCCTTCCAGTCTGGGAATAATTCTTCAAAAGCACGTGGATCCAGGCAGGCCCCCGAGAGAGTATGAGCTCCTATTTGAGCAGCTTTCTCTACGAGACACACACGGATGTCCTTTTCATGTTTAGTAGCCAGCTGCTTTAGACGGACTGCTGCAGAGAGTCCTGCGGGGCCTGCGCCAACGATAACCACATCTGCTTCTTCCGCAAACCTCTCCATGTTCACTCCTGGAAGGAAAAAAATGTTTAAAAAAATACATGAAAATTCTGCGATGAACATGATCTGATAAAAATCACATACTGGGTTACAAATACTATACTATGCTAAGCGTTACTTATAGAAATTGCCCCTCTGCTTTGCATGAAAATTATACTAAGTATATTATTGTATTAATTGGACGTTCTGTTAGGTTCTTTTCCAGTGTAGATCTTACTTTAGGTTCTAGAAGCCAACTTTCGGCTTTGGGATTTACTACTATAAACTTAGCAGATATTTGCTTATCTCAATATCAATATGTGATAGTGTTGGTAAAACTATGAAATACTATTAGATGATTTTATACTATCATGAAAAATATTTCTCTCCACAAAACGATACAAAGTATTTAGAAAAGCCTTGACTCTTCTACAGAAATTATTACTTACCTTCCCATCGCTTGTCTTTATCCCGTGGATAAATAGTATAGTGGGTAGTAATTCGAGGTACAACAGAAGTTGAAGACCATCTTGTACCACACAGAGGTAGATAATTTTTCTTAATTTTTAAGGCATGAAAGCACTGATATGCTGCATGAAAATTATGAACATTATTATTTCTTTTTCAATTAGCTTTCCTCAGGAATAGGCTGAAAACATTTTTTAAGAGAAAAAAATTCTAAGATTGGGAATCAGATCTGGTTTCTGTTTAATTTTCTATTAATTAGCCCTAAAACCTCAAACAAATCACCTAACCTCTCTAGATTTCAGTTTCCTCATCCAAAAAACGAAAGGGTCACTAGATGATGATTTTTATTTATTTATTTTTTAATGAAATTTATTGTCAAATTTGTTTCCATACAACACCTAGTGCTCATCCCAACAGGTGCCCTCCTCAATGCCCATCACCCACTTTCCTGTCCCTCCCCCCCCCCCCCCCCCATCAACCCTCAGTTTATTCTCAGTTTTTAAGAGTCTCTTATGCTTTGGCTCCCTCCCTTTTTTTTTTTCCTTCCCCTCCCCCATGGTCTTCTGTTAAGTTTCTCAGGATCCACATAAGAGTGAAAACATATGGTATCTGTCTTTCTCTGTATGATTTATTTCACTTAGCATAATACTCTCCAGTTCCATCCACGTTGCTACAAAAGGGCAGATTTCATTCTTTCTCATTGCCAAGTAGTATTCCATTGTGTATATAAACCACCATTTCTTTATCCACTCATCAGTTGATAGACATTTAGGCTCTTTCCATAATTTGGCTATTGTTGAGAGTGCTGCTATAAACATTGGGGTACAAGTGCCCCTATGCATCAGTACTCCTGTATCCCTTGCGTAAATTCCTAGCAGTGCTATTGCTGGGTCATAGGGTAGATTTATTTTTAATTTTTTTGAGGAACCTCCACACTGTTTTCCAGAGCGACTGCACCAGTTTGCATTCCCACCAACCGTGCAAGAGGGTTCCCGTTTCTCCACATCCTCTCCAGCATCTATAGTCTCCTGATTTGTTCATTTTAGCCACTCTGACTGGCATGAGGTGATTAAGCTAACTTTTTGATCCAAAATTGTATGATTCTATATGATGTCTTATATTTGGAAATCTGTGTTCACATTCTGACCATATCAATACCACATTCAGTTAATAGTTAGGTCTATGTTGTTGAGCCATTAGTTGTGCACATACTGAAACACGCTATACTATTTCCTAGATGAACAATTAAAATTTTCTTCTTAACGTTTGTTTATTTTTGAGAGACAGAGAGAGACACAGTGCAAGTGGGGTTGGGGCAGAGAGAGAGGGAGACACAGAATTGGAAGCAGGCTCCAGGCTCTGAGCTGTCAGCCGAGAGCCCAACGTGGGGCTTGAATACATGAACTGTGAGATCATGACCTGAGCCTAAGCCGAAGTTGGGTGCTTAACTGACTGAGGCACCCAGGTGCCCCAGGTGAACAATTCAGTTAGCTTCTCCTCATTAAAGCAATGTTTTCAAACTATAATATTTTAGAAGTACCTAATAAACTAATTTTTCAATATAGCTCGTATCAAGCCTAACCTATAAATAGGATGACCACATAATTTATCAACTGGATACTTGTGAAAGTAACAAGGGGCAGTACTAATTATGCTGGGACAATGCAGGCAAACTAGGTTTTATGGTCAGCCTTTTAAAAAATTAACTCTCCCATATGGCAGTATCTTCAGAGCGCCTCAAAAATGTACCTATACTTTAAGTAAGAAAATAGAAATAAACAGAAGTGTGCAAAGATTTATCTGCAATAATTTTCTTTAAACCTCTGTTGTCCTAAAATCTTCAACTCTACCTCCTCCCTCCCTTATCTGAAGCAGATACTCTAACACACCAAACATCATAGAAAGATAGAAGCAATTAGGTGGGAACTTTCCTATTTCCTTGGCAACAACTTCTAATGTAATCTGTATTTGTATCTACTCTTTGTTCATTCTCTTAGGTTATAATAGATGTCGTTTTTCCCTTCACTTAGATTAATCCTTCCACCTGGATGATGAGGCTTATCCCTCCCATATTTGTAGGGACATCCCTCCATCTGAGGCCTTCCCTTTGACCTGTATCTTCAATTTCAGTCTCTCTTCTCCGGTACTCTTCTTCATAATTTTTCCCATTATAAAAAAAAAAAAAAAAAAGGGACAGAGAATCCTCCCTTGGGAATAGCCCTGAAAAGTATAAAAACTTGTATTTGCAGCTATAATAATTAAAAGTCTGTTATAGGAGAAGGGATAGAATAATCAAAGGAAAAGAATAAAGAGTTCAGGATTTGATGTCTGATAAAGATGCCATTTCTAATCAGGGAGAAGAGATGGTTACTCACTAAATCATCAAAGATAGGGAGACAGTCATTTGGGAAAAAAGTGTACCTTTTTCTTCCTATCAAAATGAATTCCACTTGGCCTATAATTTTAACAGAAAAAGTCAAAGTATAAAAGATTATGGTGATACATCCACCGATTATTTGTTTCTCTGCTTCTGAGTGTAGGTTACAATTAGTTACTAGCTTCCCACAAGTAGAGCATGAAAGGGAAAAATATTACTTTTACAGTGGAGAAATATAGCAGACCCTTTAACCAAATGATCAAGTTTAACATTACTGGCAATAAGATATGTTGGTAAAACATACTCCCTAATATGATAAGAAGAGCTCTTCACCTATGTGTCATACTTCCCCCAAAATCTATAACCTCAGTGTAATTATGAGAAATCAGACAAATTCAGATTGAGGAACATTCTACAAAATGCCTGGCTAGTACATATCAAAAGTATGAAAGACAAGAAAAGACAGAGGAACTATCACATTGAGGTAGACTAAGGAGACATGACAACTAAAAGCAACATGGTGTCCTGGATTGGATCCTGGAACAGAATAATAAAATGCAAATAGAGTCAGTAGTTTAGTTAATAGTATTACATCAGTATCAATTTCTTAGTTTTGATAATTATACTATGCTTATGTAAGGAGTTAAGCTGGGCAAAGGGTATATGGGAACTCTGTGTCATCTTTACAATGCTTCTGTAAGTGTAAAATTATTTAAAAATACAAAGTTAAAAGATTAAGATTATGGTGATACAAAAGTTAACGCAAAAAGCTTCAAAGACCCAAATGTGAGAGCTAATACTATAATTTTTTTTTAAACATGGGTATAAATCTTTGTCACCCTGGATTAGACAAAGGTTTCTTTGCTATGATACCAAAAACACAAGCAACAAAAGAGAAAATAGGTAAACTATACTTCAACAAAATAAAAACCTTTTATCTTCAAGGGATGCCATCAAGAAAGTGAAAAGATAACTCATGGAATGGGAGAAAATATTTGCAAATCATGTATCTCATAAGGGACTTGTATCAAGCATATATAATAAACTCATCTCTAATAATAAAAAGACAACCAGATTAAAAAAGAGACAAAGGATCTGAATAGACATTTCTCCAAAGGAGATATATAAATGGCCAATAAGCACATAAAAAGATTCTCAACATCATTAACCATCAGGGAAATACAAATCAAAACCACAATGAGATAACACTTTATATCCACCAGGAGGGCTATAAGCAGTAAGAGGGATAATAACAAATGTTGATGAGGATGTGGAAAAACTGGAACCCTCATACACAACTGGTGGGAATGTGAAATGGTGCAGCCACTTTGGAAAACAGTCTCCCAGTTCCTCAAAACCTTAAGCATAGAATTTCTATGTAGCTCTCCCCTAGGTATATACCTAAGACAAATGAAAACACACAAGAGCTTGTACATGAATCTTCACAGATGCATAATTTATAACAGCTAAATTATAGAGAAAATCCAAATGTCTGTGAATGGATAAAAGGTGATATATTCATACAATGGAATATTATTCAGCAACAAAAAGAAATAAAGTAGTGATATATGCTACAATATGGTACACTTTGAAAACATATTGCTAAATGAAAGAAGCCAGCAGGGAAAGATCACGTATTATAGAATCCCATGTATATGAAATATCCAGACTAATTTATAGAGACAGAAAATAGATTAGTTGTTGCCTAGGGCTGGAGAGGTTGAAGAGTGACTGCTAATGGTGTGAGGTTTCTTTTTAAGGTGATGAAAATGTTCTGAAATAGACTGTGGTGAGGGCTGCACAACTGTGTGTTTATATTAAAAGCCATTGAGCTGTGTATTTTAGATGGTGTGATTGTATGGTATGTGACATATCTCAATAAAACTATTATTAAAAAAAGAATATTCACAACCACACACAATAAAGATTATGAGAAAAACACTGGAAATTTTTTTTCTAACAGAGATGTGGGGCAAAAGGATCTCTCATCCATTGCTAGTGGGAATGCAAAGTGGTACAGCCACTTTGGGAGATAGTATGGCATTTCTTACAAAGCTCAACATGCTCTTAACAAATGATCCAGCAATTGCACCCGTTGCTATTTACCCAAATGAGTTGAAAATTAATGTCCACACAAAAACCTGCAGTCAAGCAAGATGAGTAAGCTCTAGAGATCTGATGTTCAACACTGTACCTATAGTCAACAATAACATACATTTAAACATTTGTCAAGAGGGTCTATGCCATGTTAGGAGTTCTTATCACAATAAAATAAAAGAAAGAAAATGGCCAATATTAAAAACAAAGCCCTTCCTTCACATGAATGTATAGCAGCGTTATTCATAATTGTCAAAACTTGGAAGATGTCCTTGAATAGGTGAATGGATAAACAGATACACTGGGGTGCATCCAAACAATAGAATATTATTTAGCACTAAAAAGAAATGAACTATTAGACATGAAAAGACATGGAGGAAACTTAAATGCATATTAAAAGAAGGCAATCTGAAAATGCCATTCTATATACTGCATGATTTCAACTACGTGACATTCTATAGATTAAATTATAGAGACATTACAAAAAAATCAGTGGTTGCCATGGGTTCTGGAAGAGAGAAGAAGAGATGAAAATGTGGAACACAGGGGATCTGGGGGTAAACTATTCTATACAATAATGTAACTAATGGTGGATACATGTCATTACACATTGTCAAATGCACATAAAATGTACAATACAAAGAATGAACTCTAATAACAATGTATCAAAATTGGTTCACCAATTGTAACAAATGTACCACCAATACCAGATGTTAATGGGGAATGGGGGAAAGTTATATGGAAACTCTGTGTATTTTCTGCTCAAATTTTCTTTAAACCTAAAACTGCCCCCCAAAACTAAGTTTATTAATTAAAAACAAAACAAATAGAAAAGGGCAACATGGAAAAAAGCAGTGGTTAAGTGCATAGGTTTTGGAGTCTGTTTACATTGTGTTTGAATTCATTAACAGCAACGAAACATTCAGCATGTTATTCTAACTCTGCTCACCCCATCAGCTCTAAAGTTTATGGTCAGTCTTTGCCTTGGAAATACTATGATATATGATCTAGTATAACTCTTACAAAAAGCAAGGGGCTAATACATATTTGATAACTAAATAGATATCTTCCTAGTTACAATTTTCACTGTAGTTTGCAGGAACCTGCAAATCTGTGGTTTAATTTCCAAAAAGTAACTTGGGTTATACAGCAATAAAAATAATAATGAGGCCTTTCCTAGTTTTTAACTTGTCTCTTATAAGGAAGCATCTATCTGCAAATGAACAAGTTTCTTTTTCTTTTAAGATTTTATTTTTAAGTAAACTCTACACCCAATGTAGGGCTCGAACTCACACTCCCGATATAAAGAGTCACATGCTCTACTGACTGAGTCAGCTAGACATCCCCAAAATAAGTTTCTAAATATGGGCTATAACAAATAATTAGTAAAGATCAACAAAGACTTTTACATGGATTTGAAATATACAATAAAATTTACATTTTAATGGACATACTGAACAGTTCAAAATTTTCAATTTTAGGGGTGCCTGGGTGACTCAGTTAAGCATCCTACTTGATCTCGGCTTAGGTCATGATCTGAGGGTTCATGGGACTGAGCCCGGCCTCGGGCTCTGTGCTGATAGCGCAGAGCCTGATGCTTGGGATTATCTCTTTCTCTGCTCTCCCCTGCTTGTGTGTGCCTGAGCACTCATGTGCTCTCCCTCTCTCAAAGTAAATCAACTTAAAAATTAAAAAACAAGAATTTTCAATTTTAATACATCTTATCCTTCATGACCTTATAAAAATTGTGGGGCAGCTCATCCCCATTTACAGTAGATAAATAGGAATTCAGATGGTCCCACTCAAGCTCAGTCTCAATCCTTCCAACATCAGTCAAGCTCTGAGACTATGATCGGATTTGGAATGATTTGTGAATGGAAACTGTGCTGTGATGAAAACAAGATTTTTTTTTTCCTTTCTTTTCTAATTACATGGAGAGATAATTGCCTGGCATAGTCTAATTGTTTTTTAGTACCTAATTGCAGAACTAGCATATTTTTATGATTTATTCTTTCCAATAAAATATTTTTTTATTTAAAAAAAAAATTTTTTTTAACGTTTATTTATTTTTGAGACAGAGAGAGACAGAGCATGAATGGGGGAGGGTCAGAGAGAGGGAGACACAGAATCTGAAACAGGCTCCAGGCTCTGAGCCGTCACCACAGAGCCTGACGCAGGGCTTGAACTCACGAACCGCGAGATCATGACCTGAGCCAAAGTCGGCCACTTAACCGACTGAGCCACCCAGGTGCCCCAATAAAATATTTTTTTAAAGCAAAAATCTGGCCTCAGAAAATCAATAAGTAAAGATTGTGGGAAACAGGAAGGAAAGAGATGTATAGTGGCTGAACTCTAAGGACTTTTAAACACTAAAAAATATCTTGGGGCACCTAGGTGGCTCAGTCGGGTAAGCATCTGACCTTGGCTCAGGTCATGATCTCATGGATGTGGGTTCAAGCCCCGAGATGGGCTCTGTTCTGACAGCTTGGAGCCTGAAGTCTATTTCAGATTCTGTGTCTCCCTCTCTCTCTCTGCCCTTCTTCCACTTGTGCACGTGCTCTCTCTCTCTCAAAAATAAATATTAAAAAAATGTTTTTGATAATCTTAAAAAGAGTGGCAAGGAAACTAATTTTCTCTACTTACAGAGGCATACTAAAAATTTTAATATTGGGAATAATGTTTTAATTATTAGATAACTTTTCACATATCCTAAATCTTGAAAAAAAATGTATCTAAAATACATAAATAAAGATATTACAGGAGAATTCAGTTCTAGAGTTCAGTTCAAATAGAGCATTATCATTATTCAAAAGAATATTTATTAAATAATTATTTGTATTAGTAAAAGATATTAAAAATCTTTGTTTTGTGATGAATTGTAGTTTGGTGTATAGAAGTTACCATTTGCTGCTGCAAACTGATGACCTGGTATCAGACAAAACTAATTCTATTGCTTACATAGCCAGTGGTTTTCTTGAGAATATTTGGAATTGGGTAGTTTGATTTTCCCCAGGGGACAAAAATTAAAAAGTCATGACCTTTACTCTTTTTCTGAAAACAAATCTGGTACTCCACTTTAAACATCTGAACCATTAGGCAACTTGGCTGAATTTTGGTAGAGAAGGTCAAAAAGTCCATTGAACTCATAACATCACTGCCAACACATTTGTGTCCATCTCTTTGTTGCCAGTAGTGCTAACACTGAGCTATGAAAATGGCAATGATTTAAGTATCCATGGAAAATGGAAATGCTGATTGTGGTGGAATTTGGTTAAGGCTTGGCCCAAGAATGGTTTCAGCTAAATTAGGCAGTAGGGTAGATAGCATCTGACTACTTTGATATTCCACAAAACATAAAGCATATCTACACATTAGGTGTAGTAATACATGTATGAGTAACAGGAACTTTAAACAAAATTCTAATTTAACATATGGTAGCCAAATTTGACAAAATTCTACTTTCATAAAATGTACATAATAAGAACATCCGTGAATCTGCAGTATGTATACTTGTTTATTCCATAACCAAAAATTAAATAAAAGATAAAAAAATTAAGACAACTGTGAGAAAATTCAAGATTCTGCAGTGAAGTTTTTTGAATTTTTAAACTTTTTTTGTTTTTAGGTAAAACCAACCAAAGACCATTCAACTGCATTATTATTATTATTTTTTTTTTTACTTAAGAGAAAGGGAAGGTAATGAGGTATTTTCACAAATCATGATGGTTCTAGGAGCACCCATAACACGGTAAGCCTCTAAGGTTAATTTTAGACAATGTAGAAAAATTTCTGGCTCCAGATGTAATCTGGTGACTTGGGGCAGCACATGGATGTTAATCATGTGACAGATCGGACTTCAAATTCTTAAGAATGGACTAGGATGGGTGCAAAGACGAAAGTCAGTACACGACCAAGAAGAAAAACTGTGCAAATATTATTTTATCCATTTAAAACAATGCAACATATAACACCTGAGCTATGGGATAAGAGTTTTAGGACCAGGATTTGGGAATATTCGGTTCAGGAGTCCACCGGAGAGTCATGTTGACAAGGTTCCTCAGCCCACGACCTTTAACCTAGTTGTTAATTCTTCCAATTGGGGCAACTCAATGGGGAGGAATTTAGGGTCCATTACCAGGCGCAGACAGCGTGGCCTTCGTCCTAGTTTAACCAGTGAACGCCAGGAGAGCCGGAGGAGAGAGGTAGGTGTCCAGCCGCACCCCCCCCCCCCCCCCCCCCCCCCCGCAGGTGTGGCCCTGTCCTTTTCGCCCCGACTCCTCGACCTTCCTCCATTTATCCCCGCCCGGAGTTCTCTCTCACCCGGGCAGGACAGCTTGGCTAGCGGCACCAACATATTCACTGTTCCCAGGACTGTCGGTGGGACACAACGGAAGGGCTGTCTGTGGCTCGCCGCGGGCGCTGGACCTCTAGGCCGCGGGGGGCGCCATCACCTGCCAAGAAGGACCAACACCTCCGCTGAAGTTTGCCTAGAGTTCGGCCCAACACTGTGGCTTCACCGTGTTCCCGCCTCTTTCTCGCTCTGCGCCGGCGCCACGCATGGACGCGATGGCCAGCAGAGACTTCCGGGTCACGTTCCGAAAGAGGAAAAGGAAAGAGACTCTAAGTCCCAGCCCGCCCCCGGCTTTAGGCTAAGGATTGGTTCTGAGTTTTGCGTCTCACCAAGGCGTGGTGAGGCCTCCGGGGACTTGTGAGGGAGACCCACAGATCCGGTAGTGTAATGCGCCTCCCAAAAGCAGTGGGAGGCGGCGCGATGCATACGGCATTCTGGGAGTTGTAGTCCTCTGCTCAAGCGTCTTCTGAGCCTGACTGGAAGTTTGCGCAAGAGCGTTGAGCTACCCAAGGTGAATTAACTGACATTTGATTGGCTGTCCCGAAAAAATGACTGGTATCCGCGGATTTGGCTAGAGACCCACTCGTATACTGGGCGGGATTGCGGCCGGGAGGAGGCGGGGCTTCTGGGCGTTGGGCGCGAGCAGTTTGAAAGACTGTTGGTGTCGGTTCGGCTGCTAAGGTCGGATTCTGCAGTCCCAGCCTCGCTCAATGGCAAACCCTGAGGACGTGCGGATTTCTTCGCCGCCCCCGCCACCTCCTTCGTCTCCCTCGTCTTCAGACGCCTCGTCAACATCTTCCCCCGGCGTCCCAGTGAGTTTGGGCTGGCCAGTTCCAAGCAGAAGCAGCAGCCGAACAGTGGACCCCCTGGAGGAAGTGGAGCTGCAGATCGGAGACGTGAGTGTTGGTAGACAGGTCCCCACTCAGCCCTTTTTGGAAGACAGACCGTGGCGGTGCAAGGGAGAAAAGGACCAGGAGTCCGCGCACCCAGTCCGGCGCGTCTCGCGCTTCTGCCCTTTCAGAGTATGGGCTGGGGGATGGGTTGAGTAAACTGGCGACCCAAGGCCCTTTGTCCCCCATCTATGAGGATTCCGCCTTTAGATTTAGTGTTGAGGAATAAGGGGTTATCCCTCCACCGCCCCAACCCTCTTTTCTTTTAGTCTCGCCTTCTGGTTTCAATCACCCTCTGTAACCTGAAACCGTTCTGCTCTACTGCGCCGACTTGTGCAGGCGGTGTCTGTGCTCTTGTTGCCTGCTGGTGCTTAGAATCAGGCTGTGATTTCTTTCCTTGGGACTTAAGATCCCGCTGCTCTAGTTGGCCACCTGCCAGAGCCAGCTGGCAATGCTATTATTGTCTGTTTTAGGCTTGCTGTGCGCTGGACCCAGTTTGGAGGGATTACTTAACTGCGCTTGTAGTCTAGATTGGGTTTCATTAAAGGTTAGGTCAAAAACCCCTCCCTATGATTGCTAGAATGCATAGTATGGTTTCTGTTGAATTGCGAATTCCCAGTGGCGCGCACACCCACCTACTCACCCATCACCGGAGTTTCAGTATAAAAAGACTCTTGGATGGGTCAAGTGAATGAGGTATGTAGGGTGTGATCCTCCTGGGAGAACTTTGTGGAATAGACCCTGTTGTGCAGACTGGAAACTGGATAATGAACTCGATTATCTTAACAAGTATTTGTTTGCTTGTTTAAAGATGACTAAAATGGTGAACAAAACTGTTTTTGCTGAAACAAGACTGGTTTCAAGAGAATATGTAGACTGGACTGCTGATGTGTTAGTGTAGGAACAGTGTTATTCTATATTATAGGTGAAGAAAACATTTCTGTATGCTTGATTTTGTTCATTTTGATTTTGTTCATATATGTCAGCTCAGAGTATCTGTTCTTTGTTCTATATATTTTCATGGTTTAAATAGCGTTCACAGGTAAAATTAGTGGAGCACTGCCCTTGTTACTAAATATCAGTGAGTTTTTTATTTTTTAGTGAGTTGTTTATGATGAAGTAAGTCTGTAAGTCCTTCTTCAGATACTTCTGGTCCTTAGTGTCAAGGGATCCAAGTCCTCTTGTTGAGTTAAATGAGATTCTAGTGTATTTTTTTTTTTTTTACTTTCTTTTTTTTTTTCCTTTTAAAGATTTTTTTTTTAAGTAATCTCTACACCCAAAGTGGGACTTGAACTCAACCTCCAGATGAAGAGTTTCATGTTCTATGGACTGAGACAGCTAGGCACCCCTAGTGTATTTTCAGTTAAAAAAAAAATACTGATTTGTTATGTTTGGTGCATAATGGATGCCTTTCCAGCAGACATATTTCCTCAAAGCTTACTTCATATGAAAGAATTTCTTGGGTTCCCTGAAAGAGCTGGTATTTTCGTTTGAAGATTTTTTTGTTACTTTTAAGGAAAATAACTTAGACAATGGAGTCAAGGTTTTAAGCTATTTTTAGACTGTTTATAAAATGAGATGAAAATCTTAAAAATAAACTTCTGTTGTTTCTTTTTTCTTTTCTTTCTTTCTTCCTTTTTTTTTTTTTTTTTTTTTAAATTTCAGGCAGCATTTTCATTAACCAAACTTCTTGAAGCCACATCTGCAGTATCAGCTCAAGTGGAAGAGCTTGCCTTCAAATGTACAGAAAATGCACGTTTCCTTAAAACATGGAGGGACCTCTTGAAAGAAGGTTATGATTCTTTGAAGCCTGACAACTGATTTGGCTGTGTAATAATTCATACTTCCTCATTGATGATATTTGCACGTGTACCATAAGTATAAGGTAGTCTCCAGTAGTTCTGTGTATTCAGAATGAAATTTTTTTGGTTTCCTTCACTTTTGTGAAAGCAGAATACTGATGTTATATTTGATGTTGGCAATATTTATCTTTAAATACTTTCTGTCCTCTAAACCTTCATAGAATCTTTTATGGAAGTTAATTTCATCAGTAGATATTGTTATCTATAGTTTTAATGGCAGAAAAAAAATAGTTAAATCATTATTCTATTTGATTTGCAAGAAGATGCCAAGAATGCCAGAGTTTGAAGTTGAGCTTTATTTTACAGACCTAGGGAGGTAACTTTAAGGCTACCAATGTTGGCCCAGTGCCACTAGGCCAAGGTCCCTGGAACTAATGATTGTGTCTTGTTTATCCCCAGCACCTAGAGCAACTGTGTCACACAGCAATCAGTAAATGTTTGTTGAATAAAAGAGTTGACAGTACAGTTAAAAGCTGGGTTTTTTTTGTTCCTGTTTTTACCATGAAAATTGTAATTGTTTTTCTAAAAAAGTATTTGACTCAGAACCTCACTGACTTGAAGGAATACAATCTCTTTTTTTTTTTTTTTTTGACGAGAATTTGAACTTTGAGGACAACTTTTTAAAATATATGATAAATACTTTGTTATCCTTTATGATGCTTTCTAAAAAGCTTTTATTTCAGAAAATGAAAGCCTGTCTAGAAAGAATGTTTATATTTTTTCCTTGTTTATTTCTCAGGTGAACTCTTTTTGATGTTGTTGTATGTTTGGTTGTTCTCTTTAAAGTGCCTTGTCAAAATTATGGCTCTGTACTATTACTTTTTGAGCTTTGCACATAATAATTTAAATTCTAAATATAATTCTAAAGAAATTACTGTGTTTTTAAGCCAACAAATTTAAATGATGTGATTGCTTGCATATAATTTCACTTTATTGACAATGTTATACTTTACTTGTTCCATATCTTATATTCTCTCTGTCTCTCTTTGGTGGTTTGTGTCGACAATTAAGCCAACTAATTTTCCGTAATTTCTAGACATCTTTGATAATGCATCTTAGTTCTTTGTAAATATGGAGTTGTGTACAGATATGTATTCTAAAGACCCACAGTGGGGTTATGAAAGGGGACAAACGGATGGGCAAAGAATAGTTTCATTGAGTATATTAGGTCATAGTTCTTGGTCCCCTTTTTTTTAAAATTTTTTCTTTTTAGTTAAAAATAACACAAATGGTGTGCTTCTATACCAAAGAGATACTTATTTTCATATTAGAAAAATATTTTTCTTACATGTCACGAAAATTGCAATTTTTAAAATGTATAAAAATAAACTTGTTCAAAGCAAATTTTTTTTCCATTTCTTTGGGTTCATTATTTTAAAACTTTTTATTGAAATATTTTGAACATAACAGGAAAAGTGAATGATTAAAGAATATATCCCTACCATACAGATTTAATAAATATTAGCATTTGGGGCAGCTGGGTGGCTCAGTCTGTTAAGCGTCCAGACTTCAGCTCATGTCTTGATCTCACAGTTCGTGGATTTGAGCCCCGCATCGGGCTCTGTGTGGACAGCACAGATCTTTGGCTCTTCTGTCCCTCTCTCTCTCTGCCCCTGCCCCGCTTTTGCTTTCTCTCTCAAGAATCAATAAACATTTAAAAAAAAAAAAAAATGTTAGCATTTGGCTATACTTTCTTCAGATCTATGTTTGTAAATGTCAGATACATTTGAAACTTTTGCTACCTCTTTGATCCCACCCCTTCTCTCCCCAGAGGTAACCATTGTCCTGGAGGTGGTGTATATTCTAGTTTGTGTTTTTATATTTATAGTACATGTGTATGTTTTCAAAGCACTACAAAATACTTTTTTGTGTATGTGGTAGCTAGCCTCCAGATGGCCACAATGGTCAGCCTCCTGGTATTCATGCCCTTGTATAGTCTCACATGTTGAATAGTGCTGACTTTAATAACTACTAGGAGATTGAAGAAATGCAGTGTGTGATTTCTGAGGCCATACCTTTGTCCATTTTTCTATTAGGTTTTGTCTTTTCCTTATCAATTTGTAGGTGTTCCATATATTGAATACTAACTAATGACCTGTTCTCTGTGTTTCAACTATCTATTGTAGCTTGTGGTTTATCTTTGTATTTGAGTGTGGAGTTTTCTTAAATAAAGGCTTTTAATTTTAATGGAATCTTACCAGTTTTTCATAATAGTGCTTTCTGGGGCTTGTATAGGAAATGTCATAAAGATACTCTCCTTTATGTCTTTCCAAAAGTTAAATTTTTGTTTTTAATGTTGAGGTGTTTATTCGTCGGATTAACTTTTGCTTATGGTGCGATTTTGGGATCTTGTTTATTTTTGTATGTCTGTTGCTGTTCCTTCAAGTATCAGTATTTCAAATGCTACATCTGTCATTCAATTACCATGTAAGTGTTTGGTTCTGAGCTCCATATTGTATTCTGATTTATTTGCTTAGCCCTATGCTAAGTCCCCTATAACTTTTTCTGTTACAGCTGTATCATAAGTATGATCTGTACTACTTTGATTTTTGTGTATGTGACTTCCTCTCCCCACCATGCATGTTTTTATGTTAGAAAAGAAGAACCATCTTAGTTGACTTATAATTTTGTTGAATTGCAGTCAGCTTAGGTTAACCCCTGATTTCAGGAGGTGAGGCTTCTGTGGACACTTTCAGTTCATTCCTCATCACTAAAACTCATAGCTGCTAGTGTCAGGAGTCTGGTATCCCCACAGCTCAGCTCTGTTGACAGTTTTTGTTGTCATGTGTGGCCCACAGAGAAGTTCATCTTATTTTTGACAGTGGCTTTTTAAAAAAGCATCCCTTTTTGTATTTCTTTTGCTCTGCTTCATGGCAGGGGTTGGGGAAGAGCTCAAAACATAAACATTTACTTAAAGACTTAAGAAATTGTTTTCTTAACTAAGTAGCTCATTACCAGTTCTATATACACCTTAGAGAAAAACTCAGTATTTTGATGTAATTAAAAGCCTCAAGAGGCTGGGGTGCCTCGGTGGCTCAGTCAGTCGCTGGAGTATCTGACTCTTGATTTCAGCTTGGGTCATGATCCCATGATCCTGCTCAGCACAGAGCCTGCTTGGGATTCTCTCTCTCTCTCTCTCTCTCTCTCTCTCTCTCTCTCTCTCTCTCTCCCTCCCCCTCTCCCCCCCTTTGGCCCCCTCTGCCGTTTGTGCTCTCTCTCTTAAAAAAAAAAAAAAAAGGCCTCAAGAGGGTAAAAGTCACTGTAATGAAATTTTTAGTATTACAAATAATGTGTTTCAAAAATTCTGAGTTAGGCACTATGCTAGGAGCTTTATAAGCATTATTTAATATTAACTTTTGAGGAAAGTGATGTTATTTCTGTCTATAGAGACAGAATAGGAAGTAAGCTGAGATGAAATTTGCCTGTGGGTCTCTTACACCAAAATTAGTATTCTCTCTCTCTCTCTCTATGCCCCTCCCTCGCTTGTGTGGTCTCTCTCAAAATAAATAAATAAAAACAAACAAAAAGTTTGTTTTTGAGAGAGAGAGGGAGACAGAATCCCAACCAGGCCCTGCACTGTCAGCACACAGCCCGATGCGGGGCCCGAACCCACAAACCATGAAAGCATGACCTGAGTTGAAATCAAGAGTCAGCACTTACTTGACTGAGCCACCCAAGAGCCCAAAGATTAATTTTTTGAGAGCTCTAAATATGGATAAAAATCACTTGAACAAATTACAACTGGAGGTATAGAAACTTGTTAGAAGGTTATTGCAAATATGGCAACAATACATGATGTCCACACAAACTAAGGTACTGGAAATTGGGATAAAGCTAAGTGGATAGATTTAAGAGTTGTTTTTTAGGTAGAATAAAGGTAGGGCTAGGTGATTTGATATGATGGATAAAGGAGAAGGAAGAGCCAAAGACTGATTCTAGGATTTCTAGGTTGGGCTTTTGGTACCATTCACTAAGACTGGGTCTCAAAGGACTCTATAGGTTTTTGGAGATTAAGCTGTTGATAAGATAAGGTGTCAGTACAGAGTCTTAGTAAGACAGAGTCCATAATGATTAAGGAGCATAAGGCAAGCTGAGGGCAAAGCTCAAGCTAAGAATAACAATCCCCCGCCCCAACCCCTCCTATTCACCTGGTGGGATATGTGTGACGTTCCTCAGGCACTCTTGGCTGCCCAAGAACAAAGGAAAGGGGGAAACAAATGGTTAACTGATGGAGATCATAGTCCTGCAGGATATGAGTTTCCATTAGTTTATAAAAATAGAATTACCCTACAACCTAGCAATAGCACTATTAGGAATTTATCCAAAGGATACAGGAGTGCTGATTCATAGGGGCATGTGTACCCCAATGTTTATAGTAGTGCTATCAACAATAGCCAAATGTCCATCAACTGATGAATGGATAAAGATGTTTTATATATATATATATATATATATATATATATATATATATACACACACACACACACACACACACACACACATATATATATACACACACATACATATATGTGTATATATACACATATATATGGTATACATGTGTATACATATAATATATACATTATATAGATATATAATGGAATACTACTTGACAATGAAAAAGAATGAAATCTTGCCATTTGCGACAACATGGATGGAACTGGAGGGGATTACGCTAAGTGAAATAAGTCAGAGAAAGATATGTTTTCACTCATGTGGAATTTGAGAAACTTAACAGAAGACTATTGGGTAAGGGAAAGGGAAAAATAATTTCAAACAGAGAGGGAGGCAAACCATAAAAGACTTAAATACAGAGAACAAGCAGGGTTGATGGAGGGACAGTGGGGAGGGAAAAATGGGTGATGGGCATTGAGGAGGACACTTATTGGGATGAGCACTGGGTGTTGTATGTAAGTAATGAATCATGGGAATCTACTCCCAAAGCCAAGAGTACACTGTATATACCATTTGTTAGCTAACTTGACAATTATATTTAAAAAAAGTCTTCATAAATTATAGGAAAAAGGCAATCTTATAAATAGCTTAATCTCCAAAAACCTATAGACTCAGTTTCCTGGAGCTCTAACATCACCCTCCCCTCCATAGTGATGTGGGGAACAAAGACAAGAAGGAAATGATATGCATAGTTAAATTTCTTTATAACCTGCAGCCCACTGACAAATTCTTGAGGTAAATACAGAGTATGTGTAACATTTCTCCAGGAACTCTCTACTATCTTAATGTCTTACCAGAGGGAAAACAACCTAAGCTTGACAATAGCAAGGCCTCTGGTATCTTTAGCATATGAAAGTCCTTTTGAAAGCCTCCCTTTTTGCCTTTACCTCTCTAAACTACATAGCATATAATCAGTCACTCTTCACAACCCCAGTGCATCTTTTTCTGCCCGGGAGTCCTATCCCAGTGCTTTAATAAAATCACCTTTTTGCATCAAAGACATCTCAAGAATTCTTTCATGGCCATCAGCTCTGGACCCCCACCACTCTAAATCCCCATCACATAATAATGTACATGAAAGAGCCAGAGAGATACTCAATGTTTAGTGGGCAGTTGTATGCATAAGTGACTAATTTAGGAGCGAGAATAGGCTAAAGGCAAAGATGTGGGAATCATCAGTATATATAAAGTAATTGAAACCACAGAAATAGATAAGGGGCTCCTGGGTGGCTCAGCTGGGTAAGCATCCGGATTCAGCTCAAGTCATGATCTCATGGTCTGTGGGTTCAAGCCCCCACGTCAGGCTCTGTGCTGATAGCTCAAAGCCTGGAGCCCACTTTGGATTCTGTCTCGGTCTCTCTCAGCCCCTACCCTGCTCACGCTCTTTCTCTCTCTTAAAAATAAACATTAAAATAAATAAAAACATTAAAAAAAAAAACATTAAAAAAATCTTTTGTTTTAAAAAGTCTTAAGAAAAGATAAGAAAAGGATTTAAAACAGTAAATGAGGCTTCTAGTGAAAGATTTTTATTTAAAAGAGGAGTACATTGGGGTGCCTGGGTGGCTCAGATGATTAAACATCCAACTCTTGATTTCAGCTCAGGTCATGATCTAATAATGGTTTATGGGTTCAAGCCCCACGTCAGGCTCCACACTGACAGCACAGAGCCTGCTTGGGATCCTCTCCCTCTGTCTCTGTCCCTCCACCACTCATTCTCTCTCTCTGTCTCAGGAAATAAACTTAAAAAGAAAAAAAAAAGAAATACATTATTAAAAATTCAATGTATTTTTGAAGTCTCTTAGAGTGGTTCACTCCATCGCATTCAAGTATCAATTTACTTATTACTTAGGTAAGCAGTAAAATGCATGGACTTGAGTATTCTGGCTGCATATATCCCTTTCCCATTTGTTGTTTTCCTTCAATTTTATCAATATCTAAGTTGCTAACAGGCAGTAATTGCTTTGTGAGGGATTAGGTAGTAGCCAAATGCATTAGGAACCCTTAAACTGAAAATAGTAAAAAAAAAAAAAAAAAAAAAAAAAAAAAAAAGTTGAAGTCTTCCTGGTATTTATTTTTAAATTTTAAAATATTTTGGTTTAACTTAGAGGCATTCATTTGACCTAGAAGCATAGGCCATGAGTTTTGGACCAAAGTTATTTTCGCAAGAGAGAAAACCATAACTTCTATCTGAGTTAACTTAGTGCTTTTATTGCACCTTCCTTCGAAGTTAGTAGGAACTAGTTATGTGGTATGCCAGTAATTACTTACCAGAATAAGTTAAATAGAAGTTACCCTATTTGGAGAGGTGGAAGAATGGAAGAGTGAGTAGACTGAATAAACAGGAAACTAAATGGCTTCTAGAAAATTATTGGAAAATATTTTAATGCTAAAAAGTTGTTTCAGATTATTTTGTAAATTCATGCATTTCTAAGACCCTTAAACACAGGTTACAATCATGATTTTGTAGTATTACATTTTATCTATCTTGTCTTCATGATTATTGCTTTTTTTTTAGAAATTATTTTTAAGAAAAATATTTTTCTTCTAATTTTTTAATGTTTATTTTTGACAGAGAGAGAGAGAGCGCGCGCGCGCGCGCGCGCGAGCAAGTGTGGGGGAGGGGCAGAGAGAGAGAGGGAGATAAAGAATCCAAAGCTGGCTTCAGGCTCTGAGCTGTCAGCACAGAGCCTGACATGGGGCTTGAACTCACAGACTGTGAGATCATGACCTGAGCTGGAGTCAGATGCTCAACCAACTCAACCACTTTTCTATTGTAATATTTATTAGCAATAAGATTTAAGAATAACAAATAATCCCAAAATAAACTTATGAGAACTTAAATATTTTTGTTTTTGTGAGCTTTAAAAATTATATAGTTTCAGTAGCTAGAGAATTGAATATTATAAGAACTATAGCTTTCTATTATTTTCTGATTTTTTGTTGGAAGTGTAACCATATTCCTCATGTAGAAAATTTATTGTCATTATTCCAAGTAAGAACAAAAAGGACTCAAAGTAATCCATGTTTTTAATAGATGTAAGTTTCAGGTAACTTACTTTCCAAAGAAATCTATACAATTATATATTCAATAAATACATTTCTGATTCCAGTAATTTCATGTGTTAAACATTTTTAGTGTATTTAAAACTACCTGAAGACATTTTGTTCCTATTTAAAGGTTTCAAATTACTAAACCAAAAAAAATTCCAATAGCTCAGTTAGAGACCAGAAGAATAAGTAGCCAAAAAGTTAGTATCTTATGAACTGACTGGCCATGCAAAAGGAAGGTAAATCCATCTCTTGATGACAGCTACTTTGTCTTTGAAGTAAAACATGTGCATGCAGACCTTTCCTTCCTTAAGTTCCTGAATCATTGCATTCTAGCTCTTCTTTTTCCCTTTAACTGCTTTATTGAGATCTAATTCACAAACCATAAAATTCACCCGTCTAACATCTACAATTCAGTGGCTTTTTAGCATTTTCACAGAGTTGTTTATCCATCACCACAATCAATTTTATAACTTTTTTTGTCCAGGAAAATACTCTGTACTTCTTAGGCAGCATCCTTCTGACCCTCTCACCCCCAGTGACCTCTAATCTATTTTCTATCTCTATGAATTTGCTTATCCTAGATATTTCATGTAAGTGGAATCATATGGTATTTGTCCTTTTGTGTCTGGGTTATTTGATACTCATCACATTGTAGCATGTGTCAGAACTTCATTATTTCTTATAAATGGCTGAATGATATTCCATTGTATGTATATACCACATTTTGTTTTTCCGTTTATTAGTTGATGGGCACTTGAGTTGTTTCCATCTTTTGGCTACTGTGAATAATGCAGTGAGCATTTGTATACAAGTGTCTGAATCCTGTTTTCTATTCTTTTGGGTTTACACCTGGGAGTGAAATTGCTGGATCATATGTTAATCCTATGATAAGCTTTTGAAGAACTACCACACTACTGTCTATGATAACAGCTGCATCATTTTACATTTCAACCAGCAATGCAGAAGGGTTTCAATCTCCACATCCTTGTCAGTATTTGTTTTCTCTTTTTTTCTTTGTCTTTTGTTGTTTTAGTTACAGCCTTTTTAGTAGGTGTAAAGTGTTATCTCATTGTGGTTCTAATTTTCATTTTTCTAATGATTAGTGATGTTGAGCAACTTTTCAAGTGCTTATTGGCCATTTGTATATCTTGTTTGGAGAAATGGCTTTTTAAGTTCTTTGTCCACTTTTAAATTGGCTTGTTCATCTTGTGGTTGAGTTGTAGGAGTTCTTTATATATTCTGGATAGTAAAACCTTCTCAGATATATGATTTGCAAATATTTTCTTCCATTCTGTAGGTTGTCTTTTTACTTTTTTAAAAAAGATTTCATTTTTAAGTAATCTACACCCAACGTGGGGCTCGAACTTATAACCCCGAGATCGAGAGGTACACTCCACTGACTGAGCCAGCTAGGTGCCCCGTCTTTTTTGCTTTTTTGATAGTGTTGTTTGGTACACAAAAGTTTTTAATTTAGATGAAGTCCAATTTATCAATTTTTTCCCCTTTGTTGCTTATGCTTTTGTTGACACACCTAAGAAACCATTGCTAAATCCGAGGTCTTGAAGATTTACTCATATGTTTTCTTCTAAGAGTTTTGTCTTATTTTTAGCTTGTTGATTAATTTTGAGTTAATTTTTATATATGGTGTAAGGTAAGGGTCCAATTTCCTTCTTTTGCATGTGAATATCCAGTTGTCCCAGCATCACTGTTGAACAGACAGTTCTTTCCTCATTTGATTGTCTTGGCATCTTTGTTGAAAATTAGTTGACTGTAAAATGCTTTTTTGAGTTTATCAGAATATCTTTTTTCATAGAAATAGATATCTTGTACTACCTCTCAAATGTACAGCAACTTGAGAGGTAAGATGAATTTTTAAAACAAAATATTTTGCAAACAGACATTTTCTCATTTCTCATTTTTCATTACATTGAGTATTACAAAACCTTAAACCTTTATTTAAAAGTGTCCATGATTATTATGTTTGCTATGTGCATGACAGATAAAGCTCTACCTTCATCTAAGAGCTGCATCTATTCTGTTGTAGCTAAACATAATTTAACATTGCAAATTGAAAATGTTCTATATTATTCTATACTTCCAGGTTCTACACTTCCAGAAATTTACTGCAGTGCTATACACATAGTGGGTACTCAATAAATGCCTAGTAAAAGAATGAATGAGTCTTTCTGAAGTAGATTTCTCTTAATTTCCTATGCAAAATATGTACTAATATATACACATTATCAGTATAATTTATTTCCCTTTATATGGCCATCAGTCACTTTGATTTTTCCCAAATAACCTCATGTCTTTGTAATGGTTTTATCTCAGCCATTATAAATTATTAATTTTGTGGCATTCATTTTATACTAATAAATCCATCACGAAGCATCCCATAATATGCTCTGTGTAGAAATGGGTTTCAAAGTCCGTTACGAATAGGAATTGAGTCTAGTTGATTGAGAAATTAGTGACAATTCACAGGGGTCTGTGAAAAGAGCTGGCTTTATTAACTCAGGTGGCATCTCCTGCAGCGGCCACATTTCTACCCAGATGAAAGACGGAGCATATGTTTTCTGACTTCCTTTGCTGTCAATAGATCTTCTTTTTCTGTAGTTATACCAAAACTGATGAATCATTTCCTTGAATGGTCTTGTGGTCAGAGTATACAGAATTGGGTTCAAAGCACTGTTGATAGGCAGAATAAAAATCACTACCCAAGAGGTTATGGTACCTGAAAGAGAAAAATGTGATAGTTTTAGTGTTTGTGGATGTTTACAAGGTATAGAAGCCCCTTTTCCTTGTTTTTCCCCCAGTCCTCTTTTGAGTCTTAATTTTTTCTCTTTGATGTCACATAATTAAATACCAAATCTAATGTGTTTCCAGAACGTCTTTCCAGGGTGTCAGTGTTTGAAGGGAGTGGTGGTAGAGCAAAAAAACCAGGGTTCTTTGCTAAGTAGCTTTTCTTGAATACATCAACAAAAGTATTCCATTAGGTAGAACCGTTTTCTACCAAGTGATTACATATTATTGTGATATGATTCCATTTTAGGAAAAATAATATTGTTTAGCATCCAGATCAAACCTTTCCCAATATTTTAATTGCTGGATAGAACATATAGTATTTCTCAGAATATACAGTCTTTAAAAGATTTCTTTTCTGCTATTTTTTTGGTTTTAAAAATAGGTATGCATTTTTAGGCTTTTGACTAGATATTTATTTCAGTAAAGAAATCTTTGGCTAAACTTATCTTAAAAATCACTGTAGTACATAGGTAACTCATCATATTTGCTATTATAATTTTACTGATGCTATTTTCCTTCTTTGTTGCTTATGAAATGTAAGATAATATCACCCTAACCATGGGGTAAAAAAAATTAAAATTGTATGTTTATAAATTTTAAGAATGTGAATATATACTGTATTACAATTAATAGCATTTTGGACACTTTTTTATTGTAGTAAAATATACATAAAGTAAAATTTACCATTTTAATCAGTTTTAAGTGTGCAGTTCAGTGGCATTAAGTATATTCATATTGTTGTACAACCATCACCACCGTCCGTCTCTAGAACTTTTTCATCCTCCCAAACTGAAACTACACATCTATGTAAACAATAACTTTTCATGCCCTTTCCCTCCCAACCTGATAACACATTCACAAACTGTCTGTCTCTATGAATTTGACTATCCTAGTTACGTCATATAAGTGGAATCATACAATATTTGTGTTTTTGTGACTGACTTATCTCACTTAGTATAATGTCTTCAAGGTCCATTCATGTGGTACCATGTTTCCAAATTTCCTCCCTTTTTAAGGCTGAGTAATAATCTTTCGTGTGTATAGGATACATTTTGCTTATCCATTCATACGTTGATGGACATGGGTTATTTCTACCTTTTGGCTATAGTGAATAATGCTGCTATGAACATAGGTGAACCAATGTCTGTTTGAGTTCCTGCTTATAATTCCTTTAACTCCCAGAAGAGGAATTGCTGGGTCATATGGTATTTCTATGTTTAATTTTTTGAGGAACCACCATGCTATTTTCTGTAGCAGCTGTGCTATTTTACATTCCTACCAGTGATGCTCTAGTTTCTCCAAATCCTCACCAATTTTTGCTACTTTCTGTGTTTTTGATAATAGCTATCCTAATGAGTGTGATGTACATTATTTTTAAATACCAATAATGCATTCTTCAATCATCTTTCACACTCTGGCGTCATGCTCTCTAAATTGCTATGTATTCTAGGAAGAAAAATGTCTTATGTTCTCAAAAAAAAAATGAAGTAAATATTTGATAATCATTTTCACCTGTTTGGTCATCTTAAGCATGGGATTATCAGAATTACAAAGCATAGAGTGTTATTTATTTGAGTTGTTCTTTGCTTCAATGGTAATAGGGTTTTGGGGCATTTATGGAAATAATTGAACAGCTTACTCCTGGTAAACATTTGATTGATGAACAGAGCCTAAGGTACATATAACTCTGACTTATAATTCTTAAAATGAGTTGATGTTAAGGATCTTAATTTTCTTTCTTGGAGGAACACTGCAGAAAGAGACTTGTTATTTCTTTACAGAAAGAAAAAAAACATTGTACCTGGTATTTCTACCTGAAGCAATGAAAGAAATTTCAGCACAAAAATGGGTATCCAGCATAATGCATCAGTAAATACAATAAAGAAAAACCGTTTGGCAAGGATCATCTCTTTTTTAACTTGATTCCGTATTTCAGTTGCTGTTATGGCACTTTGATGAATGCTATAAAACATGCTTCCATAAGAAAAAACTATGATGATAAATGCTGCCAAGTTAATACCTATTTAGAACACAAAGATTATTATTAATGTGATGATCATTCTTTCAAAACAAACACACATACTCTTAGCTGTTTGAATGTGAACATGTGTTTTGTTTTTTATAAGAATTATGAAGAAAAATAATGATTTTAAAAAAAAATTGACGTTTTGTTGAACTAATGTGGAATGAAGAAATTTTAATTTAAAAATGGCATGTTAGGGGCCCCTGGGTGGCTTAGTCGGTTAAGCATCTGACTTCCGCTCAGGTCATGATCTCACAGTTCGTGTGTTTCAGCTCTGCAATAGGCTCTGTGCTGACAGCTCAGAGCCTGGAGCCTGCCTCAGATTCTGTGTCTCCCTCTCTTTCTGCCCCAACCCCGACAGGCCCGCGTATACTCTCTCTCTCAAAAATAAACATTAAAAAAATCAAAAATGTCATATTAAAATGAGATTAGAGTGATTCAGTGAATATCCTGGGCCTTCTAAATTAATCTTTATAATTTTTTAAAATAATTCAATTAGTATATGTGTGTGTATATATATATGTATATATATATACACACACACATTTTTTTTAACTTACCCCTGAAACATTTTTTACAGTAGAACAACACTTGTATGTCTATTTTCAAGCCAAAGACTTGTGTGGGTGGCTACTTTGAGTTTATTTATCTTATAAGGGCAAAGAGTTAAATGTATATTTTGTTTAGTATTATTAGGGTGAATGCACGAACTACAAGTATTTACTGTTTTGTCTTTTATTAAGGAGCATGTTGGAATTTATATAAGAAAGTGGTAATTCAGGGGGAAAAAATCCCTTTAGGGGATTCTGACAGAATCCATCCCCAATGTTGATGAGAAAAACTGGCTAGAAGTTCTGAAATAAAAATGTATAAACATTAGAAGAAATAATGAGATTGAAAATGTGATTTATTCTAATATTTGAATGAAAGGGCTTATAATACACAGTTTCTTACCGAGAAAAATTGCCACGGAGTAAATCTGAGCTCCAGTACTTTCTGTGTCTTCTGAATGAAGAGGGAAGCACACGCCATTGGTGCCATAGTAGTTTTTGAAAAATTCCTTATTGGTCAATGGAATGAAAGCCACGATAAACCCAGTCATCCAAATGAGAATCAGAACTGTAATTGTTCTGCATTTTTTAGGTCTTAAACATCTAAAAGGATAGACAATGCAGATATATTTTTCCAGTGTCAGAAATGTTAGAAGTAACACTGATACTTCTGTGGATAGAATGGCCAAAGATCCTACAATCTGACAGTGAATGCTCTCCATCCACAGCTGCGCGTGCTTGTTGTATTCTCCACGAAACTTGAGATCGAAGGCTCCAATGACAAACAAATATATTCCCATTAGGCAGTCAGCACCTATAGGATCAGTAAATGTTGCGAATTTAGAGAAATAAGTAAGTATAATAGAAATAATGACAAACTAATATTTTTAGTATTAACAAAAAATACCTAATTTACTTCTATTTTGGGGTGAGGTAATTTTTTTTTAATGTTTATTTATGTATTTTGGGAGAGAGAATCCCAAGCAAGCTCCATACTGTCAGCACAGAACCCAAGTAGGGCTTGAACCCATGAACCCCAAGACCATGACCTGAGCCCGAAGTCAGATGCTTAACTGACTGAGCCACCCAGGTGCCCTTTGGGGGAGGTAATTTTTATTCTAACAATTTGTTCATGGATAAGGACCTTTTCATCAGCTCTCTTCAATACGTACTCTTATAGCACCATCTACAGCTAATTATGTAATCATTTCTCTTTTTGTTTTTGGTTTTGTTTGTTTGTTTTTGTTTTTTCCAATTTTCAAGTCTGTGTGAGCAGGGATATTGTGTATTTTGTTTTCCATTCTGGTCCCATCACCTAGAAGTGTTGAGTAAATGAATTAAATGCAATTATGTTGAGCGTTTGATTAGGGACCAATATGGGGATGTTGTTATTTGGATCCCCTCTTCCAGTGAAATGCTCCCAGCTTAACATGCTAGGGATATCATCCAAAATCCTAGAGAAAGTAATTCAGGAATTGCTGTGATAGACTAATGACTATGAATTTCGGGGTCTATAATTTAGAAGAAAGGAATAATTAACTAGTGCTCTGTAGTCAGTATAATTTTGGAGGGCTTAAGTTATTTACCCAGAGCTGGTCTAAGCAAACCTGTTCTCTCTGATTCTCTCTTCCATTTTTACATCTTTCTCTGTCTCTTTTTAGGCTCTCCCATCCCCCAAATCAGTTGTCAATGTGATGCACTACTTGGTGATTTTGCTTTTTAAATGAACATTTCATGTCAGAGAGTAGGTGAGATTTTTTTTGACTTTATAAGCATTCTATACAAACCTTCCAAAAATCACATCACTGTATAAATCATAAGGCTGGCCCTAATCCTTAAATATTGCTGTGATATTCTAGCCTTCACCAGGGAAATTTAGCATACTCAAAATTTTGTAGTTAATGATACAACGTAGTAAACAATTTCTGAATTCTATTTCTTAGATAGCTTGCAGTGAAAAAAACAATTAGATATTGGACTTTGAATGAGGCTGGGGGTAAGCCATGGACAGCATGCGTAAAGTAGAACATTGTATAGATTGATACTCACTGGAGAAAATATGGACCACTTGACCCACACTATAAACAGCCTGAGGACTGGTCTTGCTTATTTTTCTTTGTAGTCCTCACTTAACGTAATACCTCGCAATCACATTTCAAAAACTTAAAAATATTTAATTCTACCTAAAAACATTTTATTATTTAAATATTTCAAATTATGGGGGTGCCTGGGTGGCTCAGTCAGTTAAGCATCTGACTTTGGCTCAGGTCGTGATCTTACGGTTCATAGGTTTGAGCTCCACATCGAGCTCTGTGCTGACAGCTCAGAGCCTGGAACCTGCTTCAGATTCTGTGTCTCCCTCTCTCTCTCTGCTCCTCCCTGACTAGTGCTCTGTCTCTCTCTCAAACATAAATGTTAAAAAAATTCTTTTAAATATTTCAAATAATGAATGGAAAAGATTTTAGTAGCTCAGAGACCAGAAAAACAGCCATCAGTTAAGTCAATGTCTGTATCTGGACATGCAAACAAAACGGTAAATACACCTCTGGATGTAAAAATTAAAGGTTGCCATTTTATTCACAGTAAAATATTTTACCTGCTTTAACAAAATGTCTTCAGAGAAGAAAACCAATGAATGACAGCTTCTTTAATATGTATAAGGTAATTGAATTTTCTTGTTTTAAAAACGTATTTTTCTTCTCACTAAAGGAATTTCATTTTCATTGCAATGAATGTGAACACAATATATAAGCAAAAAGGAGAAAGACTTAAAATCTCATGATGCCACCACTCTTTTTACTCATTTTTGAATAGCAGTGCTTTCATATATTGCAAAAGTGTAATTCCTCTTCAACCAGGAAATACTCACAGCAGAGAGAAATGATTGACATGGCATGCAGTCTGTTCTCAGACCTGATATAAGGTCTCATACAAATGACAAAGACGTTTCCAAAGCATGTGACTGCAGATACAACCCAGACAAATACTCTCTGAATAATGCTTGCCAAGAGGTTCTCGAGAGATGAGATCCCATCAGTGTTTGGTTTACAGCTGCGAACATGTGGTGCATACCCACAGTATTGGAATTTCTTAAAATATCTGATGAACAAAGCGAGAGTACAAGAAGAATTTACATTTAATTCAGTGCCATTATACATTAATATTTCTTTCCTACATTTTCTCAATAGAAAATATCTTAATATGAGACTCACAGGAATGTAAAACATTAAGGATACTAAGTGAACTTGATTTCACTGTAAAAGAGTTTGAGGGTCAGAGCAGCAAGTGGCCATCATGAATATACAAGTGTTAGACGTGTCTTGAAACATAAACAAGCCGTTAGCATGTGATCAAGAGAATTAAAGGAAACTTTTATTGCATTTTTAGTGTTTAGTGCAGGTGAGTGCATTGTTACACAGCTCCTATTGTTGCTGAAACCAGTCTAGCGCTCCGGGGAAGAGACAGCCATATGCTTTCTCCTTTATGCTTCCATGGCTTTTCCACTATCTAGTTATGTGATCTGTAACTACGTGTTAACATGCTTATCTCTCAACCAGATTTTGGTACCTAGATGAGTGTTCAATAAGTTTTGTTGAGTTAATCCTTTCATTAATAGACTAATCTTACTGATAAAGTCGATCAGTAATTATGACTGTTACCACCAACACCAACACCACGTATTCAGCATCTTCGTATCAGGAATAAATTCTCCAGTCAACTCCATGGGACAGGTATTAACATCACCATAGGAGGAGATGAATATTCAATGGAGGCAAATTATTTGCTGTGAAATTTCTAATAAATGTAGAAATTGAAGTTCAAATCTAATTAGAGCTTTACAGTACATAGCTCTAAAGCTATGTACTCTGGCAAAAAAATAGAAATGATCTTTATAGTATAGACAGCTATAGCAATACAAGATAAAAGCATGTCAATCACAGTATATTGTCCTATTGTTTAACCCTTCCTTCCTGAGTCCCTTAGATCTGATATGGTTTCTGCCCCAATTCAGGTTTATTCCTTGTGTTGTTTCTTGGGTTTTGTGAGCTACACCATTTTCTCCCAATAAACTATGTTTGGCTTACTTTAGTCAGAGTGTTTTATGTTGTGTGCAACCAAAGAAACTTTTAAAAGCATCCTCTGTGAGGAGTTAGGAAAAACAAAAAGAATGTCCCGTGTGAGACTTAAAACATAAGCGAAATTATAGAGTGGTGACATGACACTTTGTAAATTATTGAGAATTAATTACCCTGGCATGGAGATCATTCTCATATCTGCTGTAAGATTGCATTCAATTAAGGAACATGTTCCCAAAGCATGGAATCAATGGTACTATAATACACACTGTTTGAATAAAAGATTTTTCAAAGTTTACCAGTTTATCCATACACACTTGCTCCAATCATGTCCTAACATTGGAGGCAATTTTTACTGAGGAGGATTTCTCCATACTGTCCTCCATTTACAGCAATTATTTATTTATAGTTATTTTGTGTTGCTTATGTAAATTCTTATTTTTTCATCTGGTAGCACTTATACCATGTGTGCAAATTACTAGCTCCTCAGGCAAACACCAATATGTATGATGGTGTCAGTGCTGAGGAGAGCTTATAGGAATGGGTGGGTTCCATCCACACGCATGTTCTCTGACATTTAAAAAATCACCTTGATTCTACCAAACCATGGAACAGTAAAAATCATCCCACCCCATAGCAACACTTTAAGAATAATATTGTTTAGGCAAATTAGTTTGTAGAAAATTTGATAGATTGGATGCATTGGGTATGGATGTATTAGCATAGTGCACATGGAAACATAAAAGATTAAAATCAAGGTGAAAAACAAGGAAAACATCTGCTTACATGTGAGAGAGATTCATTAGAGGTCTAAACATCCTTTGTTGGATATTTGAAATTTCAATTCCTTCTAGGCTGCTAAAAATACCAAATTAATTATCAAAATAACATATGTTGTAAGGGTGTAATAAAATGACTTTTTGTGATGGACAATTAATAAGATACTGTCAGTCAACACTGATTGTGAACCAAACATTCATCCTCAGCCTGCCCTACACACTTACTTCCCCAACTCCTTTCTGATTCTAGCATTTATACACATCTATCTCTTCTATTTGAAGTTTTGGATCCTTGTAGATCATAACACAATGCTTTATGTATAGTAACTACTCAATAAATATTTGTAGAATAAATGAACAAACATCTTTTAGACAACGTTACAATAGCAGAGGAGTTTTACATTTTGAAATTTTTCTAATAATTTTTAAATAACAATTTTTTTTCTAGTAAGATGCCATCTAACTGATGGACATTTAAATTAAATTAACTGAGACATCTTTTAGAGGCAATTGTTAGACCATAAAAGATTTTTTTGTGTGTGGTGTAAATAATGATTTATATAAGAGAATATTGCATCTTTGGCTAAAAGTAGCTATAATAAATTCTTAGATACCAGTGCTAATAGAGAAATAGATATGCAGAGATGCCTTCAGAAGATCAAAATAAATGATCCAATATAAACTCCTGGTGATTACAGCAAAATATAAAATCATTACCTAATTCTTAGTTTATAAACATGTAAGATAAAACTAATAGCTACCTGTTGGTTTATAGTGAGCACTCACATGGTTTGGTGGCACTTAACTAACATCCTGGAAAAGTGCTTCTGATTTGAAAGATTCTACAAATCTTACAGAATTTATTAGTCAGTATATAAATAATGATTTCCTCATAAAACTATCCCCATAGGTATATACTTACAGAGACTTGAGTTTGACAAGATAATCAAATTGATTTGCTTGAATTTTCTGGATTGGGTTATAGGAAAGATTCCTGTTTTTTAAAAAAGGCAACAGTAGGTCATTTCTAGAAACTTCTTAAGTAAAGAGAAAATGTATCTCGACTTTGGTACCAAAAAAAAAACCAAAAAACAAAAAACAAGTGTAGTAATAGCACTTGCCTTACAGAGCTCATTAAATATTTACAGAAATTAATGGAGATAAAACACTTAGAATAGTGCCTGGCTCTTAGGATTTTGTTAGTGTAGAGAAGGAGCTAAGACAACATAAGAATGGAAGTGAACTAGTCAAGAAATGGCTCTCACCAAAGAAGTGATAGGGTACCCTGAGAGAAACCACACATACCTCACATTTTGCCTAGGTTCTCATTTAGTTAAATGAAAACACAATCTCATTTTGTCAAAAATTGAATTAATAGAATTACCCTGAATACTTTTTCCAATAAATCTTATTCCAAAGAGTGATGTTTGTTCTAATGATTTGTGAGGCATGAAGTGAACAGTGAAAGGCTAGAGCTGGGAACAAAGAGATATAGACCAGAATGACAGTGCAGCTGAATTCTGATGGAAAAAATTTCATAATCCTTTTTGAAAAAAAACAAAAAACAAACAAGAAGCATTGAAACAAGAATCATTGATTAAAGGGGCTTCTCAGGGCAAATTCTTTTAGAAATTTATTCTAGGTTAGACCATTAGTTAAATGGAGGAGCTATTGGGGAGTGGTGATTGCAGAAAGAAGGAAAGAGAGGAAGAAAGACAAATGAAAATTGAGTTGTATAAAGGAACAAAGTGAACTCAACAGTCTAGGACTAGAAGGAAATTATCTGAACACAATACAGGCTGTCTATGAAAAGCCCACAGCTAATATCTTGCTTAATGGTAAAAGTCTGCAAATTTTTCCTCCCAAATCAGTAACCAGACCAGGATAATCCATTTTTCTTCTATTTAACATAGTACTGGAAGTCCTAGTCAGAGTAATTAGGCAAGGGAATAATAGGGCATTCAAAATGGAAAGGGAAAAGTAAAATTATTTCTGTTTGCAGATGATATGAGACCATATGTAGAAAACTCTAAAGCTTGCATGCTCGGGCACATGTGCGCGCGCTCACACACACACACACACACACACACACACACACACACACACAACTGTTAGAACTTATAATGAAATTCAGGAAAGTTGCCAAATGCAAAACCATCACACAAAAATTGAATGTGTTTCTTTACACTAACAATGAACAATCCAAAAAAGTAATTCAAAAGATAATTCCATTTACAATAGCATTGAAAGAATAAAATACTTAGGAATAAACTTAACCAAAGAAGTGAAAGACTTGACTTTGAAAGTACAGTGTTGCAGAAACAAATTTAAAAAGATACCAGTAAATGGAAAGACATTCTGTGTTTATGGATTAGAAGACTTAATGTTGTGAAGATGTCAATACTCCCCAAAGTGACCCACAGATTCAGTGCAATCTCTATCAAAATCCTAATATATTTTGTAGAGATAGAAAAATCCATTCTGAAATTTGCATGAAATCTCAAGGGACCTTGAATAGCTAAAGCAACTTTGAAAAAGAAGAACAAAATCGGAGGCTTCACACTTTCTAATTTCAAAACTTATTATAAAGCTACAGTAATCAGAACAATGTGGTACTGTTACAAAGACAGGCACATAGACCAGTGCAGTAGGATAGAGAGCACAGGGATAAACCCTTGTATATACGGTCAAGTGATTTTCAACAAGTGCACCAAGACTATTTAATGGGAAAAGGACAGTCTTCAACAAATGGTGCTGGGAAAACCAGATAGCTATTCACATACAAAAGAATGAACTTAGAACCATACCTTACATCATGTATAAAATTAACTGAAAATGGGTGAAAGACCTAAATATAAAAGCTAGAACTATAAAACTCTTACAAGAAAACATAGGGGAAAAGCTTCAGGGCATTGGATTAAGCATTATTCTTGTATATGACACCAAAAGCATAGGCAACAACAACAACAAAACAGAAAAATTGGACTACATCTAAATTAAAAACTTCAGTGTGTCAAAGGAGACCATCAACAGAGTGGAGAGGCAATTTACAGAATATAGAAGAAAGTATTTGTAAATCATATATTGAAAAGATTTAATATCTAAAATACATAAAGAATTCCTATAATTCAACACCAAAAAACAACCCAATTTAAAAAATAGGCAATAGACTTGAATAGACATTTCTTCGAAGAAGATATATGGCCAATAAGTTCATGAAAAGGTGCTCAACATCACTAACCATTAGGGAAATGAAAATCAAAACCGCAATGAGATATCATTTCACATCCATTAGGATGGCTATTATCCAAAAAAGTGTTGTTGAAGATGTAGAGAAATTGGAATTCTTGTGCACTACTAGTGGGAATGTAAAATGGTGTAGCTGCTTGGAAAACAGTATGTTTCCTTAAAAAATTAAAAATAGAATTACCATATGATCCAGCAATTTTACTTCTGGGGCTATATACTGAAAAGGATTGAAAGAAAGGTCTCAAACAGGGATTTGTACACCCATGTTCATAGCAGTATTACTCACAATAGCTAAAAGGTGGGAGGAACTCAAGTGTCCATGAATGGGTGAATGAATAAACACAATGTTTATGTTTATATGTGTATATATGTGTATCTCTCTCTCTCTCTCTCTCTCTCTCTCTCTCTCTATATATATATATATATATATATATATACACATATATATATACATACACACACACACACACACACAATGAATTATTTAGAATAGTATTATTACTAATTAATGCTATTATTCAGAGTAATAACCAGAAATTCTGACACATGCTACCACAAGTATGAACCTTGAAGACATTATATTAAGTGAAATTAGCCAGTCACAAAAGCTTAAATATTGAATGATTCCACCTAATGGGTACCTACAGTAGTCAAATTAATAAATACAGAAGAGAGATGTCAGTCAGGGGAGGTGATGGGGAGATATTGTTTTATAGATACGGAGTATCAGTTTGGGAGGATGAAAAAGTTCTGGAGATGGAAGTGATAGTTGTATAACAATATGAATGTACGTAATGCCACTGAACTGTACATTTAAAAATGGTTAAATTGGTAAATTTTATGTTACAGATATTATTACAATTAAAAAAATAAAAGAAATTAAAAATAGAGAAATGAAGTGACAAAATTAGTATCAGTCTTACAATTGTGAGAGCTCCTTCAGATCCTTAAATACTTGCGGTGGAAGATTCTCAATCTTATTACTTCCTAAATCCCTAGAGAAATAATTGCAACCATGTCATATTATTTTCTTAAGACTTTATTGATTGTACTGCAATTTGTTAGGGAACCATTATACAACTTTAAACAGTGCTATTAGTGAGTTATATTAATTACCAGAAGTCTAAACGTTTTAAAAAAGGACTATAACAGGAAAATATAAGAATAACCCATTTCGTAACTTTTTCAGAGACAAATGCTTGATGGTATTTGATCTTATCCCAACAGATCCAATTTTCTAATTTAATTAATATATGTGTTGTGCCTCTTCCCCTTTCCTTCATTCCCTTCAACCTTTTGTGTTAGAGCAGTAGTATAATTTGGAGCCTTAATTTTTTCATTTGCTTGGGTTTATTATGATTACCAAATGGAAGTGATTCTTGTGGGGTCAAGCATCTTTCACAGGTGACATGCCTGGGATCTCATATGCTCTTGGGGCAGGATACTTTGGGTGTATGTGTAGAAGTTGGGCTGCCTAGCATAGTATGACCTTGTAGCTTAGTATGACCTTGTAAGAATCGTTTTTTTGTTTTATTTTATTTTTTAAATTTATTTATTTTGAGAGAGAGAGAGAAAGCGGGCAGGGGATGGGCACAGAGAGAGAGAGAGGAGAGAGAGAGAGAATCCCAAGCAGGCTCAACACCGTGAGCGCAGAGCCAATGTGGGGCTCAAACTCACGAACTGTGAGATGATGATCTGAGCTGAAACCAAGAGTTGGATGCTCAACTGACTGAGCCACCCAGGAGCCCCTGTAAGAAGGGTTGTGAAGGTAACAGATCTTGTGGTAGCTTTGGTGGTGGCAGCACTCATGAAAAAGGTTCAGATTCTTCTAAACAAGATAACATTTCAATAGGTTTTAGTTCTCCAAAGTGATCAAGAGATGCTAAGATAAAGCCTAACCACTTTCCCTACCCATCTCCAAATCCTATTAGTTGCCACAAGGAAAAGTAGGAGAATGTATGTATTTGTTACATGAGTTGGAGTGCTTATAAATCAAAAGTGAGATTATTCAACTTTGAAGGGCATGATAGTTTTAGATTTGAGGTTCTTTAAGACTTATTGATTGATTGATTGATTTATATTTTTGAGAGATAGAGAAACAGAGTGCTCATGGGGGAGGGGCAGGAGAGAGGGAGACATAGAATCTGAAGGAGGCTTCAGGCTCTGAGCTGTCAGCACAAAGCCCAACTTGGGGCTAGAACTCACAAACTGCGAGATCAGGACCTGAGCTGAGGTCGGCTCCTTAACTGACTGAGCCACCCAGGTGCCCCTAGAACCACCCATTTTAAACCATTGCCTCTTAGAAAACATGCCATTTTCATCTTTGGAAATCGGATTTTTCAAGCCAGTGTTTAACATGGGATTCAGCAGGCTTTTGGTAGGACTAATGATTCGTCTTGGTTATGCTCTCTGCAGGTTTTCTTGCTCATTCCTTTACCCCTGAACCTGGATTAGCACTGGTTGTGGACTTCACTGTTTGTGTTTCATGTTCCCTGCTGGTTATTGATACTCACATAGAACCTGCACCTTAATGTCACCATGAAAGTTAGGATTTGGAGAATTGCTTTCTTTTTTTTTTTTTTATAAATTTTTTTTTAATGTTTATTCATTTTTGAGAGACAGAGAGAGACAGAGCATGAGCGGGGAAGGGGCAGAGAGAGAGGGAGATGCAGAATCCGAAGCAGGCTCCAGGCTCTGAGCTGTCAGCACAGAGCCCGATGCGGGGCTCGAACTCACAAACTGTGGGATCATGACCTAAGCCGAAGTTGGGCGCTCAACCGACGGAGCTACCCAGGCGCCCCTGGAGAATTGCTTTCTGATACTCACACAGTGGTTGCAAGTAGGATAAAACAAGGAAAAGTATGGATCCCATGACTAACTTGTATTTTAATACCTAGATAATAACTTTGGACCACCTGTTTGCATGTCTCCTTAGTATTGAGAATAAAATAATTTCCTATTTACTGATGATGTGGTTCAGTTGCCAGATTCCAAGAGTTGTTATAAAACTTGCTTGGGTCTAATACCTATTGAGATTTTCTTGCACATTTAGTGAATGATTGCTACTGCCTACCAAAAAATGTTTCATTTCAAAAAAATGAAAAAATTGGGGGTTTCAATGGCTTGTTTATTGATGTTTTCAAGCAGAATGCGGCATATAAATTACCTCCATCTGTCTCAGTATGTAGGTAAGGTATCCAGAGAAACATTCTAGTTTACATTCTTTAGTTTTTTTATGGAAAAGTTTTAATAACTTAATGTTCTGCCCAGCTTATTGTCAAAACATGTTGATGTGTCCACAATCCAGATTCTTTCCAGAAAACACAAAACCAAACTACAGCTGATCCTTGAACAATGTGGAGGTTAGGGGTGCTGACCGCCTTACCCCTATGCAGTTGAAAATCCACATATAACTTTTGACTTCCCCAGAACTTAACTACTAATAGCCTACTGTTGCCCAGAGGCCTTACTGATAACATAAACAGTGAATTAACACATATTTTGTATGTTATATGTATTATATACTGTATTCTTTCAATAAAGGAAGCTAGAAAAAAATAAAGTGTTATTAAGAAAGTCATAAGGAAGAGAACATACATTTACAGTTCTGTGCTGTATTTACTGAAAAAAATCCAGGTACAAATGGACCATCACAGTTCAGACCTATGTTGTTTAAGGGTCAACCGTAGTTGTTAGCTCAAACTTTAGCAAAAATCCAATTGAGAAAATTAATACTAAAACATAAAAAAATTGTCCGAAGAACACGGACTTCATCCATTGCTCAATATATATTTTATTCTGACAATCAGCTACTATGTGCTTGGGCCACAAAGCTTTGGTTTATCAGAGAGTTGTTTTTAATACTCTTTGGAATTCTGTCATTGATCTTAAAAAAGGGACATTATAAATAGCTGATTCAACTTATGTCTCTCTTCTATTATTATAGGCTGGGATGTTATCCAAGGATGTCTGATTTCTTTTGGATCCAAGATTATCTTTTGTTTCCAGAATTAGCAAAGTATGTCTTTTTGTTTTAAGGTCTCTGAATCCTAACTCTTTAGGAAACTTAAAAACAAATGTGCTGTTCCTCTCTAGCAATGGGACAGAGGATGTATTTTATTTATTAATTTTACCCTGACTTTATTATTTAGCTATGTTTCCTTTATCTCCTTTTCCTTGGGGCACCTGGGTGGCTGAGTCAGTGAAGCATCTGACTCCAGCTCAGGTCGTTATCTCGTGGTTTGTGAGTTCGAGCCCTGCATCTGGCTTGCTGATGTCAGCATAGACCCCGCTTTGGATCATATGTCCTCCTCTGTCTCTGCCCCTCCCTTGCTCATGCTGTCTCTCTCAAAAATAAAAGAAAAAAAAAATCTCATTTTCCTCAATACTTATTTTATATATATTTTAAAGTGTATTTTTCTAAGCTGTCTGAGTTCATTTATGGTTCAAAGTGTATACAGATAATGCTAGGAAAAGAGATAAATATTTCTCAAATGTATAAAAGCATATATATGTAACAAGTGTGAACTAAAACAATAGAAAGAAAAGTCTTATCAATATATGCATAATCAAACTTACAGTTCATCTAGCTTTTGTAGAGGTGCAAAAGTATTTTCACTTAGATGATTAATTTTGTTTTTCCTCATTACCCTGAAAGTAAAAAGAAAAATATGTTGTAGCTCTTTGAGGTAAGTGATAAATGAGTTTTTGGAGAGAGGATTAACAGCCTAAAAAAAGGAAATAATTATATATAGTGATTTGCACATCAAGTATCTTGTAGTATGATAAATTACCCAGTCTTGTTTTAGTCTTAAATTTCTCAAAATTTTTAATGATGAAAAAAAATTATTTGATTTTTTAAGTGAGGTAGGGAAGAATTCTGCAAGGGAGTTAGTGAAAACTTCAACGCTTGAGAAAACAGACTGAATATCATGCAACCGAGAGCACAGGGAGCTGTTATAGAACTGCCTCTTCTCCAGCCTGTATCGCATGTCTCTCTAACAGAATACCCTGCACACAAGCACTCACACACATTGGAGTTGATGTGATTTAGAGCGGAGTTACCTAAGGAAGTGTAATCTAAGCTGGACCAATTCAGAAGATCTCTAGTTTGGGATGTTGAATCAGACTGTATATAATTCTTGACCAGTTCATTTCTATCTTTCTTTTATTTCTTCTTTCTTTCTTTCTTTCTTTCTTTCTTTCTTTCTTTCTTTCTTTCTTTCTTTCTTTCAAGTTTATTTATTTTTGAGAGAGAGAGAGAGAGACAGAGTGCAAGCAGGGGAGATGGAGAGAGAGATAGAGAGAGAGAGAGAGAGAGAGAGAGAGAATCCAAAGCAGGCTCCAGGCTCTGAGCTGTCAGCACAGAGCCCGATGCAGGGCTCAAACCCTCAAACTGTGAGATCATGACTTGAGCTGAAGTTGGATGCTTAACAGACTGAGCCACCCAGGCACCCCTTGATTCATTTCTGCACTGATCTTATGTGTTCTGAATGTTTCCAATTCTTTAAACATTGTGAGGCACGACCCTGGAGGTTGGTCTTGTCCCATCCTAAAGTATTTATTTCCTCTCAGCTCTCCAAATCATTATCATCTCCTGCCAGGATCTCTAGACCAGAAAAGAGCAAGCACCTGCCAAGAGGAAATTCACAAATGATATCTTCACAAAGAGGCTTCTTTAAAAACAAATACAAGTAGAACAACAAAGAAGTTGTAAGTTTTTCAAATATCTATTTGGTCTATGGCCTTTAGTTGCAATTTGGTTTCCTTTGGGCAGTTAGTAGGAACTGTTTTTTGCATGACTGATATATAAGCATCCTGCACCCGAAGACTGCTGAGCTCATTGCACAAGAGTTCAAACATCTCAGTGACCTGAACCCATTGGAATGGGGGGAGCATACCGGAGAAAAAATTATTGTATCAGTGGTAACTATTGCATTGCCTGTACACAGGGGTCCTAGTCTTTTGGTTTCTAGTATGGATTTCTAGATGGATTCTAGTGTGGTTTCCAGATGGATTCTAGTATAATGGTTTTCAAACTTTTCCCATGGTAACTACACTTAAAAAAATGCATTTTACGTTGGGACACGACAAACACCCACACAAGCCAAGATTTATAAAACAATACATTTAATGATCCAAATTGTGCTGCGACATTTTTACCCAATTCAATTCAACTTTCATTAAAAAAGCTAATCAGGAGGTACCATATTGCTTTCATCATCCACTTGTGAGTTTGAACCCACAGTTTGAAAAACACTGATCTGAGAAACTGTAAATGAGGCAGTTGTGTTTTCATATTGCAAGACACCTCAGCATCCTTCACTTTCATGGGAAAAGCCATGTGAATTTAAAATAGGCCAATAGGGGCGCTTGGGTGGCTTAGCTCATTAAGCGTCTGATTCAGCTCAGGTCACTATCTCACATTCTGTGAGTTCGAGCCTTGCGTCTGGCTCTGTGCTGACAGCTCAGAGCCTGGACCTGATTCAGATTCTGTGTCTCCCTCTCTCTCTGCCCCTCTGCCATGAGCACTCTGTCCCTTTCTCTCTCTCAAAAGTAAATAAACATTAAAATAAATAAATAAATAAAAATAGGCCAGAGAGGCAGATGGAGAAATTATACCCAGTAACATTCTAGAGTTTATCCTGGTGTCCACAATTATAGCGTTAGAGGTGCAGACATTCTGCAGTGTTTTAAAAAAATTTAGTTGTAATGCAATTTGTCCCCACAATCTTTACAGTAATAATTTGCAAAGGGCAAACATTCTTACAGAATACGACTAATTTGGTGTTTCTCAAACTGAGATCCAAGGAGAGATTTTAGGTGGTCTGTGAACATTTCTTTCCATTAAAGTGGGTATCACTTAAGTTCGAGAAAAACAGGTCTCAAATAATACAGTACCGTTGCGATGATCCATGTTATGTTGTGAATCTTTGTTAAGCTTGGTTTGAACTCCAATAATTTTGCCAATATGCTTCAGTTTCAGAAAATTTTAAGTCATCAGTGAACATTTGCCATAATTACTGTGCATGTTTATGCTAACTTATGTTCACATAAATGATTCATTTTGTTTGTAAAGAGATAGGCCATCAAAAGGATAAAACACTACTTACAAAACAGTTAAATTACTGCAGGAAATAAAAGTCAAATTTCTTAAATTATGGATATGGTTGCCTTCAAAGTCCCTGAAACATAAAAACAAAAATAATAAAGCTAAATTTTAATCATAGAAATAAATTGATCAAGAATTATTTGATTTCTAATAAAATATCTTTTTTTCACATACTGTTTGTTTCATATAGATTCTCATATGTAGCCACTTACATAATAACTGAAATAATATATATATGTAATGCTTCTTTTTCTGTGTTCATAGTAAAAATGTTTTGAGTCATATCTGTATCATATGTTCATATAGGCACATATGTTATCCTGAGAAATGTGAAGAGAATGAGAAGTCAAATTAAAAAACTTTGTTATGATAAATATCCACTTAACAGACATTTAATAGTGATCTGTATTAAACATCTGTCTAGAGGGTTACCAATAGCATTCCTCTAAGTGGGGTGACCCTATTTGCTACACTCTGTCGAAGATTTTATTATCCTGCTGCCAAAAAAATATCTCACCTCTAACTCCCTTGCCTAAACACCCCCTGGAAAAAATCTCAATAGCATTTTACCACTGAGAACACCACTGTTTGCTTTATTGTATTGCCACACAAGCCAATGCTATCCTTGGCTTTACAATTTCTAATTCAGGGAGATCAGTGTAGACCCTACTTACACTCCCTTGCTGTGTGATGCTATGTCACCATCAGAAGTCTGGTCTGAGCAGTGAAACTTGTCAAAAAACTTATGTTTAGTGTCTCTTCTTCATGGTAATCATGAAAGCATCCTTTTATTGCCCGTCTTTTATCTTATTGTTAGGTTTATCGTGGAAGTTTGTAGGAAAGAGTTAGCTGAGGTTAGGGATATACTTTCAGGAATAAATACTTGTCCTTAAATCTACTCTGTCTACCCCAACACTTAGTTTACTCTTCACCATATAATATAGAGCTATTCAAGAATAATTGTGACGAAAGTATATGAGCTGAAGTGTGACACAGCTACTAAAATCTGCAGGGGAAACATGGGTAGCATTAAAAGAAGTACCTATATTCTGCTGGCTAGGTCACATGTGGGAAAATTGGTTCTATTTTGGGCATTGCAATAAAAATAAATGTTGACAAATCAAGGAATATTTGAACAATCTGGAAGACCAAGATGTAAGGGGTTTAGAAACCAAGTCAGTTGAGGAAAAGGGTGTATTTGTAATGGAAAAGGGCGAAATAAGAGAGATATATTTGAAGTCAGGCTGTAGAAGATATTATAGGGTTCTCCTATGTTGCATCAGATTGCAAAATTAGATTTTCTGGTTGAATGACACAAAATATTTAAAGTTCAACCTCACAATCTATAGTGTCTAGAGAATAAGCTTTTTATCACTACAGATATTTAGCAGAGGAAATATACTGTAATTCAAGAATTTTGTAGATAGGATTTCTGTACTATACAGAATATTACATTAAGTCTTAAATCTTGATTCTAGGTCATCCTTCTAAAGAAAAATTCTACTAATCTATTAAATTGGAAATTAAGTGCTTATGGTACTGCTTTTTTTGGTCATCAGCTTTGGTCTAAGCTTTTGGTCGCTCACAATATATATTGTCAGTAACAGAGACTGTCCATTTCTTTCCTCTTTTACTGTCATTACCACGAGTCTGCCACCAGATGGTGATGCTCTCTTAAGTCTCACACAGTATTCTTAAGGTGAGTTGATAACACTTTTCTTGTTAGCTACTATTGTAACTTTCTTTTTCCTATTAAGCGAACAAAAGCATTTAAGTTAGTATTAATTCATCATTGGTATAAATCAGTAAGAGGTACACATCGAGCCATAAATTAGGGACTTTTGACTAAATTGTTAGTTTAATTTTGAGTTTATTTTAACATTTATTTGGGAATTTGTTTTGGCTTTCTTCCCACAATTAGAGGTTTTTATCCTTGATACACAGGGATCTGGTTTGAGGCATACAAATCTGCTTCTTGTTCCTTAGCTCCAAGCTCTAAGGGAGCTGACAAGGAGTGTTTTCATTACTTTGTGTCTAGATTACTTTTCCAACTTAATGAGCCTCTGATTCTACCCATTTAATTTTTTCCCTTTATACATTGTCATTAAGTTTGGCTAATCTGGTCATTGGTTGAAAGTGAAAATATGGTTCTTTGATCTGAAGAACAACAAAAACAAAACCCCAAAGCATCAACAATCTTGGCTGTTTCTTCTCAACTTCCTCTCTTATCCCCTAGAATGTAGTGGCATTCTAAACACGCAAATATCGTAAACCTCTGCTTCCTCCCCTACCTTCCAAAACCTTTCTGGCTCCTGTTTCATGGAGAAAACTGAGGTGATGAAGCGGGGAGAAGCCCTTGACCTTCTGCCCAACATCTACAAACTTACCTGTATATGCACCTGGTCTCCTTCTAGTCTCAAGAGGAAGAGATGACCCTTCTCCTGCTTTAGGCTAATCCCTCCATCTGTTTTCTTGAGTTTGGCTTATGTATGTGTATGTCCTAAAATATATGGTCAATTTTGGTGAATGTTCTTTGGACATTCTTTGCTTTCAGGTTTATTTCTATCAGAATTAGGTGCAGGCACATATAACAGACACCCAACTATAACAGCATAAATACACAACTACTGTTAAGCAGTCCAGGGCTAGTATGGTAGTTTTACAAAGTTGTTAGAAACATCTTTCATATTCACTGTTTACATGCCCTTGTCTTCATGGTCCAGGGTGATGCTAAGCTTGAGCCATCATATCTACGTTTTCTGGATAGCGAAAGAGAGGGAGGGGCTGCCTTTTTCTTTTTAGGGAGATTCCCCAGAAGTCCACATGATACTTCTTCCACATCATTAATTAGAGCTTAGTCATGTGGTTACATCAAGATGCAGGGAAGTCTGGGAATGTAGTATTTTAGCTGAGCACACTGATGTCCCAAATAGATCAGTTCTGTTATTGAGAAGTACATTGCACTTTGATATACATCAATTAGAGTTAGTTCATTATGTTATTTAGTTCTTCATATATCCCTTTTGGTTATACTTGATATTTCACGGATGAAAAGAGGTGGATTATTATGTCTTATTCCTTGTGTATGCCTGTTATTCCCTTTGGTTACTATATGAATTATTTGGTGGACATATACTATAATGTAATGCCTTTTATTAGAAATTGCACCTTGTTGGGGCGCCTGGGTGGCTCAGTCGGTTAAGTGTCCAGCTTTGGCTGAGGTCATGAACTCATGGCTTGTGGGTTTGAGCTCCTCTTTGGGCTCTGTGCTGACAGCTCAGAGCCCGGAGCCTGCTTCATATTCTGTCTCCATCTCTCTCTCTTGCCCCTCCCCTGCTTGTGCACTCTCTCTCTCTCTCAAATATAAATAAACATGAAAAAGATAATAAAAAAAAAAAGAAATTGTACATTGTAGCATTTAAATTAACTTAGTGTTGCTTAATGCAAATTGGCCAGAATTTTATTTATTTAGATAAAAAATATGATCCCTGCTTTTTAAATTTTGATTTGCATCTACATGGAATACTTTAGGCCAGCCTTTTATTTTTGATCTTTCTTAATCACTTAGATATAGTTTTTTGTTTGTTTTTTTTTGTAAACAGCGCTGAATTAGGTTTTGTTTTGTGAGCCAATTTGAAAATCTCTTTTTCTTTTCAATAGGTAAGTTAAGCCCACTTAAGTTTATTGATATGACTAATATATCTGACTTAAGTCTTCTATTTAAAAATCTTACTGTGTGGTGGTGTGCCTGGGTGGCTCAGTCGGTTAAGCATCTGACTCTTGATTGTGGCTCAGGTCATGACCTCATGAGTTCGTGATCTCATGATCTCACGATCTCATTCATCCAGTACTGTGGTGGGCTCTGTGCCGAGAGTGCCAAGGCTGCTTGGTATTTCTCTCTCCCTTTCTCTCTGCCCCTCCCTTGCTTGCACATGCACATGCACGTGCGCTCACTCTCTCAAAAATAAACATTAAAAAAATTTAAAAATATTACTATATGGTTTTATAGGTTAAAAAGCTTTCAACAAATATAAAAACTCTTGGGGCGCCTGGGTGGTTCAGTCAGTGGAGCGTCCGACTTTGGCTCAGGTCGTGATCTTGCGGTTCGTGGGTTCGGGCCCTGAGTCGGGCTCTGTCCGGATAGCTCAGAGCCCGGAGCTTGCTTCGGATTCTGTGTTTCCCTCTCTCTCTGCCCCTCCCCCACACGCGCTCTGTCTCTCTCTGCCTCTCAAAAATAAAGAAAACTAATTAAAAATTTTTTTAACAAATAAAAACTCTTAATATTTAGAAAGATTTGTATATTCTATTGGTTATATTTATAATGATAATTTTACCCAATACAATCTTTCTTTCTTCTTTTTTTTTTAAGTGTTTATTTATATTTGAGAGAGAGAGAGGGAGTGAACCTGAGTAGGGTAGGGGCAGAGAGAGAGGGAAACAGAGGATCTGAAGCAGGCTCTGCACTGACAATAGAGAGTCTGATGTTGGGCTCGAACTCACGAATCATGAGATTATGACCTGAGTCCGAGTCAGGTGCTTAATGGACTGAGTCACCCAGGCACCCCAATACATTGTCTTTCTTAGAGAATAACAATATTTATTAATTTCCTATAATAAGAAATGATAAAATGAGTATATATTATTTTCCTTTCTGCTCTTTTACTTCTCTCCCACCATATGATTTTGATCAGTTATATGCTTTTTATTAATGTTCACCTTAGGAATCTTTCACCTTAGGAATATCAAATATCTGCATTTTAGTGGATTTGTTGGTTTTAACTGGTGTCTTATGACTCCTAGTTAGTTTTCTTTATACTTCTGTGGTTATCATCTTAATCATTTTGAAATTTTTTTTTTTTTTTCAACTTTTTTTTTTTTTTTTAATTTATTTTTGGTACAGAGAGAGACAGAGCATGAACGGGGGAGGGGCAGAGAGAGGGAGACACAGAATCGGAAACAGGCTCCAGGCTCCGAGCCGTCAGCCCAGAGCCTGACGCGGGGCTCGAACTCACGGACCGCGAGATCGTGACCTGGCTGAAGTCGGACGCTTAACCGACTGCGCCACCCAGGCGCCCCATATCATCTTAATCATTTTGAAACTGTTTACTCATTTAAGATTATTAGTATGTCTTCTTGCTGAATTGACTCTTTTATCATTATGTGATATACCTCTTTATCCTTGGTTATAGTCCCTGTTCTAAAGTCCATTTTTTTTCAGTATTATTTTGTAGATGATAAAGTTCCTTCTCATCAGTAGAAAGGGAGCAATGTTGTTTTGCAGTTCTATATCCTAAGCATAATATTGTTGGAATAGAATTGTAATACATGTCTCTTCGATGACTTTTTCTTTATAATTCATATTATGTTCTTGAAACTGAGCCATGTTGATTGAAGTAGGGCTGGTTCATTCATTTTAAATGTGATATATGTATCACATTTGATTTTTTCTGTCTGTTTCCACATCTCCAGCACCTTGCTCCATAGTGTATCCCTATCATTGTCTGTATTTTCAAATTCTTTATACCCACTTCTCCTGCCTACAAATAAACTTGCGTTGTCTCATATAGGAGTAAGTTTAATTTACCCTCTTGATCTCTAGTTTACCTTTGGCTATTGCCTCATGTGCTTATTTATTACTTATATTTCTAACTTGTTGAATTTCCCAACTTCTGTTGTGGTGTTTACAGTTTTTATTTTTTGCTTTGAAAGAACTATAATAAAGGCCTTAATCTATTGCCTGTCATGTATCTTGCAAGCAAATTATCCTGGGCTGTCATATGTCTTTTATTTTATGTGTATTTTTCCACTAAATCAGTTAAAGAATAGACATATTTTTTTACCAACACATCTATCAGATATTTTAGTTTATGCTTTGCTAAATTAAAGTTCATGTGCAAGGTAGAGGCACTTTATTTATTTATTTATTTATTTAAATCCAAGTTAGTTAACATATAGTGTAATAATAATTTTGGGAATAGAATTTAGTAATTCATCACTTACATGTAACACCCAGTGCTCATCTCAGAAAGTGTCCTCCTCCTTAATGCCTCTCATCCCTTTAGCCCTTCCCCCTATCCAACACCCCACCAGCAACCCTCAGTTTGTTCTCTGTATTTTAAGATTCTCTTGTGGTTTGTCTCCCTCTCTGTTTTTATCTTATTTTTGCTTCCCTTCCCTTATGTTCATCTATTTTGTATCTTAAATTCCACATATGAGTGAAATCATAATGATATTTGTCTTTCTCTGACTGACTTATTTCGCTTAGCATAATACACTTTAGTTCCATCCATGTTGTTGCAAATGTCAAGATTTCATTCTTTTTGATTGCCAAGTAATATTCCATTATATTTATATATACCACTTCTTTATCCATTCATCAGTCAATGGACATTTGGGCTCTTTCTATATATACTTTGACTATTGTCCATAGCACTGCTATAAACATTGGGGCACATGTGCCCCTTCGAATCAGCACACCTGTATCCCTTGGATAAATGCCTAGTAGTGCAATTCCTGGGTCGTAGGGTACTTCTATTTTTAATTTTTTGAGGAACCTCCATACTGTTTTCCAGAGGGGCTTCACTAGTTTGTATTCTCACCAGCAGTGCAAAAGAGTTCCTTTTCTTCCACATCCTTGCCAACATCTGTTATTGCCTGAGTTGTTAATTTTAGCCATTCTGATTGGTGTGAGGTGGTATCTCATTGTGGTTTTGATTTGTATTTCCCTGATGATGAGTGATGTTGAGCATTTTTTCATGTGTTGCTTGGCCATCTGGATGTCTTCTTTGGAGAAGTGTCTATTCATGTCTTTTGCCCACTTCTTCACTGGATTAATTGTTTTTTGGGAGTTGAGTTTGATAAGTTCTTTATAGATTTTGGATACTAACCCTTTATCTGATATGTCACTTGCAAATATCTTCTCCCATTCTGTCAATTGCCTTTTGATTTGCTGATTGTTTCCTTCACTGTACAGAAGATTTTAATCCTGATGATGTCCCAAAAGTTCATTTTTGCTTTTGTTTCCCTTGCTTCTGGAAACATGTCAAGTAAGAAGTTGCTGCGGCTGAGGTCAAAGAGGTAGTTGCCTGTTTTCTCCTCTAGGATTTTGATGGCTTCCTTTCTTACATTTAGGTCTTTCATCCATTTGGAGTTTATTGTTGTACATGGTGTAAGAAAGTGGTCCACATTCATTCTTCTACATGCCACTGTCCAGTTTTCCCAACACCATTTGCTGAAGAGACTGTCTTTACTCCATTGGATATTCTTTCCTGCTTTGTTAAAGATTAGCTACCCATATGGGGCATCTGAGTGGCTCAGTTGGTTAAGCGTCTGACTTTGGCTCAGGTCATGATCTCACAGTCTGTGAGTTTGAGCTCTGTGTCGGGCTCTGTGCTGACAGCTCTGACGGAGCCTGGAGCCTGCTTCATATTCTGTGTCTCCCTCTCTCTCTGCCCTTCCCCTGCTCATGCTCTGTCTCTCTCTGTCTCAAAATAAATAAAAACATTAAAAAAAAAGATTAGCTACCCAAACATTTGTGGGTCCATTTCTGGGTTCTCTCTTCTGCTCCATTGATCTTCATGTCTGTTTTTGCGCCAGTACTACACTGTCTTAATGATTACAGTTTTGTAATACAAATTGAAGTCCAGGATTGTGACACTTCCAGTTGTGCTTTTCTTTTTCAGGATTTCTTTGGCTATTCGGGGTCTTTTCTGTTTCCATACAAATTTTAGGATTTTTTGTTCTAGCTCTGTGAAAAATGCTGGTGGTATTTTGATAAGGATTGCATTGAGTGTGTAGATTGCTTTGAGAAGTATAGTCATTTTAACAATATTTGTTCTTCCAATCCATGAACATGGGATGTTTTTCCATTTTTTGTGTGTCTTCTTCAATTTCTTTCATAGGCTTTCTATAGTTTTCAGTGTATAGATTTTTCACCTCTTTGGTTAGATTTCTTCCTATGTATTTTATGGTTTTTGGCACATTGTAAATGGGATCAATTCCTTGATTTCTCTTTCTGCTGCTTCATTATTGCTGTATAGAAATGCAACTGGTTTCTGTACATTGATTTTATATCCTGTGACTTTGCTGAATTCTTGGATCAGTTCTAGCAGTTTTTTTTGTGGAGTCATTTGGGTTTTCCACATAGAGTATCATGTCATCTGCAAAGAGTGAAAGTTTGACTTCCTCCTTTCCAATCTGGATGCCTTTTATTTCTTTGTGTTGTCTGATTGCTGAGGCTAGGACTTCCAACACTGTGTTGAATAACAGTGGTGAGAGTGGACATCCTTGTTGTGTTCCTGACCTTAGGAGGAAAGCTCTTAGTTTTTCCCCATTGAGGATGATATTAGGTGTGGGTCTTTTGTGTATGGCCTTTATGATGTTGAGGTATGGTCCTTCTATCCTTACTCTCTTGAGGGTTGTTATCAAGAAAGGATGCTGTATTTCGTCAAATCCTTTTTCAGCATGTATTGAGAGGATCATGTGGTTCTTATCCTTTCTTTTTTAATGTGATGTATCACACTGATTGATTTGTGGATATTAAAATAGACCTGCATCCCATTAATAAATCTCACTTGATCGTGGTGAATAATTCTTCTAATGTATTGTTGGACCTGGTTTGCTAGTATCTTGTTGAAAATCTTTGCATCCATGTTCATCAGGGAAATTGGTCTGTAGTTCTCCTTTTTAGTGAGGTCTTTGGTTTTGGAACCAAGGTAATGCTGGCCTCATAGAATGAGTTTGGAAGTTTTCCTTCCATTTCTATTTTTTTCTATTTCCTTCCATTTCTATTCAAAAGAATAGGTGTTAACTCTTCTTTAAATGTTTGGTAGAATTCCCCTGGAAAGCCATTCATCCCTGGACTTGTTTGGGAGGGAGATTTTTGATTACTGATTTAATGTCTTTACTGGCTATGGCACTGTGATTAGTTTTAAAAGAAATGAATACTTATAAAGCAAAAATTATTATTACTGGCATTAAAATTGGGATAATGTTATCAGGAATGCATATGAAATGAGTTATTTTAGATAGCTAAAATTTAAAGATGGTAACTTTAGTGATGAAATTGTAAAAAGCCCACCTCTTTAGTAGTATAACTTAATCATTTAAATTTTTATCTGAGATGTATATTTGGCTGCCTTTTTAAAGGCAAAGGAAATGTTTATTAGTGTATTGCATAATGTCTCCTACATTTGCTGCTGGTGTCAGTGCATGAATTTTTAATTGCTAATTTATGTATGTAAATATTAACCAATTTTGCTTTATTATTAAGTTTGGATTACTGAGCACATAATAACTGTTAATGTGTTCATTTGAAACAAAATTTAATTACAACAAGGAGATTGAACTTAATTTGCCCTTTTCTTGAATACTTTAGCTGTCATCAATGCGGGTACTGTGCTGTCATACCAAGACGCCCTCCGGACTTAGTAATGACTCCAGGGATGTTTGTCTTCCCCTAAATGGTTCCAAACTAGTGTGTTTTGAATTATTATCTGTTCTTTATAGCACTCCCATTCCTGCTTTATTATCAGGTTGATAGTTGTCGCTTCTCACTGATGTTTTGAACTTCATCTTTCCCCTCTACTTTTAATCTGGCACTTCTAATCTGCTGTGAGCTTAAAAATTAAACAGCAAACAAACCTTCTGAGAATTTCACACAAAATGAGACACAGAGGAGGTTTTCATATAATACTGTATATGCGGTTTATTGATTGAACTTTTAAACAGTTATTTTGGTCACTTATTTCTTCATTTTTACTGTGTTTTAAATAGGCAAATTTACTGGTTCTTAATAGGTAGAGTGATTCGTATTATCATATGCAAAGCTACTGTGTAAAAAACTTTATGGAACATATTCTGTTGTGATTAGAGTTAAATATAAATTCTAAATATCATGTTCTCATTATGCAAATTTAGGAATGAGGCTAAAGTGATTTAGTCTTTCTGTATCAAATTAAAAGGTGAAAATAGATCGACAGAGGGAAGGAGGAGGAGATGTTCTATAGCTACTGTGACATCCTTTCTGTCTTTTTTCTTCCTGCCTCTCAATTTTTTTTGTTTTTAAAGATGTTTTATGTTGGCGAGAATCTAGAGGAGTTAGTTTAGACAATGGGGCTGCTCAGTAACAAAAACGTGCTAAAGTAATCTGAGGAAATATGATATGACATTAACAACCTATCATTTTTAAAAGCCTAATATCCAAAGGGAACTAGGCAAAACCAGAAAAGTTAGCTGACTCCTTTAAGGAAAGGTACAGCAACTTACAGCCAGTGCAGTCTTGGCATGTGCTGGCAAAGAGGTTTATCCGGCAAATGGGTGAGGACATTATTCATCAGTGCTCTGAAAAAGAAAAGAAAGAGAAGAAGTCACCTTTTTCTGGTTCTTTTTTCATCTTAAGTCAAATATGGTATTATCATTATTCTTTATGAAACCATGAAAATCTATTAAGTTAGTTATCTTCTCTTTTTTTTTCTGTAAGTTTTGTTATGTTTGAGTGCTTGTTAGTAATAAAATTCAACAAATGATAGTTGTCTTATGGAGGAAGCAGCAATGTTAGTAACTGAAAAAAAGCCTGTACCCTTCAAAAGTGGGTAGTGAGAAGGAGGTGATTTTAAATGAATATTATTATTATTGTTATTATTATTATTATTATTATTATTATTATTTTTACTAAGATGAATACAGGGCAGTAGTGGTATGCTTGAGAATATTTCAATAAAATACAGCAGTGAGGCTGTATTCAGTTTTGAGGGGCTCATGTTCTAGAGGACAGAAGGTCTTATATAATTGTTAAAACTACAATATAGCCTCATAGGATATGATTAAGAGATGATTTTTAGTCAGAAAGGCCTTTCTGGGGCTTGAACAATTCCAAACTTAATGCTGTTAAACTTAAGGCAGTAACTTTTATTCATGTCTTTTCTTTCCATTGAAATAGTTGTCTTAATTTTTAGTACTTACAAGAGAATAAGAGAATTTAGTCCATAAAATGTTAGTGGGGAAATTCGACTGAGGTGATTATCTTCAATTATCCTGCCAGCCAGAAGAAAAAATGGATTCATTTATATATTTAGAATATAAAAACTAATACTATAAAATGACACATAAATTAAACATACAGCCATTCTAGTCTGTGGAGATCTTCAAAAACACCCGGCTTCAAGAAAGTTATTCTGTTATGACTGAGATACCTGAAAAAAGAGAAATGATTACAGTCAATGTGTTATCTCCTTCTTTTTCTTTTTTTAAGATTTCATTTTTAAGTAATCTCTACACCCAATGTGGGGTTCACACTCACAACCTTGAGACAGAGGGTTGTATGCTCTACTGACTGAGGCAGCCTGGCACCCCAAATGTGTTACCTTCTTGATATCTAACAATAAGGAAAGGAAAAACAATAATCATCCATCTTAGATTTTCTTGTATACTATTCTTATCAGATCTTTTCCCTTCTTTTGGGTCTCTAAAAGTTCTTTATCACTTACCTTTTCATGTCTAGGTTTTAATTCCCCCACAATCAATCAATCAATCAATCAGTCATTCCATTCATTTATGCCTTTATTCATTAAACTTTTTTGGGTACCTATACTCTACGGCAGTGTGCTAGGCATATCATCTCTTTCTTTGAGGGGCTTTGAGTCTAGAGGGAAGACAGAGTATGAACAGGTTATTACTGCAACATGGGGAAAAGAGAAGCATATAATGTAGGGTTGCTCTGAATTGCAGAGGAGAAGGCATCTGCCTTTGTTGGGGGCAGGGACTGCAATGCTTGGGAGAGTCAGGAGACAGAAGGCTTTACTAGAGAATGCACAACTGGATGGATAGAGATTCGGATGAAGATATCATTCACAAAGCAAAGAATGGATAGGAGTTAACGTAGGCAGAGGAGATGGCTTATGCAGAGGCAAGAGAGATGAGAGAGAACAACAAGGTAAGGGATCACCAGGTATTTCAGTGAGGCCTCACCATGAAGGCATTGTGGAGAGGGACAGGGGATGAACCTGGGAGGCAGGCAGGGACTGTTCTGGAAAAAAGGACATGGCAACATTGTATGCTTGTTAAGGAGTTTGACATCCAACTTTTCAGTTCTTACTCTTCTGCAGATTGAGTCAACTCTGTTCTGTTCATGTTTCTTTCTTTCTTTTTAATGTTTTTGTTTATTTTTGAGAGAAAAAGAGAAAAGTGAGAGAGAGAGAGAGAGAGAGAACTAGTGGGGGAGGGCCAGAGAGGGAGACACAGAATCCGAAGCAGGTGCCAGGCTCTGAGCTGGTAGCACAGAGCCTGATGCAGGGCTTGAAATCCTGAACCAGGAAATCATGACCTGAGCTAAAGTCGGAGGCTTGACTGACTCAGCCACCCAGGTACCCCTTGCCATGTTTATTTCTACCTCCATGTCCATACAGCAGTTTGCTGCTCTGACTCTGATGTCAGATAGTTCAATTCCTAGCTTTGCTACTTATTAATAGTGTGACCTTAAGCAGTTAAATCCTGAAAGCCTCAGTTTCCCCAACTCTAAAATGGAGGTAATCTTAGTACCTACTTTATTGGGTTGTAACATGTCATAAGCATTCAGTACATATTATTTATGACGCCTCTATTCCTGCCTCCCATTCTTATATCCGTCTTCTTTTTCCCCTCTGCCTATGATTCATATGCAAGTTTTACTTCAAATTTCACTTCCACAGATATATGGACCACACTGATGTTGCACTTTTCTCTACTCTTATAATTTGACAGCTTATAAAATTTCTCCCGCTGAGAGACTCCCCGTTCCCACCGTATTTGACTTTTGCTTAGGGGTAACAGGAGATGATGCCCCATATTAGAGCCACTTCTCTCCTTGCCTTGTAGGTCTAGAACCCCATCTGGGCACAGGAAGGGTAAAGAATAGCTACAATACTTCCCCATGAGTGCCTCAGGGGGCTCCTTTAAAAGCCAATAGCAATCCCCCAGGTAAAAGCATTTGATCCACCCCTGTACTCTATACTCATCTGTTTTTCCCAGTCCTCTTCATTTTCCCCAGCCATCCTTCATTGCTCCAGACCCCAAACGGTCACTTGTTTCAGTGAAACTTAACAGGAATTTTGGTCTGAACAACACGGGTTTCGGATTTCATCGTTCTCTAATTGTTCTCTAATTGTTGTGTGTATATTGGCATAGTTTCCCACCCTAGATCATAAGCCTCTGGAGAGCAAGAGGCATGCCTTGCCCCAGTGGTATCAAAGCCCTTTACCTGAAATATTAAAGTGTAAACTGTTGGAAGGCAGCATGTCTGACTTATCTTTCGGTGCCACCTCCCCGTGGTGTCTTGCTGAAAAATTTGCACATTGTAAGGACTAATGAATATTTACAGGTGAATGGAAAGGAGGAATCTAATGATTATCTATGAAAACCCAGAAGTATGTGACATCTTTAACATCTAAACATAGTCCAGTGCTATGAATAACCATGGAAAGAGATGGGGAACTCTTTAAAATTTGTGGTACTATCCTTCACATCCGTTGGATACTAGACCAAGACTGTAGCATCTTTCACACCCATTGAACATTAAACCAAGCAGACACTGCTTATAAGTTTTGAACAGATTTATGCGGGGTTGGAGAGAAAGATAGGAGCCTGATGGGAATGAATCCGATATTGACTTTGGGTGATTTGCTAAGACACAAAAGAGCAGGGATGGGATAGAAGGGAAGAGGACTTGGTAAAAGTGGTTACTGTTAAGACTCTGAGTCTCCAGGGCCCTTCTTCCATTTTGCTAGTAAAATTATTAGACAGCTGTCTCTCAATCCTAAACCCTGATACCACAAACTAGGAATCTGACTGGAATGAATTTCTTGGATTAGGATTAAAAAAAGTGGTGTAGGATAGAAAACAAGGGGACAGAAATAGAAATATAGGGAGATGTTGATTTATGTGCCTTTTGGTTATATTTCCATACAATTATTTCCTATAGGAGGTTAGGTTCAGCTGCTGAAATGGAACATTTAGTAGACTATTTTATTTACTTATATATTTACTTAATTTTTTAAATTTTTTTAGAGAGTGGGAGAGAGAGAGTGCATGAGCAGGGGAGAGGGGCAGAGAGAGAGAGAGAATCCCAAGCAGGCTCCAGTCTGAGTGTGAAGCCTGATGTGGGGCTTGAGCCCATGACTCTGGGATCATGACCTGAGCTGAAATCAAGAGTTGGACACTCAAACAAACGACTGAGCCATCCAGGCGCCCCAAGAAAACCAATTTTAAAAAGCTTTGCTTTTAACTACAATGAAATACGACTTCATATCCATTAGGATGGCTGTTTTAAAAAGACAAACAAATTCTTAAACAACAAAACCTCAGAAAACAAGAAGTGCTGGTGAAGACGTGAAGGGATTAGTCCCCTTGTATGTTGTTGGTGCAGATGCTGTGGAAAACGGTATGGTGGTTCCTCCAAAAGTTAAACCTGGAATTACCATGTGACTCACCAATTCCCCTTCTGGGTATATACCCCAAAGAATTGAAGGCAAAGACTCAAACAGATATTTATATACCAATGTTCACGGCAGCATTATTCATAATAGCCAACAGATAAAAACAACCAAAAATGTTCACTGATGGGTGTGCATGGAAAAACAAATGGATGAACCTTGAAGACATCATGCTAAATGAAATAAGCCTGACACAAAAGGACAAGTATTGTATGGTTCCACTTAGGGTAGTCATATTCAGAGATACAGAAAGTAGAATGGTGATTGCCAAGGGTCAGAGGAGGAGGAGTTACTGTTTGGTGGGTACAGAGTTTCAGCTTGGGAAGATGAAATGTTCTGGAGATGGATGGTGGTGATGTTTGCACAACAATGTGAATATACTCAATGCCACAGAACTTCACATTTAAAAATGGTTAAAATGATAAATTTTATGTTACATGTATTTAATCACAATAAAAAAGCTTTACTCTTTTAACCTTACAGCGCTGTATGTATTCATAAAAGCAGGAGTAGTGGAAAAAGAATTACTGGAAAAGTCTGGGTTTTTTCCTTCGAAGATTCTAATTATCATCAGCGTTTCTTATTTTGAATAAGTTCTAATGGCCATCATTCCTGTCACCATGGCCAGTATGTATTGAGTTCTATTTATGCGTCAGATGTAGTGCGCCTAATTCTTCCCAGGGATTTCCTCGTTTGTTTCTTACAACAATCCTGAGGAAGGTACTGTTATAATTTGTATCTTACACTAGAGGGAATCAATGCCTAGAAAGGAAAATAAATTGCTCAAGTTTATAGACCAAGGGAGTGGTGAATCAGGACTTAAGTGGAAGCCTGTTCAAGTCAGAATTCCATGCCCTCGACCATAGTGCCCTGCGTCCCCCTTCAACTGTTGTGGGCAGGAGGGCTACCATGGAGGGCGGTGGTTCAGCCTGACAGACCATAGTGGAATGGGCAAACTAATTGGCACTGGTACTTACAGTTTAGTAAGACTGTATAGTCCTCTGAAAGCATAGATGGATATGGATCTAATATTATTGTTTTGCAGGCACCTGTGAACATAATTATAAAAAAAACATAATGAAACAGAATTTCAGTTTTGCAAGATGTAAAGAGCTCTTTGGATGGGTGGTGGTGTGGGTGGCACAACAATATAAATGTACTTAATGGCTCTGAATGTAATTGGTTTAAGATGGTACATTTTACAGCATATGTATTTACCACAATAGACTTTTTTTTTAATTAAAAAAGGTAACCATAACAAAATAGTGAAACTAGATATGTTATTTTGTTTGCTATTAAATTCGTGTATGATTAGGCTAGTTTTTATTTAGAAACTTAGTTGTAAAGATAAACATGTGATAGTTAAAATTTAATATTTGAATTTTCTTCTTTTTCTTTTTGCTTTTCAAGTCTTTATTTAAATTCTAGTTAGTTAACATATAAGGTAAAATTGGTTCCAGGTGCAGAATTTAGTGATTCATCACTTACATATACCATCCAGTGCTCATCACAACAAATGCCCTCCTTAATACCATCAGCCATTTAGCCCATCCCCCACCCATCTCCCTCAATCAACCCTCAGTTTGCTCTCTATTGTTAAGAGTCTTTTATACAGTGTTTCCCTCTCTTTTCCTTTCCCCTATGTTCATCTGTTTTGTTTCTTAAATTCCACATGAGTGAAATCATACAGTATTTGTCTTTCTCTGACTATTTCACTTAGCATAATACAGTCTAGTTCCATCCACATAGTTGCAAATGGCTAGATTTCATTCTTTTAGATGGCTGAGTAATATTCCATTGTATGTATATACCACATCTTTATCCATTCATTATTGATGGACATTGGGCTCTTTCCATAGTTTGGCAATTGTTGATAGTCCCGCTATAAACATTGCTGTGCATGTGACCCTTCAAATCTGTATTTTTGTATCCTTTGGGTAAGTAACTAGTAATGCAATGGCTGGGTTATCAGGTAATTCTATTTTTAATTTTTTGAGGCGCCTCCATCCTGTTTTCCAGTGTGGCTGCACCAGTTTGCATTCCCACCAATGGTGTAAGAGGGTTGGTTCCTCTTTCTCCACATCCTCACCAACATCTATTGTATCCTCTGTCGTTAATTTTAGCCATTCTGACAGGTGTGAGGTGGTATCTCATCATGGTTTTCATTTCTATTTCCCCGATGATGAGTGATGTTGAACATCTTTTCATGTGTTTATTAGCCATCTAGATATCTTCTTTTGACAAATGTCTATTCATGTCTTCTGTCCATTTATTGGCTGGATTATTATTATTATTTGGGTGTTGAATTTGAAAAGTTCTTTATATATTTTGGATACTAGCCCATTATCAGATATGTCATTTGCAAATAACTTCTCCCACTCCGTAGACTGCCTTTTAGTTTTGTTGACTGTTTGTTTCCTTTTCTGTGCCAAGAAGTCCCAATAGTTTATTTTTGCTTTTATTTCCCTTGGCTCTGGAGATATGTCTAGTAAGAAGTTGGTACAGCCAAGGTCAAAGATGTTGCTGCCTGTGTTCTCTAGGATTTTGATGGTTTCCTGGCTCCCATTTAGGTATTTTATCCATTTAGAATTTGTTTTTGTGTATGGTGTAAGAAAGTGGTCCAGTTTCATTATTCTACATGTCACTATCTAGTTTTCCCAAAACTATTTGTTGAAGACATTGTATTTTTTCCATTGGATATTCTTTCCTGCTTTGTCAAAGATTTGTTGACCATATAGTTGTGGGTCCATTTCTGGGATTTCTATTCTGTTTCATTGGTCTATGTGTCTGTGTTTGTGTCAGTACCATACTGTCTTGATGACTACAGCTTTGTAACATAGCTTGAAGTCCAGAATCAGGATGCCTCCAGCTTTGCTTTTCTTTTTCAGAATTGCCTTGGCTATTTGGAGTCTTTTGTGGTTCTGTACAAATTTTAGGATTGTTTATTCTGGCTCTGTCAAAAGTGCTGGTGGTACAGGGATTGCATTAAAAGTGTAGATTTCTCTGGGTAGTATAGACATTTTAACAATTTTCTTCCAATCCATAAATATGAAATGTTTTTCCATTTATTTGTGTTCTCTTCCATTTCTTTCATACGTGTCTATAGTTTTTAGAGTACAGGTCTTTTACCTCTTTGGTTAGGTTTATTCCTAGGTATCTTATGGTTTTTGGTACAATTGTAAATGGGATCGAGTCTTTGACTTCTCTTTCTACTGCTTTATTATTGGTGTATAGAAGTGCAACTGATTTCTGACATTGATTTTATATCCTGCAACATTGCTGAGTTCATGTATTCATTGTAGCGATTTTTTTTGGTGGAATCTTTCAGGTTTTTTACATAGAGTAGCATGTTGTCTGTGAAGAGTTTAAAATTTCACTTCTTCCTTGAAGATTGGATCCCTTTTATTTCATTTTGTTGTCTGATTGCCGAGGAGAGGACTTCCGGTACTATGCTGAACAACAGTGGTGAAAGTAGACATCTCTGTCATGTTCCTGACCTTAGGGGGACAGCTTTTAGTTTTTCCCCATTGAGGATGATATTAGCTGTGGGTCTTTCATGTATGGGCTTTATTATGTTGAGGTATGTTCCTTCTATCCTTACTTTATTGAAGGTTTTTATCAAGAAAGGATACTTTATATTGTCAGATGCCTTTTCTGCATCAATTGAGAGGATCAAATGGTTTTATCCTTTCTTTTATTAATGTGGTGTACCACATTGATTGATTTGCAAATATTGAACAACCCCTACATCCCAGGAATAAATTCCACTTGATGGTGGTGAATAATTCTTTTGATGTACTGTTGAATTTGATTTGCTAGTATCTTGTTGAGAATTTTTGCATCCATGTTCATCAGAGATATTGGCCTGTAATTCTCCTTTTCAGTGGGGTCTTTGGTTTTGGAATCAAGATAATTCTGGCTTTGTAGAATGAGTTTGGAAGTTTTCCTTCCATTTTTATTTTTTTTGGAATAATTTGAGAAGAATAAGTATTAACTCTTCTTTAAATTTCTGATAGAATTCCTCTGGGAAGCCATTGGCCCTGGGCTTATTTTGTGGGGAGATTTTGATTATTAATTCAATTTCTTTGCTGGTTATGGGACTGTTCAAATTTTCTATTTCTTTCCAATTTCAGTTTTGGTAGTTTGTATGTTTCTAGCAATTTTTCCATTTCTTTCAGATTGCCCAGTTTGTTGGCATATAATTTTCATAATATTCTCTTACAGTTGTTTGTATTTCCGTGGTGTTGGTTGTGATCTCCCCTCTTTCATTCATGATTTTATTTGTTTGGGCCCTCTCTCTCTTCTTTTTGATAAGTCTGGCTACAGGTTTGTGAATTTAATTAATTCTTTCAAAGAACCAGCTGTTAATTTTGTTGATCTGTTCTACTGGGTTTTTGTTTCTGTATTGTTTATTTCTGCTCTAATCTTTATTATTTCCCTTCTTCTGCTGTTTTTAGGCTTTAGTTGCTGTTCTTTTTCTAGATCCTTTAGGTGTAATGTTAGGTTGTGTATTTGAGACTTTTCTTGTTTCTTAGGTAGGTATTTATTAGTATATACTTACTTCTTAGAATTGCCTTTGCTGTATCCAAAAGGTTTTGAACTGTCGTGTTTTCATTTTCATTTGCCCCAGATATGTTTTTTATGTTTTATTTAATTTCCTGGTAGACCTATTCATTCTTTAATAGGATGTGACTTCAAGTTTCATTGTGTGGTGGTCAGAAAATTTGCATGGTATGATCTCAATCCTTTTGTACTTGTTGAGGCCTGGTTTGTGACCCAGTATGTGACTTATTGTGGTGAATGTTCTGTGTGCACTTGATAAGAATATATATTCTGTTGCTTTAGGATAAAATGTTCTGAATATATCTGTTAAGTCTATCTGGCTCAGTGTGTCCTTCAAAGCCACTGTTTCCTTGTTGATTTTATGCTTAGACGATCTGTCCATTGTTGTAAGTGTGGGTTTAAAGCCCCCACTGTTATTGTATTATTATCAGTGAGTTTATGTTTTTGATTAATTGATTTATGTATTTGGGTGCTTTCAATATGGGGGCATAAATATTTACAATTGTTAGATCTTGATGGGTAGACCCCCTTAATTATGATGTATTACCCTTTTTCATCTCTTGTTACAGTCTTTGGTTTAAAACCTAGTTTGTCCAGGGGCGCCTGGGTGGCTCAGTCTGTTGAGCTTCCGACTTTGGCTCAGGTCATGATCTTGCAGTTTGTGAGTTCGAGCCCCGCGTTGGGATCTGTGCTGACAGCTCAGAGCCTGGAGCCTGTTTCAGATTCTGTGTCCCCCCCCACTCTGCCCCACCCCTGCTTGTGCTCTGTCTCTCTCTTTCAAAAATGAATAAACATTAAAAAAAAATTAAAATCTAGTTTGTTCAGGGGCACCTGGGTAGCTCACTCGGTTAAGTGTCTGACTTTGATTCAGGTCATGAGCTCATGGCTCGTGAGTTTGAGCCCTGCGTTGAGCTCTGTGTTGACAGCTCAGAGCCTGTAGCCTGTTTTGGATTCTGTATCTCCCTCTCTCTTTACCCGTCCTCTGCTTGTGCTCTGTTTCTGTCTCTCAAAAATAGATACATGTTAAAAATTTAAAAAAAAATCTAGTTTGTCTGATATAAGTATGGCTACTCTGGCTTTCTTTTGATGTCCATTAGCATGGTATATGGTTCTCCATCCCTTCAATTTTAATCTGGAAGTGGCTTTAGGTCTAAATGCTTCTCTTGTAGGCAGCATATAGATGGGTCTTGTTTTCTTTATCCATTCTGGTACTCTATGTCTTTTTTTTTTTAATGTTATTTATTTTTGAGACATAGCAAGTGGGGAGGGGTAGAGAGAGGGGGACAGAGAATCTGAAGTGGGCTCTGTACTTACAGGCTGACAGCAGTGAGCCTGATGTGGGGCTCAGTCTCACAAACTGTGAGATCATGACCTGAGCCGAAGTTGGACACTGAACCACCCTGGTGCCCCTACTCTATACCTTTTGATTGGAAATTTTAGTCCATTTACATTCAGAGTGATTACTGATAGATACAAATCTAGTGCCGTTGTGATACCTGTAAAGTTGATGTTTCTGGTGATGTTCTGTTTCTTTCTAGTCTTTGTCGCTTTTGATCTTTTTTCCCCCATCAAAAAGTCCCCTTTAATATTTTTTGCAGGGCTGGTTTAGTGGTTGTACTCTTTTAGTGTTTGTTTGTCTGGGAAATTCTTTATCTCTCCTTATATTCTGTATTACAGCCTTGCTCGATAATGTATTTTTGGCTGCGTATTTTTCCCATCTAGTACATTGAAAAATCATGCCACTCCCTTCTGACCTGCCAAGTTTCTGTAGATAGATCTGCTGCGAACTTGATGTGTCTTCCCTTGTAGTTTAAGGACTTTTTTCTCTTGCTGCTTTCCGGATTCTGTCCTTGTCTGTGTATAGTCAATTTGACTATAATATGTCTTAGTGATGGCTGGCTTTTGTTGATTTTGATGAGAGTTCTCTGTGCCTTTTGGATTTCAATGTCTATTTCCTTCCCCAGATTAGGGAAGTTTTCAGTTATAATTTGCTCAAACAAACCTTCTGCCCCCTCTTCCTTGCCTTCTTCTTCTGGGACCTCTATGACACGAATGTTATTATGCTTAATGGAATCACTGAGTTCCCTAAGTCTACATTTGTGATCCAATATCTTTCTTTTCCTCTTCGTGTCAGCCTCATTGTTTTCCATAATTTTATCTTCTATATCATGTATTCATTCCTCCACTTTATCCATCCTTGTTGTAAATACATCCAGTCGGTTTTTCATCTCAGTTATAACATTTTTTTTATTAGGCCTTACTAGTTTTTAGTTCTTTTATATCTGTGGTAAGGTTCTCTCTGGTTTCTTCTATGCTTTTTCTCAAAGCAAGCTAGTATACTTATGATTGTTGCTTTACATTCTGGTTCAGACATATTATATCTGTTTCAATTAGATCCCTGCCCATTACATCTTCCAGTTTTTCTTTTTGGATGAAGTCGTCCATCTTGGCCTTTGCCTAGACCTCTGTCTACTGTGTGTTAGGAAAACCTGTTTTGTTTCCTGCTTCTGAGAGTAATGGTTATATTAAGAAGAGGTCATATACCATTCATGGCCTGGTACTTCAGGACTTTTTTTGGTGTTATGTTCTGTGCTTTCTGCTATTGTGATTTGGCTGCTCTTTCTCTTAGATCAGTCCTCTGCAGAGTTCCTCCCTGCCTGCAATGTGGAGTATTTGGACCTGGTCCAGTGTTTGGCGTGTTTTAACTAGATATGTTTTGGTCTGCTTGTTAGAAAAGGCTAGATCCTGGGGTGCCTGGGTGGCCCAGTTGGTTAAGCTTCCAACTTCAGCTCAGGTCATGATCTTGTAGTTTGTGAGTTTGAGCCCCACATTGGGTTCTCTGCTGTCAGCCTGTCAGTGCAGAGCCCATTTCGGATCCTCTGTCTCCTCTCTCTGTCCCTCCCCCACTCATTCTCTCTCTTTCTCTTTCAAAAATAAATAAACATTAAAAAAAAGGCTATATCCTATGTCCCCCAGAGCTGAGGCTTTGCACACTCTATGATCAGTGGACTTGGTATTTGCAGGGGGGTTTGTGCTAGTCTTCAGGGGGAGGGGCCTGCTGAGCTGGTTCTCAGGAAGACTTGCCTTTGTAAAGATGACCCTGCAGGGCATATTGGGATGAGGCTTAGTGTAAGCTGGGGGTGCTGTGTTGCTCACAGAAGTGCTGATGGGCAGAGGGAAAATGGCATCCCCCACTCTGTCATCTCTAGAGAGGGGAGTTCATGCCTGTTGCTGTTCAGGACACCTTTACAGAAGAGCAAACAGTCTCCTCTCTTGTATCTCAGGCTTCTTCCATCAGAAACCCTGCGTTCATCCTCTCTGTTTCCAAGCCGTCTATTCTTCTGGCAGCACAGTACTCCTGTGTTTTATCTCAGGCATGTGAGAGAGTTTCAAAGCTCCAAGTTCAGGGACACAGTATAGCACAGACCCACGCTGATCCTCTGAGGAGGGTCTTGCCACACTATGGCTGGGGCTGGTTTTTCCCAGAAAAGCAGATGCACGACCGTGGGGGCTAGGAGTTTATGACAAAGCACACCCAAAAGCTGGCTTCTAGGTTAGCTACCTTCTGTAGGTGCCTCTGCTGCTATGCTAATTAATGGGAACATTCAATGATGCCCACCTTCTCTTTTGTCTCCTGAGAGACAGTGCTGCCTCTCCCAAATGCACTCCAAGCAGAACTATTTCTCCCTGTGTGACCTAGGGGATCCTCAGAGCATGCTGTCTGCTCCTGGGCCTCTGCCCTCTTTCCCCATAGGAGCACCACTAAACCCACTAGGAATGACATTGGTGATTTCACAAACTTCTAAAACTTTAAACTTTCAGCTCCACTACTTATAAAAACTTGTGATTGTCAGCCCCTCTCCTTTTCCAAGTCAATGGTTTTGGGGAAGAGTTTTTCTTGTGCAATCCCCTGTTCACTGCTTTCATGCTCTCTCTCTCTCTTTATCTCTCTCCTCTCTCCATGATCAGGGCTCCTACCCCTCTGCAGCCCTTGCAATTCTTTTCTCCCCCAAATCAACTCTCTGCAGCAACTAACTTCCATGATGCGGCTGTTTTTCTCCCTCTACTTGTGCAGTTTTGCTGTCTCAGTCCTCAGATAGATTTCTTGGGTGCTCAGAATGATTTGATATTTATCTGGCTGTGTTCGAGGGATGAGGCAAGCAGAGGGTCTTCCTACTGCTCCACCATTTAACTCCTCCCCTTGAATTTTCTATAAGTGAAACTTTAATGCACAGTAAGGCACTCACTTATCAAACAGGCTGAGAAGTCAGACTTTTTAACATTTCCTGCTATAATGGAAATATAGGTGTTTAGGATAGTGCTGGCAAAAGTACAAAATGTGACACCTTTAAGGCCCCAAATCATATTCCATGTTAATCACAAATCTGCTAAGCAAGTCAGCTCCAATTTCATTAGACACTCCAAGTCTTGCTTTAAAAAGTGTTTGAAGAAACTTATAAGAAGTATTTATGACAAAAGAAAAAAAAGGAATAAAAATAAAGACTAGAAGAATATAAATTAGACTAGCATGTCAAGACAAGAATGTAGTTTTATATAATTAACTAGTTTGGCCTGTGTTAATTGGAGGTCAAAGGAAACAGAGACCAGAGCACAAGAAATTGCATCAACTGCATCCTTGTAAAGCTTTGCATTTCTGTGTGCACTGGCCCCAGATTGTAGGGAATGACAAGGTAAGGCTTTGAGCCTGACTTCCTGTTCTGAGTATAGGCCATTGTTGTCCTTGAGGGTACTCTGAAGTTTATATATATATATTTATAAATATTAGGAGCAATAAGGAAGAAACCAATATGAACAAATTCTTAGTTAATTAGAAATTTTGACTAAAAAAGATCTTCTATTTCTGCAACATGCAAGAAAACCTAACTTTGATTGTACGATGTTACACAATAAGTTATGTTAAACTATAAGTTTATTGTGTGTATAACAATTTCACAGAACATGTTATGGCTCCAATCACATAATAGGGGATGCATCTTCCTCACTAATACACAGAGAAACTTTAGCATGTATTATTTGTTTCTAACTATTTTAATAATCTGCTAAGCAATAGACTGTATTGTGTGGAGGTTGAGCAAAGCTTATCTCTAATAACCAGGTAGAATTTTTTTTTTTTTGTAATTAGGCTATTTTGATCTATTAGGTATAACAAATTGGCTATTTGAGAATTAATTTGGAGCTCCTGGCTGCCTCAGTCAGTAGAGCATATGACTCTTGATCTTGGGGTTGTGGGTGTAAGGTTGGGTGTAGAGATTACTTAAAAATAAAATCTTAAAAAAATTATTAAAATGTTTATTATGGAAAAATGCTAAACTACCATTACATAAACCTGAATTTTGATATTTAAATTTGAAGTCCTAATTCCTTTTAAACATGTGGACATAAGGTGGTGCTACAGATCAGAAAAATTCTTCATACTCCAAAAATCAGGAAATAGAATACAGAAGCATCCTCTTGAAGATTTTATATAATGCCTAATTTTGAAAAGCTCTTCTCTCCTGATTGCTGAACATCCAGAATAAAGTTTTGAAAGTAATTTTTATTGAAATTTTTATTTTTAAATATGAAACATACTTTTTTTTCAGATTATCTGGGTTTTGAGTACATTTCATTTAATGAAGTAGATTAATATTTCTTCTGATTTTGCTTTCTATTTTTTAATCTTAATTTTTTAAATGTTTATTTATTTATTTTTGAGAGAGAGTGTATATGGTGGGAGAAAGACAGAGAGAGAGAATCTCAAGTAGGCTCTGCACTGTCAGCACAGAGCCTGATGTGGGGCTCAAACTCATGAACCCTGAGATCATGACCTGAGCTGAAATCATGAGTCAGACACTTACCCGATTGAACCACCCACATGCCTCATATTTGTCATCTTAAAGAAGAATATACAGATATACATCTATGTGTGAGGTTTCTTCAGTATAAAACCAGAATCAAAAGCAACATAGGTATGAAAATGAAATGAATAATTCTGAGATCTTTTCTAGATAGCGTGATTCATGAACAAGATATTTAAACCCAGCAGTTCAAGTATGATATGATTTAGTCACAAAGTTGGCCTAGATATTAGGTAAACATAACCCGGGCCATTATGGATTTTTGGAGTATGTATGAAAATGCCAAACTGATGGCAATCTAGCATGCCAGATACTACTTGAGGCCAAAAGGAAACTCAACCTACATGGCAGATGTGAAAATGGAATCAAGTCCCCCAGACAACATGCTCTGGGGTATCAAACCACCATGACTTGCTCTCTTAGTTGGAGACTGAATTTGCAAACATATGCAAGAAAGTTCTTCACAGTCTAGTGTGTGGCAGGAGAAGTCATAGCTCATATGCTCTAGTTTCTTTGGGAATAAGTATCTGAGGTTTTTCTAGAATGGCCTCTAGAACCTCTAAAAAAAAAGTTACCTGGTAGTCTTGAGCTAACAGTTAATAATTTCCTGAAGAGGAATTAGACTTAAGCACCGGAACAGTGTTGGTCTCCGCAGATGTAAGAAGAAACAGACATGCCAAAACAATGTTAGTGAATTAAATACTGGGGATTAAACTTTTTCTTACAACTTCTGAAGGTGATGGTACTTCTTGAAGCCATCAGGAGGAAGCTTTCTTATTAAGTTCCACTGAAGTGACCTGAAATAAATGTAAATTTTGGTTCTTAAAGTTTTTCTTCATTACTTTTAAACTACAAATAATACAATAAATTTAAAATAAAATAATTATAAGCTTTATTTGCTTTGGTACCAGCTTTCAGGAAACATTTTATTTCATGACGTTAACGTTCATATCCATAGTACCATTTGAATTGGATCTAACTGTTAATTTTGTGTTACTAAAGATATTTATCTTTTCTTAAATTTAGGTTACGACATTGTAATTCTGGCAAAACACAAAAATAATTAAACTGGGAAAATAATTTTCAGTTACATTTTCCCTTTCTCTTTTTATTTAATAAACATTAGGTTTATAATCTCAATTTTGAAGTGACAATAAAAGTAGTGTTTTCTGCAAAGCACATTCAAGTACGTAAGTAATTTTATATTCTTCAATATTTCATTGCTCACATCCCACTTTATTTTTTGCTTTTTTGTGTTGTGTTATTTCTACTTCCTTTTAAAATTAGTTATGAAGGAAACTGTCAGTTGGGAAGTACAATTGAGCCGTCTTTATTCAATAAGTGATTTTATTTGTTTCCAGTAAATTGTATAGAAAGTTTTCCCCTTGTATCGCAATTTGATATGCAGCTTGACACAAATCAGGTCCACATAATTGTGGCTGTATTGGGATGGACCTAAACCTTTAGTCTGTTAAGGAAAAACAATGTAAGGTAGTAGGAACAAAATTAAAGAAGCAAAAAAGCAAACCAAACAGGGCAAAACGCAAATCATTACAGCTGGAGTCCCTTGCACAAATCATGAATCATACATAATCATTCCTTGTCAGTGTCTTTAACTGTGAAAGCATGGGGGACTAGATGAACTGGAATAATATGATGCAATTATTATTACTATCTTTATATAATACAATGGAACAGACGATTGTCTGGAGGTTAACCACTGTGGGATAAACCCTTGGAGATACTTGATCCACATAAAGGACTCGGGTTATAACAGTGTTGTATAGTAGGCACTACCAATGTTAGTTGTTATGTTGGTTTTGGACCAGTGTTGCTTAAACTTGGTAATGAAATCTTCTTAAATAAAAATAGTTTCTCAGATTCCCCAGGACACATTTTTGGAATCTAATTTGAGAAATGCTATTCTAGAGTTTAGGAATGCAAGTATTTTCAATGGAGGTATTATTGCCCCAAGGTGTGAAAATTGGTTCTAAAGGAATGAAAAAAAAATTTAAAAAGTCTTACCTTTTTAAATGGATGAAGAACAGGTATACATAAACAGATATATAGTATTAAAATTTCACAGGAGGGGACAAACAGAAAAACAATGTCTAAAAAGGCTTGGGGGGGCAGTAATGAAAAGAAAAAAAATTAAGACACACTGTTCTAGAATATAAACACCACTTAATTTTTTTTTTTAAATTTTTTTTTTTAACGTTTATTTATTTTTGAGACAGAGAGAGACAGAGCATGAATGGGGGAGGAGCAGAGAGAGAGGGAGACACAGAATCGGAAGCAGACTCCAGGCTCTGGGCCATCAGCCCAGAGCCCGACGCGGGGCTCGAACTCACGGACCGTGAGATCGTGACCTGAGCCGAAGTCAGACGCTCAACCGACTGAGCCACTCAGGCGCCCCTTAGTAATTTTTTAATGAATGAGTGCCAAAGGTTGATTAACTATTAATCCTCTCTTGAAATCATTCTTAGCTGCCAGGCTATCACTAAATGTTCTTTCATTTCTTATGTTAGCTAATTGAGAATCCCCTTCCTACTAATCATTCTCCCTTGGCTTGGGTCTTCAATTCTGCTTTACATCTTGTTTCAATGTTTGTGTTGTATAAAAATAAACTGTTGAATATTTGGGTTTGATTTAAAAATATTGACAACATCTTAGTGTGTTTTCAAAAATGTGCTCATTCATTCATGCATTCATTCATTTTCTTAACAAACATGTTAAATGCCTTCCATTTGCACTTTGGAAAATAACCAGTAATATCCCTGCTCTTTAGAGCTTATATTCTATTGGGGTGAAAAAGAACATATTTTATCTATAAATAGAGATTTTTCTTTGGAAAGTAACTTCAGTTTTATAGCCCAAGGCTAAAAAGGCAATCAGCTTGTTTTATTTTTATTGTATATATTTTCTTATAAATTCAATTCAAAAACAGTGTTACGAGCTTATTATACTCTATTGGGAACTTTGGAGGATATATAGAAAAACCATTTTGTAGGCCCCCATGGAGCTTATGGCATTTCCCTTTCTCTGATAGAGATTAGAACCCCAACCACTGTAGTACAAGGAAGAAATTTGATGTGCTTAAAGGAGACACAGGTGAGGTTCAATGAGAGAATAAAAGAGGAAAAGCTAATTCACCTAAGTGGGAAGGTTACTCTGGAGGAAAGGAAAGCTCATTTAAGGACTCCTAAATATGGTTTCTTAGGAAGTTGGTGTTTTGTTAAGAGTGCCTAGGATTTATAGGCTACTTCCTTCTAAGTGATGTCAAGTATTTTTACAAAGAGCGTTCTTGATATTTTCATAATACCCTGTTGAAACGGAAAAAGGTAGGTGTTATTATTCTCACGGAATAGGACAAACTCCAAATTTTTTAATATAATAAATTCTTGAGTTTTAAAATGTAATATTCCAAGTTTGACTCTTCACAAAGTGAAGTGTGTGTGTGAAAGAGAGAAGCTACTTAGTTTAATTACTATTATCAAAGCTAGCTGCAGTTTTGATAAAGAAAGCTCTTACAATCGATTATGTGGTTTAGTGGTTAAATTCCAGCATCTTATCGTCAGCTCTCATGCAGTCAAAATTAATGTTTAGGAAGCTAGAACAATGCATAAATAATCATGTTTATCTGTTTGTCTCTTTTGCTCATTAGCATTTATGTGAAATGTCTTAAAAATCCCAACTTCAATAAATATATATACATTTTTAAATGTTTATTTTTGAGAGGAAGAGAGAAGAGTGAGAGCGGGGGAGGGGCAGAGAGAGAGGGAGACTCGGAATCTGAAGCAGCCCAGAGCCTGACACAAGGCTCGAACTCACAAACCCGAGAGATCATGATCTGAGCCGAACTTGGAACCTTAACTGAGCCCCCCAGGAACCCCCCCCCCCCCCAATTTTAATAAATATTATCTGGATTGTTGGTTTCTTTAAAACTTATATATGATTTAGTCCATTTCTGACGTTTCCCTATGAGAGTTCCAATTCAAAATATGGAATGAACTCAGTAATAAAATTTGATATTTACTCTTTTAATGTATTTGTTGTAAAGCCTAGTGTTCCTTTTCTCTATGGAATTGAATAAAGACTGGGGTGAGTATGATGCTGAGTCAGCTTTCTGCAGAAAAAAGTAGAAATGAGGAACTTGAATCAAGCTGCTCAATCCAAAGCACAAGAAAATGCAATTTTTTTTAACAAAACAGAAAAGAAAGTGTTACAGACATAAACTCCTGAGCTTTATTTCTACATCTCCAAATGCCTGTTAAAAATTTCTGCTGAGTGACCTGTTAACCTCAAGTTGAAAAATCCATCTAAAATTGGAGTCCTAATCTTAGCCACTTACTGTCACCAAGTGTCCCCATTCTTGGATCACTCTATTTACTCAGGAGGGAAACTCTGAAATCATCTTGGACTCTTCCTTCTCTCTCGTTTTCCTGTAGTCAGTCATTCACAAGGAGCTGATCCCAGTTTTTTTTTTCTCTGTACCAAGGGTTAAAAACTGGTGGCCCACAGGACTGCACACACCTCTTTATGAACGTTTGTGTGAATGTATGTGTGAATGTATGTATTGAGCCAAAACAGTTTTTTATTTAAATTTGAATCAGAATGCCTTTAGGTATTCTTTAGGGGTACACACTCTCTGGTTAGTCATTGCCTATCTTCTTCCATTCCTCCAGTTCTGTCCATCTCTTCCTTTCTTATGCAAAGTTTAGTTAAGTTGCAGAAGAACAGATTCAAATCTTACTTGTAGGAAAGTGAAAAATGGGACTGGCAGCATCAGGGTATTCTTTGATTTTCTGCTAATTTGATACAAGCAGTGGGGGTAATCAATGTTTTTCCTTGAAAATAGAATGCAATCATCATCAATTTTTATACCGAACAGGTCCAGTCATGACTTAAAGCATGGCAACTCTCCATGGAATCTCCGATTGTTATTTAATTCTAGTAAAATACTAAGACTAATTATCGAGAAAGAGCGAGGTGAGTTGGGGATAGGGTAGAATTCTTGCCTTAGTTCAGGTGGGATTATCACCTACCTTGGAAAATAAGTCTTTGTGGTTTCACCCGTTTGATATTCTTAGCTTATTACCAAGTTGAATAAACTCCTCAGGTCACTATCAATTGAGTAAACTCTCCCAGATTCTGTTAATTTGATGGCACCACTATCCACAGGAACTCTGAACTCTAGCTCTCCCCACCTCTTCATATACTTCAAGCATATGAGTTGCTGTGTTATGTGGTTTGGGTTGACAAAGGCAGGACTTACCCATATTTGTAAATTTAAGAATTACTCCGATTTTGTCTTCATATACTCAAAAGTCAGAACCATAAGGCACTAAAACACTTGGGTGAGACAAAAAACTCAGCAAAAATATTGGATGAAAATATCTATCCACCACTGATTGCTTTTGAAAAGTTTCAGCCGAATGTGTGTGACTGTGTTCCCAAAGTTTGTTGAATTGGAATTATTACTGGATCAACAAACCACTTATTGTGAAGATAATTTTCTTTTATATATATGAGTTTGAGTTACTTGGGAAAAAAACAATAGCAACCTCTCTCAGTCAGATGTGATTCAGAAGAGTTAGATTTTAAATGTGAAGTTCTAGGAATATTTTATCCAGTTTTTGTCCCTTCTTTTCTTTTTTTTTTTCTTTTTCTTTTTTCTTTTTTTGCTTGTTTGTAGATAGGAATGTTTCTAACAAAGTCTAAAAGAACTCTTTCAATAAATGTCCATTCTTGTAATAAGAAAATTCTATATCATAGTTTAACTGGCAGTCTTTTCTCTTTACTTGCACATAAATGATGACATTTTTTGTTTAGGTAAAATGTGGAGACACTAAATACTTGATAGGATTATTATCAGGGACCAAATAAATTCATATATAGATGAATTTAGAGTAGGGCCTAGCACTTACTAAATGTAAAATAAATATCAGCAATCATTATAATTGATGGAGAACAATGATATCATCTTTGAATAAAAATGCATTAATAATGACAGGGCCTTAAGTATGATACAATTTTCCAGGTTCTATTCTGGCTGTCAGGTTGAAGCCATTCTTTTCTACTTACATTTTAGTCACATTTGAAGAAACTGATGGAACAGCTCGTAAATTGGTCTCATCACAGTCAACCTCTAAACCTCGGCAAAGACATGGCACGGGCACAGAACCGACCACTGAATAAGGAGGAAGTAGTAAGGAATGGGACCAGGAAGAGGAGGGTAATGAAAAGAAAGAAATGAAAAACTATGAGAAAACTATTTAGTACAAAAGTATGTCCTGTTTTACCTAAGCAATTTGGGCACTGCTTTAAATTAAGTTTACAAAGTTTGCTTTTAATTTAATGTTAAAATGATGCTAGAACATTAAGATGAGAAAACACATACAATTTACGAACCCATGCATTTTTTGTTTTTTTAAATAGCAGACTACTCTTCTCCATTTGCTGCAAAAATGAATGAAGTCATCTGCTTTTACTCATGCAAGGAGAGTGGTTATGTCCAGGGGTCACATGACTGACAGTGTGTGATGGGCTTTAATGTCCATGTTAAAGCTGCTACTTAAGAATAAAGTATTTATCGGGGTGCCTGGGTGGAAGCTCAGTAAAGGCGAGCCTCGACTTCGACTCAGGTCATGATCTCACCGTTCATGAGTTTGAGCCCCCAGTTGGGCTTGCTGCTGTCAGTGCAGAGCCTGTTTCAGATCCTCTGTCCCTCTTTCTTTCTGTCCCTCTCACTCATGCTTGCTCTCTCTCTCTCTCAAAAGTAAATAAAACATTAAAAAATAAAGTATTTATTAATAACATAATCTAACCCTTAATGGAAGACTAAGTCATTTTTAACTAGCGAGAAAGAGGAGAGCTAAACATGAATTATAGTGTTGGTAGAATTCTTTTTTTTTTTTTCTGGAAAATTCAGGAGTTCGTTAAAGGATTTTTTATGATCTTCTTTTGGATTGGATTACATAGGGATGTAAGGATGTCAAAAATGTCATTTATGGGAGTGAATTTAAAAAAAAAAATGTTTTATTTATTTTTGAGAGAGAGAGCGCACAAGTGGAGGAGGGGCAGAGAGAGAAGGGAACAGAGGACCCAAAGTGGGCTGCATGCTGACATCAGCAAGCCTGATGTGGGGTTTGAACCCACCAACCGTGAGATCATGACCTGAGCTGTGAAATCATGACCAGAGCCAAAGTTAGACATTGAGCCGACTGAGCCACCCAGGCCCCCTGGGAGTGAACTTTTTTAATGCATAGCCAGCCATTCTATTCTCACTGCTGCCATTGGGAAGAGGAAGAGTTGAATGTATCCCTTTGGCCATCTTGTGGGGCTGTAGTGATGGTCTTAAAGATGTGACCTCATAGTTCTAATGTCTGTTAGACTTTCAATGATGTGTTCGTATAGCTCAATAGTACAATAGGAATGGTTGATTAATGAGAACGATGAGGAGTGTTTTCCCTCTACGTTTACTTTGAAACCCTAACCTGTATGGTAGAGGTAACAGACTCTTACGTCCAGGGGACTGGCAAAATAGGTGTAGGCATTGTCCAGATGTCCCAGTGGAACAGCTTCTCCTAACTGTTGCCATATTAGGATAAGAACATGTGTAGCCAAGTCAACCAGCTTTCTCAAAGAAGCCAGAAATACAATGTCATACATAGGTACTTATGTACCTATTTTAAAAAATGATAATAGCCAACTTAAAATATTTTAAAACATCACAGAACAAAGAAAACTTTCTATGAGAATTTTCTGCTTGTAGGCTTCCAGTTTTTGACCTTTACTGCAAAGCCTCCAGAGAGTGGAAAAGTGTCTTAATGCAAACTAGAGATTTCCATGACAAAGGTTGTAGATGACTTTGACCTACTAAACTTCCCTTTGCTCAGCTATGGGATGACAGGTGTTCTACCTCTCCTCCCAAATAACTCTGCAGACTATTTTATAGGATTACAAGAGATCAAAATCATAACTTAGGTTTTGTGTTTTTTGTAAACAGTCTCCGCCAAGAACTTTTAAACAGTTTTATGGTTGTAAGTAACCATTTTGGCTATGGATCTCTGAAAATGGATTCTGTCTCCAAGTTACAGCCATGTCTAACGTGAGTGTTGTGGGGAAGGAAGGGTGTGGGTTGGGAAAGAAGATGAAGGTTCTGAGAGTGAGACTAGGAAGGGTTAAAATGGAGGGAATGAAATTAGCATTACTTCCAGTGTGTTTTTTCTGTTTATATTGACAGAGTTAAAATAATTCATATACGTTGATTACAGGGTTACCTGTAATAGGGAAAAATGAAAAAAAAAATAACACCAAAATATCCAACAATCAAAGAATGAGTAAGCAAATTATAACACTTAAAAATATATAGTATTTTCAAAAAGAGCTTATAATAGCATGGATACCTGATTATGTCAAAATGCTAAGTGAAAATATGATACAAATGGTTTATACAGGATATTTCAACTATGTTAAAATAAAAAAGATAAGTAATGCACCAGCAAGTTAATGCTGGTAGCCTCTGAGTCTATAGACTCAGGAAAGGCTATACAATAAAACAAAAAAATAAAATCCATGTTTTGAGATAACATGGCATAATTCATTAGTTTTTTTTTGTTTGTTTTTTGTTTTTATTCTATTAGCAGTTAAATTATACCTGTTACCTTTTTCATTCTCAAAAAGTTTTAGCTTTTCAACGATCGAGTAATTTGGTTTCTGTACAAGGAAAAAATGTTAGACTGAGACAGATTGCTTGTAATCTGTGAATTGGCAGGATAGAAGTATGGTCCTTAAATTGGGGACTGTTAGTAGTAGTTTTTTATTATTATCATCTGAATGCTGAAGACAAAAAAAATATTAAACCTTAAGAAAAAAACTTTACAACTTGTAATAGATCATAAAGGAAATAATATAGTAAAGGATTCTCTCCACTCCCACCCCCAACTATTTAACCAAGGTTTTGCAGAGCTAAGATCAAATTGTAACTCCCTGGCACAAATTTACATTTGCATAATTTATCAGAATAAACACAAATTATTTAAAAGGAAAAATTGACAAGATCTTCATGTTCTAAAATATTGCAGAGTCCGTCCTAAGGTCATACCCTCCCACAGCCCCTCCTGTGTGTTGGAAGTTTTCAGTATGTGACTAAACATAGCAGGTTATAGCTCTTGCATTAATAGCTCTTGTATTGATGAGACTTTTTTGTATTTCTAAAGTAGTTTAGACCCCAGAAGCTTTTTCACTTGCAAACATTAAAATCCAAACAGCTTCTCTGCCCTTCTGTTTCTACAGTTCCCTTTGTATCAGAGTCTATAGTGATTGTGAAAAAGGGACATATAATAGCAACCCTGACTGACAGACATTAATTTTGTTCATAACAGTATCTGGCATAATGTATTGTTTTTTTTACTTGGGATCCCTGAGTCACTTTTGAATAGAATTCTCAAATTAAGGCTACATGTCTGATAGAGTTTGCAGTTAGAAAACTATAATTAACCTTTTAAAAAATATGTTGGATCCAACTTTTAAAAACATGACATCTTATTATGAACTCATGGAAAAGGAGACTCAATCCCTCTGATTACTTACGGCATTCAGATGTTCGTGTCTCAAAGTGATACAAGGAAGTCATTTTGTAGTAACTGGCAAAGTATTTGTCAAATTGTATAGGCCATCCATTGTTGTCTCCTAAAATAAAAATCAGAAAGCAAAAAATTCAAGAAAACAGAAATACTCTGGTGTGTTGGGAAAAATAGGTCCTCTCTTTAAAATAAACAGGTGATTGTCACAAGAGAGACAAGCATCATCTGGGAGCTTGTTAAGAAATGGGAATTTCTGGGCCCCCACCTAGAGGTCCTGATTTCACATGTCTGCGATGGGTCCCCACATCTCCACTATGGGCACTGTGGGTGATTCTTTGGCAAGTAGTGTTTGAACCACATTTTAAGAAACAGTGCTTTCTTAAGTACTGAAACACAGCATACTGTTCCTAGCATATTAATTATGATTTTCTCTTCTATCATTTAAACTGATATTGGAGATGTATTAACATGGATAGATGATCATGACTGTTAAAGAAAAAAAGAACCTGACCAGCATGATCACGTTGCTTACTTTTTTCTTTCTTTCTCTTTCTTTCTTTCTTTCTTTTGTTCGTTTGTTCGTTCGTTCGTTCGTTCTCTCTTTTAAAGGGCACCATGGTGTCATGGATGGTTTTAACAGGAATTATCTTCTAAGTGCTTACATATTTTCTCATTTATATTTTCTGATTTTTATATTAAGCTCTTGTATCATTTAAAAAACCATAAAAATTGGGGCGCCTGGGTGGCTCAGTTGGTAAAGCGTCTGACTTTGGCCCAGGTCATGATCTCATGGTTCATGAGTTCAGAGCCCCGTGTCGTGCTCTGTGCTGACAGTTCAGAGCCTGGAGCCTGCTTCAGATTCTGTGCCTCCCTCTCTCTCTTCCCCTTCCCTGCTCATGTTCTGTCTCTATCTCTCAAAAATAAATAAACAATAAACAAAATTAAAAAACATAAAAATTATAAAAGTCCTTCCTTGGGGAGAAAACCAAAGAAATAATTTTACCGTAAAAACTTCCTTATGACCTTTTAGTTAATACTAAACATAAGAGACAAGGAAGCCAATTATGTGATAGAATGGACTTTGCATGGGGGTGTAGGAGCAACTTCTCTGGACATCTTTGCAGATGGTACAATCCTTCCAGAGATTCTTTCCAGAGGTTTTAAAATTTTTTCAGAATGTTGCCAAGACTCTTTAAGGATGCATAAACATATGAGAAGATGACAAAACCTATAAAAGTTTCTTGTTTTTTAAAAAATTTTTTAAAGTTTATTTATTTTGAGAGACAGAGCAGAAGAGGGGCAGAGAGAGAGGGAGACAGAGAATCCCAGGCAGGCTCTACACTGTCAGCATGGAGCCTGATGCAGGGTCGAAACTCACAAACCATGAGATCATGACTTGAGCTGAAGCCAAGAGTCCGAGGCTTAACTGACTGAGCCACCCAGCCACCCCAAAATTTTCCTGTTTTTATAAATTAGTATTAAGTCTAGCATAAATGCTATTTATACTTGTAAAATTAGTCTTGCTTTTAGAAATCCCACTAAAAGTGAAAAATCGAATACAAGTTTATTTAAACATTGTGTTTAAAATATTCTTCCTTTAGCATGCCTCTTTAGTTTTAAAACTTGTCTATTACAGAAGATTTCAAAATAGAAGTAGCAAAATAATATAATGAGATCTCAGTTCAGAGGGAGATAAGTGATGGCCCTCAAGTTTACCAACCACACTCTTCAGCATGAGACCCCAGATGGGTACCAGTAACTAGGTGGCCAGGAACAACATCCTAGAAACAGAAAATACCATCCACTGAATACCCAGGTATCAGTTCAAGGTGCCTCCCCAGCCTCTGACACCATGAGGATGGTATCTTAGAGAAACAGGAAGAATGGGAGGAAATTGGAAAGACTGAGGTTATACAGCCAAATAGAGACTACAAGCTATTGAGTCTGTGGTAGATTTTGTGCAGTTTGTTCCTCCTTTGTTCTATACTGGGTTTAGAATGCTTTCTTGTTCTTTAGAAGTTGGTAGCTCAAATCTATGTTTTCCATACCTTTAGCAACTAGGGTTCTTGTTACAGATAAGTTCTTCCATTTGAATGCACGCATGTGAGATCGGAAGTTTATAGATACCGGTCTTGTGGGTATATAGTGGGAGTTGGGGCAGCTACTGCAACCAGTCTCAGGGTTCAGTTTCACAAGTAAAGAGATTATTAGCAGTACTAGTGACAGTGACAGAATGTCACTAGTACTTCTTGATCTTGGGCTTGCAATTATGGTGATTTGTTCTCCACTCCTGATTCTTGCTTCTATAGCCTTAACAGTGATTCTATAAACACCTTCTTCCTAGCATGAAATCTGCTTTTTCTTAAGCCCAACCCCCCCCCCCCAAACAAGAGTGGTTTCTGTTTCTTCCTTCTAGAAGGGATTGCAGATAATGCTCTCAAGAATGGAAACATTAGATTGATGATTTGAACTGGTTGGTGTTGAAGATAATGGCAATACTGTTACTATTAGAAAATGGGACTCTCAAAGTTTATGTCACACTGTGACAAAGAAGTGACTTCAATGATCAGTTATGGCTTCCTTATGATGTGCCTCTTAGAAGGCTACGCTCTGGCACAGTAGTTGCTATGGTAAATCATTAGAATGAAAATGAGAAATTTCTAGAGTTGTGGAATAAGATAGCTATGGAGATGTCCTGGGGAGATTAAAGCTAGAAAATGATAAGCCCAGGGTTTAGGTTCAATCTTATCAGTATGAAAAAGTTCACAGAACTACTGAGCTTCCATGATCACTCTAAGATAATCTTTTATCTCTTGTGATCTCAGGATTGATGTAACCTCAAATCTGATAGACTCTGATCCAGTGGATTACAAAGGTTACAGCATAAGCTGAATTCATGTTTTGCTATCTCTTTTAAGTGAACATTAAGACTCTGATTTGGAAGGAGAGAAGCCCTGCAAATTATAATGGGACATTTGAGTACGTTGAGTTGAATTTAAATACTTTGAATCCCCATCCCATGGAACCTTTCCTGTCAGCAAAAACCTCTCCCTTCCCTGTCCCATAAGGTTGGTTGTAGTCTGTTGGAGACGTGCTAGTTGCTTTACTTGAGGTAAATAACTTTTGAGGTCTCTTCAGGCCCCACATTTTGAGTATTCTTTTCTGCTTCCCAGACTATTATAACTAGAGTCAGATCCTAACACACCCAAGAAGCCAAGCACAAGTTGGACTCAGAAAAAGAAGATCTACATACCAAAAGATTTTGCTATTTTAAATAAGCAGAAACTCAAGGGAATTGTTTGGGAACAATTTCTAAGTATACTATACTAGGAGGAGGGACTATAACTTTGAGCACAGCTAATTAATACAGGTTTCTGGATTCAGTGTGCTGGCTCAAGCAGTAGTTTGCCAGATTGTTGACAGGAATCAAGACTCATTGTTGCCTTAGACTAAATAAAGTCAAGAGGCAAACACTTATGGGCATTGAGTCACCAAAGGGGTGGATTATGAGGGACATGGCCCATGTATTGTAGAGCTGAAATGGACCTATGGTGGATACTGTAGATTGGCTTGCTCAACCTCTGTTCAACTCCCCCTTCATTGGTGTGTTCCTGGAAAGTAGAGACTGCAAAGCTCATAACATTTCACATCTTCTTTACAGCCAGGATCATGTGCACTCACACATATTTTGGTTGATAGAAGAAAGGCAGAGATCATTTTCCTGCTGCTATGTCTAAAACAGAGACACTGTGTTAAGAGGCACTTATGGCAGCAGCAAGACAATTCGAGTATTACCAGCTCTGTGGGTGTGAAGAGGCAGTTGTGTTAGTGGTAGGGACAGCAGGATCAGCAGTGATTGGGGTAGTCACTGTCTCAGTCTTTGGATTGCAGCTATGTTGATGTGTTCTTGGATTCAATGGCACTAATGGGAGCCTTGCTGACACCCACTCTTCCAGCCTTACTGGGAATTTTGTATCTAAATTCTGTTTAACATAGTTAGAATGGGTTCTGGTTTTTCCATTAAACACTGATAGATACAGAGACCTTTTGAATTATTGGATTAAAATATGGTTTAAGTGTGGTTGGACATTTATAGCATTTTGGGAGCCCAGGTGGAATCTCATGAGTGAGAACAAAGCAGTGAATTTTTTCTGAAACTATGAGCTTTGGTGTAGTTTAATTTTGTGGTCTCACTACAGAAATGATGACATTTTCCAACATTTTCCTGCATCTCCAGTATGGGTTCTAGGGATAGGTTTAAGAGCCTTACAAAATGATCTATTCTTCTGGGCTCAGAATTACCTATTTGTTTCCTTGGCTGTCCGGTTTTGGTTTACGGCATTGGCTTTCCCCCTTTCCTGGTTTGGCTGTGTTTGTTGACTTTTTGGCAAGGTTTTACTTTAAAAAACTTGGTTCATATCTTTAGATATAAGGAAGGAGGATTCTGTGAGAGATTTTAATTCTCCCATTTTAACAGAGAAATTGAATATTAGCACTTAGCTCTGAGAGAACTTGTGTTTAGCAAATACATACTACATTGTACTAGGTACTTTATTTTATCCTCATAATTCTATTGGGTCACTATTGTCACTTCATTTACAGATGGAAAAACTGCTTCTAAGATGTTTAAGTGAAACAGATTATCAAAATTTACTAAAGAGTTAAAATAATAAAATAATTAAAAATTTTTCTTTCCTAGGCCAAATAGATGATTTATCAATACATAGTCTACCTACAGAATTTCAGCTTTTGTGTGACATTGGCTTTAAATATTTAACCAATACTATTTATTGCTTATTTTTCTGTTGTCTATTTCATTTCCATTATTGAGGCTCTTATATCAGAATTGTGTGAATTATACAAAAATTCATTTATTAATTTTTTTTAACATTTACTTATTTTTGAGAGACAGAGTGTGAGAAGGGGTAGGGCAGAGAGAGAGGGAGACACAGAATCCGAAGCAGCCTCCAGGCTCTGAGCTTACAGCACAGAGCCCAATGTGGGGCTCGAACTTACTAACCATGAGATGGTGACCTGAGCTGGAGTCAGATGCTTAACCAACTGAGCCACCCAGGCATCCCCAAAAATTCATTTAAATAACAACCAGAAGTAGTTATTAACTGGAATTTAAACTCATCACTATTGCTACTTATGGAATCAATGAAAACATTGTAAATCATTAAAGTATTACTAAAACATTAATTTAAAAAATAAATTTTTTTATAGATTTATGCTATGATTTTTTATACATTTACATGTTATAAATAAGACATGTAAGATAAGTAATTTGGCTCTGGATATGTTGAGGCACTGATTATTTTTATAAACAAGCTTGTTGTGTATCTAGAGAGCAAAGGCAGAAGTGGTTTGCAAAGGTCTGAAGAATTTCTCCTTTCAGGCTGCTAGCGCCTTGTTGGCTTTGTAGGAGGAGGAGGAGGACACCCCCTGCCCCACGTTCATGTTCATGTTCATGTTCCTGACACATCCGCCCAGACCTCAAAAAACAGCAATGGAAATGAGGTGAGGTGACAGCATTCCAGAAACACAGGGCTGTTTCTATGGTTAGTGTTTCACTGCTGCTGGGAAATTTATGAGATCAGGGATGGGGTGAGTGCCAGTAGATGTTGATTTTCTTTCACTCTGGTTCTTTAGCAGGCCCTGTATGGAACTGAATTTTTACAACTGAACTATTTCAATTTGCCACATTTTTTACCATTAACTGATAGTTCAGTGCTTAAAATCATGGGCTCGGCACCCTGTGCTAATACTTTGTCCCTCACCATTGCTCTCTATTTTAAGAGGTTCACTCTGTGGCCTTGGTTGCAATGATTTAGTCCAACAAATTGACATGTGTAGTTATTTATGCTGCTTCTCTTTTCATTTTCTTAATCCTACTCCTTTTTTCTCCTTTTCTACCTTATTGTACCTCAACACAACATACTCACTCACACACACACACACACACACACACACACACACACAGAGTCAAAAAAAAAAAAAGGAAAGAGATGTGACATTAGTATAGATGTGGGTACTTTTAGAATGCAGAAAGAAGCAAGACAAACCTGCTCATACTTCCTTAGATAGAGCATATCTTTTTTGGGACAATCTCTTTTTAAACAGCAACATCTTCAAACACACAAGCTTTTTAGGAATTAGTTTTTACCTTTCTTTCTGCCTTCCCAAAGCATTTGCTTCTTCCTACTCATTACTTCCCCCCACCAGAAGGCAGGAATATAGAACATAGGAATTATAGCCAAAATTGCAAAGTTGGAAAGTTAGCATTTTTAAGAAAACAGCTTTTGGAATATGTGTTTCTATATTTTAAATCCTTCATTCTTAAGGATGTTTGGGGCAGTGAGCAGAATGGTTTTTCATACTTTGGTAATGATCCCACTAAAGTTTGGTTGTCTGGTTTTTTTGTGTGCATCATAAGGTCATATAATGAGCACTTTACTAGAAGACCATTGTGTTAGGGCGTATCATTTCCTTATGTATTGCTGAGTGAATAATAGTGTTGATTAACAATATAAATGTTTATTGAAAAAGAATTTTTTCTAGCTAAAAAATGATGGAATGATACTATTGTTAAAAAGGAGACAGCAGACTCCAAATAATGTCACTTGTGCTAATCCCCAAATCAGCAAAGCAAGACTTAATACCTAACCTAATTGTAGTCTTAACTCCCCAGGAATGTGACCTTTAACCAGTCAATTTGAAATTTCCTGGTCAGCACTAGGAGATAATCCACTGATAAACCCCCTCTGTTTCTCTTAGTAGGGCAACCTTGCCTAAAACAATGCATTCTTGGTTAATTATTTCCTTTTTTTTTTTCTCCTCTGTCTTTAGAAACTTTTCCTTTTCTGCAGCTCAACAGAACTTCTTTCTACCTGCTATATTGGATGCTGCTTGATTCATGAGTCCTTACATAAAGCCAATTTGATCAATTTATTCAGTTGAATATTTGTTATTTAACAATGTAAATAAAAATTAATGACACAGATGAAGAAAAATCTGGTGGTGCATGCCACATGAGCTCAGTGCTCAAAAAAAAATATTTGCTAACTGAGTGAGTGAATGAATAAATGAATGAATGAGGCTCTACCCTCAAAGACACCTCAGAGAAAACCCAGTCTCTCTTATTCTACAATAAAATCTGGGAACTGGAGCACTTATCAAAAACACAGTTTTCCAGGATCTTCTACTGTAGATTCTGATTTGTTTGGTTAGTGTGGGGTCTAGGAATCCATAGTTTCCACTGGTGTCCCATGTGAGTCTTAGAACAAGTTTTGGGAGAACTGCGTTATGAAATTGACCCTAGTCAGCTGGAGCCCTTCTCCCACTGCAGTAGAGCACAGCTAATTTAGTCACACAAAAATCTTGTCCATCAGAAGAGGCATACTTCTTTTCTTTAGCAAAGTTGTTGATTGTTAATAATGAGTAGCTCAAACACTCCAATAAGATTGCAAGTGGTCCTTAATTTACATATGTATATATATTTATTTATATAATTACTTATAATTTACTTAAATTGCTTATATCTTTCTTATGCTTACTGTAATCTGCTTCATACTCTACTTATTTGTATATGCATTTTATCTCCTTATGGCAGTATAGTAGGAAATAATCTTATAAACCTATGCATTTTTTATATACCTCAGTGACTACAAAGCTACTTTAAATATATTTAAAATATGGCTCTTACTAGCTCCTCTAAAGTATGTGAAGTATATGAAATACTAAAACATCATTTCACTTGCATCAAGTATTTGTTATAATTTAGTTTTTTTAAAGATTTTATTTTTAAGTAATCTCTACACCCAAATGTAGGGCTTGAATTTACAACACTGAGATTAAGAGTCACGCGCTCCACCGACCAAGCCTGCCAGGTACCCGTTATAATTTTAGTTTTATGGAAAAGTGGATTACACAATGATTTGTATTCTGGACAATGTACCTGCCCCTCCCATGCTCTCAGATTCTTCTGGCACTGGGGCAGAGGTATAGGGGTGGGGGTGGTTCAAGGGATGAGGTCTGGATGGGAATGGGAAAGGTCCAAGTTTCTTAAAATGCACTAATTTGTTATGGTGCTATATTGGGCTTTCCTCAAATAGTTTCCCAGGATTCTCCTTGAGGAGAGAGCTCTGTGGTGAAATACATTTGGAAATGCTGCATCCTATATCTCCACTTAGGATTAATAATGCATGCTAATATGATGAAAGAGAACACAGGCATTAAAGAAATATCTTTAGGGGCATCTGGGTGGCTCAGTCGGTTAAGTGTCTGACTTTTGATTTCAGCTCAGGTCATGATCTCATAGTTTATGAGTTCGAGCCCCTGTGGGGCTCTGTCCTGACTGCACCGAGCCTGCTTGGGATTTTCTCTTTCCCTCTATCTCTGCCTCTCCCCTGCTTGCTCTATTTCTTTTTCAAAATAAATAAGATAAACGTTAAAAAATTTTTTTAAAAAGAGGTATTTTTAATTTTGTTTAATTCTTGTTATAAGATGCCATACATTTTGGAAAGTGTTTGTTTTCTCATTTGCACAAGAAAGAGTCTGTCTAGATCACTTGGTTTTCAAAGTGTAGATCCAGGACTAGCAGCATTAGCATCACTTGGGCACTTCAAACAAAAGCAAATTCTTGAGTCTTAATCCAGAGACATTGAATCAGAAACTGTAGATGGGGGAGGAGGGAGGAGCAATCTAGGTTTTTACAAGCCTGATCTGATGCCTTTGAAAACCACTGCTCTACACTAATTAACCACTTTCCAGGTGTTCTAAACAGGGTAATAATATTGTCTGTGCATTGGGAAGTGAATCATTTCAAAACGTTAACAAGTATGTTCATCTACCATGTTTGTTAAAAATGCAGATTTCTGGGCTCCAAAACTACCTAGGAGATCAGCATTTCTGGAGGTGGAGCTCAGAACTGCAGCACCTCTCGCCAGCCCTCAGGGAAGGCTGCTGCCTCTAGTTCTCAGAGCAGGATTCCCAAAAGTTCCCATCAATTTTCAACAGCCATTCCTGGGCACCCCTGATGTTTGGGTTTGGAATAATCCAAGGTTAAGGGACTTGTGTCTCTGACAGAGAGGAGGCCAAAACAAAGGATGATGTAATGATGCTGTGTCAAATGGTCTCCTTTATTTTTTTTATTATTAAAATGAAGGCATAAACCTTATGGGTTACAAAGTATGCATGTTTATTGACTAATGAATGAACAGATGATTTATAAAGTTTGGGTTTATGTAAAGTGGAGCATTCCTGATTCTGAGACATTTACTCACCTCAGCACCCATTCTTGGGAGTATCTTTTTCTCAGAAAGGAATGATCCCCAGAGTAAAGGTGCCCTGGGCCATTAGAATAAACCTTTGGATGCGGACTGGCCAGGCAGAACAATTCATCCAACTAACTGTGTGGGATCTCCTTGAATTTGAACGACAATAGTAGTTTGCTGGACAGAAAGTATTAGCTTCTTTGTAGGCTCCTAATACCTTTGGAGGCAGCTCTGAAGAAATTAAAGGGTGTGACATTATCCTGGGCATATTTAAAGAAAATTAAGGCCACCGAAGAAACTACCTTTTGTGGCCTATCAAGTAGGAAGTGTTCTGGGATGAAAGTCTTTGTGAAGTTAACCCAAACATTGTTTAAGCATTGTTTGATAAACAAGCTTGAGGTTAAAATGAGGTTTGTCCAGCAAAGGGAAACAAGAGAGAGAAGCAAACCAAGAAACAGACTCTTAAATGTAGAGAACAAACTGATGGTTACCAGAGGGGAGGTAAGTGGGGGATGGGTTAAATAGGTGATGGGGATTAAGGAACACTTGTGATGAGCACCAGGTACTGTATGCAAGGTAAGTATGTATGTATGTGTTGAATGTAAGTGTTGTATTGTATGTGTGTGTTGAATCACTAAATTCTACACCTGAAACTAATATTACACTGTATGATAACTAACTGGAATTTAAATAAAAACTTAAAAAAAAAATAAAATGAGGTTTGTGTGTAGAGAAAAGTGAAAGTTTCAGTTCCTTAGGTATTTCCAGTGCTCTTTTGAGAATAAGAAATAGAAAACCACATATTTTTGAACAGACAATGCATGGTTGTGTATTAATACATATTTATGACCCATGTCACTTTTCCTCTTGTGTTTTTAACCTTGAAAAAGGCAGACCGCTAACTTTAATGGAATATTCTAAAATGCGAAGAGCTAAGTTCTACATCAAACTGCCTGCCTTTCCCATCATTCTGACCATTGTATAAAAAACTGTATTTAGGAAACGAAGGAATATTTGGTATTCCAGAGTTTTCAATGCAGGCCCACTTAAAAATTTAAAAATTATATTTAAAAATACATATCATCACCATCACACTCATAAATAAATACTGTTTATCTAATTCTTATAGATTAGTAAGTGCAGAAAAATATTTTGGGATATTAACAAAGTTTTTCTTCCCTTGAAGTTTTCTCATTCTCTGTCCTTTTTCCTAGAGCAGGCAGCTAAAGTTTTCCGCTTTTGTTGCTTTGGAGAAAGGATGACACAGAAGCTTGCAGATAACAAAAGGAATCAAATTCTTAGTATTTGATTTTCAAAGGCCTATATTTGAGCACTGAAATTTGGAAAAACATAACAGAAGAACGAGCTTTGCTATTCCCAGTCTACACAAGACAGTTGGACCAGAGAGGGAGAGTAGAAGGGTCTTCTTGTCCTCCCATTTCCCTAGACAGCAGAATCTGGGGGAAACCAGAAACTCTTTACTTCATTACATCTGCAAAGACATTATTTCCAAATAAGGTCACATTCTGAGGTTTGAGGTGGACATACCTTTTTAGCAGATACTAACCTACTACACTACCCAAAATGTATTAGAAGAGATTTCTATTTCCCCTGTGGATTATAGAAAAACTAACATGGAAACGGAATAACAAAAGTCTTCATCTTTTTTCCTGTAGACATCCTTTTCCTCTGCTAAAGTGAGGAGTGTTCAGAGAAAGAGTCTACAGAGGGACGGCATCAGAACTCAGGTCTTCATGATAGAGTAACTCAACTTGGCTCCAACCGGGGGATGAAGTTGGGTTGGTGTAACTTCGAAGGGGAGCCCTCTCTGTACAACCATCCATTTATAACGCAGAGGAAATGCTAACAAATTCTAATCTGGAAATGCGGAGTTCCTTTTAAATGAAAATCTAGAGGTAGTGAATAAATGCCATAGTATCTGCGAATTTGACACTACTTTAATATTTCATGTTTACTACTGAGTTACGCTCAATTTAAAATGGACATAAGTGATTTCTGAATGAGGGTCCTAACATTTTTGTAATCTGATTCCTTTGGTATTTACCCAGATATATTCATCCAGGTATCTCAGAGTTTTAGCTGAAAAAGCAAAAGGTCCCTTTTCTTTTGGTTTGCCATTGTGATACCAAGTACTACTCTAAGGACTCTTTGAGACTCTTTTGGGTCTCTAGTCTGTTTGATTGCATAGATAGTTCTGAGTAGAGATGAAAAGTGGGTTAGGATACACAGCAAACACTTATGGAAATTGTATGGGAATTGTTATCAAATTTTTCAGGGGAAAAATATATATTTCATATTGAAGTTTATCAGTAAGGATCAAAGTTATTATAAAAATGGTGTAACCAATTTTGATATATGTATGTCTATAAATTCTGTATTGCCCAAATATTTTGGAAAGAAAGGGATTCTTATGAATTCAATGGAAAACTTCAAATCTATTGCTTTTGCTTGCCTTGTGTCACTGAAAAATGTTCAGTGAGTAGATGTGTTATACTTTTTATACTGAGATATTTTATTTTTGTATTCAGTAAACTATTCCATTATAGAGAAATTATTTTTGTAAAGAAAAGTGGGAACTCAATAAGCAAATAGGAGTGCTTGTTTAAAATGCTTGTGATAATACAAAAGTCACATTTTTCTCCCTAAATATATTTAGTTCATATTATAGTTCGATATATGGGGAGTCAGTTTAATTTATTTAATGGTGTTTCATTTTGGGGGTGACTCTGCTAAATTTTATAGCTACTATTTTGATTTGACTTACTTTTCCACTTTAATAATTATTACTGGTGTCAATGGTAACAGCTTGGAGGTATTTTTTAGGGTGTATCTTAAAAATTCTAATTAAGGAAAAGTCTCCTCCCTTCCATTACAGAAAGATTTTTTATTTGGCAATACATTATTAACTTATAAATGAGCACTCTAAAAGTGATTTTTACCTGTGGATTTTTCTTTTATTCATATGTTAAGATACTATATTTTATGTGATTGTAAATATATTTAATGCTGCTTATTCAAATATGCATGAAGTTTACATACTCTGAAAAGAACCAAATTTCTGACCTAATTTAATTAGCATTAAACAGAATGTAAACATGAATGTCTTAAAAAATGAACAGCCAGGGGAGCGCAAATTATGTACTCTAAAATTAAAAAAAAAAAAAAAGAAAGAAAACAATTCACAGCCAGTGAAGGAAATTCAGTAATAAGAAGCAAGAGGAAATAACTGCGTTTCATAATTTTTGTCACCTGGACCCTAAAGGTGATGATAAAATTCTGTTTTCCTTCCTGGGATGTTCCAACCTGTACATGCATGGACGCAGCAACATGTCAACTTACCATTGCTGAGGTTTTGACCAGAGTTCAACTTAAATTCTTCTTTTTTTAATTTCTAGATGACTGCAACCAATACAGTGCCAATGTTTCTTATAAAAGCTAACAAATTGGTAATAATGATAATGGAGTTAGCAAGTTAGTAAGTCTGCATACCATATTGAGAGTTTGACTCTAGTTTATTTCTACTCTTGCTACTATCTCACCTGCATTCCTTGTTTTCCACTCACTTGGGTCTAGGTCAGTGGTTCTCGAAATGTAGTGTGTGGGGTGACTTGAAGAGCTTTCAGAAACATTGCTGAGCCACCGGCAGAGTTTCTGATTCAGTGGGGTTGGGATGGGGACTGAGAACCTGCACTCCTAGTAGCTTCGTGGCTAATGCTGATGGCTTTGGTCCAGAACTACAGTGGAAGATCTGCTGGCCTGGATAAATTTCAGGAGAGTACTTTTTTTCTGATATAAGAAGTCCAGGAATAGTTTAAGATAGTATTTGTTACATAGACATGTTTTCATAAGAATAGATTATGATTTTGCCCATATTTCCAAAACTGGACTTGGGTTTTTTATTTTTTTGATGTTGACAATGGTGAGTAAAGGAGCTTTCAAATAGCATTAAGCAGGGGCACCTGGGTGGCTCAGTCAGTTGAATGTCTGACTTCCGCTCAGGTCATGATCTCACAGCTTGTGGGTTTGAGCCCCGCGTAGGGCTCTGTGCTGACAGCTCAGAGCCTGGAGCCTGCTTTGGATTCTGTGACTCTGTCTCTCTCTCTCTGCCCCTCCCCCTCTGGCTCTCTCTCTCAAAAATAAATGAACATTAAAAAAATTTTTAAATAGCATTAAACAGAATATTTTTTTGCCTAATAAACAGAATCTTTTTTGTCTAATAAATATTTTAATATTAATTGCTATTCAAGTCACCTGCATTTTTAATAATTAGTATTTTTGATTAAACAAAATGCTGTTTACTTTCATATGCCATGTACACCTATAGCTGGAACTTGACTTATTTCATCTGTGACCTATTTTATTTTTATGAATGCTGGTGGTGCACACCACTCCCTGCTCACATCAGGGGTCCCTAAGATAACCATTTTGCAAAACCTTTGGAACAGATTGCTTATACTACTTTGACTCAACTTGCTTCACCCTTCCCTACATGCATACAAACCAGGATTTCCCTGGTTTGAAGTCCAATCAAATATAAACTATTCCTGGGATAGAATGAAAAAGATGTGAACTCCAGAGTAACTACTGAGTATAGTGGTCAATAATCTGATCCACACAGATTTATTGAGTACCTGTTTTATGTGTGTGTGTATGCATTTCTACACAGGCAATTAATTTAATTCTCACAACAAATTTATTATTCCAATTTCACAAATAAGGAAAGTGAGACTGAGCCAAAAGAAATGACTTGTCTAAGTATCAACAGATAGAAAAAGACACTTCCAGGATTTGAGCCTGAACTTTCTGATGTCAGGTTGAGAAGTCTTCCAACCATTCTGTTTCTATTTAAAAAGAAATCAAAGAGGGTAAGGAAAAGTCATTATTGTTGACTGTAAAATACAAGCCACTATTCTGAGATACACAGTCCAAGGGTAGAGAAGGGGGGTGGGGGCAGGAATCTGTTTAGTGCTACATAGAAATTAAAAGCAACTGCTTGGGTTTTTTCTTTGGAGGTAATGATATTAAAATATTAACAACACAGTTTGTAAACTTAATGGGATGAACAGAATAATAACTAAAGTCTAATTTACGAATACTGTGATGGACTTGGTTTGAAAGAGAAAAGAAGAGAGGAAAAGACAAGCATGAAGTAGAAAGGGAATTGAGAGACAGTGAAAAAAGGGATGAGGACAGTTAGGGAGGCAGAATGGAAGTGGGGAGGCACATGGAAATGAGACAGAAAAAGAGAGAATGGCCCTCAGATACACAGAGATCGGGGGTGCGGGGGGGTGGGAATTGGGAGGGAGATAAAGGCAAAGAGGTGGAAGAAAGAAGAAACCATGATGGATCTCTAACCTGATTTTTGTTCTGATGGTATTGTTTTCACAAGAGTTAAGCCCCTGCTTGTCATCAGAATTCAAATTCTAAGAGTAAAGATGTAGGCCTTAATATTTTCTCTAATGTATATTTTCTTTGTTAAAATTCAACAGGATAGTTAAGCAGGATAATTAACATAATTAAGGTCCAAATATACAAATAAAATATAGTTTATTTGGTCCTGCCCAAATAAACTATAGTTACATTTTCAGGAAATGGGAGAAAGCTTACCCACCTCCTGACTATCTCATAATCAACAGGACACACACACACACACACACACACACACACACACACACACAGCTATTTATATAAACATAAAACTACAAAAACAAAAATATGGAAAAATAGTGTTCCTTCAAATATGAGCTGCTGTTTCAATAAGTAAACAGACAAACCATGGTTGTTCCTAGAAATATTTAAATTGCTTAACAGACAGGACTTCCTAAAGTCACACAGGTGGGGACTCTGAGTCACCGAGAGTTAATATCAATGTTTGTGGGAAAAGCAATCTCTGAGTCACCGAGAGTTAATATCAACGTTTGCGGGAAAAGCAATGATAATACCAACTGGGGTAGAATTTGCAAAAGTGGTTGCAGTGGCTGCCCTCCCTCTGCCCAACCCCCTTGCAGTGTGACTTTGCAGCTCCTCTCAGCAAGAGAAGTCAATTTCATCCCTTGAAACTGGACTGGTCTTGTGACTCCCTTCAACAAGGATGTGGGGCAAGTGTGTCATTTTTTGAGCATAGGCTTCAAGAGTCCTTTTACACGTCCAGTTACCCCTGGGTGCCATGTCTCTACCACTAGCAGAAAGCGTAGCCTACTGGAGGGCCAGAGCTGAATCACTCTGGCTATCTCAGCCAAGGTCCCAGGCATGACGACAAAGCTGATCCACAGATAATGGAGGGTACATGAAAAAGTCCCAACTAGGTTGAGAACTGTGGAGCTGATCTCAGCTGAGCCCAGCCCGAGTTGTTGACCCACAGAATTGCAAGCTAAAGAAATGATTACTTCTTATGTCATTAAGTTTGTAAGGTAGCTACAACTGGCTGATACACAAGTTAACATTTTACTGAATGCCAGTTTTGTGTCAGGTGCTGGGCTAAGCATCCTAGATACAGTGTCTCACTGAATCTTTTTAAGACATGTGGACACAGATATTTTTATTATTCCCACGTCACAGAAAAGACAACAGCCATCGTTACCCTCTTCAGAGCCAGATTTTAAATCCAGGTCACCCAAGCCTGATCTCTGCATTCCAATGCATTCCTCCATCTGAATTTGCTGGTTGGTGAATCCTGAAAAACTTGAGTAATTAAGGATTACTACTTTGAAGATTGTTACTTTTGTTATTTGGTTTCTTTAAATGCAGCACTAGAGCAAGAGCTCCCAAGCTTTTTTTCACTGAGAAACTACTTTTGGTGGCAAATTCCCTGTCCTACCAAGTTTTTTCCTGCTTTCTGTCAACATATCAGTTGGTAGGAAACTCTCAAGCCACTCTCTCTATATGAACTGCTAGCAGCTTAAGGGGGAAGTGGCTGGCGGTGGGCAGAACACTTTTATCTTGGTTTTTAAAAAGTTTATATGGTAATCAGGTGTTTTAAGAAGATAGAACATATATATACACATATGTATGCGTATATATACATATATGTATACATATATACACACACACACACACGTATTCATATGTATACATATATATAAATATATAAAAGATTTTGGCTCAGGTCATGATGTCATGGCTTGTGGGTTTGAGCCCTGTGACTGGCTCTGTGCTGACAGCTCAGAGCCTGGAGCCTGTTTCAAATTCTGTGTCTCCCCCTCTCTCTGTTCCTCCCCCACTCATGCTCTGTCTCAAAAATAGATAAACATTAAAAAATTATAAAAAAAGAAGACAACACATATGTATAGCCATCCAAATCAAAGATAATCATAGCTTAATCTCACCAGTTTAGATAGTGTGTTTACTCTTGAGTTAACTGCTACCACCTAGAGAAGTGTTAATTCCTTCAGCATAGGGTCTTAAAAAAAGTCTGTAATACTCTAGGGAGTGAAAACAGCAAGTCTCTTCAGTGTATTACTTATTTATGCAGCATTTCTGATTGCTATGTATGTCTTTATCCTCCAAAAATAGTACCTTATTTTCCCATGAGTAAGAAATCTCATTATTTTACATTATTAACCAAAGCTCATTTTCCCAGTGGGTCAGATCCAGCCAGTTGAAGTTCTTTTATAAATTTGTGTTGTTACGGCTTCAGAAATTTGAACAGGATATTTGGAGGTATGGTAGTGGAGGAGTAGTGAGACCATAGGCTTGCCTTGTCCCTTTTTAGAGTAGAGGTGAAAAAAACCGCCACATCTTGGAAGGTAGGAGCTGCAGAGAGTTGATTTGGGGGAGAGAAGAGCTGCAGGTACTCCAATGGGGAGGGAGCCCTGATCACAGGGAGAGGAGCGAGAGAAGGAGAGAGAGAGTGACAGTGTGTGCAGGGAATTACACAAGAAAAAGTCTCCCTTAAAGCCATTGACTGTGACAGGGAGAGGCGCGGAATACCACAAGATTTTATAAATAGTGGAGTGCAGAGTTTGAAGTTTCAGAAGTCTGCACCATCGCCAGGGACACGCCTAGTAGGCTTAGTGGTGCTCCAGTGGGGGAGGAGGGTGGAGACCTGGGAGTGGGCAGTGTGGGCTGAAGATCTCCTGGGTCACATGGGGAGAAGCAGTTCTCCTGCCTGCAGTACATTTGGGAGAGATGGCCCGGCCTCTCCAATGGGGGCTTCCTGAAGAGTGGTGGCTGCAAACTCCCTGCTCCAGGGACAAGAGAGCGGGGTGACACCATTTTCAGCCTGCCCAATAGCACTGACCCACTTCAGTGCGCAATATAGCACCACCAACCAGAGGCTGGAGCCCCTTTTACCAAGCCTTGCTACTCTGTGCCCTGCAGGTGCATTTGCACTAGGCAAGTCGGCCTAGGGTAAGGACAGCAGGTCCCACCCCCAGAAGATCAGCACAAACCCTTTGCGTGCACCAAGTCTACTGATCATAGGCTGCTACGAAGCCTCACCTCTAGGGTAAATAGGATCTAGCTTCTTTTGTTGAGCCCCCCTTGGGATACCAGAAAAAGCAATTTTAATCTTTATTATAATTTTTAAATTATTATTATTATTATTATTAGTTTGGATCTAGCTTCTTTTAACAAGAAGAACAAAACACACCTAGGATCTAGCTTGCTTTCTTTCTTTCTTTCTTTCTTTCTTTCTTTCTTTCTTTCTTTCCTTCTTCCACCTTGACAATATGACAAGATGGAGGAATTTACCCCAAAAGAAAGAAAAGAAAGAAGTCAGGGCCAGGGATTTAATCAATACAGATATAAGTAAGATGTCTGAACTAAAATTTAAAACAATAATTATAAAGATGATGGCTGGGCTTGAGAAAAGCATAGGAGACACTAGAGAATCCCTTACCATAGAGATAATGGAACTAAAAACTAGTCAGGCTAAAATTAAAAATAATATAACTGATATGCAAATTTGAATGCATGTTATGTTGACAAGGATGGATGAAACAGAGGGGGGAAAATCAGTGATATAGAAGATAAAATTATGGAAAATAACAAAGCTGAAAAGAAGAGGGAAAGAAAAATATTGGATCACAAATGTAGACTTAGGGAACTCAGCTACTCCTTATAGCATAATAACATTTGTATCCTAGGGGTCCCAGAAGAAGAGAGGTAAAAATGGGCAGAAGGTATTTGAGCAAATGATAGCTGGAAACTTCCCTAATCTGGGGAAGGAAACAGATATTGAGTTCCAAAAAGCACAGAGAAACTCCCATTATTCAACAAAAACTGACCATCACCAAAATATAAATGAACTATTGAGACTTCATCAAGATAAAAAACCTTTAGGGTGCCTGGGTGGTTAAGTCAGTTAAGCATTTGACCTTACTTAGGTCATGATTTCACAGTTCATGAGTTCAAACCCCACATTGGCCCCTGTTCTGACAGCTCAGAGCCTGGAGCCTGCTTGGGATTCTCTGTCCCCTCTGTCTTTGCCCCTTCCCCACTTGCAATCTCTCTCTCTCTCTCGCAAAATAGATAAATGTTAAAAAAGAAAAAGAAAGCTTGAAATAAAGATAAAAAGGTTTTGCACAGCAAAGGGAACAATCAACATTCCCTACAGAATGGGAGAGAAGATATTTGCTAATGACATAAAGGGTTAATATCCAAAAATATGTAAAGAACTTATGAAAGTCAACACCCAAAAAATAAATAATCCAGTTAAGAAATGGGTAGACTACATGAATAGACATTTTTCCAAAGAAGACATCCAGGTGGCTAACAGACACATGAAAAGATGCTCAGTATTACTCATCATCAGGGAAATACAAATCAAAACTACAAAGAGAGATCACCTCACACCCATCAGAATGGCTAAAATTAACAACACAGGAAACAACAGATGTTGGCAAGGATGTAGAGAAAGGGGAACCCTCTAGCACTGCTGATGGGAATGTACATTGGTGCAGCCACTCTGATAAACAGTATGGAGGTTACTCAAAAAGTTAAAAATAGAACTGCTATAACCCAGCAATTGCACTACGGGGTATTTTACCCAAAGATACAAAATACAGATTTTGAAGGGGGACATGCACACCTTGGCAGCATTCTCAGCAATAGCCAAATTATGGAGAGAGCCCAATGTCCATCAACTGATGATGACAAAGACAATGTGACATATATATGCAATGGAATATTACTCACCTATCTAAAAGAGTGAAATCTTGCCAATTGCAATGATGTGGATGGAACTAGGGAGTATTATGCTAAGCACAATAACTCGGAGAAAAACTTGGAGAAATAACTCAGAGAAAAACAAATACCATATGATTTCACTCATATGTGGAATTTAAGAAACAAAAGAGATGAACAAAGGGGAAAGGAAGGTAAAATAAAAAGATAAAAACAGAGTGTGAGGCAAAAATATCGGAGACTCAATTATAGAGAACATGGTAGGTTGCTGGAGGGGAGGGGCTGGATGGGCTAATGGGTAACAGGTATTAAGGAGTGCACTCATTTTGTTGAGCAATGGATGTTACATGTAAGTGATGAATCACTAAAGTCTACTCCTGAACCAAAACTACACTAAATATTAATGAGTTAGAATTTAAATAAATATTTGGATAAAAAAAAGGAATGAAATCTTGCCATTTGCAACAACATGGATGGAGCTAGAGACTATCATGCTAAGTGAAATAAGTCAGTCACAGAAAGACAAATAGCATATGATTTCACTCATATGTGGAATTTAGGAAATAAAACAAATGAACATATGGGAAGGGAGGAAAAAGAGAGAGCGAAACAAACTATAAGAGACTCTATGATAGAGAATAAACTGAGGGTTGATGGAGGGAAGGTGGATGGGGAGATGGGCTAAATTGGCAACAGGTATTAAGGAGGGCACTTGTGTTGAGCAGTGGGTGTTATATGTAAGTGATGAATCACTAAATTCTATTTTTGAAACAATATTACACTGTATTTCAACTAACTAGAATTTTAAAAATTTGAAAACAATGAATATACTAAACAAAATTTGAGCAAAATTCTAACCAAAAGCCAAGTTTTCCTGGTATTCTCTTTGGTCAGAAGCTCTACTTGTTGACTTTATTAGGTTATAAATTTGATTGTTGGTAAATAATAGGTTAGCTGGACTTATTGTTTGTTCTTTATTAGGCGGTCTCATTTGTCCATCAGAATTGTAGTTAGCAACAGATAATAAGAAAGAGCAATAGCTGTTCACACTTAGCTAGTACCTGCTGTATGCTTGCATTTCTCTAATCCCTTACATTTAATCTTCCCAAGTTATCTTAGCATAGGGACAATTTCCAAACCCTTTTCTAATATCAGGAAAGAGAGTCAAAAGAGAGGTTTAGAAACATTCTCAAGACTACATAATTGGTCATTGTTGTACCCAGATTCAAACCAGACAGTCTTGTCTCCAGCGCCCAAATTCCCAATTCCTACACCATTTTGCTTGTAAGATGTTAACTGGATGGGTTCGTGGGATACAAAACTTACTATGTGCACAATCACCACTTTCCTCAAATACTGGTGGTGATAATATAAAGAATGGATGTTTGAGGGGCGCCTGGGTGGCTCAGTCGGTTAAGCGTCCGACTTCAGCTCAGGTCACGATCTCACGGTCCGTGAGTTCGAGCCCCGCGTCAGGCTCTGGGCTGATGGCTCAGAGCCTGGAGCCTGCTTCCGATTCTGTGTCTCCCTCTCTCTCTGCCCCTTCCCAGTTCATGCTCTGTCTCTCTCTGTCCCAAAAATAAATAAACGTTAAAAAAAAAAAAAAAAAAAAAAGAATGGATGTTTGAAGCTAATAAAAAACAATGTACGATTTCCCTAAGTGACACATATTTTTTTCAATTTAGTTTCTCTTTTCTCTTGTTATGAGCAGTCTCAGAGACTTTACCTGCAGTGATTTTGCCCTGATTCCTGCTGTGACTACAAGTGCTTCACTCACCGCAGTTGTCCTCATCCGCTTGGTTGCCACAGTCGTCCACACCATTGCAATGAAGAAGCTGAGGCAAGCACTTGGTGATATTCCCACAGGGGAAATAGCCGAGGGAGCACTTGACATCCTGCCCACTCCCGTGAAGGACTGTGATGAAGAAGGAGGAGAGAAGGTTAATGCAAAGGCTTGGCAAAAAATGGTTTCTCCCCAGTATCCTAAAACCTGTAATCTCATTCTGGCTTGTACCGCCCACTGTGTGGCCGCCTCACCTTGCTTACTAGCCTCATGCCAACTGTTTTCCAAGAACCTTCACGCCAATGGGATGTTCTCTTCTGTGTCCCCAGAAGATGCCAGGATTCTCCTTTCTTTGCCTTTTCTCATGCTGTTTCCCACGTGGAATGTCCTCCACCCCTATCCTTTTTCTATGCAATGTCTGCCCATACTTTATAGTTTATCTCAATTCCCTTCTTCTCCCTTTCAAAAATATTTTAACCAATCATTTTAAAAATCAGGAATTTATTGAATTCTTACTCAGAATCAAGACTCTTCTGGTATTAAAGGAAGAAGACATAGAGAACATCAGGAAAGTACATGCACATGCTCACTCACAGACTGGATAGTGCCTGTGTGTGAGGCTCTGTGCAAGATTTTGTGTAAACCACACTGAATGAAACAAAGTTCCTGGCCAAACTTTCAGATGGGCTTCTTTCACTTAGTAATACACATTTAAGGGTCCTCTATGTCTTTTTATGGCTTAATAACTAATTTATTTTAGCACTGAATAATATTCCATTGTTTGAATGTACCATAGTTTATTTATCTTTACTTACTGAAGGACATTTCAGTTTCACCCAAGTTTTGGCAATTATGAATAAAGCTGCTATAAGCATCCATCCACATGCAGGTGTTTGTGTGGATATAGGTTAACTATGCCATTTTAAAACCTTAGATTTATATAAATTTTAAAGATTATTGGAGCCTCCAAATGTAGTTCTGTTACTTACTATCCTTACCAAGTTTGTACATGTTTGGAACTTACTAGAATATTGTCAATTAAAAGAAAAAACAGAATAGCTTGAATTGTCGATAACATTTATTATATAAAAATGTGTTTGTGATCTGTCACCAAGACGTGAAAAGAATAAAAAAGACTATTTTCTTTGTAAGATGCAGCATGACATTTTAATAACAGGGCAAGTGACATCTTTATACAGAAGAAATCTAGCAATGTCAGGTTTTGACTGTACTTAGTTGTTTCAGAGCACATCATTTGATGAAGGAAATAGTTAAATCTATGTAATAATGAGCTGTGTTGTAAGTGGTGTTCTCACTTGTGAAATTATTTTTAATTATTTTTAATTTTTAAATTATTGTAGTTTAATTTTTTTTAACGTTTATTTATTATTGAGAGGCAGAGACAGACAGAGCATGACAGGGGCAGAGAGAGGGGGAGACACAAAATCTGAAGCAGGCTCCAGGATCCAGCTGTCAGCACAGAGCCTGATGTGAGGCTTGAACTCATGAACCGAGAGATCATGACCTGAGCTGAAGTTGGACGCTTAACTGACTGAGCCACCCAGGTGCCTCTCACTTGCGAAATTATTTTAAAATTATTTATCAATATTTTTTCAACAAATTGATTAAAATGAAATCAAAGGATTTGTATGCCGCAGGATGGCCCTGGCAGGACATCACATATTTCAGAGACTTCAAGTGTACGTAAAATAAGGTAATCTGTGTTGATACTGACTTCTGATGTCTTTATTAATTTTTTAAATTAATTTTTGAAGAACAAAATTTAAAAATCAAGGGTTTCAGGGATACCTGACTGGCTCAGTTAGTAGAGCATGTGACTCTTGGTATTGGGTTTGTGAGTTTGAGCCCACCATTGGGTATACAGCTTACTTAAAAAAAAAAATCAAGGATTTCAGAAAAATTCTGTGATGAGTTGTCAGTCTTCAGCTGAGAGTTACTATTTGAAGATGTTTTAACTAGACGAGACACACCTGCCTGTGTTTTCATGCTGCTGTTTTGAAATTCTCTTCTGAGTAACTTACTTTTAGGGATATTATGTTTTTACGTCCTATCTTTTAAGTTTATATTTAGAAGCAGATACAGCCCTTCAATGATTGTGTCATGGAATGAGTTCTACATTTTTATAACATTATGATTCAAAAGATACATTTAAGGTCTTAAATAGTGATATTTTAAAAATAACTTTGATATTATCTCAGATTTAAAGTTGCAAATACAGTATAAATAATGATTTTTCCTCCTGAATCATTTGAGAGTAAGTTCCTGACTAGATGCTCCATCACCCCTAAAAACTTCGGCTGTGTTTTTTTCTCTAAATAAGGATGTTCTCCTCCTATATAATCATGCTAGAACCATAAAAATCAGGAAATTAACATTAACACCTTATTACCATTTAAACCACAGAATTCATTCACTTCTCACATACTGTTCAAAAAATGTCCTTCATAGTAAAAGGATCTAGTTTATAATCCTTGTATTTAATTGTCCCATTTCTTTAGTTTCCTTTGATCTGGAATAGTATCTTAGTTTTTCCTTATCTTTCATGACCTCAACACTTTTGAAGATTGTAAGTTAAATATTTTGTAGAATGTCCCTAAATTTTGGTTGTATGATATTTCATCAAAATTAGATTTAGATTATGCAACTTTGGTAAGAAATTCACAGAAGTGATGCTTATTTCAACCTGTCAGGTTATGCAAGATTTGATTTGTCCCATTACTGATGATGATCACTTTTGGTCGCTTGGTTAGGGTGATATCTGCAAAACTTTTCCACTGTGAAGTTAGTCTTTGTGATTAATAAGCATTTTTGTAGGGGCACCTGAGTGGCTCAGTTGGTTAAGCCTCCAATTCTTAATTTTGGTTCAGGTCATGATCTCATGATTCATGAGTTTGAGCCCTGCATCAGGCTCTGCGCTGGCAATGCGGAATCTGCTTGGTATCCTATCTCCATCTCTCTCTGTCCCTCCCCTGCTTGCTTTCTATATCTCTATAAAAATAAATTAAAAAAAAATTAAAAATAAGTATTTCGTGGAAGGGTGTCCAATTCCTAGCTAACACCATATGGTCCAGTCTAGTTTTCTCCCTTTACATATCTTTAGCTCCCCTTTCTGACAATGAGAAAGTGCTTTCTATTATCCTTAATATAGTTATTATCTTGACAAATCCTCTTCCTGCATAGTTACCTTCCTCACCCCTCTTCAGTTCTGACTCCCAACAATGGACATTTTTCCTGCATGAGCACTCTCCTTGCCCTGTTAGCCATTTGTTACAGAATGCCAGGCACCACCTTCCTCTGTGGACACCCTCCTTATCCCATTGTGGCCCCAAAATTCCTCTCTGGGATGCCATAGGTCCTCTGTCACATCCAGCACAGAAGAATACCTTTCTGTGGTTCACCAAATAGCTTTAGGGCTCAATTGTTCAGGAAGAGAATGATAGAGTAAGGGGCAGGTAAGTGATGGTTATAGGAAAATTTAGGAGAAGTTGAAGGGGATCATCTTATACCACTCCCAAATGTGCATGCTACTTTGGCATAAGTATTGTTTTAAAATGAAGACAATTGAAAATAAGCAAACATAGAGCCCTCCACCCTTCCCCTATCTGCCTAAAAGCAGGACATACATTTCCCTTTGTAAGGGTGTCTTCCTCCTCCCTCCATACCAGGAGGAGAACAGCTCTTGTCACTGGAGATGGAAAGTTGGCACCGAGGTGAGTCTGCACAAACAAACATTATTAAATAGACCCTTTTCTCTCTCTCAGGACTAAAATCTTAGGGGTTTCAATAAACACTTTTTGGAGGCTAAGTTCCAAGTGATTTATCATTAGTGAAATAAAATTTAGCTGCTACTTTTTTGACAGACCTTGACAGAAATGCACAAGCACTTACAATTTTGCCTAGGAAAATGCACAAAAGTGCCACTTCAGTGAAATTATAACTCTTACTCTGTAGCAAACTTAAATGCGAATATGGAAAATTTTAACATGGTTGCTCTGAAGTCAATGCCTTAAGGGCATCTCTGTTCAGTTAAATTTAAGTAGTGAGTGTAATTGGCACATTTAATTAAAATGTTTATTGTGTTTCTGTACAACTTTGACTTGTGTAAACACTAAGATGGGAGTTTCATTGGATTCTATAACTTATTTCCAGCATTTGAAATCCTCCTCACAATCTATGGAAAATATGCAATATTCTATTTTCTTAGATAATTACAGCATCAAAAGTATAGAGGTAGTTTACTACCTTGTTAGGAAGTAAAATACACACACACACACACATACACACACACACACACACACACACACACACACACACACACTGACACAAACTTTCCCTATATTCAGTCCATTTGTTTTAAAAAAGATAATTTCTATCTTAAATGATGACTATCAATAGCTATTTAAGATGTTTAGAAATAAAAAATAGAAGTATCAGATGTGGGGGTGCCTGGGTGGCTCAGTTGGTTAAGCATCCAACTCTTGATTTTGTCTCAGGCATGGTCTCAGGTTAGTGAGATCGGGCTCCATGTCAGGCTCTGCACTGACAGCACACAGCCTGCTTGGGATTCTCTCTCTCCCTCTCTGCCCCTCCATCTCCCCTGCTCACACTCTCTCTCTCAAAATAAATAAATAAACTTAAAAAATACCGGATGTAGTGGAGGATTGTTAAATAAATTACATGGTGTAGTTTCAGAACTACATATTTGCATATGTTGAACAATAGTCTATATTGTTTGTTCTTATTTATATAAAATAAAAGCTATATGTGTGTTTATAAAATGCTGATATATTCACAATGAACTGTTAACAGTAGTCATCTTTGGGAAATGGGACAAATAATTTCAGGAAAAATGGGAGATTTTATTCTGCAGTTTATACCTTTAAGAAAAGAAAATTTGGACTTGTGTTTTAAAAATGAGTATTCTTGGGGCACCTGGGTGGCTCAGTCGGTTGAGTGTCCGACTTCGGCTCAGGTCAGGATCTCGCAATTTGTGAGTTTAAGCCCCGTGTTCGGCTCTGTGCTGACGGCTCAGAGCCTGGAGCCTGTTTCAGATTCTGTGTCTCCCTCTCTCTGCCCCTTCCTTGCTCATGCTCTGTCTCTCTCTGTCTCTCAAAAATGAATAAACGTTAAAAAAAATTAAAAAATAAATAAAAATGAGTATTCCTTTAATAATAATAAAAATAATCTGAAGTTATTTATAGACAATTCAAATATGTGAAAATTTGGTTTCTTAGCTATAGATTAAAAACCTGATTGTAATATTAGTCAGCTCTCTTTAGACCTTTTGAAAGAAGGTGAGTATGAGATCAGTGGTTCTTAGTCAGGGATGATTTTGTTCCTCAGGGGTCAAATGGCAAAGTCTGGAGACATTTTTTATGTCACAACTTAGGGGGCTGCTATTAGCATCTAATTAAGGTAGAGTCCAGGGATACTGTTAAACATCTCACAATGCACAGGAAACCTCCCCCCAAACAAAAACTTATCTGTCCTAATATGTCAGTAGTACCCAGGATGGGAAACCCAGGACTTGTCATTGGTGAAGAATCAATAGGAAAACACTCCATGCCAGCAGATGACTAACACATGAGCTCACTTGCAGAACAGGCAATTGATTACTTCAGTGGCTGTTTATCCTTCTAGTGGAGACTTTCTAATTGATTTTAAGAGGTTTTAGAAATAGATGGACATTACCAGTGCAGCTTTTGTGTCTCTGGAAAGGTTGCAACTGCTATTGTTTTGACAACTGGGAAAGAGGTTGCACATTGTTATGTCCACTAGTCCCAGGGACTCATGGTAGTTAGACAGAATCATTTCTTAAAAAAAAAATTAATGTTTATTTATTTTTGAGAGAGAGAAAGAGAGAGAGAGAGAGAGAGAGAGAGAGAGTGTGTGTGTGTGTGTGTGTGTGTGTGTGTGTGTGTGCAAGCAGGGGAGATGCAGAGAGAGAGGGAGACACAGCATCTGAAGCGGGCTCCAGGCTCTGAGCTGTCAGCATAGAGCCCGATGCAGGGTTTGAACTCATGAACTGTGAGATCATGACCTGAGCTGAAGTTGGATGCTTAACTGACTGAGCCACCCAGGCACCCCTAGAAAGAATCATTTCTTAAGTGCAAGAATTATTAAACAATGGGTTGGGTTACTAAGACAGTCTCGGGAAATTTTGAAAAATTGGATAGATAATTTAAGCATATTCTGCCAAAAGTAAAAGAATTGGCCACAGAATATTTTCAGGCCTCTTGAACGAGTTCCATGAATCTTTGAATAGCAAAACAGATGTTTTAAGGAAGATATTATTTAAAAAGAACATTTTAGACTTCAAATCTGAGAGTTTGAGATGTGTGTACTCTGTACACACAAAAAATATTGACAAAAATTCAATCATCTCTACCTCAAGAGAGCTGAAAAATTAGCCAAAAAATTCCTTTGTCCTGACAAAAATCCGGGTACTTAATATCTCTGAATTTTATTGCTTCAGCCCAGTTTCTCATTATAAATATTGTATTATGATCTTTCTCATAACTTATGCTCCTCCAGATAAATTAAACACTTGGTTTCCCAAGAAATATGCCTTTCTCTAGGAGAAGAGGATTAAGAGTACACTTATTGTAAAGAGCACTGAGTAATGCATGGATTGTTGAATCACTATAGGGTACACCTGAAACTAATATAACACTGTAGGTTAATTATAATTGAATAAATCAATAAAATAACATTCTGCAACAAACACAAAGAAACCATTCTTCCACCAACAATAACAAAAAAATATGACTTTATCATTGCCTGTCCTGATTCCAGTTTGACTTAAAACCTCACATAGAACTGACTGACTGTTTGCAGTCCCCAAATATGTCATGCACATTGCTGTTACCTACCAATAAAATGACAGTACACAGGCACTGGGATTTCTTCATTTACTTGCCAATATCCTGTGCTTTCTTTAGGATTCAGGTATTACCTTCTTCTGAAAGCATCTAGTTCTTTAGGCTGGGTTGTATACCTACTCTCCGTTTTCTTAGCATTCTGAACCTATCTCATTTCAACGGCCCCTGTTGCACTATACTGTAATTGCTGCCCACATGTCTCTTCTGTAAGCTTTCTTTTTTTAAGAATTTTTTTAATGTTTATTTATTTTTGAGACAGGGGGAGACAGAGTGCTAGTGGGGGAGGGACAGAGAGAGAGGGAGACACAGAATCTGAAACAGACTCCAGGCTCTGAGCTGTCAGCACAGAGCCTGATGCAGGGGCTTGAACCCACAAACCGTGAGATCATAACCTGGGCCGAAGTCGGACGCTTAACCGACTGAGCCACCCAGGTGCCCCAGCTTTTTGAGGGCAGACAGACCATGTCTCAAATCATGGTCATATTCTCTGTGCTTAACATTATAGTATAAGATGGCAATAAATACTTGTGAATGAATGAATAAATGAATGAATTAGAATGAAAGATATGTGGTGAACTGAATTAACTGGAGATGGACTGAATTTTCATTAGCCTTATCTACTCACTGTCACCAGCGTAATAGTCCATGTCCTATTTCACTCATATTCTCCCTATATCATTAGCCTAGGAGAGCATAAGAACATGCCTGTTACAACTAATTTCCTATAAAAACCAAAATTTTTTAAACTCAGTTTTTTTAAACTGAGAAAAACTAGGAAAAACATGTTAAATTTTTATTAAGTTCATATCTTTCATATCTTTCCATTAGATTTGATATGGTTTTTAAAAATCTTGGCTTATGTAGTAGCTTCTTACCAGATACGTCTCCTGAGGCAAAGGAAACAAAAGCAAAAATGAACTATTGGGATTTCATCAGGATAAAAAGCTTCTGCACAGCAGAGGAAACAATCAACAAATTAAAAGGCAGCCAGTGGAATGGGAGAAGATAGTTGCAAATAAAATATCTGATACAGGGTTAGTCTCCAAAGTCTATAAAGAACTTACCAAACTCAACACCCAAAAAACAAATAATCCAGTGAAGAAATGGACAGAAGACATGAATAGACATTTTTTTGAAAGAGGCCATATAGATGGCTAATAGACACATGAAAAGATGCTCAACATCACTCATAATCAGGGAAATACAAATCAAAACTACAATGAGATATTACTTCACACCTGTCAGAATAGCTAAAATTAACAACTTATGAAACAACAGATGTTGACAAGGATGTGGAGAAAGGGGAACCTTCTTGTGCTGCTGGTGGGAATGCAAACTGCTGCAGCCACTCTGGAAAACAGTATGGAGCTTCCTCAGAACGTTAAAACCCAGCAATTGCACTAGTAGGTATTTATACAAAGGATACAAAAATGCTGATTTATACAAAGGATACAAAAAAGGCTCTCAATGGAGCCTTTTTCAAGGGCTCCTTTTTACAGTCTCTTATTTTATGAAATCCTAGACTGGAACAGAACAGTGTCCTGATGTTTACAGTGTTCCCCAGAGGGGACAGAAGTAGCCAAGAAGCTAGCCAACTGGGAGAGGTCTGACGAGCGGGAGGAGGATAATGCAAACTGACCAATGTGAAGCCGACTGCAGGACGGTATGGGGAAGCAGATGCCTCTACACCAGATATGACAGAGCCAGGGGACCGGGAACTAAGCACGGGTGGTGCGATTTCCCGGGCGAATGATCCAGCAGTGGACCATAGGACCAAAAGCAGAGGCCCCTCCCACCACAGTCTAGATGACACAAAAACTATGGCCCAGCTTTGGTCACTTCTGGAAAAGAGAGAAGAGAAGAAGACAGAGAAGGTGGAGAGCTTTGAATTGGCAAAATATTTACCCAAAAGATACTGAAGGGAAAAAGCAGTGGGAAGAAAATAAGTGATTGGATTACCTGGAAGTACGTTAGGTTTTCTTTCATATGCAGGAGTGGACATTCAGATTAATTTCATTTACTGAGAAATGAATTTCCATTATTCTGCCCTTAAGTTTCTAAAAGGAGTTGTACTGCTTCTGTTTTACTTGTGTCTAAATTGTAGAGTTAGAGCACATTAAAAAAATGGCATATTCTATTGTGTGTGCATTTTAAAAAACTGATTTAAATCAAGCATTGTGGAGTTCAAAATATATTTAAAATGGGTTCTTTCCAGAATTACAGAATCACTGAGAAGAATACCGATGTTTATCTACTCAAAGGCTACCAAGGTTCTGCCACGCAAATCCTTTCCGGAAGAAGGTAGCTCCTTAAGAAAAGTGTGTAGGATTAGCTCATCTGGCATCTCTGGGAAAGAGCTGCTTGGTTTATTCTGCATGCTCAGTGATGCGCTCTTCCTGGGAAGCATTTGAAAAATTGTCATTGAGGGAATAAGTAGTAGCCCTTTAAACAGAATAGTTGAGATTCATGAATTTGGCTGTTGTTGATTTGCAGCATTTAAAATATATCCCCTATAGATTTACTTTTATGGCAAAGCCGTAACTTCAGTTCTATCCAATTCTGTTTTTTTTAGACCTGCACTGTTGTGGCTAAACTTGACAGGAGAAAAGCACATGATTCATTTCATAACAGGACCCAAATGTTGGGGGGCTCTTAAAGCTGCTAAGAGGAGCCCCACTGGTCCTCCTGCTGTATCTCCCCACAGATCGCCCTCATACGTTCTTCGCCCTTGTTATGGATGAACCCTCTGTGCTCTTGCTGAAAGTTGGCCCATTCTCTGAGCTCCAGGCACCACCTCCTCTATCCTACTCAGGACACATTTCAGTGGTTCCTTCCTCGTGCTAAGCATTATCAAATTTTACCTCTCACCTGGCTCATTCTCAACAGTCTGAAAACGTGCCGTTACCTCTCCCTTCTTTTTCTTTTTTACATCTCCCTTCTTAAAAACAAAACAGAACAAAGCAAGAGAAAAAGAATTTTGTGATCCCATTTCCCATACTAGTTCCATTTCCAGTTTTGTCTCCCCCTTTTAGCAAAACTTGTCAAAATTTTTCTATACTGGTGTTTGTGATACAACTTTTGTGTTTAGCTTTACCTCTAAAGTGTTGGGAAGCTATTGAATACAATATTAATCTTCCTTTGTGAATTTAGGTTATCATGTTGAACAGTACAAGAATGCCTTTAAGGCACTTTGAGGGAATTTGTGTCCTATAAATTTGGCCACAGACTCCTGCACTTTGAGTTGTCAACTTTGTATAGTTTTTCTCCAAAATTCTTCACCAGGTGTTGCATCACCCATCATTAATTTGTTTGCCTCTGTAGTCTCAGTATCTTCATTACTATTTTTAATTTTTTACTTGAACTGGCTGTAGCTACAAATGAAGATACTGAGACATGGTAAACTTCTGTGTAAAGAATGAGTCAATATGCTATGAATGAGATCCTGAAAAGGACAAAATTCTTTTTCTTCTTCTTTTGTTTTTTAATGGTTTTTAAGAATCAAATTAAAAAAAATTTTTTAAAATGTTTTCCTATGTTGAGAGAGAGAAAGAGAGAGCAAATAGGGAAGGAGCAGAGAGAGAGGAAGAGAGAGAATTCCAAGCAGCTCTGCATTGTCAGCACACCAGTGAGCCAGCCAGGTGCCTCAAGAATGAAATTTTTTTGGGTTCTAGGATATGTGATCTACAATTGGGTGAGATGTTATTGTAAACATTTTTTAGAGCTTAGTATTCTGCCATAATAAGCATTCAGTAAGAATTTATTGAATGGATGCACATATTTCCCAACACAGAGAGCAGCCAAGATTTCTGAATTTTCTATTTATGCATTTTTAGCATATTTCTCAAACTATGACAAAACTGTTTTTCCTGACTATCCAACCATCACATTTTATTCCTACTCACTGGTACAACAGCAGTAAGCTTTATTGATTACTCTAGTAGTGCAGCCAAGAAATAGAGATCTTAAATCAAGGGCAGTTGTATTTCTTAATAGCTCTTCCATTCAGTACCTTATTTCCATTCCTACTGTCTCAACTTATTTCAATCCGTATGATATCCTGTCCAGGTAATAAATTTTTAATGGTTTCTTTTTTGATCGCACTTTAGCCTTATAGTCAAACGGCCCCAACTTGCCGTAACCTGCTTTTTAAAACCTAAAAATCCATTACTTTAACTTTTCCTCTGATCAGCAGTTCTTTCTTTCACGTTTTTGAGCACTTATATGTTAGGCCCTAGGCTAAGCATTTTGCATGCCTTGCTTCATTTTATCCTCATAATAATTCCATTAAATAATTATCAATATTACCTGACTTTAAGGCTTAGAAGGGAAGGCGTAGAGGAGTAAGTTGCTTGGGATCCAAGAACTGGTAAGTGGCAAAACTGATTCAGACTCATGGCCAACTCATTCCAGAGCATGCGTTCTTAACCATGGTGCCTCTACTCATTCCCCCCATATTAACCTGCTCATGAGCCCCTGAAAAATTTTCAGATTTTGGCCTTCCTTTTTTGGCATATGATGGTGTCCCCGCATTTCTTCTTTTTCTAAATCTTACCTTTCATGATCAATTATCCTTTCTGACTGACTTCCTTTTGGATTTCTATTCTGGGTGAAATGTCTTTCTTTTGAAATCTTTCAGTGCAAGGATGAGATACTGCTTTATCAGGGTATTTTGTATTTGTGTTTCCCTGGATGTTCTAAGATATTTCCCCAAAGGTCAAAGACAAACATAATGCATCTAAACAGACATTTTCTTATTGTTTCTTGGCAGATGGTATTGGAGATGGCGGGTTTATAAATTCAGACTCATGGTTCATATGGAACAATGATTCCCAGTGAAGACAAGGATTTCTTCCCATGGTTGCTCCTTACTTATATTTACTCATATTTAGAGAGTAAAAAAAAAAATTAAAAAGGGGGAAAACACAATTCTCATTATCTTTCCTCTCTAGAGAGGTCTCCAGAAATAAACAACTGAATTGATAAATCCTTGTGGAGAACGTTATATTTCAGTGGCCAAGGTATGGGCAAAAGGGACCAAGCAGAACAAAGTGGACTAGTATGCACCATATATTCTGATATTCACAGTAAATACTGATGTCCAGCAGACTTATGTTTTATTCTTGGCTATGCATCTAAATTGATGGGCAAATTTGGGCAAGTCACTTCATCTTGCTGGATGTGAGGTTTCCTCCAATGTTGGGAGAGGAGACAGTACTAGCTCTTGTAATGTTATTTGATTCTGGGTGGAAGATAAAATGTTAATGAAAATATTTGAAAGTTCATCTTTCAAGGGGAAGTACTAGGAAGAGAAGATACATGAAGAAAAATAGGGAAGAAATATTGAATGAAATTGAGAAGTAGAGAATGAATACAGTTAAATAGTGATTGGGAGGAGACAGAGGAACTTCTAGTTGCCTGCTTATTATTTATTTCTTCCTCTCCCTTTCATAATGGAATCCTGCCTCCCTTTTTTTGTGGTGACGATGTGTTCAGTACTGGAAGATGAGATGACAGGCCTCAACAATAATGGTACTTCTATTTCCTGTGTTCCCTGCTTCCTTGGCAGTTAGGCGGGCTATGTGACCAAATACCCACCAATGAGATCTAAGAAGTAGAAGTCTTCTTGGGGAATTTCTGGAAAAGATATTGCTTTCCTGATAAAAAGGGAAAAATGGAGCTTCATGTCAGTTTTTCTTTTCTTCCTGCTTTGAACATGGAGTTAATATCAGGTGCTACAGGGATGTCTGGGTGGCTCAGTCAGTTAAGCATCCAACTCGTGGTTTCGGATCAGGTCATGATCTCATGGTTTGTGAATTTGAGCCCCACATCTGGCTCTATGCTGATGGTGAGGGGCCTGCTTGGGATTCTCCCTCCCTCTCTCTCTTTCTCTCAAAATAAATAAATAAATAAAATTAACAAAAAATTACTTAAAAAATGATCTGATGCTACAGTCGTCATCTTTGCATTCATCAGGAGATAAGTGTTTAACACAATAACCAATGCACAAAAGATGGTGGAGTGAAAGATATAGCCTAGGATCCTAATGGAATGGCTAAACAGCTGATCCAGTGCCAGCAAGCACTTACTTCTGGATAGTGTTCATCTGAGAAAAACAAACTCTCATTTGTTTAAGCCACTGTTGCTTGGTCCTTCTCTTTGCGGCACCTAGAATGCATTTCGAATACAGAGGGGATTTATGTAAATAATGATACAGACTCCCTTCCCTGGAGGGGAGTAGGAGAACTATGAGCGTAGGCAGGTAAAGGAAGGTAGGAAAATGAAAATGATTGCCAACAGGTGAAGGCAAAGTGTGCGTTTAGGGTGAAGGCTCCAGAAATGACCTTAAAAGTTAGGATAGATAAGTGTGACAATGAAAAGAACAAATGAGGCATGGAAACAGGGAGTTCTGTGAGTCCTATTTGAAACAAAAAAAATGATGTAATATGAAGAGGAACTTTAACAGGAGATCAGCCTCCATGTAGGCTTCCTCTGGAATATTTCTATGACAACTTTTGTTAACAGTCTTGTGTTCGCAGAAGGCATTATTTTAGGTATTTATAAAAGCATACCCTTGAATCAGACAAACCCAAACTGAAAATGTTTTACATAACAACATTCTTCAAAATTCATGTCATTGTCTTCAAATTAAAGGAGACTACAGAGCTGTGGTTGGTGAATGCAAGGTGTGATCCTGGATTGGAGCTTGGATTAGAAAAAAAATAATTTTTTCTTTACAGAAAAATTAGGACAGTTGATGAAATATGAATATGGACTTTATAGTATGATTTTATCAATGTTAGATTTTTCTGAATTTAATCATCATATGGTGGCTAAGAAAATGTAATTCTTAGGAGATACAGCTTGAAGCATTTAGGAATGAAGGATCATGATGTCTGCAACTTATTCTCAAATCATTCAGCAAGAAAAAAAATGTGTAAGTTTGTATGATTGGTGAGAGACAGAAAGCAAGTGTGGGACAACATTAGCAACAGGTGGTCCAGGTGAAAGGTATGTGGGTGTTTGTCTACCACTTTTGTAATATCTTACAGGTTTAAAATTTTTCAACATAAAATTTAAAAAAGTTTAGTAAATATGTAATCTATTAAACCTACTATAGCTGAAAAGCTTTGTAAAGTTTCCAGGTTTTAAAAGTTTTATTATTTGAAAAATATTTAACCTCTCCTCTATCTGGTGTATGGGCACATAACCCACACAATTTTTGAATAAACATGAAGTTATCTGGACACTATCTATGTATGTGTGTGTGTAATATATGTACACTGTAAGATTTCTGAGAATTATGTGTGTGAGACACAAATAGCTTTAAATGCCAGACATATTATTTATAAGAGATGTCCTTCCATATTATCTGTGTGTTCATGACTTGGAGTTTGTAGTTATTCCCCCTATCTTTAACCCAAAGGACAATTTCAAAGGCATTTATAGGCTATGAGAGTTGCACAAGATTTTATCTGATGTGACATAGATGTCTCAAGGTACAGAGTAGGGATATTATACCTGAGGGGGAAATACAATAAGCAAGACTCTGAATATCATTAAGGGTCTGCTTCAGGCACCACTGACTATTGACTGACTGCATGTCCACAGGCTACAGGTTAAATGCCATTGCTTCCTTTTTAGAATTTCCAGGATGGCTATTATTTTGTTAATAACATCTGTCATGGACTTAATTTTAATGCTTTTCCATATAACTACTTATTATTCAGAAAAATCAAAGAGGTTTATTTAAATTTGAATACTGTATTTTCCTGCTTTTGCCTTTTCTTGGAATTATCACAACCTCAGACAATAGCAGTCCTCAAGACTCGCTCCACACACCAGCACCACACATCCTCAGTGTAGGCTAAGTGTGGCTGCTGCAGGGCAGGGAGAGTTATTCTTGGGAGTTCCCAGTTATGCCATTGTGGATTTTTTGTGCAGGTTTCATAACTTCTCAATTTCCTCTTCTAGAACACAGGGGTCAGTAAATCTTCCTTCCAGGTTTTTTGGTATGATTAGATGAAGCTAATGGATGTGAAAGAGTCTCTCACTGCCTTTCACAGAGATCACATGTAGTACGTGCGAATTTCCCTTCTACGTCCATTGTTTTTAATTTCTAGAGTATTTCTATTGTGAGAAAGAGAGAGCATGCGTGAGCATGAGTAGGGGAGGGGCAGAGAGAGAATCGTAAGCAGACCCCATCCAGCACAGAGGCAGACACTGGGCTCCATCTTACGACTGTGAAATCATGATCAGAGCCAAAATCAAGAGTTGGATGCTTAACTGCCTGAGCCACCCAGGCATCCCATGAATATATTTAATAGAATCCATTCCCTCTAATCAATCACTGACCCATGAAATTGTAAGCATAATGGGTTGAATATTGGCTGAGATGCTAAGAGTCACATGTAGCCCACTTTGATGCTAAGACCCCCTCTGATACCAAGTAGATATTGCCTATACCTCTCTCTTCTTACTGATGTCTACTGAGAATTAGTTAATATTCTCCTTAATCTTTTGTAGGGCACCCTCACCCTCAAACCTTTCATGATTGATTTCTAATGAACATAGCTATCTGTGGGTACTTATTTGTGTTGTTGACTGCCTGACTTCCTATTTCTGTCTAAATTGCCATCTCAGATTAAGCTGAAGCCTATACTGGGAGATGGTTGCTAATTCAGGTCACCAGGTTAAGCAGTGAGGAAGAATTCATCTTCTTTGGTCATATTCTAGTATGGTTTTTGCCAGCTGGGGTCTCTCTGAGTGTCTGCCTGCTGACCTGCCCATCTGTACCCAGCTCATTAGACCAATAAATGGGTTGGATGCTCATCTGTGGCAGGTAAGGGGAAGCACCATTCCTCCAGAATTGAATTATTAAGTAGAGAAGCTGTAGATTATATGGTCATTTTCCTACATATTCTTCTCTCCTTTAAAAGAAAATTCCTTTAGCTTCTCTCTGACCCTTAAAATTCCTTTTGCCTTTTCTCACCTTTCAGGGATAAAGGAATGGCTTTCTCTCTGCCCTCACTTCCCACCTGTGATCCTTTAGCAAGGGCTGGTGACTCTCTTTATAGCTATCCTGAATGTGCCAATGTCTTCTCCTCTTGGCTTTTTTCTTTCCTTATAGGGTCAGCCACTGTCTTTTCTTAGCTGTAGTTGTCTCTCACTTGGACTTCCTGCTTCTCTTTTCAACCTGTTCTCCATATAGCAGCCAGAGGGATCTTTCAAAAATAAATCACATCACAAAAATATCCTCTTTCAAAACTTATAATGTCACCCCATTGTTCTTAGGATAAAAATCCAAACTTTCTATCCTCCCCTTCTGACCTTACTTGAGTGAACCTTTCCTATTCACTGATTTGGTTTCTTTCCATTTTTCCTGCTTCACTTAATTTCATCCGTATTGACTGTCCTCTAGATGGGCTGTTTGTTCTTACTTTAGGGTCTTTGAGTTAGCTGTTCCAACAACCTGGATGCCTGGACTGTTCTTCCCCCGGGTCATGGCTGATTATTCCTCATTATTCAGGTCTCAGCATAAATATCCCTGCCTTACAAAAACTGGGGTCACCTATCTCAAGTCCCTCCACATTCCTAGCTGGTTACTCTCCTATTACACTATTGGTTCCCTCCCCGCCCTTCTTCTTCACAACACTTATCTCTATCAGGGACATTTCATTTATTAGTTTATTTTTTTGTTATTTGAATATTGCTCCCAGAATATAAATTCTCATAGGCAAGGGATCTTTCTTGTTTTGTCCACCATTAATTTCTGATGCCTGTATCAGTGCTAGACATATTGCAAGAACTCAAAAAAATATTAGTCAAAGGAAAGGAAGAATGAATAATTGCCTATGAATTTGAAACATTTGGAATAGTATTTTAAAATGGTGGTGCCTTGAAGATCTCTTTAAAGGCTGTGGCCTGGGCTTTTCTTCCAGACTCTGACTTGAGCTAGTTAGGGTCCAATTTCTATAAATATTCTCCAAACACATCCTGGGACTGATGTTAGTGTAGTTGGCCATGAAGTCTTTGTTTCCTCAAAGGACATGAGGCCCTTTACCAGACCTATAGCAACTCTAGGGACCACAGATTTTTGTCTATGAAACAACTAGATAAAGGAAACTTAGTTGTATTTTTGGGGCAAGGGGAGGAAAGGAAGAGAAAATTAAGGGAAGAAAGAGATGCAAAGAGAAATATTTAAAATTAAGACTAGCTCTTCAGTATAGCTAGTGGTGGAATAACACCATGTTTACTCCAGCTGTATTCTGTCATCCCATGATAGTAAAAATCCTAAAGACAGATTGGATTTTAGATTTAGAATCTAGAATATATATCTGTAAGTGAACAAATAATATAATCACTATAATCAAGTGAACAAAAATCAATTTTCCTATATTAGCTAGGTTTTCATGAATTGACAAATTGGCATGGAATTTACTTTTTTAAGGAAAACCATAAACAGAACTTTGTGCATTCTATACGTGTGGAATTCTTCGCTCACCACTGTAAACCCTAAATAGTACATCAATATTGCAACTCTGGAATGTATGTGATTTTTTGAGTCTGTTATTTTTTAAAAATGTTTATATATTTATTTGGAAAGAGAGTGAGAGAGCACATGTGCATGAGTGGGGGAGAGGCAGAGAGAGAGAGAGTGAGGGAGAGAGAAAATCCCAAGCAGGCTCCACCCTCATCATGGAGCCCAATGTGGTGCTCTATCTCATGACCATGAAGTCATGACCTGAGCCAAAATCAAGAGTCGGGCATGCAACCTACTGAGCCACCCAGGTGCCCTCTGTGTTATTTTTAAGAGTTAATATATTTTCCAAATATGCATTTAATTTACACCAGAAAGTAATTTATCCAGTGGAAGGATTTGTTCAGCTGAAAGCAAATGCCTTGTTTTTTTTTGGTAAATGTATTGAAACTACTTTTTAGTTTTCTATGACTAGTAGTTGTAACATTTCTAATCATATTAGAAGCCATTAGCAATGGTTTTTACATAATGTTTACAATATTTCCCCAAAGAGCCCATTTTCAGTCATGTGTCTCTTTTTAGCACCATGATCTAACCAACTAAGCTAACTGGCCAACTCACTCATGTAGCTCCTTTAGTTTAATGCTTGAGTTAATAGTAACTTGCAGGAATACTATAATATGCTATTATTTTGAAGATGTTCTGGACAAGCTACTTTTCTAGATATCATGACCATGAATGTGCAATTTTTAGGGAGATTAGAAGTATGCTGAGGGTCAAGGGCCTCTCTGATGCATGGTCAGTATTTGTGCCATAAACTTTCAGCACCATTTCACCCCATTCTTACTGTGCCCTTCATCAAGGAAACTTTAAGAAATAATGAATGTACACTTGGGCCTAAAACTTATCACAAGTAGTGTTATCGATTAAAACATGAACATATTAAAGCAAAGGGTAAAATTATATCTTACAGATATTATGCCTTGGCCCTATGAACACAATATTTTAAGTTACTTATATAAATACTGTTTTTCCACTATGGTGAGGTCACTGAGTATTGTGAGTTGCTGAGTAAAATCCCTGAAGTTTGTTTACTGATACTTTCTTAGTAACAGCTTTGTGCTGCCAAGTTACTCATTGATTAAAGAGTAGAGATTGTACTTCTAGATAGTACCCTCCATTTGATTCAAATAAACACTGTGGCCACCTATTGTTCATTATCGTATGTACTTTTGTTAACAATGTTTTCTATTATGTTTTGTCTTCTGACTTATTTTCAAATTGGATCCCAAACTTTATGCAGTTAAAGAAAACAGTGAGAAAATAACACATGAAAAACAAGAAACATGTAAATACAGGCACAGAGTGGATCACAAGAGTTTTGGGAACTAGAAGTAGAGATAATAGTTGGATTTTTGTGGAGCGCAATGTCACAAAAGGCCAATATTATCATATTCAGTGTAGTAGACAAAAAGTTTGTCTTGTATTCCACACATATTTTGTGTATTTTATAGGTACTAGACAGGGAGAAAATACATTAAAAATGTATCAAGGTCCTATGAAAACAATGTAAAACCCAGCAGCTAACTTGACTTGGTCACAGTCTTCTCTAGTGACTTGAGTGCAGTGGACACTTCCTTTAAGGGTTGTTTTCAACGGCTCAGTGATCTAGAAACCACTTTTGGTAAGCTGCTGGGATAACTTCCTAAAAGATAAATCTCTTTATATCATTCTGTGCATATATGACGAAGTCCATTGTTGAGCGTGGTTTACAAAGACTACATAATCTGGTTCCAAAGATCTTCTAGCTTCTCTAACTCCAAGCACTTGCTTTAGCCCTATTTCTTAAGCCACCCAAACTTCCCATCATTTCCTAAACCTGCCATGCCATTTCCTGCCCGCACTCTACCTGTTCCTGCCAGTGCTTTCTCTTTTTTTCCCCCAGGAAACAGTAAGTGGTAGATCTGAATTGAGTTCAGATTGCTTGATCAGTTTGCTTATCTGTAAATGGGAATAAAAATATTTGTCCTATAAAATGAGAGATAACATACCATAATTAAGTATCATGACTTTGGTGCTTGTATGATGAGTGGAAAGAACTCAGACGTGGGTGCCAGATAAACCCGAGTTCAAGTTCTAAATTAAGCACTTAAGAGCTGGTGATCTTAGCAAGTTTCTAAATCTGAGGCAGTCCCTCATGTAGAGAGAGGAGAATACATTACCCTTCAAGGTTCATGTGAGGATTTAATTAGACAACACCCTGACGTGTTTATCTTCAACCAGAACTTCAATAATGTAACTGACTCTAATTACAACTTCAGCAATATAAGTAATTCATGTTAATAATCAGAATATGGTAGCTTTGGTCTAGTACATTTTGTGTATCTAAGACAGCACATTATAATATATATTAAACTTTTGCAACAATTACCCTGGAATAAATTTACAAGTAGTGTAGATTCCTGGAGACTGATTGGAGGATGTGTGATAGCACAGCTTCTGGTGGAGGAGAGCATCATGTCAGACCACTCTTTGTTCCTTCCTAATATTTATCAGAAACTCTATTGTTTTACAGATTCTTATTTTTTTAAGCTTATTTATTTATTTTGAGACAGACAGAGAGAGAGAGAGAGAGAGAGAGAGAGAAGGGGAGGGATAGAGAGAGGGCTCGATCCCATGAACCAAACCCATCATGATCTGAGCTGAAACCAAGAGTCTGATGCTTAATGGACTGAGCCACCCAGGTGCCCCTCACATATTCTGGAAGAAAGATAATAGATGGACACAATGATTTGCGATTTTTCACAATCTGAATAAAACTTTTATGTTTTGGTGTTTTCATCTATAATAATGTACAATATTATAATATTGTGTTGTTAGAACAGGAAAAGAAAGCATACAGTAAAATGTAGGGAAGAGAGATTAAAAATAAAAATTACAGAAAAGGTAGGTGTAAGTGAAATAAGAGAAACCAGTTTGGGCAACAGAATGAAAGAGTGGAAGGAGATGGTACCAGAAAGAATATAAGATTTGTGTCATGATATTTGAATTAGGATCCAAATAGGATGGGCACATTTTCATGTGACTTAAAAAACAACAAAACCACCAAATGATATTCCTTTGATAAAGTGAATAACCCTACCCACCATTATTTAAGTTGTGAATATTCTGATTTTTCTTTAGAATTTTCTTGAAAGTGAAAATAAATAAGTACTGAAGGACTCAGAGCACTGAGGTCTTCCCCAACCTATAGAGGTGAGTAAGCATGTGTGATGTCCTTAAAGCAGTTTTTTTTGAACTTGGGGGGAACCAAATGGGAGGATGAAGCACCCTGTCAACTTGGAATCCAAAACTCCATTGGGGAAGGGGGAAGGCGAAAATCACTGAGGGAGCTTGGGGGATTACCCAAAGAGAGGTGATTTCTTGTCCCAAATCCAAATATGCAGTCCAAGGAAAGGGCAAGTCTCTAGCAGAAGCCATGTGCCCTGAGTGATGTGAGGGGCCGGGGGAGCTGTGGCACAGAGGTAAGTCAGAACAGGGTCTGAATCAACCTCAAATCGCCCCAGGGTTCCTGGCAGATGAAGGACATTTGAGGATTTCTTATGCTGTTCCGAGAAGGCTGGCTATGAGCAGACAGTCAATGTAGGTGGGCATTGTTGCTGGGTGAGAAGCATGTGGATTATCTGGTAGCTGGAGAACATGAAAGTGTTTGAGTGCTTTGGTGAGTGCTGATGCCAAAATCCAACAGAGGAGCTAAACCTCACACAGGACTGACGAAGTTACTGTAGATGTTCATCTCTCCACCTGTCCTCCACTTTCATGTTTCAGAAGCTGCCTCTGAGCCTAGATGCTATTGGGCAGAAGGGGAAAATGGGTGGAGTGGATAAGAATTCTTAGGTGATTAAGATTGTATCTTTAAAAAAATTTTATTTTAATGTTTATTTAATTTTGAGAGAGAGAGAGACAGAGAGACAGACAGAAGGTGAGTGGCGGAGGGCCAGAGAGGGAGGTAGGGAGAGAGAATCCCAAGCAGGCTTTACACTGTCAGCACAGAGCCCAAGGCAGGGCTTGAACTCACGAACCATGAAATCATGACCTGAGCCAAAGTTGGACGCTTGCTTAACTGACAGAGCCACCTAGGTGCCCTTAAAGTTCCTGATTTTTAAACCAAGCTACTTTGAATTAGCAAATTTAAATGTTTATCATTTTATGTAGGAGTCATGAGCTCTGAGTTTAGTCACAGAAACAAAATTTCACTTTTATGCATCTGAGATTTGTGGCCTAAAAATAAAAATTTGTGTATTATACACTATGTCTGATTTTGATATACTTAATATTAATGATCGGACAAAGCTATTATTCTGTGTGTGTGTGTGTGTGTGTCTGTGTGTGTGTACGTGTGTGTGTGTGTAATAGTTTACAACCTTTCCCTGCACCCTTAAATTTTATGACCAGAATGTTGGCATTGCCTTTTAACCTTCTTCTCTGAACTTCTCCCCTACCCTGTGTTTTCTGAGGGGAAAAAAACGCGAGAGGTGAATTTTCCTGAAAAAAGTAGACTAGAAAACACATTTTGTGCCCAAGGAGACCGTGTGGCAGAGGAGTGTGCTATGTCAGGAGTGTGTTAGGAATGAGGGTTGAGTGATGGGGGGCAGGAGACTGAAGGGAGGCCATGCAGTCTTGCATCCAAGAAAGAAATCTGGGGAGAGGAGTCAAAAAGTTCTTGGAGATTGAAGAGTAATAGAGAAGAGAGGCCATGGGACTTCAGTAGGATTCGTGTAGATTGCATAAAATGGAGGAGTCTAAATTTTTCGGAGGCATGAATAAAGGGAACGCCCTTGTTCTGTACGGGTGTCATTAAATGTGAACCCATTCTGGGATTGGATCACATATAATAAAGTTTACGCTGGTACTAACACCACCACCAACACATGAATGCCTCTGTTAGTTCCTTATCCTGCCTCTACGTCACAGACTGCTGGGTGATTTCACTGAATTCTTTAATGTCTTAAAACTTACTGCCCATCTGCAAACACTACTTATATTTATTCCATATGACGTGGCATCATTCTTGCTTTCATTCCTCCACAACACACTGCCTTGTCAGGTTCCATTCTTCTTGATCACTACCACATTCACTCCTCAGTTATCTGTTCAGGTATTCATCATAGCTGTACCATAAGCAAAATGTGGAGGGGATTTAATCAGGACAAAACATTTGGCCTTGACCTATCTGTTCACATCTTAAGTTGATAATTCTAGCCTGTGTCTATTTGTATCCATCTTATACAACAGGCATTAAAGCTGTCATAGGTTGTAAACTCCTAGAGAGAAGGGAATGAGTCTGTTTAATTTCTTCATGCAGCTCCTCCTAGGTAATGACTACAATGGACCATGAGAATAATATTGAAGCCACTGTATATTACCAGCATAGAAACTTTGAAAAAGATGCCTAAGAGCCAGGAGAATGACAAAAAGATCTGTACAGATTTTTTGCCACTAAAGTGGATTTGATGGACAAATGATTTGCTCCATTATTTCAGGTCAACACTGGGGGTGAATGCTCAGTTGCTGAGAAAAGTTATGGGGTTTCAACAAATAAAAACAATCCCTCTTTCCAGGGAGCCTGCACTGTTGTGCTGTGGGCACTCAAGATCGGGGGTAAGGGCTGCAGGCAGAAGGGAAGAAACGAAAATCTAAATTTAACTTAGCTAAACTAGCCAGCTGTCCTGATTTTACCACAAAGAGGGAGGTTAAGTGGAGGTTAGGAGAATCGAACAGAAAGCATGACCGATGACGTCTTCTTGTCCAAGCTGGAAACGTGTGAGAAAGTAGAAACATTTATAAACCATGAAGCAGTTTTGCGGTGTCCAATAAATCAGCCACAACCAGGAGAGCAAATCTTCTGGACCATTGAAAATGAGTCAAACATTTCTAGCCTGCGCTGGGAAAAGCCTATTAAAATATCCAAAGGCTGGGGGTGAGCAGGAAGATGAGGGCAGAGGCTGAAAAGGAAAGACAAGGATCAGAGGTTTTGCGAGTGACCGAGGTAGTGGTGCCAGTTGTGTTCTGTCTCAGAAGCTAGTGCCTGATGCACCCGAGAGCTTAATCGGTTCTTTCCCTTAATTTATACCTGCACCATGGAACCTGGACAAAAGCTTTATCAAAACAGCTTTGTGTGGTAATTTACATGATTTCTCTCAGATCCAGGCATGCACATCTCACGTCCATCAGCATGTTTTATCCTATAACATTTCAATTTCGAATCTATGAAGTAAGATTTATCTGCTTGAATGGCTACAACACAGGAACCTGTAGGGTGATAATTCCCTTATACCGTGAGGATCAGATGGGGGCACCATCTTACTAAATGCTTCAAAAATGAGCCAGAATGTCCGTGAATGCAGGTAGCTGCAGAATGGATTGTGCATATGTGATCTGTCGAAAACCTGTTTAATAGGGAACTATCCTTCATGAAGGTCCTAACTCATGAGGGGGGATATTAAGGATAAGAGGTGGGTAGAACTAAGAATTCTGGTTGCAAGATGTGCGACCAAGAGACGAGAGTTTCTCTTTGTGTGTGTTTCGTCACGACGTATGGTGAGTCTGAGGAATAGAGAGAATGGTTAGGATGTAAAGGGAGAAATCAGGTGGTAGTGAGGGTGCAGAAGAGCTTGTCGATTAGAATTAGAAATCGATATCTGGGCCTCTTGGAAGTCAGGGAAGGAAATGCTGCTGATTCCACTTGGCACTAAGCAGCCTGAATGTGGGGGAGATGAAAAAGAGGAGAAACTGAGCACGCAGCAGGATCAATGCCTGAAGGAGGTGGGAAAGTGGCCAAGGAGACGTGTTCAGTGTCGGCATACCCACTTCATCTCAATGCAAAGCCTGCCTCCCCCCACAGGATAAAGAGGAAATCAGCCTGGCATGGTAACAGACAGCTTATTACCAGTGTGGGATGTATTTGCCACCAAATCATGAATCGTTAATGCCTTTGGGCAGCTTCGCACAGCAGTGAGGATGCGTTGCATTGCTTCTCTACGTGTCTCTGCCATCTCCTTGAAGTTGGGAGACGTGTGGCTACCATCTCAGGGAATTGTGTGTGTGTGCTGAGGCAGGGCGAGGGAGGAAGGAGCAAGTTAGGGTGACTCTATTCAGTATGAACACGGTCTCAAATGTATCTCCCTTCTCTGGGCACCAGCCTCGGCACAGGCAGAATGACAGAAGACACAGTATTCTTTTTTGGGGGAGACGTGATGGGAGAGGTCATATGTGTAGGTATTTGGCAACCAAGCTATTTGGGGTTACCTGGAGAAAAGAAAGCATCTGTCTGAAACTAGAAGTGTCAGGAAGTGGGTTGCTTTGGTGGCTCAGTAGATTAAGTAGCTGACTCTTGATTTCAGCTCAGGTCACGATCTCACAGCTGTGAGTTCCAGCCTTGTGTCAAGCTTTGTGCTGACAGTGTGGAGATTCTCTCTCTCTCCCACTCTCTCTGGCCCACCCCTGCTGTTTTTTTTTTTTTTCTCTCTCTCAAAATAAATAAATAAACTTAAAAACAACAACAAAAAAAGAAGTGTTGGGCAGGTCCTGGTAGTTTACAAATTACTCCTGAGAAGTTGACAAAGTTTCTTCCATTGTGGCTTCACCTGACACCTGTATAGCAATCTTCAGCCTCAGGTTTCCTACAGCATATCAAGACTCCTCCACCTTAGATGGAACACCCCCAAGGGCCAGATTCAGTACCTGAGGAGTGTGGGATGGAAAGGGCTGTATCTTTTTTTTTTTTTAACTTTTTTTTTAACATTTATTTATTTTTGAGACAGAGAGAGACAGAGCATGAACAGGGGAGGGTCAGAGAGAGGGAGACACAGAATCTGAAACAGGCTCCAGGCTCTGAGCTGTCAGCACAGAGCCCGACGCGGGGCTGGAACTCACAGCCCTCACGGACGGCGAGATCATGACCTGAGCTGAAGTCGGCCGCTTAACCGACTGAGCCACCCAGGCGCCCCGAAAGGGCTGTATCTTTAAGGAAAATGTAGTTGTCTGAGGGATAGCATGGGAATATGGACTGGAGAGGGAATAGAGATAATGAAAACATCCACTGGATCTTAATCACTTGGAGATTTATAAAAGCCCCTTTCGTTAAAGTTCCTCTGGGCCTGACTGCAAGCATGGACTTGGAGAAGTGTGATCAGACCCTCTCTCCCTGCTCATTCTCTCACTGGCTGTGAGAATGATTTAAAATGTTTATCTACTAGGCAGGTATGTGAATAATGATTATACTAAGCTTAGTGTATTGGCAAAATCTTAATCTTTAAGGCTAGGATTTTGGGTGATGATAAATTTGTTTTAATAACACCATTGTAGGTTCTCTCTACTTTAAGGTGACATTCTACCCTTCTACATTTCCTGCCCTTCTTGCCCTACATATGAAATTGGAGGCCCATTTTTAAGAGTAAGTAAAGAATAATACAACTGATGACAAAAGGGAACACAGCTATATGGCCTCAGTTTCTTGCTATGTAAAAAATGAGGGTGTTGTACTCTATAAGTTTTTGACTTTCCCCTGAACTCAAAAGTCTGATTTTATGAGACTTAAATTAAAAAAGTACTTGAGAGACAGAAGATGAAACTGTCTAACTAGATAGTAATTCACTAAAGATTCAGATGCTGGAAACAGAAAAAAACTTACTATTTTTCTTTAAATATATTAGATAAGAATTAAGAGAAATGATTAGGGGACAGCAGTGTAATTAGATGTTTTAATCAATTAATTAGCTCATATAATTGGATGGCCTTTCAGTTCAAGTGCATATTCAATCCTCTAATAAAAACAAAAAAAAATTTAAATGTTAGTTGCCTTTTAAGAAGGGTGAATCTTGAGGCGCATGAGTGGCTCAGTCGGTGAAGCATCCAACTTTGCCTCAGGACATGATCTCGCAGTCTGTGGGTTTGAGCCTCGTGTTGGGCTCTGTGCTGACAGATCAGAGCCTGGAGCTTGCTTAGGATTCTGTGTCTCCCTGTCTCTTGGCCCCTCCCATGCTCATGCTCTGTGTCTCTCTGTCTCTCAATAATAAATAAATGTTAAAAAAAAATTAAAAAAAAAAGAAGGGTGAATCTTACTATTAAAGACTGTATCAGATTGTCTGCGTTCCTTTTTGTAGCTAATCATGTGGTGACATTTTGGTTCAACAGAGCACCCTGACCAAAGGTGGACCTGGAGTTGAGTTTGGAGACAGGGGCTCAGGCCAGAGAGCTGTGTGTGTGTGTGTGTGTGTGTGTGTGTGTGTGTGTGTGTTAAATGTTTATTTATTTGGGGGAGAGAGAGAGAGAGAGCACGCGCTCTTGCATGAGTGGGAGAGGGTCAGACAGACAGGAGAGAATCCCAAGCAGGCTCTATGCTATCAGAGCAGAGCCTGATGCAGGGCTTGATCCCATGACCCTGGGAATATGACCTGAGAGGAACAAAGAGTTGGATGCTTAACCGACTGAGCTCCCAGGTGCTCCTATGTTGTTCTTCACTATGGAGGAGAACTTGAGTTCCGGAGACAATATCAGGGAGGGGTGATAGGTTGAGGAGGAATGATGGAGAGAGAGAGGTAGAGAGAGGAACTGGTGTAGTTGTCAGAGGCAAGGCCTGGAGCATCCAGTGCAACGGCCCTGAGAGTCCTCCTCACAAAGGATAATCCTTGGAGGTTTTTTTCTTTCTTTCTTTTTTTTTTTGAGAATATTGATTATTAAAAAAAAGGATATATTCATTATTATGGGGGATTTAAGAAATAAGGTGACCCTAGTAAATTCAGGTAATATTGAAATAATTATAAAATGAATCTACTTAGCAAAAAAAAAAATCAAACAAATTACTATAAACTACAACTATTTAGCAGGAAAGTATCAGTTTCTTTTTAAAAATTTTTTTTTTTTTAACGTTTATTTTTGAGACAGAGAGAGACAGAGCATGAACGGGGGAGGGGCAGAGAAAGAGGGAGACACAGAACCGGAAGCAGGCTCCAGGCTCTGGGCCATCAGCCCAGAGCCCGACGCGAGGCTTGAACTCACTGACCGCGAGATCGTGACCTGAGCTGAAGTCGGACGCTTAACCGACTGAGCCACCCAGGCGCCCCGGAAAGTATCAGTTTCTAACACAAGTAACAGGAGACCTCACTTTATACTATGCTCTTTTTTTTTTTTTTAACTTGACTTCTAGCTTTGCTGTAACAGAGAACAAAACCTAAATTTGAAATATACATGACGTGCCAGCCCCTGCTTATCTTCAAAGACGGAGGAAGCTTTTGGTTGTTCTGATCAGGGTGATGGGTGAAGGTGCAAAAAGGATGAGACAGTATTGGATGACTATGTACAAGAAGTAGAGCTACTGAGGTTGTGGGGATATTGAGGGGAGAATATATCCAGGAGGAGGGGGAGGTAAACTGACATAGGAATGGAGTAAATATTTATTGGTACTTCTAATGTGTATAGTTCCATGTCATGAGATACAAACAAAAGTGCTTTCTAAGAAAAATCCTAAGATCAATACAAGTGGAGTCTAATTTTCTATTCATTCAAATTATTTACTTGTGTATCCTAATTCCTCAGTTGGGGGGCACTGAGAGATATACAAAGAGCAGATGGCACCAGCTCATAGGAGGAGAGCCATAAATAATGGGCATGGATTTCTTCAACTTCCCTGGGATGGGGAGGGCCTCACCTGGGGATGTGAAACCTGGTGTTGTTTGGATTTACTAGTTTTATGACTGTGGGATGGTCAATAGTTCTTTTTTGCTTAATCTCTGAAATGGAGAAATATCTGATTTGCCTGTAGGCCAATGGGCTAGATTAGAGGATCTGTTAAAATCCCCTTTAATTCTCAGATATTATGGTATTAGAAAATATTAGAACTGAATCATGTTTTGCTAGCATAGGCTTTTCAGGGAGACAGGCTTGGAATCAAATCTGTTTTGCAACAATTACTAGCGAATGGTGCCAGGCATACTACTTAATATTTCTCATTTTCTGTTTCTTCTTTTGCTAAATGAGAATATCTCTTTGTGTTTTTATAGGGGTAAAATCAGATAATGTTTATAAAGCACTTAGTACACAGTTCGTGGTTCATGGGAAATTCTCAATAAGTGGTAAATATAAAAACAACCACATCTATAACCACAATCATAGTCCTTGAAATCAAATGGTATGAATGCTTATAGTTTTTCAGACAAAACAAAGAACAAAAAAACACACCTAACTAGAATACCCAATTCCAAGCATTTCACTTTGCACTTCACTTTGCAAACAAGTTTGTCCTAATGTGCGAAATTATGCTTGCAAAACTATTTAGTTTTGTTCACAAATATTTAGTTCACAAATATAATCATGTCTTTCCTTGATGCAGATTATGATGATGTATTTGCACAGATCTGTTAATTTTCTTCCTATTCGAAACTTAAAAACATTATTCCAAACTCACAGCAAGAACAATAAAAAATTATTAGTAACCTTCAGAAACATAGGGAGGCATAATAGATACTTCTGTAGTGTGCACATTGGAAAGTTTATTCTCTCATCTTTTGGATATGGGTAAATATGCCAGTATTCTCTTTTTTTTATATACTAACGGTCGGTTCTGGAAAAACCCTTTCCTTTCTTCTTCTGAATGGTTTGACAAAAAAATATTAGAAGGTACGCCTGTCGTAGGACTTAAGGCAAAGCTCAGATGGTCTTGTAAGTATCCATTTGGAATTGAAAAGTGAGGACGTGGTGCATCTAAGTGGCTTAGTCGGTTGAGTGTCCGACTTTGGCTCAGGTCATGATCTCACGGTCTGTGAGTTTGAGCCCCATGTCGGGCTCTGTGCTGACAGCTTGGAGCCTAGAGCCTGCTTCAGATTCTGTGTCTCCCTCTCTCTCTCTGCATCACACTTTGTCTCTCTCTCCCTCTCAAAAATAAATAAACATTAAAAAAAGTTAAAAAAAAATGAGGACATTTCCAGCTGTGCCAGCTCTTGGCAAAATACTTCAGTGGATCAAGTTTATGTTTGGGCCTCTTCTATTTCCTATTTCCTCACTTGTTCTCCGTCTATCCAAAGTATTGAGTGATTGTTTTTGTTTAATGATACTGGTTAAGTAATAAGTAAAGCATTTGCTGATAAGGACTTAAGATACAATTCTTCCTGGGGATTGTTTTTTAACTTTTAATTTCAAAATATTATGGACTCAAAAGAAGTTGCAAAAATAGCACAGAGAAGTCCTATATACCCTTCACCCAGTTTCCCCAATGGTAAAATCTTGTATAATCATAGTACATTATCGAACTAATAAATCAACACTGGCATAATACAACCAACTAGACTATACACAGAGGAATTTTTATTATTTATTATTATTATTTTTTTAACATTTATTTATTTTTGAGAAGAGAGAGACAGAGCATGCATGGGGGAGGAGAGAGAAAGAGGGAGACACAGAATCTGAAACAGCTCCAGGCTCTGAGTTGTCAGTACAGAGCCCGACGCGGGGCTCAAACTCACAGACTGGGAGATCACAAACTGAGCCGAAGTCAGACGCTTAACCAACCGAGCCACCCAGGCGCCCCAAGACAGAGGAATTTTTAAAGAATTAGAAATTCTCAAGGGTCAAAGAAAACCTTTTTTATATCTAAATGTTGCCCCTGTCTGTGTGCACCTAGGTTTTTGCCCCTGTCTGTTTGGGAATCCTAGATTAACTTTCTGTCTTCTCCACTCTACCCCTTCAGAGCAGGGATCATGCTTTAGTCACCCCTTAGTCTTATTGCTTATTAAGGTCATTGGCATTCAAAAAGTATTTTTGGTTAACAAGGTGACTAATAATTGCTTAGGTCTTTATACACATTATCTCTCAGAATGTTCATGGTCTAGGGGAAAGACTATAGACTTGAAAAACATTCAAATCCTGGTATTTATTAGCTTGAGTCTTGTGACAAGGTACTGAATGTCCTTGGGTCTTGCCTTCCTCACGTATCTCATTACATCTACATAATAGAGTTGTTGTAAAATTCAAGGAGGTAATTTATGTAAAAAAGAAGCAAACATAAGGGCTTGGGATGTGGGTAGGGTAAAATATTTTATTGCCATTTTATAAACTAAGGGTCAATGATTTTATTGCCATTTTACAAACTAAGGCTCAGGGAAGGTCAGTCATTGCTGCAAATCTTAGAGCGGACACATAAAGTGCTGCTAAGCACCTTAGACCAGCAGCCTTCCATGATAGCACATTGTCTTTTCCAGGCCACTGGAAGAGTAGATTAAAAAAACAAAGAAAGAAAGAAACAAACAAACAAACAACAACCACCACAGGGAAGTTACAGAGATTTAAGATTTTGTCCTTATGTAGTTGTTAACTTCTTTTGCTATGTGCATAGGAAACCCTCTCTTAGTGGAGCTGGATGATGAGATAAACTAGAAGGTCAATCATGGGTGTGGGGTGCTATTTTAGAGGTCCCTGCCAAATGCCCGTCGTTCACCCTCCCCATTCCCTTGACACCCTATAGCGAGGAATGCTGCTTGCCAATCTGCATCAGATGTTTATATCCTCATCCCTTGCTGAAGGCATGGAGGGATGAGAAATTGGAGCCCTTAAGTATTCACAGTACATTGTCAAAATTTGTTTTTAAATCACAAATTAAACTTAATTTTTAAAATCACAAAATAAACTTAAATTTAAAAAGTTGGAGGGGGGTGCCTGGGTGGCTCAGTCAGTTAAGTATCTGACTTAGGCTCAGGTCTTGATCTCATGGCTTGTGAGTTCAAGCCCCATGTTGAGCTCTGTGCCGACAGCTCAGAGCCTGGAGCCTGCTTCAGATTCTGTGTGTGTGTGTGTGTGTGTGTGTGTGTGTGTGTGTCTCTCTCTCTCTCTGCCCCTCCCCTACTCACGTTCTGTCTCTCAAAAATAAATAAACATTTAAAAAAAGTTGGAGGGTTTTGACATCATCATCATCTACTTTTATTTTCTGCTCATGAAATAATTTTTTTTAACAAAAGAGAATATGTAAACATGGAAATTTTTTACTAACCTGAATTGGCTGGAAACACATTAGCCAAAGTTGCTTTTCAACTTGCTCTGATCATCTTTTTTTTTTTTTTTTAAAGTTTATTTATTATTTATTTTGAGAGAGAGGGTGCACAGGAGGGGCAGAGCAAGAGAGGAAGAGAGACAGAGAATCCCAAGTAGGCTCCACATTGTCAATACAGAGCCCAAAGTGGGGCTCAAAGTCATGAAACGTGAGATTATGAGCTGAGCCAAAACCAAGAGCTGGACACTTAACAGACTGAGCCACTCAGGCAACCCTGCCCTCAACACCTTTTACATACCCTTGAATTCCTCATATTAGAATGTCTAATTCTAATTGGAAGTATCTTTTTGGCCTATTTAATCTATTCATTTCATTGAAATGGAATAGGAGATGGTAAAATATGTTATTGATTTATGAGGCTGTTGGCTACAAATGTCAAAAACTCGGGTAGCTTAAATACTTGGATTACAGTGAGAAACATTCCATTTTTGGTGGTGGTTTGCAATTTGTTTTTTGGTCCTCTAATTAATAAAATGGGTAATGGGTCTTAAATGTAGGAACTGAAACCATGAAACTTCTGGGACAAGACATAGAACAAAGCTCTTTGACATGGATTTTGGTAGTGATTTTTTGGATATGGCACCTGAAACACAAGCAACACAATACAAAATAAACCAGTGGGACTGCCCCAAACTAACAAGCTTCTGCACACCAAAGAAAACCATCAAAAAAGTGAAAAGAAAACATACAGAAAAATATTTGCAAATCATATATGTGATGTGGGGTTAATATCCAAAAACATAAAAAGAACCCATGCAATTCAGTGGCAAAAAACCAAATAACCCAATTAAAAGATGGGCAAAGGACCTGAATAGATGTTTCTCCAAAGACGACATATTTCAACAGAGCCAACAGGTGCATGAAAAGATGCTCAACATCACCAGTCATGCACGGGGAAAAGGTAAATCAGAACCACAATAAGATATCAGCTCACAATTTTTAGAATGGCTATCATTAAAAGGACGAGGGTAAGAAAGCTGGCATGGATGTGGAGGAAAGGGAACCCTTGCACACTGTTGATGGAATTGGAACTGGAAATTGGTATACTCACTAAAGAAGGACCCTCAAAATGTTAAAAATACAACTACCATATGACCCAGCAATTGCACTTCTGGGAGTATATCCAAAGGTAATAAAAACACTAACTCAAAAAAAGATACATACCCCTGTATTCATAGCAGCATTACTTACAATAGTCAAGACATGAAAACAAGCTAAATGTCCGTCAGTAAATGAGAGAATAAAGAAGTTGTGGCCTATATATGCAATGGAGTAGTATTCAGTGATTAAAAACAACAACAAGAAAATTCTACCATTTGCAAAACATGGATGGACCTTGAACGCATTATGCTAAGTGAAATAAGGTAGACAGAGAAAGACAAATACTGTATGATCTCACTTATATCTGGAATCTCTACAACAAAAGGAAAGTCTCAAAACTCATGGAAAAAGAGATGAAATTTGTGGTTGCCAGAAATAATGGTGGGAGGTAGAGGAAGGTGCTGTATGATGTACAGGACAATTGTTAAAAGAGTAAATCCTAAGAGTTCTCATCACAAGGAAACAATTTTTACCCATATTTCTTTTCTTCTTTCTTTTCTTTTATACTGTATTTATATAAGACGGATGTTAGCTGAACCTATGGTGTCATCATTTCACAATATATATAAATCAAACCATCGTTCTATAGGACTTAAACTTACACAGAGTTGTATGTCAGGTATTTCTCAACAAAACTGGAATAAAAAATGGAGTACCAGCTACCAAGATTAGAGATAGAGAAAGCTAAGAAATAGGATGCTTTTCCAGAATTCTGAACTGTTTCCTCGGTTTCAATGCCGTCTCCCACCCTCTGACCATTAAAAGTAAGGAATACCGGAGACCAAGAGAGGAAAGGAAAAAAAAATCACTTTGATGCAGTACAGGCCATCGGAACTGGGAAAGTTAGGATTGAAATTTACTTGGAGATATTCTCAATAGAATATCTCAGTGAAAACCACCTTCTGCAAACTTTGAAGACATGGAGGAGTGTAAACATGCGTGTGAATTCTAAATGTGTTAAAGGTTTGTCATTCCCAGCATCATAAGGTGTTAAAGACACCCAGAAAGTTTTCTTTCTTGATTTCCTTGGACTGTCTCATAATTTAGTACCTGAGAGACATAGACATTTTATTTCTACTTACATAATATAATTTAAAGGGGGTGTAATGCATAATGCCTCTCCTTTGATTAAAAAAATGTTTTTTTCTGAAAAATAAACTACAGCATTCATGGAGAAAGCAAAAATTGTCATAGTAACAAAAGTAAAAATGCCCATCTGGGCTCCTGGTGTGTCTGTGCCTTTCACTGCTTTGTGCTTTTCCTTTTTTTTTTTTTTTTTTTTCCAAGGCATAGCAAGAGATCTTGTTGAATAAAAAAGATTTTATGAATGCATTTCTCAGTGAGAAGGCACACCTGTGATATCAAATCACAAAGGACCGGGACCACAAAGTGTTAAAACTACACAGAAAGCTGAATACACGTAAAGTCTTTCCCAGAATATTTCAATGGGGATCTTACTTGAACACGATCTCTTTAAGGACTGCTTCTCTTAAAACATTATAAAATTACTTATAAAATAATTATTGCTTAAACAAATTGGTTTTTATGAAGCATAGGTTTGTATGTCACGTTAATCTTGCTCAACTATTGACTCTGCCAGGATAGTCCAGTTTCTAATATAAATACCAGAAATGAGTTAAGAATAATTCTGAAGTGAGATTACAATTTTATCAGAAAAAAAATTATCTCAAAAGCATAAATGTAAGTAATAAACATTTGTAATTGTGATTAGTTCATACAATATTATTAAGGTATATAAAATTAAATGCTGAGCATACTTACAATATTTACCCAAAATTAAGATGTAGAAGAAGACAGGACCAGATGTCATTTCCTTCTTTCTGAGCAACTGATTAATAAAAGTGAATACAATTTGGTCTTGGTTTCTGAGTCGCACACAGCTCACGGTGGTTGTGTGCTATTTCTGTCTGCAATCTTAGCAGCTACAAAGCAGTTCACCCTCCTTCCTCTCTCATTTCCTCTCCCTCTCTTTCCATTCCCTTTTCTTTTCTTTCTTCCTTTCTGTTTCTCAGAATCTCTCCTCCCACCCTCCTTTGCAAAAAGTCTTAATATCCTTCTTTACACCCTCTCCACACACACCCCCCCAGCAGACGTGCGCGCGTGCGCACGCGCGCGCATACACACACACACACACACACACACACACACACACACACACACACAAAAGAGGGAACACAAAGCTGAGCAGTGAGCAAAAGTTTCAGACAGAGAACATACAAGCTCTTCTTGACTCTAAACATCTTGTTTCTATGTCCTGCCGCAGTGTACAAATGAGAGTGTGTGTGAACTGACAAATGTCCGAGCTGATCAAAGTCACACTACTAGAAAGAAACTGAGCTAGAGATACATTACAAATGAAAACTATTTTTTCTCCTCAGTGACTTGGGACTAGGAAAAGAACAGAACTACACGGGGCAAAATGCCTTTGTGGAATTAACTATAAGGCAAGGATTAAAATGTAACTGTAGCATTCTTTTGTAATCTGAGTTTAGGCATTTGAATGATAGGATATTGTTTATAGAAAAATACAAAGGAATAAAAAACAAATTTTAAATTTTCTTGAGCCCATGAATTTGACTGCAGTGGAGAGAGCACGACAAGTCATTGGTTGTGGAGTAAAGCCTTCCTGGGTTTGAATCATGGTCTGATTCAAACTATAGTTGTGTAGTTGCTTGCTCTTGGCTGACCTTTGGTTTTCTGGAGGAAAATATCTGGAGGAAAAAGGCAAGGTGGCTGGGATGATCAGCATAGTGCATACTGAATATCTGGCATAGGTTCTAGGGCATAGTAGGTGGTTACCAAATGGCAGCCATTCATACGATGATGACTTGTATAAGTAGGAAAAAAAAAGGAAAGGAAAACAAGGAAAAACATTTCCATGCAGTGCTTTCTTCTTTTAACCAGGCTATATCATTCTTATTTTTCAGTTTGCTAATTTATTGCTAAAGCAATGGGCAGCACCTTGCCATGAGAAACTTGCTCATGAGGTTAATGCCTCCTAATCTCTCTCTACATATAGACTCTATGTAAGTTACACATCATGATATCATTTATTTCATCACAGGAAGCCCTTTCTTTTTTCTTTCTTTCTTTCTTTCTTTCTTTCTTTCTTTCTTTTTTTCAGGAAGCTTATTTCTAAAATGTGGCTAAAAGTTTATATTAACACTACTTTTCTTTTTTCCTGTAGAAGTAATTAATACCATGAAAGGAGAAATGAGGTATAGGAATCTTTATAAGTCCTTTATTTATCAGATTTATTCAATGAAGATACTGTTATTTTAGTAGAAATGTTTATGGTTAACTGAATTTGAATGCTCATTTAATGATCAGTAAGTGTTCATTCAGTGTTTATTCTTTATAATAATACTTGAAATGACTTAAGTGATAAACGATTTTTTATTTATTTTAGAAACAGTGTTTCCTAGAAGGATGCTAAGGGGCATATTAGGGCAATATCTGAAGGGAAGCCCATAGGAAGCTTCTCAACAGTAAAGCTGAGGCACTTGCTTTGGGAATCTTCCAGCAGAAAGTCGTTTTCAAAGTAATCCTGATGTTATTTTGTTAGCTTTGAGCATTTTGTCTGAGCTGATGATACAATTAGTGGGCCAGTAGTCAGGAAGTACTTTTAACAATATATACATGCATTGTATTTTTAATCTCAAATTATCCATGCTAAACTTCAAAATAATTTCTCATTTCACTAAGATTGTAGTATATTTTACTAAAAATGGATATTTATCTGGAGGAACAATTTAAGACTTTTTTTTTTTTAAATAGAATATCACTTCTTTCTTATTTTAAGCCAATACAATGAATCTGGAGTATTAGTTTCATATAGGTATATTGGTGGAAAAAACCCAGGAGTGAAAAAAAAGTACCCTTACCATACAGTGCAGCAGGCACTATTGGGATTTTGGACCAGAAAATTATTGTGAGGTGCTATCCTTTGCATTGTAGAATATTCAGCAGCATCCCTGTCCTCTACCCACTAGATGTCAATAGCACTCTCTAGTTGGAACAATTAAACACATCTCCAAACTTATGCAAACGTTCCCTGGGGGGCAAACTTGCTCCTGGTTGACAACAACTGCATTGTAGACAAAGCCTTGCCTGAACAATATTTAACTATTGATTTTTACTTAATAATTAAAGTAGAATTCTTCTCACTTAAACTTCTAATTAAAATGTATTTTCTTCTTTTGTTGTTCTGCAATTTAAAGACATACATTAAAGAGTTTTAAAAAGAGATGGTGTATGTTCCTAGCCTTCTCTTCCTGCTCATATCGTTTAATTCCAAGCTTACGTTATGGGTCTGATAGGATCTGTGACGTCATTCCCTCTGTTTGGCTGAATATTTACTTCATGGTTTTCCACATCAGATTTGGTGGTGATTCAGGCTAACAGTTAACACCCCTTCTTACCTTGGAGTCTCTTTTAAAATCTTATTGAGACTCTCTGAATAATCACAAAACTTTATATTTGAAAAGTACTTCTCAGAACAACCTAGAGTCAAGCCAGATAAGCATTATCAACCTGTGTGCACTGTATAGATTCAAATTTCTAATCTGTGGTTTTTCCTTCCCACGACCACTGAACTATTCTAGTACATTTTTAGCATCATATTTTAAAATTTGATAATGATACTCAAAGGTTTTTTGTCTATGTGTCTCAACATATTTGCCACCATCAGTTCCAACAGTAGAAAGAACCATTTTGCTTAATGTGTTTTTTAAATTTTTTTTAAAGTTTACTTATTTATTTTTGAAAGAGAGTGAGAACCAGCGGGCGAGGAGCAGAGAGAGAGGGGGGAACAGAGTATCAGAAGTGGGCTCTGGGCTGATAATAGAGAGCCGGTTGCGGGGCTCAAACTCATGAACCATGAGATCATGACCTGAGCCAAAGTTGGACACTTAGCCAATTGAGCCACTCAGGCTCCCCTAAATGTTTGATTGCAGACCTGGGAAAGTCTCAATGAAAGAGATTGGTAAGATCTCAATCAGAGCCTCATGATTCAAAGATATTCGGGCAATAGTAAACCAACTCTTGAATCAAGACTAAGTGCGATCCCGGAGCTAAAATGCATGCTGTCAAATGCATGGATCCCATGGATCCATTCCTAATTGACAGCTGTCAACCAGGCAATACTCTTGAGACACTCATCATTTCTAAGTCATACCAAGGCAATTTTAGCTATCTCAATTTAGCATTAATTACACAATTCTGAAATGAAATGACTTCTGGAGAATGATATGAAGTAAGATGTGCACTGGGACAGAGCAATGAAGAGGTACAGGTATTTCAAGAGACATTTTATACGGAATCTAAACAATTTCACTCTAGACGGAAGCTATTATGTCATTTTAGGAGAAAATCAACAATTAAATGTAAACCAAATCCCATGTGGATTCGTGTGTTGCCTTGATGGTTATAATAGGGGTGTGACAGAATTGAGTAATCCTCTGTGAAACCGATGGTGTGAAGAAGGCAAGGACATGGTTAACAAGCTCAACACCATCTATCCATGTATGTATCTATCTGTTTGTCTATCAATCATCACCTTATGCAGTAGATATCAGTTGATGGTTTTTGTTAAGTGAAAATTATGTACATAATTTAGTATTACTAACCTTGCCTTACTTAGTTTCTTCAAACAATTGTAATTGATGACCTTCAAGTTTCAGGCTCCTTGTATCAAGATTGAGCCTACCTAGTTCAAGACCAACAGTATAAAAGGAGAAATAAAGTCTGTTGCTTGAGCCAGTAGATGGGGTCTGGAAACTAAACCTGCTGGTTCATATCTAGCAGCCTGAATGCTCTCTGAGCAGCCATCTCTGTCCCTTCTTCTGCACATGCCCGTTGTTCCTGCTCAGTCGTGATAAGCTTCAGCTGCTTCAGGTTCCTAGCTGGAGCTTCGGCATCCATGCTGCCTTGCCTCTAACCCCAGCTCACTTGCCTATGATTTAGCTTGTTCTTCACTCCATGGGGTTGACCCTACAGGAGATTTACTGCTCTTAGCCCTAGCTTCCTAATCCCAGTGTTCTCCCTTTAATGCACTGCCAGTCTGCTGCTGATGCCTCTGCATGGCTCACCCAAGACTGCCTGATCTATACAAGGGGCATCTCCTACATGCTGGAAGAAAACATAAATCAGAAAAGTAAAGATGGCTTGTTCCAGTAGTGTCAGTAGAGGATGGCAAGTTACGCTCCCAGTTTTGCCACTGATTAGACATGTAACCTCTGATAAGTCACTTAAATGCCCTGGTCCTCGGTTGTCTCACCTGTGAAATCAATAGTTGATCTTTCATTTATTTATTTTGTTAAAGATTTATTTATTTAAGTAATTTATTTATTAAGTAATCTTTACACCCAACATGGGGCTTAAACTCACAATCCCCAGATCAAGAGTCGCACGCTCTACTGATGGAGACAGCCAGGCATCCCAACAATTGATCTTTTAGAGGAATTATAACTCTGTAATTTTATGAAATATAATAATCTGCTTCAGAAAAAATGACAAATTGGGGCGTCTGGGTGGCTCAGTTGGTTAAGCATCCGACTTTGGCTCAGGTCATGATCCCGGGGTTTGTGGGTTTGAGCGCTGCATCAGCTCTGTGCTGACAGCTCAGAGCCTAGAGCCTGCTTCAGATTCTGTGTCTCCCTCTCTCTCTCTGCACCTCCCCCATGTGCTTTCTCTCTCTCTTCAAAAATAAATAAACATTAAAAAAATTAAAAAAAAGAAAAAAATAAATTATTATGGAGACAGAATTCATACATATGAATTACCTAAAATATATTTTTACCCGATTTTTCAACAAATGTAAATTGTTGCCATGAGTATAATGTTGTAAAGAAGGTATGAGAAGGTGTCAAGGAGGCTGGTACAGACAACTAGGTGGGGTCAATTATGGATGATCCTTTAGGGAAGAAAATCTGTGTAGTGAATATGGAAGACAAAGAAAGTCATGGGCTGACAGGGAGTCACAGAAACAACATTTTACTTCAAAAACAAGTGCGTGTAAACATGTGCAAACAGCAAATCCGGATGGGTCTAGGCCAAAATATAAACAAGAAATGCTATTGTAAAGTTGTGGAGTAATTAATCACTTGTTGGAAAGTGTCAGACATGAGGTTGACTAGATAACAAAAAGTAGGATATAAAAGTTGATATCAATTTCTGAGCAGTAAATTGATATAATAAAAAAAAAAAAGACTAATAAAGACGACTAGTCTCATGACCGTGTGATGCAAAAGATGAGAAAGAACAGACTTTAGCTACGGAGACGAGGCTGTTGTGTAACAGATGTAAGTCAGCTATTTGGGTTTGGTGTCACTGCAAAGGCTGCAAACACCAGTCGCTGCCAGAAAGAAACCTGTTCTAATTATGGTTGATTATGAACAGACTTTGACTATTTGTTTATCTATTTATTTTGTTCAGACTTTGACTTTAGATGAGGGATGTCCAATGGAAGTAAAAAATGAGCCACGTGTGCAATTCAAAATTTTCTAGTAGCCACATTAAGAAAGTAAAAGGAAATAGGTAAAATTAATTTTAATAATACATTTTATTTAACTCAATATATCCACTATATTACCATTTCAACGTGGAATCAGTATGAGAATTATTAATGGGTATTTAAGTCCTTTTTTAAATTTTTACTATCTTTGAAATCTGGTATGTATGTGTGTTACACACACAGCACATCTCAGTTTGGGCTAGCCACATTTCAAGTACTCAGGAACCATGTGTGGTTAGTGGCTATCATATTGGACAGTGCAGCTCTAGAGGAGGACACAAGAGGTTTTCTTTAAGATCCCATCAGAAGTTTTTAGATATTAAGAGCAAATAAAAATAATCATTTTATAAGTAAGTAGAATTTTAACAAAAACAATGGGAACAACATAAGGTTACCAACCAGTTTTATCAAGTAAAAAAATTAACAACAGCAACAAAAGCCTTACTTACCATTTTTTGGGCATCATTTTATGAATCTGAGGACGTTTGGTTACTGCACAATTAGGGAAAATACAATGTTCAAACACAAAACAGTCCTTTAAACTAAACACAATTAGTTTCATAAAACATGATGACATTGTATTTATTTTTCTTGTTTCATTGCAAATCAGTAACGACTTCTCCAGATACTATCTGTGGACCATAATTTAGGAACTACTGATCTAGTCTAGGCTCAGAATCTGTTTGGTAGCTCAAGTCCTTTAAAACCCTGGTAGACTGCTAGTGCCTTTGATTTTGGGGCACTCAGCAGTTAACCAAAGTTTTTAGAGTCTGGATCAATCAATCTAGGGGCTGCCTTTGTAGGTCTTCCTTTTAGTATGTGCTGGAGTTCCTAACCCTGTTTTAATGGCAGCTAACTTGGCTTCTGCTTCAAAGCAAGGAGAATAATATATGGGTCCATGTGGCAGAGCTAATCTTTCATCTAATGCCAGGATACATTCTAGTGATTGGTGCTTAATGAAGGGAGGTATTGTTACCCCTGTAACTCAGAGGTGATCCTGTGGGGCATTTTGGAGAAAGGTTGGGAAGCCAGGGTTTCCTTATTTCTTTGGCTCCTTCTAAGTATTCCTCTTCCTAGTCTGGACCCTAATTTTTGATTTGGGTATGTAATTGGACTTTTATAGTGCTGTAAAGAAATCATCACCTGACCTAAAAGTGATCTTTGTAGAAAAGGCCTTTCTTACTTTTTTTTGTCTTTTTTCCTAAAGGCCTCTCAGTCAATATCCACTAGATTATGCTGTTATAAAATGCAACCACAAAAATCTCAGTTGCTCAAATCAACAGAAATTTGTTTCTCACTCTACATGACCATCATGGGTCAGTAGGAGGCTCTGGTCATTATGGTCTCTCAGGTATCGGGTTGATGGAGGTTTCATAATGACACATGCATCCATGATCATCAGGGCAGGAAGAAGGTAACATGGTAAATTGCACACTGGCTTTTAAAGATTCTACCTGAAAGTGATATACATCATATCTGCTCACATTTCATTGGCCTAATTTCAAAATGATTAGGGAAGGGACAATTCAACCATGTGCCTGGAAGAAGAGGAACAGAAATATTATGATGAAGAGCACTAATGACAGCTTCAATCTGCCTTTCTGAATACCGGTAAGCATAATACACTAATCTCTTTTCTAAGGCAGACATTCCAGAAGTCAAATCTAGTCACAATATCAAGCCCACAGATCAGGATCTCTGAATGACATATAAAATGGGTACTTCTGACATGATATCTATCTGTGGCTTCTCTTGACTAATCATATACGAACTAAAAAGACACACTATCCTCCCCCAATATGCAGTGGTGGAACAGGGACAAGATAATCACAATGAATATTCTTACTAGAAAGCAGAAGGTGAGGAGAAACCCTATAGATAGTTGTGGGTAGAAATTTTGAAATTCTGCTGGGCAGATGAGGTGAGGCTCCTTATCCTGAGGATGGGGAATGTTTGTTAATTGGCTGAGTCTACTCCCTGGAAGGGGCTCCCCTGTCCATTGTTCACCGTGGCCCTCGGTCTGCACACTGGAGGGTCCTTCCTTTGTATTATATGATTTTCCACGTTGAAGAATATGTTCTTCCACATTAGAGTTGGGGGCTGAACAGAATATACAGCTTCCTTTTTTTAAAAATTTTTTTAATGTTTGTTTTTGAGAGAGAGAGAGAGAGAGAGACCGAGTGAGCGAGCAGGGGAGGAGCAGAGAGAGAGGGAGACATAGATTCTGAAGCAGGCTCCAGGCTCTGAGCTGTCAGCACAGAGCCCAACATGGGCTTGAACCCACGAACCATGAGCCAAAGTCTGATGCTTAACCAACTGAGCCAGCCAGGTGTCCCTATACATATTCTTTTTTCCTTTCAGATGGTTGGGTATCTAAGGTTGTTTCATAAATAGAACAATCACCATTTTTGCTTTTAAGCTGAGGTTGATAGTCTTTGTAGTAGTACATCTCTCTCAAGGACTTATTGTGTTCTTATTTATTTGATTCCAATTAACTTCATGTGTTGATGGCCACCTCAATAGTTCTTTTCTCAGAAAAGTTTTGTGGACACAATTTCCTGATTTACCATGCTACTTTTTTTTGCCCCCATACCTATGTATCTCTTTGTATTTAATGACATAATTTCAAGTAACTTGAGTCCATTAAGTTTTGTTGGGGCAGCCACTTCCTGTCTTCTCCCAGAGCTATTTGGTCACACTGAAAGACTTTACTGAACCACAGTTTGTTGGGTCTTTGCTCTTTCAATTATATTTTTTACTGGTTGTAGATGAAAAGCACACAGTTCTCCCAATCCTTCAAGGGCTGAATTTCTGGATTCTATTTCTTTTTCTTTTCTTTTCTTTTTTTCCCCAAACTGGACAATTCTCTGCTAAGTTTATTTGCTTTTTATAAAATCTTATGAAACATAGACAATGACAACCAGCAACAGCAACAACTAAATTTCTATAATCTCTTGTCCTAGGATTATAAATTCTTTAGGTACACCATCTGCTTGCCAGGTTATCAATGGTGACGATATTACTAAATGCTTTGTCACTATGCAACATGGATAACTATCCTTAAAGCTTTGACAACAGTTTCTTTCCTATGTGCCCCCTGGCCTTTAAGTCAATGCCATATGTTCTCTTTTTGTTATGACAGCACACCATGTCTAGTTACCAATTTCTGAATCAGCCAGTATATGCTAGGTGTGTGTGTGGGGGGCTGCAGTAAGAAACATCTCCCATGGAAGTTTATTTCTCACATTATGATCACTCAGGGACCTGACAATATTCTGTCTTGATACATATTTCCACAATTGTTGTGGTAGGAAAAAGGGAAAGTGGCATGCCATACCCTCGTCCTAAGACATGACAGGTGATAGTTTTAATCGCATGACTTTATATTGAATGACTAAGTTGCCAATTTCCCAGTCTGGGATGGAAGAATTGTTGCTTTCTACCCTTATCAATTATCAGTTATGCCTGCATTTTAGCTTTTCTTATTTATGACAATCCACTTCCCATTTTTGTATTCATCAGAATTCCCTGGAGTGCAGATGACAGAAATCCAACTCAGTCAAGTTCATCAAGTCTCTTTGTCTATTTCCATAGGTCTCTTCCTCCTTTCTCTATTTTTTTTTTATCTCTGCTTCTCTATGCTTTATTACTTTAGATAGATTTTCTCTGTGTGGTTGACATAATGGCTGTTGTTAATCTCTGGTTCTTATCTTTTCTGGTCCATGATCCCCAAAGCAAGGAAACATCTCGTTGTCTAATTAAAGAATTGTTGGTGCAGGTCTCTACTTTTAGGTTACATGTTTGGCCATGAATTAAGCATTGTGTCTACGAGAAAAGAACCTTATAATTATCTGAGACTAGGTTTTGCATTTACTTTATGATTAGAAGGTAGAATAGGACACATTATCAGAAGATAGAAGATGGGTAGGATTGGTGAGCAGATACACAGTCTACCACAATCCAGAACTTTCCTCTGCCAGTAAGTATAGAAGGAAGTAGTACCAAGGCTGAAAATGTTTAGGAGATATACAGAGATAGTATAAGTAAGAAGAAAATGGGGCAAGGGTTGGGGGTGAAGACTGAGAAAAAGAAAGATTGACAAAGGTAAAGACAGATGGTAAATAATTTACAGATGGTAACTAAAATGGATCAGTAACTAAACTGAGTGAGAATGTTGTCAGGTTTTTTGAGTTGGTGTATACGAACTTATGGAGATCATGAAAAGTAATTGTCACAATAGTCATAAAAGCAAATATTAAAAAAGTAACATATAATTATGCAATTAAGTTTATGATTTTGCTATGTGAAGACAGATCAGTTCTGTCATATTCCTCTTCTCCTGGTGAGATAACACTCTTCAGGCTGTGTGACTAAAGTAAGAAGGTGTTGGAATAAGAAATCCTAGTTGTGAAAACAAAAATGTGTCTCCTATTTCTCGTTTAATCTTCTTTTAGAATTACTAGAGGTCAACTGGGATTTCTAATTTATGTTCCAGGCCCGTGTTAGCTTGTCATGAAATAGCTTCAGGGAATTTCTCAGCTATTGTCCCTTCTAGAGACTAATCGAACTTGGGTCGGGGGGGTAAAAATCTTAATGAAGACATTTTTTGGCAGCTCTTGATTCCTTACATGTTTATAGCTTGGTATTTACCTTTTGAAATGTGAAGTTGGGTTTTCTCCACAATGTGTCAATCTGTAAATATATCAAATAGACATACATTTATAAGGGTCAAATGCCATACCAAATTTGCTGTAGGGAAGTTAGGAATTTTCTGGGTGGAATATTGTGGTACATGTGTACTTGTTGGAACCAAGGGGGAGGTGGCAAGGAGGTACTAGAGAAACAACAGCTTCAATCCTGGCATAGAGGGACAAATTGTGGACTGAAGCTGAGAGGAATCATGAAAATTCACACCGCAAATACCAAGAATCAAACAGGTACTTAAAAAAAGTTAAGGTACTAACAGTTATTGGGCACTAACAATGAATAAATAGGAAAAAAAGGCAGGTGGGAGGAGAATGAGGTTCTGGAAGTAGATGCTTAATGAGTCAACCTTGTAGGATGGACCTCTTGCCTCGGAGACTATTATTAGCGAGGAGACGGGACACTTTAGACTTTGTTCTTGATACCAGTATATGTCTGGTACCTGATTCCTGGTGATTTCCTGAAGGAGAGAAGCTTGAGAAAATAGTGACGCACTAAAGGATTGGGTAGAATAGGGTTGAAGAGACAATGAATCCAGGTGTGTTATGTCAAATTAGTCAATTGATGGTTAACTTTATTTTCTCGCATATCTTTGATGATTGTTATTGGATTCATCTTTTTTTTCTTTTTTTCTTTTAAAATTTTTTTAAACATTTATTTATTTTTGAGACAGAGAGAGACAGAGCATGAATGGGGGAGGGTCAGAGAGAGGGAGACACAGAATCTGAAACAGGCTTCAGGCTCTGAGCGGTGAGCACAGAGCCCGACACGGGGCTCGAACTCATGACCTGAGCCGAAGTCGGACGCTTAACTGACTGAGCCACCCAGGTGCCCCTTTTTTTTTTCTTTCTCTAAGATGAGTAGTAATTATTCTTTACTTCCGGCAATTTACTCATCTCTGTTAATTAAAAATAAATTTTATTTTTGAGAGAGAGAGAGAGAGAGAGAGAGAGAGAGTGAGCAGGGGAGGAGCAGAGAGAGAGAGAGGGAAACACAGACTCTGAAGCAGGCTCCAGGCTCTGAGCTGACAGAGCCCGATGCAGAACTCGAACCCACGAACCTTAAGATCATGACCCGAGCCAAAGTCGTATGCTTAACCGACTGAGCCACCCAGGAGACTCTCATCTTTGTTAATTTTAAAGTTAATTTAACTTTATAAGTTAATTTAGAATTTAGACTTTATAAGTCTCCACATCATAGTAGTAAGTCCCTTCCTTTGGAAAGGCTGGGAGAACTGGTGTTCTTAGCATCATTAAAATGAGTTTCTCGAGAAGGTTGTTATTAAGACCACACTTGATTATTAAATGGCACAATAAGAAAAGCAATCCAAAGTCCTGAGAAGTAAACTTGTCACCTTGAAGTTATCCTCGCCACAAAATTCTCTTTACCTGCCCTAGTCAACGTGCAGCAGAGCGGTTAGTTTTCAGAGAGCTAAACAGTGAGAGGCAGTCAACAAACCTGTTAGCTTTTAAAAGTGCTTCAAATTAACATGAAAATACACAGGGCGTAAAGTCGACTAAAATCCAGTTCTTAGGCACACATATTTAATAATGTGAAGTTTTAAGTCATTACTGAATGAAAAATATTTCCTTTAGACATTAATTTACACCATAAGATTCAGGAAACTGATGTGGGGCAGTAATTTGTTACAAGGGCTACACTTATTCTCTGACATATGATGTGCATTTAGGATTCTAAGGTAAGTTGATTTTTTGATTAAATTCCATTTCTTACATTATCACATAATTGGTGACAGAATACATTGTGCAAACTGGAAATGAAAAAAAAGTGACTTTGTTTTAAAAAGAGGTACAAATAATTGGTAGCAAACCACACCCATAATCATGTACGTCTTTAGAAAAATTTTACTTTACATGTAGTTAGAGTTTGCTTTGTAACTTTTGGAAGATCTGTAAACATGTGGAGTCAATTTTAACTAAGTTAATTAAGCCGTTTTTTAAGAGTTATACAGTGTCTTTAACTTTGTATTATTCTGAAATGAAAAATGCGTTTGTTCTTTGGAAACTGTCTAAAAACTGAGGTAAAATAAATTGTTGTGCTTAAACTTAAAAATATGGTATAGGGGAGGAGCCAAGATGGCGGAACAGCATGGAAATCTTTCGTGTGTCTCGCATCCATGAAATACAGCCAAGCAACACTAGACCATCCTACACACCTAGAAAACTGACTGGAGGATTAACACAACAATCTGCACAACCTGAACCACAGAATTCAGCAGGTACGCGGAGCGGAAAGCTGAACTTGGGGAGCGGTAAGGGAGGTGTTTTTGCGAGCAGAGAGAGGACTGGGGGGCGGGAGAATACGGGAAAAGCACCCCTCCCCAAAAGCAGCTGCAGAGAAAGTGGAAAATTGGAAACAGACGCAGGGACTAAACTAAAAAGGGAGAAAGGAGAAAGAGAAAGGAGAGGGTTTAAATTCCATTGAGACTGTAAACAAAGGGAGCTCAAAGGCTGCAACTCCGCAGCTCGATACCTGGCGGTGCTCTCGTGGGAAGGCGAATCTCCAGGAACAGAGTGGGGTCCGGGAGGTTCTCAGGCCACACGGGGAAAAGCGGTTCCACTGCTGGAAGGACATTTGGTAGAGACTGTTGAAGCCACCTGGTCCCAGCAGACCCCAGAAAATGGCCACATTCGCTGGTGCTGGAACAAGGTCTTTAAGGGTGAAGCCCGGTACCAGATGTGTGTTGTGATTTTCCATAATCTCTGAAAAGCTGCCGCTACACTATCTCGCGAACTTTATCCCGGGCGGCCTGGCACCTGGCCGCAGTCTCGGGGCACCGGCAGAAGCAGGGTCTGGCAAGCGTTCCTGGGTGCAGCCGACATTCAGCCATTGTTCATTCGGCCATTGCTCGGTGAGACCTTCCCGCAGAGGGGCGGAACGGGCCAAAGCCGCAGTCCTTCAGAAGTAAGGGGCCGGGGAAAACAGTCGCATCTGAGACAAAACTCAGGAGAGAGGTACTGCCTGGGGCCTGGTCACGGACAGTGAAAAGGCAGGGAGTGGACAAGAGCTGAAGACAGAGGACAGGTGTGCAACTGCTGATCCGGGAGTACAGACTGGATAGCTGGGTGGTGCCTCTTTCACCTATGGGCCCCACAACACTCCACCCCAGTAGACTAGCAGTGCCATCTAGTGGAGAACGGAGTCTTTACACTGAGCCCCGCCCAACTGGGCCAACCTTGCTCTTCAAGAACACAAGTCTCACTGCCTGCGTAGTTTATGGACTATAAAGTGCTACATAGTCTGACTTCTATGACTTTTCCACTATGGGGAAAACAAAGTAATTTCAGCCCTACTTCAATCTGTTAGCAGGTCCATCAATTCAATTTTCTTTCTTTTTCTCTTTTACACTTCTTTTCTTTTTCTTGATTACAGAAAGAAAAAAGAATCATTTTTATTTTTAATTTTTATTAAAAATATTTTTCTTTAATTTTTATTGCTATATTTTTTACTTTTGTGTAAATTTTTTCAAATTCTATAATACTTCATTCATTTTATTTTAGTCTAGTGTATTCACCTTTTCAAATTTTCAAATGATTTCCTTTTTCTTTTCTTTTTTTTGAATGCAGAAAGAGAAAAACTTCATTTTTACTTTCAATTTCTATTAAAAATATTTTTCTTTAATTTTTTACTATATTTTTTGCTTTTATGTAAATTTTTTCAAATTCTATTTTACTTCCATCATTTTATTTTAGTCTATGACAGTGTATTCACTTTTTCAAATTTTTGAATAATTTTCTTTTTTTCCTTTTTCTCTTTTTTGTTTCTTTTCTTTTTCTTGAATACAGAAAAGAAAAAAATTCATTTGTATTTTTAATTTTTATTAAAAATATTTTTCTTTAATTTTTTTCTACTATATTCTTTACTTTTGTGTATACTTTTTCAAATTCTGTTTTACTCCCATCGTCTCATTTTAGTCTACTTCACTGTATTCATTTTTTCAAATTCTCAAATGATTTCCTTTTTTTCCCTTTCTTCCCCCACCTTTTTTCCCTCTAACCTACCAAACCACTTTCAACACCCAGACCAAAACACACCTAGGATATAGCATCATTTATTATATTTTTATGTGTGTGTGTTTTTAATTTTTTAATTTTAATATTTTTTAATTTTAATATTTTTCTTTCAATTTTTCTACCTCATTAATTCCTTTTCTCCCTTCAAAATGACAAAATGAAGGAATTCACCCCAAAAGAAAGAGCACGAAGAAACGACAGCCATGGATTTAACCAACACAGATACAAGCAAGAGGTCTCAACCAAAATTTAGAATTACGATAATAAGAATACTAGCTGAAGTCAAAAATAGATTAGAATGCCTTTCTGCAGAGGTAAAAGAAGTAAAAAATAGAATGAAATTAAAAATGCTATAACTGAGCTGCAATCACAGATGGATGCAGTGGTGGCAAGGATGGATGAGGCAGAACACAGAATCAGTGATATAGAGGACAAACTTATAGAGAATAATGAAGCAGAAAAAAAAAGAGGGAGATGAAGGCAAAAGAGCACGATTTAAGAATTAGAGAAATTAGTGACTCATTAAAAATGAACAACATCAGAATCATAGGGGTCCTGGAAGAGGAAGAAAAATAGGGGTAGAAAGGTTATGTGAGCAAATCAGAGTGGAAAACTTTCCTAACCTGGGGAAAGACACAGACATCAAAATCCAGGAAGCACAGAGGATCCCCATTAGATTCAACAAAAACTGACCATCAACAAGGCATATCATAGTCAAATTCACAAAATACTCAGGCAAGGAGAGAATCATGAAAGCAGCAAAAGGGAAAAAAAAAGGTCCCTAACCTACAAGGGAAGACAGATCAGGTTTGCAGCAGACCTAGCCACAGAAACTTGGCAGACCAGAAAGGAGTGGCAGGATATATTCAGTGTGCTGAATCAGAAAAGTATGCAGCCAAGAATTCTTTATCCAGCAAGGCTGTCATTCAAAATAGAAGGAGAGATAAAAAGTTTCCCAGAAAAAGGAAAATTAAAGGAGTTTGTGACCACTAAACCAGCCCTGCAAGAAATTTTTAGGGGGACTTTTTGAGGGGAGAAAAGATGAAAAAAAAAAAAATATATATATATATATACACCAAAAGCAACAAAAGATTAGAAAGGACCAGAGAACACCACCAGAAACTCCAACTCTACAAGCATCATAATGGCAATAAATTCATATCTTTCAGTACTCACTCTAAACATCAATGGACTTGAAGCTCCAATCAAAAGACATAGGGTAACAGAATGGATAAGAAAACAAGATCCATCTATATGCTGTTTACAAGAGACCCACTTTAGACCTAAAGATACTTCAAATTGAAAATAAGGGGATGGAGAATCATCTATCATGCTAATGGTCAACAAAAGAAAGCCAGGGTAGCCATACTTATATCAGACAATCTAGACTTTAAAATAAATATTGTATCAAGAGATGCAGAAGGGCATTATATAATAATCAAGGGGTCTATCCACCAAGAAGACCTAACAACTGTAAACATTTGTGCACCAAATGTGAAAGGACACAAATATATAAATCAAAGAACCACAAACATAAAGAAACTCTTCAAGGGGCGCCTGGGTGGCTCAGTTGAGTGTCTGACTTTGGCTCAGGTCATGATCTCACAGCTCGTGAGTTTGAGCCCCATGTCAGGCTCTGTGCTGACAGCTTGGATCCTGGAGCCTGCTTCAGATTCTGTGCCTCCCTCTTTCTATGCCCCAACCCACTTGTATTCTGTCTCTGTCTCTCTCAAAAATAAATAAACATTAAAAAAAATTTTTAAAAAGAAAAAGAAACTCATCAATAGTAATACCATAATAGGAGACTTCAACACCCCACTCACAGCAAAGGACACATCATCTAATAAAAAAAATCAACAAGGAAACAATGGCTTTGAATGACACACTGAACCAGATGGACTCAACAGATATATTCAGAACATTTCATGCTAAAGCAGCAGAATATACATTCTTCTCCAGTGCACATGGAACGTTCTCCAGAATAGACCACATACTGGGACACAAATCAGCCCTAAGTACATACAGAAGGATCGAGATCATACCGTGAATATTTTCAGACCACAACGCTATGAAACTCAAAATCAACCACTTGGGGATTGAGGAACATCCTACTAAAGAATGAATGGGTTAACCAAGAAGTTAAAGAGGAAATTAAAAAGTATATGGAAGTCAATGAAAATGATAATACCACAACCCAAAACCTCAGGGATGCAGCAAAGACGGTCATAAAAGGAAAGTATATAGCAATCCAGGCCTTCCTAAAGAAGGAAGAAAATCTCACACAACCTAACCTTATGCCTTAAGAAGTTGGAAAAAGAACAACTAATAAAACCCAAAACCAGCAGAAGACAGGAAATAATAAAGATTAGAGCAGAAATTGCTATCAAAACCAAAAAAAAACAAAAAACAAAACAAAACAAAAAAACCAAAAAAACCAGTAGAACAGATCAGGGAAACTAGAAGCTGGTTCTTTGAAAGAATTAACAAAACTGATAAACCATTAACCAGTTTGATCAAAAAGAAAAAGGAAAGGACCCAAATAAATAAAATCAAGAATGAAAGAGGAGAGATCACAACCAACACAACAGAAATAAAAACAATAATATGAGAATATTATGAGTAATTATATGCCAATAAAATGGGCAATCTGGAAGAAAGGGACAAATTCCTAGAAACATATACACGACCAAAACTGAAACAGGAAGAAATAAAAAATTTGAACAGACCCATAACCAGTAAGGAAATAGAATTAGAAATCAAAAATCTGCCAAAAAACCAGAGTCCAGCGCCAGATGGCTTTCCAGGGGAATTCTACCAAACATTTAAGGAAGCGTTAACACCTATTCTCTTGAAGCTGTTCCAAAAAATAGAAATGGAAGGAAAACTTCCAAACTCTTTCTATGAAGCCAGCATTACCTTGATTCCAAAACCAAAGACCCCACTAAAAAGGAGAACTATAGACCAATTTCCCTGATGAACATGGTTGCAAAAATCCTCAACAAGATATTAGCCAACTGGATCCAACAATACATTAAAAAAAATTATTCACCACGACCAAGTGGGATTTATACCTGGGATGCAGGGCTGGCTCAATATCCACAAAACAATTAATATGATTCATCACATCAATAAAAGAAAGGACAAGAACCATATGATACTCTCAATAGATGCAGAGAAAGCAATTGACAAAATACAGCAAATTTTCTTCATAAAAACCCTCAAGAAAGTAGGGATAGAAGGATCATACCTCGAGATCATAAAAGCCAAATATGAACGACCCAACGCTAATATCATCCTCAATGGGGAAAAACTGAGAGCTTTCCCCCTAAGGTCAGGAACAAGACAGGGATGTCCACTCTCGCCACTGTTATTCAACAGTGCTGACAGCTTGGATCCTGGAGCCTGCTTCAGATTCTGTGCCTCCCTCTCTCTATGCCCCAACCCACTTGTATTCTGTCTCTGTCTCTCATAGTATTGGAAGTTTTAGCTCTGCAATCAGACAACACAAAGAAATAAAAGGCATCCAAATCGGCCAGGAGGAGGTCAAACTTTCACTCTTCACAGATGACATGATACTCTATATGGAAAACCCAAAAGATTCCACCAAAACACTGCTAGAACTGATTCATGAATTCAGCAATGTTGCAGGATATAAAATCAACGCACAGAAATCAGTTGCATTCCTATGCACCAACAATGAAGGTACATAAAGAGAAATCAAGGAATCGATCCCAAAACCATAAAATACCTAGGAATGAATCTAACCAAAGAGGTGAAAAATCTATATGCTGAAAACTATAGAAAGCTTATGAAAGAAATTGAAGAAGACACACAAAAAAAGGAAAAAGATTCCATGCTCCTGGATAGGAAGAACAAATATTGTTAAAACGTCAATATTACTCAAAACAATCTATATATTTAATGCAATCCCTATCAAAATAACACCAGCATTCTTCACAGAGCTAGAACAAACAATCCTAAAATTTGTATGGGACCAGGAAAGACCCCGAATAGCCAAAGTGATCTTGAAAAAGAAAACCAAAGCAGGAGCCATCACAGTCCCAGGCTTCAAGCTATACTACAGAGCTGTAATCATCAAGACAGTATGGTACTGGCACAAGAACAGACACTCAGATCAATGGAACTGAAAAGAGAACCCAGAAGTGGAACCACAAAGGTATGGCCAACTAATCTTTGACAAAGCAGGAAAGAATATCCAATGGAATAAAGACAGTCTCTTCAGCAAGTGGTGCTGGGAAAACGACAGCGATATGCAGAACAATGAACCTGGACCACTTTCTTACACCAGACACAAAAATAAACTCAAAGTGGATTAAAGCCCTAGATGTAAGACAGGAAGCCATCAAAATCCTCTAGGAGAAAGCAGGCAACAACCTCTTTGACCTTGGCCGCAGCAACCTCTTACTCAACACGTCTCCAGAGGGAAGAGAAACAGAAGCAAAAATGAACTACTGGGACCTCATCAAAACAAAAAGATTCTGTACAGCAAAGGAAACAATTAGAAAAACTAAAAGGCAACTGATGGAATGGGAGAAGATATTTGCAAATGACACATCAGATAAAGGGTTAGTATCCAAAATCTATAAAGAACTTATCAAACTCAACTCCCAAAAAACAAATAATCCAGTGAAGAAACGGGCAAACACAAATAGACACTTCTCCAAAGAAGACATTCATGTGGCCTACCGACACATGAAAAAATGCTCAACGTCACTCATCATCAGGGAAATACAAATCAAAACCACAATGAGATACCACCTTACACCTGCCAGAATGGCTACCATTAACAACTCAGGCAAAAACAGGTATTGGCGAGGATACAGAGAAAGAGGATCTCTTTTGCATTGTTGGTGGGAATGCAAGCTGATGCAGCCCCTGTGGAAAACAGTATGGAGGTTCCTCAAAAAACAAAATACTACTACCCTATGACCCAGCAATTGCACTACTAGGCATTTATCCACGGGATACAGTTATATTTTTTCGAAGGGACACATGCACCCCCATGTTTATAGCAGCACTATCAACAATGGCCAAAGTATGGACAGAGCCCAAATGTCCATTGATGGATGAATGGATAAAGAAGAAGTGGTATATATATACAATGGAGTATTACTCGGCAATCCAAAAGAATGAAATCTTGCCATTTGCAACTACGTGGATGGAACTGGAGGGTATTATGCTAAGCGAAATTAGAGAAAGACAAAAATCCTGTGACTTCACTCATATGAGGACTTTAAGAGACAAAACAGATGAATATAAGGGAAGGGAAACAAAAATAATATAAAAACAGGGAAGGGGACAAAACAGAAGAGACTCATAAATATGGAGAACAAACAGAGGGTTACTGGAGGGGTTGTGGGAGGGGGGATGGGCTAAATGGGTAAGGGGCATTAAGGAATCTACTCCTGAAATCATTGTTGCACTATATGCTAACTAATTTGGATGTAAATTTAAAAAATAACAAATAAAAATAAATACAGTATAATAATTTTAGACATATTTTTATTTGAAATAATGGATATTTATAATATTGTTTACTAAAATTCTTTTAAGAAATATTATGAGGTTGATACATTTTGGAATCAGAAGTATGAATGTTTTAATTTTCTTCAGTAGTATTTTAAAGGTGTTTTGTAAACACTTTTTGTTTCTTATCGGACCTCTAGGACAGTCTCTAACAGTGGTTTTTCATAGTGTGGACCTGAGAAGTGGTTACAAACACGAATTCTCCAGTCCTTTCTACTGATTCAGAAATTCAGGGGCGGAGCCCACTCACCTGTGGTTTAACAAGCTTTCCAAGTGATTGTGATACACACTTAGGTTCGAGAAATGCTGGTCTAGAAGGTGTGAGATCTGTCTTGTCTCATTTGACCCATGAAAAAACAGTGAAGAATTTTTGTCCTGAAGTATAAGTCCCACTCATTTGAATGGGTAAAACCACATTGCTAAAGAATACCCATCAGCACAGATCATTAAACAAAAACAATGAGAGTTCCTTTTATGGTGACTTTTCAAGTTGGCAATGTGGAAAACAAGCCACAATAACAATGCAGGAAGACTGCAGGGAAAATTATGTTTACTTAATTTCCAGAAAAATGCATTTTTGAAAGTGGTTAAAAATTAAAATGATGGTAGTCTAGAAGACCAATCAGTGGCTTGAAATAAAAACTAGTTTATCTTTTAATTGTTTATTTTGGAAAATATGTCTTAGGAATCTATGAAGGAATTTTAAGAACATTAAATGTTTGGGGCTTCTGTGTGGCTCAGTTGGTTAAGTTTCCGACTTCTGCTCCGTCAAGATCTCATGGTTTATGGGTTCAAGCCCTGTATGGGGCTCTGCACTGTTGGTGCAGAGTCTGCTTGGGATTCTCTCTCTCTGCCCCTTGCTCTCACTCTTGCTCTCGATCTGTCTCTAAATAAATAAATAAACTTAAAAAAAAAAGAATGTTAAATGTTCTCTTAATAATGTAGGAAGCAACGGGGGAAATGTATATAAGCAACTGGTTTTACATAGGCTGCTTTTGATGGGGACAAAAAAAAATCTTGTATTTTAAATAGCCCATGTGAGGCCCAGTGATTTTAGAAAGTTCTCTTATGAAGACCTAAAGCCAAGCTCTATTTAAAACAATTTTTTTTTTCAATGCTTATTGATTATTGAGAGACAGAGCACAAGCAGGGAAGGGACAGAGAGAGGGAGACACAGAATCCAAGGCAGGCTCCAGGCTCTGAACTGTCAGCCCAAAGCCCGAAATGGGGCTCAAACTCATGAACCCCGATATCATGACCTGAGCTGAAGTCACACACTCAACAGACTGAGCTACCCAGGCACCCGCAAAAGTCAAGCTCTATTATTGGAACCAAACTTGGGTCTGCTGTATCTAATTCCAAGTGAAACACCTGTTCGTAGATCACGTTGCCATTTTAAGTGCAGTGAAGCAAATGTAATTGTGACTTTGATAGTTGTAGGAATAAAGATTATTGCCAAATGCCATATTACAACCTGATGAAATATTTCCTGAACTAATTTACATTAACTGATTTAGTTCATTGAAAAAATACACACAGTTCTTAAAGAATCTCCAAGGTTATGTATGGCTTGTCCCACTGAGCTAAAAGTGATTTCAGTTGTATAAGTAAGCAGGCTGTGGTTACCAGCTGAACAGATTTTCTTTCTTTAGAAGCAAATGATGTAAGTAATAGTTATGAATGTCTAGTGTAGAAGAGGGTTTGTTTTGTTGAGTTCTGCATTTTAATTTAAATGCCTATCCATGTTATTTAAAAGAGGTTTCAGAATTTTGCAGTTATAAAAAATTATGTAACTTGGATTTAAGTGGAAATGATCTAATGTGAAAAGGTAAAAATAAATAAAGACAAATGATGTTATGATATTTATATGTGGAATCTAAAAAAGCTGAACTGGTAGAACCAGGGAGTAGAAGGGTGATTACTGGGGGCTTTGAGGGTGGTGGAGGAATCAGGAAGTTATTGTTTAAGGGCATAAACTTGAAACTAGGAGATAAAGAGTTCTGGAGATCTAATGTGCAGCATGGTTACTATAGTCAATAATACTGTATTATGTACTTGAAAATTTCTAAGAGACTAGATCTTGTCTGTTCTCACCATAAAAAAGAGATGTTAATTATGTGATAGGAAAGAAGTGTTAGCTAAAGTTACAATGGTAATTATATGGCAATATGTATCAAATCAACATGTACAACTTAAACTGTAAGGTGTGTAACAATGTTATATGTAAATTATATCTCAGTCAAAAAGAATAGACTGGGTGTATTTTTTCTTGAGCTCAAGTAAGAAGTGGTTATGAGACCAATGCAGGAAATGTTAAATTTTCTTCACTTTTCTAAATACATTAAATATGATTCTACACCCACACCCACCTGGCTCCATTCTTCTCTTCATTGGATGACACAGGAATCCTGGACCCTGGATGTCCAGGGTGGTCGCCATTGCTTTTTTGATATGTGATTGTAGATGTCAACAACTTTGCAGCCCTGTTGCTTGAGACAGTGATGCTGTTTTCAGAGCCTGGCTCCTCTATAAGGTCAAACACAGTGGATGTTTACCCTTACCTTCTAAGCCAGGTGTGTAAAGCTCAGAACCCAGCTCTCCACTTTCTGCATGAGAACTTTTCTTCCCCTTTGAAATATTGCTGATGAGCTGGGTGCAGACTCACCACTTACAGAGCGTGCCATCCTATGGACCTCCTAGTCTTGCAGAAGCCAAACCTCTCACTGGAAACTTAAGCTAAGTCCCTCTTCTGGTCTAGAGCGGCTGCTTTCCCTATGTTTCCCTCAGGAACCCCTGGAACTCTAGTATTTCCTGGATTGTCACAATAGCAGGTTCTTTTTTTTTTTTTTTTTTTTTTGAAAATTTTCTAAAATCTAATCTCTAATCTCTTTCTCCCCTGGTAAAATTGAGACTGGGAACAGAAAGATTTGGTCATTCTTTAGGGAAAGGAAGTTGAGCAAGACTCAAGGGAGTACAGAATAAGCATGCCACATCTATGGCTAAGGAGGGGCTGCACTGAAAGCCCCAAAGGACTCACTTTCCTTTCCAACCAGACTTGCTCTAAAAGCAGGCAATGGCTTCTAAAAAACACCAGTGCCCTAGGGGCCCTAGCATATCCTTGCTTCCTTGTTTCCTGCTGTTACTTCCATACACTAGCTAACCATTCACCCGGAGAACATGACACAGAAAGAGAGTGAAAAATAGAGTGACTCAGAGTTCCTTTTCTTTTCAGCCCCTTCGGATTTTTAGTAAGCCAGAGGCAGAGAGTATTGCAGAAGGTCCTGTGTCAAGAAGTGACACGACGAGTTAAGTTAGCTCTGTGCAGTGTTTCCACTGTTTCATGAAGTATTAATGTATGAGCTACAGAATACAAATCATATAAGTTTGATGATTTTGTATATAAATTAAGTGCTCCTTCCTTCCTTCCTTCCTTCCTTCCTTCCTTCCTTTTTTTTCTTTCTCTCACTCTGGCTCTCTCTCTTTCTTTTGGCACAGAGCCCAATGCGGGGCTTGAACTCATGACCCTGAGATCAAGACCTTGAGCTGATATCAAGAGTTGGATGCTTCAATGAGCCACCTGGACGCCCCCAAGTTAAATGTTCTTATAGTTGCACTGAAAACCAGCATCGCACAAGGTAAATGTGGACAGAAAAATTCACGCTAATAATTTAAAATTTTAATTTCTCTTTACTTAGAACGATATTAAATAGGAAATAAAAAACACTGTGACAAGTCGGAAGAGAGAAATAGAGAGAAACCATGGGAAAAAAGAAAAGGGTTTATACTTCCATACTTTTAATGGCAGTTTCCTCTCCTTTTTTTTTTTTTTTTTTTTTTAAAAAAAAGGATACCCACATTTTTGTTGTGTGCTGGGTCTTGCACAGTTGTACAGCTGGTCTTGTGCCTGTAGCAACATGAACTGTGCACTATGTCCACTTTGCTTTGTCCTTTCTCAGCTCTTTGGAGTCTGCAAATGAATCAGGACATGGCAGCAACTTTGAAAATACTGCTGTCCCACAGAGTACTTGTTTAAGGTGAATCTGTAAAAAACGCACCAGTTTATACAAGCTGTTTGATCTCAGAGACCATTGTCTGCCTGCACTGTTTATTATGTAGCAATTCTTCCCTATTGTTAGATTCATGTATTTGCCACACCTGCATCTCAGAAGCTGAATTTAATATTTGCAAATGAACTCAACTGTTGTTATGAGTATCTCAGAGCATAAGTATTAAGTTCGGTGCCTAAGGTGAGATTTCCTTCTTGTCTTGTTCTTTATAGCAAGTATTAAGCATGGCTTAAATATTAAAAATAAGAAAACATGTCTGGGTTCTATGATGTAATTTTCTACAACTCTGAGAAATCATATATTTTATTGGAAATGAGCATGTAGCGTCATGTTAAACCTGTTGAAATAGCTTTTAATGTTTTTTTTATAAATGATTTTAATATTCTTGTAACTCAAATTGCCTAGTGAAGCAGACTTCATTTTTTCCTTAGTGAACATTTACAGCCTAAATGCCTCAGGACATTATATTTCACAGCAGTCAGCTTATAATAAAAACCTTTTGAATATTCCAGTTTGGTAGGCCTTTAGTAAATTTTGACAACCACATCAGTTCCTATTCACTAGCATTTTATTTTATGTATTCTTTTTAAAAATTTTGTTTAATGTTTATTTATTTTTGAGAGAAACAGAGAGACAGAGCATGAGCAGGGGAGGGGCAGACAGAGAGGGAGACAACAGAATCCGAGGCAGGCTCCAGGCTCTGAGCTGTCAGCACAGAGCCCCATGCGGGGCTCGAACTCATAGTGAGATCACAACCTGAGCTGAAGTCGGACGCTTAACTTACTGAGCCACCCTGCCGTCCCTTTAGTAGCGTTTTAGATTATAGAATAATATAGAAGGTGTAGATAAATAGTAATTTTTATTAATGGAAAAGAAAACTGACAAATGAATATAAATTTCAGTGATAAATCCTTTTAGATATTTTATTGTTTAGTTATCTGTTTTATTTTTCTCCTCTCCCCCCCCCCCCCCCCCCATTCTATGATGTCACTCTACTGGTATTGTTATTTGTAGCATTAGGAAATAAATGGGAAGATACATGTTCATTTGTTCATTTAGTCATTCCATCAAAAAATTTATATAAACCGCCTCAATCTAATCTATTTTTGGAATAGGAAAGGGCAAAATTGAATGTAAACAATTGCAGATTGTCTCCAATAGCAATCAAATCATCACTCAACAATTATATTCCTTGGGTTCCTGGCACTGAGAACTCAGGCTTCCTGCCCACAGAAAACTTTGCTTTTCGTGGTGGAGATTTACAATAAATACATATGTGTGCTTGAGCTAAGTAGTCAGAGAAAGCCTTGCTGAGAGTTGACATTTGAGTTGTACCCTTAATAATGGGATAGGGCATTCTCATACCTTCCTTCTTTTGGACCCAGCCCTGCATCTTTCTGTTTCTCTGACTCTCTTTCCGCCAGTGACTTTTCAGACTCCATCTTGGCTCATGATTCCCCTTATGTGTATGAACATTATGTTCTTCAGGGCATGCTTCCTAGATATCATTTCTGAATCTACACTTCTGGTTCAAAACTCTTTGGGATAGGAGTGCCTGGGTGGCTCAGTTGGTTAAGCATCCGACTTCAGCTCAGGTCATGATCTTAGTTAGTGAGTTCAAATCCCACACGGGGCTCTCTGCTGTCAGTGCAGAGCCTGCTTTGGATCCTCTGTCTCCTCTCTCTGCCCCTCCCCTGGCCTGGTTGCTCTCTCTCTCTCTCAAAAACAAAACAAAACAAAACAAAACAAAACAAAACAAAACAAAACATCTAGGAGGTCATTGATACTATTGGCAAGGGAAGCCCCTTAAAAGGTGGTGGCAAAATCAGATTAAAATGATCTTTGGGAAGTAGATGAAAGGTAGTAATGAGGAGTGGGTGACTAAAAACATTAAAAAAAAAAGACCTTTTGGGGTAGAGAATTTGAAGAAAAATATAGACTCTATTTCCATGTAAATCATACAAAATTTTTAGGGGATTAAAAGAACCATTTGAAGATTACTCATTGAAACAATAGGGGAGCATTAACAGGCAGTTGAGGACCCCTCTTTACCTCCTCTTCCTGGTTAATTTCAACCACACTAATGACATTAGACACACCAAGGACTCTGAAACCTGTGTCCTCAGCTCATCCTCAGCTGTGTATATTTGACTGCTTTCCAGACATTTTCACTTCATATTCCTAAATCACCTTGATTCTATATGTTCAACAGGGAACATACCTGTCACCCCTAATCATCACCGTTTTGTAACAGGGAGAAGCTTAGCATGTCTGACTCCATATTGCTTCTATTTTCCTTGCTGCTGTGACCTATAGTGTATAAACTTCTGTCTATCCCTGCACATAGGCACGTTACAACTAAGATTTGTAAAAACTGCTTTTTATATGAAATCTCCCCTGAGGAGATTATCTCTCTCTCCCCCGAGGAGATAGGAAGTATGTACAGAAATGACTATACTAGGTTTGAGTTTTACAGGAACAATATGACCAGACTCCTGTACACAAAGATCAACTGACCAAGGACAAAGGAGTTACATGACCTTCCTCAGATGTCTGCAAGATGTCAGTCATCTTTTGACTCCCAACCCCTTCCACTTCCTCCTTTTGGTAACATAAAAGAAGCTCTAATATTATGCCAAGGAGAGGTGGTTCTTTGGGACAATAGTCTGCCATCTCCTGGTTTGCTGGCCTTCTGAATGAAGTCACTTTCCTTACCCCAGCATCTTGCCTCTTGACTTATTGGCCTGTCCTGTGGCATGTAGAATGAGCTTGGATGCAGTTACAATTTCTTCCTTTCCCTTTCACCTTCTGCTTCCTCCTTCATGCTCTGTCCTGGTGAACAGTAGCACCAGTCAGTGACTGACCTATTCATCAACCGTCCTTTCTTTCATGGTTCCAAGGAGTTGCCACACCCATCATCTTTCTCTCATTCCCAATGCCTCATCTCCTCTGTAATCCCACCCCCATTGCCTTTATTTATACCTTCTAATCTCTTTCTTGGATATTTTCAGAGAGTAGGAGTGCCACAGAGATCTTGAAGAATATGGCAAATACTTGCAAAAGCCATTTGAAAGAATGGGCAAGTTTGCTGACTTGGGATTGCTGAGTAGCACTGGGGGCCCAGTCAGTTCCCATTAAGAAAGAATTGTCTTCTCTTTCCTGACTTAAGTTCCTCATGAAATAGCAAGGGTGGAGAAGTTACCAATGCTTAATGTCTTTCCCCACATCTAACCTGAAGATAGTTACAAAGTTTCTCATTACGTGGTCATTGACCAGTTAAACAGGTTCACTTCCTTTGATTTCAATATGTTTTCATCTGTATTTCTTTCTTTTGAATTCTTTCAATCTTTTCCTCATACATGTTAATGTTTAATTCAGAACTGGACATTTGGTCCTAGTACTTTAGCCAATTCAGCAGTTATATGTATCTTTTGTCCTCAAAACATTGGAGACCTTGTGGTATACGGGAGTTAGGGAATGTTGATTAGATTTGTGCATGTTACAATTAGGTAAAGCAATTTAAGGCAATGCAATACAGAAAGTAAAAATGCTGAAAAAATATACATGGTTAAGCGTCAACATATCTGGCATTGAGATGGGTAGATAAAATGTGAGGCCAACATAAACGATTGATTAAGCATTGACTGCAGGCATATCAATGAGTTTTGGTTGCAGCAAAGTCTTAATGGGAAACTATTATGGCAGCCTGAAGAGATTTTTTTTTCTTTTTTGTGATTCTTCCCAGTGTGCTTTTGTCTTCAGTGGTACTCCAAAAAGCCCATTTAAGGAAAGAGCTGTACTCTGGGTTTTTTCCCAATCTGAGCTCCTGCCTCTTACTCCCACAGAAGCAAATCTGGTTTCATTTGTTTTACATATTTGTCTTCTCTGAAAAATTGTACTTAAATGCAGAGGTATAGGAAAGAAAAAGAAGGAAAATCACTGCTTTGTCTGATGAATGAAGTTACTCTTTACACAAAATATTTCTTGTCATTGTTTGGATTCTTCCCTCAGAAGTCAGAATGTTAAAATGTTATATTAGACAGCATTATTTATGTTTCCTATATGCCTGTATGATGTGTCTGATTTGAGAGTTCTAAGATTTACAAGATTTTACTGTCTAGGTCTTAAGTGAAAAATTCCTTTCATTCTTCCTAGCTGTAATTTTGTAGAATCATAGATTTTAGCAGTGAAAGAAAACCCAAGGCAATGTCTGGTCACCCTTCTGACTTTCGTGGGTTAGTTCTAATTATTTACATTTTACAGATGTCGTATCTGAGGCTTAAAAAAGTGACTTGGCCCATATGTATTATGACAATGGGTGCCAATGAAGATTAGATCTTTCATGTAAATCGGATTAGATTTTGCACTAAATATAGTTAAATATTCACATCTTGAATACTTTGCTAATTAATATCAACAAAATGTGAATAAACCAGTGGATTAAATTTTTACAATTTCAACTTGGGGGTAATATATTACTTAATTGCTAGATGTCATCAGTTTTTTATTTCTTCAATGATATTTTCCTTTTTTCTTTAATAGAAACTGGTTCTCATTTTGTGGCTACTGCTGCCTTGGAGCCACCTGAAAGGAGTCTATAGATTCTCTCACTTCAGGGAGACACTGGAAACCCATCCTGCATTTTCCTTTATTCTAGTAGCAGTTGCTGATCATACGACCCCCTGATAAAAGCTTATTTCTGCCTCTGAGATTTATCCTTTCACCTACCTCTCTTTCTTCCCCTCTGTGTTGCTGTCATTTACCTCCCTCTCAGTTACTTCCTCTCATTCAGTGAAGACTAACCAACTCACTAATGATCTACCCTCAGTCTTGCCATTATCCTGAGTGACTTCCAGGTCCACATGAATATCCCACACCATTTTCTAGAAGTTTCTTGACTTTTTCTCCTTCATTGACTTTCCTTTCCACTTCATTTTAGTCAGCCTTCTGTGCATGTATCTGGGGCATCACCACAAATTGTTCCACCTCTCACTTTGGACCAATATGTCACGGACATGGTCCCGGTCTAGACTCTTCAATCTCACAGGGAATTTGTGTCTGAGACATTTAGCTAATGTACCCAAAATTTAGGTTCCCTTTCCTTAATGTAGAGTTTTTGTTTGTTTGTTAGGAAGTGGCTGTATAACCAAGTTATTGTATTACTTAGCAGCTCTCACATTTAGGTGGGAGCATTAATACTTCCCAAGGACCCTGAGTGTAAGTGATGTGTGGTAATTTTAAGTCCAAGTTATTAGGAAGCAAATGCACTTTCTTTAGTTTGCTGGATGAATGTCATGTCCAGGGGTCACCTTGGAAAGCAATGCTGAAAATATTAGGTCATCTGTTAGCCTATGTCCCTGAATGACTTTTGGAGCAGAAGCCTTCATCTATCCTGATCATCAACACTCAAGTGAGTGAGTTATTGTATTAAGCTATTGAAATACTGGTGTTTATTATGGCAGTCAGTAATGGTCTGATTATTATTAATAGCTAAATACCTATTTTCTTGCTCTTCCCCTGTCTACCTTTTTCACTTTTTTCTATAATCCATTTAGATTACTTGGCTAACACTTTCTTGATAATCTTTAACCAGGTAAACCCTTGTCTTTATCTCACTTCTGCTGGGAAAACCTACAATTTGGATTTGACTAATCGTATACTATTTTGCTTATGTTTGTGCTATTCTGTGCCACTGGAGAATATCACCTAGCCATGTAGATTTGCACCATGATCTCCATTTTCTGAGTGGTGCTCTGAAATGCTATTTTTTTTTCATATCAGTCTCTTGTCTAAGAATCTTTATGAAAGCAATCTTGAGAAAGAACAAACCTGGAGGCATGATGCTTCCTGATTCCAAGCTATATTGCAAAGCTATAGCTTTGCAATATAAAATAAAACAGTGTGGTACTGGCATGAAAACAGACAACATTGATCAACAGAACAGAATAGGGAGCCCAGAAATAAATCCATGCATTTAGGGTCAATTAATTTATAACAAAGGATCCAAGAATGTACAATGGGGAAAGGACAGTCTCTTCAATAAATAGTACTGAGAAACTAGAAAGCCACATGCAAAAGAATAAAACTGGACCACTGTCTTACACCATACACAAAAATTAACTCAAAGTAGATTAAAGACCTGAAATCATAAAAAGTCTCAGAAGAAAACATAAGCTCCTTGACATGAGTCTTGGCAATGATTTTTTTTGGATTTGACACCAAAAGCAAAGGCAACAAAGGCAAAAATAAACAAGAAGGACTAAAGTAAACTAAAAGCTTCTGTGCAGCAAAGGAAACCAACAACAAAATGAAAAGGCAACCTATCAAATGCAGAAAATATTTGTAAATCATACATCTGATAAGGGGTTAATACCCACAATATATAAAGAACTGATACAATAAAATAGCCAAAAAAAAATCCAATTAAAGAATGACCAGAAGATCAGAATAGACATTTTTCCAAAGAAGATATGCATATGGCCAATGGGTACATGAAAAAATACAACATTACTAATCATCAGAGAACTGCAAATCAAGACCACAATGAGATATCACCTCACATCTCTTAGAATGGCTGTCATCAAGAAGATGAGAAATAACAAGTGTTGGTGAGGATATGCAGAAAATAAAACCTTTGTGCACTGTCAGTGGGAATATAAACTGGTGCAGCCACCATGGAAAACAGTATGGAAGGTCCTCAAAAATTAAAAACAGAGCTACTATATAATCCAGAAATTCTACTTCTGGGCATTTATCTGAAAAACAAAACAAAACAAAACAAAAAACAACAATTCCCAAAACACTAACTTGAAAAGATATATTTACCCTCATGTTCATTGCAACATCATTTATAATAGCCAAGATACAGGAGCAACCTGTGTCCCATTGATGGATGAATGGATAAAATATTGTAGTGTGTATACATAATGGAATATTATTCATAAGAAAGAAAGAAAATTTCCCATTTGTAACAACATTGATGGATCTTGAGGACATTATGCTAAGTGAAGGAAGTCAAACAGACTGTATGTCAAACATACTGTATGATCTCACTTATATGTGCAGTCTAAACACACACACACACACACACACACACACACACACACACTCACAATGAGCTCATAGATACAGAGAACAGACTGGTGATTGCTGGAGGTAGGGGCTGGAGGGTGGGTAAAATTGGTGGAGGAGTTAAAAGTTACAACTTCCAGTTATAAAATAAATAAGTCATGGAAATGTAATGTACAGCATAGTGACTATAGATAATCCCGTATTGCATATTTGAAAGTTGCTAAGAGAATAAATCTCAAAAGTTCTCATTTCAGGAAAACAAATTTGTAACTGTGTATAGTGATGGATACTAACTAGACTTATTGTGGTGATTATTTCAGAATATACACAAATATAAAATTATTATGTTGTATACCTAAAGCAAGTATAATGTCACATGTCAGTTATATCTCAATAAAAAATACTTAATGGTTCTTCATTGCTTTAAGAGTAAAACAGTAGTATGGGCGCCTGGGTGGCTCAGTTGGTTAAGGGCCTGCCTTTGGCTCAGGTCATGATCTCATGGTTCATGGGTTCGAGCCCTGCGTCAGGCTCTGTGCTAACAGATCAAAGCCTGGAGCCTGCTTCAGATTCTGTGTCTCCCTCTCTCTCTGCCCCTCGCCTGCTCACTCTCTGTCTCTCTCAGTCTCTCTCTCAAAAATAAATAAACATTAAAAAAAAGAATAAGTAGTAGATATCAATACACTGCTATGTAAGAGTAAACAAACCCAATTTTGCATATTTGTTGATTATTGGTAAACATTGTAGATTGATATTAGCAGCACTGCTAGTCTAACTTTTTATTGTCTTAATCAAATTTAGCTCTTTTTTCAGAAATCATTTATGTTTTAATGAAAATTTTAAATCATTCTGTCGGTTGCTGAGAGTGGAGTGTTAAAATCTACAAGTATTGTTCATTGCTCCATTAATTCTGTTTTTTTCATATACTTTAAAAGTGTTATTAGGTGCATACACATTTATGATTGCTATATCCTTCTGATATATTGGTCCTTTTATCATTATAAAATGTCCTCATCATCTCTGATAATACCCTTTGTCTTGAAGTCTACTTTACCTGATATTAATATAGACACTCTAGCCTTTCTCATGCTTACAGTTTGCATGGCGTAAGCATGGCAGTTTCCCCCAATGATTTAATTTCCATCTATTTGCATATTTATATTTAAAGTGTGTCTCTTTAAAATAGCATATATTTGGGTCTCTCAAAAATTTATTCTGTAATCTCTGTCTTATAATAGGGGGTGTTTAATCCAATAACAATACAATTATTGGTATGATTAGATTTAGGTCTATCATTTTACTATTTGTTTTCTGTTTGTTCCTTTTTGTTGTTGTTTCTCTGTTCTTCCTTGGTGGCTTTCTTTCAGGTCAATTGAATATATTTTTTTGGAACTCCATTTTAATTTACATATTGGGTCTTCAGTTCTACTTCTTTGCGTTAGTTTTAGCAGTTGTTCTTGGGGTTATAATATACAACCTTAACTTTCACAGTCTACGTAGAGTTAATATTTTATGACTTCATGTAAAATGGAGCCACTTTATGATTCTGTAGGCTCAAGCCAAAGACCAGGAAGCATCTCACAGTTATCTGAGAAGTAGTCGAGAGCTTAAAAGCTATGAATATAAGCTAAGTCTCGAAGACCAAATGTCACCAGTTCTTCTAAGTGTGTTGTTATAGTGGGTGGTGGGATGGTGGTGCTGGTGGTAGTGTGCATGTGTTTATACCAAGAAGCAAGAGAACCAGACAAAATCTGTTGGCAACATAAATGGTATTCCACCTGGATTTCATTGTCTCCAGCACCACGTACTGCTCCTTTACAGTTCACAAGATGATTAGATATAAATTCTATTTAATAATCATAATGAATTCTTCTGGGTTTTATTATGTGATTGATTCTGACATTTGAAAATCAGCAAATACCACTTACTTTGTGAGAGCAATGCAACTACTTTTGCTCTGGCTACCAGTATGCTACGATTATATTTTCTTTTTCAGGTATCTTTTTGTTTTTATCTGAAGATTTTAGTTAGGTTTCTAATTTGTTGCACTGACTGTCTTTATTATATTCTGAAGTTCTTAGTAACATCTCAAAAATAATATTAAATCTACAAATATTTTTCTCAGACAGCTTCTTCCTAGAACCCTGTGTCTTCCTGTTACAAGGTTTCTTGTGAGTTTATATCTATTTTATTCCTTTTTAATAATTTTAAGAAGTCCTGTTAAAGAGCAAAGATAAATACTTGTGGTTACTCTTCCATTTTGACCTTTGTTACTCCTTGACATTTACTGTAGCAGGAAGATGCTTGCTAGAACTCAATTCTAATCTAGTTTCTTTTTGGGTTTTTTAGTCTCCTTAAACTTTGGATATATGACATGGAGCTCACTATCTATCCAACCCCTGTTTCAACTTGCACTTCCTTAAAACTGCAAATGTTTCTTCCTCTTTTTTTTTTTTTTTTTAGCGTTTATTTATTTTTGAGAGAAAGAGAAAGAGAGAGAGAGAGCAAGTGAACATGAACATGGGAGGGGCAGAGAGAGAGGGAGACACAGAATCTGAAGCAAGCTCCAGACTCTGAGTTGCCAGCACAGAGCCCAGCATGGGGCTGGAACTCACAGACCAAACCGTGAGATCATGACTTGAGCAGAAGTCAGAGGCTTAACTGACTGAGCCACCTAGGCGCCCCAAACTTATTCCATTTTTTAATATCCACCACCACTGCTTTAGCTGATGCCACTATCCGAATGATGGCAACAGCTTCCCAACTAGTTTCTTTGGTTCTCTTTACCTCTATCTGGGCACACTTCTCCCTCTTTTTGCTCTGACTAAACTCCTATTCATCTTTTGGGTGGTTTTCCTTTAGGAAGATAGGAAACTCCATATGTGAGGTTAGTTGTTCTTGCTAAGTATTTGCATATGACATCAAGCTTTTCCTATCTGTAACAGCATCTCACTTTGTAGTATAATTTTCCTCTGCTATCTTCTTCTGTTGACAATGAAAATTATAACTTAGTCAATATTGTGTCCCTAGTCTCTAGCACAACATCTGGAATATAGGAGAGGCTAAATACAAGTTTTAAGTGTTGAATAAATGAATGAATGTTGTGTTTGGTATTCTTTTGGAAGCTCTTTACCCACTGTAGTTTTTTTAGTGTCTGAATATCAAATTAGGTTAATCATGTATCAAGAGACACTTCTTAACTAATGTCTCATTTGGTTATTAAATACCTATTATCTTGATTTTCACTCATAAGTGGAATTGTTTTCTTTCATTGCCTGCAAAAAGCATCTCTCACTTTTAAATTTATTTTACTTTCTATTTATCAGGGCCATGACTGTGTTTTTGCTATTCTCTGGGGCCTCCTGGTTTCTCTTGTAATAATTGAGTCATTTAAAGATAATTTGTGAAGATAACTTTTCAATTAGAACTATGGCAAAGAGCTTTATCTACAAAGGCAAAATATAATTGAATACAGATAAAAACCATGGAAATTTAGCTGACAAATTAGGATACATATCCTGGTAAGCCTTTGAACTTTTGAATGATTATCTTAATTTAAAATTTTAAAATCAGAAGCTGCCTCAGTTATGAGTTGATTTATTTATTTATTTTTAAATGTTTATTTATTACTGAGAGAGAAGAGAGAAAGAGAGAGGGAGAGAGAGGTGGGGAGGGACAGAGAGAGAGGGAGACACAGAATCTGAAGCAAGCTCCAGGCTCTGAGCTGTCAGCACAGAGCCTGATGTGGGGCTTGAACTCTTGAATGGTGAGATCATGACCTAAGCTGAAGTCAGACGCCAACTGATTGAGCCACCCAGGCACCCCAAGTTATGAGTTTAATACATGGAATGATAAATATGTGACAGCATGATGGGCACATCACGTAGTGACGCTTTTCATAGGTTACAAAAGTTATATCCTGGTGTATGCTGAAAACCATGTCATTCAGAGTGGGGAATTTGGGCAAACCAACACAGTACATAAAGTTGCTTTCTTTTTTCAAATCACATATGTGGAAACTGAAGGGGATGAGGACGCGCCTAATGCTACTTTGGCATTAGGATTTTTTTGAGCTGAAGACAATTGAGAATCAGCAGAGGCAGGAAGAGTTCTCTTCCCTCCCCCTTTTCTGCCTAAAAGCAGAGCATAAATTTTCCCGTGTGAAGGTGTCCCCTTTTCCTGTTCCAGGAAGGGGAAAGCAACTCTTATCACCAGAGATGCAGAGATGACAATGAGATGGGTCTGCATCAACAAACCTGACTAAAATAACCCTTATCTTCCATTAGTTCCTTCATATATTTCCTAGTCACTTACCCACAATTTATTATACCTCAAAGCCCAAACCCCCTTTCCTTCGTTAAAATGATATATAAACCCCTGAGTCTAAGTGCTGCTTTGAGTTTCACTTTTTCTGTGAACTCCTATGCATTTCAATACTAGTCAAATTTGTGTTCTTTTTCCCCTGTTAACCCGTCTTTTGTCAGTTAAATTTGCAGACTGCCAGGCAATGAACCTAAGAGGGAAAAGGACAAAACAAAATAATTTTAACACTATCTGAGGAAGCATATGATGGAATCACCATCAAAACTGATTAGAAGCCTCTGCTTTGTGAGGTTCATTTCTGGTTAGTTTTTTTTTAATTTTTTTTTTCAACGTTTTTTATTTATTTTTGGGACAGAGAGAGACAGAGCATGAACGGGGGAGGGGCAGAGAGAGAGGGAGACACAGAATCGGAAACAGGCTCCAGGCTCCGAGCCATCAGCCCAGAGCCTGACGCGGGGCTTGAACTCACGGACCGCGAGATCGTGACCTGGCTGAAGTCAGACGCTTAACCAACTGCGCCACCCAGGCGCCCCTTTCTCTGGTTAGTTTTTAGTGTATCCAGATAGCTCCTAAAATGGGGTTTTCAGGATGGATAAATCTTTGCGTCTTTATAAGCGTAGGGAATGAGTCGATGGAAAGGTAAAATTTAGAAAGGGGAGATGTATGTGGACCTTCAGGTCCCTTAGTAGTTGGGAAAGCTTGGAATCTAGGATGTAGGAGGAATTTGCCTTAGAGGATAATGGAAGGATGAAGTAGAAATGAGAAATTATATGTAATAAAGAGGTGAAGAAAATGGCAGTTGATGGAACTTTCATAGAATGAACCTTGTTTTAATGACAGTGTAGGAGGCCAAGGCCTCTGGTTAGAATGGGGGAAGGGAGGTGTTCCATGGGGAATTTTATCTTCAGTGTGCAGTATCGCATCTGGCTAGTAGGGATTTACTTGTCTCCTCTTTCAGTGCAAATTAATATGTTGAAGTCCTGATCCCCAATACCTCAGAGCGTAACTGTATTTGGAAATAGGGTCCACAGACGAAATAAGTCAAGATGAGGTCATATTGGAATAGGGTAGGCCCCTAATCCAGTATAACTGGTGTTCTTATAAAAAAGGGTGAAATCTGGACACAGACACATGGAGAAGGAAGATGATGAAATGAAGGGAGAAGGGAGAAGATGGTCATCTGCAAGCCAAGGTGAGATGCCTAGAACAGATCCTTCCTTTACAGCTCTTAGAAGGAATCAACTCTACTGACACCTAATTTTGGACTTAGCCTTAAGAACTACGAGACAATACGTTTCTGTTGTTTAAACCGCTCAGTCTGTGTTACTTTGTCATGGCAACCCAAACAAACAAATATACTGGAGTCAATACTTGGGGAGCGGAATGGATGAATGCATAAATAAATGCATGGACAAGTGGAAAATGACTCTCAGGAGTGAGGATAACAAGAAAAATTTCAATCAGTTGTTAAGTTACCCCAGAGGGTGGAAGTAGTTCTCAGAGTTCAGCTGATGATTTGGAGAAAATAGTAAATTTGAAATTCAAATGAAGATAACTGGAAGGAAGGTGATACATGGATTGCTTAGAAATAAGGAGATGGAGTAAGGCAAGGATAAACCCTTCATCCTGTCCCACTGAATTAAGGTGGAGTTGGAAAAAGTGAATCTTAACCGAGTGAGCAGGTGGGGATGTGGTTTAAAAAGTACTCATTATCTTCATTGTACTAGATCTCATGTTCATATATTCATCATTGAAGTACTCTGGTAGATCCTCTTTCAAGCTACCAGCATCCACAAAGCAGTTGGGTATTAAGCCAAGAGCCCAAAGATGTGTGTGCATACTAATGTTTTCTACTATGATAATTTTGGTATTCTTTTTGTTTTTTTAAATTTTTTTTTTTTAACGTTTATTTTATTTTTGAGACAGAGAGAGACAGAGCATGAACGGGGAAGGGGCAGAGAGAGAGGGAGACACAGGATCGGAAGCAGGCTCCAGGCTCTGAGCCATCAGCCCAGAGCCCGACGCGGGGCTCGAACTCACGGACCATGAGATCGTGACCTGAGCCGAAGTCGGGCGCTTAACCGACTTTGCCACCCAGGCGCCCCTTGGTATTCTTTTTGAATAGGTCCTTTGGATAGTTTCCCACTGTCTACCTTGATAAAATCATTAATGCTTTCAAATATTCTTCCTCACAACTCCTTAGGTGCTTTGAACACTTAAGTGATATCACATACAGTGATATGCTATAGAAACCAAAGGGGAAAATACAAATGCTTTCCAGGTAATAATGTCAGAATTTAGTCATTAAGTTTCAGAGATGTTTTTTTTATAGGCAATATCTATAAAAGTAACAGGTGATAATGGGTAGACTGCCTTGCATTGAAAATAACAAAATATTTAGAAATAAGACATTAGATTATAAATGTGTTTTATGTTATATTTGCATTTTGGTCCCGGAGGAAAATATTTACAAGATGATGTTGGATTCACAGAAGAGTGGATGCCATGGTTATAATGCTGCTGAAAGGATCTTTTGTGTGTTGTTACAGTCTCAGGGAAGTCAGTGGACCCTGTAGCATGGTGCTTACTGAGTTTTGGAGCGTCTTCAGGTTAGACTGTAAATGACCTAGAAGTGTTGCCTTTTATTTGGCCTTGGCACTTCTTACTGGAAAAAGTTTCTTTTCTCGTGTCTGTTCTTCCTATGCAGTATGTATGTTTCTAACATTATGGAGTTAACTTAAAAAAATATATATATATCTCTTGAAGTCACACAACTGACTCCTATCCAGGGAGATCATACAGAAAATATGTGTTAACCTGCTAGTTTTATGTTGGGGTCATTTGCCTGGGAATTAGATAATCTATGAAAAAATTGTAAAGTTAATATCCCACTTCTTATGTTGGTGCAGATGATTAACATGGTTTTTCTGCCCAAGGAAGTCACCTAAACTTATTTCTTCTTCAGTAGAACCTGGAGAGCCTTAGAGAAACAGAACCTATAGGAGATCTCTCTCTCTCTCTCTCTCTCTCTCTGTCTATCATCTCTATCTCTATCTATGGAGAGTTTCTATTGATCTATCAATCTGTCATCTATCTATCTAAGAGATATACAATATCGGCACATGCGATTATGGAGACTGACAAGTCTCTGTGAGCTGGAGACCCAGGAAAGCCAGTGGTGTGTTTGAAGGCATAAGAATTGGAGTGTTTATGGTGTAGATTCCAATCTGGGTTAGAAGGTCTGAGAACCAGAAGTGCCTAGGGCTGGAAAAGATTGATGTCCCAACTAAAATAGTCAGGCAATAAGTGAATTCAAACTTCCTCTACCTTTTAGTGGATTAGATGATGTCTGCCCACATTGGGGAGGGACATCTGCTTTACTCAGTCTACCAATTCAAATACTAATCTCTTCTAGAAAGACCCCACAGACAAACCCGGAAATAACTTTTAATTAGTTATTGAGGCATCCCTTGGCCCTGTCAAGTTGATGCACAAAAGAAACCATCACAACTATCTAAACCAGGAAGCTGTCTTCTCTCTAGAAGTTGATATCAGTTCCATATTGTTATTCAACCCACCATTGAGTTATGCTGTATAGTTAACTTTATACAGCCTTCCTTTTGGTTTGTAGCTTCTTGTCCTGGAACAGAGTTATCTCTATTTTTCTCCTTTATCTCCCTCTCTAATCTGGATAATGCCACTTGCCTTAGCCTGTTCCATAAATTCAGCCTTAAGTCTCCTAGGCAAGGTCTTTTTGTTGCTCCCAAAAGACCTACCAAATTGTGAGACATACAGCAGACATTGCAGAAATACAGGCTGATATTTGCACAATTAATTGCCTGGACTCAGATTGCACTTAAACAGTTAAGAATTTAACAACCAGACTGAGTTTACCCAGGGAGCTCACAGTTCAGTGGGCCCTTTCCAGCCAATTCATGAATGTCTGGGCTGGCAGGTAATTTGAGAACCAAAGGAAACCTGGTGAGAAACAAACGGAATGCTTCTAAATATTAGGTTATTAATGTTATTAATGTTTATTATTTTAGCTAACCTTTGTTGAGCACTTACTTTGTGCCAAACGCTGTAGTAAAGGGCTTTGCATTTAGCAGTAATTATAGGAAAGTGTTATCCCTATTTTTCAGATAAGGAAATTAAGGCTTAAAGAATTAAGGAACTTGCTCAAAGTCAGAGAACTTAAATGGCACTTAAGTGGTTGGGATTTGAACCAAAATCTGTCTAAATTTCCAGGTCATGCTCTTGACCAGGGAAATACTTTTTGTTATGAAGTTATGTTTGAGACATGGACTCAACTGCTGTCAGAGAGAGATACCTGCACTGAACTGCTCTGACGGTTGTCAATGGCTGCCTCTAACAATTGTCTCCTTACCCAGTTTTCTCTTAGGCATTTATTTAACCCTGCCTCACATTCTTGAGCGTGTTTCCTATAAATATTTCTGGTTTTAGCTTGACTGCCTTTGTTCTATGTTCCTTTCAAAGGTTATGATACTAGTTTGATCTGAGGGAGTGATTTTTGCCTTAACACCCCGGCTACATGAGAATATAGGGGCATCTGAGGTTTCCTTACGTAATTACTGCATAACCTGCTCCAGACCCTGCCCCCATAAAGGATATATTACACAACCCTGGTTATTATTCCCATGGTGATTTTAGAGTTTCTGTGTGCATGTGTTTGTGTGTGCATACATATTGGGAAAGCGAAGATAAAACATGATAAATGGATGTTAACCTTAAGATCTCTTCGTTTTCTTTTTTTTTTTTTTTTTTTAACATTTATTTATTTTTGAGACAGAGAGAGACACAGCGTGAACGGGGGAGGGGCAGAGAGAGAGGGAGACACAGAATCAGAAGCAGGCTCCAGGCTCTGAGCCATCAGCCCAGAGCCCGACGCGGGGCTCGAACTTGCGGACCGCGAGATCGTGACCTGAGCTGAAGTCGGATGCTTAACCGACTGAGCCACCCAGGCGCCCCTCTTCGTTTTCTTTAGTAATTGCACAAGTCACATGTGAGACTAATTACAAATGGTCATACTGAGCAGTACACTAGTTAAAATGCTTTGGGTTTACATTATTCATGAAAAGATTAGGTATAGGAAAAAAATCCAGTTTTTGTATAAATTATTTAAAAAAAGAGTCACATAACTTTGAAATCACTATAGATTGGGTGCCCTTCTATTTCAGTGAAATGGTACTCTGAAAAATGCACATTTTGTTTTGTTTACAAAGATAGCTAATATATTATGCTTGGCATTTTCAACCCACCCCACTCAGCAAATTAGTTTTTACCCAAACATTTTATGTGTGCTGTATTATTTGACCATCTGTTGTCTTTGACATATTGTTTTCCTCTCTAGGTTGATTTATTATTTTTAAAGTTGCTTTTCAGTGAGTTGCCCGTTTAATTACTTATAGATACATGTCTGCATATGAAGTAAAGACAATTTTAAAGGGTTCTATTGGTAAATATGCACAATTCCCAGTTTGTATATGATATGTGTTTTCATGAATAGCTGTCAGTCCTGGGTGGTGAGTTGCTGTGAAGATTGGTCAGAACAAAATGGCACAAATATCCAGAGGCCATGATGGATGAAGGACAGAAAAGGAAACATGATGATATAAGCTGTAGAAAGCAAAGTGAGTTGACACTGAATATGAAAAAGGCAAGTATCATAAATTCAGAGGATGAAACTGACATTGAAGTCATGGGATGGTGACATCAGAGTCAAAGGTGTCGTGGGAAGTCTTCTGAAGAGAAGGAACAGAGATCTGGAGGATAGGGTGTAATTCAGACATGAGAGAAGGGCATAGGATTTAACAGAATAAGAATGCAGTGACCAGGAAGAGTCTTAGAGTCTAATACCCATCACTGGGTCTATAATAAATATAATTCTTCATTTCTGGAAAAGAGAAGGATAATGTCTGGAAACTGGGTGGTACTTCCCAGCCTAGGGAAAGACATGGGACCAAAGATTTATTTATTTGTTTTTTGGTAAATCATTTCAATAAGGGAAAGGCTAAATTCTCCTGGGATATTGGCTTCTTGACTGCCATACTCTGGAGAATAATGATATATTTGTAATTGGTAAGACTCAGTTGGGAATTATTCTATAAAATAAATATCAAGCACCTGGATGATCAGTCATTAAGCATCTGACTTTGGCTCAGGTCATGATCTCATGGTTTGTGAGTTCGAGTCCCATATTGGATGAGCTTGAGCCCTGCTTTGGGTGAGCCCCGCTTTGGATGAGCCCCCCTTCTCTCTCTCCCTCTCTATACCCCTTGCTCACTTGTGCTCTCTCTCTGTCTCTCTAAAAAACAAAAAACATCAAAATGTTTGTCTCTTTTTGGTGCCAGATATCAGCTAAGGTATCTATGATCAGGAGTTTCAGCTATAAATATTTGCCCATCTTTTAAATAGTAACGTTGGGTTTTCCTTTTCAATAATTTAAAAATGTATCTCTGCAGCAAATAAAGAGGAAACCATGAGATTACTATAGAAATTCCAGTGTGAGGTTAGTATTCGCATGAAGCTAAGTGGTCCATCTTTCCTGTATACCCATTCTTAATTAGCACTCACCACTCTTTCTGTGTCAGAAAACTCCAATTTTGATGGTGAGATTACAGTTGCCAACCCCTTGATGAGGCCAGCAAAATGATTGACGGGTATAAGACAGGCAATTTTTGGAAAGGCCAGGTGCTGGTTTATGCAATTGGTCTGATGGCAGACACAGCTGATGGCTCAGAAAGGCAGACTTTGGAACACTACATGTGGATCTTTCCATAAACATGAATCGTTCTTGAGGAATTTGTTGGGTTTATTGGATGTGGTAGTCCTCTTCTCCATGAGAGATGAATGTTTCCATTCACCAATGTCAAAAGACTAAATCTCACCAGTAGTTTTGGAAATGTCAAAGAGCAGAGCTGTTAAAAGGTATAAGTTTTTTTTTTTTTGTTTTTTAAAGAGATATTTGAAAAAAATATAAAGAGATATTTGAAACTCTGGCAAGTGTCTTGCACTATGATTTGTATAAAGTGGGATGCATTCATGGAAAAAGAGGTTATTGTGCAAACTAGTGGGATTCTGGGAAACTAAGATAACATCAGTATCATAATACTAAATTAGTAAACTTACACTTTATTTCTCCCTCTCCCACTGATTGAACTTACTGGATGACCTGAAGTGAGTCACTTAATGTCTTTGTACCTCAATTCTTCTCTTGAAAATGTAAATTAAGTTGACACACAGTATAAATAAGAGCTTATTTCTAATCCTTGGATCTTCAGGTATTTTGTGTGTACTTATGATAACATTGTCTATCCTCCAAATGAATTTATTAATCAATCAGATTTCAGAAGAATCAGATGTGGAAATAGCAAACCTGTTTACTTCTTATTTGAAACTTATCCATACCAGATAAATGAGGTTTTATATCCATTGCCTCTCCCCCTCCTTAAATACCAGTTTTCTTGAGCAAAACAAAATCACTGCTTCTTTCTTCAAGTTAGTTTTCAAGAATCATTAAAATTTTCTTATTGTGTTTTTATTCTGAATAAAGCATGCATGCATGTTAAAATAGGTCCTCCTTCCTAACTATTTTATAAGCTAAATTTGTTTTTTAGATCGAGTCAGAGGTTCTTTATTTTAAAATAATGATTTGACATTGAGGTCCCTCTCTAAAATTTAAATCAAGAGTATAATATTTCTCAAAAATTATCTTGAATAAAGTTAATAATAAAATATTTTATAAAATTTGCTTCACTTTTACTATTAAAACATGAATTCAAGTTTCTGTGTTAATTTTAGGAAAAGGGACTTGAAAGAGGAAACTTATTTCTAAGAGTGATCTCTAAATGAAACCATTCATAGATTGGGATATTTTATCCATTTTGGAATAAGTTCTTGATTCTGATTACATGTAACTTAAAACAATTTAATTAATTGATTTTATGTGAAGTTGTACATCAAATTTGGTTGCTTAATGGAATCACCTAGGAAGCTTAATATTTGTTACATAGTCTTTCCTCCAGATATTCTGATCCAATTGCTCTGAATTTGGCTTTGGTATCAGGAGTTTTAAGAGCTCACCAGCTGATTCTCACATGCAGCCACTCATCTAGAGACAGGACATGATTGGAAATTAAGAGACAACAGCTCCTGACATCACAGTCTACAAGTTTCAGGATGAGACAAGAGCTACTCAACTCTGATGGTGACTGAGAGTGGCACTAATACTAAGGTTTGGTCAATCTTTCATATATGAGAGGACGATCCAAAGTGGAGAATCATTAAATTAATTAAACAAGGAGGCCATTAGATTGATGTGGCTCTAATACTGTGGCAGCCTGAATAAACAAAGCATAATCTAAGACTGTAAATGCCCCAAGATTACAAAATTGAAACATAAGGACAACAAACAGCCAACTAGGCCTTCAGCTATAGCCAATCAATAATTTCCTTTCTTTGTTTCCACCTTTCCTCTATAAAAGTCCTTCCCCTAATTCCTGTCAATCGAGTGCTTCTAATCACTTGTAGTTTGGCACTGCTCCATTAGAATTGTTTTTTGCTCAGGGCGCCTGGGTGGCTCAGTCAGTTGAGTGTCTGACTTCGGCTCAGGTCATGATCTCGTGGTCTGTGAGTTTGAACCCCATGTCAGGCTCTGTGCTGACAGCTCATAGCCTGGAGCCTGCATTGGATATTGTGTTTCCCTTTCTCTGTCTGCCCTTTCCTTGCTTGGTCTCTGTCTCTATCTCTCAAAAAAATATTTAAAAAATTAACAGAAAAGAATTGTTTTTTACTCAAATAAACTCTTAAAAAAAAGATATCAGCCCCAATAATAACCTTTATCAAATAGAATAAGGTATTGGACAGAGGGTAAACATTATAGTGGCCATACTGCCTCTGGCAAAGATGAAGTTTCAAGATGGCAGATTGTGTTTTATTCTTCTCATCCAGAAGGTTTGACCTTGTAAAAGATAGTCTTAGATTGGCAGTGATGAAATCATCCTAGGTTTCTGGAGGTTTATCTGACTAATTCCTACTGTGCACATTTCCGTATTATTGTAATAATGAGAAGGAATAAGTCTTTGGATTTTTTTAATCTCAGTTTTCTGGCAACAGGATCACAACATAACAGAAGATTAAAAGCATTTTCCGACTCCAGGGTGATTTCTCCTTAGAAATCTTTGAGAACAATTTTTTTTCCTGTATAAAGAAAAACTTTGCTTTATTTGTCATAAATATTGAATATTTACAAGGGTCTGAGAGACCTTTGTTTCAGACAGATTTTGAAAAATCTCTGAAGAAAGCTGGATTGGCTTTCATCTAAGCATAATTATTCAGAAAATATAACAGATTCCTTCTTAGCTAATGATAAGCCAAAACAGTCCATCCTTTAATAAAAATAAGAGCTGCTACTCTAGGAAATGAAAATAGGAAAGGTGGCATGCATCAGTGTTTCTACAATTACAAATGTAATCTAGGTGCTTTGTCTTGTGTACCCATCATGACTCACTGTTATCTCATCTCCCTGCTTCCTGTGTGTAAGCAACCAAGACCATCATAACTGGTTCCCAATTTGGTGAAAATTTGGGGATTGAGTGAACTGCAACTCAGGTTAGTTTTGCAGGTGATGCTGACACTCTCTGGTTGCAGAATTTGCCTCTTAGTTGTTTTAGTTTTGAAGACGCTCAGGAAGGCTCATCATGATGACCTGCCAATATTTCTTTGGCTGATAATTAAAATATTTCACTAATTATATAACAGTAATTAGGAATGACTCCAATAGTGTCAAACACTTTCCATATTGAGTCGACTCACTAGAAAATCAAACTAATTTGTGTAATAAAATGGAAAATCTTTAAATAAAATCTGAATGAGGAAAAATATAAAATAATCCAAGACAGGAAAGAAAGAATGTGAATATGTAGTCTACATACATAGTTACTAAAGTTGAGAAGGAAAGTAATTCTAGGCTTCCTGGTTTTTGAAGAAAGAGAGGAATGAGAAAAGCCTAAATGTCCATCAACTGATGAATGGATAAAGAAATTGTGGTTTATATACACAATGGAGTACTACATGGCAATGAGAAAGAATGAAATATGGCCCTTTGTAGCAATGTGTATGGAACTGGAGAGTGTGATGCTAAGTGAAATAAGCCATACAGAGAAAGACAGATACCATATGTTTTCACGCTTATGTGGATCCTGAGAAACTTAACAGAAACTCATGGGGGAAGGGAAGGAAAAAAAAAGAAAAAAAAGAGGTTAGAGTGGGAGAGAGAGCCAAAGCATAAGATTCTTAAAAACTGAGAACAAACTGAGGGTCGATGGGGGGTGGGAGGGAGAGGGGGGTAGGTGATGGGCTTTGAAGAGGGCATCTTTTGGGATGAGCACTGGGTGTTGTATGGAAACTAATTTGACAATAAATTTCATATAATAAAAAAAATTAAAAAAAAGATTATATATGTCATTTATAAAGAGAAAATACACTATTCTTAGGGATATAGTTACATTATTCCTAGAAAAGACAGACAAGTAAAATCACCAACAATCATTGTCTGAGGGAGGAGAGTTCAACTCTACTTTCCATGTCACCCTTGGTTAGTAAATTTCTTAACTCTTTAGAGGAACCACTTTTGTTAAGAACTTTGAGAAGGTTGGCTGTCAATCTACTTTGGCTCAGTGGTTGCAGAGTGTGCTATCAAATCTTTTCATGAGACCTCATCATCAATCAGGTCTGAGAATTTATAAGGAGTTGTATTTATGTTAATCCACCATTTTTCAAATAATGTCAATGACTACTGTTATATACTGCTCAGTTAGATTCATTCCTGGAACCAACATGATATCCATATAAACCATTTGGATCCCTGGTGCTTTTAATTTATGTAATATGTATAGATGTCCAGGGTGAAAATTAAGATGGAGGTTTTTATCCCTAGCAGTGCCTCAGAATCCTTTAGGGAAAAATGTGTGGATATTTCTGGGCTCCACATGAATTCCACAGAATCATAATATCTTGAGGCAAAAGACCAGCATAAATATTTTTAAAAATTTTTGCAGGCAATTTTGATGTAAAGCCAGGGTTGAGAATCACTGCAATCGTAGTTGCTACTTTTTGCCAAAGAAAAGAGATATAGTTAAAAATGAGGAGGAGGATTATCTGTTAACAACTACCTTTGGAAATTGACTGATACCCACTTCTGTATTTTATCATTGCCTCACAATATAGCCATAGCCAGTTCGCTATAAAAATTTATTCATGTGCTGTTTATAAGAGGCATGGCATTTAAGAACTCTGATGGCATTGCTATTAATTATTCCTATAAAACGTTTAAGAAAAAATGACTTCACAATAGATTAAAACTTCTGTAATAATAACTTGATCCAAAATAGAGGTAACCCCTGGGCACCTCTGTTTCATGCCCTGATCTCATATATCTTTATTTTCTGCCTTCCACTTACATTAAGATAGTTTGCCTAAGAGGCCCTGAACAATGTGGAATGGATATTGTGCAGAGCTGAGTAAAGTCAAAATGACTTTCAGAAGTTTCCTATCCATTAGGCCTTCTTTCTGTAGTTACTATGACCAAGGACAGATGGTCTGTGAAATACAAAGACTGTACACGATGTTATCTCAAACAAATACCTCTGATTATTCAGTTGCACAGATAGGTTACTAACACAGAAATAGAGTTTTTGGAATTTGAGGTCTAACTTATCTCTGAAGGTGGGTGCATGCTAGCCATGAATTTTATTAATGCTTCTTTTAGATCCAAGACTCACACAATATGTTAGCGTGATGCATTTCAAACTGGAGTGTGTTTTAAATGAGAAAAAAAATATTGTAAAGTTTAAATTAGAAGGATAGAGCAGAAAGCTTATTTTTGTTCGTGGTATGAATCTGACACTCTACCATTTCATTGGGTTGTTTGAGTTTTGGTTACATGGCTCATGGTAAGAACTTACCTCAAGATCGCCAATACCTGGGGACTAAAATCCATCCTATTTATCCTAACGCTCTGTTTGCCTGGAGACCACACTGTTATAATAAATAGGTACAAGAGATATTTTCTACCTCCCATCTTTCCTTTCCTAAAAGAACTAACACTTTCTTTGCTTCCCTCTATTGTGAGTCTTCCGTTCAGTCTCTGGGTCTTTCTGTCCATCCACCTAGGGTCTCTTACTTTCTCCATTTTGTGATGGGCTGTAGGAGTTAGTATCTCTCCTCTACCCGCTACATATTTTCACTGGTGTATTTAACAGGGGGCTGGAAAATTGCTATTATATACTTGGGATGAGTTCAGAGAGTAGTTTTTGACTCCTTATATGCCTAAGGTTTTTACATTATATGCATTTTATTCTGTTTGGGGTTGAAAACTTTGACTATAATATATGCAAATAAATTAGGAAAGATGTCTCAATTCATATGATAGGAATGAACAAAGAAACTCTTGTGATATTAGACATTTTCAGCACTTTGTAGTCTGCACTTAAAGAAATAGGATAGAAATATCAGTATCTATTAATATTTGCATGTTAAGCATTAAAGACTGGGTAACATAGGTTTCCACTCTCAAAGAATTTATAGCATCGTTAGTTAGAAAAGACAAAAACTTTATAACAGACTTTAGTACATTTTAATCTGAAGCTTACTTTCCTAGTTTCTTCATTTTAACTCCCGATGGCTGAATTATGGTAGAGAATATTAAAAAATCATAATGATTGACTGCATTACACATCTTTGAATTGCTACTTTATCTGGGTCTTCAAAAGCAGTCTGACTTAATTCTAATGAATTCCTTTCCCTATTTCTCACACCAACTATCTCACATACCGCCCCACCCTCCAATGGTTCTTTTTTTTAAAGCTACTTTAACCTTACCAACACCTGTTGTTTCCTGTGTTATTAATGTTAGCCATTCTGACAGGTGTCAGGTGATATCTTATTGTAGTTTTGATTTGTATTTCCCTGATGATCAGTGATGTTGAGCATCTTTTCATGTGTCTTTTGGACATCCGGATGTCTTTGGAAAAATGTCTGTCGTATCTTCTGCCCATTTTTTAGTTGGACTATTTGTTTTTCTGGGTGTTGAGTTTTATATATTTTTGATACTAACCCTTTATCAGAGAAGTCATTTGCAAATATCTTCTCCCATTCTACAGGTTGACTTTTAGTTTTGTTGATGGTTTTCTTTGCTGTGCAGAAGCTTTTTATCTTGATGAATTCCAATAGTTTATTATTGCTTTTGTTTCCCTTGCCTCAGGAGATATATTTAGTAAGAAGTTGCTATGGCCAATGTCAAAGAGGTTATTGCCTGTGTTGTCCTCTAGGATTTTAATGGTGAGGAAAGGGGAACACTCCTACACTGCTGGTGGGAATGCAAACTGGTGCAGTCACTGTGGAAAATAGTATGGAGGTTCCTCAAAAAGTTAAAAATAGAACTACCCTATGAGCCAGCAATTGCACTACTAGGTATTTATCTAAATAATACAAAAATAGAAGAAGGCAGAGCAGCATGGAGACCCTGAGCTTGTCTCATCCCTGAAATGCAGCCAGATCAACACCAAACCATTCTGAACACCTAGGAAATTGATCTGAGGATTAACACAACAATCTACATAGCTTGAGCCACAGAAATCTACATGTATGCGGTGCAGAGAGGTAAACTGGGGGAGAGAAAAGCCATGAAGGGTAGGGAGCTGTTTTGTGGAGAGCAGAGAGAGAAAGGGAAAGGGGGAGAGTGTGGTGCACAGGGATTGTGCAAGAAAAGCACTCCCCCGAAAGTAGCTGGAGAGGAAGAGAGAGAAAGAGTGAAAACATGCACAGGGGACGGAACAAAGAATCTGTTCCCCAAAACCATTGAGGGAAGAAAGGAGAGGTTTCAATACCACCAGGATTCTATAAACAGTGGAGAGCAGAGTCTGAAGTTTTGGAACTCAGTGCCTGGCAGTGCTCTGGTGAGGAAGCAGGGCAAATCCCCAGGAGCAGGCAGCAGGGTCTGAGGGGTCCATGTGCCACATGGGGAGAAACGGTTCTCCTGCCTGCCCATTTGGTAGAGACAATATGGCCTCCCAACAGGCAAAGGTCGCAGTGGACCACAGAGAGCAGCCATGTTTGCTGGTACTGGGACAAAGAGGCCAGAGTGTGGTGAAACCCTGCCCTGGCTGTGTGTTGTGGTTCATCATAATCTCAGAACCTCTGCTGCTGTATGATCACAGGAACATTTTTCTGAGGCAAGCTGTCCCCAGGCACTGGTCAGCAAGACCCTCCCCCCAAGAAAGTCAGTACATGTCCAAGCTTCAGGGGTCTCTGAAGTGTGGGATTTTAAAACACAGCCCCATCTGAGATAAAACTCTACAGGGAGGTGCTGCCTGGAAAGTGGACAGCTTAGACATGGACAGGGTAGAGGCAGGGAGTGGACGAAGGCCTGAGACAAAGGAGGAGTACTTGATTGTGGATCAGTGAGAGCATGAAGTTCCTGTGCCAGAGACTAGGCAGCTGGGTGAAGCCATTTCAATCTCTCCTGTGCATGCTTATGTACGTGCACATGCCTATGTACCACACTGATCCACCCCAGTAAGCTAAGCAGCTCAACCTAGTGAAGAACAGAGCTATTACACCAATTCCACCCAACTGCACCCTCCAAGCACATCCCCTAGAAAACCAACACAAGTTAATTCACCTGCTTAGTGAATGGACTATAGAAGGCTTCATAGTTTCAGTTCTAGGGGAAACTGGATATGACTTTATTCGGGTTTCATTCTGTTCACTGGTTTATTTATTTGTTCATTTTATTTTCTTCTATTTTTGCCTAAATTGTTTTCTTTTTTTCCTTTTCTTCCTCATTCTTGGATACAGAAAGAGAAAATTTTATTTTTATTTTTTTACTTTATTTTTATTAAAAAATTTTAAATTCTATTTCATTTTATTCTATTTTATTATATAATTTTTTAATTTTTAAATTTGTTCTTACCTTTTTTATTCTTTTTTTTTCTTTCCTTTTTTTCTCTGTTCTATCAAGCTTCTTTCAACAAGCAGACCAAAATACAACTGGGATCCAGATTTCTTTATTTGATTTTTTGTTTTGTTTTTAATTTTTTACTTTATTAATTTTTATTCCGCCAAAATGACAAAACAAAAGAATTCACACCAAAAGAAAGGAAAGGAAGAAATGACAGCCAGAGGCTTAATCGACACAGATATAAGCAAAATGTCGAACTAGAATTTAGAACCATGATAATAAGAATATTAGCTGGGGTTGAAAAAGCATAGAATATCTTTCTGTGGAGATAAAAGAAATAAAACCTAGTCAGGACAAAATTAAAAATGCTATAACCAAGGTGCAATGTTGAATGGATGCCACAATGGCAAGGATGGACAAAGTAGAGCAGTGAATCAGTGATTTATAAGACAAAATTATGGAGAATAATGAAGCAGAAAAAAAGAGGGAAACTAAGGCAAAAGAGCATGATACAAGACTCAGAGAACTCAGTGACTTATTAAAAAGGAACAATATCAGAAACATAGGAATCCCAGAAGATGAAGACAGAGAAAAAGGGACAAAAGGTTTATGTGAACAAATTATAGGGGGAAACTCTCCTAATCTGGAAAAGACATGGACATCAAAATCCAGATGCTCAGAGAACTCCCATTAGATTCAACAAAAATCGACCATCACCAAGATATATCATAGTGAAATTCACAAAATACTCAGACAAGGGAAGAATTATGAAAGCATCAAGGGGGAAAAAAGAGTCCTTATCCTATAAGGGAAGACAGATCAGGTTTGCAGCAGACCTATCCACAGAAACTTGGCAGGCTAGAAAACAGTGGCAGGATATATATTCAACGTGCTAAATCAGAAAAAATATGCAGCCAAGAATTCTTATCCAGCAAGGCTGTCATTTAAAATAGAAGGAGAAATTGTTTCCCTGACAAACAAAAACTAAGGAAGTTTATGGACACTAAACCAACCCTGGAAGAAATTTTAAGGGGGACCCATTGAGTGGAGATAAGACAGAACAAAACAAAAAAGGCCGAAAGCAACAGACTAGAAAGGACCAGAGAGCAGCATCAGAAACACCAACTTAACAGGCAACACATGGTGCTAAATTCATATCTTTCACTACACACTTTCAATGTCAATGGACTAAACACTCCAATCAAAAGACATAAGGTATTAGAATGGATAAGAAAATAAGACCTATCTATATGCTGCTTACAAGTGACTCATTTTAGACTTAAAGACACCTGTAGATTGAAAGTAAGGGGATGGAGAACCATCTATTCATGCTAATGGTCATCAAAAGAAAACTGCTGTAGCCATACTTGTATCAAACTAGATTTTAAAATAAAGATTGTAAGAAGAAATGAAGAAGGGCATTATATCATAATTAAGGGGTCTACCAAGAAGCTCTAACAATTGTAAATATTTATTCCCCCAATGTGGAACACCCAAATATATAAATCAATTAACCATGAACATAAAGAAACTCATTGAAAATAATACAATAATAGTAGGGGACTTCAACACCCCACTTACAGCAATGGCAGATCATCTAAGCAGAAAATCAACAAGGAAACAATGGCTGTGAATGACACACTGGACCAGATGGACTTTACAGATATATTCAGAACATTTCACCCTAAAGCAGTGGAATATACATTCATCTCGAGCACATCTTGAGGAACATTCTCCAGAATAGATAACATACTGGGTCACAAATCATCCCTTAACAAGTACAAAAAGACTGATATCATAACAAGCATATTTTCAGACCACAATGCTATGAAATAAAGCATAAGAAAAAAATGAATACAATGAATACTTAGAGATTAAAGAACATCCGACTAAAGAATGAATGGGTTAACCAATAAATTAAAGAGGAAATTTAAAATCACATGGAAGCCAATGAAAATGAAAACACAACAACCCAGAACCTCTGGGATGCAGCAAAGGCAGTCATAAGAGGGAAATACATAGCAATCCAGACCTATCTAAAGAAGGGAGAAAGGTCTCAGATATACAACCTAACCTTACACCTAAAAAAGATGGAAAAAGAACAGCAAGTAAAGCCCAAAACCAGCAGAAGAAGGGAAATAATAAATCTAATAAAAAACCTAATAAAGATTAGAGCAGAAATCAATGCTATCAAAACAAACAAAAAACAAAAAACAAAAACAACAAAACAAAACAGTAGGACAGATCAATGAAACCAGGAGCTGGTTCTTTGAAAGAATTAACAAAATTGATAAACCCTTAGCCAGATTGATCATAAAGAGAAAGGAAAGACCCAAATAAATAAAATCACGAATGAAAGAGGAGAGATCACAACCAGTACTGCAGAAATACAAACAATAATAACAGAATATTATGAGTAATTTATGCCAACAAATTGGGCAATCTGGAAGAAATTGACAAATTCCTAGAAGCATATAAACTACCAAAACTGAAACAGGAAGAAATAGAAAATTTGAATAGACCTATAACCAGCCAAGAAATTGAATCAGTAATAAAAAAATCTCCCAATAAACAAGAGCCCAGGCAGGGCCAGATGGCTTTCCAGGGGAATTCTGCCAAACATTTAAAGAAGAGTTAACACATATTCTTTTGAAGCTGTTCCAAAAAATAGAAATGGAAGGAAACCTTCCAAACTGATTCTATGAGGCCAGCATCACCATGGTTCCATAACCAGACAAAGACCCCACTAAAAAGGAGCACTACAGACCAATTTCCCTGATGAACATGGATGCAAAAATTCTCAACAAGATACTAGCCGACCGGATCCAACAATATGTTACAGAATTATTCACCACGATCAAGTGGAATTCATTCCTGGGATGCAGGGCTGGTTCAATATCTGCAAATCAATCCATGTGATACATCACATTAATAAAAGGAAAGATAAGAACCACACGATCCTCTCAATATATACTGAAAATCATTTGACAAAATGCAGCATCCTTTCTTGCTAAAAACCCTCAAGAAAGTAGTGATAGAAGGATCATACCTCAAAATCATAAAAGCCATATACAAAAGACCCACACCTAATATCATCCTCAATGGGGAAAAACTGAGAGCTTTTGCCCTAAGGTTAGGAACATGACAAAGATGTCCACTCTCACCACTCTTATTCAACATAGTACTGGAAGTCCTAGCCTCAGCAATCAGACAACACAAAGAAATAAAATACATCCAAATCAGAAAGGAGGAAGTCAGATTTCACTCTTTGCAGACGACATGATACTCCACATGGAAATCCCGAAAGACTCCTCCAAAAATCTGATAGAACTGATACATGAACTCAGCAAAGTCACAGGATATAAAATCAATGTACAGAAACAAGTTGCATTTCTATACAGCAATAATGAAGCAGCAGAAAGAGAAATCAAGGAATTGATCCCATTTACAATGTGCCAAAACCATAAAATACCTAGGAATAAACCTAATACAAATCTATACACTGAAAACTATAGAAAGTTTACGAAAGAAATTGAAGAAGACGCCAAAAATGGAAAAACATTTCATGCTCATGGATAGGAAGAACAAATATTGTTAAAATGACTATACTACCCAAAGCAATCTACATATTAATGTAATCCTTATCAAAATACCACCAGCATTTTTCATAGAGCTAGAACAAACAATTCTAAAGTTTATATAAAACCAGAAAGACCCCAAATAGCCAAAGCAATGCTGAAAAAGCAAAACAAAGCTGGAGGCATCACAATTCTGGAATTCAAGCTGAATTACAAAACTACAATCATCAAGACAGTATGGTACTGACACAAAAATAGACACATATATCAATGGAACAGAATAGCAAACATAGAAATGGGCCCACAAATGTATGGGTAACTGGTCTTTGACAAAATAGGAAAGAGTATCCAATGAAATAAAGGCAGTCTCTTCAGCAAATGGTACTGGGAAAACTGGACAGCAACATGCAGAAGAATGAACCTGGGCCTCTTTATTACACCAGACACAAAAATAAACTCAAAATGGTTGAAAGACCTAAACATAAGACAGGAAGCCATAAAAATTCTAGAGAAGAAAACAGGCAACAACCTCTTTGATTTCGGCCGCAGCAACTTCTTACTTGACATGTCTCCGGAGGCAAGTGAAACAAAAGCACAAATGAACTATTGGGACCTCATTAAGATAAAAAGCTTCTGCACAGCTAAGGAAACAATCAGCAAAACTAAAAGGCGATTGATGGAATGGGAGAAGATATTTGCAAATGACATATCAGACAAAGGGCTAGTATCCAAAATTTATAAAGAACTATCAAAATCAACACCCAAAAAACAAATTATCCAGTGAAGAAATGGACAAAAGACACAAATAGACATTTTTCCGAAGAAGACATCCAGATGGCTAAAGACACATGAAAAAATGCTCAACATCACTCATCATCAGGGAAATACAAATCAAAACCACTGTGAGATACTACCTCACACCTATCAGAATGGCTAAAATTAACAACTCAAGCAACAACAGATGTTGGTGAGGATGTGGAGAAAGGGGAACCCTCTTGCACTGCTGGTGGGAATGCAAGCTGGGGAATGCAGCCACTCTGGAAAACAGTATGAAGTTTCCTCAAAAGATTAAAAATAGAACTATCCTGTGACCCCGTAATTACATCTCTAGGTATTTATCCAAAGGACACAAAAATGCTTATTCAAAGGGTCACACGCACCCTAATGTTTATAGCAGCACTATTGACAATAGCCAGAGTATGGAAAGACCAAATGTCCATCAACTGATAAACAGATAAGATGTGGTATATGTATATATATATATACATGTATATATATACACGTATATATATATACACATATATACGTGTATATATATACATGTGTATATATATACACGTATATATGTGTATATATATATATATACATATATGTATATATATGTGTATATATATATATATGTATATACCCACACACACCTCAGCGTTCACATCAGTACTCTCCACATGCAATTTCCTGTGCACATACTATGTGATCTTTCACATATTGGTTTCTACCTGCATCTCCATCTGCTTTCCAAATACACAAAATTTCTGCCATGTTACACTACTTACTGTAATGCCAACAAGTTTGAATTCTGAAACCATTTAAGAGAGTCCAGGAATGCTCTGGGCATTCTCAGGCTGAGGCAAAAAGAAAAGCAGTACAAAAGCATAATAAAATAATAAAAACATTAAAGTAATTTTGCAATAAAGAAATACAATAAACCAAAAATACAGAGGGAACTATAAAGTGCTTAGATAAGTAAGGAAAGCGCTTAGATAAGTCAATTTCAACTATCAAATTAATATAAAATTAAAAAACAATGAATCATAGTATTGGTTATGTGTGAAAAGTTTTTATTATGCTCACAATCACCTAGAAACAGGGGGCATGTCATACCTGTAGGGCCACACAAGAAAGCACAGACAATATGAGCAGGCTGAGGGAGAGAGAGAGAGAGAGAGAGAGAGAGAGAGAGAGAGAGAGAGAAGCAACTGGGTAGGCCTTTTTTCTGGCTTTTCTGGGAGGGACCAGATGAAACAAGGTAAACAAATTCAGCAAGTTTGAACAATTTGGGTGGGCTCTGGGCTCTTAGGTGATTTCTAGTTGTCTAGTAATTGGCTCTGGGTTGATTAGGTTGGGGATAGTGGTTCTCAGACTTGAGGAGCCCAATAAAATGAGACAGATGAGGGTTTGGTTGGGTGGCATAACAAAGACGTGCCCCCAGGCAAATACTTTACTATCTCAGGGAATTAGCTAACCCTGGGATGGACAGTTCCTCCTCAGTTAGCAATGCCCCAGATGCCAGGGCATCAGGAATACACAAAATAAGAAAATGTAGTCAACAAAATGATTGTGGGTATCTCATATACAACTCAAAACAAATGTTTCCCTCTTTGAATCATCAATTTTCTCTAAGAGTATTAGAAGACAAGAACAAAGAGTACTTTCACCATGTGATTTCAAGGATTACTATAAAGCTACAGTAATCAAGACAGAGTGGTACTGATGTAAGGATAGATAAATAGATCAATGCAACAGAACAGGAGGTCCACACCAATTGATTTTTGAAAAGGTTACCAATTCAATTCAATTCAACTCAATTCACTGGGTAAAAACAGTCTTTTCAACAAACAGGGCTGGAATAGTTGGTGAATATGTGGGAGAAAAATGGGCCCTGATACTCCTATGACAATGCACTGAAAATTAATTTGGGTGAAGCATGGACCTAACATAAAAACTAAAATCATAAAGTTTCTAGAGGAAAAAACTTCTTCCATAAGAACAAAACCTCCACATTATCTTCATGATCTTGGAGCAGGCAAAGATTTTTCAGGAGGACAATAAATCCACTAAGTGCAATAGAAAGAAAATTAAGAAATTTACCTCACTGAAATTAATGTATTAAGAGCAACATCCCAACAATAAAAAAAGAGCCTAATGAAAAGGAGCAAAACTATTGAATACATATCTCCCTGAAGAAGCTCCAAGTGGATAATAATCAAAAGAAGACATACTCAACGTCATTAGGTAACAGCAAAATGCAAATTAAGTACACTATGAATTGCACTTTAACCCCACTGGAATGGCTAAAATTAAAAAGATTAGTAAGGGGTGCCTGGGTGGCTCAGTGGGTTAAGCTTCTGACTTTGGCTCAGGTCGTGATCTCGTGGTTCGTGAGTTTGAGCCCCACATCGGGCTCTGTGCTGACAGCTTAGAGCCTGGAGCCTGCTACAGATTCTGTGTCTCCCTCTCTCTCTGCCCCTCCCCTGCATGCACGCTCTCTCTCTCACTCTCTCTCTCAAAAATAAATAAACATTAAAAAAAAAAGACCAATAATACCAAATATTAGTGATGAGGTGGCACAACAGGAGCTCTCACTTTGGAAATCTGTTACTGTTGGTTTGTAACCTCAGGAGTTCCCCAGGTGAACTCCCAAACTGGCCTCTGTACACAGAGGGCAAGGAGAGACCAAAGAAAGAGGCAGACCCCTTCAGATTGGCAGGTGGCAGGTTTTTATTATTATTATTTTATTTTTATTTTTAAATGTTTATTTTTGAGAGAGGGGGAGGGGCAGAGAGAGAGGAGACACAGAATCAGAAGCAGGCCGTAGGCTCTGAGCTGTCAGCACAAAGCTCTTTGAGGGGCTTGAACTCACGAACCGTGAGATAATGACCTGAGCCAAAGTCAGTCGCTTAACCAACTGAGCCACCGAAGTGCCCCGGTAAGTGGCAGTTTTAAGAAGCAAGGGCACTTAAACATTAAGCTTGTCTTGGGCCGCTGTAAGATGAGAAGATCTCTGCATTGTCCCCTCAGGTTTTAAAAATTTATACAAAGGCCTTCACCGGGTTCAGTTCCAGATGGTCTCAACAACACATTACCCCTTCAAAAGGCTGCATTCTTGACATGGCACCTAGTGTGGGAATGATGAATAGAACATATATTCCAACAGGCGAAGAGATAAGAGACTCCCAATGGCTGGGTCCAGCTTTGCAGATCAACCAGAAAGTCATGTCTTCTCAATGACCTCCCCCAACAGTTAGGTAGTTCCTTAAAAATTAATCATAAATTTATTTTATGATGTGCTAATTCTACTCCTAAGTATCCAAAAGAACTGACATTTTCTTCCAGATTTTCATTTATCTTCTGACTAGGATTTGGCAATGCAGATTAAATATGTTTGTTTTTTGTTCTTGTTCCTATAATTAGGTGGAAACAATACTGAATGCCAATCTTTTTGTAGTCATTTATTTATTACTGATTTGGCTGAACTTTATCTTCTAGTTAAAGTTTATCTTCTTTCTTTAAGTTTATTTATTTATTTATTTTTTTTGAGAGAGAGATGGAGAGTGTGGAGGAGGGGCAAAGAGCGAGGAGGAGAGAGAATCCCAAGCAGGCCTTGCGTGCTGTCAGTTCAGAGTCCTTGATGTGGGGATCCAACTCAAAGTGTGAGATGGCGTCCTGAGTTGAAATCAAGAGTCGGATGCTTAGCTGACTGAGCCACCCAGGCGCCACTCTTCTAGTAGTTTCTTAAGTAAAAATTTATGTAAATTATGTTCTGAGTTTTAATATAATGTATTTTTTGGTGGCCTTTGTGCTTGAGTGACAGTTTGGCTGTATAGGAAATTCTTAAGTTATACTTTCTTTGTTTGAGGGCTTTGTGGGTGTTGTTTTATTGTCTTCCAACAATGAATGTTTTCTCTAGAGAAGTAAGAGCTAGTCAGAATTTTTCCTATGGAGGTTACCTGATCATTTTGCTTAGATTCCAATTTTCTCTAACTCTGTTTCATTACAATCATAATGCAGATGACAATAGTGTCTATAATAGCACAGCCTGCCTATCTCGGGATTAAATGAGATAGTTACTACACGTGAAACATAAATGTGGATGATGATGATGATGATGATGATGATAATTTATTAATCTGGTTCCATTTTTTTTTGTTTGGAAATTTTATGGGACATTTCCTTAATTTATATCTTACTTATTTTTTTCTAGTCCTTTGATTTTACTCTTTGGTAACATGATGTATGCAAATGTTGGAACTCCTTTACCTCATTTCCTAAAGCACCATTTCCTTTCTAAAGTTTTAAAATCTTTTTTCATCTTATTAGTCCATATTATGTAACTGTGCTCTGTGTTTCTTATTGTGCTTCCCATGTGTTTATTTTTGTGCTTGCTGCTTATGTGATTGTCATTTCTGTGATGACTCTTTTTGCCCTTGTACTTCTTTCTTGAGCTCATCTAGCTGATTTTCCATCTTCTATTGTTATTTTTCCATGACCTCTGAATTCTCATATCTCTTATTTGTGTTTCTGTTTTAAAGAGGCCCTTGCTTCATTATGCTTTTCATACTTAGTACACTATATTTGACTACAACTTTTATTTACTGTTTTATTTTCCTCCTTTAAAAAATAGATCTTGTGTATTTTTCTTTTTTTTTTTATTATGCTTTATTTTTGAATGAGGTGAATTGTCCTTGGATAATCTATTTGTAGGAGAGTTTGATAAACAAAGGACAGTGTTAGGATCCAGACTCACAAGAATTTTACTTATGACATAGTCTATATAAATTTGTTTCGCTTTCATTCCTCTCTAGTCAACTAAAAATGGTACTTTAGACTGCTTTTAATCTTCATCCTTGTCTCCCACTCAGATAATTGCCAAAATATAGCTTATTTATGTTTCCTAAATTAGTTCCACTCTCTCAGATATTTTAGACTTGATGCCAAATAGAATCTGTTGGTTCAAACCTCTGGAACTTCCCTGGGTGAAATTTGAAACTGACCCCTGTACAGGGAGGACAAGGAGAGGACTGAAGAAAGAGGCAGACTCCTCTGGATTGGTAGGTGGCAGGTTTAATAGACAAGGGAACTTACTTCCAACACTTGTCTTAGCTGCAAGACAAGTAGATCTCTGTACCCACTCACCAAAATTTTAAGTTTATTTGGAAGCCTTAACTAGGTTCAGTCATGTATACCATCCAGATAGTTTCAACAACATATTGCTCTCAGGACTGTGTCCTTGAAAATGCCTTCCACTGTGGGAATGGTGGGGAGAATATATACCCAAAGACAGGGGAAGGGCTAAAGAGCCTCAGTTTCCCTGGTCACATCCTCTCGATGACCTCTTCCAATAGGATCCAAGGGGTGTTCCATTATTAGTTTACATACTTCATTTATCCTGTTGTAAGTATGAAATAATTAAAAAAATATCTTAGAAGTATGTTCTGCTTGGGGCATCTGGGTGGCTCCATCGGTTAAGTATCAGATTCTTGATTTTGACTTGGGTCATGATCTCAAGGTTGGTTAGATCAGGCCCTGCATAGGGCTCTGGGCTGTCAGATTCTTGGAACTCGCTCTCTCTCCCTTTCTGTCTACCCCTCCCCCGCTTGCAAATGTTCTCTCTCTTTCTCTCTCTCTCTCTCAAAATAAATACATAAATAAACTTAAAAAAAAAGAAATATGCTCTGCTGGCTTTTGTGAACTTTTTAGCTATGATTGTTGTCAGTCCATATCCTGCTGTACTTTCTATTTGACTTTCACAACTTTTTGTAACCTTTCTTTTGTTTTATTATATCGAGGTTGAGATTTCTCTAGTTCAATCAAAGATAGATTTATACTTGTTTCTCACATTATTTATAGAAGAGACAATGCTCAATTTATTTTATTACAATTAAATCAGAAGTTCCTCCAGACTCATATATATATACATCCCAATCTATCAAGGTGCTTAGTGGAACAAAATGGTCTTAATTTTGCCATAGTCGCTGAGGTTGGACAGTGGTGTGTTTCTAAATAGCAAATTTCTTTCCTCCTCCTCATATATGTCTGCATATATCTTAATATCTATGTGTACCTTTATTGATTTTAAAAGGTAAACTTGAAGGGAAAATTCTGAAATACAGATTGTGGTTATGCATGAAAGTAACTACTGAATCCCCAAATTAGGTGAATATTCTAGATCCTAAGAAAGTACTAACCATCTAGCAGTTCACAAATACCAAATGGGGAAAGATGTAGATATGTAAATCAGAGTATGGAACACAAGTCCAGGGATAGGCAAGTCAGGGATGAATTAGAAATTGGTGTGGGAGGAGAGATGAAGTCAAGAAGCTCTGTTGATCTCTTTAAACTTGCATTTCCGAGCCATGTGGGAAAATGGTATGTGAGCGTGTTGGTCTGGTTTAAAGGATGGTGTGCCAGCAGGAAATGAGCCTGCCGTATATATTCATTCCTCCATGCTACCTTAACCCTGCCAGCCTGGAAAATATGGCCTACAATTTTTTTTTACTCATTCTTTTAGGTACACTTCAAAGATGGTCAGTTCTCTTTGGCTTTCTGGATTCCTACTATCTCCCCTATTCCACTTCGATTTTTTTTCTTGATTCACCTAGCTGTTTGAGCATATCTCTGTTACAGCATCTAAAAGGTACCTTTAGATTATTATTTGTTTGTCTGTTTTCTGTTTTTAGATTATGAATTCTTTGAAGGCTAGGATTTAATAACATAATTTTTACTGCCTAGCACATAACTTGAGATACATGAAATTCTTAATAAGGTTCATACATTTTATTGATCATGGTGTTTTCATGTAGCACTAAATGTTCTTGCATGATGGGTGCCTTAGGAGTTTGGTAACTTTTAGTTCAAAAATCTTTAATGCATCAGTTGAAGTTTTTGTAGTACTACTTGAAATATCTGTGTACAGTTATAGCTTCTATGATTTAAGTACCTAGAAATCTTTAATACAATTGCAAATATTTTAGTTATAAAAACATGTTTCATATATTGCAAGCCTTTTTGAAAAATGTTTATTTATTTTTTGGGACACCTGGGTGGCTCAGTCAGTTCAGCATCCGACTTTGACTCAGGTTATGATCCTGTGATTCATGGGTTTGAGCCCTGGGTCAGGCTCTATAAGGACAGCTCCGAGCCTGCTTCAGATTTTGTGTCTCCCTCTCTCTCTGCCCCTCCCCTGCTTACACTCTCTCTCAAAAATAAACATTAAAAACATTTTTAAAATGTTTATTTTTGAGAGAGAGAGAGAGAGAGAGAGGCAGAGAGAAGGAGACAGAGGATCTAAAGTGGACTCTGCACTGACAGTAGAGATCCTGATGTAGGGCTTGAACTCACAAACCATGAGATCATGACCCGAGCTAAAGTTGGACGCTTAACCAACTGAGCCACCCAGGCACCCCTCATTGCAAACCTTTTTGACCATTCTGTGAAGAATTCTAATTTTAAGGAAAGTTACAGATCATAAAATTACAGTGTGTGAAATTTTCATTGCTTTCGCTTCATGAATTTTTCAATCACTCTGAGGAATTTTAGTTCAATTCAGCCTGGACAAAAAGATGTTTCCTTAGGCTTCATTTAACTCATGGCAAGAGACCAGTTGCAGAATGAGTCTAAGAGTTACTTCCCAATGTTTTGATAATCTGTGATCCGAACATACTGTGTATACTAGCAAAGACTGCAAGTATGATTTTCTCTGTTATTTTGATCAATAAAATTATTGAATGCTTACTATTGCCAGGCACTGTGCTAAATACTTTACACAAATTGTAGACTTTGATTCCTCATTTTATTGATAAGAAAACTAAAACTTGGTGAGGTTAACATGCCTAACCCCACCCAACTGGCAAGTGACTGAACAGATAGTGAAACCCCAAAGCCGTATTCTTAGCCACTATGTTACTTGACCGCTGTGAACAATGAATGAAAAACAGCTACTGAATTTGACTCAGTTTCATAAAATATTGTTCAGTGATACTTCTGGTTCTGCTTATGCAGACTCAAAGTCAGGTCGAGAGAGGCTCAGAGGTTTCTTGGCACATGATTCAACTTAACAGAATTTTTCAATTATTATACAGAGCATCATGGAGCCAGTCTCAAACTCATCTGACTTGTGTGTTTGAAATTCCAATCTCTTGTGAAATGTTCGAGGATGTTTAAAATTGGAAGATGTTTCAGTAGGCTGTCCTTCCGTGACCTCTCTTTTTGCCTCAGTCACAATGATGATGTGACCCTGGGGAGAGCAAGAAGATGGAGACCATTCATAGCAACAAGGTTATATTGCTGGGCACTGTGTGTGTGCAAGTCTCTAATTTTAATTAAAAAGCACTCTGAAATGTTTTGTTCAAGACTGCAAATCAAGGCATGAATTTAACAAGAAAATTTTTACCTATTTTATTTTGCAAATGCCAATAGAGTGTTTCAGAGTTAGAAATGGGCTCAGGTGCTTGCGGCGGGAAGATACTGGTTTGTGTGTTAATATGTAATAAAAAAAACCCTAAAAATATCCTAAATCAACAAAGTGTTTTGTTTTAAAAAGAAATTTGAAACAAATTCTCTTAGGATGCGTGAATTCCAAAGAGTCAATTCGAACATATGGATATGGCTTTTTGGAGTTTCAGTCATTCAATCTGAAATGTAATTACTTTTTTTTTAATTTAAGGCCAAGCTAAGGAAGTAACCGGGCAAGTAAACTGATAAACGATTTGAAAAACACAGCAAATAGTTTCTTAAAAACAAAAACAAAGTAAACCTACACAAGGACTAGAATGAATGACTTTGTATATACTGCTTCTCCTTTTTTTTTTTTTTTTTTTTACTCTCTAAATTTATGCTATGTCTAAATAAAAGAGAGAGAAATTGAAGGAGGCAGGAAGCAGGGCACAGGCTATTGTAGCACCTCTCGTCTTCAGATCAACATAATACTTTGGGTGTGCGGTGAGCAGCTGTGAGAAAGATAGATGATTTCCCACCTCCCAGGAGTTATTTCCTCGGGACAGAGAATGAACAGCAACCCCTGCTGCTGGCAGTGAAGTGGGCACTTAATTTCAAAGACTCCTAATGCAATGAATAAGTAGTATAAAACCTACTAAAATTAGACCAGAATATGTCTGTGGAATAAATTGGAGTATCAATTTATAGGAGAATTATTAACCTCTATATCATATCAGCTGTAATGATTGAATTTTGCTCTTGGATCTCTTACAATAATAATTACCAGATTATTTTTCCAATCCAGTTACACCTCTTGACTGTAATGAATGCTCCCTCTGCACTCAGAATGTACGAGGGGAGGCATGCAGGGTCTCACCTAATCCAATCAACTGCTATAAATGTGGCCTTTAGAAACCCGAATAGATGTTTTTCCAAAGGAGTCTGTACAAATGACCAACAGGTACATGAAAAGGTGCTCACCATCACGAATCATCAGGGAAATGCAAATCAAAACCACAGTGAGATATCATCTTATATCTTTAGGGTGGTTATTACCAAACAGACAAGAGGTAAATGCTAGCGAGGATGAGGGAAAAGGGGAAATTTGTGCACTGTTGGTGGGAATGTAAACTGGTGTAGCCACCCTGGAGAACAGTATGGAGGTTCCCCAAGATATCCCATTTCTGGGTATATATCCAAGGAAGTGAAATCATTATTTTGAAGAGATAACTGTTCCCAAGTTCATTATTCACAATAGCCAAGGTATGGGAACAGCTGAAATGTCTTAAGAATTTTTTTCTCCCTCCCCCCTTTCAAAATTGTGTTAAAACATCCATAAACTAAAATTTACCATGTTAACCATTTTTAAGTGTACACTTCAGTGGTATTAAATGCATTCACTTTGTTATGCAATGATTTTGACTACTCTACCTCTTATAGGTAGAATGATGCAGTATCTGGTTTTTCCACTTAACATAATTTCCTCAACAACAGGGTTCATCCTGTTGTAACTTTTGCAGAATTTCCTTCCTTTTCAAAGCTGAATATTCATTTCATTGCATGTGTCTACCACATTTTGCTTATCCACTTATTGGCTGGATGGACACTTGTATGCTTCCCTGTTTTGGCTACTGTGAATAATGGTGCTATAAACAAGGCATACAAATAATTCTTTGAGATCCTGCTTTTAATTCTTTTGGGTACATATCCAGTGGAATTGCTAAATCATATGATAGTTCTATTTTTAATATTTTGAGGAGACTCCATGCTGTTTTTCACAGCAGTACCATTTTACATTCCCACCTACCACTGGTTGTTTTTTGTTTTTCTGAAAGTAGCCATCTTAATGGTGTGAGGTGATATCTCATTGTAGTTTCGATATGCATTTTCTTTCTATAGAGCATCTTTTCAGGAGCTTACTGGCCATTTGTGTGTCTTCTTCGGAGAAATGTCTATTTCAAGTCCTTGTCATTTTTGAATCAAGTTGTTTGTTGTGTTTTAAGAGTTCTCTATATATTCTCTCTCTCTCTCTCTCTCTCTCTCTCTCTCTCTCTCTCTCTATTTGATATACCTTATCAAATATATGACTTGAATATATTTTCTTCCATTTATGGGTTGACTTTTTACTCTGTGGGTACTGTTTATTGATAGATAAGGAAGATGTGATACAAATAGACAATGGAGTATTATTCAGCCTTAAGAAAGAAAGAAACCTTGGGAGCCTACCTGGGTGGCTCAGTCAGTTATGCTTCTGACTTCAGTTCAGGTCATGATCTCACAGTTCATCAGGCTGATACCTGTGTCGTGCTTTGTGTTGACAGCTCAGAGCTTGGAGCCTGCCTTGGATTCCGTGTCTCTCTCTCTCTCTCTCTCTCTCTCTCTCTCCCCCCTCCCCCACTCATGCTCTGTCTCTCTCTCTCTCTCTCACAAAAATAAATAAACGTTAAAAAAATTAATTAAAAAAAGAAACAAAAAAAGAAAAAAAGAAATCCTATCATTTGTGACAACATGAATGAATCTGGAGGGCATTAGGCTAAGTGAAATAAGCCAGATAGAGAAAGACAAATACTGCAGGATATCGTTCATATGTGGAATCTGAAAAAATAAAAAAAATGAACCTCTAAAAACAGAGACTAGAAAAATAGTTGCCAGAGGTTGGGGGCTGAGGGGTGGGGAAAATACGGAGAGGCTGGTAAAAGGATATAAACTTCAGTTACAAGATCAATAAGGCCGGAGGATCTAATGTATAACATGGTGACTATGTTGATAGCACTGAATCAAAAAATTGAAATTTGCTAAGAGAGTAAAATGTAAAAGTTTTCACCAAAAAAAGAAAAAATGAAATACATGAGGTGATGGATGTATTAATTAATTCCATGTGTAAATCCTTTCTCAATGTATACATATATCAAATCATCATAGTGTGCACTTAAAATATTTTTTAAATATTTATTTATTTTTGAGAAAGACAGAGAGAGAGAGAGAGAGAGAGAGAGACAGCATGAGCAGCGGAAGGGCAGAGATAGAGGGAGACAGAATCCGAATCAGGCTTCAGGCTCTTAGCTCTCAGCACAGAGCCCGATGCGGGGCTGGAACTCACCTACGGTGAGATCATGAGCTGAGCTAAAGTCAGAGGCTCAACCAACTGAGCCATCCAGACGACCTGTTACTTTCCTCCTTTGTAAATCGAAGATGATACTAATGTTCTGCTACAATGTGTGTTTGTGTAATGTGAATTGCCTTTCATGATTGGTACATGAAAGAATGTTGTCAATATAATGCAGTAATGTGCTGGTTCATATGAGATTTTCTCCACGCTTGTGTTTCATATCACTAAGTTAGCAGCTGAATGTGAAGTGTCTGAAGACCCCAGTGCAGGCAGCTGTGGGGAAGGTAGGACTGTGCCTGGTGCCAGCTGGTGCTCCTTCTAAGGGTTGGGTAAGTTCAACCACATAATCTTGCTTGCAATGGTTATCTGCATAGTTCTTCCTGACTTTGGTGCAGGTCATTGCTGTAAAGACTGTCCATTCTTTCCTACACCCCCATCAGTCCCACCAATTCCACATTTTTAGAAAGTTAAAGTCCTGTATTTTCTATAGCATTTTTTTCTTACATTACTGAGAAGGAGAAAACCACACATAAACTCTCATTTTACTTATTGGGCATTTGTCACGTTTAAAAAATGTGCTATTCTAGGGGCGCCTGGATGGCTCAGTTGGTTAAGTGTCAGACTTCTGATTTTGGCCCAGGTCATGATCTCATGGTGTATGGGATCAAGCCCCATGTCAGGCTCTGAGCTGACAGCATACAGCCTGCTTGGATTCTCTCTTTCTCCCTTTCTCTCTGCCCCTCTCCCACTTGTGTGCATGCACACTCTCTCTGTCTCTCTCAAAACAAATAAATTATTATTAAAAACAAAAATGTGCTATTTTAATTAATTCTATTACCACAGTGCTTAGACAGTTTTGTTTGTTTTGGATGGTCTCCTTTTAACCCTATCTTCACTATAAACCCTGCTGGTTTAGTGCAAACTTTTGCAGAATGTGAATTTTTTTTTTTTTTAGGAATGTGTGTATTTCATTTTAGTGGAAAAACCTATATTATCTATCCTGTAGAATTTTTTTGTGTGTGGCTCAAGTGGGTTAGTAATATACAAATCTCTGCTACCAATTACTGTGTTCTAGGTATAGCTCTGAGCACTTTACATGTAAGTGTCAGATGAAGCTGGCACTCAGGAAATATTCATTTTTATCAGAGGAAACACTTAACTAATTTACATGCTCATGGTGCCCTGAATCAGGGTCATAGGTTATGCATTGCGTTGCTCAGAGAAGTGGTGAGATGTACACCAAGGACGTTGCATATATATATATATATATATATATATATATATATATGCATTTATATTATTTTATTATATGCACACCAAGGTGTGAGATGCACACCTTGGTGTGAGATGCACACCAAGGACGTTGCATATATATATATATATATATATATATATATATATATATGCATTATATTATTTTAATATATATATATATATATATATATATATATATATATATATATAAAATGACAACTTCCTGCTGGATAGAAGTACACTGTCTGGTTTTAACAAAATCATGATGGTGACATCTGTGTTGAAGAGGACTCCTTTCTAAATAGTAGTTAGGGCCAGCAAAGGACCTGCCATGAATAGTCTTTTTAGCTCATGTAAGCCTCCATTTATAAGCCTGAAGTTATAAGAGGTAAAATATTAATTTACATTTATTTTAAAACTGTGATTATGGGGCGCCTGGGTGGCTCAGTCGGTTAAGCGTCCAACTTCAGCTCAGGTCACGATCTCGCGGTCCGTGAGTTCAAGCCCCGCGTCGGGCTCTGGGTTGATGGCTCAGAGCCTGGAGCCTGCTTCTGATTCTGTGTCTCCCTCTCTCTCTGGCCCTCCCCCGTTCATGCTCTGTCTCTCTCTGTCTCAAAAATAACTAAACGTTAAAAAAAAAAATTAAAAAAAAAATAAAACTGTGATTAGTGATTTATCTCTCACACCATCATGGCATTTTAGGCGGAGACAAGCTATGACATTAGGGCGATGGAGGCCCCAGTGATTTTTAGTTTGCATAAGTGATTTCTTCCTAATCAAGGCTCAAGGCCGATTTGGTAGTTTATCTTTGATGCCCTTTTTCTTCCTTTCCTTTTCTTGTTGGGCTTTGTGATCAGGTAGTGTGGTCTTGAATCCCAGCTCCACCAATGTGAGGCCTTGATTAAGATGCTTAACATCTTTGGGGTGCCTGGGTGGCTCAGTTGATTGAATGTCTGCCTCTTGCTTTCAGCTCAGGTCATGATCCCACAGTGGTGGGATTGAGCCCTGTGTTGTGCTGTGTGCTAAGCGTGGAGCCTGCTTAAGATTCTCTCTCTCTCCCTCTGCCCCTCTCCCCTGCTTGCACACACCCTCTGTCTCTAAAATAATAATAAAAAAATATACGTAAAGTCTTTGCTCCTTCAGTTTCGTGCTTTGTGAAATGGAGGCAATAATACCCACTGGAGGAGTGCCTGGAAGTATTTTTTTCCAATACCATGAAAAGTGATATATCAAATAAAACTAACCAAACATTTAATTCTGTGGTAAAATAGCCCACAGACACCTTAAAGTATCCAGTGGCAGCAGGCAGTATCGATTAAGAAAAATGCATAGAAGAAAAAATCTAAATTGAGAAAATATAGTTCATTAAGTCAGCTTATTGAAAAAGAAAACTAGAGCTCTATTTTCATGGTTTTATAACTTTAGTCATTTCTTAGAAATGCTGAGATTAGTCTGATATAGAATGCACTCGGCCCTGGACTTGTAATGTAGTACTTTCTCTCTTATTCAATGGCTACTGAGTACCTACCATATGCCGGGCACGTGTCTAGGCACTGGAGAGGCAGAGGTGAGGAGGACACAATTCCTGGAGGGATTTTGGAGCGAGGCCAACCACACACAAGCTAGGGGGAGGTGAGTGAAGTAGGGGAAAGTTAGAAAGTCACTGAAGAGTTCATCAGAGCGATGAACTGATGGTGGCTCAGGCCAAAAACCCAGGAATCATTCCTGAACCTCTCTTTCTTTCACTTCTAGCCCTATCCAGCCCAACTGCAATTTCTGTAAACTCTGCCTTCAAAACATTTTCTGAATCTCATTGCTTCTCACAGCCGCTGCTGTCACCCTAGATTTTGGCCTAAGCCATCTTGTAACTGGTGGATCATAACTCTCCTACCTGTACCCTTTACCCCGACTGCAGGTAATTAGTGTCCCCAAGCTGCCTTCTGGATGCCCGCAATAATACCCACCTGGGACCCTCTGTCTACATTTTCTCTCTCCCAAGCTATTTCTCCTATTTTGGGATGACTGCCTGTTGAGACTAATTCCTGCAGCTTTCAATCCAGTGGTGACTCAGATGACAGCTGCTCCCTCATTGCTGTCTGTGAACTCCCCCCAAAAGAATTTGCTTCAGAAAAAAACATTAGTGTGTTATATAGAACTTGCTGGTTATTTCACAGGTGATTTGGAGGAAAGAGGAAATATCGTATATGTCTATAAGCAAAAAACCTGAAGTACTTCTTAAACATTTTTCTTTAAAGTCCTTTTTTTTTTTTTTTTTTTTGCCACAAGACCACCAAGTGTCACTTTGCTCACTTCCTTTCCTGATTTAGTGCCTAAATTTATAACATTATTCTCCTTCCTTCCACATTTTTTTCTAGACTTACAAATGTAATTTTTATTAAGGAAGCAATCTATCTTATTCCTCAGTTCCTACCAGTTCACTTGCATACTAACATGGGAATCCAGCTGAATAGAATAATCTGGCTATAAGATGTAAACTCTCTGCCACTTGGGTGTTATAGTAACTAAGTTTTTTTTCTTTTTTTATTGCATACTTGTCATATGTAATTCACAATGTGGGCAAAATACCAATAGATTTAATTATCCCCCCCAAATATTTACTTTGAAACAAATTCATATTCAACAAAGCGTACTGACAAAATGATGTTTGCTTGTTGTAGGACAGATTGTGTGTGTGTGTATGTGTATGTGTGTTGTGTCCTTTACTCTTTCTTGGTCTCTTTTCTTAGTCAATCACTCTAAGTCATCTATTGTGATAAAAGGCCATGCAACTGGTTTATGGGTTAAATTTGTGAAGAAAAATGATAATCCTGGCATAGGTTCTGGGTTAAGAAAAAGAGGAATCAAAGTTGGCTCCAGTGACCATTCACCCCTTATTAGCTATCATTTCCTTCCAGATGTTTTCTCTTTCTCTATTCACAGCAGGGATTCTCCAAGATGTTTCAGTGCACAGCTACCCACAAGCACTTAATCACACATCTTAATGTTTTCCCTCGGGGTTCTATTTCAGTCTTAGAGTGATTTTAGGAATGTGTTCCCAGATAACTTGGCACACAGTTGCCTCAGTTGATAAGTTGCAGAACGTTTCGTCTAGTGTTTCGGGCAGGTTTCACAATTTGCCTTGTGGGTGATTGAATCATACCTATAAGGATCATTGTGATTATCTTGGCCAAGACATGCATGGGCCTTTCAGTCACCCAAACTTGTATTCTAAGAAGGAGAAAATTGATAAAATTTTAGTTTTTAATCAGTGATGTTTCCAATGAAAGCTAAGTGTTGCTATGGCTGATGTCAAAGAGGTTGCTGCCTGTTTTCTCTTCAGGATTTTGATGGTTCCCTTTAGGTGTTTCATCCATTTTGAATTTATTTTGTGTATGGTATAAGAAAGTGGTCCAGTTTCATTCTTGTGTATGTTGCTATCCAGTCTTCCCAACACCATTTGTTGGAGACTGTCTTTTTTCCAGTGGATATTCTTTTCTGCTTTCTCGAAGATTAGTTGACCATAGAGTTGTGGGCCCATTTCTGGGTTTTCTGTTCTGTTCCATTGACCTATGTGTCTGCTTCTGTGCCAGTACCATCCTGTCTTGATGGCTACAGCTTTGTAATATAGTTTGAAGATGTGATGCCTCCAGCTTTGCTTTTCTTTTGGAAGATTGCTTTGGCTGTTCAGGGTGTTTTGTGGTTCCATACAAAAGTTGGGATTATCTATTCTAGTTCTGTGAAAAATACTGTTGGTATTTTGATAGATATTGCATTAGATGTGATTGAATAGATTACTTTGGGTAGTTAGATCATCTATTCTTGTATGGGTTTGCCAGATTTTGTCTTTTAAGGAACTGGTCCATTTCATCTAGGTTATCAAATCTATGTGCATAGAGTTATTCATCGTATTCCTTTATTATCCATGTAGTAAAGGATAACTATCCATTTAGTATACATTTTTATAAAGGGATCTGCAATGTTGTCCCCTCTTTCATTTCTGATATTGGAAATTTGTGTCTGCTTTCTTTTTTTTTTATTTATTTATTTATTTTTTATTTATTTTTTTTTTTTAATTTTTTTTTTTCAACGTTTTTTATTTATTTTTGGGACAGAGAGAGACAGAGCATGAACGGGGGAGGGGCAGAGAGAGAGGGAGACACAGAATCGGAAACAGGCTCCAGGCTCCGAGCCATCAGCCCAGAGCCTGACGCGGGGCTCGAACTCACGGACCGCAAGATCGTGACCTGGTTGAAGTCGGACGCTTAACCGACTGCGCCACCCAGGCGCCCCTGCTTTCTTTTTTTTAAGTTACCCTGGATACAGGCCTATTACGTTCATTCATCCTTTCAATCAGCTTTTGAATTTGTTGTTTTGCCTATTGATTTTCTGTTTTCAATTGCATCTCTAATTTTTATTATTTCTTTTCTTCAACTTACTTTGGATCTAATTAGCTCATTTTTTCTAGTTTCCTAAGGTAGGATCTTAGATGATTGATTTTAGATCTTTCTTCTTTACTAATATATACATTCAATGCTATAAATTTCCTCCTAAGTACACTTTTAACTGCATCCCACAAATTTTGATAAGTTGTGTTTTCATTCCAATTTAGTTTAAAATATTTTAAAATTTTCCTTAAAATTTCTTCTCTAACACATGTGTTGTATGGGAGTATGTTGTTTAATCTGCACGTATTTGGGGATTTTCCAGCTATCATTTTGTTATTAATTTCTAGGTTACTTCCATTGTGGTCTGAGAGCAGACATTGTATGCCTTTTAGTTTTGGAGGTTTCTACTGAGTTATCCTCGAGCACAGATATTATCTCCTCAGCCATGTATGATCTACTCATCAGCGCATCAAAGGTATTCTTCATTTCAGTTACAGTGTTTTTGATTTTTAGCATTCCCTATATGTATCTTCCTTGGAATTCCCATGCCTCTGCCTGCCTGTTCTTGCATATGATCTACTTTTTTCATTACAGCCCTTAGCAGGTCAATCACACTCATTTTAAATTCCTCATCTGATCATTCCAACATCTCTGTCATATCTGAGTCTGGTTCTAATGCTTGCTCTGTCTCTTCAAACTATGTTTTTTCCCTTTTTGTACGTCTTGTAATTTTTTCTTGATGCCTAAACATGATTTTCTGGGTAAGAAGAATTGTAGTAAAGAGCTTTAGCAATATAGTGGTAAATTTTAAGGTAAGGGAAGCTTTCAATAGTCATATGATTAAGTTTCAGGCTTTTAGTGAGCAATATGACTGAATATTAGCTAAATTAAAAAACTAGTAAGTATTATTTTCTACTCTAGCAATAAATTTCAGTAAGGTAAATGAAAAAATTGTAGTAGTAACAAAACTATGGAATACTTAAGGACATATTTGGTAAATGACAAAGCTCATGTTTTATTTAATTATTTAACAATTGGGAATCCATCATATGTGACAAATCAAGTATAAAAAATAGGATAATAAAACTCCTACAATAAAATCTAGGATATGTGTGCAGTCCAGGTTTGTGGAAGATCTTCTTAAATAAATCTAGAAACTTAGATAAGACATTTGATTAAAAAGTATTAAAATATATGGTAAAGGGGACCTGGATGGCTCAGTCAGTTGGGTGTCTGACTTTGGCTCAGGTCATGATCTCACGGCTCATGGGTTCGAGCCCAATGCCAGGCTCTGTGTTAACAGCTTGGAGCCTGGAGCCTGCTTCAGATTCTGTGTTTCCATCTCTCTTTGCCCCTACCTACTCTGCTTGCGCTCTGTCTGTCTCTCTCTCTGTCAACAGTAAATAAACATTAAAAAAATATTTAATATATGGGAAAAATACAACTAACAAAACAAATGGATATAGAACTATTTGGTGTATTGTCTATTTCTTATATTAACAGACAAGCAATATAACAAACGTGACTAGACAATGAATAAAAGAACAAATCCAAACCACCAACAAAAGCTGAAATTATGGCTAAACTCACTAATAATCAGGAAAAGTCAAATTTAAATTAATACACATTGGATAAAGGGCTAGTATCCAAAATCTATAAAGAACTCACCAAACTCCACACCTGAAAAACAAATAATCCAGTGAAGAAATGGGCAGAAGACATGAATAGACACTTTTCCAAAGAAGACATCTAGATGGCCAACAGACACATGAAAAGATGCTCAATGTCACTCATCATCAGAGAAAAACAAATCAAAACCACACTGAGATACCACCTAATGCTGGTCAGAAGACTAAAATGAACAAATCAGGAGACTGTAGATGCTGGCGAGGATGTGGAGAAATGGGAACCTTCTTGCACTATTGGTGGGAATGCAAACTGGTGCAGCTGCTCTGGAAAACAGTGTGGGGGTTCCAAAAAAAGTTAAAAATAGAACTACTCTATGACCCAGCAATAGCACTGCTAGGAATTTACCCAAGGGATACAGGAATGCTGATGCATAGAGGCACATGTGCCCCAATGTTAATAGCAGTGCTTTCAACAATAGCCAAATTATGGAAAGAGCCTAAATGTCCATCAGCTGATGAATGGATAAAGAAGACGTGGTTTATATATACAATGGGATACTACTTGGCAATGAGAAAGGATCATGCCATTTGCAGCAACGTGGATGGAACTGGAGGGTATTAGCTAAGTGAAATAAGTCAGTCAGAGAAAGATACCATATGTTCTCACTCAGATGTGGATCTTGAGAAACTTAAGAGAAGACCATGGGGGAGGGGAAGGGGAAAAAGTTACAGAGAGAGAGAGAGGCAAACCATAAGAGACTCTTAAATACTGAGAACAAACTTTGGGTTAATGGGGGGTGGGGGAGAGGGGAAAGTGGGTGATGAGCATTGAGGAGAGCACTTGTTGGGATGAGCACTGGGTGTTGAATGGAAACCAATTTGGACCATAAATTATATTAAAAAAATAAAGTGATACACAGGTATCACTTCACATCAGATTGGCTAAAATTAAAAGGACTGCTAACACAGGATACAGGGATACAGGAAATGTAAACTCAATTTATTTATTTATTTATTTATTTCCCCCTTTTTTTTCAATTTACATTTTAGTTAGTTAACATATAGTGCAATATTGGTTTCAGGAGTAGAATTCAGTGATTCATCACTTATATACAACACCCAGTGCTCATTCCAACAAGTGCCCTCCTTAGTATCCATCATCCATCTAGCCCATCCCCCACCCATGTCCTTTCATCAACCTCTACTTTGTTGTCTGTCATTAAGAGTCCCTTGTAGTTTGTTTCCCTCTCTTCTCTATTTTCTCTCCCTTCCCATATGTTCATTTGTTTTGTTTCTTAAATTCCACATATGAGTGAAATCATATGGTATTTGTCTTTCTCTGCCAGACTTATTTCACTTAGCATAATACATTCTAGTTCTATCCATGTGATTGCAAATGGCAAGAGTTCATTCTATTTGATGGCTGAATAATATTCCATTATATATATATACATATATATATACATATATATATATACACACATATACATATACATATATATATATATATATACACCACATCTTTATACATTTATCAGTTGATGGACATTTGGGTTTTGTCCATAGTTTGGCTATTGTTGCTAATGCTGCTATAAACTTTGGGTGCATGTACCCCTTCAAATCTGTATTTTTGTATTCTTTGGGGAATTACCTAATAGTGCAATTACTGGGTCATAGGGTAGTTCTATTTTTAACTTTTTGAGGAACTTCCATTCTCTTCTCCAGAGTGGCTGCACCAGTTTTCATTTTCAGCAACACTGTGAGAGGGTTCCCCTTTCTTCACATCCTCACCGACACCTGTTATCTCTTGGGTTGTAAATTTTAGCCATTCTGACATCTGCAAGGTGATATCTCATTGTGGTTTTGATTTGTATTTCTCTGATGATAAGTGATGTTGAGCATCTTTTCATATGTCTGTTAGCCATATGGATACCTTTGGAAAAGTGTCTATTATTCATATCTTCTGTCCATTTCTTAACTGGATTATTTGTTTTCTGGGTGTTGAGTTTGACAAGTTCTTTGTAGACTTTGGATACTAACCCTTTATCAGATATGTCATTTGCAAATATCTTCTCCCATTCTGTAGGCTACCTTTTAGTTTTGTTGAGTGGTTCCTTCACTGTACAGAAGCTTTTTATCTTGATGAGGTCCGAATAGTTCATTTTTGCTTTTATTTACCTTGCCTCTGGAGATGTGTACGGTAAGAAATTGCTATTCTTCTGAGGTCAAAGAGGTTGCCATCTGTGTTCCCTGCAGGATTTTGATGGCTTCCTGTCTCATATGTAGGTCTTTCATTCATTTTGAATGTATTTTTGTGTATGGTATAAGAAAGTGGTCCAAGTTCATTCTTCTACATGTTGCTGTCCAGTTTCCCAGCATTATTTGTTGAAGAGATTGTCTTTTTTCCATTGGATATTCTTTCCTGCTTTGTTGAAGATGAGTTGACCATATGTTTGTGGGTCCATTTTTGGGTTTTCTATTCTGTTCCATTGATTTGTATGTCTGTTTTTGTGCCACTACCATACTCTATTGATGACTACAGCTCTGTAATATAGCTTGCAATCCAGAATCATGATGCCTTCAGTTTTATTTTTCTTTTTCAGGATTGCTTTGGCTATTCTGTGTCTTTTGTGGTTCCATACAAATTTTAGGATTGTTTGTCCTAGCTCTGTGAAGAATGATGGTGGTATTTTGATAGGGATCACATTGAATGTGTAGATTGCTTTGGGTAGTATAGACATTTTACCCATGTTTGTTGTTCCAATCCAGGAGCATGGAATGTTTTTCCATTTCTTTATGTCCTCTTCAATTTCTTTCATATGTGTTCTATAGTTTTAGAGTATATATCTTTTCTCTCTTTAGTTAGGTTTATTCCTAGGTATCTCATTGTTTTTGGTGCAATTGCAAATGGGATTGATTCCTTGATTTCATTTTCTGCTGGTTCATTATTGGTATATAGACATGCAAGAGATTTCTGTACATTGATTTATACCCTGTGACTTTGCTGAATTCATGTATTAGTTCTAGCAAATTTTTGGTGGAGTCTTTCGGGTTTTCTACATAGAGTATCATGTCCTCCACAAATAGTGAAAGTTTGACTTCTTCCTTGCCGATTTGGATGTTTTTTATTTCTTTTTGTTGTTTTATTGCTCAGGCTGAAACTTCTAGACTATAGTACTTCTAGTACTGTTTTAAATAGTAACGGTGAGAGTGGACATCCTTGTAATGCTCCTGACCATGAGGGAAAGGCTCTCAGTTTTTCCCCATTGAGGATGACATGAGCTGTGGGTCTTTCATATACAGCCTTTACGATGTTGAGATATGTTCCATCTATCCCTACTTTGATGAGGGCTTTTTTTTTTATCAAGAGTGGATGCTGTATTTCGTTAAATGCTTTTTCTTCATCTATTGACAGGCTCATATGGTTCTTACCCTTTCTTTTATTAAAAAATGGATGAATTTCATAACAGCTTATGTTGAACTAGAAAAGACACAAGAAAGTCACATCATAAGATTCCATTCCAGCAAGGTTGGCCACATAATGTGGAGCCATTGTTCATAAAGCAAGAAAAAAATGTCATTAAAGGTATATATAAAGCTTTTTGTTTCTTTCAAAGTCTTTGAATTGTCCTGGCGTTTTAAATTTGTTATTCAATCTTGTTCTAAACAAAGAAAAATTAAAATTAAAATTTTTACATTTAAATTTAATATTAAGTATTATAATTTGTTGTTCATATTTATATTGTGCAATGCTAGTTTTAAATGCAAATGTAAGAACATTTATCTTGTATGCAGAATAATTGATATTATAAACTGTGTATTTTGTAGCTCATGCATGCATATGTATTTTGTTCTTTTTTTAAAAAAATTATTTATTTAAATTCAAGTTAGTTAACAGACAGTGTAGTGTTGGTTTCAGGAGTAGAACCCAGCGATTCATCACTTACATATAACCCCCAGTGCTCATCCCAACAAGTTCCCTCCTTAATGCTGGTCACCCATTTAGCCCATCTCCCCACTCACCTCTCCTCCAGCAACCCTCAGTTTGTTCTCTATATTTGAGTCTCTTATGGTTTGCTTCCCTCTCTGTTTTTATTTTATTTTTCTTTCCCTTCCCTATGTTCATTTGTTTTGTTTCTCAAATTCCGCATATGGGTGAGATCATATGATATTTATCTGTCTCTGACTTATTTTGCTTAGGATAACCACATTGTTGCAAATGGCAAGACTTCATTCTTCATGATTGCTGAGGAGTATTCCATTGTATATATATATACCACATCTTCTTTATCCATTCATCAGATGATGGAAATTTGGGCTCTTTCCATAATTTGGTTATTGTTTATAGAGCTGCTGTAAACATTGGGGTGCACGCACCCATCAAATCAGCATTTTCGTGTCCTTTGGATAAATAGTAGTGCAATTGCTGGGTCATAGGGTAGTTCTATTTTCAATTTTTTGAGGAACAAATACATGGAAGTAATACAACGAGGAGAGGATATGATAGTGTTCCTTGGTCACTAATGTTTCTTAGATCCACATTGCTTCCTTTCTGTGTTTGAAGCAAGTTATGATTAAGATGGGGAGTGTGACTTTTGAGGTTATGGGGGACCGTGCTTATTCATACCTGGAGGTAACATGCTTACCTCACACTGAGTCTCACTGAATCATCACTCGTCATTTGTCCTCTGGAATTCTATCTTCATGGGGCATTGTAAAGTCCATATGAGATGGGGCAACAAGCAACAGCAGACACACACATTGCTCCTTTGTCCAATCAGACTCCACTAAAAAAAACACAAAGATAAAATTATTAAGAAGAATTTCAAGAAAATAATAATAGCAGAGTGCTAAGCTAAATATGAAGCCCTTTTGAGCACAGTTATATGTGTATACATTTTAGTTAACATATGTATACATTCCTCAAAATTTAGCAATTTAGTTTAAAACACTTAGTTTTTCTGGTGACTAATCCTATACCAAACAAAATAGATTAAAATTATCAGTTATCAGACCCTTCCTCCATTTCCTCCCAGCTATGTGGCCACTTCAATAGTTTAGAATGGCAAAACTATTACACGGTCACAGAAGGTAAATTTTTTGTCTTGTTCCATATTTTTTTTCAACAAAGAAAATGTAATTATCCCTTTGAATAGTATAATATATGAAAAAAAGATTGTAATGATCAGGCCACAATTTCAACAAAAGTACATTTCTTGCCTCTTTTATGTCTTATGAAATATGTAATGTGTCTGCAATTCATGAAGAATTTATATTCATTTTTCTCTATGACAGTTTAAGCCCCTAGGGAGAAAAGGCTTTGATAGGGATCATGGTATTTTGCCTCAATGTAGTCATTTGTCCTGGTCAAGGATACAAATTAAAGGATGTTTCTTTCAGTGCCATTTTAATCACACCACTGAGAAGGAAGAAAGTTCAGTATTACTGGATTTTGGGTCACAGTTACCACATCTACAATGCAATCAAGAGCTTTAAAAATTTTCTGAAGATTTTATTTTACCATTTTCCCCATGGCTAATATGCAGCAGGATAGTGAATTATTTTTACATTTGTCTGTAGTACAAAAGCTAACGTACTGTTTAATTTTCAGTTCACGGAGGCAATGTTTGAAAGAAGTACTTCATAAGGAGGAAATTTATGACTATATTTTTCCCAAGTACTGTATTATTTGTTCAGAGCTAATATCATTACCTTGAATGTTTGCTATATTTAAAAGGAAAAATCATTTTAAGAAAATATTACAAATGGAAAAGATTTCAGGCATGAAAAAAATTTTTAAAGCATATTGCAGTCCAACAGATTTCTCAGTGCCTTTATATGTTGCCTATGTGAGCTGATGTGCAAGCTAAGTGTACAGCCAGGAAAGTCAAGAGCATTACAAACTTGTCCAAAGGAAGAGCACAAAACATGGAAAATGCTTTTTGAATCTCAAAAACCATTATCAGAATTATTATTGTCTGAATTACGATTATTTACTAACACTTCAACTTGTCCTTTTTTTCTGTGTGAAAATTATACTGTATAGTTGAAGATGCTTCTCTTATTTGGAAATAATATTTTTATCTTTTCACTGAATGGTTTATATTGTGGTCCCCCCGGGACTTAATTCAACAAGTTTGAATCCGAGAATATCATTCTCCTCCTCAAATAAGCTCTTCCTTTTCTCTTAATTCAATTTTATCATCCTTCAAACCATCAGGAGATTCTGTCTGCAAAGTGTCTCAAGAATCAGTTCTCTCTTTTCCATGCCTACTCTACACTCTTCTGCTAGGCCTTCCTTCTTTCCCTGTGACTGTTGCAATAGCACACTACTTTTCTTTCCTTCTGTAGATTCTCCCTCTTTGTACTGCATCATGTATAGTCCCAGCCAGGTGCATCTTTGTAAAATGCAGTTTTGAATTTACAACTTTTAAAGAACTCAGTTAAGACAATTGATCTTTTCAGAGGAAGACTGATCATGTGAGGGAGCAAATATTAGCTGTTACTCACTATCATTTGCATTGGATGGATTTGCCTCAGATGTGGACTTGGAGAATAGTCCTCATGTAGGGGTCTTAGTGGTCAATATCCTTCATGATATTGTCAGCCTATTGGGATACAGAGAATTAGAGCTGCCAGATTCCTTTGTGTCTTTCTGACCCCAAAGAAATGTGCATTCCTAATCTTTACTCTCAAAAATAGTCCTTAATGACCATTTTATTTTTTAACATTATGGACTACACAAAAAATTATATTGGGACATCTGGGTGGCTCAGTTGGTTACACATCTGATTCTCGATTTCGGCTCAGGTCTTGATCTCATGGTTGTGAGATTGAGTCCGGTGTCAGACTCTGTGCTGAGTGTGGATGCTGCTTGGGATTCTCTTTCTCCCTCTCTCTGCCCCTCTCCAGCTTGTGCACACTCACTCTCACACACTCTCTTGCTTCCTCTATCAAAACAAATAAGCCTTTAAAACAATTATAAAATTATAATGTATAGTACCCTGGAGTACACAGGAGGGGACCTGGAGATATTTATATCATGTTTAGTGAAAAGATCCATTACATTTATATGATATAATTACATATATTGTAGATATTAGCTATTGAGTGTGCTTAAAATTTTCAAATACAGTCTTTCAGGGTTTTTAATGAGAAACTTGTACTTGTTTCCCTGAACATAACATTTTAAAATTAGGTTTTATGTTTTCAGTGGCTATATTTAATTCCTGATTAATACTTTTGGATAATGATTTCTTCATTTTTCTTGATAGTCACCATCAAAGAAGAATTGTTGACATAGGTATGTGATTTTAAAAATTAAAGCCATTTGTTTTTAATTTTAGAGACAGAGAGTGAGTAGGGGAGAGGGGCAAAGGGAAAGAGAGAGAGAATCTTGAGCAGGTCTGTGCTGAGCATGGCTCAGCTGATGTGGGGCTTGATCCCATGACCTTGAGATCATGAACCTGAGCTGAAATCAGGAGTTGGACGCTCAGCCGAATGAACCACCCAGGCACCTCTTAAAACCATTTTTAAAGCATTCAAATTAAGTATTTATAACAGTTGAAACTGTATTTAAAGCAGCTCTTCCTTTTTTTTCCCTTCAGAAATGAGAAACATTGAAATAATGTTTAATGTTAATAGATTTTTAAAAAACATTTTTATTTATTTTAATAAAAAAACATTTTATTTATTTTATTTATTATTTTGAGAGAGAGGGTAAGAGAGAGAGCACGCAGGGGAGGAGCAGAGAGACAGACACATACATAGAATCTGAAGAAGGCTCCAGGCTCTGAGCCGCCAGCACAGAGCCCAAGGCAGGGATTGTACCCATGAACTGTGAGATCATGACCTGAGCTGAAGTCGGACGCTTAACCGACTGAGCCACCCAGGCGCCCCTAGTGTTAATAGATTTTGAATCCACTTAAACTTTTCCATATCAGAATTTCAAAATCATCACGAGGCTCTAATTTTCAGAAGGTGGTTGCATTTTAGAACTGTCACCTGAAGCTAGTTTGAATGAGAAAAGGGACAAATCAGCCACAGACCCACAGAAATCTTATAAATAGGTGATGGCAGAGATTCAGAGCCACTGCATTCGTGGTGCCTGCCAAGAATTTTGCCTGACTCCCATCCCCATTCCCATTTCCTGCTAGTAAGTGTACTTAGGGCTGGCCGCTGACCTCCCTTGGTACTTAGGACGTGAACTCAAGCAGTTCTGTAGCCTCCTTGTCCATGCATGCTGCAAGTGGGCCACTGAAACTGATGCCCCATGCTGGACACCCATGCCGCCTAGCCTCACGGCAGGGAAACAGCAAGGACTACATACAACTCATGCTCCCTGCCTGCAACTGTGAGGGCAGCCAGTTCAGTCCTCACTCTGCTAGGGCCGCCTCCTGGAAACCCTGTGCAGCAATGCTCATTGTCTGGGGCAACCGCTCTAGGAGCTCCTGGTCATCGCAAATAGAGACAATTTCTCTCCTGAACTCCTGAACCTTTGTACTTTTTATGGTTCTCCTCTCACTTTCATGTTAAAAAAATTTTTTTTAACATTCAGTTTTGAGAGACAGAGAGAGAGTGTGAGCAGAGGAGGGGCAGAGAGAGAGGGAGACACAGAACCTGAAGCAGGTTCCAGGCTCTGAGTTGTCGGCACAGAGCTGGATGCGGGGCTTGAACTCATGAAGGGTGAGATCATGACCTGGGGCTTGAACTCATGAAGGGCGAGATCATGACCTGGGTTGAAGTTGGATGCTTAACCGACTGAGCCATCCAGGCACCCCTCTCACTTTCATGTTTTATAGTAAGTTGTTTTATTCTTCCTAATAGGAAGCAAATCTCTTTGAATACTGAAACTGTGACTGAATCCTTTTGTCTCCTAAGGCACTGCATCGGTAACATACTTAGCACTCCATGGATATTTGTGGAATTGAACGTAGGTACAGAAATAAAATCTCTAAGAAGTTTCTTTGTGATTAGCTCAAGGTTGTAATGGGCAGTCAGTAAATCTATTAAACATATTGAGGAAAATTTGGCTTTTATAATTTGTTTTATAATGTAGTGCAGATAAGCGGAATGGAGTGTTTATTAATTTTTTCTTCAAAAACAATGCCAAGAGAGTTTTGCAGTTAGGTTCACGAACCTTCAAGTTCAAATGATTTTTAGGTTTTGTTGTTGTTACTGATATTAAACCAGGGAAATCATGTATATTTTTCCACAAATGCGATTTTACATGAGGTTCCAATATATAAAACAGACAAAAGCAGAGCAGCCTAGGGTGATGCATAGGGCAAACCCGACCTTTCCCCACCAACCTGTGCGCTATCAGCATCTGTGAGGAACCTGGGGCCCCATGGAACACAGTTTGAAAACTGCCACCACGCATTTTCACTTGCGGGGTTCTCATTGCCTAAAGACATGGCATGGCAGACATCAGAATCGCAGGCCCCATCCTGGACCTACTGTATTGGAATATACTTTTTAAGATGATTCCCAGGTGATTCTTACCTGTGCATTAGAAACATTAACTTAGAGGATTTGGGGGATGTTAGGATAGGAAAGGAGACCAAATAAGAATTTGTTATTACAGATACGAGAAATAAGATAGAATGAGTTGTGTCCGTGAGAAAAAAAAATGACGCTGGAATCGCGTTTCCCGTATGATTCTGGGTGCGGACTGGGCACAGGAGAAATGTGTGCAGTATTTGGAAGGTAGAGGAAGCAACGACAGTGACACCGGCGACTCTTGCAGGGTTGTAGTGCCGCTGCAGCTCGTGCATGTGGCGGCTGATCTGTAATCCACTTCCTTGGGCTGGGGCAGCGCTGAGGCTTGCACTACAGCTGCAGCTCGGTGTGCAGCTGCATTTGACTTTGCTGCTGCTCCTCCTGCCTCCTCTCCAAGTCCTGGGCCAGGCACTTGGGCAGCCCCGCGGGTGCCGGTCTCTGGAGGTGTCTTGGGAAAAGACGCATATTCCTGCTTGTCCTTGTCGGTTTTACTTTGTCTTTGTGAATTCTGGCTGGTCTTCGTGGGTTCTAGTTTTTCCCTGATTGCTTCCACTCTGCAGCGCGACCTGTTCCCTCCCTCTGACCCAGCTGACCTACAACACTCTCCGCCTGGCCAGCAGGCGGCTACAGACACAGCAGCTTTGCATAGACTTCTGCACCAGCTCTCCGTGTGGTTCCGGCTTAGAGATGTTTCTCGGGTTCTCCAGCTACCCCCTTCCGGAGTTTTCCTTCCCCAGCTTCTCCGACAATTAAGTTTAAACCCTATAAGGAACCCCTCACTCCATATTAGTCACTGTGGTCCTGGTTCTCCAATTAAACCCTGATATGTGTATTTGATTCTTTCAGGTCCCGCAGGACCAGTGGGGCATATAGTCAAAGGCTAATCGTTCCCCACAACTAAGGCAAATCCCATCTGATGCCCCATGAATTAGGAAGTTTTCCTCTCTGGCTGGTGGGAGCAGACACTGTTCCAGGTCTGTGAGTGCCTCGAGTGCTGTTCTCTTTAATCCTTCCAGGTGGTTCTTTTTCTGGCTTCAGATTGTTTGCTCACCTACAGGTGCTGATCAGTACTTGGCTGAGTACTTAAAGAGAACCATCTGCACATACCCAGATTTCTCTCTTCAGTGAGAAGATTTCTTTAACCCTCTACATGGCCAGTTCTAGCCTCCTTCATCTCCCCAGAATCTTGCTTACTTCTCCTCAACTCAAAGAGACCTTGCCCTCAGGTTGTGCCTTCCTGCACTGGGGTCTGGAAACTCTTAAAGCAGTAAACTGGGACAGCCCCAAGGATGTTTATTATCTCTTAGGGATCACTGCCCTTCACTGTCTGACGCTTGGTGTCTTTAAAATCGTTGTTCCAAACCACTTCATTTAGTATTCTTGGTTGCTTTAGGCAGGAGGGTAAATCTGATCTGCTATTTCATCTTGGGCAGAAATAGAAGACTATTGTTTTTATTCATTCATTCATTCATTCACTCAAAACTGCATGTTTATTTTATTTCCATTAGAAAAAATATTATCTCTTAAAATTTTGGTCCGCTTTTGTCTTCTTTACTTCTACCACTCAAACTCCAGTACTTCAATTTTACTCAAGTGAAAGCAGAAGTAGATAGCTGATGTGAGAACTAAGTATTTCACATCATTAAATTAATAGAATTTAATTGAATGAGGTGTGCACTTTATTATTTATCAGGAATAGTAACTCATCTCTCCTGCACGTTATTTCCCTTTACTATTATTTATGAGAGTAAGTATGTAATGAGTGTCTCTTTTCCCATACGCAGTCATATGAGTGTGCTTAAGGGTGGTTTATAACACCGGTAACAGGATTTGTCCTCTGATCTTCAATTCATGCTCAATTCCCCTTATTATACGGTATTTCCACAATAACTTCAAATGTTTTAGTCAGACGTGCACTTTCCAACATCAGCTGTAAAAATTAAGATGTTAATTTAAAAACATTATTATAATTCCAGACTAAATAATGCTGGACCCACTTACAGCGACGCTGTTGTGAGAGGTCCTTGGACAGCCACTGGCTTCAGTCTCCACATGGCCTCCTTTGGCAGAACAGCAACCCGGTAAGTGGCTCTAGCAGGAAAGCTACTCTTGAAATGTTGTTTGTGGGTTTCATTGATGGTTTTGAAGCCATTTATGTCAGCCCACAAAACAGTTGTCTTTACATTTTAGTGAAATCACAACCTGCAGCTTTCAGAATTTCACCCATGTTGACAAGGGCTTGTTTGGTTTCTTCTGCCATCCCTCCTAGCACCAGCTGTCCACTGGAAGGTTCATGCCTACCTGTCCTGAAATGTAAATAGTACTGTTGACTAACAAAGCTTGACTGTAGGGACCAACAGCTCCTGGGGCTTTCGCAATGCTGATCACCTTTCTGATCAAAGACACCGTGGCTAACACTGCCATCTTGCTGTCCCTCTAAGAGAACAGTCCCGTACACTGTCTCTCATAGCATCTCACCTGACTAACCAGAAGACTATTGTTTTTGTTCTCTTAGTTAAGAGTCACTTATGTTTTTCCTCCCACTCTGTTATCTTATTTTTCCTTCCCTTCCCTTATATTCATCTCTTTTGTTTCTTAAATTCGATATATGAGTGAAATCATATGGTATTTGTCTTTCTCAGACTGACTTATTTCACTTAGCATAACACTCTCTATTGCCATCTATGTCATTTGCATATGGCAAGATTTCATTCTTTTTGATGGCTGAATAATATTCCATTCCATTATATATATATATATATATATATATATATATATATATATATATATATCACATTTTCTTTAACGATTCATCATAGGGTAGTTCTTTTTTTAACTTTTTGAGGAGACTCCATACTGTTTTCCAGAGTGGCTGTACCAGTTTGCATTCCCACCAACACGGCAAGAGACTGCATCCTCACCAACATCTGTTGTTTCCTGAATTGTTCATTTTAACCATTCTGATAGGTGTGAGGTAATATCTCATTGTGGTTTAGATTTGTATTTCCCTGATGATGAGTGATGATGAGCATCTTTTCATGTGTCTGTTAGCCATCTAGATGTCTTCTTTGGAAAAATGTCTATTCATGTCTTCTGCCCATTTCTTTACTGGATTGTTTGTTTCTCGGGTGTTGACTTTGATAAGTTCCTTATAAATTTTGTATACAAACCCTTTATCAGATATATCATTTGCAAATATCTTCTTCCATCCTGTAGGCTGCCTTTTAGTTTTGTTGATTGTTTCCTTTGCTGTGCAGAAGTTTTTATCTTGATGAGGTCTCAGCTCAATTTTGCTTTTGTTTCCCTTGCCTCCAAAGATATGTCTAGTAAGATGTTGCTGTGGCCAAGGTCAGAGGTTGCTGCCTGTGTTCTTATCTAGGATTTTGATGATTTCCTATCTCACATTTAAGTCTTTTATCCACTTGGAATTTATTTTTATATATGGTGTAAGAGTGGTCCACCTTCATTCTTCTGCATGTTGTTGTCCAGTTTTCCCAACAACTTTTGTTGAAGAAACTTTTTTCCATTGGATATTCTTTCCTGCTTTGTCGAAGATGAATTGACCATATACTTGCGGGTCCATTTCTGAGTTTTCTATTCTATTCCATTGATCTATGTGTCGGTTTTGTGTCAGTACCATATTGTTTGGATGACTACAGCTTTGTAATACAGCTTGAAGTCCAGAATTGGGATGTTTCCAGCTTTGCTTTTCTTTTTTCAGGATTGCTTTGGCTATTCAAGGTCTTGTGTTCCACAAAAATTTTGGGATTGTTTGTTCTAGCTCTGTGAAAAATGCTGGTGGTATTTTGATAGTGATTACCTTAAAAGTGTAGATTGCTCTGGGTAGTATCGACATTCTAACAACGTTCTTCCAATCCTTGAGCATGGAGTATTTTTCTATTTCTTTGTGTCCTTTTCAACTTCGTTCATAAATGTTCTGTAGTTTTTGTGAAAGGGGCATATTTTGGGGTGCCAGGATATAGGTGGGGTGATATTTGCAGTTGAGATTCCTCCTTGGTGTGCTTTACCTTCCAAATGAGCAGGTCTGGATATGAGTCAAGGCGTTGACAACATGGGAAGGGAACCAATGGGCTCGGTTCTATAATTTTCAGGGCATTGTGCATTTTGTCTCATTTCAGCCTAACAGTTACCTAAAGACCCTTTGAACAAATCCTAATACCTTAAAGCATACACCTGATTCTTTTCCTAAGCAGTTTGACATACTACTTCCCTTCAGGATTAACTACTGTAATAGTCTTTTCTGCATACAAATAGACCTGCTCACTTAAATCCTAGTAATTTCTTAAGTCCTATTATCTTTTTCGGCCTCAGAACATGTCCAAATTCCTGCACAAATCAAACACATATTTTATACTTTATTCTAATATCTCCATGTTGCCAATTTTCTGGTAGGATTCATTTAAATTTCAGTGAGAATTAATGCATATTGGACACAAGCAATATGCATGTCCAGCTGGAGTTCACAGATAATTTCTGATAATTTTTCTCTTTGAAAATTCCTGCCTTCTCTGTATTTCTCCCTCTGAAGATAGGAAGTAAGTTTTCTTTGTGAAATATAAGTTTGTGTCGCTGTTGTGACTTTTAATCAAACCTAGTTTTTGGCTTTTACTGTCGCTGTAATATGTTGCAAAATTATATTACATTTTTGAAATTTTCCAAATTTGTTTCAGATACAACCTTTTCCCTTTTGTCACAGGTTAATGAACCTAAGCTTCCTGTTTGGTTTATGAATTTTATGTAATAATATCACATGAGAAACATATAAACAAATCTTTCAAGTTTGCTATGGGCCGAAGGCAATAAAAAGATCTTGTTAATTTATTTAAAAAAAAACCTTTTCAGATTGTTTGTCCAAAAGAAAAACCTCTACTCACCCAAAAGAAATAATAAATTATGTTTTAGTCAGCTGCAAATACATATAAACAAATCTAGTCAGGAATTATCTTGGCAGGATAGGGTCAGATTTTTCTCTGGAAGATTTCTTTTTATTTTCACATGACACACTTACATGCTAGTGAAGTTTGAGAAATTGGGGGTGAAATGGACTGAAGGAACCCCTTGGCACACAGCATTGCTTTACCTTCCTGTGACATTTCACAGTCTCACTGTCTCTCCCTTTAGGACTCGCGTCCATGTGAGAACATCACTGCATGTCTGAGCCCAATTACGGGACTCATGCCTGGGGACCAATTCACTGCAGACAAATATAACTGTATCTCTTGTAGACAAATTCGGGTTAGAATGGATTTCCAATACTTTGTTTTTCAAGAGGTACATTTTATTTCATCTGTATTCTTGCAATCTGTTCCCTAGACAGTTCTTTGTTATTTTAGTCAGTGCCAGAAACCCACTTGACCAGTGAGGGGGAAATTTTTCTGCTGAAGTATTCAGGGTTTTTTTAGATAAAATTATTTGTTGTCACTAAACTTATGAGTCTGATTTTTCCAAGCAATTTACATTGGGTACAGAGAGAGCAAGTTTTCTTAACAGAAGTATTTAAATAGTTACATATTTAAAAAAATTTTTTTTAAGTTTATTTATTTATTTTGAGAAAGAGCACAAGCAGGGGAGGCACACAGAGAAGGAGGGACAAAATCCCAAGCAGGCTGCACACCATTAGTGAAGAGACTCATGCAAGGCTCAAACTCAGGAACGGTGAGATTATGACCTGAGCTGAGATTAAGAGTTGGGTGCTTAACCAACTGTGCTACCCAGGTGCCCCTTAACTAGTTAGATACATTTTGATATGGTTCTTTAATGAGAGTTTTACAATGGGGCAGTACCACTCGTAGAACTGGGCGACTAGAACCCCTACTCTGGGTGCCCTGTCCTCCATTCACCACTTCCTCACTGGGCCAGAACATCTCCAAACCAGGAGCTTCCATTCTCCTGCCTCCCCACTTCTACTCCTGCTCCAGGCTCTCCAGGACCATAGAATTCCCTGTGCAAATGCGTGGGCTTGCTTTCATGCCCCAAGCCTACTTTTAATGACTGCTCAGGAATCTTCCCCCAATGGATCACCTGAGGTCTACCTGAGTTCCAGTTGTTCACCCCTGTGGTTATAGGCCAAAGGACACTGTTGAGGGGAACATTATCAGAGCCTGGGAATGTGGTTTGGCTTCTCCCTAGTTGTGCACTGAGGACCCTTGTGATACCAAGTGGATCCGCTGGTGGTAGGTGGGAACTGCAGGGGCATAGGAACCATAGTCTGTGCTCCTCTTGGGCTGTAAATGATAGAGGAGGGCCTTGGACAGAGGAGGAAGAAGTCATGAAAAAGTGAACATCGTGTGGTTTTTCTCAAAGACAGTTTATATACAGTATGCAAGGGATATGTACGATGAGAGAAGATGACAATCAAATCAATTGTCAAGGGCAAGGGAGCTTTAAATTATATAGATTGAGCTTGTTCTGGAGCCTTCTTTCACCTGTGTGCCTTTCTCCTAAGTCTTGGAGGCTAGAATGTTTCTAGTCAAGGTGAGGAAGAGCAGGAGGCATGCTGAATGGCCATTGCTAGGTGCAGGTCACCATCCAGTTGGAGCAAAGGTGAGACTGGCTATTAGTGGTAGTGAGAAGCATCATGGAATTAGCTGAAGGCAATCAAATGTTTGTTCATCAACTGGGAAGATGAACTGCTTTAATCAGTGCAGGTGCTCATTTTAATTTTCCTGTCAGAAATTAAGGTGGGAGACTTTTTACAGTAATAGGGAACTAGGTTTACTCTCTTGCTTAAACAATGAAAAACTGGATAAAATACATGAAACAATGGTTTATCAAGACGCGAAACATCCAACAACAAAGGTTAGGATTCTCTGAGAGAGGAGAAACAAGTGAGGTGAATCCTGTGATTGCCCCAGTTTACCACTTGAGAATTTCCAGGCCATGGCAGAAGGAGGAAGAACCCAGATGAATGTCAGTGGTACCCCTGAGTTGACGAGAAAAAGCTGAGAAATCAGGTGGGCTAAGAGGCTAAACTATATAGGGTATTATGCTAAGTGAGATAAGTCAGAGCAAAGCAAATACTGCATGATGTCACTTATATGTGGAATAGAAAAAAGCTTACCTTGTAAAACATGGAGTAGAATAGTGGTTGCTAGGGACTGGGGGTGGGGGAATTGGGAAGATGTTGTTTAAGTATATATGCTTGCAATTAGTACCTCAGTTCTGGAGACCTAATGCACAGCATTGGGATTGTATTCAACAATATTGTATTATAAACTTCAAAGTTGCTAAAAGACTAGATCTTAATTGGTTGCCATCATAAAAAATAATTGTGATATAACAGAGGTGTTAGCTAACACTACAGTGGTAATCATATTGCACTTATGTAAGTGTATTAAATTAGACAGGTTGTACACCTTAAACTTACACAGTGCTATATGACAATTGTATCTCAGTTAAAAAAAAAAAAGGTGTAGAGGTCAGAATACCTGAAAAGGAGCTTTCAGAGAATTTAAGAGATCTGTAGAGGATCCCCTGAATTCTTTATCTGAGTATGGGACAATGCTTATGTGTCAGGAAATTATCTGAGGCCAAAGAAAAAAAGGACACTCAAAAGGTTCAGAAGGAACAATCTCCAAGTAGTCTAAATACTCATTTAAAAGGCAGAAATTCTGACTGAGTAAAAAAGCAATGTGGTTGGAATGTAAAATGGTACCTTGACAGAACAATTAAAACTTTTAATATTAAATCAAATCTTATTTGCCTGAATTAAAAAAAAAAAAAACCAAACATTAAGTCTGTAATGAAAACAGATTTATGATCATTGGGAAGATTTGTATAGTTTTATAAAACTTGTATAAAAACTATATTTCAACTATTTCTGTATTCTGACAAAACTAATTACATATGATGATTAAAACACTTTTTCTCTAAATTTCTTTAACTCTCATCCAAAACTATGGATGAATAAATTCATGCTGTAAAAAATTCTCCATATCATATGCCATGGAACATACTGTTTTCATGGCATAGAAGTAATTTTTACTTGTAAAAGACATACTGAATATTCAGTATGGTCTAAATGAAAAAATGATTTGTTAATTTTTTTGGAGTCTTTGGAGTCTATGTTTAGTCTTCTGGACCAACATTATTTATGAACCGAAATCAATATGCAGATAGGCCAGGGCGTTAAACATTAGTTGAGAATTTGCCACAAGCCAGGGACTTTTCTAAAATCCTCACAACAATTCAGTGATACAGGTACTATTATTATTATTCTCAGTTTTACAGATGAGGACACTGAGGTCAGAAAGTTAACTAATCCAGTGTACTCAGTAAGTAGCTCAACACGAATCTCATGCATCATGATCGAAAGGGCAATTATCCTGAGTGTTCAATTTTATCATGTTGGCATTTTTATTTCAGTCTTTCATGGTAATGTGAAAAGTACAAATTTCTTATGTTTAAATTGAAATTATTTGTCAACCACTATGGTGAGTGAATTCTGAATTAATCTCTTTAGACTGGGATTCCTCTTGCCCTCTTAGCGGCGTGCCCAGTTTGAGGAGGTTTTGCTGGGTCAACACGACTCATATGAACCTCAGCAAGGGAGCCAGCAGGACATGACTATTCCTTTTTATTCAGATCTACATAAATAATTCCAGAATTGTTTTTTTTTAATCTTACAACTTATTTTAAAATGTTCATGGATTACATTCAGAATAATATCTTTATTTCTGTAATAATACACACATTAATTTCAACATACTCAAAAACTTTTGGTGATAATAAAAGTATGTAGAATCCTGTTTTAGTCAGCTTCGACTGCCATAACAAACTACCATACGCTGGGTGGCGTAAATAATAGTAACTTACTTCTCACAGTTCTGGAGGCTAGAAGTTCAAGATCAAGTTGCCAGCATGATCATTTTCTAGTTGAGGACTCCCTTGACTTGTAGATTGCTGCCTTCTTTCTGTGTCCTCACATGGTTGGGGAGGGGAGAGAGCAAACTCTCTGTGTCTTTTCTTCTAAGGGCACTAATCCCATCATGCGGGCCCAATTCTCATGACCTCATCTAAACCTAATTGTCTCCCACTGGTACCATCTCTAAATAGCATCACGATAATTTTATTTTCTTAATTTTTACTTCAGTGAAAATATTTCCTTTTATTCTAGTGCTGTTACAGAGAGTAAGTTGGAAGTAAAAACATTTAGATAAAGGAGGCTTTTCTTTGTATTTTATGTAAAATTTTGTGATCTGAATCTTTGTGACTTTCTCATTATAGCACATCACAAAAAGCATGCTCATTTCAAAAACCTACTGGTCTCAGTGGTTTCTATGGACAATACAATCTGAATAAGTGTCACATGGTACTATGACTTTAAAAAAAGCAATATCACCCCAAAGTGATGTGGTGTCCAAAAAAAAAGCACATTGGGAAGCACAATCTAGCAGTGAGAATAGTTCCACCCAGAAGATGGGCAGTCTGTGTACTAAATAATGAAATTACTGATCACAAGTTAGTCTGTGAAACATTTTCGTAAGAGTCTTCTCTACTTCCTCTTCCTTCTAAAGCCTTTAAAATAATCCATTCTAATTATGTTAGAATGTAGCGTGGAATTTAATAGTAACAACACTTTAAGTCCAACACAAGCCTTGCATTTGCATGACTGTGTATTAGCAATTCACAATTACCCTTGAGACACTATTTTGTTTTTTAAAAAATATTTATTTATTTATTTTGAGAGAGATAGAGAGAGCTAGAAAGCGAGGCAGAGAGAGAGGGTGAGAGAATCCCAAGCTGTCGGTGCTGAGCCCCATGCGGGACTTGAACTCATGAACCACAAGATCATGAGCTGAGCTGAAATCAAGAGTCAGATGCTTAACCAACTGAGCCACCCAGGCGCCCCAAGACACCTTTTTAGGGATTATTGCACAGAGGCTCAGAAAATTCTGTAACTGTCACAGGTTCACAGAATTAACATGGGTTTGAGATGGACTAACAGTTCAGGCATTGGACTCTAGAGCCCAAGTTTTTAACCACTATGTTGGTGTTGATTGATTCTAATATACATACTTATTCAGGGATAATCCTCAGATATGCAGGTGGAACTTGACCTCGGACTGTCCTCTCATGTGAATTGATTATCCTTATTCTTAGCCATTGGCTGACTCCATCTCCAACTTCCTCATCAAAGAAGCCCATGCAGTAACTCACCATGAGAAACTGGTTGGTTATGCTGTTCCTGTATCCCAATGAATTAGACTCTTTCACCCTTAGGGTTGGCTGAGAACAGAAGATTTGAAACTATAAAATATCAAGTATCCAAAGGCAACTTGTTTTAGTTATTCTGACTTGGAAACTGCTCTGGAACATATCTTCAAGTGACAAAAAATCTTTACTGTGGTAAGATGGAAATTTTAAGGCAATAATTTAAGGCTGGTTTTAATATCTATTGCATATGTACTTTTCCTGTAGTCTCAGAATTGTGGCTGAAACTCAAAGCTGAAGACACAACAAGGCACTAAATATTCCTAAGGCATTAATGTCTTCCAGGGCTTACCAAATGGCATTTGTCCCTTCCATCACCATTAGTAACCATCTCTTTTCTACTCCCCCATCCCATTTCCTCCTACTGCCCCAGAATTTGAGGGAGGGAGAACATTCACAATTTATGGCTGGAAGTTCCTCCCTCCCTTCAGTTGGAGGAGGAGACAGTGGTGCTTTTCCATCCATGGAGCCAAATGAGTCAGCTTCGATAAAATCTTCATGAAGATTGGGGATGTCTCAAAAAATGGGGAGACTGACACCCTGTTCCTCTGGATATTTATTTAGCTGCAGACTCTGGAGACTTATTCTGTCGCTAAATGTGTGGCATGGTTTTGAAAGGTAACAGAATATGCCACTTCAAAATATGCCACTTTGGCATAAGAATTATTTTGAGCTAAAGGCAACTGAGAATCAACAGATACAGGGAGAATTCTCTGTTTTCCACTTATCTGCCTAAAAGAAGAACATAAGTTTCCCTTTCAGGAAAGTTTCTTCCTATCCCCCCTAAACCCCCACCAGGGTGAGAAGAGCAAGTCTTCTCGCTGTAGATGGGCAGTGGATAACAAGATGAGTTTGCAAATATGGGTCTTCCTAAAATAGCCCTTATCATCCATTAGTTACCCCATATATTTCCTAGTCATTTCTCCATAATTTATCATCCCTTGAAGCCAAAACCCTCTTTCCTTTGTTAAAAGGATATATAACCTCATGATTCTAACCCTTCTTTGAGTTTCATTTCTTTTCTGTAAACGCCTGTGCACATAAATATTAATAAAAATTGTGTGTCATTTCTCCAGTTAAATCTATCTTTTGTTAGTTTAATTTGCAGGCCCTCAAGCACTTACAATAAATGGGTAGGGAAAAGTTTTTCTTTCCTAACACTTTTCTTCTCAGTTCTTCTCTCTCATTATGGGAGAGAAGAGGGAAGTGCTTGGCTGTGTTTCCTGATGTTTGAAGACATGTTATGATGAGGCTGAATGAGATGAGTTGCCCCTTGGAGGGGCCCTTGGGGCCTGGAAGGATTTCAGACAAGAGAGGTCCAGCATAAAAGATCACATGTACACCACTTAGATAAAGGCTGCCACATCAGGTGAGGCCACCAGTACCAGGTGGAATCAGCCTAAACTAGAAGTAAAGCAGGGATCCTCTCAACCAACACAGTGGAGACACGTAAGGAGAATTTCGTAACTCCCTATACCCATTTCCATTTTATCCCCAAATCCAGAATAGCAAGTGTCCATAAGAAGGAATAAAAAGGGGTGTCTCAGAGACAACACACCCCCTCCCACCGTTTCAAACAATAAAGCTTACTTGGGGTGGGGCAGGGAGTAAGGGAAGACAGGAGCTTAGAGTCAAGTGTGAGATTCAAGTAAAAAAAAAAGCAGCATAAAATCCTAATTACCAGAAAAAAGATTGTTCTAGTAACTGAACAGGGTTATGGAACCAATGTAAGACACTATTAAGGTAGCAATTACCCAGCTGGAAAAACAAATTTCATCTAGTGTTGCTGGTGTGCATAGTTGGAAGAAAAAAGTTATCACGTAATTAAACTCCAAAAATTGAGACTCCTCCATCAGCAGGTATATTTATGAGTGAATTGTTTTTCTCAGCAAGTTCCATGTAATTTTCTTTATGGGCAAGGCTTCAATTGCTTTTTATGTTATCTAGACCAAGGCTGTCCAACAGAACTTTCTGTGCTAAAAATGTTCTCTGTTTGTACAATCCAATATAGTATCCAGGAAATACATGTGGCCATTGAACATTTAATATGTAGCTTATGAGATAGAAGAACTGAACTATTAACTACAAATTTTTAATTTTAATTTTGATTTAAATTTAAGTATAAACAGTATCATATGGCTAGTAGTTAAAGTATTAGTGCAGTCTAGACTCAAGGAAATTGTGGTAGAGGCAAATACAAAGATAAGGAAAGTTCTATGTTGATAGGTGTTTTTCTTTTCCTGTGAATTTATTTATTTATTCTTTTTCAAAAGGGTAGTATAGAAGCATCAATGTATACTAACCCAGCTAGGACTCATTTTAATCCAGTTTAAAGAAAATCGTGACAATTAAAAAAAATAAGTCACATTTTTAATGACTCATTTCTTAACTTGAGTGTTGAAAGAATGGAATGGAATGCTTGGATTCAACTCTGCAAAAAACTAAGCCATCTTTATTCAAAGATTATTTCCTCATGGGTCATTTTTCCAGAAATATTTGTTTTGACCTTAAAGTTAAAAGTCAAAATTTCTTCCTTAAATTTATTCTGTTTTTCAATATTGCTGTCTTTCAGTTTGACTGTTTATATCAAAGAATGGAGAAATTAAGGAGTAAAGGAAGCCACAACGGGGAGGGAGTTTTTTTGTTGTTGTTGTTAATTTTATTTTTGACTGATCTCTACACCCAGCCTGGGGCTTGAACTCATGACCCTGAAATCAAGAGTCACATGCTCTACCAACTAAACTAGCCAGGCAACCTAGCATAAGGACCTTTCTAGTGCATAAGAATTCTTCATCATACTTCTGTAAGAATCATGATGGAAAAGATGGTGTTCTGCTCCATTTCAGAGGGACATAAATGAAAGCTATGTTCTGTTTTCTCTTCTTATCAATATAAACCAACAATCTGGTTGTTATTACTTAGATTAATTTGCATCCTTTTGTTATAACAAAGGGAAAAGCAAACAGCTTCTTGGTACTGATAATGTGGTGGTACTATCATGGATTAGGAGGAACCCATCATCCAGATTGCCTATTACTGTTAAGAGAACTAAAATAAGTTTTCGTGGCTAATGAAGCCCAACATTCAAGCCCTTCATTCAATGAAGCCCAATATTCAAGTGAATATTTTAAATATTTTTATCCAGTAACTTGGCTGTACATTTTACAGCAAACTCATTCTGGTTGGCTTCATAGGAAGCATTGCTGCTCCAAATCAGTTATTGTCAGCAAGGGTCCCACATGGCCGCCAGTAGGCCAAATTCTGCCAGGAGACTGGCTGCCACACTATTTTTGTATTTTTGAATGTGAATGCCTTTAGGTGAGTATCTCCAATTTGCCACTCTCACGTGGGGCCCTATTGCATGGGGCCGTTTAGTGACGGCTAGGGCTTTTGAGTTGTCAACTTTCATTCTACTCAAACTGTCCTGAGATTCCTCTATGGTGAAAGCAGCTCATTGACAAAATAGCTACCCTAAAAGGTTTGCAGTCCCAATCATCTACATCGAGCTCTCTGGGGCTCAACTTAGCGGTTATATAGGCTTTTGAACAAATTGAAAGAGTTAAAGTAAAAGTTGATCCTGCTGTCAGGCAGTTCTGGAGTTCCCAACCATTGAAGTCCTGCTAATTTATGATTAAAGGGACAGATGTTGGAAAGAAGCCATACATGGGACCATTAGAATAAGGTTCTCTAGGTTCAATTCTTGTAGCAACTTAGATCAAAAGACATCTACTTGGACTATATTAGCTTTTCCTATAAAAATCTTTCCCCTGAAATAAAATATAGTATTGTGCTTTTGGCTTTGTAAAGAAGAAAAACACTTTATTGATCACTGTCTTCATATAAAGACACATGGAATACATTTCCTTATCCCTAGTACCAGAGAAAAAGTTTGATTCTTTTGAATTGGTGTGCTTCTTTTCATCACATGGTGAGAGTTTCCTCACCTACAATGTTTACTTTTTAACCTTGGTTGTCAGAATATTGAAATTAACTGAAAATTAACCCATGGCTTCTTCCTTACACAGTTACTCTCCTTTTTCTTTATATGGGTTTTCCCCCCATCTCTCTTTTACTTTTAATCCTTTTCTATATAAATATATAAGAATTTACTGGTAACCACTTTCAATGACATTCTGAAAATATATGCATCTAAAACTGCAAATAAATCATTAATCATGAAGCATAGCCATATTTAAATATGACAAATAACTTTGTTAAAGATTCTATGACTTTTTGTATTACTCTTTCTTTTTTTTTTAAACAAATCGAAAAAAGTGTAGAAAAATCTAGTGTTTTAGAATATAAATTTTCTTAAGGAAATAGAGATGTGCAAATACTTAACCAGATATATCCTTTAACTGCTTTTTGTAATAAGAGAACAAGGACATATCTATCTGTATTTTTAAAACCAGAGGCAATCTTTTAAATGAATTAATGTGTATCCATGCAGTGGAATATTGTGCAGTTTGAAAAGATGCTGTTGTACAAGTATATTTGTTAGATGAAAGTCGTTAGAATATTGTGATTCAAAACAATATAGTGTTGTTTGTTGTTGCTTGTTTTTGTTTTTTGTTTTTTGTTTTTTGTTTGTGGTTTTTTTTGGCACAGAAAATCTAGAACTATGTACACCAAAGAGTTAGCAATAATTGCCTCTGGGGCAGTTGGAATTATATTTAACATGTATTTTAGTTTTGCCTATTTGTATTTTGTTTCTTTACTTTTTCTAAAATAAACATGTATTACCTTACTAATAAAAGCTAACAGATTTCAAATTAAAAAAAAAAAACAAAACAGCCAGTGGTTGGGGATTTTTTGTCAGGGGTGTTTGGAATGGTAAAGGAACACAAACGAAAGATAGTGGTCCATGCCAATCTGTCAGGAAGATGGGGCCCAGAGAGGAACTTCAAAGAGCAGCTTACAGATCAGCCAGGTGCTTTGATCTTTGGTGAGGACTCCCCTGAGCACCATTTAATTCCTCTTTGTTAGTGTCTGCTGATAAGAAGACAGGATCGGAGATCCACCTGCTCAGTAAAGTAGCTTTGATTTAGCAGAGGTGGAAATCAAGGGATTTTTATTGATTTGATCCATGGATGTCTTATTATCAAAGTTTATTGATTGACATTTCTGAGAGATTTTCAGAGAGGGGCATAAAATAATGCAGTTAATGTCTATAAGATAACCTCTTTTTAAGGTAGAGGCATTTATGGATTTAGAATAAATGGACTTAGAATTTAATAGTATCTGGAAAAAAAAAACAACCCTTGATGCCTAGCAGCATTGCAGGAGGAACGAGTGTTGACCTGTTATAAGCCAGTCCTGTTATAAGTTAGTTCATTTAGAAGCTAGTTCTCCAAAGCTTCTCAGTGAAGTCTTTTATTATTTTTTACTTTCTTCTGATTCTTTTAAAGTATGGGGATTTTATAAATTCCCTGCTTCCACTTCTCCATATGACAATTTGTACTGAAACCCGAGGTTTCCATTTCCAGAGCAGAATCACTTTTAAGAAACAGGACCCTTGTCATTTTCCGGAAATGGTAGCTAATCCTGACTCAGTCTTCAGGAACACTTTAAAGGTACAGTTTTCCCCACAGTCTGCTGGAAAATAAAATATCGGGCTTGTGGATGGTGTCTGATGTGGAGAGTGTGGAAATGAAGGTAGCCATTTGGAGAACTGCTCTGTTCATGCGAAGATTGAGACAAATGTGCTCTTCTAACCTGTGAGGTACCATCTGTCTATGGGTTTATGTAGTCGTAAACCAGAGATTTAGATGTTATGGTCTCTGCAGCAAAAAACTCACTTGAAATGAATCTCTCACTAGCTGTTCCCAATATGACCATTAAAGTCTACCTTCTATGGCAGTTTATATTATTATGCCTGATCTCTGCTAGGTAGTAAGAGACCTGAAGAGGCTGTGTCTTAGATTTTTATTCCATATAGTGTCTAGTAGAGTGCTTTTCACCCTGTTCACATACAGTACATGTTTATTAAAACAACTCTATTAATATTTTCTTCTCTCTAAGCTAACAAAGAAAAACTATCAGCTAAAAACATTAGTAGTTCAAAATCTTAGGCAAAGAAAGTCTATATAAATTTGAAAGGTTGAAATCAGAGTTAGGGACTGGTAAGGCAAGTTAAATGGAAGGGAGAGTGAATTAAGGAACTGTGACTGTATTGGTGAAAACATAGTTGAGATATTGATCGTGCTGTGCAGGCTGGAAAAGGAAGTAAGTGAATCCAGGAGAGGCCAAATGGGCTGCAGAACTGGGAAAGGCTCAGCATCAGTGGATTTGGATGATGTTGACGAGTAGTAATAGTGGTGAAAAGGAGTTCCAGGGCTAGAAGCAGAGCAAGTTATCATCAGTCTGGAAACAAGCTCAGAAATATGGCTAAAACAAATAATGGAAAGCCTAAATGTCCTTCAACTGATGAATGGATAAGGAAATTGTGGTTTATATACACAATGGAATACTACGTGGCAATGAGAAAGAACAAAATATGGCCTTCTGTAGCAACGTGGATGGAACTGGAGAGTGTTATGCTAAGTGAAATAAGTCATACAGAGAAAGACAGATACCATATGTTTTCACTCTTTTGTGGATCCTGAGAAACTTAACAGAAGACCATGGGGGAGGGGAAGAAAAAAAAAAAGATGTTCGAGAGGGAGGGAGCCAAAACATAAGAGACTTAAAAACTGAGAACAAACTGAGGGTTGATGGGGGGTGGGAGGGAGGGGAGGGTGGGTGAGGGGAATTGAGGAGGGCACCTGTTGGGATGAGCACTGGGTGTTGTATGGAAACCAATATGACGATAAGTTTCATATTTAAAAAAAGAAATATGGCTAAAACATTTTCATTTATTTATTCATTCATACAACAATGATTTCTAGTAGCTTACTATGAGAACCTATAGGATCCATGCTCACATTTTTAGTAGTTAAGTCAGAGAACATTGGCTGGCAAAATGTTAGAAAATTTTATTTGTGCATCATGATTGTGATTTTAAAAGAAAAATTTTTGAAAAGATATTCTAAGCTAGACCTTGTTTGTTCCCTCATGATAGCTACCCCATTCTAAAAGAAAAATTTTCATATTATATTGCCCAAGGATCGTATCTGAGTTTTTAATGTAATGGAGTCATCAGTGCCTCATGCCAAAAATAAAAAGCCTAAATTGATTACATTTTTATGTCAGATCCGAGAAACAGATATTCATATTTTTCCATTTACAATACCCATTCCCAAGGCACTCAAATTAACAACTTAAGGTTGAGGACATGTTACTTTAACAGAGAATCAATCCCTGATCTAACCACCTGGAAATGAAAACAAAGGGCTGGACCTTCATACCTATGTGGCCTTAAGATATTCCCAGCTAATAATGGAGAGGGTGAGTTATAATTTTTTTCTCTCCTATGAGTTTATTTCTGTCTTCATTTTAATATTAGATCTTGGGAAGTAGGCAGAGAAGGCTGAAGAAGTGAATGGGGACTAAAAGTAGACTGAGAATGGCAGGGCTAAGAGTGTGGCCTTTATTTGGTACATTAAGAAGCCAATTAAAGTTATCTTCCATTAAAAAAATGATACATTCATAATATATACCAAGGTCAAGAGATTGATGCCAAGTTGGTGTAAAGATGCAAAATATGAATCAGGACTACCTCTTATACTCCAGCATTTATTCAGTACATGTGTTGATTATCAAGTATCTATATCTTTTATGGAGGGTACCGTAAAGAACTGCATCATGTTTATATATATTGTGGCAATGGTGAAGTGTGTGTGTTTTAGGTGGTGGTTGGAAAGGAAAAATGATAGTACTAAAAATGTGCAGGTAAAGGGCGCCTGGGTGTCTCAGTCGGTTAAGTGTCTGACTTCAACTCAGGTCATGATCTCATGGTTTGTGGGTTCAACTCCCACGTCTGGCTCTGTGCTGACAGCTCAGAGCCTGGAGACTGCTTTGGATTCTGTGTCTGCCTCTCTTTCTGCCCCATCCCCACTCATACTCTGTCTCTATGTCTCTCTCAAAAATTAATAAACATTAAAAAATAAAAAAAAATAAGTTTAAAAAATGTGCAAGTAAAGAATTGGAAGTTTCCATGAGAGTTATGTTGTTGATGCTGTTAATTGAATTTACAATACCTAATTTTTGAGTAGGTATTTTTCCTAAAGAAAATGGTATTTTTGTATTTAATAATTTATTCTTACAAACTTCTGACAATATGTATGTAAGCAGTGGATTTTCAAATTCCATAGGAATTTAGAAATATTATACATTATTGATGACAAGATACATCAAAAGCAAAAAAGGTTTTAAAGAAAAATAATATAAATCTCATATATTTTACATTTTCTGTTTGTAACTATCTATTCTAGGTATCTCCAGAGTACTCTTTGATCTTTTTTTTTGATAGAATTTACAAGCCAACTGCTGCAACAGCAGTGGTAAGGAGATGGTGTGATTTCAGAGGTATTAGAGAAAATTTTAACTTATGCAGGGTTTTTCTCTCCCAGAAATGTAATGCTATAAGTGTTCTTAACTGCACCCCTTTCACCTCTTTTACTGCTTGAGCAAATTGCACCCATGTTTCAAAACCAGTTTATTTTATTTTTATTTTTTTAACTTGTTTTATTTTTTATTTTTTTAAAATTTACATCCAAATTAGTTAGCATATAGTGCAACAATGATTTCAGGAGTAGATTCCTTAATGCCCCTTACCCATTTGGCCCATCCCCCCTCACAAACCCCTCCAATAACCCTCACTTTGTTCTCCATATTTATGAGTCTCTTCTGTTTTGTCCCCCTCCCTGTTTCATATTATGTTTGTTTCCCTTCCCTTATGTTTATCTGTTTTGTATCTTAAAGTCCTCATATGGGTGAAGACATATGATTTTTGTCTTTCTCTGACTAATTTCACTTAGCATAAGTGAAATCCAGTTCCAGTTCCATCCATGTAGTTGCATATAGCAAGATTTCATTCTTTTCAATTACCGAGTAATATTCCATTGTGTGTGTGTGTGTGTGTGTGTGTGTGTGTGTGTGTGTGTGTGTATACACATATACCACATGTTATTTATCCATTCATCTATCGATGGACATTTGGGCTCTTTCCATACTTTGGCTATTGTTGATAGTGCTGCTATAAATATGTGGGTGCATGTATCCCTTCGAAAAAATATAACTGTATCCCTTGGACAAATGACTAGTAGTGCAATTGCTGGGTCATAGGGTAGTATTATTTTGTTTTTTGAGGAACCTCCATACTGTTTTCCACAGGGGCTGCATCAGCTTGCATTCCCACCAACAGTGCAAAAGAGATCCTCTTTCTCCGCATCCTTGCCAACATCTGTTGTTGCCTGAGTTGTTAATGTTAGCTATTCTGGCAGGTGTGAGGTGGTATCTCATTGTGGTTTTGATTTGTATTTCCCTGATGATGAGTGATGTTGAGCATTTTTTCATGTGTCGGTTGGCCATCTGGATATCTTCTTGGGAGAAGTGTCTATTCATGTCTTTTGCCCATTTCTTCACTGGATTATTTGGTTTTTGGGTGTTGAGTTTGATAAGTTCTTTATAGATTTTGGATACTAACCCTTTATCTGATATGTCATTTGCAAATATCTTCTCCCATTCTGACAGTTGCCTTTTAGTTTTGCTAATTGTTTCCTTTGCTGTGCAGAAGCTTTTTATTTTGATGAGGTCCCAGTAGTTCATTTTTGCTTTTAATTCCCTTCCCTCTGGAGACGTGTTGAGTAAGAAGTTGCTGCAGCCAAGATCAAAGAGGTTTTTGCCTGCTTTCTCCTCAAGGATTTTGATGGCTTCCTGTCTTACATTTAGGGCATTCATTCATTTGAGTTTATTTTTGTGTCTGGTGTAAGAAAGTGGCCCAGGTTCATTGTTCTGCATGTCACTGTCCAGTTTTCCCAGCACCACTTGCTGAAAAGACTGTCTTTATTCCATTGGATATTCTTTCCTGCTTTGTCAGAGATTAGTTGGCCATACGTTTGTGGGTCCATTTCTGGGTTCTCTATTCTGTTCTATTGATCTGAGTGTCTGTTCTTGTGCCAGTACCATACTGTCTTGATGATTATAGCTTTGTAGTATAGCTTAAAGTCTGGGATTGTGATGCCTTTTCTTTTTCAAGAAAAAGAAAAGGGTTTTCTTTTTCAAGATTTCTTTGGCTATTCGGGATCTTTTCTGGTTCCATTCAAATTCTAGGATTATTTCTTCTAGCTCTGTGAAGAATGCTGGTGTTACTTTGATAGGGATTGCATTGAATATGTAGATTGCTTTGGGTAGTATTGACGTTTTAACAATATTTGTTCTTCCTATCCAGGAGCATGGAATCTTTTTCCTTTTTTTTTTTTTTGTGTCTTCATCAATTTGTTTCATAAGCGTTCTATAGTTTTCAGTGTATAGATTTTCCACCTCTTTGGTTAGATTGATTCCTAAGTATTTTACAGTTTTTTGTTCAACTGTAAATGGGATCGATTCCTTGATTTCTCTTTCTGTTGCTTCATTGTTGGTGTATAGGAATGCAACTGATTTCTGTGCATTGATTTTATATCCTGCAACTTTGCTGAATTCATGAATCAGTTCTAGCAGTTTTTTGGTGGAGTCTTTTGGGTTTTCCATATAGAGTATCATGTCATCTGTGAAGAGTGAAAGTTTGACCTCCTCCTGGCCGATTTGGATACTTTTTATTTCTTTGTGTTGTCTGATTGCGGAGCTAAGACTTCCAATACCATGTTGAATAAGAGTGGCGAGAGTGGACATCCCTGTCTTGTTCCTGACCTTAGGGGGAAAACTCAGTTTTTCCCCATTGAGGATGATATTAATGTTGGGTCGTTTTTTATGATCTCGAGGTGCGATCCTTCTTTCCCTACTTTCTTGAGGGTTTTTATCAAGAAAGGATGCTGTGGTTTGTCAAATGAATTTTCTGCATCTTTTGAGAGGATCTTATGGTTCCTGTCCTTTCTTTTATTGATGTGATGAATCACATTGATTGTTTTGTGGATATTGAACCAGCCCTGCATCCCAGGTATAAATCCCGCTTGGTAATGGTGAATAATTTTTTTAATGTATTGTTGGAGCCGGTTGGCTAATATCTTGTTGAGGATTTTTGCATCCATGTTCGTCAGGGCCGTTGGTCTATAGTTTTCCCTTTTAGTGTGGTCTCTGTCTGGTTTTGGAATCAAGGTAATGCTGGCTTCATAGAAAGAGTTTGGAAGTTTTCCTTCCATTTCTATTTTTTGGAATACCTTCAAGAGAATAAGTGTTAACTCTTCCTTAAATGTTTGGTAGAATTCCCCTGGAAAGCCATCTGGCCCTGGACTCTGTTTTTTTTTTGGAATATTTTTGATTTCAAATTCGATTTCCTTACTGGTTATGGGTCTGTTCAAATTCTGCTTCTTCCTGTTTCAGTTTTGGTAGTGTATATGTTTCTAGGAATTTGTCCATTTCTTCCAGATTGCCCATTTTATTGGCATATAATTGCTCATAATATTCTCTTATTATTGTTTTTATTTCTGTTGTGTTCGTTGTGATCTCTCCTCTTTCATTCTTGATTTTAGTTATTTGGGTCATTTGTTTTTTGATCAAACTGGCTAGTGGTTTATCAATTTTGTTAATTCTTTGAAAGAACCAACTTCTGGTTTCATTGATCTGTTCTACTGTTTGTTTGTTTGTTTTTTTTGGTTTTGATAGCATTAATTTCTGCTCTAATCTTTATTATTTCCTGTCTTCTGCTGGTTTTGGGTTTTATTTGCTGTTCTTTTTCCAGCTCCTTAAGGTGTAAGGTTAGGCTGTGTATCTGGGATCTTTCTTCCTTCTTTAATAAGGCCTGGATTGCTATATACGTTCCTCTTATGACCGGCTTTGCTGTGTCGCAGAGGTTTTGGGTTGTGGTGTTATCATATTCATTGATTTCCATATACTTTCTAATTTCCTCTTTAACTTCTTGGTTAACCCACTCATTCTTTAGTAGGATGTTCCTCAGTCTCCAAATATTTGTTACCTTTCCAAATTTTTTCTTGTGGTTGATTTCAAGTTTCATAACATTGTGGTCTGAAAATATGCACGGTATGATCTTGATCTTTTTGTACTTACTTAGGGCAGATTTGTGTCCCAGTATCTGGTTGATTCTGGAGAACGTTCCATGTGCACTGGAGAAGAATGTATATTCTGCTGCTTTAGGATGAAATGTTCTGAATATATCTGTTGAGTCCATGTGGTCTCGTGTGTCATTCAAAGCCATTGTTTCCTTGTTGACTTTTTGATTAGATGATGTGTCCATTGTTGTGAGTGTGGTGTTGAAGTCTCCTATTATGGTATTACTATCGATGAGTCTCTTATGTTTGTGATTCATTGATTTATGTATTTGGGTTCGTCCACATTTGGCACATAAATATTTACAATTGTTAGGTCTTCTTGGTGGAGAGACCCCTTGATTATGATAAAATGCCCTTCTGCATCTCTTGATACAGTCTTTATTTTAAAGTCTATATTGTATGATATAAGTCTGGCTACTCCGGCTTTCTTTTGTTGACCTTTAGCAATATAGATGGTTCTCCATCCCCTTATTTTCAATCTGAAGGTGTCTTTAGGTCTAAAGTGGGTGTCTTGTAAACAGCATATAGATGGATCTTGTTTTCTAATCCATTATGTTAACCTATGTCTTTTGATTGGAGCATTTAGTCCATTGATGTTTAGAGTGAGTACTGAAAGATATGAATTTGTTGCCATTATGATGCTTGTAGAGTTGGAGTTTCTGGTGGTGTTCTCTGGTCCTTTCTAGTCTTCATTGCTTTTGGTGTATATGTGTATATATATGTATGTATATATATATATATATATATATATATATATATATATATATATTTTTTTTTTTTTTTTTTTTTTTTTTTCCATCTTTTCTCCCCTCAGAGAGTCCCCCTTAAAATTTCTTGCAGGGATGGTTTAGTGGTCACAAAATCCTTTAATTTTTATTTGTCTGGAAAAATTTTTATCTCTTCTTCTATTTTGAATGACAGCCTTTCTGGTTAAAGAATTCTTGGCTGCATGGTTTTCTGATTCAGCACACTGAATATATCCTGTCACTCCTTTCTGGCCTGCCAAGTTTCTGTGGATAGGTCTGTTGCAAACCTGATCTTCTTCCCTTGAATGTTAGGGGCTTTTTTTCCCCTTGCTGTTCATTATCACCCCTTGTCACCTTCTCTTTTTAAAAAGATTCTTAAAAAGAGCTTTATTGAGGCATAATTGACATATAATAAACTGTACAAATTTAAAGCATACAATATAAATTGAGATACAGATATATAGATATATTAGAAACTATCACCATAATTCAAACAATAAACAGAGAGACAGGTTAAGATGGTGGAGGAGTAGGGCAACCCTAAGCTTACTTCCTCCCCTAAACAGCTGGGTAAATATCAAATCATTCTGAACACCCAAAAAATCGAAGTAGAGAACAAAGATGCACGTCTACAAAAAATGACCCATGGAAGTTAGGAACTGTAGAGAATTGATCTGTGGGAGAAAAGAGCTGTAGATGCTTCAGTGAGGAGGGAGCCTGACTTCAGAGAGATGAGCTAGAGAGAAAGAGAGAGAAAGAGTGGGGGAAAAATGAAAACATGTGCAAAGGATTGCCCAAGAAAACTTTTCCCCAAAACCATTTACAGGGAAAAAGGAAAGGGTTTCAATATTGTCAGTTTTTTTTTTTAATAAACAGAGGACAGAGTCTGAATTTTTTGAGTTCAGCATCTGGCAGTGCTCTGGTGAGGAAGCAGGACAGGGTCCCAGAAAAGGGCAGCTCAGTGTGAGGATTCCTTGAGTCAGATGGGGAGAAATATATTTTGTAGAGGCGATAGGGCCTCTCCATGGGTAAAGGACCCAGCAGGCACCACAGAGCTGCCCCATTCACTGGTATAGGAACAAAGATGCCAGCTGAGGGCAGTAAACCCTTACACCAGGTTGCAATTTACCATAAACCCTGAGTCTTTGCATGGTCACTCAACTGTTTTCTGGGACAATCCGGCACTAGCCACAGTTCAGCAACCCCTCAGTGTGGGTCCAAGCCGCAGGAATCTCTGAAGTATGGGGTTTTGAAACATAACCATACCTGGGATAAAACCCAGGAGGGTAGTGCTGCCTAGTCAGGTGAACAATTTGGTCAAGTACAGGGTGAAAGTGGGGATCTGATAGTAGTTGGGTCACAGGAGGGGTGATTGTTTTGTGCATCTGTGAGGGTGCAAACTTTTTGTTCTGGAGATTAGAGAGTGGGGCAAAACCACTTTCATCCCTAACCCACCAGCAAAAATCACCTCAGTGAACTAAACAGTGCCACCAAGTGGAGAATGGAGCCATTACACCGAGCCCCGCACTCCTGTGCCCTATAGGCACATCTCCATTAGGGCATATCCACCTGAGAATTAGAGCAGCAGGTTCTTCCCCCAGAGGATCAGCACAAACCCCTTTCATTCACTAAGTCTACTGATCATAGAGTGCTACAAAGCTTCAGCCCTAGGGAAAACAGGAACTAGCTTCCTTTGGGTTTTTTGTTTGTTTTATTTTGTTTCTTTCTGTTGTTGCTTTTGTTTTTTCTTAGATCCAGAAAAGGAAAACTTTATTTTATTTTATTATGTTTTTAATTTTTTCTTTTTTCTCTCGAGCTTCTCTTAACAAGCATACCAAAACATACCTGAGATCTAAAATTTTTATTTTATTATTATTATTTTTCCTCCAAAATGACAAGATGGGGGAATTTGCCCCAAAAAAGAACAGGAAGAAATGATAGTCAGGGATTTAATCAATAAAAATATAAGTAAGATGTCTGAACTAGAATTTAAAACAATTATAAAAATTCTAGATAGACTTGAAAAAAGCATAGAAGACACTAGAGAATCCCTTACTGCAGAGATAAAAGAGCTAAAATCTAATCAGGCCAAAGTTAAAAATGCTATAACTGAGATGCAAACCTGAATGGAGTCCATAACAGCAAGGATGGATGAATCAGTGATTTAAAGATAAATAATGGAGACGTCCCTGGGTGACTCCATCAGTAAGTGTCCGACTTCAGCTCAGGTCATGATCTCGCAGTCTGTGAGTTCAAGCCCTGTGTTGGGCTCTGGGCTGACAGCTCAGAGCCTGGAGCTGCTTTGGATTCTGTGTCTCCCTCTCTCTCTGCCCCTCCCCGACTTGTGCTCTGTCTCTCTCAAAAATAAATAAGATTAAAAACATAAAAAAAGAGTTAAGATAATGGAAAATAATGAGGCTGAAGAGGGAAACAAAGGTAATGGATCATGAAAGTAGGTTGGGGATTTCATCCACTTATTAAAATGGAAAAACATTTGTATCATAGGAATCCGAGAAGATAAAGAGAGAGAAAGAGGGGCAGAAGGTTTATTCAAAAAATTATAGCTGAAAACTCTGTTAATCTGGGGAAGGACAGACATCAAAACCCAAGAAGCACAGAGAACTCCCACTCAACAAATCCAACCATCTCCAAGGCATATCAAATCACAAAATACAAGGAAAGAATTCACAAATTCACAAAATACTCAGATAAGGAAAGAATCCTGAAAGCAGCAAGAGAGAAAAAGTCCTTAACCTACAAGGGAAGACAGATCAGGTTTGCAGCAGATCTGTCCATAGAAACTTGGCAGGCTAGAAGAGAGTGGCAGGATATATTCAATGTGCTGAGTGGGAATATATGGAGCCAAGATGATTTTATCCAGCAAGGCTGTTGTTCAGAATAGAAGGAGAGACAGAGTTTCCCAAGCAAAAACAAAAACAAAAACAAAAACAAAAAACTAAAGAAATTCATGACAACTAAATCAGGTCTATGAGAAATACTAAGGGGGACTCTTTGCATGGGGGGAGAAAAGACCAAAAGCCACAAAGACTGGAAAGGAACAGAGAACATCACCAGAAACACCAACTTTACAGATAACATAATGGTATTAAACTCATATCTTTCAATAATCACCCTGATTGTAAATGGACTAAATCCTCCAATCAAAAGATATAAATTATCAAAATAGATTAAAAAAATAAGACCCATTTATATGCTGCATACAGGAAACTCATTTTAGACCTAAAGATATGGAGAGATTGAAAGTAAGGAGATGTAGAAGCATCTATCATGCTAATGGACATCAAAAGAAAGCCAGAGTAGCCATACTTATATCAGACAAACTAGATTTTAAACCAAAGACTGTAAAAAGAGATGAAAAGGGCACTGTATCATAATTAAGGGGTCTACCCATCAAGAAGATCTAACAATTATAAATATTTATGTATCTAACTTGAAAGCACCAAAAAACATAAATCAATTAATAACAAACATAAAAAAGTCACTGATAATAATACAATAATAGTAGGGGGCTTTAACATCCCACTTATAGCAATGGACAGATCATCTAAGCAGAAAATCAACAAGAAAACAATGGCTTTGAAGGACACCATAGACCACATGGACTTAACAAATATATTCAGAACATTTCATCCTAAAGCAGTAGAATTCCATGTGGACATTCTTTTCAAGTGCACATGGAACATTCTCCAGAATAGATCACATTCTGGGTCATAAACCAGACCTCAACAAGCACAAAAAGACTGAGATCATACCATGCATATTTTCAGACCACAACACTTTAAAAGTTGAAGTCAACCACAAGAAATATGTTGAAAGACCACAAATACATGGAGGTTAAAGAACATCCTACTAAACTATCCAGTGACATGCAGAAGAATGATCCTGGACCACTTTCTTACACCATACACAAATATAAGCTCAAAATGGTGAAAGACCTAAATGTAAGACAGGAAGCCATCAAAATCCTCGAGGAGAAAGCAGGCAACTACCTCTTTGACTTCAGTGGCAGCAATGTCTTACTTGACATGTCTCTGGAGGCAAGGGAAACAAAAGCACAAATAAACTATTGGGACTTCATCAAGATAAAAGCTTTTGCACTGTGAAGGAAACAACAAAACCAAAAGGTAACTGACAGAATGGCAGAAGATATTTGCAAATGACATATCTGATAAAGGGTTAGTATCCAAAAATCTATAAGGAGATTATCAAACTCAACACCCCCCCCCCACAAACAAATAATTCAGTGAAGAAATGGGCAGAAGACATGAATGGATATTTTTCCAAAGAATACATCCAGATAGCAAAGAGAGATATGAAAGGATGCTGAATGTCACTCATCATCAGGGAATAAAAATCAAAACCACAATGAGATACCACCTCACACCTGTCAGAATGGTTAAAATTAACAACTTGGGCAACAACAGATGTTTTCAGGGATTCAGAGAAATGAGAACCCTCTTGCACTGTTGGTGGGAATGCAAACTGGTGCAGCCACTCTGGACAACAGAATGGATGCTTCCTCAAAAAAAAAAAAAAAATAGAACTATCCTATGACCCAGAAAATGCACTATTAGGTATTTATCCAAATGATACAAAAATGCTGATTTGAAGGGCACATGCACCCCAATGTTTATAGCAGCACTATAAACAATAGATAAAGTTTGGACAGAGCCCAAATGTCCATCAATTGATGAATGGACAAAGAAGATGTGGTGTATATATATATACAATGGAATATCACTTTGCAATAAAAAAGAATGAACTATTACCATTTGCAACAATGTGGATGGAACCAGAGTGTACTATGCTAAGTGAAATAGGTCAGTCAGAGAAAGACAAATTTCATATGATTTCATTCATATGTGGAATTTAAGAAACCAAATAGATGAACACAGGGGAAGGGAAGCAAAAATAAGATAAAAACAGAGAGGGAGAAAAACCATAAGAGACTTTTAAGTATAGAGAACAAACTGAGGGTTGCTGGTGAGGTGTTGAGTGGGGGGATGGGCTAACTGGGCAATGGACATTAAGGAGGGCACTTGTTGGGATGAACAGTCTATTTTATATGTAAGTGATGAATCACTAAATTCTATTCCTGAAATCATTATTACACTATATGTTAATTAACTTGGATTTAAAGAAAAACATAACTGGAAAAAGAACATCCTACTAAAGAATGAATGGGTTAACCAGGAATTAAAGATGAAATAAAAAAAAGTACATGGAAGCAAATGAAAATGAAAACACAGCAGTCCAAAACCTTTGGGATACAGCAAGGCAGTCCTAAGAGGGAAGTATATAGCAATACAGGCCTACTTCAAGAAGCAATAAATGTCAAATATGCGACTTAACCTTACACCTAAAGGATCTAGAAAAGAAACAGCAACTAAAGCCTAAAACCAGCAGAAGAAGGTAAATAATAAAGATTATAGCAGAAAGAAACAATACAGAAACAAAAAAACCCAATGGAACAGATCAACAAAACTAAGATCCGGTTCCTTGAAAGGATTAATAAAATTGATAAACCATTAGACAGACTTATCAAGAAGAAAAGAGGAAAGAAGCCAAATAAATAAAATCATGAATGAAAGGGGAGAGATCACAACCAACACCACAGAAATACAAAGAACTATGAGAGAATATTATGAAAAATTTTATGCCAACTAACTGGGCAATATGGAAGAAATGGCTAAGTTCCTAGAAATACACAAATTACCAAAACTGAAATGGAAAGAAGTAGAATATTTGAATAGACCCATAACCAGCAAAGAAATTGAATCAGTAAACAAAAGTCCAGGGTCAGATGGCTTCCCAGGGAAATTCAACCAGACATTTAAAGAAGAGTTAATAATTATTCTTCTCAAAGTGTTTCAAAAAAAATGGAAGGAAACTTCCAAACTCATTCTATGAAGTGAGCCTTACTTTGATTCCAAAACCAGATGAGGACCCCACTGAAAAAGAGAATTAGAGGCTAATATCCCTGATGAACATGGGTGCAAAAATTCTCAACAAGATACTAGCAAATTGAATTCAAGAGTACACTAAAAGAATTATTCACCACAATCAAGTGGAATTTATTCCTGAGATGCAGGGATGGTTCAATATTTGCAAATCAATCAATGTGAAACACCACACTAATAAAAGAAAGGATAAGAACCAAATGATCATCTCAATAGAGGCAGAAAAAGCATTTGACAAAATAGAGCTTCTGTTCTTGATAAAAACCCTCAAAAAGTAGGAATAGATTGAACATATCTCAATGTCATAAAGTCCAGATAGGAAAGACTCACAGCTAAATTCATGCTCAATGGAGAAAAACTGAGAACATTCCCCCTAAGGTCAGGAACAAGATAAGGATGTCTACTTTTACCATTACCATTTAACATAGTACTGGAAGTCTTAGCTTCAGCAATAAGACAACAAAAAGAGACAAAAGCATCCAAATTGGCAAGTAAGAAGTCAAATTTCACTATTTTCAGAGGACATAATAATCTATGTAGACAACCTGAAAGACTCCACCAAAAAAAAAATGCTAGAACTAATACATGAATTCAACAAAGTCACAGGATATAAAATCAATATACAGAAATCTGTCCATTTCTATACACCAATAATGAAGCAGCAGAAAGAGAAATCAGAAATTGATCCCATTTTAAACTGTACCAAAAACAATTAGATGCTTAGGAATAAACCTAACCAAAGATCTAAAAGATCTGTACTCTGAAAACTATAGAGCACTTATGAAAGGAATTGAAGAGGACACAAAGAAATGGAAAAAAAAAAAACCATTCCGTTTTTATGGATTGGAAGAACAAACATTGTTAAAATGTCTATGCTACCCAAAGCAACCTACACATTTAATGCAATCCTCATCAAACTACTACTAGAAGTTTTCACAGAGCTAGAACAAATGATCCTAAAATTTGTATGGAACCACAAAAGATGCCAAATAGCCAAACCAATCCTGAAAAAGAAAAACAAAACTAGAGGCATCACAGTTCTGGACTTCAAACTCTGTTACAAAGCTGTAGTCATCAATACAGTATGGTAACGGCACAAACACAGACACAGACCAATGGACAGAATAGAAAACCAGGAAATAGACCCACAACTATATGGTCAACTCAACTTCAACAAACAGGAAAAAATATCTATGGGAAAAAAGATAGTCTCTACAACAAATGGTGTTGGGAAAACTGGATGATGACATGCAGAACAATGAAACTGGATAACTTTCTTACACCTTACAACAAAATAAATTCAAAATGGACGAAAGACCTAAAAGTGAGACAGGAAACCATAAAAATCCTAGAGGAGACCACAGGCAGCAACCTCTTTGCCCTCAGTCGTACCAACTTCTAACACTTCACCAGAGGCAAGGGAAACAAAAGCAAACATGAACTATTGGGACTTCATCAAGATAAAAAAGTTCTGCACAGTGAAGGAAACAATTAACAAAATCAAAAGGAAACTGACAGAATGAGAAAAGATATTTGTGAATGACATATCAAATAAAGAATTAATATCCAAAATCTATAAAGAACTTTTCAAACTCAACACCCAAAAACCAAATAATCCAGTTAAGAAACGGGCAGAAGAATAATTTTTCCAGAGAAAACATCCAGAGGCTAACAGACACATGAAAAGATGCTCAACACCACTCATCATCACAGAAATACAAATCAAAACTATAATTAGATAACATCTCATACCTGTCAGAATGACTAAAATTAACAACACAAGAAACAATTGTTCACGAAGATGTGGAGAAAGGGGAACAGTCTTACACTGTTGGTGGGAATGCAAACTGGTGCAGCCACTCTGGAAAACAGTATGGTATGGAGTTTCCTCAAAGTTAAAAATAGAACTACACTATAATCCAGCAATTTCAGTGTTAGGTATTTATTGAAAGGATACAAAAAATGATTTGAACTGATTTGAAGGGGTATATGCACCCCATGTTTATAGCAGAATTATCGACAATAGCCAAACTATGGACAGATCCCAAATGTTCATTGACTGATGAACACATACAATGAACAGATTCATGAATAAACACGGTGGAATATTACTCAGGCATCAAAAAGAATGAAATATTGCCATTTGCAATGGCATGGATGGAGCTAGAGTGTATTATGCTAAGTGAAATAAGTCAGTCAGAGAAAGACAAATACCATATGATTTCACTCATATGTGGAATTTAAGTAACAAAACAGATGATCATATGGGAGGGGGGAAAAAGAGGTGGAAACAAACCTTAAGAGACTCTTAAAGATAAGTTTGATGGAGGGATGTGGGAGGGGTATGGATGATGGGTACTAAGGAGGGCTCTTGTTATGATGAGCACCGGGTATTGTATGTAAGGGATGAGTCACTGAATTCTGCTCCCGAAACCAATATTGCACTGTATGTTAACTAACTAGAATTTAAATAAAAATTTGAAAATAAAAAAAAAAAACAAGAAACGAACAAAAAAAAAAATAAAAAACCATATCCTTCAGCCCTAAAATTGCCTACATACCATTGTAATTCCACCCTTCAATTGGACCCCTTCTTCAGACAACCACTGATCTATTTTCTAACGATCAATGGGCATTTTCTAGAATTTTATAAAAATGGAATCACACAACATGCATTCTGTTTGACCTGAGTTCTTTTACTCCATATAAATACTTTGTTATTCACCTATGTTGTGCATGTCAATAATTCATTCTTTTTTGTCTTAGTTCAGGGTGATATAACAAAATATGACAGACTAGGTAGGCTATAAGCAATATACATTTACTTCTCATAGCTCTGGAGGCTGTAAGTCTGAGATCAGGGTGCCAGCATGTTCAGGTTCTGGTGGGAGCCCTCTTCTAGGTTACAGGTTGCCAACTTCTTGTTGTATCTTTACATGGTTGTAGGCGTTAGGCAGCTCTGTAGGCTCTCTTTTCCAAGAGCACTATTCCCACTCATGCGGGCGCCACACTCATGACCTAAGCACACCCAAGGGCCCCATCTCCTAATACCATCACATTGTGCATTAGAACTTTAACAAATGAATGGGTGGGGCCAAGCACTCAGACCATAGGATTTTTATTTCTGAATGGTATTCCATTATACAGATCAGGACTGGCTTTTGCACTTCCATGTAAAATTTGGTATCAACTTGTGAATTTCTACCAAAAAAGTCTAATAGGATTTTGATAGGGACCATGTTTATTATATAGATCAATTTGGGGATAACTGCAATCTTGACAATATTGAGACTTATAACCTATAAACATGAAATGTCACTTCATTTATTTAGCTCTTTATTTTCTATCAATAGTGTTTATAGTTTTCAGTGTACAAGACTTGCTCTTCTTTAGTAACATTTACTCCTTTTTTGTTTTTGATGCTACTGAGAATGTAATTTTCTTAATTTCATTTTTGTTTCTTTCTCTCCATTACATATAAATAAGTTGCTTTTGTATATTGATCTTATATCCACCAATCTTGCTAAACTTGTTTAATTTAGTTCTGTCTCCCTACCACCCCGCCTTCACACTTGGGATTGTCCATACATAGGATCATCTATAAATAAAGTTTTACTTTTCCTGTCCCATGTGGGTGCTTAATTTCTTTGTTCCTCCCCCCCACCTTTTTTTTTTTTTACCTTACTTGACAGGCTAAAACAACCAGAATGTTGAAGAGAAGTGAGGAAAGCAAACATCATTGCCTTGTTTCCAATCTTAGGGTGAAAACATGTAGTCTTTCACCAAGTGTGATGTTAGCTGTCATATTTATTTCCTTCATCATGTTCCCTTCTATTCCTACTTGGAGAATTTTTTTTCTTCCTCACAAGGGTTGGATTGTGCCAAACACTTTTTCTGCACCTGCAAAATAGTCACTTTCTGATGGGAAAAGAGAATAACAGCTGATTTTGATGGAAGTTCTTTGACAGAAATTGGTACAATAAACAGACAGCCACCACTTGATAGAGCAACAAATATTTCCACAATGGAAGGATCAAAGGTAAGAGGTGAATCCAGAAGCAAAAGCATTTTCTTGTGTAATTTCAAAAAGTACCTGGAAATGTTGAATGTTTCGAATTATACATTCACGAGGGACTCTGACAATCTTAGGTATCACCGCAGTGGCTGACGTATGGGGAACATAGGGCAAGCAATGCTTTGAACTGTTCTGACTTTTCTTCATTGCTGTTCTCAGAATTTGTGCTGTTTGCCATTTTTTTCTTGTTCATATTTCTGCTTTCTTTCATTTAGCATCAAGCCCACTTCAATGTTTTTCCAGTTAAGTCTGAGTACAGGTCATTATGTTCTGCAAGCATATCATGTTCAGTAATGTTTCATAGGAAGATTTGTATTTATTAATTTGCTGTTTTTTTCAATGAGAATATAGCTTAGATTACATTTTTTCATAAGATGAGTTGATAATTCTGGTGGTGAGTCTGGACCAATAGGAACATACACAGCAGGGACTTGGAGAAAGTATTCTTTTGTTTTTTTTGTCCTTGTATCATGGTATGATTACTAAACTGCATTCCAGACAACAGAGCCACAGCAGAAACAAATGCCTATAGCAATTGTTAGTAAACCTGTTAGCCCACTGGAATCATCTGGAAATCTTTAAAAGATACCAATCCCTGGGCCTTGTACCTAGTTATTTGAATTTAACTTATCTGGGTTGAGGTCCTGGTATCAACATTTTGAAAAAGCCCTCTTTGAGATCTAATGTTAAGTCATGTCAGAGATCCACTGGTCTAAAGCCATGGAGATAATGAGAGGGAATCCAAGCCAGGAATGACAGCTGTATAGGCCAAGGCAAACAGGTAGGAGAAAACATAGATCAAAAACCAGGCAGATATCCTCAGAGGCAGATACTTCATCAACCCTGACCAGTATCCTTAAGCAGCTAGCCTCCTATGCTTGGTTATGGATCTGAGTCATGAAGGTCTGTGGATTTCTTACCACTTAGCAAGTAGATATAAAATTTTTTCTTCTAGATTTTTTTTTAAAAAAAGGAATGAAAGCACATTGATTTACTTAAAATGTACTTCTTTTTTTTAATATGAAATTTATTGTCAAATTGGTTTCCATACAACACCCAGTGCTCATCCCAACAGGTGCCCTCCTCAATACCCCTCACCCACCCTTCCCTCACTCCCACCCCCCATCAACCCTCAGTTTGTTCTCAGTTTTTAAGAGTCTGTTATGTTTTGGATCTCTCCCTCTCTAACATTTTTTTTCTTCCCCTCCCCCATGGTCTTCTGTTAAGTTTCTCAGGATCCACAAAAGAGTGAAAACATATGGTATCTGTCTTTCTCTGTATGACTTATTTCACTTAACATAACACTCTCCAGTTCCATCCACGTTCCTACATAAGGCCATTTCATTCTTTCTCATTGCCAGGTAGTATTCCATTGTGTATATAAACCACAATTTCTTTATCCATTCATCAGTTGATGGACATTTCGGCTCTTTCCATAATTTGGATATTGTTGATAGTGCTGCTATAAACATTGGGGTACAAGTGCCCCTATGCATCAGTACTCCTGTATCCCTTGGGTAAATCCTAGTAGTGCTATTGCTGGGTCATAGGGTAGATCTATTTTTAATTTTTTGAGGAACCTCCACACAGTTTTCCAGAGCAGCTGCACCAGTTTGCATTCCCACCAATAATAGTTCAAGAGGGTTTCCGTTTCTCCACATCCTCGCCAGTATCTATAGTCTCCTGATTTGTTCATTTTACCCACTCTGACAGGAGTGAGGTGATATCTCAGTGTGGTTTTGATTTGTATTTCCCTGATGAGGAGTGACGTTGAACATCTTTTCATGTGCCTGTTGGCCATCTGGATGTCTTATTTAGAGAAGTGTCTATTCATGTTTTCTGCCCATTTCTTCACTGGATTATTTGTTTTTTGGGTGTGGAGTTTGGTGAGCTTTTTATAGAGTTTGGATACTAACCATTTGTCTGATGTGTTATTTGCAAATATCTTTTCCCATTCCATTGGTTGCCTTTTAGTTTTGTTGATTGTTTCCTTTTCTGTGCAGAAGCTTTTTATCTTCATGAGGTCCCAATAGTTCATTTTTGCTTTTAATTCCCTTGCCTTTGGGTAAATGTCAAGTAAGAAATTGCTGTAGCTGAGGTCAGAGAGGTTTTTACCTGCTTTCTCCTCTAGGGTTTTAATTGTTTCCTGTCTCACATTCAGGTCCTTTATCCATTTTGAGTTTATTTTTGTGAATGGTGTGAGAAAGTAGTCTAGTTTCATTCTTCTGCATGTTGCTGTCCAGTTCTGCAAGCACCATTTGTTAAAGAGACTGTCTTTTTTCCATTGCATGTTCTTTCCTTCTTTGTCAAAGATTAGTTGGCCATACGTTTGTGGGTCTAGTTCTGGGGTTTCTATTCTATTCCATTGGTCTATGTGTCTGTTTTTGTGCTAATACCTTGCTGTCTTGATGATTACCGCTTTGTAGTAGAGGCTAAAGTCTGGGATTGTGATGCCTCCAGCTTTGGTCTTCTTCTTCAAAATTACTTTGGCTATTCGGGGTCTTTTGTAGTTCCATACAAATTTTAGGATTGCTTGTTCTAGCTTTGAGAAGAACGCTGGTGCAATTTTGATTGGGACTGCATTGAATGTGTAGATAGCTTTGGGTAGTATTGACACTTTAACAATATTTATTCTTCCAATCCATGAGCACGGAATGTTTTTCCATTTCTTTATATCTTCTTCAATTTCCTTCATAAGCTTACTGTGCTTTTCAGCATATAGATCTTTTACATCTTTGGTTAGGTTCATTCCTAGGTATTTTATGGTTCTTGGTGCAATTGTGAATGGGATCAGTTTCTTTATTTGTCTTTCTGTTGCTTCATTATTAGTGTATAAGAATGCAACTGGTTTCTGTATATTGATTTTGTATCCTGCAACTTTGCTGAATTCATGTATCAGTTCTAGCAGACTTTTGGTGGAGTCTATTGGGTTTTTCATGTATAATATCATGTCATCTGCAAAAAGTGAAAGCTTGACTTCATCTTTGCCACTTTTGATTCCTTTGATTTCTTTTGTTGTCTGATTGCTGATGCCAGCACTTCCAACACTATGTTAAATTACAGTGGTGAGAGTGGACATCTCTGTCATGTTCCTGATCTCAGGGGGAAAGCTCTTAGTTTTTCCCCATTGAGGATATTAGCTGTGGGCTTTTCATAAATGACTTTTATGATGTTTAGGTATATTCCTTCTATCCCGACTTTCTCGAGAGTTTTTATTAAGAAAGGATGCTGAATTTTGTCAGGGAAATTTCTTGGAACAGCTTGAAGAGGATAGGTATTATCTTTGCTTTAAATGTCTGGTAGAATTCCCTAGGGAAGCCATCTGGTCCTGGACTCTTATTTGTTGGGAGATTTTTGATAACTGATTCAATTTCTTTGCTGGTTATGGGTCTATTCAAGTTTTCTATTTCTTCCTGTTTGAGTTTTGGAAGTGTGTGGGTGCTTAGGAATTTGTCCATTTCTTCCAGGTTTTTCAGTTTGTTGGCATATAATCTTTCATAGTATTCCCTGATAATTGCTTGTATTTCTGAGGGATTAATTGTAATAATTCCATTTTCATTCATGATTTTATCTATTTGGGTCATCTTCCTTTTCTTTTTGAGAAGCGTGGCTAGAGGTTTATCAATTTTGTTTATTTTTTCAAAAAACCATCTCTTGGTTTCATTGATCTGCTCTACACATTTTTTAGATTCTATATTTATTTCTGCTCTGAACTTTATTATTTCTCTTCTTCTGCTGGGTTTGGGGTATCTTTGCTGTTCTGCTTCTATTTCCTTTAGGTGTGCTGTTAGATTTTGTATTGGGATTTTTCTTGTTCCTTGAGATAGGCCTGGATTGCGATGTATTTTCCTCTCAGGACTGCCTTTGCTGCATCCCAAAGCATTTGGATTGTTGTATTTTTATTTTCATTTGTTTCCATATATTTTTAAATTTCTTCTATAATTGCCTGGTTGGCCCATTCATTCTTTAGTAGGGTATTCTTTAACCTCCATGCTTTTGGAGGTTTTCCAGACTTTTTCCTGTGGTTGATTTCAAGCTTTATAGCATTGTGGTCTGAAAGTGTACACGGTATGATCTCAATTCTTGTATACTTATGAAGGGCTGTTTTGTGACCCAGTATGTGATCTATCTTGGAGAATGTTCCATGTGCACTTGAGAAGAAAGTACATTCTGTTGCTTTGGGATGCAGAATTCTAAATATATCTGTGAAGTCCATCTGATCCAATGTATCATTCTTGTTTCTTTATTGATCCTGTGTCTAGATGATCTATCCATTGTTGTAAGTGGAGTATTAAAGTCCCCTGCAATTACCACAGTCTTATCAATAAGTTTGCTTATGTTTGTGAGTAATTGTTTTATATATTTGGGGGCTCCCATATTTGGTGCATAGACATTTATAATTGTTAGCTCTTCCTGATGGATAGACCCTGTGATTATTATATAATGCCCTTCTTCATCTCTTGTTACATCCTTTAATTTAAAGTCTAGTTTGTCTGATATAAGTATGGCTACTCCAGCTTTCTTTTGACTTCTAGTAGCATGATAGATAGTTCTCCATCCCCTCACTCTCAATCTGAAGGTGTCCTCAGGTCTAAAATGAGTCTCTTGTAGACAGCAAATAGATGGATCTTGTTCTTTCATCCAATCTGATACCTGTGTCTTTTGGTTGGAGCATTTAGTCCATTTATGTTCAGTGTTATTATGGAAACATATGGGTTTAGAGTCATTGTGATGTCTGTAGGTTTCATGCTTGTAGTGATGTCTCTGGTACTTTGTGGTCCTTGCAATATTTCACTCACAGAATCCCCCTTAGGACCTCTTGTAGGGCTGGTTTAGTGGTGATGAATTCTTTCAGTTTTTGTTTGTTTGGGAAGACCTTTATCTCTCCTTCTATTCTAAATGACAGATTTGCTGGATAGAGGATTCTCGGCTGCATATTTTTTCTGTGCATCACATTGAAGATTTCCTGCCATTCCTTTCTGGCCTGCCAAGTTTCAGTAGATAGGTCTGCCACTAGTCTTAATGGTCTCCCTTTATAAGTTAGAGCATGTTTACCCCTAGCTGCTTTCAGAATTTTCTCTTTATCCTTGTATTTTGCCAGTTTCACTATGATATTTTGTGGAGAAGATCGATTCAAGTTACCTCTGAAGGGAGTCCTCGCCTCTTGGATTTCAATACCTTTTTCCTTCCCCAGATTAGGGAAGTTCTCAACTATGATTTGTTCAAGTACACCTTCAGCCCCCCTCTCTCTCTCTTCCTCGTCTGGAATTCCTATTATACAGATATTGTTCCATTTGATTGCATCACTTAGTTCTCTGATTCTCCCCTCATACTCCTGGATTTTTTTATCTCTCTTTTTCGCAGCTTCCTCTTTTTTCCATAATTTTATCTTTGAATTCACCTAGACTCTCCTCTGCCTCTTCAATCTGAGCTGTGGTTGCCTCTATTTTATTTTGCACCTCATTTATAGCATCTTTTTTTAGCTCCTTGTGACTGTTTCTTAGTCCCTTGATCTCCATAGCAATAGATTCTCTGCTGTCCTCTATACTTTTTTCAAGTCCAACAATTAATTTTATTACTATTATTCTAAATTCTTGTTCTGTTATATTGCTTAAATTGTTTTTGATCAATTCATTATCTGTCACTACTTCTTGTAGTTTCTTTTGAGGACAGTTCTTCCGTTTTGTCATTTTGGGTAGTCCCTGTAGTGGCGCAGAACTGCAGGGCACTTCCCCTGTGCTGTCTGGAGTAACTTGTGTTCATGGGTGGGGCCGCAGTCAGACCCGATGTCTGTGTCCAGCCCACCGCTGGGGCCACAGTCAGACTGGTGTGTACCTTATCTTCCCCTCTCCCAGGTTCAGGACTCACTGTGGAGTGGTGTGGCCCCTATCTGGGCTACTTGCATACTTCCAGGCTTGTGGTGCTGCTTGGATGGGATCTGGTGTATTAGCTGGGGTAGATCCTCTTCTGTGGGCCTCTTGTCCACACTTGGCTCTGGAGAGTCCATTCTGCTAGTCTTCTGGCTGTTTTCTGGGTTATTTAGGCAGGTGTGGGTAGAATCTAAGTGATCAGATGGAGGAGGTGAGCCCAGCACCCTCCTATGCTGCCATCTTCCCCTGGATCTCTTAAAATGTACTTCAAATGGGTAATGGGCATTAAGGAGAGCACTTGTCAGGATGAAGCCTGGGGGTTATATGTAAGTGATGAATCACTAAATTCTACTTACTCCTGAAATCATTATTACACTATATGTTAACCTGGATTTAAATAAAAAGAAAAAAAGAAAAAAAGGGGGAAAAAGTACCTAATTATCATTAGTTAAATCAAACTTAAGTTCTGGATTTTTAAAAAGATAATACAGTATTTTTTTCCTTTGGGTTCCTTAAACTTAAACATTAAAAAAATAATGCATGTTCATTACTTATAATAAAAGTTTATATTAAAAAAGAAAGGGATGACCCTTGGCCTAACACTCTCTGTCCTCAGTCCTGGTCTCCCAAGGCAGCAATTGTCAACTCTTCTAGCTGTTTCTTCTGGTGTTTACTTTCATATTTCTCAATGACATGTTCCTACAGTTACTTTTATTGATGAACATTAGACCATCTCTTCAACTTCCTGTTTTGGTAGATGAAGATTCAGCCCTTCCTGGTATAGTTATATCAGTACATCTTTGTCTCCATTTCCAGGAACTCTGCTCTTTAACCACTGCAATTCCAGGATCCCAGATGCTTTGGGTACTGGTCAGAGCTGACATAAGTATCTGCGCCTAGGAATCCAGCAACAAGCTCCCTTTCTTACACCCACAGGGATCATTAGGAACAAGAAGCTTTTTCTCATAAACACTTCAAATGAACAAATAAAAAGTTTGAATAACCTCCCTTTTACTGCACAATGGGACTATTAAACATTTTCTTAAAAGATACTCTCTTCAACCTTTCATTTTTTGACACACCCCCCCATTCAGAAGGGGGTTACCTTTTATGTCTCAGAAGTGACTTCCTGTTCTTGGCATTAGCCTCCAATTACTCTAAGTTGCCCACTACCCTTTGGGTTGGGGCTACCTCCAGTGATTCCCAAGAAAATATCTGACATGTGTCAAGCCTGAGAAGAGAACAAGACAAAAATAGAACCCCAAATTTTATTTGTAGCAGGGAATCTCACCATAATGATAAATGATTTTCCTGGGTGATTATTAAAAGAGAATCCTTCATTACAACTGCAGTTTCAGACAGGTATGTCTAAAAACGAATTTCGTTGCTTTATAGAAATGCCTGTATATACTCTAGACACAGGCATGTGGGAGTGCAGAGCTGAACAATAGTTAATGAAGGTGATCAAACAAGAAAAGATTTAACATGTTTAACTTTAAGACTGTTAAAAACTGAGAACAAACTGAGGGTTGATGGGGGGTGGGAGGGAGGGGAGGGTGGGTGATGGGTATTGAGGAGGGCACCTTTTGGGATGAGCACTGGGTGTTGTATGGAAACCAATTTGACAATAAATTTCATATATTAAAAAAAAATAAAATAAATAGGTCTTAAGTACCAAAAAAAAAAGAAATGTGAATGTTGGGGTGCCTGGGTGACTCAGTCGGTTGAGCATCCGACTTTAGCTCAGGTTATGATCTAGAAGTTGGTGAGTTTGAGCTCTGCATTGGGCTCTGTGCTGACAGCTCAGAGTCTGGAGCCTGCTTTGGATTCTGTGTCTCCCTCTCTCTCTGCCCTTTCCCCGCTCATGCTCTCTCTCTCTCAAAAAGAAATAAACATTAAAAAAAAGAAATGTGAATGTTTTAATTTTAAATTTCTCTCTCTAGTGAAGAGCTCGATTTTTTTCTCTGCTTGGACTACAGCTGCCTCCTCTTCTCTTCCAGAACTTTTTCTTCTTCAATAGTATAAATCTATATGTCATATTCTGGGTGTGTGACCCATGGCTTTCCTTAGGAGTATAGCCAACAGCACTCAGGGACTCTACAGGGTTGCCACCTGGACCAGGAAGAAGATCGGTGGTTTCTTGGACATGGCTATTTCTGGTTTGTTTTACTCCCTTTTGGTATTGTCAATTCAAATAGCTTTCTTAATCTTCACCATGACAAGTATGTGAGTTGTAATTAATTTGAGTAAGGCTAATTCTCTCTTTTATGCCAGACAACACACATTCCTCTTTTGCAAGGTGTGTGAGAATCCTGGATAATCTCGTACTCTCTGGCCTTTGTCCTCATACTCCCCTCTGCCTTCTTCATTTTTCACATGGCAGCAGCTTCCTCGTTAGCCCCTCCTGGAGGCCTGGTATGGTGGTGTCTTTCTAAGTCCTTCCAAGCAGAGTTACTTTTCCATTCTTTTTTGTGTTCATAACATTTTGTCCATATCTCTGTAGTAGTTCTTTTTAATAACACACTGTAACTTACTTCCTTATTCTTCAATTCCTCTATCTGTTTTAGGGAAAGGCGCATCTTACATGATTTGGTGTCATCGTATCTAACTCAGTGCCAGAGTCAAAAAGAGGCGAAGTAAGTGTTTATTGAACAAGTTAATGAAAGAATTCTAAGATGGAGGCATCAGGAATATTTTATGATTTATGCTTCTTTTTTCCACAAGAATATACTGCCAGACTTATATTATACTTAAGGAGAAAGTGACACTTGTGACCCCAAATTGGCATAGACTGTGAGAGAACTCAACTAAAACTATTCAGGTAAATTTTTGAGGGTTATTGTTCTTCCAAGGACCCAAGGTCTTTCTTCTGCAATTCAGAGGCAGAGAACAGAATAATTGTCTAGGTATCTGCTCCTCTTTTGCACTGGGTAACACAAGAAACATCCTTTTTTTTGAGTTGCCAATGACATTCATCAGAGCTCTGCGGGAAATATCCTTTCCAAATTTGCCCTTGGCAATTAACTTAGTGGAACTATTTTTTTTTTTGAGATAAAGCAAAAGGGAACAATCTGGTAGATAAGACATGCTATAATAAGAAGATAAGAGGATATTTTCCAAGGAGTTTTTAAAATTTAGAGGATCATGCCAGCCATCTAGCTTGAAAACTGAATACTATTGAAAGTATTGATGTACAAATTTGTATAAGTGAAACTGCAGGTAGAAAGGAGAAAATGCGGTACTTTTTAAAATTAGTTTTCAGATCCTTTGCAGCCAATATTTGTCTTATTACTTAACTATTTTTATTAGTTTCCTAGGGCTGCTCTAACAAATTACCACAAATTTAGTGGCTTAAACAACAAAAAGTTATTCTCTCACAATTCTGGAGGCCAGAACTCCAAAATCAAGGTATTGGCAGGACTAGTTTCTCTGGAGACTCTGAAGTAGAATCTGTTCTCTGCCTCTCTCTTAGCTTCTGGTGGCTGTTGGGAACACTTGATATCTTTTGGTGTGTAGACTTATCATAGCCATTTCTGTTCCATCTTCAACTTACCTTCCTTGTGTGTCAGTGTCTCAAATCTAACTCTTCTTTTTCCTGTAAGGACACCAGTCATTATATATAGGGCTCACTCGAATCTACAATGATCTCATGTCAAAATCCTTAATTTTAGGAGCGCCTGGCTGGCTCAGTCAGTTGAGCACTTGACTCTTGATTTTGGCTCAGGTCATGATCCCAGGGTCATGGGATTGAGCCCTGCATCTGGTTCTGTGCTGGACATGGGAGCTGCTTGGGATTCACTCTCTCTCTCCCTTTGCTCCTCTCCCCCACTTCCACTCTCTCTCTTAAAAAAAAAATCCTTAATTTTATTAAATCTGCAAAGACTGTATTTCCAAATAAGGTCATGTTCATAGATACCAGGATTAATATCTGGACACATCTTCTGGGGGGATAACATTCAACCCACTAAACCATCTATGGTTTTCAAAAATTTCTGCACTATGTAAAAAACATGAGTACAATTTTGTATACATTAAAGATATGATGACAGAAGCAAAGTAAAGTGAAAAGTTGAGGTAATTGTGTGGAAAATTCCAGGAAACTTATCAACTTAGATTGATATGGCTGAATATTTTAGGCCAAGCATACTTTGAAAATTTGTATGATACTCTGGTAAGATTCTCTTAGCCTTAAGAGATATGGAGTTGGGAAAAAGATAAGGCAATAGCTAGGAGGGGGGAGGCATCAGTAGAGAACAGAAATGCAAGTCTTTTCAGGCTCAAAAACATTCTGAAAGTCTGGTGACTTGTAAAAATGACTTGCAACACTGCAAAATTACTTGACCATGGGTGTTTTTTTTTTATTAAAATTTTTTTTTTTTTTTATTTCTTACAGTCTAGAATTTATGCTTTGGTCTGTAATTCTGCAACTTAAGAAATTAATTGGGGCAAGTAAGTTGGTTAATGTTTATTGAACTCTAGATGTTCAATTATGAGAGAATCAATAGACGTATTTAGTTCTTCTTTTCTAGCTTCCATTGGTCAGTGATGTGTACATGATTGGATAAGGTTTTGATTGCTTTAATCTCAATTCCTCTTAACAGTTTATTTGGCCTGTGACAGATCAGTGTAGTGAATTTTCGATAGCAATGGAGAAGTGGATTTACATTTTCTTTTCTTTTTTTCAATGTTTGTTTATTTTTGAGAGAGAAAGAGACAGAACACCAGCAGGGGAGGGGCAGAGAAAGAGGGAGACACAGAACCCGAAGCAGGCTCCAGGCTATGAACTGTCAGCACAGAGCCTGATGTGGGGCTCAAACTCATAAACTGTGAGATCATGACCTGAGCCTAAGGTGGATGCTTAACTGACTGAGCCACCCGGGCACCCCTGGATTTACATTTTCTTAAACTTAGCACTCTAATTTATAAAACTTCTTCCATACATTGAATGCTTTGATGAATTCTTCTAAAACATTCTTTGCTTGGTTATAGAATAAATAAAACATGTTTAACCTAATGCATAGTTGAGTTCTTATGAATAAAAAAAGAATAAATTATAATTGTTAGTTAATGAAATTGTACTACAATGAGTCATTGTTTGAATAATTTGTTTTTACGAAAGTGGTGAATGAGAAACCTTTTAAAATATTAAAGACCAAGGCAGTAAAAAAGATCATGTTAGCCACATTGGGCCCGTTTCATTAACCAGAACACATGGAATATTTACTGCACTGTAAAGGAATTCTTGGTGCGTTTAATATTGTGGGTTTCTTGACGCATCTGGTTAATGTTGAATCAGAAAATATGAGAAAGGGTGAAATCAGAGTAAGTGGAGTTGGAACAAATTTGGTAGAGAAAGAAAATAGAATCATTGGGGTGAGTGTAAACAGTCATCAGAAAGATGGGTGTGGGAAATGGATCATTTAATTGATTGTTGACTAGAGAAAAACAGAAATATCCTACCTTCTTACTGCTTCATTTTTCTCCTCTCCAGCTTTTTAACACATTCTAAAAAGTGTTCATATTAATTATTGAAAGCAAGATGTATGTGATTGGACTGAATTAAGAGTTGTAATCATATGGTCAGACAATATAGTATGTTTCAACTTTAGTAGAAGAAAAGAAACCTCTATCATTACTTTTACATATCCAGCTTAGAGATGGAGACACTGGGAAAACACAGTCTACCCTATCAGGTGGGCTGGAGTAAGGGATGTGGAAAATGTTATCTGCCTAGTAGTTCTTTACTGCATGTGGGAAAGGGATGTGTACTGAAGGGAATGCACTTGTCATCTTTGTGCTCTCACCTGTGCTTTTTCTCCAGTAAGCAAGAAAAAGTCCGAATAACTCCTGGTTAGGTTTCCAAACAAGAGGCAAGACATAAAAATAAAGGTTTTTTAAGAAGTAGAATAAAGAGAACATAATCCTTTATCATTAGCATGGTGATTTATGAATATAGAAACCAATGAACCCTAAGTTAAACCAGTGTGAGAAAGTGGAAAGGATTAGGAGGTTGGGCTCCAGCCCAAGAACCACTTCCCCTAATTATATGGGTGGATGCTAGTAAACCAGCACCCTTTTCTCATCCTCAATTACAGACTCAGTAAAATGAGGGTATGGTGTAGAATGAGAATATCATGGTGTGTGGCTGAACAAAAAAGCACTAATGAAGTCAAAGCCGCACACATAATTTGATCTTTGGGTAGAACAGTGATATCATTATGGTCACTAAAGTCATTAGCTTTTTTGGAGATATTATTCATTATTTATAATAATGCCTGGGCAAGAGATGATGAGTTATCCAAAATGCATCACCATTATTAGGAAAACAGCTAAAACTTCATGGCTCTCTCATTTAAGAAAGGATTGATATATTTGACTATATAAGAACAATTGCATGGTAAATCACCATAAACGAATCAAAAGAAAAATCACACACTGTGAAGAAAATATTTGCATTTTATATTTCTAAGAAACAAAGAAGGTACTAAAAATAGGCAAAGGAAAACTAATAGAGATAGAAAATGGGCGAAAGATATGACATACAAGAAGTGAAAATTGAGTTTATGATCTTTAAAAATATTTAAAGAAAATCAATCTCACTTATAATAGAAGAAAGGCAAATTAAAACTGTATTGAGTACTATTTATCACCTATCAGACTGGTAACAATCCATATGTTTAGCAGCATATTCTGTTGGTAGGGTTGTTATGAAACAGGCACTCATATAGTATGGGCAGGAATGCAAAATTGTTATATCCCTATCAAAAGAAATTGGCATTATTTTTCCAAGGTATATTTTCATTTACTCTTTGATCCAACATTCCAACTCCTAGGAATATAATCTAAGAACACACTGGTATAAATGCAAATGACATCAGCAAAAGATTATTCATTGTGTTATTTTCTGTATGAAATAGGTGTTAAGTATGTATCATATAAAGAATTACATATATAATTATATATAAATGTACAAAAGTGTAATTACATATGTATGTAGTAATAGTAAAGAAAAATAAAACACAAGCCAGATGGCATGGTATATCTCACATATTTTACGTATATGTACATATGTATTATTATTATATTGTATACTATATTATATATTATATATCATAAATAATATTATGTAGTTTCACTGCTTTAATAATTCTCTGTGCCACATCTATTTATCCTTCACTCCCTACACACTAACCCTTCTCAACTAACAATCGTTTTACTGTCATCATAGTTTTGTCTTTTCAAGAATGTCGTATAGTTGGAATCATACAGTATGCATATATGTATGTTTAAAGACTTGTGTCTAGATTGAACATAATAGGTTGCACATAATACATGAAGAGAAAATAAATAAATAGAGAACTATAACATTAATGAGGAAAAAGGACCATTGTGAATTTTTGGAACTACATGTTACAAATACAAAGCAGAGACATGTATATGCAACATCAGAGATATAGCACATGAGGCAGAAAGACATTCTTTTTTTAAGTTTATTTATTTTGAGAGAGAGAGAGTGAGAGAGAGGGAGAGAGAGAATCTCAAGCAGGCTTCATGCTGTTGATGTGGGCCGCCTCTTGGCTTGGGCCCCAAACATGGGCCTGACCTCATGAACTATGAGATCATGACCTGAGCCAAAATCAAGAGTTCTTTGCTTAACTGACTGAGCCACCCAGGAGCCCCATAGAAAGATATTCTTTATTAAAAAATATTTATTTATTTTTTAGAGAAGGAGAGCAAGCAGGGTAGAGGCAGGGAAAGGGGGGGGAGGATCCAAAGCAAGTTCTGTGCTGATGGCAGCAAGTCCAATGTGGGGCTCAAACTCATGAACTGTGAGATCATGACCTGAGCTGAAGTTTGAGGCTCAACTGACTGAGCCACCAAGGTGTACCCCAGAGAAAGATATTGTTTTTAATATTATTTTTTATTTTTAAAAATTTACATCCAAATTAGTTAGCATATAGTGAAACAATGATTTCAGGAGTAGATTCCTTAGTGCCCCTTACCCATTTAGCCCATCCCCCCTCCCACAACCCCTCCAGTAACCCTCTGTTTGTTCTCCATATTTATGAGTCTCTTATGTTTTGTCCCCCTCCCTGTTTTTATATTATTTTTGTTTCCCTTCCCTTATGTTCATCTGTTTTGTCTCTTAAAGTCCTCGTATGAGTGAAGTCATAGGATTTTTGTCGTTCTCTGACTGACTAATTTCACTTAGCATAGAACCCTCCAGTTCCATCCACGTAGTTGTAAATGGCAAGATTTCATTCTTTTTGATTGATGAGTAATACTCCATTGTATATATATGCCACATCTTCTTTATCCATTCATCCATCGATGGACATTTGGGTTCTTTCCATACTTTGGCTATTGTTGATAGTGCTGCTATAAATATGCGGGTGCATGTGTCCCTTGGAAACAGCACACCTGTATCCCTTGGATAAATGCCTAGTAGTGCAATTGCTGGGTCATAGGATAGTTATATTTTTAGTGTTTTGGGGAACCTCCATACTATTTTCCAGAGCTGGTGCACCAGCTTGCATTCCCACCAACAATGCAAAAGAGATCCTCTTTCTCCGCATCCTTGCCAACATCTGTTGTTGCCTGAGTTGTTAATGTTAGCCATTCTGGCAGGTGTGAGGTGGTATCTCATTGTGGTTTTGATTTGTATTACCCTGATGATGAATGATGTTGAGCATTTTTTTATGTGTCTTCTTGGGAGTGTCTATTCATGTCTTCTTGGGAGTGTCTATTCATGTCTTTTGCCCATTTCTTCACTGGATTATTTGGTTTTTGGGTGTTGAGTTTGATAAGTTCTTTATAGATTTTGGATACTAACCCTTTATCTGATATGTCATTTGCAAATATCTTCTCCCATTCTGACAGTTGCCTTTTAGTTTTGCTAATTGTTTCCTTTGCTGTGCAGAAGCTTTTTATTTTGATGAGGTCCCAGTAGTTCATTTTTGCTTTTAATTCCCTTCCCTCTGGAGACGTGTTGAGTAAGAAGTTGCTGCAGCCAAGATCAAAGAGGTTTTTGCCTGCTTTCTCCTCAAGGATTTTCATGGCTTCCTGTCTTACATTTAGGGCATTCATTCATTTGAGTTTATTTTTGTGTCTGGTGTAAGAAAGTGGCCCAGGTTCATTGTTCTGCATGTCACTGTCCAGTTTTCCCAGCACCACTTGCTGAAAAGACTGTCTTTATTCCATTGGATATTCTTTCCTGCTTCGTCAAAGATTAGTTGGCCATACGTTTGTGGGTCCATTTCTGGGTTCTCTATTCTGTTCTATTGATCTGAGTGTCTGTTCTTGTGCCAGTACCATACTGTCTTGATGATTATAGCTTTGTAGTATAGCTTAAAGTCTGGGATTGTGATGCCTTTTCTTTTTCAAGAAAAAGAAAAGGGTTTTCTTTTTCAAGAAAAAGAAAAGGGTTTTCTTTTTCAAGAAAAAGAAAAGGGTTTTCTTTTTCAAGAAAAAGAAAAGGGTTTTCTTTTTCAAGAAAAAGAAAAGGGTTTTCTTTTTCAAGAAAAAGAAAAGGGTTTTCTTTTTCAAGATTTCTTTGGCTATTCAGCATCTTTTCTGGTTCCATTCAAATTCTAGGATTATTTCTTCTGAAGTAGTGAAGAATGCTGGTGTTACTTTGATAGGGATTGCATTGAATATGTAGATTGCTTTGGGTAGTATTGACGTTTTAACAATATTTGTTCTTCCTATCCAGGAGCATGGAATCTTTTTCCTTTTTTTTTTTTTTGTGTCTTCATCAATTTGTTTCATAAGCGTTCTATAGTTTTCAGTGTATAGATTTTTCACCTCTTTGGTTAGATTGATTCCTAAGTATTTTACAGTTTTTTGTTCAACTGTAAATGGGATCGATTCCTTGATTTCTCTTTCTGTTGCTTCATTGTTGGTGTATAGGAATGCAACTGATTTCTGTGCATTGATTTTATATCCTGCAACTTTGCTGAATTCATGAATCAGTTCTAGCAGTTTTTTGGTGGAGTCTTTTGGGTTTTCCATATAGAGTATCATGTCATCTGTGAAGAGTGAAAGTTTGACCTCCTCCTGGCCGATTTGGATACTTTTTATTTCTTTGTGTTGTCTGATTGCGGAGCTAAGACTTCCAATACCATGTTGAATAAGAGTGGCGAGAGTGGACATCCCTGTCTTGTTCCTGACCTTAGGGGGAAAACTCAGTTTTTCCCCATTGAGGATGATATTAATGTTGGGTCGTTTTTTATGATCTCGAGGTGCGATCCTTCTTTCCCTACTTTCTTGAGGGTTTTTATCAAGAAAGGATGCTGTGGTTTGTCAAATGAATTTTCTGCATCTATTGAGAGGATCTTATGGTTCCTGTCCTTTCTTTTATTGATGTGATGAATCACATTGATTGTTTTGTGGATATTGAACCAGCCCTGCATCCCAGGTATAAATCCCGCTTGGTAATGGTGAATAATTTTTTTAATGTATTGTTGGAGCCGGTTGGCTAATATCTTGTTGAGGATTTTTGCATCCATGTTCGTCAGGGCCGTTGGTCTATAGTTTTCCCTTTTAGTGTGGTCTCTGTCTGGTTTTGGAATCAAGGTAATGCTGGCTTCATAGAAAGAGTTTGGAAGTTTTCCTTCCATTTCTATTTTTTGGAATACCTTCAAGAGAATAAGTGTTAACTCTTCCTTAAATGTTTGGTAGAATTCCCCTGGAAAGCCATCTGGCCCTGGACTCTGGTTTTTTTGGAATATTTTTGATTTCAAATTCGATTTCCTTACTGGTTATGGGTCTGTTCAAATTCTGCTTCTTCCTGTTTCAGTTTTGGTAGTGTATATGTTTCTAGGAATTTGTCCATTTCTTCCAGATTGCCCATTTTATTGGCATATAATTGCTCATAATATTCTCTTATTATTGTTTTTATTTCTGTTGTGTTCGTTGTGATCTCTCCTCTTTCATTCTTGATTTTAGTTATTTGGGTCCTTCGTTTTTTGATCAAACTGGCTAGTGGTTTATCAATTTTGTTAATTCTTTGAAAGAACCAACTTCTGGTTTCATTGATCTGTTCTACTGGTTTTTTGTTTTTTGTTTTTTTTTTTGGTTTTGATAGCATTAATTTTTGCTCTAATCTTTATTATTTCCTGTCTTCTGCTGGTTTTGGGTTTTATTTGCTGTTCTTTTTCCAGCTCCTTAAGGTGTAAGGTTAGGCTGTGTATCTGAGATCTTTCTTCCTTCTTTAATAAGGCCTGGATTGCTATAAACTTTCCGCTTATGACTGCTTTTGCTGCATCCCAGAGATTTTGGGTTGTGGTGTGATCATATTCATTGACTTCCATATACTTTTTAATTCCTCTTTAACTGCTTGGTTAGCCCATTCATTCTTTAGTAGGATGTTCTTCAGTCTCCAAGTATTTGTTACCTTTCCAAATTTTTTCTTGTGGTTGATTTCAAGTTTCATAACATTGTGGTCTGAAAATATGCACGGTATGATCTCAATCTTTTAGTACTTCTTGAAGGCTGATTTGTGTCTCAGTATATGGTTGATTCTCGAGAATGTTCCATGTGAACTGGAGAAGAATGTATATTCTGCTGCTTTAGGATGAAATGTTCTGAATATATGTTAAGTCCATGTGGTCTAGTGTGTCATTCAAAGCCATTGTTTCCTTGTTGATTTTTTGATTAGATAATCTGCCCATTGTTGTGAGTGGGGTGTTGAAGTCTCCTACTATTATGGTATTACTATCGATGAGTTTATTTTTGTGATTCATTGATTTATGTATTTGGGTTCGTCCACATTTCGTGCATAGATGTTTACAATTGTTAGGTCTTCTTGGTGGATAGACCCCTTCATTATGATATAATGCCCTTCTGCATCTCTTGATACAGTCTTTGTTTTAAAGTCTAGATTGTCTGATATAAGTCCGGCTACTCCGGCTTTCTTTTGTTGACTATTAGCGTGATAAATGGTTCTCCATTCCCTTATTTTCAATCTGAAGGTGTCTTTAGGTCTAAAGTGGGTCTCTTGTAAACAGCATATAGATGGATCTTGTTTTCTTATCCATTCTGTTACCCTATGTCTTTTGATCGGAGCATTGAGTCTGTTGACGTTTAAAGTGAGTACTTAAAGATATCAATTTATTGCCATTATGATGCTTGTAGAGTTGGAGTTTCTGGTGGTGTTCTGGTCCCTTCTATTCTTTCGTTGCTTTTGGTATATATATATATATATTTTTTTTTTTTCATCTTTTCTCCCCTCAGAGAGTCCCCCTTAAAATTTCTGCAGGGCTGGTTTAGTGGTCACAAACTCCTTTAATTTTTGTTTGTCTCGGAAACTTTTTATCTCTCCTTCTATTTTGGATGACAGACTTGCTGGATAAAGAATTCTTGGCTGCATATATTTTCTGATTCAGCACGTTGAATATATCCTGCCACTCCTTTCTTGCCTGCCAACTGTCTGTGGATAGGTCTGTTGCAAACCTGATCTGTCTTCCTTTGTATGTTAGGGACATTTTTCCCTTGCTGCTTTCATGATTCTCTCCTTGCCTGAGTATTTTGTGAATCTGACTATGATATGCCTTGTTGATGGTCGGTTTTTGTTGAATCTAATGGGGGTCCTGTGTGCTTCCTGGATTTTGATGTCTGTGTCTTTCCCCAGGTTAGGAAAGTTTTCTGCTATGATTTGCTCACATAACCCTTCTACCCCTATTTCTCTCTCTTCCTCTTCTGGGACCCCATGATTCTGATATTTTTCCTTTTCTTTTTTTTTTTTTTTTTTTTTTAATGTTTATTCATTTTTGAGACAGAGAGAGACAGAGCATGAATGGGGGAGGGGCAGAGAGAGAGGGAGACACAGAATCGGAAGCAGGCTCCAGGCTCTGAGCCATCAGCCCAGAGCCCGACGCGGGGCTCGAACTCACAGACCGCGAGATCGTGACCTGAGCCGAAGTCGGACGCTTAACCGACTGAGCCACCCAGGCGCCCCTATTTTTCCTTTTCAATGAGTCACTGATTTCTCTAATTCTTAAATCATGCTCTTTTGCCTTCATCTACCTCTTTTTTTCTGCTTCGTTATTCTCTATAATTTGTCCTCTATATCGCTGATTCTCTGTTCTGCCTCATCCATCCTTTCCACAGCTGCATCCATCCATGATTGCAGCTCAGTTATAGCATTTTTAATTTCATTGTGGCTTTTTTTTTAACTTTTTTTTATGTCTGCAGAAAGGGATTGTAATCTATTTTCAACTCCAGCTAGTATTCTTATTATTGTGATTATAAATTCTGGTTCAGACATCTTGCTTTATCTGTGAATTTAACAGCCAGGTTAAATTCCTGGCTGTTGTTTCTTTGTGCTCTTTCTTTTGGGGTGAATTCCTTTGTTTTGTCATTTTGAAGGGAGAAAAGGAATTAATGAGGTTGAAAAATTGAAATAAAAATAAAAATTAAAAAATATTGAAATTAAAAATTAAAAACTCTCTCACACACACACCGACAAATCGAATAGATGATGCTAGATCCTAGATGTGTTTTGGTCTGGGTGTTGAAAGTGGTTTAAGAGATGAGAGAAAAAAAGGGGGGGATTAAAAAAAGGAAATCATTTGAGAATTAAAAAAAATGAATACACTGAAGTAGAGTAAAATGAGATGATGGGGACAAAATGGAATTTGAAAAAATACACATAGAGTAAAGAATATAAAAAAAATTGTAGGAAAATATTTTTAATAAAAATGAAAAATAAATATGAATTTTTTCATTTTCTGTATTTAAGATAAAAGAAATGGAAAAGAAAAAAGATAAAAAAAGAAAAAAGAAAAAAGAAATAATTTGAAAATTTGAAAAAGGAATACACTATAGTAGACTAAAATAAAATGATGGAAGTAAAATACAATTTGAAAAAGTTTACATAAAAGCAAAAAATATAGTAATGAAAATTAAATAAGAATATTTTTCATAGAGATTGAAAATAAAAATCAAGTTGTTCTCTTTCTGAATTCAAGGAAAAGAAAAGAAATGAAAAAGAGAAAAAAGAAATAAAGGAAATTGTTTGAAAATATGAAAGGATGAATACACTGAATTAGACTAAAATAAAATGATGGAAGTAAAGTAGACTTTGACAAAATTTACACAAAAGTAAAAAAAATATAGTAATAAAAATTAAAGATATTTTTAATAAAAATTGAAAAAAAAGATTTTTTTCTCTTTCTGTATTCAAGAAAAAGAAAAGAATTGTAAAAGAGAAAAAGAAAAAAAATAAAGAAAATTGAATAGATGAACCTGCTAACAGATTGAAGTATGACTGAAATTGCTTCGTTTTCCCCTAGAAGTCAGTCTATGTAGCTCTTTATAGTCCATTAATTAAGCTGGTGGTGAGACTTGTGTTCTTTAAGAGTGAAGTTGGCCCAGTTGGGCGGTGCTCAGCATAACATCTCTGCTCTGCACTAGATGGCGCTGCTAGCCAACTGAGGTGGAGTGTTGCAGTGCTTGTAGGTGCCTATGTGCATGCGCGGAGCAGTGAAAATGGCGCCACCCAGATACCCAGTCTGTTCTCCCAGATCAGCAATCGTGCACCTGTCCTCTGTCTTCAGCTTTCATCTACTCCCTGCTTTTTCACTCTTTGTGACCAGGCCCCAGGCAGTACCTCTCTCCCGAGTTTTGTCTCAGATGTGGCTCTTTTCCCTGGCCCCTTAGTTCCGAAGGACTGTGGCTTTGACCCACTCCACCCATCTGTGGGAGGGTCTCACCGAGCAATGGCTGAATGAGCAATGGCCGAATATCGTCTGCACACAGGAATCCCACTGGACCCTGTTGTTGTCGGTGCCCTGAGACTGTGGCCAGGTGCCAGCCTGTCCCAGAAAATGTTTGCGAGACAATGTAGCAGCAGTGTTTCAGAGATTATGGAAAATCACAACACACATCTGGCACCAAGCTTCACCCTTAACGACCTTGCCCTAGCACCAATGAATGTGGCCATTTTCTGGGGTCTGCTAGGACCAGGTGGCTTCAACAGTCTCTACTAAATGTCCTTCCAGCAGTGGAACTGCTTTTCCCCGTGTGGCCCGAGAACCTCCTGGACCCCACTCTGTTCCTGGGGATTCGCCCTTCCCAGCAGAGTACCACCAGGTATCGAGCTGCGGAGTTGGAGACTTTGCGCTCCCCTTGTTTACAGTCTTAATGGAATTTAAACCCTCTCCTTCCTCCTTTCTCCCTTTTTAGTTTAGTCCCTGTGGCTGTTTCCAATTTTCCACTTTCTCTCCAGCTGCTTTTGGGGAGGGGTGTTTTTCCCGTATTCTTCCCCATTCTCCAGTCTCCATCCTCTCTCTGCCCACAAAAGTAGTTCCCTACCTTCCGCAGCTTCTCACTCCCCAAGTTCACCTCTCCGTGCCGCATACCTGCTGAATTCTGTGGTTCAGGTTGTGCATATTGTTGTGTTATTCCTCCAATCAGTTTTCTAGGTGTGTAAGACGGTTTAGTGTTGGTCTGGCTGTATTTCATGGACGCGAGACACACAAAAAACTTTCATGCTGTTCCTCCTCTTGGCTTCTTCCCCAGAGAAAGATATTCTTAAGAGAACCTACAATGAAAGACATGAGAAAAGGTAAGAAATACCATATTCCTTAAAAAGTACTTAAATATTTACTTTTGTGACAAGTGTCTAAAATTCCTATATGTAAAATGCATCTTTTTTGGCTTAGTTTTCAAAGAGCTCTTTATAATTTTCCCAAACAGTAATAATCTGACAGCATTTGCACCTAAATTGACTAGATTACTTGCTGACAACTATGTGGGAATAATTGTTCCTATTGAATCTTTGGAGATTAAATTTATGCAGGTGGACCATTTTAATTATTTTGATTTGAAATTTGGACGGAAAGGTTAAAACCTTTAGATAGTCAAATATCAGAGCCCCACTATATTTTAAGATACGAAATCAAGGGAAGAGAGCCCTGAAAACAAATAAGGAAAAGTCATATACTTTTCTTCTTACATAAAACAGAAAGTAATTTAACATAAAATCAGTGTCGAATATACTTCTATAGTTATAGAATTGCCTTCAGTCTACTTATCAGAATTTCTTGCAATTGAGCCTTCTGCTTTCACTCATGTAGCATGGGCTTTTCTTCCAGAATACACCAGTGAAATCAAATGCACCAACTCATTGTTTTGAGTGGAATCACACAAGAGAAAAATCTATACCTAAACTCCTGGTCTACAGGGCCCTTCATTACCTGTCCCTTATGTATCTCTCGAGTCTCATTCCCTTTCAACTCTTCAAATACATGAAAATCTCTTCTGCCAGTAGGCACTTGGATGTTTTCTCTGTGTGGAGAACCTCTCACCTCTCCTAGCTAACTCCTACATAGTACTTTGGCTCCCGGCTTAATTGTCAACTTGCTCAGAAAAGTATTCTTTGCCCCTTTGGACTAAATCAGGGCTCCTTGTTATATGTTCTCAAAATTTCTATTAAGTGTTCTTTCAAAACACTTGTCACAATTTTTAATTACATATTTTATGATGTTTTTTTTTTTCTACCTCCTCTTTTAGACTGTATGGTCCGTGAAGGCAAGGACCTTTATATTTTCTGCACTTAATATAGTACCTGGGATGTGTCTATGTAGTTATATCTTTGATTTCACTTACCTTGCTGCCTTGATTCTGTATTTCTGTATTCCTTGCTGCTTTAGACTCACAGATACATCCACAAACTAAATAAGGCAGGTCTCACACCTGGAAGCTCATTAGAATAATCTAAGTGGGTTTTATGAATGAGTCTCACCTCAGATCAATCAAAATCAGAATCTCTAGGGTAGTGGTTCTGCAAGTGTGTGATGCTGTTGACCAGCACATCAGCATCACCTGGGAATTTATTAGAAATGCAAAATCCTGTTCCCTCCCTGTACCCACTGAACCAGAAGTTGTGGATAGAGACTGACAATCTGTGTCTAACAAGGACTCCAAATCATTCTGGTACATGTTAAAGTTTGAGAACAAAACCACAGTTCTAGCAAACATCAGAGTCATCTAGAGAGCTAAATAAAAAACAGAATGCTGGGTCCTGCCTCCAGAGTTTCTGAGTCAGTAGGTCTGGGTAGACCTAAGAATTTACATACTTAACAAGTGTCCAGGTAATGCCGATGCTACTGGTCACATTTTGAGAACCACTGCTCTAGGGCTGGGGTCAATACAGTCAATGTATTTGTGTGTGTGTGTGTGTGTGTGTGTGTGTGTGTGCGCGCGCGCACACACATACGATGGCAAGATGGCAAATATTTTAGGCTTTGTGAGTCACATGGTTTCGTGACAGCTTCTCAACTCTGCCACTGTGGTGGGGAAAGAAACTATAGACAACATGTAAACAAATGGGTTTCTGGGCCCTGAGCATTTGGCCTAATGGGCTGTAGTGTGCCAGCTCTTGTTCTAGAGGTTGGGACCCAGGTACTTTCTCAGATGGTGGTTCTGAACTTTGTATGTACCATGTTAAAATCACTGGATGAGATTTTAAATAATCTCAATTCTCCAGACCATCATCAGTATCTCCAAAGATAGGGCCCAGGCATTAGTGTTTTTAAAGCTCCAAATTATTTCTGGCATGCAGCCAGGTTTGGGAATTATTGGTTTGAAACCTTAGCTAATCCTCTCTCTGATTTGTGATTCTGGCTTGTTCTTGAACTGGATTCATTGGAATCTCTGATCCTTGACTTTTTGTTAACCTTGACTCTCCTAGGGAATATTAACCAAATATAAACCATGTTAGGCAGGAAGATTGTAAAAGACATAGAAACAACATGAAGCATGTAACCTTGAACCTTTAGAACGAGCTTCATTGGCAAAAATATGTAGTTCATCAACAAAGATATAAATCATGAAGGAGTAAGATTTGGTGGTTTGGAGACTGTCCAGCTGATCCCTATTATCTCAGGGTAGAATTACTATGGGTCAGTTCTCCAAAGGCTCATCTCACTTCTTAAAGTATGTCAAATAGTTTGGAACCAGAGGAAACTAAAGTAGTTTTTGGAGAGTAAAAAATGATTGCAACAATGAAGACATGGGACACAGTATAGTTCTAATTATCATGATTCCTTTGGAAATCAGTCTGTTCTTTTATATTTGGAAAAAGGGATTTTGTGTATGTGTGTTTGCATATATGTGCACGTGCACATGTGTGCCCTTGTAGTTTATAATTGTTTTGGGAGGCAAGAATATCTGGAAATGTTGATGGTGGATATTTTCTTTTACCTGCATTCTTGGTTCTAGAATCACTTAACTGAAGCCTGTTAGAGGTGGGAATGCTGCAGAGGTGTGGATTTCCTTATGAGATGCTTCAGCCTTCTGAGATTTAGTGGGCTTCCTCCAGAAGGAAGGTGTCCATGTGCCTGTGTGTGCATGTGGTGTAACATTAGTCCAGTGCTGTTCAATAGAACTATCTATGACGATCCAGTGCAGTAGCTCCTGGCCACATGTGGCAAGTGAACACTTGACATATGGCTGGTGAGAAGAAAGAATAATTTTTAAATTAAATTAAAATTGCCGCATATAAGAAGTGACTATTGTTTCGGACACTATGGCTTTCATCAGTTAGAGTGCACATCTTGGCGTATGACCTTCACATTGCTCCTACTTAACATATAGCCCCTCAGGCTGGGCATCACCAGAGATGGTCGTGGAATACAAATGCATCTGTGCGTGGGATGGGGAGAGTACTTACCCTTGGCAGAGTGATGCCTATCTTATTTTAATGCCCATTGTAAAAAAAGGAGGGAAAACTATGATGCCCCACCAGCCACATGATGATTAGGTAGGAAAAAGGTAACAGACACCTTTCTGAGATGTACTAATTACTTTTTTTGAGGTAACTAGTTGGTGACCTGATGCAACAGATTGGAAATCTCAGAGGTAAGAAAAAACAATGTGCGCAGATGCAAGGACCCCAGAATAAACTTCAGTTTGTTGAACCCAGAGTTTCTCAAACTTAACTGCCCCCAGAGCTCATCTGTGCAAGTGCACGTGTACTGTCTACTAGCAACCACAGAGCTGGTGCTCCAGGTAGCACACTTTGGGAAAGAATGCTCTATAAAATGGTTTGTTGTTGTTCCTGCTATAAATCGTATTTCCAATAGTTCCATTCGTGCATTTTTCTGCTCCTTTATTTTTTGCCTTCTGCCTTCTTATGTGGCCGGGGCTCTTTCAAGAGCATCCCAGGGCCTTGGCAAGAGGGATTGTGCCATAGGAATCAGAGCCATGATTCATACCACTGACTTGTGCCTTCAGTTCCCATTAGAGCCCCTTCTAATACATGCAGTCCCCACTTGGGGATGGTTGGTGCTAGGCACACCCAGTTATATGGCTCAGCGGGTCATATAGCACTTGGTTCATGATGGGCAGAACTTGGTGTCTTAATAGAAGTTTTGAAGTTCGAGGGTTTCTAATGATAATTCATTTCCCTTAAAAAGCTAAATGGAAAAAGAGCAAATATGCTTTTTGAATGTACAACTCCAAAGATGCCTGCAAAGTCTATTTCTCTAGTTTGTAATCATTTTATTGTTTTAGAGCATATTTAACTAAATGGAAAATAGTTTTTCATATGTAGCTTTTCTATTAATATCTACCATACCGTCCTATTAGTCTATGCACTTAGTTTATCTGCATACGTGCAGAGTGGTTTCTTTTTCACAGTTGCTCAGCCAAGCAAGAGAAAGGACTATAATTATAGAGAAATGTAACCTTTTTTAGAGTCAAAACATTCCTTGAATAATTTTTTTTTTGGTTCAGAAAATAGATAACTGCAAAGCAAGCCACATTTACTTTCACCTTTGTCAAATTATTTATCAAATTTCAAAGGCTATGCTGGCCCAAAGAAATGTGAAAATGAACTTGATTTCTTGTTAAATATTTTGCTTATGCCTAAAATAGACAGATACAATTTATTGAATTGGATAAGATATTAGTACAAGTAAAATATGTTTTTAAAAGCTGAGATTACAGCTGAATACTCATATATTTTTATATCTCATTACGCTTATTGCCAGGACTCCCAGAACAGATTAGGCAATTGTGTTTGCTTATTTATTACTTTTTTACCAAGCACCAGTATCTGAAACAAAGGACATCCTTGGCAGAGCCAGCAGTAAGAGTTCCAGTTCTACCTATGTGCAGATTATCCAGTTGTTTTTATTCTTCTAACTTTATTTTGTTTCTTACATGATAAGATGGTAAGGTAATAGGTCAGAATTCATGTTTTCTTGCCATAAGAGTCATAAGAGATTTTGGATCACCTTATTATTAGAGAGCTGAGTTTTTGTTTACCACCAGTCTTGAACATGGACACATTGTGTGAGTTAGAATTTTTCTGAAAAGTTAATCTAAATATACCATGTCTGCCTTATTTTATGGGAATTTGAATGATGTAAATAGACAACTAACATACAATATTAATGGAATCTTTTTTTATGAAAAATGTGAAATGATGTGTGTTATCCATGGCATATAAAAAATACAATAGATGAACATAAGGGAAGGGAAATAAGAATAATATAAAAATAGGGAGGGGACAAAACAGAAGAGACTCATAACTATGGAGAACAAACTGAGGGTTACTGGAGGGGTTGTGGGAGGGAGGATGGGCTAAATGGGTAAGGGGCATTAAGGAATCTACTCCTGAAATAATTGTTTCACTATATGCTAACTAATTTGGATGTAAATTTAAAAAAATAAAAAAATAAATAAAAAAAGACGATATAACAAAAAAATAAAAATAAAATAAAGAATAATGTTGAGTGATACCTGGGTGGCTCAGTCGGTGGAGTGTCAGATTCTTGATTTTGGCTCAGGTCATGATCTCATGGGCCTGAGATCAAGCACAGCCCTGGACTTGGCGATGGATGTAGAGCCTGCTGTAGAGCGGCTCTTGGCAATGGATGTAGAGCCTGTAGAGAGAGATTCCCTCTTTCTCTCTCTGCCCACCCACCACCTTGGGTGTGCTCACTCTCCTTTCTCCACCGCCACCCCCTCCCCTCCCCCCTCCCATAATAATTTCAAGTTTGGTCTAGTAAGTGACTTGCAAACTGTGTTTACACTACTGCCACATGGTGGTGCCCCTTCCAGCCAATAGATAAAAATGTTCATCATTACTGCAGCATACTGGGAACCCAGCTATTGCTTATGGGAATTGGGTCTTTTTCTGGAGGAATGCAGTGATTGCTAAGCTGTTATTTCACCATTCACTATTATTATGATTTAAAATATTTTTAGATCACATAAAAAGGCATCCGAATATTATTTAAGTGATGGTACTTCTTTTAGTGCTGAAAAACAAGCTTTAAAATCTGTAATTTTGGAATGCAAGTTAGAGGTGATGAAATGTGATGAAGAATTTCTCATAATTGTCATTATATATTATACATATTTTTGGAGAACGCTGCAAAACATCAGACATGATATTGCAAAAATTAAAATGAGACATTAGAGCAAAAAAAATGCATGTTTTTTTTGTAAATTACTCATTCTAGGCAGGCATTTCCCATCATATACTCAACTTGGGAAAATGAGGCTTGAATTATCAAGGTTTTGAAATGTGCTGTGTTCAGCAACCCAGTGCTTGTGCTACATTCTGCTTCTCCAATTCCAGAAGAGCTTCATATTTTTATTCAAGAGTAAGGAAGTTAGTTGCCTTAAAGGTGGAGGTTGGGGGATAGAAAAGTGAGAAGGGAAAGATAGATGATGGTTTGAGCAAACCTGTTCTAATAGCCTCCTGTCTTCACAACTATCCTGTTTATTTTTCCATTTCTAATATTTGCTGTCATAAAAAAATGGACTCAGGGAATAGGTTAGTGGACAAGAAAAGAGAGAGAAACCGAGGACAGCAAATAAGAAGTCTACCGGTTGCTGTTTGCCACTGGGGTTTAATTTTGGGCGGAACACTTTGAGAAACTATACAGAACACTCCTGTCCCTCTGGAAGGCAGGAAGGTTGGGGCATTTATCCACCAGCTCTCATCCCCTGTTGTTTCAAGATGGCCCTGTGGTCTTAATTCTTCACCCTTCAGTACCTGCTGGTCTTAAAGGGTTGAAAACAACCTGAAGCATAGAAGAGAAACAGACCCTTGACATGGGAAGTTAGCTTGCCAGGTACTTTGTACCTCAGTTTCACGTGCACGCAGGTGGGCGGGGGAAAGGGGGAAGAATCAACATCACCTGCTGCAGGCATACTGAGTGAAGAAATACTGAGTGGAGCATAAACTCCGCGATAAGTGGAGTTTATTCACATATACATTACTGAAAACAGTCTCATCCATTTGGCTTGCATAGATTTTCTTTTCAACTGATTGTTCCCCCTGCCAGCTCTGCCTCAAGTGCATATAATGACTTCTCAAGGCATTTCTCAATATTTTTAAAGTGCTTTAGGCTAAGAATTTTTCTTTAGGGAGTTTCCAAAATATATGCAGCAATAGGTCCTAAAAATATAAAATAGCCAGTGTTATTACTACAATACAATAGAGTGAATTTGTAAAGAATCTTTATTTTGTTAAAGTTTATTTATTCATTTTTGAAAGAGAGAGAGAGAGAGTTAGAGCGAGCGAGAGAGGCAGGCAGAGAGACAGGGAGAGAGAGAATCCCAAGTAGGTTCTGCACTATTAGCGTGGAGCCCGTCATGACCTGAGCCAAAATCACGAGTCAGAGGCTTAACTGGCACTTAACAGGTGCCGCTGTAAAGAATCCTTAAAAGAAAAGGTGACAAAGTCAATTTTATGAAGCTAACAACTCCTTTAGACATGCATATAATATACAAGAGAAAATATTTCAGAATATATTTATTTTTGACAGCTGGATTACTAAAGTTTGACTTAATCATATTTAATGTGTGATGTGCCAATTTGGTGAATCAAAATGTACATTGTTAAGGAAAGAGCAGAATATGAAAGTGAATGGAAAATTGGTACTTTATTATCTTTTTTTTTTAATGTTTATTTTTGAGAGAGACAGAGACAGAATGAGAGTGGGTTGGGGCAGAGAGAGAGGGAGACACAGAATCGGAAGCAGGCTCCAGACTCTGAGCTGTCAGCACAGAGCCTGATGTGGGGCTTGAACTCATGAGATCATGACTTGAGCCGAAGCTGGACGCTCAACTGACTGAGCCACCCAGATGCCCCGGTACTTTATTATCTTAATGCAATACCATCTTTATACAGCAAAGACTTTTCTTGAGTCTGATTCGTTTAACAGAAAGGTAACCTTTGTGAAATGACTTAGCTACTAAAGATTTGGAGTTACTTATTACGGATAATAACACAAATTAACATTTTAGATTTCGTTTTGTTTTTATGTTCCTTTCCATAAAAATGGAAAAAAAAAGTGCATTCTTGATTGTCTTCTCTGGTCTAATGAATAATTAGTGGACAGTGTCAAAAGATTTCCTCTCACATTTATTCCATCTCTACAGCAGGATGCTAAAAGTACTTGTTACACACAGAGCCTAGATATCCCTCTTCCCACAGTGCACTATTTCTGAAGCACTATTCCTTGGCTGAACAGCCTATTTTTGCCATTCCTATTCATATGTATTATATAAATAGCAATATATGATATGTGAATATTAATATATGATGTATATAATTAATTATCAATTGCTAGATTACATTTCTTAAGCTGGTTTATATCATGTTATCACAAAATTTAAGAAAATGAATAATACATCAAGACTAAACTCCTTTGCCAGGCTCTACGTGATCTATATCATTTAAATATGTTTTTTAAAATGTTTATTTATTTTTGAGAGACAGAGAGACATAAGTGGGGGAGGAGTAGAGAGAGAGAGAGAGAGACAGGATCTGAAGCAGCCTTTGGCTGTCAGCGTGCAGAGCCCAATGCAGGGCTCAAACTCACGAACTGTGAGATCATGATCTGAGCTGAAATTGGTTGCTTAACCAACTGAGCCACTGAGGCACCCCATGACCTATATCATTTTAGCTTTCTTATCCAATATTAACCACTACAATCACCCACTCTATGTCCTATATAAGATTCTGGCCACTGTCTTTTCAAACTTTTCTCGTAAAAGATTTATTATATCTTCTCTTTGCTTGCTATTATTGTGCTTCTAAAATCTACAGGGAGAATTTTCTTCTTTTGTCCTTAAGTTTCAGCTTTGTTGATAACTTCTGATAGCAGCCCATGCATATTTTTCCTCCTTTAATTCCCTTCTTGTTTATTGTGAACTATGTATATACTATAAGAAGTATCTTGTATTTTTCATATTTGCTAAAAGTTGAAATCAAAAACATCAGAAAAATTATCTCAAATTATAACGTACATGAGAATTACTTGGGAAACTTGTTAAAAATGCTTATTCTAGAGTCCCTTCTGATGATTCTGATGAAGACAATCGTGGACTATACCCTTACAAATACTGTTTTAATTTCTTTTACACGTAAAACTACAATTTACTAATTCTTTACAGGCTACATAAAATATTACATTATCTTCCCATTCTTGCTGAGTTGATTAGTTGATAAAGACCTATCTTGACCACTGCTGGGCCAATAGCTAAGCTTTGACACTGAGGTGGTTTTAGAATGTCATAGACAATGATAAGGAGTGCAAACTGCTAGTTGCCAGATAAATTAGATGTCACTCTGGATTATAGGCAATGATGCCATTTTTGAGTTAACTAGATCCACTGCCAAATAGCTTTCAACAGATTTGTTGAAATGTTTCATACTTTCCTGTAATATGTTATCACCCTCTCTAGATGACAGTAGAATTTTCCAGTCCTAGATGGGAGTAAATGCTTCTGAGGCAAGATGGTGCCCATCTTGTTGGCTCATGATTCCATTTCATAAAAATAGCCCTCCAGCGAGATAGCCATAAGTAGTTTTGAAGGAAAATAATAAAATTTAAGAATAAATCTTTAAAATTCAAAGAGCAGTAAGATAAAATAAAAGCTTTTATAAAACTAGGCTTATTTCCCACTTAATCGACTCCAAGTAAACCTTGAATTTTTGCCTACTAACTTCTTGTCTATTTGTTTCTGATTTCTATTATAAAAACTTGGTTAAAATATGCTACCGAATATTTCTTTAAAATAGCTATTTCAGATGATCTGTTCTTCAGGTTTGTCTATACACGCTAATCCTTCATGTCAGCAAATCAGGAAATGCATAGAACCACCCTTTAGTCTTTTTTCTTCTGATTCTCAATTCAGAATTCACAATTTAAGGTTTTCATGCTGAAAGTTAAAAAATTTTATGTAAAAATTTCCAATTTCCTTTGTTCTCTGCTATTAAAAAATAGTTCCATTGCTTAATGACTCGTTTTACTTTTTTTCATTTCTTTTCTAATGTTACATGTATTATATAGATTACATTGGTCTCCCTAACTAAGTCGTTTAAAAAATTTTAACTTATAAAGAGGTATCATTTCTATCCAAATGAGAGAAAGGAGCCAGTGATCCACTTTGAGATGGAATTTGTTTAAGGAAAGCAAAACATTAACGTTCTAATCACTTAAAATATGAGTAAACCTGCTACACATATAAGTTTGGAGTGAGGGAAAGGAAAAAAGTTTATGATGTTTGTTTTAGGTATTGAATGCATATGTGGGAGAAATGGGTTCCGTTCTAAGGTTCTTGAATATTGGGGTATGCCGAATAGGACAGTCTGACAATAAACAGTTATTGAGTCACCTATTCATGATATAGGAACTATTTGGGGGTGGAAGAAAAGGAACGAGTGAGAATGTGACTATTAGTGTCAGACTACACGAAAGGAAAATTGACAATAAGATTCGTATAAAGAAACTCTATATCAGGTCCTCAAGGGAAAGAGAAGTTAAGATGAGAAATAGAATAAGATCAAAAGGGAATTCAAAATATAAACCCATTTAGCAAGTATACCAAAGATCAAAGGAATGTTGATTTGGGAGTTTGCTAAGAGTGTCTAAACAGATGTTATTTAATCATTGTGAAGTAATATAAAATTTTAAATGACATTATTGTTAACATTTATTAATATTGGCATGACTTTAGCAGGGCTATCGTACATTGTATGCTTTTATTAAAAGTTAAAGATAATGCTTGATTTTTCTCATTATAGGTTTATATCAGTTCAGTTCAACAAAAATGACAGAATTACTGTTGGGTTCCAGGTACAGCAATGGCATTAGAAATACAAAACATTGTTGAGAAAAATTACGGAAGACCTCAATAAATGGAGAGATATACTATGTTTATGGATCAGAGATTTACTATTGTTAAGATGTCACTGCTCCCTTTCTCCCACAATGGTCAATAGGTTCAAAGTAATTTCACTCAAAATCCCAGGGGCGCCTGGGTGGCTCAGTCGGTTAAGCGTCCGACTTCAGCTCAGGTCATGATCTCGCGGTCCGTGGGTTTGAGCCCCATGTTGGGCTCTGTGCTGACAGCTCAGAGCCTGGAGCCTGCTTCTGATTCTGTGTCTCCCTCTCTCTCTGCCCCTCCCCCATTCATGCTCTGTCTCTCTCTGTCTCAAAAATAAATAAATGTTAAAAAAATTTTTTTTTAAAAATCCCAGCATTTTTGTAGAATTTGCAAGCTAATTCTAAAATTTGTATTGAAATGCAAAAGGCTAGACTAGGTCAAACCATGTTGGAAAGAATAATAAAATCAGAAGACACACAGTACATGACTTCAGGACTTGTTGTAAATCTATAGTAATCAATACACTGTACTAATTGTGTAAATACAGATATATTATGGGACATAATAAAGAGTCCAGAAATATGGATAGTTGAGTTTTAAGAAAAGTGTCATGGCAATTTTGGTGTAGAAAAAAAATAGTCTTCTGAACAAATAGTATTGGAACAATTGAATATCTACATACAAATAAATGAAATTTGATTCACACTGGTATGGTGTACAAAAATTAACTCAACATGAATTATAAACTTAAATATAAAACTTAAATCTATAAAATTTCTAGGAGAAAATTTTGTGATCTTGGATTTATTGGATATGACATCAAAGACAATGACCAAAATTTCTTAGGTACAACAACAGAAGTACCATTCATAAAAGAACAAATTGATAAATTGGATGTAATCAAAAGTAAGACTTCTGTTTTCCAAAATATACCATTAGTGGAATGAAAATAATTCATATACTAGGAAAAATATTTGCAATACACATATCTAATAAAGTACTTCTCAGAATATTAAAAAATGTCCAACACAATAACAAGAAAACAACCCAAGAGATATCGTCATAAAATTTAACAGACTTCACCAAAGATTTATGGATGGCAAGTAAACAAAGAAAAGATGCTCACTATCATGTAAATTAAAACCACATTGAGATACAATTCTACATCCACTAGACTTGCTATAATTAAAGACTGCCCCATCATCTGTTGGCAAGGGTGCAACAATTTGGAACTTTCATAAACTCCTTGTGGGAATGGAAAATAGTACAAATGTATAGGAGAATGGTTAGGCAATTTTTTAAGAGGTTAAACATACACTTACCTTACAATCAAGCCATTCCATTCCTAGGTATTTATGTTAGAGTGATGAAAGCTTATGTTCATATAAATATGTGAACACAGACATTCATAGCAGCTTTATTTCTCATAGCTGAAAACTGGAAGCAGCTCAAATGTTCATCAACAGAAGACTGGATAAATAAATGTTGCATATCTGTACAATAGGATAATACTCAGCAATAAGAAGGTAAGAACAACTGGTACATGCAACAAATGGATGAATCGGGAGGTCATTATTCCGAATGAAGGAATCCATACAAAAAAGATAACCTATTTCATGATTGTATTTATATAAAATTATATAAATTTTATATATTTATATTTATATTTATATTTATATAAATTTATATAAAATTTATATAAAATTATAGTATTTATATTTATATAAAATTTTTATTTATTTATATAAAATTTTTTATATAAATTTATATAAATTTATATAAAATTATAGTAAATACAAACTAAGTCAGAAAGTGGATCACTATTTAAGGATAGAGGAAAAACCCTTGGAGTGACACAAGAGGGTGGGGTTACCAATGGCACACTGGAAACCTTTTGGGAGTGATGGGTATATTCTTATGTGTTTATAGTGGTGATGCTAAGACATATGAACTGCACACTTTACCTTCATAAAGCTGATTTAAAACAAAGAATATTAGAATTCTCTTTGATGTAAACATATTGTTTTTCAAATTATAAATGAGTAAATTATAGTCATATATGTTATTTAATAAAAAACCTGTTAAAGGAACCTCCCCCTCCCTTTTATGTAAATGTTAGTATAGTCACCAAAGTTATTATTTTTTAAATTTTTTTAATGTTTATTTATTTTTGAGAGAGAGGGAGAGAGAGACAGAGTGCAATCAGGGGAGGGGCAGAGGAAGAGGAGACACAGAATCCGAAGCAGACTCCAGGCTCTGACCTGTCAGCATGGATCCCGATGTGGGGCTCAAACTCACGAACCGTGAGATCATGACCTGAGCTGGAGTCAGATGCTTAACTGACTGAGCCACCCAGGTGCCCCAGTATAGTCACCAGACTTAATTTCTTGTTAAGGAAATATCTAGTTCTAGTTTTAAAGTTCTTTACCCAGATATGTTTCACAAGGAAAAAGAAAAAAAAAAACTTCCCTTTGCTTTTTGGAGAACGACAAGTGATTTCATAGGGGCAAAGAGGCCTGGGTAGTGCTTTTATTCTGGGTGCTCACCAAAACTGGCCAAATCTTGCAGAAGAAATTTAAAAATGTTTTCTATTGTGACATTCAGAATCTAGTCAATATGTAGCTCTGACTCTTTTTGAGTCTCTGAGTAACTTAAAGGAATATATAGACCATTTAGTGGAAGACTCTAAAAGACTTTATTTGTCTTGTGAGAGCCTCATAGCATGGGAACCTGGCCAAGTCCTAGTCCAATTCTGACTCAGAGAGAGAGAGAGACAGAGAGAGAGAGAGTCTTTCTCAATCATCTTAAAAACTTCAAAAATAAAAAAGTCCTCCTCCCCCCATCGCACATCTAAACACAAACATCTGGGGTAGGAGTGGGGTGGGGAATAGTTCTTAAAAGAGAACTGCAAAGCTAAGTCCTAGTGTCACAATCAGGTTTGCTGTGGCAACTTAATCTGCAAATCCCATGTTATTCAATTTTAACATAATGGAGCAAAGAGATTCTGCAGACAAAAACGTGGGATGCCAGCAAGGATACTTTAAAATAATTAGCTTGAAAAATTGAAGAAACAAAGGAGATCAAATGCAAAGAGGTTTGGCATTCTAGCCAAGGGGAACAGGAACAAGGGTGCCCGTCTTAAGCTTATAGATGATTAATATCAGTAAATGATGGCAAGATCCCTAAATAAATACAAATACAGCGTCACTCAATGTTTGAACAGATCTACTGTGGAAACAAGCTGGTTTATCTGTTATATTACACTCATAGTGAAATATTTTCCTTACTTAATGCCCTATGATACATGCTTTGATTGGCAGGTTGCTGTTGTCATACATTGGGATGATTTGAACCATCCCTTAGCCTTCTGGCAAGTTATGATCTAGGGTGAGGTGCATTAAGAGTATGTACAGAATACTTAGAGAAGAGGCAAAGGAAAAAGATGCAGAGGAGAGAGAAATTAACACACAAACAGTGACTATAATGCATCAGTTAGAAAAGCATTGGTCTGCGTGATAGGCTGCAGGTGTGGAAAGCATTTTGCGAAGGGTCCTCAACAGAATGATCTGGTAATCTAGAAAGAAGCTGTGTGTGTGTGTGTGTGTGTGTGTGTGTGTGTGTGTGTGTGTGTGTGTGAATTTCCTCATACATGTGTTTCATTTAATTTTTGAAATAATTTTTTTCTTAGTGTTATTTTTATTTTGAGCTACATATGGTAAAACATTGTCCTTCAAATGTTTATGTTTTCTAAAGTTCTTAAATTTTCTTGTTAGAAGTTTATCCTTGTAGGAGCTAATGGAATAGGAACAAAGAAAGAAAAATTGATTGAACTTAAAGTAATAAAGTTAAAGTTGTTTTGCAGGGACTATAGGAAGGGGTGGGGGGGGGGAGAAAAAAATTATATGGTTGATAGAACCAACAGCAATAAAGTTGATGGTTGTAGAAGTCATTGGGACTTTTTGGCTCTGTAGTAGCTAATGACCTCAGTATTTCCAGCACCATTAAGATCTTATGCTTGGCTTAAATTTAATTAACTGAACTTGATTTATATTTTATCAAATAGTGTATTTTGTTTAAAAAGGAATATGCATAATGAGCACAAAGAGAATAGAGTGAAAAGTTAATACTCCATTCTTTCTAGGCTCTCAGTTCCCTGCCCCTCAGACAAACACTGGAAGCTCTTTCTTTGTGTAGCTTGGAAACTTTTACCTTTTTTTTTGCTTGAATCTAAATATTTTGACTATTAGCAGATTTGTTTGTGATTGTTTTCACAAAGAGTGTAAATCAAATCATTGGTCATGGCGACCCTGCATATGTGACATTTATGCACACTTTATTTTCTGTTTCATAGCAACAGGTGATGGAGGCAATAAAAATTAAGTTGGGTAAAATGTTTTGTGGTGAATAACAGTTCATTTTTATGTGGACCGTATCCTGCCATGGATGTAAGCATTTTAGAATGAAGCCTGTGTTTTTTTTCCTTTGAAACAAATTGAGAAACAGTATTTTCCAAGATCTTTGTCTAGCTTGGAGAACTGCATTTTTGGAGTTGTCTTCTTATTAGCACACATGCAAATAATACTGTTTGTGTACTCCACACATATTTTTAATAGAGCCCTTTGTGCCATGCCACTTTGTTAAAAATCATGACATTTTTTAAAAGAATTAAAACCTGAAGAATTTGTAAATCCACCAAAATTTTTATGCTCAATTAAACCAAACAATTACCAAGTTACCAATTCTTGGACTTCTTCCTAGGCTCCAAATATCACCCACACCATGATGAATCTGAAATTTATACCTCTATTTTCAAACTTTCCAGAATTTTTACATGTAACTGTCTACACACCATCTCTAGTTAGATGTCTAATGAGCACTTAAAAACAAACATGCCTCCAAATGACTCAAGTTTCCCCCCTAAAATTTTCCCCATTTCAATTTGTGGCAACTTGTCCACCCAGATGCTTAAATCACAAACATCAGAATCAACCTTGGCTCCTTTTTCTTTTTCCTCCTATTAAAAAGTCAACCCAGAAACAAAACCGAGCCTTTTGAACATATCTTGAGTCTGCCCACTTTTCACTACTTGCAGTGCAGTGTTCTAGCTGTGTCCCCCTCAACTGTTGTCTTCCGTTCAGACTCTTGCAATAGTTTAATGGGCTTCCCCACTTCCACCGTTGGTTTCACAGTCTGCTCTTCATACAACATCCCAGCCATAGCCAATGATCACAATCTCAGGCTTCCCATTTATCTCAGATGGCTTCCAAGGTCCTGTAAGATCTGCCTTTCACAGCTTTACGGCCTCATGTCTACATCTCTTTGCTATTTCACGTCAGTCTCTTTGCTGTCTCTTGAATGTGCTCAACATATTTCTGTAAGGGACCATTGCACTCACTCTTTCTTTTGCCTAGAAAGTTCTCCTGCACACAGCTGCATGGATTGCTGCCACCTTTCTTTATACTCAAATGTCACTTTGTCAGAGCCTCCCTGAACACTCTATAAAATGTTAACTTCTTGTCACTGTTCTTCTCTATCTCACACACACTGCTTGATGTTCAACAGAGCATTACCACCTGACATGATTTTAAATCCCTATGTTGTTTGTCTCTCCCTTCTAGGTTGTAAGATAACTGAGACCAAGGAGGGTCTTTCCTTTTTGTACACAATGTGTTGGAGCCTAAATCACTCACTCTGCTTGACCAACAGCTACCAGTTGGATTCAGCTACCCAGTTATGCTTATGGGACCAGATAAGCCATCATGGCACAGACTCAGTCAGCTCTGCAAGACACACATAGGAGATGATGGGAAGACAGTGTGTCATCAGTAGAAGTTTCCACAGTGGCCCAGTTTTTCAAGTGGAAACTCAGGTTTAAGGAGACCGCATTGGTGGGTGCAGGTACCACCACCCTTGCTTAGACGACCCATGTCCCATAACATTTGTTTTATTTAATCCATGAGAGTATTTTCTAGTGACCCACAAGAAAAAGATCACCCATTATAAGAGAAATAATTTCAGGGAAGCCCTAAAGCCATTTCTTTCCATTAGATATTTTTTGTTTTCTCTTGTCCTCCCAAGCATCATTTTGGCCATAAGTAATGGTTACTAGTGACATAGTTAGCATTTTCTATTTCCAGGAAACAGTGTTAACCCAAGGTAATTTGCCTTGAAGAAAGGTTTATTTTTTATTGTACTGTGATTCATAATAGGCATTCAACACATATTTGCTGAATGAATGAATGAACGAATGATCAATCAGTCCATCAATGAAATAATAAATTAGAGAGCATTATACCAGAGGGGAAAATTTCAAGATGTGGTTAAGAAAATTGAAGGTCAAACTACAGCCTAGGAAAATTTTTTTGCAAAACATATATTTGAAAAAGGATTTATATTCAGAATATATAAACAGCTTTTACAACTCAGTAATAATAAGCCCCCAAACCCAATTTAAAAAATGGCTAAGAGATTTGAACAGATACTTTATCAAAGAAGATAAACAAATGGCAAATAATCACATGAAAAGATGTTCAATATCATTAGCCATGCAAATTTAAACCACACTGAGATAATTCCACACATTCACTAAAATGGTAAAATTTAAAAAGCCTGGAAATTCTAAAAATTTTAGCAAGTATGTAAAGAAACTTACTCCTATACATAGGAATTCAAAACAGTACAGCCATTTTGCATTACATTTTGGCAGTTCCTTATAAAGGTAAGATACATTTACCATATGGCCCAAAAAGCTCACTCTTTGATGTTTACTTAAACATGAAAATATTTGTCTTTGCAAACATTTATATGCAAATGTTCATAGCAACTTTATTCATAATATTCATTATAATAGCTACAAGTTGGAAACTTCCCAAATGTCTATTTGCTGGTGACTGAATAAACAAATGTGTTAAATTCCTATAATGGAATACTACTCGGCTATAAAAAGGAACCAACTATTGATACATTTAACAACTTGCACAAATCTCAAAGATATTATGCTAAGTGAAAAGGTCAGACACAGAAGACTATATACTCTGTGATTTTGTTGATATGATTTTGGGAAAGGCACCACTGTAGTGATAGAAAGCAGACCAGTAGTTACTGGGTTTAGGGTAGTGGAAGGGAATTGAGTATAAAGGGGCTCAAGAGAATTCTTTGTGATGAATAAAATTCATGGTATGTTCACTTACCACTGCAAAACAGACATTAAAAAGGAATAGAGGGTAAGATAAGAAAGCGTGCTCCTTTAGAAGGTCTTAATTTGTGTAGCAGATAATATTAAAAGGTAAATAATAATAAACTTTATATAAAAATTTTAATTCTCTGGCCTTAAGAATTTTGTCACAATTAATAATTTTGTTAAACAACTGCTTTCACGGCTTACTGTCCAACTGTTCATCATAGATATGAACCTTTGCATAGTGTAAAGAAATAAGAGGATTTAGATTCTTTGCACTTCAGTTTTGTGATGATCAAATAATCACTTAATTACTTCAAAGAGAAAACACTTATTTTTTTCCTATGAATTAAGAATTTAGGAATATACTCTCCCACAATTCCCTTTAATTTTAAAATATTTTTGAGTACAGTTTATGTCATTTGTAGGTCCTAAATTTATACAGTATAAGGAGTTTTAATTTAATGATATATATTTTCAAAAGGAAGGCATTCAAATATATATTCAATAATCACAGTGGAATTAAGATTTTCCCTCTCCATAAATTTAATTTTAGTTTTATTTAATTTATTCTGACTGACTTCTGGTTTCTCACAAAGGAGATGCAATAAAAAAAAATTTATCCCTTCCATCTTGAGCATATGGTTTTCATACTCGAAAGCAAAAATTTACTGTACAATAATATAGTAAAGAAAGGATATGAAAGATGGGGGAAGCTTTGTTAGGCATAAGCATTTGCATTGATAACTATACTATACCAGATATGTTAGTTTGCCTAGTAAACGTACACTTAAACTTTTCCATCTAAATAATCATATTATTTCTTAATTATTAAATGTAGAAGTGTATTCTTAATCAAAGTAAATGTCCATAAAATTTTAAAAAATCATTGAAGGATACCATAATAGAAGAAAGCACACCAATCACAAGTGTATGGGTGGATAAATTTTCAGAAATAAAATGTGCTTGTAATCAGCACTAAGATCAAGAAATATTACACTTACTGGTACCCAGAAACTCCCTCCTCCAAAGCCCTCCAGTCACTACACACCTCCAGAGGGAAATTATGTTTCTAACTTCTTGCAGCATGGATTAGTTTTCCTGATTTTGAACTTTACATGAATGGAATATGCACTCTTTTTTCTAATATGTCTTCTTTCACTCAATATTGTATTTTTAAGATTCATTTTTTGTGTTCAGCTGTAGTTTTCTCCTTCTCATTGTGTTTGTATTCCACTACGGAAAAATGGCACAACTTATTTGTTCATTATGCTATTGATGGTCATTTGAGTCGTTTTTAGTCTCATTGTAATTATGGATAGCTCTATGAAGAATATTCTTATCCATGTCTTTTGGTGAATAGGCGCATGAAGTTTTTTTGGGTATGTGTAGAATTGCTAGATCATAAGGTAGGCATACATTCGGTTTTAGTAAATACTGCCAAAGAGTTCTCAAAGTAATTTATATTACTACCAGCAGTGTATAGAAATTCTGGTTGCTCCATAGCCTTATTAATACTTGGTTATTTTCTGCCTCCAAAAGTTTAGACATTCCAGGAGAAGGGCTTTATGGAATTGTGGTTATAATGTGTAATTTCCTACATTTAATGAAGTTGAGTACATGTTTATATGCTAACTGATCATTTGGATATCCTTATTCAGGAGATATATGTTCAAATTTTTTGTTCGTTTTATTTTGGGGTTTGTTTCCTAATCTCCCTTTTCTAAATTGATTTTAGGAGTTCTGAATATGAGACATTTGTTGTATACAGGTACTACAAATATCCTACTTTCTATAAGATTTTATGTATCAAAGAATTTTCAGAAAACTTTCTCATGTATTAGAGATGAGATTAGAGATGTTTATAGAGATTATTAGAATACCACAAGTTAAACAGCTCATTACTTAGTTTATACTTTAGCTCTGATATTGCAATACAAAAGCAGCTGAAAACAATATGTAAACAAATGAGTATAGCCAGAGTTGGCCTAGAGCTGGCCAGACTTAGCCAACAGGCCAAGGCAAGATAAGACAAAAAGAGGAGTAAGAGGGTAGATATAATCTCAAGTATTTTAGTATTACGTTAACTGTAAATGGAATAAATGTTCTAATTAAAATTCTTTATTCTAGGGAAAACACACTAGAAGTAAGATTGTCAGGTTGTATAAAAATGAAACTAACAAGAATTACCAGGAAACGTAAAAGCAAAAGGATAAAAAAGGATAAAAAGTCATTCTATGCAAATACCGACAAAGAGAAGGCTTGCAGGACTATACTAGTAACAGACAAAGTAGACTTTGTAGCAAAAATTATTACTAAAAATAATAACACTCCTAATTTTGTATAAATAGTCTCCAAACATGGAAAACAAACTGACAGAATAAAAAAAGTAGACAAAACCAGGATCATAGAAGAGTTAAAATAACTGTATCAGTAACTCATACAATAAACAGAATAACCAGTAGATAACAAAATTTAGAACATGATTAATTTTACTATGTGTGTGTGTATGTGTGCATGCGTGATCTAACATACTGCTAGATCATAGCACTTAACATCTATATTATACATATTCTATTCAAGTTCACATGGAACACTTACTAAAATTATATACCCATATTTGGACTGTAGAGGAAGTCACAACTTTTCCAAGTATGTTCTTTGATCATAGTAGAGTTAGGTTACAAATGAATAACACAAATACAGTGAGGAAATCCCTAAATGATTAGAAAATGAGCAATGCATTTCTTTCTTTTTTCTTAGAAACTTCTTTTTCCTCCATGACCCTTATTTCCATTTTCTGTTTAAGAATTTGTGAAAGATAGAAATACCGTATGATCCAATAATTCCACTACTAGTTATTTACAAAAATGAAAACATTAATTCAAAAATATATATGCATGCATATTTATTGCAACATTATTTACAATAGCCAAGATATGGAAGCAATCTAAGTGTTCATCAATAGACAAATGAATAAGGAACATGTGGTATATACACACAATGGAATATTATGCAGCATAAAAAGGATGAAATCTTGCTATTTTCAACAACATGAAGGACCTAGAAGGTATCGTGCTAAGTGAAGTAAGTCAGACTGAGAAAGGCAAATACTGTATGATTTCACTCATATATGGACTCTAAAAAAACAAGACAAATGAATAAACAAACAAAAAGCAGAATCAGAGGAAAAACATAGATTCTAGAGGGAAGAGAGGATGAGGAGATGGACAAAATGGGTGAAAGGAGCAGGAAATACAGGCTTCCAGTTATGGATGAATAAATCCTGGGGATAAAAGGTCCAGTGTAAGAGATCTAGTCAATGATATTGTAATAGTATTGTATGGTGACAGATGGTACTCCACTTGTGGTGAGCATAGCATAATGTATAGACTTGATGAGTCACTATATTGTACACCTGAAACTAATGTAACATATCAACTATACTTCAATATAAAAAAAAGACAAAAAAAAAAAAGAATTTGTAAAAGAACAGCTCAAGACCACTCAGTGGTTTTTCCTACCCATCAGCCTCAGACCAGTCTTTAGTGGCAGGCTGAGTGTTCAGTCTTTACTAGGGAACTGCTGAATAGGCACACCAGACATCTGCAGACATTTAGACTAGGCTGCACCTTTGGGTTGTATAGCAGTAAATTTGGGAGCTGGAGCAGTCCGTTCATCCCAAAGTTCTTCCATGGTCACGGGCTTTCCAGCAGCAGCCTGCTGGAAAAAGCAGCAATGCATTTCTAAATTACCTGTGTGTCAAAGGTGAAATCACAATAAAAATTTAAAAAAATATTTAAAAAATAAGAGATAATAAAAATATGACATCAAAATATAGGATTCAGCTGATGCAGTGCTAAGAGGGAAATTTATTGTCTTAAGTGTATATATTAGCAGAAAAGAAAGTCTGAAATTTTATTATATAGGCATCCATATAAGTTAGATTAAAACAAGCAAATTTAAGTCAATATAGAAGAAAGGAAATATATTACAAAAAAATAGAGATTAATAAAATTGAAAACAAATGCCAGAGAAAATCAATACTACTAATATTGATAAATATCTATTTAACAATACCGATCAAGAAAAAAAAAACTAAGGGAGATAAAAATCGTCAATATCAAGATCCCTGAGACATTAAAAAATTATATCGTGTACAACTGTATGCCAATAAATTTTAAAATTTACGTGAAATATATAGACTGAAACAGGAGAAAATAAGAAACCTGAATAGTCTATTTTCTGTTAAAGAAATTTAAACTGTAATGAAACAGGAACAACAAAAGCCTCTCTACAAAGAAAATTGCATGCCCAGAAGGACTCACTAAAAAAATATACCAAGCATTGAGGTAAGACTCATTAATATCTTAAACAAAATCTTTCCTAGAATAGGGAAACAAAGAAAACATCTAACTCCTTTCACAAGGCCAGCGTTAACTCTGATACCAAACCCTGTCCAGGGCATTTCAAAAAAGAAAACTTCAAGTCCACTTTGTCACATATGCATAGATGCAGAAATCTTCAAGGAAATAACCCAACACATTTAGAGTTATTTTGGGAAGGAGTGCAGTGTTGCTTTAACATATAGAAAATAATTCATCACATTGTTAGCAAAAAGAGGAAAAAATACAGTAATTTTGATAGATGCAGAAAAACCGTTGGACAAAATCCAATACCTATTTTTGACTTAAAAATAAATCCCTTGGGAAATTAGGGAAAAATTAAAGGAATGATAAACACAAAGTTTAGGATAGTGACTAGAGTTGATCTGGACAGGAGGTGGGGAAAGAGAATGAGGGGAAATACATGAGTACAGACAAATACTTTATTTCTTGGTTGGGTGATGGCTTCACAGTGTTTATTATATTATTGTTTTATAACGTGTATACTTTATACATATATCCTCTTTCTGTATACCAAGTCTGCATACCAAACCACAAAGTTCTTTATTACAAATGATAGTAAGTCGGGGAAAAAAGACTTGCTGTGGTGAGGATTCCCTTACTGTGGAGTGCAGAGGCCCCTACTTTCCCTGGATACTCAGATGCTATGTCTTATTTTACTTAATAGATGAGAGTCATCTAAAATGCTTCAAACTTACCAGTGGCTGCTTCTGACTTTTGCAGGTAATACAAAGGCATGTCCCAAAAGAAAAACTTTCAAGACTTGGTTGAGCCCTTGGCAGACTTATCATCAGATTACCTCATAGACTACTGGCCACCCTACGGATGGACTTCTTTTGGGTAAGACATCCAGTGAGCTATGCTTCGGTCACATGCAATGAGCTGAAGTCTGTGGATGTGGCAGGCATTCTGTGGCTTCTCTAAAAGAGAGAACACAATCGGCTAACAGCTTGTTTGGTCCATCCAGAACTTGGAATGAGCTCATCTAACAAATATTAAGGCACAAAGTTCTAAACAGAGTGCCCTTTTCACCAGAGGGCAATTTGAAACTCAAAATGATGTTTCTTGAATTTTAGAGCTTCCACTTACTTTCAAAACATTTCTTGTAAATATAAAAGTTTTCTGGCCTTAAAATTTTATAGTATTCTGAAAGCTAGGGTTCGCTGATGCAATCTTTGTGTTTTTCCTCAGACTGTTCTGGATAGTTTAATTCACAGCTGCAACTGGTACCTTGCCTTAGTCAAGATTCTAAAACGTTGTGTTTAGGATAAAATTGCTCAGATGTGACTAAATACCCTTGAGTCTAAACAGTCATTTATTTAAAATTTAAAAGAATTTACTTTTTTTGTAGAAAAAGCAATTTAGGAGATTGATTTGGCATTGCTTTTGCTTAGCAAATTATCTATTGTGCTCTGATTTTGCAAGGGCGGGAGAAAAACCTTCAAAACGGATAAAGGAAGAAAAGATTATTTTTATTATATTTTAATTTTCTTCTTTATTATATGTTCTACATATTCTAGGGTTTGCAGGTTAGTAAAAGCATTGTCGCTATTCAAAGAAAAAGCAGGTGGCTCAAATAAATCACTTGTTTCTGAGAGTCTATATGTTCCATTATTACAGTGTGCCTAAGAATAAATAAAAAGTCACATAATGGTTAAAAATGTCCTGGATAGAATTGAAAGTTCGGGAATTTAAAATATCAAGCTTCAGGGCACCTGGGTGGCTCAATCAGTTAGGCATCCGACTTCGGCTCAGGTCATGATCCCACAATCCGTGAGTTCAAGCCACGCATCAAGCTCTGTGCTGACAGCTCAGAGCCTGGAGCCTGCTTCGAATTCTGTGTCTTCCTCTTTCTCTGTCCTTCCCTGCTCACACTGTTTCTCAAAAAAGGAATAGATGTCAATAAATAAATAAATAAATAAAATATCAAGCTTCTAGTTCACTGGTGATTAGAATAAGTTTATACTTATCATTTGGCAAAATATTTAATCTCAACTGGCTTTACCCAATGATATTACACAATATTGCAGATGACTTGAAATCTGTAGTACAGATCACTGCTGAAAGTTGTAATTGTTTGAAAACTTTATTGATGATGTGACTTTTGGCTTTTACCTGTAAAAGAGTTACAGTCTCCCTTAGAAGAAACACATGGTTTATAAATGTAATGCTAAACCATGACCAGCGATGCAAACAGTTAAACTTTTCACCTCGGGCATGTAGTATAGCTTCGGTTTAGAATAAAGCAAATTATTGGCCATGTAATACAAACTCTGAAGTGTGAAACATGACTCGGGATGGGGGTAATAGAACCATGGATCTTAACAAGGGTCTCCTCAAGGATGCTTTAGGCTATTCTGTAGTGTTTGTAAGGGAAAAGAGGAAACTGACTTCTGTACGTAACCGTACTGTGTTCAGGACCAAGGCAGGGTTATGGCCTCAAGATACATTAGGACAGAATAAAAACATTTGGCATCAAAGCCTCATCTGCTACTCTGTCTTGATCCTGTGAAATTTTTGTGTGAAAGTTCAGGTCTTTTGAGTTCTTTTTTGGTCTCAATTTGTGACTTTGTGAAATTAGCCAGGGCATAAAGATCTTTGACTTTTAGACTGGATCAGCATTGACAGTAACACCTGCTTCATTAAAATTTGTACAAATTTAGGTGACAAGATTGGCCTGAGTTTTTGTCTCAACTGCTAAGGAGATCTGTTAGTGACATTATGACCAGTCCAGCTACATTTATCTATATTGCCCTTTATGACCACAAACAGAAGTCAGGTTCATCCCAGGGATCCCTGTGTATCTCCCAGCAATGAAGCCTGGCGATAAGCCTGAGATGTTGCTATGTATTGTGCAATCTGAACACACACGCATGTGAATGGACTCATACTTACTAGAACCAGACTGAAGCAATGTGCCAGGAATTATTTACCAGGTTTTAAAAATCCCAATAAAGCACAGTAAATAATAGATCAAAGGCATTCAAAAATCTGGTAGCTGTTGATAAATTGGACCAAGTTGCTTAGGGACTTCTTAGCTAAAATGTTTATGTATTACAAAAAAGGTTATTTAGTGATGTCCTCATCAAGGTATAAGGAAAATGACAAAAGCTGCAAAAATTAATACAGTCACCTTGAATGAAATCTCTGGCAGAGCAAACCCATTCATCTCTAATGAGGTATGATGGAATAGCAGATTAATAGCAGATAATCCTGGGGGTCTATTTAATAGTAAGAAAAAAAAAGCAGTAAGAATTGTCTTCTGTTAGCTTACATTTAAATGGAATTATAATGAAAGACCCAATGAGGAAGTTGAGCCTGTGCTTCCTTTTAGAACTTATCCAACAACACCATGAAAAGCCATCTTCCTGTTTGTAGGATGATGCTATTTGATAAGTACAAAAGGGCAAGAACAAGCTTGACTTTCTCACCATTCATATTCCCACCCTTGTCAGTTCCCCTGTTGTTTTTGAATGCGAGAAAGCTGGTGTCCTTTGAGAGCAGGGAACAAGACAAAAGCTAACTGGCTCCTGTGGGTTCTAATTCATGAAATAAACTCCAAATGATACCCCAAATAAGTGAATGCTGCCTTGGTAAAGCAAGGTTGAATTTCTATTGAATTGCTTCCCTAGGCAGTTCAGTGGAGTGGAGCAAAGTAGTATGAACATATTCTATGTGAGTATTTGGTAATTATAAGGAGTGAAGGAGAACAAATCTAATATGTGCTGAGAACCTTGGCACTTTTTTTCTCCATCCTATGATGTAGCTAATAATACTCTCATTTTTATTAATGTGGAAATTAAAACATAGAGAGTCAAAGTCATTTGCCAAAGGTTATCTTGTGACCAATGACAAAGCTGCGATTTGACCTTGCATCTGTCTGTCTCCAAATATTTACATTATTCTAGACTAAGACCACCCACTAGAATCTCCTTTGGAGATTAAAAAAAATTACACATCTATATCCTTTATGGGTTTGAAAAGAGAGGGAGGAAACAATTGATAAAATTTAAATGTGGACTATGGATTAGATAACAGTGATCTATCAATATTAAATTTTCTAATTTTGGTAATTGTACTGTGGCTGTATAAAATAATGCCCTTGGTTTTAGGAAATACACACTTATATATATGCCTCTCTAGATAGATAGATAGATAGATAGATAGATAGATAGATAGATATTCTATACCTATATCTATGTGGAGATACATGAATAAATCAATAGGTAGAGATAATGATAAAGCAAATGGTGCAAAATATAAACAATTGGTGGTTATGGGTGGGAAACACTGTATTTTGCAAAAATACAATAGTACCTTTTATCCCATAGTTCTTTCACTAATATGAATGGTTTATTTTCCCCCTTTGAATTTGGGTGGGCATGTTTGTAGAAGAAGTGATGCGAGTGGTACCTGGGTGACTCAGCTGGTTGGGCATCCGACTTGGGCTCAGGTCATGATCTCACAGTTCATGGGTTTGAGCCCTGCATCGCACTCTGCACTGACAGCTCAGAGCCTGGAGCCTGCTTCACATTCTGTGGCTCCCTCTCTCTCTGTCCCTCCTCCGCTCATGATCTGTGTCTCTTTTTCTCAGAAATAAACATATATAAAAAAATGAAGTGATGCTATATGACTTTCCAGGCTAGATAATAAAAGGCAATATCGCTGCTGCCTGCTTCTCTTGCACGCCCACTCCTGGAATCCAGCTGCCATGCTCAGGAGAAGCTCATGCAGCCCAGATGGAAGCCTATGTGGAGAGGCCCACCTGGAAAGGAACTGAGTCTAGATCATATTCAAGAGATGTTTCAAATTTTGAAATTTATATGGCTTCGTGGCAATATCCAAGTGGTTGGACTTCTTGAGTATACCACGATTGTCCTAAACAAGTCATAAGGAGAAGCAAAGTTTGTATCATTTTGCATCAACACAGGACTTTCACACAGTGACTGAGATAGAGAAATGAAGTCCTTTGCCCAAGAAACATGTCAAGACCTCAGACAAGCAGACTGAAGCAGGCATCTAGGGTTGACCTGGAACTAGAGGAAAAACCTGAAGCAGGTGTAGGAGCCCTTTCATATTGACCAGGAAAACACATGAGAGTTGGGCCAGGTGGCCATGGCCTTAGTGGGTATGTTCACGCCAAGCACTATGCATTTCACACTCCACTCATCAGTAGAGAATGGGATCTTAATATACTGTCAGATTTGTTTATCTTTGGTGTAGGGGCCTCTACCATTTCGTCTCTTTATGAATGGCATCGACCCAGTACTTCAAGCCAAAATTGGAGAGAAAAACCTAGATTTCTCTTCTATCCTTAACTTCTAGATCAAATTTCCAAGTCGTTTGGTCTCACCTCAAAACACTTATTGTTTACCTCTGCTAATCTTCATTCCCACCCCCTGATGCTCTAGTTCAGGCCCTCATGGTCTATCACAAGTACTGCAGTAGTTCCTAATTGGTCTCCTGACCGCAAGTATTGATACCTTCTAATTCACCCATCTCTCTTTCCTGCCTGTGACATGTGATACATATAAACCATTACATATTACTCTTGGTCAAAGCTTTTTACTGTTTTCCATCATGTGCAGATTCAATTTCAAGTCTTTTTTAGGAATAATGGTGCCCTTCCCAATGTGGCTCTTGCCTACCTTTCTAATTTCATCTCTCACCACTCTTTCTTTTGAATGTAATGCTTTATGCCTACAAACCTACCTATATTCCTGCATATACTATGCTCTCTCATACTCTTGTGCCCTTGGGCAAACTCTTCTCTGCCAAGAATATCCCTTCTGTATTTGCATCCTGCTTATCTGGCAATTTCTTACTAATGGTTCAAGTCTCAATCCAAATGCCATCTTCTGGGTGCAGTTATTAGCATTATCTCCATTATAGCAATGATCAAATTCAGTCAACATCCAACACACATTTATTGAGCAGATACTGAATGCCTGTCCATTTTTAGCCATTGGGGATAGAGAATGAAATAAAAATATAAAAAGTTTCTGCCCTTGAGGAAATAGGTTATATGACAATGATTAATTTATACTCTGTCTCCTCACTAGTTAATATACAACTTGAGAGCAGGCATTCATTTTAATTATCCATGTATCTTCTGCACCAAGCATAGCATCTGCCCCATAGCAGGAGTTGAAAACCATTTTATGATTATTTAATGAATAACCTCATACTAGTTTCCAAAAGACAAGTTGAATTCAAGAAGAAAAGTAGTAGATGTCAGAGGACAGACTCCTTTTCAAAGTCCTTGTTTCAAATTTTCCTTTTAATATGAAAGGAATGAAATAGTCTAGTGATCTTGTGACCCAAATCTATCTCTATATGATGTTTTATTCTTTCTTTCTTTGCATCTATATTGCTTTATCTCCTTTCCTGAGCAGCCCAGGTATCATGCTGTTGCTATTTCTAGGAAGAGTAAATTCTTTATTTTTAAAAGTTTATTTATTTTGAGAGAGAGAGAGAGAGAGAGAGAGAGAAAACGTGACTGGGGGAGGGGCAGAGAAAGAGGGAGAGAGAGAATCCCAAGCAGGCTCCATGCTGTCAGTGCAGAGCCGGAATCAGGGCTCAGTCTCACAAACCATGAGATCATGACCTGAGCCGAAACCTAGAGTCCAATGCTCAACTGACTGAGCCACCCAGGCACCCTTAGGAAGGGTAACTCCTAAGCAGAGACGATACCAGGAAAGTCATGAAGGAACGAAGATTCTGTCTCCCCTCTCCTCAAACTTTCCTTTATCACAGGCAGATGCCCCTTTAGGGACTCAGTATATCCACTTCCTCTATAGCTAAACTTCTTTTCAGGGAAGGCTCTGATGTTGTGATATCAGGTAATTATTTACCATTCAGGGAGACTATGTGAATATAGGAAAGTATATCACCTCTTCCACTGAATTTTTCTTGATTCTAGTGGATAAATATGAAGTTGTGATTCTAAGAGAGTTTCAAATAATAAGATATGTTTTGATGATAAGAATTCTCCCTGCCCCCCTGAAGCCACAAAAGATAAATTATTATGTACATATTCTTATGACCTTCCTGTTACTTGTTTTTGGGTGGTCACCCTTGGCAAATTCAAAAAGAGCTGGTAGTACTTATAGAGTAAGGGAGTGAAAAAGCACACCATTCCAACCCTGAAACACACACACACACACACACACACACACACACACACACACGTAAATTGTAGGTCTGGCTGGAGTCAGCAGGTAGACCCTGGAGGAGGGAGGCCGGGCAGTGGCCCTGGAAATGGTTATGATAATGCTCTCTTTCTAGGGAGGCATACACAGGTTTGATTCATTGGAACAATTTTTAAATATCTTTAGAGCAGAAAGATTCTCTCCTTGAATAGAACTACTGTGGGTTTATTGTCTCAGTTTTAGTCTGTAATGGTTCTATCCAGGGCAGAATTACTTGAAAGAAACGGCCGTAAAAACCTTTTAGTTCTTCCCTTTGCTAATGCAGTTTGAGACCGTTCAATCCATCAAACTGCAGCTTACAACAGAAACCATTACAGAACTCCTACTATATAAAACAATAGCTATTGAAATTTGACATATGGAGCTCCTGATGCTGTTTTCTTTCTGTATTGAGAATATTTTTTATTCTTTGGGAGCTCTATGCTTTATTAGAAACAAGTACACTGATTTCAAATATTAAAAAACATATTTGGCTCAGTGGATACAATCATGCTGAGAAAAGTTGGGATAATGCCTGGAACTGATTCACCTGGTGCAACAATCTTATAGTTACTACATGGAGAGGATTATCTCAGTAGTCTATAACTTAAAAGGCATTGTAATAAATATTTAAAAAATTTTTTGATGTTTATTTATATTTTGAGGGGGGGGAGGGGCAGAGAGATGGAGACAAAATCAGAAGCAGGTTCCAGGCTCTAAACTGTCAGCAGAGAGCCCGATGTAGGGCTTGAACTCATGAGCCGTGAGATGATGACCTGAGCCGAAGTTGGACACTTAACTGACTGAGCCACCCAGGCGCCCCTGTAATAAACATTTAATATTCAGTAATTCATTCAACCAGCATATATTGTCTGTTAGCATCTACATATTCAATGGTAAACAAAGTAATGTCTTCCCTCCCCTCAGAGTTTGCAAAGAGAAGGCAGAATAAAACAAAAAAAAGATGACAAACACAAACAGATAAACACAAGTTGTAATAATTGCTAGGAAGTAGACATAAGCCAAAAGATTACAGTTGATTCTAATTTATATTGGAGTCATAAAAATACAATCAAAATATTTTACTTAAAATCCCCAAACGACTTCCTGTCACATTTAAAATCAAGTTCAAGGGGCTGACTGACACATGTAAGGCCCTGCATGGTTTTGTTGTAGCCCGCCTACCTAATTTCCATTTGTAACCACCTTCTCCCTTGTTCACATAATTTACTCACATTGGTCTTCTTTCTATTGCTCGCTATTCTGAGCTTGATTCTGCTTCAGGGCCTATGCTCCTGTGCTTCTCTTTCCTTGGAATTCTTTCCCTTGGATTTTCTCATGGCTGGCCTTTTCCTGATAGGCTTTAGCACAATAGCACCTCTTCAGAAAGTCTTTCCCTGATTATCCAATTCAGATAGCCCCTTACTTCCACCTACGTTTCACCATCACATTAGCTTAGACTATTGATCTTAAAGTTATTTGACATTCTTCTGTGTGTGTGTGTGTGTGTGTGTGTGTGTTCATTTGTTTACTTGTATATTTTTCTGTCTCGCTGGATGGTAAGCTTGGTGAGAGCAGTGAGACCAGTAAGACCACAACACTAATCCCAGAACTTAGAATTTGGCAGGTGGAAGTTTTTATTACTCTATCTAAAACCACCTCTGAGTCATCCATGTTAAATGAAGCCAAATCCAGTCCAGTGTTTTCTAGATGTTTGCTGTCCAGCTTAAATCAATAATAAGGTAGGAGATTCAGCTTCTCATTGGTATCTATTTAGAAAATCTTGGCCAATCACATACACACATTTCAAGGAGGTGAAATTTATTATAGAGTCACAGGACAGTTAAATCCACTTGCAAGTAAAAAATCTCCAAAACAATCAGCAGATTTATAGCTTGGTTGAGACATATTTTCAAATTGCATTTTTCAAAGAGTACATATATTCACTCTAAAATACCTGCAAATGGCCCACTTTCAAGTTCTAGTGTGTTTTACCCAGAAGAAAGAAAGCAGTTACTTCAAAGTTCAATCTTAAGATACAGAAAAATATTTTATAGAAAGAAACTGTGGGAGAAGCCAAGATGGCAGAACAGCATGGAAGTCTTTTTGTGTCTCACGTCCATGAAATATAGCCAGATCAACAGTAAACCATCCTGCAGACCTAGAAAACTGATTTGAGGATTAACAAAACAATCTGCACAACCTGAACTACAGAACTCACTGGTACATGATGTGAAGAGGTGAACTGGGGGAGAGAGAAGCTGAGGAAGGCAGGGAGCTGTTTTTTATGTGGAGAGAGGACAGAAATGGGGGGGCGAATATGGGAAAAGCACCCTCCCCCCCAAAAGCAGCTGGAGAGGAAGTGGAAAAGTGGAAATAGCCACAGGGACTGAACTAAAAAGGTAGAAAGGAGAAAGGAGAGAGTTTAAATTCCATTGAGACTCTATAAACAGGGGGAGCACAGAGTCTGAAACTCCACAGCTCGATACCTGCTGGTGCTCTGGTGAGAAGGTTGAATCCTCAGGAGCAGAGTGAAGTCCGGAGGTCTTTGGGCCACATGGGGAGAGTCAGTTCCCCTGCTGGGAGGACACCTGGTAGAGTCTGTAGGACTCCCCCACAGGCAAAGGCCCCAGTGGACCTAGGAGAACAACCACATTCGCTGTTGCTGGAACAAGGTCATTGGGGATGAAGCCTGGTGCCAGATGTGTATTGTGATTTTCCATAATCCCTGAAATGGTGCTGCTACACGATTGCGTGTATTTTTTCTGGGGCGGGCTGGCACCCAGCTGCAGTCTCTGGGCATCAGCAGCAGCACTGTCCCGTGAACGTTCCTGGGTGCAGCCAGCACCTGGCAATTGGTCGGTGACTCTCCTCCTGCAGAGGGGCAGAATGGGTGAAAGCCACAGTCCCTCAAGAGTAAGGGGTTGGGAAAAACAGCCCTGAGATAAAACTCAGGAAGGAGGTGCTGCCTGGGGCTTGGTCAAAGACAGTGTAAAAGCGGGGAGTGGACAGAAGCTGAAGACAAAGGACAGGTGCAAGGTTGCTGATCAGGGAGAACCGAGTTCCAATACTAGAGACTGGGTAGCTGGGTGACTGCCATTTTCACCCCTCCCACACATGCGCATAATACACCTACAAGCGTCACAGAAATCCTCCCCAGTAAGCTAAGCAGCGCCATCTAGTGGAAAATGGAGCCATTACACTAAGCCCCGCCCAACTGGGCCAACCTCTCTCTGTAGGAACACAAATCTCACCGCCTGCTTAGTTTATGGATGATAAAGCACTTCATAGTTTGACTTCTAGGGAAAGCAATGTCAATTGTATTTCAGTCTGTTCACTGGTACATCTATGCAATTTTATTTTTTTTTCTCTTTTTTGTTTCTTTTCTTTTTCTTGAATACAGAAAGAGAACAATTTATTTTTATTTTCAATTTTTATTAAAAATATTTTTCTTTAGGGGCGCCTGGGTGGCTCAGTCGGTTACGCGGCCGACTTCGGCTCAGGTCATGATCTTGCGGTCCGTGGGTTCGAGCCCCGCGTCGGGCTCTGTGCTGACAGCTCAGAGCCTGGAGCCTGTTTCAGATTCTGTGTCTCCCTCTCTCTGACCCTCCCCTGTTCATGCTCTGTCTCTCCCTGTCTCAAAAATAAATAAAACGTTAAAAAAAAAATTAAAAATGGAAACTTGTTTCTTAAAAAAAATTTTTTCTTTAAAATATTTTACTACATTTTTTACTTTTGTATAATTTTTTCAAATTCTATTTTTATTCCATCATTTCATTTTATTATTTTTCAGTGTATTCATTTTTTTCAAATTTTCAAATGATTTTCTTTTTTCTTTCTTACCCCTTTTTCCTCTAATCTATCAAACCCCTTTCAACACCCAGACCAAAATACACCTAGGATCTAGCATCATTTATTTGATTTGTGTGTGTGTGTGTTGTTTTTAAGTTGTTAATTTTAATTTTTTTAATTTTAATTTTTTTAATTTTAATTTTTTTAATTTTTTTTTTTTACTTCATTAATTCCTTTTTTCCCTTTAAAATGATGAAACGAAGGAATTCACCCCAAAAGAAAGAGCACGAAGAAACGACAGCCAGGGACTTAACCAACACAGATACAAGCAAGATGTCTGAACCAGAATTTAGAATCATGGTAATAAGAATACTAGCTGGAGTTGAAAATAGATTAGAATCCCTTTCTGTGTATAAAAGAAGTAAAAGCTAGTCACGATGAAAAAAGTGCTATAACTGAGCTGCAATGTCAAATGGATGCCACGGCAGCAAAGATGGATGAGGCAGAGCAGAGAATCAACAAGATAGAGGACAAACTTATGGAGACTAATAAGGCAGAAAACAAGAGGCAGACTAAGGCAAAAGAGCATGATTTAAGAATTAGAGAATTCAGTGACTCATTAAGAACAAACAATATCAGATTCATAGGGGTCCCAGAAGAGGAAGAGAGAGAAAAAGGGATAAAAGGGTAATGTGAGCAAATCATAGCAGAAAACTTTTCTAACCTGGGGTAAGACATAACATCAAAATCCAGGAAGCACAGAGGACTCCCTTTAGATTCAACAAAAACAGATCATCAACAAGTCAAATTCACAAAATATTCAGGCAAGGAGAGAATCATGAAAGCCACAAGGGAAAAAAAGTCCTTAACCTACAAGGGAAGACAGATCAGGTTTACAACAGACCTATCCACAGAAACTTGGCAGGCCAGAAAGGAGAGGCAGGATATATTCAATGTGCTGAATCAGAAAAAATATGCAGCCAAGAATTCTTTATCCAGCAAGGCTGTCATTCAAAATAGAAGGGGAGATAAAAAGTTTCCGAGACAAACAAAAATTAAAGGAGTTTGTGACCACTAAACCAGCCCTGCAAGAAATTTTAAGGGGGGGCTCTCTGAAAGAAGAAAAGATGAAAATAAATAAATAAAGACCCAAGCAACAACGACTAGAAAGGACCAGAGAATACCACCAGAAACTCCAACTCTACGAGCAACATAATGACTATAAATTCCAAAAAATTCCATTAGAGTACTCACTCTAAACGACAATGGACTAAATGCTCCAATCAAAAGACATAGGTTAACATAATGGGTAAGAAAACAAGATCCATCTATGCTGTTTACAAGACACCCACTTTAGACCTAAAGACATCTTTAGATTGAAAATAAGAGGATGGAGAGCCATCTATCATGCTAATGGTCAACAAAAGAAAACCAGAGTAGCCATACTTATATCAGACAATATAGACTTTAAAATAAAGACTAACAAGAGATGAAGAAGTGCATTATATCATAATTAAGGGGTCTATCCACCAAGAAGACCTAACAATTATAAACATTTATGATCCAAATGTGTAAGCACCCAAATACATAAATCAATTAATCACAAAAATAAAGAAACTCATTGATAATAATACCATAATAGTAAGGGACTTCAACACCTCACTCACAGCAATGGGCAGATCATGTAATCAGAAAATCAACAAGGAAACAATGGCTTTGAATGACACACTGGACCAGATGGACTTAACAGATATATTCAGAACATTTTATCCTAAAGCAGCGGAATGTACATTCTTCTCCAGTGCATATGGAATGTTCTCCAGAATAGACCACATACTGGAACACAAATCAGTCCTCAAGAAGTACAAAAAGGTTGATATCATACCATGCATATTTTCAGACCACAATGCTATGAAACTCAAATCAACCACAAGAAAAAGTTTGGAAAGGTAACAAACACTTGAAGACTAAAGAGCATCCTACTAAAGAATGAATGGGCTAACCAAGAAGTTAAGAGGAAATTAAAAAGTACATGGAAGCCAATGAAAATGAGGACACCACAGCCCAAAACCTCTGGGATACAGTAAAGGCGGTCATAACAGGAAAGTATATAGCAATCCAGGTCTTCCTAAAGAAGGAACAAATGTCTCAGATACACGACATAACCTTACACCTTAAAGCTCTGGAAAAAGAACAGTCATAAAACCCCAAACCAGCAGAAGACAGGAAATAATAAAGATTAGAGCAGAAATTAATGCTATCAAAACCAAAAAAACAAAACAAAACAGTAGAACAGATCAATGAAACCAGAAGCTGGTTCTTTGAAAGAATTAACAAAATTGATAACCCACTAGCCAGTGATCAAGAAGAAAAAGGAAAGGACCCAAATAAATAAAATGAAGAATGAAAGAGGAGCGATTACAATCAACACAGCAGAAATAAAAGCAATAATAAGAGAGTATTATGAGCAATTATACGGCAATAAAATGGGCAATCTGGAAGAAATGGACAAATTCCTAGAAACATATACACTACCAAAACTGAAACAGGAAGAAATAGAAAATTTGAACAGACCCATAACCAGTAAGGAAATTGAATTAGTAATCAAAAATCTGCCAAAAAACCAGAGTCCAGCGCCAGATGGCTTTCCAGGGAATTCTACCAAACATTTAAGGAAGAGTTAACACCTATTCTCTTGAAGCTGTTGCAAAAAATAGAAACAGAAGGAAAACTTCCAAACTCTTTCTATGAAGCCAGCATTACCTTGATTCCAAAACCAAACAAAGACCCCACTAAAAAGGAGAACTATAGACTAATTTCCCTGATAAACATGGATGCAAAAATCCTCAAAAAGATATTAGCCAGCCAGATAGAACAATACATTAAAAAAATTATTCACCACGACCAGGTGGGATTTATACCTGGGATGCAGGGCTGGTTCAATATCCGCAAAACAATCAATGTGATTCATCACATCAGTAAAAGAAAGGACAAGAACCATAAGATCCTCTCGATAGATGCAGAGAAAGCGTTTGACAAAATATGGCAACCTTTCTTGATAAAAAGCCTCAGGAAAGTAGGGATAGAAGGATCATACCTCGAGATCATAAAAGCCATATGTGAAAGACCCAACACTAATATCATCCTCAATGGGGAAAAACTGAGAGCTTTCCCCCTAAGGTCAGGAACAACACAGGGATGCCCACTCTCACCACTGTTATTTAATATAGTATTGGAAGTCTTAGCCTCTGCAATCAGACAACACAAAGAAATAAAAGGCATCCAAATTGGCCAGGAGGAGGTCAAACTTTCACTCTTCGCAGATGACATGATACTCTATATGGAAAACCCAAAAGATTCCACCAAAAATCTGCTAGAACTGATTCATGGATTCAACAAAGTCGCAGGATATAAAGTCAAGGTACAGAAATTGGTTGCATTCCTATACACCAACAATGAAGCAACAGAAAGAGAAATCAAAGAATCGATCCCATTTACAGTTGCACAAAAAACCATAAAATACCTAGGAATCAATCTAACCAAAGAGGTGAAAAATCTATACACTGAAAACTATAGAACGCTTATGAAAGAAATTGAAGAAGACACAAAAAAATGGAAAAAGATTCCATGCTCCTGGATAGGAAGAACAAATATTGTTAAAACGTCAATACTACCCAAAGCAATCTACATATTCAATGCAATCCCTATCAAAGTAAACCAGCATTCTTCACAGAGCTAGAACAAACAATCCTACAATTTGTATGGAACCAGCAAAGACCCCGAATAGCCAAAGCAATCTTAAAAAAGAAAACCAAAGCAGGAGGCATCACAATCCCGGACTTCAAGCTATACTACAAAGCTGTAATCATCTGGACAGTATGGTACTGGCACAAAAACAGACACTCAGATCAATGGAACAGAATAGAGAACCCCAGAAATGGACCCACAAACATATGGCCAACTAATCTTTGACAAAGCAGGAAAGAATATCCAATGGAATAAAGACAGTCTCTTCAGCATGTGATGCTGGGAAAACTGGACGGCGACATGCAGAAGAATGAACCTGGGCCACTTTCTTACACCACACACAAAAATAAACTCAAAATGGATGAAAGACCTCAATGTAAGACAGGAAGCCATCAAAATCCTCGAGGAGAAAGCAGGCAACAACTTCTTTGACCTTGGCTGCAGCAATTCTTTATTCAACACGTCTCTGGAGGCAAGGGAAACAAAAGCAAAAATGAACTATTGGGGCCTCATCAGAATAAAAGCTTCTATACAGCAAAAGAAACAATCAACAAAACTAAAAGGCAATCGTTGGAATGGGAGAAGATATTTGCAACTGACATAACAGATAGTGTTAGTATCCAAAATCTATAAAGAACTTCTCAAACTCAACACCCAAAAACCAAATAATCCAGTGAAGAAATGGGCATAAGACATGAATAGACACTTCTCCAAAGAAGACATCTAGATGACCAACTGACACATGAAAAATGCTCAACATCACTCATCATCAGGGAAATACAAATCAAAACCACACTGAGATACCAACTCACACCTGTCAGAATGGCTAACGTTAATGACTCAGGCATCAACAGATGTTGGTGAGGATGCAGAGAAAGAGGATCTCTTTTGCACTGCTGGTGGGAATGCAAACTGGTGCAGCCACTCTGGAAAACAGTATGGAGGTTCCTCAAAAAATTGAAAAAGAACTAGCCTATGACCCAGCAATTTCACTATGAGGTATTCATCCAAGGGACACAAGGTATGCTTTTCGAAGGGACACATGCACCCCCATGTTTATAGCAGCACTATCAACAATAGCCAAAGTATGGAAAGAGCCCAAATGTCCATTGCCATTCACAACTATGTGGGTATTATATGACAAATATCATATGACTTCACTCATATGAAGACTTTAATATACAAAACAGATGAACAGAAGGGAAGGGAAGCAAAAAATAATATAAAAACAGCAAGCGGGACAAAACATAAAAGACTCTTAGATACAGAGACAAATGGAGGATTACTGGAGGGGTTGTGGGAGGGGGAATGGGTTAAATGGGTAAGGGGCATTAAGGAATCTACCCGTGAAATCATTGTTGCACTATATGCTAACTAACCTGAATGTAAATTAAAAAAATAAAAAATAAAATTAATAGTGAAATTAAAAAAAATAAAACAGTTTTTAAAAATCAAAATAATATATTATGGCATGGTAGAAAAATCTATAAATTCACATTTACTATTCATAAATAAAATTTTCTTGGAACACAGCCATGCTTATTCATTTACCTGTTGTGTATAGCTACTTTCGTACTACAACAGCAAAATTGATTAGTTGTGATTCAAGTTTTCCAGTCAAAAAGCTTTTAATTTTTATGTAATCAAATTTATCAATAATTTTATAATTTTGAGTCATGGTGAAAAAGGTTTTTCTCTGGTAAGAAAGGAATTTAACCCCTGGAAGCGGGGGGCGGCAAACTGTGGTGTTCCACTCTCAATCAGGACAATTTCATATGAAAGAACTCCTTAATTCTTTATGTAATGGCTGATATTGACAACAACAATAACAACAACAGCGACAACAAATGTTTTATTTTCACTGCAAAGGCATTTGTGTTAATGGTGGCTTCCTTAATTTAGTATTATATAAAGGTAGCTAAACTATACTTGCTAACATTTTTCTGGAATGTCAGCGCATCTGTAGTGAATCTATAATTGATTGAAGTCAAAACAAAGAAACTGATTTAAAAAACTGTTTAAAGTTTGAGTACAGCTGACACACAATATTACATTAGTTTTCAGGTGTACAAATATAGTGATTCAACTTCTCCATATGTTATACCTTGCTCACCACAAGTGTACCTACCATCTATCACCATACAACACTATTACAATACCATTAGCTAAATTCCCTGTGCTGTGTTTTTTATTTCCATGACTTATTCATTCCATAACTGGAAGTCTATATCTCACTCTCCCCTACACCCCTTTTGCCCATCCCCCTATGCCCTTCCCCTCTGGCAACCATCAGTTTGTTCTCTGTATTTATAGGTCTGATTCTGCTCTTTGTTTGCTCGAAGAAAGTAATTTTGGAAGCATAATCTCCAGTTTCCTTGTGTACCCTTACTGTTTTATTTGATCCTAGCATTTTTAGAAGACCAAAGGAGAGCTAGTGAGTTACCTTCTACCAAGAATGAAAACAACAGCATTAAAACCAAATCAGAATAGAAAATGAAGGAGAAAAAAATACTTTAGAATTCAAAGGGTTTTTTTTTGTTTTTTGTTTTTTTTTTTTTTTTGCTGTACACATAGATGATTAGCTGGTAGAAGGGACTCTTGGGTCCATGGGAATCTTAACTTATTGACTCTTCCCTCTTAAAAAAATTTTTTTTTACATTTATTTATTTTTGAGAAACAAGTGAGACAAAGCGTGAGTGGGGGAGGGGCAGAGAGAGAAGGAGACACAGAATTTGAAGCAGGCTCCAGGCTCTGAGCAAGCAGTCAGCACAGAGCCTGATGCAGGGCTCAAACCCACGAGCTGTGAGATCATGACCTGAGCCAAAGTCTGATGCTCAACCAACTGAGCCACCCAGGCACCCCTGACTCTTCCGTCTTTTTAAAGGGGAAACAATAATGCCCACTTGATGTCATGTGGCGGGAGAGCTCCCATTGATCCTTCTCGTTAGTTTTGGATACCACAGAGAAGTCTATGCTCAGCAGATATGGCTGTATGTCTCAGCTTCAGACAACTTTTAAGTTGTCCACTGCCAGAGGAGCATCTCAATGCAGTTTTATGAGGCAAGCCAGCGGCCCCTGCAATTAGCACCCTGAGTCATTATGCACTATGGGTGCCTGCTTTGTCTTGATCAGCTGTCATTCTGGGGCAGGGTTGACCAGGTTCTGTGAAGATGAAGCAGCTTTATGGTGTCTTTTGTCTTGACTGGTGACGGCGGAAGAGGCACAAGTGAAATGATGAAGTGTGACAGGGTGCCGAAAGGATTCTTCCTGTGAGAAATATATTTTCAATTTATTAGAAAATTCCAGCAACTGGGCTTATTCTTATTAACTTTTTGTTTATCAAAGACCTTGGTTATATAATAAAAAGAAATTAGTTTCTTTACCATAAGATAGTATATAACATCTGCATTTAAACTGCAAGTGTGTTTGGCATAAACAGACTTTTTATTTCTACCCCTCAAATAAGATTTCAAATAAGATTTTACCAGTAACAGCTGAGGGTGTGGTAAGGGAAAATAAGCTAATAAGGTATCCTTTTATTTCCCCAGGTACTATCCATCTCCTACCTACAAATCAACAAATTATTATCAACTAAAGAATGTTATTGCTTGCTAGTTAAATAAGTTAGCATATTGCTTGTTAATTCTGCTTCACCAAGTTGCCAGAGGGATGCCAACGCTGCCCTTTTATTTTCTTCCTAGGTATTGGGAGATAAACAAGTCATTGGCAGGATAATTTAGATTGCTATGACATCCTAAGCAGTTATGGGAAATTCTTCTCAAGTTTCGATATATAAAAATTACAAATAAAATATAAAAACAGCAAAAACTAAAAACCCTTAAATATATGCTTGAGCTCCAAAGAAAGGGAACTTCTCAGGTAAATGAATGAAGAGGGAATTGAAACTCAGGTCGGTGGGTTAGCTGTCACATGAGGGCCTGACAAAGGAATCGGGACTAGAAGTGGGATCTGTGGAGCTGAACTCCCCGCTTGACTCAGGCAAGAGAAAAAAATGCACACAAAGTTGGTCCTAAACATACATGTAAGACCCACAGGGTTCAAAATTCAAAATTGCCTAGTAGGATTCTTCCATAACCCAGGGAACATTGGCTAATAAATTTCTCCTCCCATCTAGCTAAAAATGATAAGCAACGAGCAGAAATAAATGTCATGAAGAGTCAGAGAAGGCAGTAAATGGGAGAGTTTGCTTGCACAAATACTGTAGACATAAAATATCTGAGAGACCGTAGGGGCAATAGGTGGGCAATATATAAAATAGGTATCTTTGGAAACAGGCCAGAAAAGAATATTGAGGAATAGTAAAATTTACAGAAACTGAGGTTTGAAATGTACAGCTAACTAAGTGAACAGTGCAATCATTGAATGGAAATAGTTAATGGAAAGACTGATTAAAAAATGGAGAAAAATTAAGCATAGAGAGATAAAGAGATGAAAAAATGTGAAAGCGATGCTAAGATCTGTAGAGGATAAAATAAAAAGATCCATCAATGTTAGCTGATAAAATTCCAGGAAAAAAAAAAAAAGAATAAGAGAACAGGGCAGAAGGTGGTATTAAAAGAGATAATGGCTCAGAGTTTCTTAGAATTGAAGACAGTTCTCAGGTTGAAGAAGTACACCAAGATCCAACAGGAAAGGGAAAAATAAATTACACTCAGAAAAACCACAGCAAACTGCAGAATATCAAGAAAAGAAAAACTTCGTTTATCAGGGAGAAAAGCCAGCCAACTTATAAAGGAACAATGATTAAATTGGCAACTGATTTCTCAGCAGCTGCAATTAGAGCTACAAAACAGTGAAATGATAGTTTGTGTTCTGACGTAAAATCATTGTCAACCTAGACTTTATACAGCGAAACGATGACCTGAGAGTAAAGGCAAAATTAAGATATTTTAAGCCATGTAAAGAGGGAGAAGACATGTTTCCCAGGGACAGGCGCCAGCCTGTTGTTGGTACTGAAGCTCTTCTTTAAAAGTTTATTTATGTTGAGATTGATGCTGAGTCATAAGTATGGATGGTTATGGATTTGGTGGGCTGGTGGGCTAACCACCCATTACTCTCCCCTTTTAAGGTGTCTTCCAAGATGAGGAGGCTAAAGTGGCATTCTTTTTTTTTTTTAATTTATTTTTTTTATTTTTTAATATATGAAACTTACTGTCAAATTGGTTTCCATACAACACTCAGTGCTCATCCCAAAAGGTGCCCTCCTCAATACCCATCACCCACCCTGCCCTCCCTCCCACCCCCCATCAACCCTCAGTTTGTTCTCAGTTTTTAACAGTCTCTTATGCTTTGGCTCTCTTCCACTCTAACCTCTTTTTTTTTTTTTTTTCCTTCCCCTCCCCCATGGGTTTCTGTTACGTTTCTCAGGATCCACATAAGAGTGAAACCATATGGTATCTGTCTTTCTCTGTATGGCTTATTTCACTTAGCATCACACTCTCCAGTTCCATCCACGTTGCTACAAAAGGCCATATTTCATTTTTTCTCATTGCCACGTAGTATTCCATTGTGTATATAAACCACAATTTCTTTATCCATTCATCAGTTGATGGACATTTAGGCTCTTTCCATAATTTGGCTATTGTTGAGAGTGCTGCTATAAACATTGGGGTACAAGTGCCCCTATGCATCAGTACTCCTGTATCCCTTGGATAAATTCCTAGCAGTGCTATTGCTGGGTCATAGGGTAGGTCTATTTTTAATTTTCTGAGGAACCTCCACACTGCTTTCCAGAGCGGCTGCACCCATTTGCATTCCCACCAACCGTGCAAGAGGGTTCCCGTTTCTCCACATCCTCTCCAGCATCTATAGTCTCCTGATTTCTTCATTTTGGCCACTCTGACTGGCCTGAGGTGATATCTGAGTGTGGTTTTGATTTGTATTTCCCTGATAAGGAGCGACGTTGAACATCTTTTCATGTGCCTGTTGGCCATCCGGATGTCTTCTTTAGAGAAGTGTCTATTCATGTTTTCTGCCCATTTCTTCACTGGGTTATTTGTTTTTTGGGTGTGGAGTTTGATGAGCTCTTTATAGATTTTGGATACTAGCCCTTTGTCCGATATGTCATTTGCAAATATCTTTTCCCATTCCGTTGGTTGCCTTTTAGTTTTGTTGGTTGTTTCCTTTGCTATGCAGAAGCTTTTTATCTTCATAAGGTCCCAGTAATTCACTTTTGCTTTTAATTCCCTTGCCTTTGGGGATGTGCCGAGTAAGAGATTGCTACGGCTGAGGTCAGAGAGGTCTTTTCCTGCTTTCTCCTCTAAGGTTTTGATGGTTTCCTGTCTCACATTCAGGTCCTTTATCCATTTTGAGTTTATTTTTGTGAATGGTGTGAGAAAGTGGTCTAGTTTCAACCTTCTGCATGTTGCTGTCCAGTTCTCCCAGCACCATTTGTTAAAGAGACTGTCTTTTTTCCATTGGATGTTCTTTCCTGCTTTGTCAAAGATGAGTTGGCCATACGTTTGTGGGTCTAGTTCTGGGGTTTCTATTCTATTCCATTGGTCTATGTGTCTGTTTTTATGCCAATACCATGCTGTCTTGATGATGACAGCTTTGTAGTAGAGGCTAAAGTCTGGGATTGTGATGCCTCCTGCTTTGGTCTTCTTCTTCAAAATTACTTTGGCTATTCGGGGCCTTTTGTGGTTCCATATGAATTTTAGGATTGCTTGTTCTAGTTTCGAGAAGAATGCTGGTGCAATTTTAAAGTGGCATTCTTATACATAATTCTCTATGTTCCCCAGGCTCCTTGCAATTAGATTCCAGTAGTGATTTATGCTGAGTCCAGTGTACTTACACGGGATTTGCATTTGCTCTTGGTGCTGCTTCTGTTGGCAAGCAGAGTCTTGACACTTTCATCCCTGTGCCAGCAGAGGCCCCAGGGACCACAAGGTACCTTTCTGTCCACAGAGAGGAAGTGTGGAGAAGATCCGTTTCTTTTGGATGTCGTTGGAGAAGTTTGGCCAGGATCTTGAGACCTATAGGGATTTTGTGATTTGCAGGGATTTTTGTGTTTGTAGTGGCTGCTTATGTGTAGTCTTTTCCTCACTGAAGTGAAAGACTATGGTTGGGAAAGGACAGTTCTGAATGAAGCGATTGTGTGTGGAAGAGGTAGCAAGTCTTAGTAACCCCATTCTGAAGTGTGGCCATGGTGTATGCTGTGCCTTGCACCGTGTCCTCTTTACTCACTAACACACCCATGCCCTGGAAGCTGTGAGTGTTGGCTACTAGCACTCATAGCTGTCCTTCTCTAAAGAAATGCCCGAGATGATGGTATCCAGATTACCTGAAAATTTATGCATCATCCTCCAGGGGAAGTCCTCAGCCAATCCCTGAATGGCAACAGGGTACAAAAGGCCAGTCTTCTTATTGCAGGGGTGACCAGCTCTATGGTGATTTGTGCTCTGGAGCTTTCCCATGAGTTCAGGCTAAAATGAGCCTCCCCCTGAAGCTACATTTTCTCTTAGCTTTCCCACCCTGCCCTAGCCTACCTTTTGTCCTCTTCTGAGAATTCATTCAGTAAATCTTGAACAAGAATCCTTATTAGGGTCTGCTTCTAGGGAAACACATCTAAAGCAGTTGGTGCTAGGTGTGGGCCTTCGAAACAGACCTTGAGGATAGGATTTGCTTAGTCTCAAATGGGATGCAAAAAGGATCTTGTTATTGGTGGTGAGTGGAATGCTGATAGATTCTAGAATGCAGAGACTTTCCCCTGTGGTGAATTGGGATCAGATACAGAGGAAAGAGGGTACACTAGGTAGTGTAATTTCTTGAGCATTTAAAAGGGTTGGGGGGATTAGATACTGTAAGGACTGTGGAATTGGAGGTCTGCTGCTAACTGCAAATCATTTATTGCCAGGAAGAAATGGGAGGTTTAGATATGTTAATTAATAACTTCAAGTTCAGTGTGATGCTCAAAGAACCTTTTTTTTGACAATATTTCAAGAGACTTTCATCTTCTGCAACCAGAGGGCCACATAAACCATGATTTGGACATAGGACTGAATTGTCCAGCTGGAGAAGACTTTAGAGGGGGGTGAATTTTCAGCTCAGGTAAGTCTCCTATGTCAACAAGTCAGGGCTGTGCTATGGGAGCCGTGGGACCCCAGGAGTTGAGATGGGTATACCTGTACTTGAGAACTTTGAATCCATAGGTTCCCTTGAGCCCTTTGCAGGAGTGGCCCATTTCCTCATATGTGAGGATAAAGATCGCAAACACAGAGCTTGCTCTGAGCATTGGCCCTTATTTCTGGTCCTGACCTCCAAAACCACTAGAGTCAAATCCCAGCATAGCTTGGAGAGAGAAGTGTTGGGCCTGCCTGAGAGGCAAAGAATATGGACCACATGAACTGCAGAACTTGTTTAGCTTGTATTGGCAGGAACCAGGAGAATATGAAGCATGTCTTGGAGACCCCTGATAGACAAGCAAGAGTTTGTCAATATGGGGCATTCTTCTCTGGCACAGGTTTCAACCTTGACATGAGCAGTTATAATACCTTCTAGATTGGCACCAGAAGCCTGGAAAGCTATGACCTGCGCTAAAAGAAGCAAAAGGGCAGAGCTGCTGTGGCAGACTGGGAGTGGTGGTGGTGGACAGGTTCAGAGAATTAGGAATGCTAATATTTATCCTCAGGAAGACCTGGAGAATACTGTGCTCACTAAGTTAATAGGAAGTTCCCTGATGAAGGGGACACCAGCTTCACTGGGATCAGTGGTGCTTGTTTTCTCCAGGTTAGTGCTTATGGTAGTAGCGTTATAGACTAGGCTTCTTAGTTTCAATGGGAATAGTAGAATCTCAGAATAGCTGAGGTAAGGCATAGCATTAAATCATCAGACATGACACGGAGCACCTGAAATATATTTGGTCATTGCCTTGGTAACTACTAAGTACAGTATAAAAACGGAAAGTCACAAGTCAGACTTTCCTATCAATTAAGATACAAAAGTTTAAACATATTAGTGAAGTGAATCTAGCAATGTATGAGACATTGGTATGTGTCTATATAAATATATATTTATACTTAGAACCAAATTAAGTTTATCTCCCAAATAAAAGGTTAGTTTAACATTAGGAAATGAAATTACCACACTAAAAGAATAAAGGAGTAAGATCACATTATTGTTTTTGCTAAAGAAAAAAGAATTGGTAAAATACAAAAACTATTCATGATTAAAAAGCAAACAGAAAACCTCAAACAAATTATGTATAAAGTAACATTCCTTTATCTGATCAGGGTAGTTGCAAAAAAGAAAAATAATGGTGACATACAGAAATCATTCCTTTCAGTAGAAGGAACAAGACAACATGTACCTACCATCAGCACTTCATTCAGCATTGCATTGGAATTCCTACTGGATAAAATAAATAAAAAAGAATAATGACAAAAATAAGGACTGGAAAGAAAGAATGCAAATTGCCATTATTTACTTATGATATGACTGTGTAGTTAGAAAATCAGAAGAATTTATAGCTATATTTTAGAATGAATAAGAGAGTTAATAAATTTTCCTGGGTGTGAAATAAATGTACTAAGAGTGATTGCATTTCTGTATAGCAGCAACACACAGGTGATAAGATAAAAGGTTTGGCTCCACAGTAGGAAGAAAGTGCAGGCAATCACAGAGAGGTCTGAAAACTCTGTGTACGGCCCTCAGGGGCCTTTCTCAGTGTAATCCATTTCATCTTCAGATTATGGGTCACCAAAGTACATATGGGTCCCCTTAGTTCTTGGGGAGTCCAGGAATAAGATTACAGAGACACCTGTACATAGCCCTGGGCACAGCTAAAGCTGGCTAAAGCCAGGCTGTGTAATTGGTTAAACCAGGGGCAAACCGTCTCTATATAGCCTTTAACAAATGAGGAAAGTTCGTACCTCCAGGAGAGTTTCAGATCATTGGGATAGATGGAATACATCTCACCATCATAAAGGCAATATACAAAAGACCTGCAGCTAATATCATCTTCAATGGGAAAAAACTCAGAGCTTGTCCTCAATGGTCAGGAACAAGATGACTCTCACCATTACTATTTAACATAGTAGTCCTAGCCTCAGCAATCAGACAACAAAAAGAAATAAAAGACCCCCAAGTCAGAAAGGAAGAAGTAAAACTTTCGCTATTTGCAAATGACTTGATACTCTATGTAGATTTTAACCAGCACAATGTAAATCACCAGCTAGAAAACCTGGTCATGTTTGGGCCAAAAGTCAAGCCAGACTTCCACAATGCCCCAGGCCAGCTGCAAGATAAACCTATTGTTATACAAGTATATAAAAATATCTGAATCAAAAGTCTAATACAGTATTAATCTTTGCTAATTCTGTGTATCAGGTAGATGAATATGCATTACAATATTCTCCAACCTTGTCTGTATTTTTTAAACTTTTCAAAGTAAAGAAGTGATTGGCAGCAGTTAATTGTGGTTGCTATTTTTGCGTGTTGAGGTTTATCTTTTTTATACAAATGTTTGTCTATTTTATATTTATAAAATGTGATTACTATAAATAAATTATAAACTTGGTCATTTTTTGACCTTTTAATTATAGGCCAAGTACAATTAAGTTGATAGCTTCCTCAAAGATTCCCCAGCTTGTATTTATTCCTCTTAATGCATCTATTTTTCAATATATAATATCTTAGCAGGGGTCAGAGTTACTGCCAAGATATTTGTTATAATCTAGACTGGCCAGTTACCTGAAAAGGTAAAAATATCTTGATAAGGCTGTTGAGATTGGCAATAGTTTCTTTTTCCAGGAATATTTAAACTTCTTTCAAATAAATTAAAATTTTTCTCAAAAGTTACTGTATTTTCATCATTTTAAGAAATTACAATGATAATTGCTATTGTTTATTTTCATTCATTGCTTTATAAAAATGTAACTGAATAGTCTTTGGCTTAGATATTTGACTTTGTATCTCAAGAGAAATAAATTACGTAATTCTTAACAAAATTTTACAGATGGTCTCAAACTTAAGACATCACCTCAGTTTAGCCAAATCTATATTTTCAAATATACTGAATGTCCTGTTTTTTAAAACTATCAATGAAGTGTCTTTGGAAAGAAAATTTTCCCTAAAGTTTCAAATAAATCCTTTTCAAGGCATCTTTCTAGTGGTCCCTAAGGAAATTACCTTTCATAATACTAGATTAGGAGAATTCTGTTAGTGGAACAATTCAAAGAGAACTTGTATCTTTCCTCAGGAAATTAGAGTTATATTTGGGGCACTTGCTGCAGTAATGTACTACTATTATTTTTTTAAGGTAATGAAAAGAATAAGTGAAGCAAAGTGATCTGACCTGGTCCACTGGGAGGCAGCGAGACACTGCCTGGGCTCACAGTACCACTTAGCCCCTGGGACACACTGTTGCTTGTCTCCCAAGTACAGGGTGGGGATGTTGTATCCCATAACCAGCGACACAGTGCCTTTTACGGGGTGAGTAATCGACACTTGTGCTTTCCATTTAATACAAAGAAATGTTCAGGAGTGACATTGATCTCCAGGTCAATGTAGCTGACCATTTATGTCTGGGACTTCATTTCATTTTATGCCAAGAATGTAGTAACATTGTGAAAATAAAGTATTGTTTGCAATGTCTGGTTTGATTTGTGTATTTTAATCAGTTTTTAAAGCCATTACCTTTTCTCTGTGTGGACAAGGTTTCAGAGTTTGCCATGCACGAAGTTTCCTCTAAAAGCTGAACATAATTTTAGACTTTAATAATTTCAACATATGGAAATAAATTATGTATCTTTAATACATTTGTGAAACCTAACTAAATTCACATCTACATTGGTACAGTGTTTTGACATCTTTCTCCTTCTTGATTGAATCAGAACTATTTATTATTAAGCCTAAAAAACCTGGGAGACTGGAAGTAGTAAGTATGTGCAATGGCTCCATAGGTCCTGATTATAACGTGTTTATTACCTAATAATTACCTTAAAATACAATAATGTGGAAATCTGAGTATGTGATAGAATATGAGGAACTTCACCAAAATGTTTACATTTACTATTACTACTTCACATTAAGTGCTGCTCTGAAAGTCAGCAAGAGCCCTCCTTCTCTGAAAACCATACCACCACCACCACTGCCAAAGTGACAGAAAGCAAACCATTTACCCTTGCTCCTCTCACTGTACCAGAGGAAACTGGAAGCATGATATACTGTAAACTACCTTTCTAATGTTTTTGCTCCCTGAAAATTATCAGGATGGTTTTTGTAAGTTGTGTTCCAGAAATTTTGGGAATCTGTGAGACAAGAACTGACTTCCTTGTTTGAAAAAAAAAAAACACACACAAACAAAAACTAAAACAAGAACATTCTTTTCTGAAAGGATTATTTCATGCAGAATCTTCAACATATAGTATATTTCTTTAAATCCGACTCTAGATTGAAAACAAAACTCATATACTCCCCTTTTTGAAAAGGCCACAAACACCATTCCAGAAGGAAGACCTTAAAATGTTTCTACTTTATGAAACTTAGGACGCTTGAACTTTTTAAATTAAAATGTTTAATTTCCATGATATCTATCAAAGCTACAAAAAGTAGAAACTTAGAGTAGCTGCAATACATTCACTCCACTGGTTTTACCATGACAACTAAAAACCAACTTGGCCTTCATTTACTAAACCATTTCTATTTATCATAGGATTATTCCACTTAAGAATTTACTATTAAATATAAAAGCAATCGATACAGAGCAAACATATCTATTGATTCACACCCACCCACCCCCCGTCCCCCACCACACATACCTTTCTTTAGAGGTGGAGATAAAAGGCCACACCATACCTCAACTACTTGGTCAGTGGCTGCAGGTGTCCAGCATACAAATGTTTTCTTCCTCAGCAGCGAAGTATGCTATCACCATGGTGGATCTGGAAGGGGGCTGAGAAACTGTAGGCAGAAGTGTATCAGTGTCTAATCCCACAGTTCCAGCCCTCAGCACAGAGGAGTGGAGGGACGTGCTGTGCCTCTTTATTGGGATAAAATACCTTATGCAAATTTTATAGATTTGCAAACTAGGCAAAGCTAATGAGTTGAAGCTAATGAGATGCCCAGGCCAATATATCCCTGGAAACTGCAGTGTTTTTGTAAAGACTGTACCCTCTTGTTATCTTAAGAAAATTTGGACACTGGTCCCAGGTAGTTTTAACTATCAGGCTTCAATAACAGTTTTGTGCATACTGGTCTTCCATTAGGGAATTTGGCTCAAACTCCAGCTCCGCCATTAACAGTTCATTACGAGTTAGATACCAAATTTCTCTGAACCTCTGTTTCCTATCCGCAAAATGAGGGTTTAGAGTAGACTAGATGATTTCTAAAGCTGCTTCTGGCTCTATTTCACATTTTCTCACTGCATATCAGCAGCCCACCGTGATCCATGATTCTGCCTGAACCACAATGAACACATATCATCTTCCTTCCTACTTTACTCTTTCCTCCCCATGAACTCCATGGTCCCAAACTTTACTTGTTTTCCTTGATGCCTCTTTTCCTTCTCTATCTCATTCACTCCTTTTTCTTTTCTAACCCTTCAGATTTTGGCATTTTTCTACAATTCATGCTCTTATCCTTCTTTCTTACTCTATAGCTACTCTCCCTGTGTGGTCTCATAGACATTAGGTGATCACAAGCTATGTGCTGTGGACGCTTCTGATTTTGGAGTCTTTACCTAACTGCTTACTGTGCATTTTCTTACTTCATGTCAGCTTAGATCAGCATGTCCAAAACAAATTCAATGTCACCCTCGTTCACCTAAGTCATTCCTGTATTGAGTTTTGATTCTTCCCTTTCCTTCACCATTTCCAACGAATCAGTTAACTCTTGAGCATTTCACTTTCTCACTGCCCTCCTGCAGGATCTCTCAAGTGAAGAGACACCACACCCACCTTCCCCTCTCCTTGTCTAGGGTCTTGCTCTCCCAGGCCATTCTTCTGGCCAGCTCTCTCTTGGGTTTGAAAGCCTTCATTGACTTTTCATGAGCTGTAGTGTGGTACCCGGTTTGTGGCCTCAGGAATATTTTGAAATTTTGGTTAATGTTTGCAAATCTATACTGGCAGCAGTCTTTGATTATAGGCCAAACAAATCATATTTCATAACATATACATGACAATTTTTCAAAAGCATATAGGTATAGGCTATGATTACTAATATAAATAATAAATTCCTAAATTTTAATGAATTTGTAACTTACTGATACTGTGTATTTTTTTTAATATTTTTTAATGTTTATTTATTTTTGAGACAGAGAGAGACAGAGCATGAACAGGGGAGGGTCAGAGAGAGAGGGAGACACAGAATCTGAAATAGGCTCCAGGCTCCGAGCTGTCAGCACAGAGCCCGACGCGGGGCTCGAACTCACGGACCGTGAGATCATGACCTGAGCTGAAGTCGGCCGCGTAACCGACTGAGCCACCCAGGCGCCCCAATACTGTGTATTTTTAAATGTATGTGAATAATAAAAGTGAAGTGATGATCATGTGGAAGCCCTAAATTCATCCATGTGAAAAAGGGGTACTGACATTTGAAAAAGTTGGTAACCTTTGACTAAGAGCCAAGCTTCTCAAAAGTGACTCACAGCAACATGACCAGACCTCTATGGCTCTTAGCTGCCTCTCCTGCTCATTTTATAACTACCTACCTAGTATTTTATAATCCAGGCACATTTAACTCTTTGTGGTCCCCATTACACAACATGCTATTTTTCTTTTATGTGCCTTTGCCACTATAAACCTTTACTGCTGACTTTTCACTGGTAAATCTTATTTTTTCTTGAAGACCCAAATAGAAGGTTACTTTATCCAGGAAGTTTTCCTTTATTCTACGAACCTTCTTACTCCCAGTTCTATATGCATATCTCTGTCTTTATACCCATCAAGTTGTATTGTACTTAAATACTTAAGCATTTATTTCCCCCACTGGACCGTAGTTCCTTCACATCTCTACCTTTTCAGGTTCTACTTGGTATGCCCAGGTCTCTTGCACTTTATGTGCCATCAATAAGCATTCAGTGCCGAGCCCTTTTAGACTTTGTTGACACATTATTACTTGTCTCCAAATACCATGATGTTTACAGGGCTATTGAAAAAATGATTTTAGAGAGAAATCCCTTATTACAAACTGCTTTAAGCCAATTTGGCCATTCAAAATTATGACAATATTTTGGTAGATATCAGTAACCTCCAGAAATCAATGGTCACTGAGGCTTACAGCCGTTGCTTACAGGTGAGGTTAACCCCTGTTGTCTCAACCAAATTCTGTCACATGTATAAATATTTATTAACAAAGAGGTATTTATTAACAAAAAGGCAAAGAGTCTGCAAGCTTGAAGTTCCAGCTTGCAGTCATTCTAGGCATTCTGTCAAGCACCATGAATAAAAGGTTCATAAGGCAGTTGCAACAATATGCCAGAAGCTTCATTGAGCTAAACGTCAAGTCATATCAAGTGACAAGATCTTTCAGAAAAGTGTATACAAAAGACTCAGAAAAGTCCTTAGGCCTAGGGAATGACTCTTGAAGATATTGGCTGTTAACCTTGTTAAATATTTTGCTTCTTTCTCAAGAGTTGAGGTACTGGTATATTATTTCTAGTTGACTTACATCTTGAACACCACTCATTTCACCAATGGGGGAAAAAGTCCTATATTTCTTTTGTTAAATAATAAATCCTTCAGTATTGGAGAAAATGAGAGCTGAAACACTTGAAGTATCTGTCTCTGCAGTGTGGGCTTCTGATTACAGTTTTTCAAATGCTAACAAACTACCCTGAGTCGAAATTAAAACATACATGAGGCACCTGGGTGGCTCAGTTGTTAGGCATCTGACTTCTGCTCTGGTCATGATCTCATGGTTTGTGAGTTCAAGCCCTGCGTCAGGCTCTGTGCTGACAATGCAGAGCCTGCTTGGGATTCTCTCTTCTCTCTCTCTCTGCCCCTCTCCCACTAGTGCACACACACTCTCTCCCAAAATGAATAAATAAGCTTAAAAATAAATTAAAACATACTTTCTCACATATTTATATCACATTGTCTATGCGTAGATATTTTTAAAGTTTCACCCAATAAAAACCCTTCCAATAGATTATGAGTGGCAACTACCAAAATCAGAAGTCATTTTGCCTTTTAGTAAGCAAGGTAGAAAGTAATTTAATGAAACACTATCCTTGTAGTTAATGTTATTTTAATACAGAGTAGAAGTGCATGTGTTGGTTTGGTTTATAAAATAGACTGAAATGTCATTTTAAAAAATTTTTATGTCAACAGTTATTTTTAATGCCAGACATAATTTCCAGGTTCATAATAAAATTCACTTTGTATTATAACAATGAAAACCAGAGTTCAATCTTTGTGATCTCAAGATTGGGTCTGATGACTCTGAACCTATGTTCGATAGTTGGTCTTATGAAATAAACTGACAACAGGTAGATTAACAGGAGAATATGTATAGAAATGTATTAATTTTTAATATTACATGCTTGGGATATCAAAGGAAAACAAAAGTGAATTAGCAAAAATCAGTGAGATTTCGGAGCTTACCTATATCTTAATGGTGATGGGGGAGGGGAGATTGTAGACCACTGAGGGAGAGTAAATGAATCTTAGGAAAGATGTAGGGCCCTTCATGGAATAGATGTATGAAATATGATCAGCTCAGTTTATTTTTTTATTAAGCTTTTTATTTTAATTCCAGTATAGTTAACATATGGTGTTATAGTAGTTTCAGGTGTACGCTATAGTGATTCAATAATTTTATACTTTACTCAGTGCTCGTCATGATAAATGATAAATGTACTCCTCATCCCCTTCACCTATTTCACCCTTTCCCCCATCCACCTCCCCTCTGATAGCCACTAGTTTGTTCTCTATAGCTAAGAGTGTGTTGGTGAAATTCCCAAGGAGGGGTTTATGACAATGGAATTCCTAGGGAGGGTCTGTCTTTAGGCAGTTAGAAGGAGTTCAGAGAAATCTCTCTGCACTCTCTGGGGTGCAGAGAAATTGAGCCTTCAGCTCAAAGTAATCAATATATCAAAGTGGCATATTTTGGGCTGGCATGTCCTGAACATCTTCACATGCTGTGGATATACATGAAAAAAAAAAGTCTATCAATAAATGGTATGTTTTTTCAGGAGGGATTTAGATACAGTATAGTCCAGTTTCCTCACATTGTAGATAAAGTGAAGGGGCAGCTTTGTTACGCAACTCACCAACTCTTAATTTCTTTTTGGTAAAGTGTTAAGTAACCCCTAACTTCAAAATCAAGGTGTTACTGCCTTCTCTGAAACCTGTTGATTTATGGTGTAACATTTCATCATGTAAGTTAACATTTTCTTCTCTATCATTGTTCTTCTCTGTTCGCTTCTCTTTTAATCAATTTCAATGACATTAGTTAATCTCAATGGCATTCTTACTAATTTTGCTTGTCAATAATTTCAGTTTTTTTCTGCATTTTGGAATTTTGCTTTATTCTATTATTCTTTATTATAATTTTTTATGCTACTTCAATCTTTTAAACTTTATGGAACTTAAGAAGCATTGTGGGGAGGAGAGTTTAAGCTTCACTTTCTTGCTTTCTTGATTGGTTGCAAATGAAACAATGTATAGGTTAATTAACAAGTTTTAATTAGAGTAATTGCAATTCAACACACAAAATCTCTGAAGACAATGTGCCCACCTTTAAAAAAACTAAACTGATACCAACACCATTCTTCACAGAACTAGAACAATAATCCTAAAATTTGTATGGAACCACAAAAGACCCTGAATAGCCCAAACAAACTTGAAAAAGAAAAACAAAGCTGGAGGTATTACAATCCCAGATTTCAAGTTATACTAAAAGGTGTAGTAGTCAAAACAATATGGTACTAGCACAAGAATATAGAGAACAATAGAACAGGATATGCAGTGGGGAAAAGACATTCTCTTCAACATATGGTGTTGGGAAAACTGGACAGCTAAATGCAGAAGAGTGAAACTGGACCACTTTCTTACACCACACACAAACATAAACTGAAAATGGATTAAGGACCTAAATGTGAGACATGAAAACATAGAAATTCTAGAAGAGAGCAGAGACAGTTATTTCTCTGACATCAGCTGTAGCAACATTTTTCTAGATATATCTACTGAGGTAAGAAAAATAAAAGCAAAAATAAACTGCTGGGACTACATCAAAATAAAAATCTTCTGCACAGCAAACAGTCAACCAAAGTAAAAAACAACCTACTGAGTGGGAAAAGATATTTGCATATGACATATCTGATAGAGGGTTATGATCCAAAATCTATAAAGAACTTATCAAACTCAATACCCAAAAAACAAATAATCCAGTTAATAAATGGATAGACGACATGGGTACACATTTTTCCAAAGAAGACATACAGATGGATGGCAGATACATTAAAAGATGCTCAACATCATTCATCATCAAGGAAATGTAAATCAAAGCCACAATGAGATATCACTCACATCTGTCAGAATGGCAAAAGTAAAAAAGAACAAGTGTTGGTGAGGATGTGGAGATAAAGGAACCCTGGTGCACTATTGTGGGAATGCAAACTGGTGCAGCCACTCTGGAAAGCAGTATGGGGGTTCCTCAAAAGATAAAAATGGAACTATCCTATAATCCAGTAATTGCTCTACTGGGTAAACCCAAAGAGTACAAAAAGACTAATTCGAAAGGATATATGCACCCATATGTTTATAGCAGCATTATTATAATAGCCAAATTATGGAAGCAGCTCAAGTGTCTGTTAATAGATGAATGGATAAAGGAGATGTGGGATTTATATATATCCATATATATATGGATAGTCTATTAGTCTATATATCCATATATATATGGATAGTCTATTAGTCTATATATATATATTCAATATATATATATATTCAAAACCAATAGACTATATATATAATGGAATATTGCTATGCCATAAAAACGAGATCTTGCCATTTGCAACAACATGGATGCAGAGAGTATAATGCTGAATGAAATAAGTAAGTCAGAAAAACAAATACCAAGTGATTTCACTCATATGTGGAATTTAAGAAACAAAGCAAAGGAACAAAGGGGAAAAAAGAAAGAAATCAAAAAACACACTCTTAGCTATAGAGAACAAACTAGTGGCTATCAGAGGGGAGGTGGATGGGGGAAAGGGTGAAATAGGTGAAGGGGATGAGGAGTACATTTATCATTTATCATGACGAGCACTGAGTAATGTATAAAATTATTGAATCACTATAGTGTACACCTGAAACTACTATAACACCATATGTTAACTATACTGGAATTAAAATAAAAAGCTTAATAAAAGAAAAAACTGAGCTGAACAGAACATTCTGGTAGCTGTCAACTACTGTTTTTGAAAATCTGATGGAAACTAAAATAAATCACATATGTTTTCTTCTTTCAAATACCTCTTTTAATCTCAGTAACTCAGATCATACTGAATAAATCAAAATTGATGGAAATAAAACAATTGGTGAAAATGTTTAAAATGAAAATGTAGCAGTTATACATACCATTATTGACAAAACATTTTAAAATGTCAAGCTGTTACTGAAGCAATGCAAAGGATTTTTCATAAATTTGATCTTAGAATAATGAAAAGGAATGACATACATTATTCTCATATCCAAACCTTCAGCAGGATTTTAAAGGAAATTTTTTTGGCATTAAAGTTTAACATGTAGACTTCCTTTTAGCCTTATTTATATTCATTATGAATATAATGGTGCACAACTAATTATCTATAATGTATTCCATTTTTTGGGAAGTGCTCCTACACTGTGGACTGATAGCTCTGAAGCCCGTCTAAATGTTGACTTACAACTTGCTTTTTTTCAAACTACTGAGAACAATTTTTTACAGCTATCAGACGTCATTCTACATAATGATGTCTTTTCCAACATTCCGCAACCATTAGAGCTACTTCTGTGAACGGTTTAGTATTTATCATCAGAGATGTTTTGCAAAAACTAACTTACTTGGGTTAGTTATAAGCATACAAAGTTAAAAGGAAAATAATCTTTCACACCATACTAAAAGAATCATATGTTTTGCTGCCATGAGCACTACATATCATAATGAATTATAGATTAGTAGGCCATATCTCCTGAAAAATACAGAGAAGTACAGGAACATATTCTACAAGGAGTATTGGGTAATAGCCTCATCAATGTCTAAGTCACCCCTAATGAGAACTATATTAATTTTTTCAGGCCAGTGCAGTGGTCTGAATCAGGATTCAACAATTGGTGGCTCTGAACTTCAGAGGAAAGATGTTCTCTATTATCAACCGTCAAGACTCAGAGAAAGAGAGAAAAAAAGATGACACACGGGGCTATAATCATGAAGTATGTGGTGGAGGTAAGAAAAAAAAGAGTATAGAATCTAGAGAAGGTGGTTAGAGTGTTCCTGAAATTGCCTAAGTTGCTACAGAGTGGACAAATGGTATTGACTTCTTGCCTATAAATTAATTTGTACTTTTCTTATTTGCAAAGATTAATGTGTTTCCCTATGTGTTCAATAGTGTCTTAGAGTATGTTTGCCAAAGGTAAAAATACAAATGCTAAAAAAAATCTTCATTTACACTTTTCAATGTTTATTTTATTATGATTATTATTTTGAAAGACAGAACATGAGTAGGGGAGGGGCAGAGAGAGTGGGGGTACAGAGGATCTGAAGCAGTGAGCTGGATGTAGAAGGGGGGGTAGGATTCAAACTCGATTGCTCAAACGACTGAGCCACCCAGGCACTCCTCTTTTACACTTTCCAAAAATCAACAAAAGTTTATTAAATATCTGTTATATTCTGGTGATTTAAAAAAAAAAAAACATAAGAAAGATGGCCCCTATCCTGAAAGGCTTCCAAATGTCTAGAAGGCTATCACCTTTGCATGTAACTAGTCTGTACTGTGAGGTAAGTATTAGATTAGTGGATGAATCAAATATTACTGAGACAGCAATGAATTCCTCTGTAGTGTCTGGGGAAAGTTTTCTTCAGGAAAAATATTTCCACTTGAAATTATCCTTGAAGACTGAATTGAGTTCTGCTAAATTCAAATCATTTAAAAATTTAATTCAGGGCACCTGAGTGGCTCAGTTGGATGAGCGTCTCACTTTGGCTCAGGTCGTGATCTCGTGGTTTATGAGTTCAAGCCCCATGTCTGGTTCTCTGCTGTCAGTGTGGGGCCCACTTTAGATACTCTAACCCCTTTCTCTTCCCCTCCCCCACTTATACTCTTTCTCTCAAAAATAAATAAATATGTTAAAAAATTTAATTCAATTATACATTGGGGAAAAAAAATATAGCCCTATCATAAATGGAAAACCACATCACCTGTTATAAGTAGTAAGTAACAGTAAAAATAAACATAATGAAACAAAAGCAACTTAAGTATATTTTATATTTAAATAAAATAGACTATAAGTAATGCTAAATCTAATCAATTCATAAAATACATATTAGAATTAAAATGGACTTATTTAAACTGTCGCTAATAAGATGATATTCAGGTTAATGTTTCTTTTTCAAAAAATATTTTTCAATGTTTATTTTTTGAGAGAGTGTGTGCATTTTTTGAGAGAGAGACAGAGACAGAGACAGAGCATGAGTGCAGGAGGGGCAGAGAGAAAGGGAGACAGAAACTGAAGCAGGGTCCAGGCTCTGAGCTGTCAGCACAGAGCCCAATGTGAGGCTGGAACTCATGAACTGTGAGATCGTGATCTGAGCTGCAGTTAGCTGCTTAACCTACTGAGCCACCCAGGTGCCTGGGTACTGTTTTCTATATCATATGCTACCTTTGAATAGTCATGGCAAGTTCAGTTACCGAAAATTGCACATGTTCACATAGCATGAATAAGGATATATTACCATTTTATACATTTATGTCTAGGTCTATATTATCTGGCTGTCTCTTCAACTGGATTAACATGATATGCTTTTAATTTCTATATTTATCTGTGTTGTGCATTTCTGGATCAAGCTAGATTATTATCACTTAGAACAGTAACTACCCACTTCCCTTTGCATCAGTTCTTTCCCTTTCTGTAGCAACACGAGGAGGACCTCATGAACAGACCTGTGTGTGCAAAGAGGTGTTTGTTATTACAGGAAGGGAACCTCAAATTAGGAATCTAGGAGCTTACATATGAGAAGTATAGCCTCTGGAGAGACCAAAAGAAGCCCAATTTCTCTAATGTAAAACAAATTCTATTTGGAAAGAAAAAGAAAGGAGTTTGGGTTTGTGCCCAAAGAAATCTAAATAAATGTCTCCAGAGGGGAGATAAGCATTTCAGAGTTTACACTCCAGGGTTTTAGATTTATAAATAACCAAATGAAAATTTGACCTCTTTTTATTTTTCCAGAGAATCGTGAAATGTTAAATGAGGTGTTTAGAAATTACCCTTGCTTACAAGCAGCCTCAAAGGTGTTGCCCTCATAGGGAGAGCGATGTCTAGTCATGCTTCGTAATGAGTATCTCTAGTGACTGCATGAGGAAGGACTTCATACTTCTGTAGGTGGGAGATAGTTTCCTCTCTGCTGATTCCCATTTGTTTGGGTCCACTAAAGTCACCTATTTTGTCACCCATCACTAGTGTTGTTGATTCAAACCGTGCAGATTTGGACAGAATTCATCTGTCCTCTGCACCCTGGCCTGATGTCGTCTGGCAACTGCCTGAGCCATTTGCACCTTAAGTATTTGCATGGGAGGCTGAAGCCCTACTCAGTCGTGAGTTCTCCCAGCTACTCTTAAAGGTCTTGCTTCTTTTTTTGAGGCTTATTCTTCTGTTGATAAGTCAGGTGTCCTCTGTTCAAGGAGTTTCTTACCTCTATACCAGCCATTGGATTTCTACTTAGTTAATTAATACATCACAGGCTAAAAAAAGAAAACGTTCTCACTTAGAAGACTGAAAAAGTTGAAAGGCATGGTTTGTGTGTAGGAGCAGGTGGCCAAGGTGGTAGAGAAGCTGTACAAGTGGGTGGAAATTGTGATGGAGACCATTATTAGTCACCATGAGGGAGAATGTTTCCAGAGGAAAATAGTAAGTATTTTTCACCTGTGACTTTGAAAGTTTAAAAATGCCTTTCTCTTTGTGCCTCATCTTTTTCACGCTCCATTTTCCGTTTCTCTTTTTAATATAAGTGATGAAGGAGAAGAAACAAACTATTAAACAAATGCTATAAGTATGGGTGCTCTTGATTTCTTTCCTGCTTTTCCTCTAAAACAAAACTCCTTTGAAAATACTCTTCTCCACATTCCTAATCCTATCATCAGTGAAACTACAGGTATCCCTGCTTTAAAAAAAAAAAAAAAAATTAAATCCAACTTAGTTAACATATAGTGCAGTATCGGTTTCAGTGCTAGAATTTAGTGATTCATCACTTACATACAACAGCCAGTGCCCATCCCAACAAGTGCCCTTCTTAATGCCCATTACCCATTTAGTCCAGCCCCCCACCCAACACTCCTCCAGCAACCCTCAGTTTGTTCTCTCTACTTTAGAGTCTCTTATGGTTTGTCTTCCTCCCTGTTTTTACATTATTTTTGCTTCCCTTCCCCCATGTCCATTTGTTTTGTTTCTTAAATTCCACATATGAGTGAAATCATATTTGTCTTTCTCTGCCTGACTTATTTCACTTAGCATAATACATTCTAGTTCCATCCACATTGTTACAAATGACAAGATTTCATTATTTTCTGAAAGTAGTATTCCACTGTATATATATACCACGTCTTCTTTATCCATTTGTCAATGGATAGACATTTGGGCTCTTTCCATAATTTGACTATTGTTGATAGTGCTGCTATAAACATTGGGGTGCATGTGCTTCTTGGAATCAGCATTTTTGTATCCTTGGGTAAAAACCTAATAGTGCATTTGCTGGGTCGTAGGGTAGCTCTATTTTTAATTTTTTGAGGAACCTCCATACTGTTTTCCAGAGTGGCTGCACCAGTTTATTCCTGCCCGTTTGGAATGTCATGTTTCACCACTTCCTTTTTACAAAGGGCTTATATTACTAACCTGCTTTTGCTAACTAAAAGAAATCTGAAGAGGATTTTCACTTATACAGAGGAATGACAAAAAGGGAAAATTAAGTTCAGCAAGCTGTATAGAGGCAGCACACACTTGGGGCAGCAAGAACAGCCCCACCAAGCTCCTTCCTCGGGATCTACACTCAGCATCTCATCATCAAGCCACCAGAGCTTTGAAATGTGTCTGCGGGCATCTGTGCTGTGTCTCAATTTTATTTTGTGTATTTCTTGGCAAGAGGTGTCCTAAGGTATCAGAAAAGCCAAAGAAAGTTTATTTTTTGGGTCTAAGAATGCTCAAAAAATTTTCATACACATTAATGGTAATTTCTTCTTCACCTTATGCATTTTGGTTTATGGAAGTTTGCATAGGAACATTCTACATTCAAATAGTAGGAGAGACCTGCATTTTACTATGCTTGCAGCCCTGAGGAGGTTTGTCTGATAGGCTGACTGAGTAGCAGCTGTGAAGCACTTCAGGTAGTTTTGGTTTTAACTAACAGCATTCAAGAGAATATAATGAGATGATAGACAAATAAGATTGCAGACAAAATCTGACTTTATTTCTTGGACATAGAGTGTGGTTATAAATGAAGATAAGCACATGAGGAGGAAAAAAAAAAAAACTAGCACTTATCAAATACTTACTAGATACCAGGTAATATGATGTAGATATTTGAGTCAATGCTTGACCCTGAACTAAGGAATGTACAAAAAAACTATGAAGGGAGAGAAATACGACTGCCTTTTGAGGACTTATCTACAAAATCAGAAAAATTATCCTAAAAGGAAAGAAGAATTCTAGGCCCAGAAGATTCAATTATAAAATAACTGAAGGTTAATATCCCTTTCTTCATTTACTGTGCCAATCAAAAGGGAAGCTGATTATTAATGGACACTTAGAGAAAAAACAAAAAATGGAGGCAAATACTGAGAATTCCCAGCTATGTATGAATCAGGAGACCTCCACACTGGGATATTATGACATGGCAAATATAGCTGTCGAGGAGGAAGGACTTTTCCTAGACCCTCTTAGGTTCTGCGTCTGAGCCTGATAATTAAACTGACAAAAGACAGATTAGTAAGAGAAAAGCATACACATTTTATTTGATATCAATATTTGTACATGTACACAGAGCTTTCACATGTAAGAAATGAAGACTCAACAAAATGGATGGGCCTGAGAGCTTACATACCATTTTAACAAAGAACAATAGCTTTTGGAGATGCTACAGGTAAAAGGTATGTGTGCTAGGGCGGTAAACTGTAGGAAAGTGACTGGCAAATATAAGAGGGAAACTAATGGAAGGTAAGGGTTATTTTGGAGGTTTGTTCACACTGATGTTGTTCCTCTTGGTGTCAGCTCTCCATCTCCAGTGATAAAAACTGATAAGAATATTCTCTTCTGGGAAAGGGAATATTTCTCACAGGAAATTTATGCCCCACTTTTAGGTAGAAAGGGGAGATTGGAGACCCTTTTTGCATCTGCTTTTCTTCAATTGCCTTAGGCTCAAAATAATCAATTTACCAAAGTGCCATTTTGGGGGGGAGGTATGTTTGGTCCCTTTTGTGGACATATGGTGGGGAAAGATAAACTGGTTATATATATGCCCAAATTGAATAACCCACTTTCCTCATTCTGATTCCTCATTCTGCAAGAACATTTCTATTCAGCTGGCTTTCCATGTAGCTCACTTCTAGGGACAGGATGCCACAGGGAGGTACACAGGGCAGAGAGCTCTCATTAAAAATAGAGTACTAACGTACAACAATGTATACTTGTCTCTTCTGTCTTTTGATAGGTTAACAGAATTGCTGAGGCCAGTCTCTCTAGGGTCCCTATGACTTTGAGTTTTTGTACTTTCAGGACTGAAATCCAGAATCTAACTGTTGTAGAATCACTGAGACCAATGTCATTTCTGGACACCTACAAAGTGGGGATGCCAGTGAGCATTGATTGGGTGATGATCTCTTTCTTTTATTTCATTCATTCTTTGAACTTCTATAGGGATTATTTTCTCCATTTTACAAATGAAGAAGAAACTGAATCTTAAAAGGTATAATATGCCAAAATTTACCCAGAAGACAGGGGGCAGTGTTGGAGTTTAACTTAGGTCTACAACGTGTTAGAGCCTACTCTTACCGGTCACTACATTTACACCTTTCCAGAAACAGTACTGAGGTATCTAGAAACAATAAGCAGCTAAAAGTCACTATAAATTATTAGTCTATATTCAACTTTGTCATACATTATTGTTGACCTTTGATCTCATATAAGGAAGGCTTGGTTGCTATATACTATAAAAATAAACAAATAGAAGTAAATGTCCATCTGAGAAAATAGAATACGTAAATATCCTAAACAACATACACATAAGTGCATGATTTCACGTCTTAATCCCGTTTCACTTATGCAGCAGAGATACTCTTAGAATAACTATTAATTTGATGACTACTTACATTTATATTTTCTAAGATAATGATGTCAGTGAAGCCTTTCTCTTAAGTATACTTGATTAGAGCAATGAGAACCATAATAACAAGTTCTTAATCTTACAGCATGGTAGTTTACATAATAATGCTTTCATTTGCATTATTTCCCTTTTCTCCAAATAACCATGGGCTAGGCAGGGCTGATACTTAAAATTTTTATTTTGTATTATGAAAACTGAGTTTTATGTTGTCAGAAATGTTTCTCAGACCCTCTAAAAAGTCCTGGATGTGGAATCTGGCACAAGGCAATCAGTACAAAATTGTTGTGAGTTCTGACAGGTACACTATCTTTCTTCTATTGTGACTTTGACGTGCATCTGACATTACCGCATCATCCTAGCTGTTTATGCTTTTTGCTTTGTCCCTTGCAACCTACTAAACCAATTTGGGATTTGGACTTTTTCCAAATTCATCTTTGTTCTAGTGACTGCTGATACCACCTTGTCTTCCAGGCTTAAGTGTTCATTTCACTACCTCTTTGTGTGACAAATGTCTGGAACTTTGCTGTTCCCACTTCTGTGCTCTTCAGCAGTCTGACAAGTAGAGTGTCTTCATAACAGATAAAGAAACCAGGGCTTGGAGCAGTTAGCTGAATTATCTAGAACCACCCTACTGGTAGATAGCAGGATTGGGATTTTAACATCTGTCTCTCTAATGTCAAGCTGTATGTTCTTCCTGTTAGTTATTAATTCTAATGCAAATTCTAACATAAAATTCCAATACAAAGTTCTGTTTCCAGAGTTCAAGCACAACCTCCACTGTAACTTGTCCACGTCTTCGAGAACCGTGGAGTTTAGCAAATCTTCAGAGCAATGTTCTAAATCTGGTCGGAAGATCATTTGCATTCTCATTAGCTGTCCCTCATCAACTAGTCATTCCATCAACTAGAAGCTGGGGCATCATCACAGCATGGGCTATTTTCAAGTTCTGCCTGGTACAGTTGTTTGCACAGGCGTATGGCATGGGCACTCCTGCCACTGAAGGAATATCTGATCACAGTGAAACAAGCTGCTTGCAAATCAGTGATATTAATTTCCTCTGACACTATAATTTTTTCTTCTTTTTGCAAATCTTTTAAATTTTTAAAACGTTGGCAGTACCACTTTTGGAATTATGTATTAAAGAAAAGTAGACATCTCTTCAAATAATTGCTCCACTCAAAGAAGTGTGGTCTCCATTTGAAAACGTTGATTCCCTTTGTGGTTGGCTTCATGTTGAGCCAATTTAAGGTAGATTAATTTTGTGCTTTGGAAAGCTGCAGATAAAGAGTCAGTTGATACATTATTCTAATCACTAAACACACATTTCACATGAGAAAGGACATAACCTTAATAAAACAATTCCCTGAGAGCAAAGCTTTTAAATGATTAACAAATACAACTTTCATAAATCATGCAGAGCAAAATTCCTGAGCAGGACAAATAATACAAAACACTGCTTCTACTTGGCTCACCTAGTCGCAGCAAAACAAGGCCATTTTTTGCCCAAGCTGTGAAGTCTTTTAGATTTGTCTCTTGTGAAGACAAATACTTTAGGAAATGATTTGACAGCCAGTTTGGTTCACATATGGGCTTACTGCCTTTCTTGTAGTGAGTTTTTTCATCCCCAAACAGTTCTTGCTTTTAGTCAGGGATTTGATCGCAAGCGTGTTAACTCTAAGTTGTGAAATAAAAGGTTTACCCCTCATTAGAGGCATTTCAGGCAATAGCATACTTGATTTCATTAAGTACAATACATACTATGTACCCCTGGTGATTCTCTACCAACAGATAATATAAGACAGTGGACGGATTAAAAGCATAGATTCTTGAGTCAGACTAGCTGAGCTTGAACTCTGGCTCTGGCACTTAATTAGCTCTATGTTTCTAGAGCTTGTGCTTCAGTTTGTGCTTCAGTTATTTAGTCTGTAACATGGAGAAAGATTGATAGTGGCTATATTATAGACTTAGTGTGAGGATTACGTATTAAGATGTGAAAGACTGGTCCAAGGCAAGCACCATAAGATGACTACGTTGGGTAAAAAGGTCATTTTAATTGAAAAACCCAGGGAAATGCATGAGTATGTAACTATATATACTGAGCTTACCTCATACTGTGCAGTTTGCTCCTCAATCTTGTTTTTTCCCCTCTTCCTTTTGGACTTAGTAGGCTAAGTATGAAGCCGAGGCTGACCCATTCCCTGAGATGGGTAAATAATTTAGGACTGTGATGTCAAATATGACATCATTAGCCACACGAGGCTATTAAAATTAAAATTATATTAATCGAAATATACCAAAATTAACAAATTCAGTTCCTTAGTCATGCTAACCACATTTTAAGGGCTTAATAGTCATGTGTGGCTAGTGGCTGCCATGCTGGATAGGGCAGATACGGAACATTTCCAATTGCAAAAAGTTCTGTCGGATAGTGCTGACAGAATGTTTGATTGTGTGTTATCTTTCTTGTTCCATTCTAACATAAAGCTAAAATAAATAGCTTCTTACTTACAAATGAGATGTATTCCGTAAGCTAATTTGCAAGTTGGTTGGAACTTTGAATACAACTCCCTATGGACCAATTACATTAAGATTATGGCAAAAGAAGGCATCTGAAGAGAAAACGGCTAACAAATATAAGAAAATGTTCAAGCTTATTAGGAAAGGAAATTGCAACAATGAGTTTAGTTTTGATTATACGACTGGAAAGATTAAAATAGTGGTCAGGTAAAATGCTGGTAAGTGTGTAGTGAGGCAAATGCTTGTGGATATGTTCTGGTAAAACTTATCTTTAAAATAATTTAGCAATACATATTAAAAGTCTTAGAATTGTTTATTAAATTTGTCCCTGTACTTCATCTTCTAAGACTTTAACATAAGAAAATAGAGATGCTTACAAGATTCAGTACAAAGGTGCTCATAACAGCATTAATTATAGTAATAATTGAGAACAACCAATCGGGAGAGGGTTAGGTCAGTTATGGCTTTCACATATTAGAATGTTGTATATTAATCAAAATGTTTTTATAGCTTATTTTACAATGTAGGGAATGCTCATGTATAAATAAATGAGAAAATGATATTTAATACTGCATAATATGATCAAATAACTAAAATATCCTTGGGAAGCACTGAAACATAATTAAAATATCAACAGTGATGACCCAAGTTTTATGGGACGGTGTGTGATTTCTTCTTTATATTCTATATTTTCAAGTTGTCTACAGGGTGCATGTATTTCTTCTTTCAGAAAAAAATACAAGAGTATATCAAAACTATTTAGTGTAGATTATTGATAGTGAGTCTAATAGCGCTATAAACACAACTAATCAGGGCACCTGGGTGGCTCAGTCGGTTGAGCGACTGACTTCGGCTCAGGTCATGATCTCATAGTTTGTGAATTCGAGCCCTGTGTTGGGCTCTGTGCTGACCGCTCAGAGCCTGGAGCTTGCTTCTGATTCTGTGTCTCCCTCTCTCTCTGCCCCTCCCCCACTCATGCTCTGTCTCTCTCTGTCTCAGAAATAAACATTTAAAAAAATTTAAACACAACTAACCACACAAAAACAGTCAATAACTACTAGACACATCATCTGTACTATGTCCTGTGTGAGATGCTTAGGTTAAAACATAAAGCCAAACAATGAATAAAATTAATGAAGCATGAATAATGAATCTGATTAGGGTTTTCACATGAGATACAGACATATCCTACTAGGTTACTCTGTGGAAACAAATTCACCCCAAATCACAGCTACTTACAATGAAGATTTATCTCTGTTCATGTTAAATATCCCTTGTAGGGTGGCTGTAGCTGTGACCCATGTCCTCTTTGTTTGAGGGCCAATGCTTAAGAAGCAGCCCCTGCTTGGAACGTTACTGATCTTCTTGGCCTAGGGAAAAAAAGAGAAGGTGGATGCACTAAGGGCTCTTAAAACTTCTTTTATGAAAGAGCTTCACTCCATTTACATTTCTCACCTTTCTCTCTGCCATGAGAACAGAATGTTCCAGAAAGAAGCTGCTCCTTCAGCCTTGATTCTGGAACGAGGAGGATGTAGAACACCAGACCTCAAAGCAAGTCAGGGACCCTGTTGAGTAAGCCACTGTGATGTGTTGGATTAGTGGATGCTGTAACATCTGAAATCGCTATGACAATCCCAAGATGTCCTGTCTGGGCCAGAGGTACTGCCATGGTAAGAGCTGAGCTGTAGTGGGTACATGCTATTTTTGCTTGATGTGCCCCTTCCCTCCTTTGTGATGGATGTGATCTTTCTTTCTCTTCATTCATTTTCTATTGGGGTGCCACTTGCAAATTCCTCCCTCCTCACGTGGGAGTCTACAGTCCACACATTCATGGTAGTCCATTACCCCAGGTTAGTGATTGCTCCAAGGGTTAGCGTGTGGCTGAAGTTCTCTTCTAGCTGACGTAGAAGGTGCTTTTCTAAAGAGATGTTGGAGCGAAAACAGTAGGTGGCTAGAGCTGCTTGTGAAGTCTCACTACCATGTGGAGATAGCCTATATGAGAATAAGGAGAGTCAAAGCAAGCAAAGATATGTAGGGCTGAGAGCCAATCATGGAAAACTTAGGGGAACAGAGGTAGAAAGGAACGAGATGGCAGAAGGGAGAGAGACAGAGCACCCACCAATTCTAAATTGAGTCATGCCCGAATACCATTACACTTATTCACTTCCTATTTACATAAATGAATAATTTTCTATTTATCTCATGCTGGTTTGTGTTGGGTTTTTGTCCCTTGAAATGAAAAGAGACTTAACTAATACTTGAGCTGTGCTTAGGTGAAGCCATGCAGAAATTATCCCGTTGCTTCTACTAAAATCCTTTATTAGAAAGACTGAGAAATGGAGTGAAGGCAGCCACAGGGAAAGCTGGTAATGCCTGTGTGTGGGCCTCTTCTTTGCTACAGAAGAGCAAGGAAAAGTTAGAGGTGTCATCTTTATTTTGTCTGATATAGACTCTTAATCCAGACAAACAGGCTGCTAAACAAAGTTGGAAGAACAGAGATCAATAAACAGATGAAGACTTATGAACTAAATGCTTTCTCTTTGAGCCATGTCCATCTGTTGCTGGAAGCATCTTCTTCCTCTGAAGAGGAAACAACAGAAATTGCAAGGAGATAACCCACTGGCACAGGAACACAGCAGGCTTAAAAAATTCTCAAAGTGATTGCTGGAATTAAAGCTATAATTTACTAGCTCCAGCCCCTCCTGCACAATATTCTTGAGCAAATTGCATAACCAAATATAACAGCTTCATTAAAAAAACATGATATTCAAAAAGGCCTAACACATGACCTTTCTTTAGATATAACAAAACAGCAGAAAAGAAGTGTGGGAAGTAAATGACAAATGAAAAATTCACATAAGTAAAATGATTTCTTCAGTATGCAAGAGAATGGGACAATTCTTGGTTTCTAAACATCATTTCCCCGTAAAAGGAACTAATTTCTTTGAAGGAAGTATTGCTAATGGTCTGCATAGGAGAAGGTACAATGTGACTTAATGCACCAGAAAGCAAAAAAGTGCACAAAGACTGATGAAGGAGGCACTGAGGGGTCCTTCCCACTGGCCAACTTTGAGGAATTGAAGTTTTAAAAACAATGGTGTTTACAATAGATATTGATATATTGAACATAAACAAGTTTCCAAGTCCATAGGAAAGGAAAGAAAGGAGGGAACAGTGAAAGTTTATTTTCACAGAAGAATACCAGGTAAAAAATACACAATTAATGACAGAATTACAAAATCACTTTTTTGCAATCACTGATATAATTTATTCAGGCAGAGATCATCACTGGGTTCTATAGCCAATGGATGAACAGGATATCAACAAACTCTCAAAGTATTTTTTAATAATGTATGAACATGATAGGAGACATCTTAACCAAATTATCAAACTTAGCATCTCTCTGGATATGATACAATGTGATGTTAACAACATTACCTATTGTATTCTGATGAAAATATCTAAACGGAAGCTATTCACAAGTAAGTAATCAGAAAAATCAAAATTACAGACTAATTTATAAGACAACAGGCCTGGATTCTTTAATTAAAAAGTCAATGTCATTAACGATAAAAACAGGTAGGACAGGGGACAGGTATAAATAAAAAGACAATAAAGAAACTTGATAACCAAATTCAATGTGTAAGTCTTGAATGGATGTGAATCAAAAAAGTGGTAAGAAAATATAGAGGGACATTATTTTGACAACTGGGACAATTTAAATACAGACTAAATGTCAGATAGCTATTGTTGTACAACAAATCCAAATTCAGTGGCTTAAAAAATAATTTATTGTTTCTCAGGGTTCTGTGGGTTGGGAGGTTCTTCCATTGATATTGTTAGCACTTACTCATGCAGCTAGAGGGAACGACTCGATGGCTGGAATCCTCTCTTCTTAGGCTCTTCATTTTCAAGGGGGCTGGTACCAGCAGCCCTCCTGGAGGATGGCCCCAATAGGCATGTGCTCATCCAGTCTCTGCTTGCGGCAGATTCCTTTGTTGATGTCTCAGAGGTACATAGTGGCCTTTAGTGTAACAGTCAACTACAGATATCATATTAGATAATAGTTTTGGATCAATGTTAAATTTTGTGGCTGTGTTAATAATATTGTGATCATAAAGCACAGTATTCTAGTCTTAAGCAATAAGAGCTGAAGTCGTTAATAATGTGACAGGATTTGTTTCAAGATTGGTGGAATTTATCTTCAGAAACTCTAGGGCGGGAGGGCAGGAGAGAGAGACAGAAAGAGAGACAATGAGAGAGAGTGAAAGAGTGAGTGAGAGCAAGTAAAGGGAGCAAAATGTTAACAATCATTAGAGTTAGGTGGGGGTGTAACAGGGGTTTCTATTACTATTCTTTCAAATTTTCAAACCTGGGTTTGTTGCACAAATTTTCAATATGTTTGAAACTTTGCAAAATAAGATTTCGTGGAATTCGAAAGATCCCTGGCAAGCTTGTGAAAAGCATCCCTTTTCCACGTCTCAGGTCCTGGATTCAGGAGGCCTGGGATCTGCCTGTGTGACAAGAATCAAGGTGACTCTATTAGTCTGTGGTTCATACTTGTAGAAACACTACACCATGCTATAAAAGCAAAGAGGGGCCCATACACTTTATGAAGACAGAAGGTCAGAAAATACAAATTATATGGAAAAAGATAGAAAAAGAGAAGTTATAAAAAATGAAAAGGTAACAAAATAAGATGGAAGAATTGAAACCAAACATAGTGTTTATAGGGATAACTATAAATAGAATAAACTCATTGGTTAGATGAAAGGCCTCACACTGGATCACAAACAAAAAGTCAGCTATATGCTGCTCACCAGCAGTCACCTAAAGATAAGTCAAAAATGCATTCAAAAGACGGAACTTTATAAAGACAAATTTTACCTTTTGCAAAGAAGATCTAACTGGAATTCATTCTTCTGAACTAAATAGTATAACATCACAGAATTCAAGAAGCAAACCTACAAGAAAAGGAAATGAATAGAAAAAACAATCTTTTCAGGAAACATTAACTCACAGATTAAATTTTAAAAATAAATACTTGGTTTAAAGGATGTGAAAAAGGTAATAAAGTTGATTTAATTTGTACATGCAGCATTTAAACACCTGAGAATGGTCATGACATCTTATTTTCAAGCTTCCATCATGCAGTTATAGAAATTGATCCTATCTTAGTGAATAAAAACTAATTCAATAAGGGGTGGCTGGATGGCTTGGTTAAGCATCTGACTCATGGTTTCAGATTAGGTCATGATCTCACGGTTTCTGGGTTCAAGCCCCATGTCAGGCTCTGTGCTGACAGCGCAGAGCCTGCATGGGATTCTCTCTCTTCCTCTCTCTCTGTGCCTCCCCTGCCTACTCTCTATCCCTCTTGCTCTTTCTCTCTCAAAATAAATAAATAAAAACATTGGAAAAACCTAATTCGATAAAATTTCGTAAGTAGAAAGAATATAGATTACATTAATTTTATGAAAAATAAAAATTATAGAAATTAAAATTTAAAACTTTAACCATCTGGAAATTTTAAAGTGCCATCTCAGTTATTCTTGTGTAAAATGGAATATTGAAACTGGTGGTGCAGAATATATCTAGAAAATGAAAATAAAAACTCTAGATATCGAAATTTAGGTGGCTTGTCTAAAACTGTATTCATAGAAAAATTAATAGATGTTAAGAATTTTTACTTACTAAAAGAGAATAAAATATTAAATTAAACACTTAACTCAGATTTAAAATAAGGAGGATTAAAATTATTAAAACAGAAATAAAAGTTAGATAAATAGTAGAACTGATAAATAAAACCAAGAACTGTTTTTTTCCCCAAGAACTGGTATTTAAAACCGGTGACAATCAAATATAAAATGATGCAGTAGCACAACTAAAATACTAAAATATTTGAAAGATGTTAATTGTCCCTGAATTAAGTTTACAAACTTATATGCTATCCAATCAAAATATCAACAAATGTATTGTTGCTGTTGTGTTTGTTTGTTTGCCTGGAACATGATAGACTTATTCTAAGGTTATCTTTATATATATATAAAGAATAACTAGAAATAACACGAAAGGGACAAAGAATAAGAGTGAAAATGCTGAACAATTTTAAGATGTATTATTAAGACATAGAAAGTATAACTCTTTGGTCCTAGCACAAAAAAATGACTTCTTGTTCCAGAGATTTACTCAAGTACCTATAGGAATTTGACATACATTAAAAACATTTCAGAACATTGAAGGAAAGCAGAATTATTCAACAAATGGGGTTGAAATAACCCATGAGGTTTTTGGAAAAACACTATAGGTAAATCTTTACCCCTTGCTCTATAATTAACTCCATATGAATTAACATTTTAAATATAAAACATGAAAATAAAAGTGTTAGGAAAAAATCATAGAGATTTAAAAGAATTATTTTATTTTGATGGTGTGACCAAAAATCTATCATTAAAAGGGAACACTCGATACATTTTACCTCGTAAGACTTAAATGTATGGGTGGTAATCATCAAAAAAAAATGAAATAAAAAATAAACTAAGAAAAGTATTTACCAAAAAATACACTGCAGGCAAAGGGATTAAATCCCTTAATACACAAAAGGATCCTACAAATTTTAATTTTAGGCCCCCAAACTCCCTAGAAAAAATTGTCAAGAGATATAAACAAGAAGAAAGGTCACAAAAAGGCAATACAAAGAGCTGGTATATGTAGGAAGAGTTGATTAATTCTGCTCACAAACTAATGCACACTTAGACACACTTGGATGTCTAGATGCCATTTTAATCTAATCACACTGGGAAATAATTAAGAAAGTGATAAAAATCATTTGGGCAGTGTGTAGAGAATCTGTTAGCAGGGTTAAAATATAGTTACAACTTTTGCTGAGCATTATGGGAATATCTATCAAGATTTAAAATAAGATAGATATCTTATGATACAATAATTCTAGTAGGAATAAACATACACAAAAAAGCACAAAATATATATGTATAAACATTAATAGCAGCATTTAATTAAATTTTTTAGTAACAAATATAAGAGATGATGTCTAAGACCGTGTGTGTGTGTATGAAAGATAAAAATTGAGAGATAGGGAGAGAATGAGAGAATCAATCAGGTGCAATTTAATTTTCAGTTTTATACTTTTGTTTTTAAATTTTTTAAAAGAAACTTGTTTTATTGGTAAGCCAATTTAAACTACATCTTTGTCCATTTCAGTGAGAATGTACATGGGCATCATAATGTTAAAAAAACAACAAATTCTCGTTCTATAAAAAGTTTTATTTTTTAATTAATTATTTTTGTTTCTAAAGTTTATTTATTCTGAGACAGAGAGAGAGAAGGGGGGAGAGAGAGATTGAGAGAGAGAGAGAGAGAGAGAGAGAGAGAATCCCAAGTAGGCTCCCTGCTGCCAGTGCAGAGTCCGACATTGGGCTCGAACCCATTAATGGTGAGGTCATGACCTGAGCTGAAATCAAGAGTTGGACGCACAACCAACTGAGCCACCCAGGCACCCCTAAAGAATTTTCTTTTAGTGTAGTTTAAACCTCAACCAATATGAATAACAATTTATGTTGATGAGTTTCTTGCTTTCCCTTCTTTTCTCTCTCTTTTTCTCTTTCACACACACACACACACACACACACACACACACACACAACTAAACTTCATAGGAATGGGGCCATTTTGGCCCTTTGGATTTCTGAGAGACTTTTCTGAAAAGTTTGCCTGAATGAATAGTAGGTCAAACAGCTGGGGCTGCAGAACCCAGTAAAACCACACAAAAGCTGAGGGAAATTATGTTTTCTTCCTTTGATTTATGATCTTGAAACATCTTTTCAGGAGGAGAAATCAATCCCACAAAGCACTGAAGTTAAGAAATAATTAGGCATTTTGAATTTTTCAACAGCCACAGAAGAGATCCACATTTACATAAAATAGTGTAGCATGTAGAGAGAGCCTGGTTTCTGCAGAAAATCCCTCCTATATGGAAGTGTTCAATTCCATATTGCCTTCCAATTGCTCCTGCACCTCCCAAATAAAATGCACAAAAATCTATTGGAATATATTGTGAGATTTAGATTTTCATATATTTTCTTACCACTTATTGAAGAATATGTCACATTCCCATATTAAAGTTGATGGTTTTATTACCAAGACAATACATATATGTGATTTTGAATTTCAGACCTGAGGTCCTCAATAAAAAGTATCACAATTAAGATGATGCAAGTGAAGAGACAGGATTCTAAATGACTTTGTTGTGTAAATGAAGAGAAATGAAGAAGGTTCTGGAAAATATCTCAGCTTATGATCTGAGTATTTTAGACATGTCCAACTTTCCTATCTCCATGGAATTTGCTTCTTGGTAATTTTCCACTAAGAATTTCAGTGCTGAAACAAACAGGATCATTTGGTACCCCACTTTACATCAGACGTTTTCCTTAGTAAAACATCATTCTGAACCCAGGAAATAGGAACTGAGGACACACATTTCTTTAGCCAGTCCACCCAGTGATGGTAAGAACCCATAAGAATCCATATCCAGAATCTATCCAATTACAGCAAATGATTACTTAATAGCCTATTGGGAAAACATTTCCGCCTCTGGGTTGCAAAAAGGTCTTCAAAAATAGCAGGGCAGATAGTCCCAGGTCTCTGTGACCTAAAATGTCTAATGAAGCTGAAGAATTATTAGAGCATCTTAGAGAAACCTGAAGCCATTCAGCCTAATGATTTAGTAATGATGTCTCTGTCATCTGGTCAGAGAATAATGTGGCTTCTAGCTTAGTATTTATTCAGCCACATTTACCAGTGCCAGTAGCACTGGCTTTGAGAAATTTTCTATGCCCTGGATATTCTCAGGCAACACACTCTTCTTGTTAAATAACTCTAGAAATGGATTTATTTTGTGATGTGTTCCACTTCTAGGAAATTAAATGATGAAGTCTAACTAATAAAGTCAAATGTAATAAAGAACCAAGACTGAAAAGCAGACATCACGCTGAAAATTCGACTTGTGTGTATGAGGTATAAGAAAAGTTTTTTCTTACTTCAAATTTAAAAAATCCATATATGGCAAAGTACAATCATTTCAGAGGAGAGATGCAGGGAAGGGGGAGAAAGAAAGGAAGCCCAAACTTAAAAAAAAAAAATCTACATTTTTTTTTAAACATAAAGACTATCACAATTAAACCTGCACTGGCCTCTGGTGGTCAAAATGGAAAATGTATTTGTACAGATGGATTACATGAATGACTGTTTAATATACATTAATAACTAAAGGTGAGACAACCAGACATTTCACTTTGAGTAAATACTTCATTTTAACCAACTCACTTGGCTACAACATTTCTCCTAATTATTAAAATTGAATGATTCCTCTTAGGAGAGGTTTCAGTTCTAAAGTTTTCGACTTTAATGCAGGCACTATAAGCAGTAAGTTGATTGGCTGACACCACTCATAAACTTGGGATATAAGTATTCACATGTGTTACAATTTATGTATAGGAAAGAACATTTTCCTGGATTTCTTAGGCTACTTCATTTTAGGAAAGTAGCCTATGAATTATTTAATGCCTTATTTTATCATGCACACTAAAAGAACACTATTAGGAACATAGAAACATACATGATTGTCAAAGAATATAAGGATATAGAATCTTATCCCAGCAACTAAACTTAATGCTTTTTTAGTGGTTACTGTATGTAATATTAGAGACATCTTAGAGTACTGATCCTTAAGCAAAACAAAACAAAACAAAACAAAAGATGTATAATTCATTACAGCTCTAAGAAATATAAGATTTTTAATTCCAAGCTTACTTAGAATATTAATTTTTCTATTTCAAGAAAATTAAAGCCTGCATTTTCCTGGCTGTTTACTTTAACATCTTCTTGGATAATTTCATGTGGAAGCCAACAGATTTTTTTACTAATATGTTCCTTGAGCTTAAAAAAACCCACCAAAATGTATAAATCATTTTATCTGGCTCCTCTTCTTATTTTAATAGCAAGGCATGTTTTTTACAAAGGAAGATATGACAGAAACTGTGTTTTACTTTTGTTCTTTCCAATAATTAGAACATTTAAAATGATTTCCTGTTAAACTTTGTAAATTGTATCTACTGTATTAATTGGATATGAGCTATTATTAAAAGACAGCAGCAACACAGTGAAATTATAAATGGTCTTGAATTTTAACATCTTAAATTTTCTCAAATAAACTTATCTCAATATAAAACCTAAATATGTGATAGAAGATAATTTTAGCACCAAACAAGGCCTTTGGGATTTAGCTTATTTCAATTCATTCAATAAACATTCATTGTGCACCTATTTTATAAAAATATTGTGTCGGCTACTTAAATCAGTGAAGGAAAACTACAAAGATAAAAATGTATCTTGAGATTAAGATGCTTGTAGTTTTTTAAGTTTATTTATTTATTTTTGGGAGGGAGAGAGAGAGAGAGAGAGAGAGCGAGCCAGCGGGGTAGGGCAGAGAGAGAGGGAGAGGGAGAGAATCCACTGCTCTTAGCGTGGAGCCCTACATGGGGCTCATTCTCACAAACTGTGAGATCATGACCTGACCTGAAAGCAAGAGACGGACACTTACCAACTGAGCCACCCAGACACCCCTGATGCTTATAGCTTTGAGGAAAGACAAAGAGGGTTTAAAGAAAGTGAGATTGTGAAGTGAAATGTGAAGACATGCATTGTATCAAAGAAATGACACATAGCACACTTAAGCTGAAATAAAGGCTCCTTTGAGGAGAGGGGCAGATGATAAACTAGAAAGAGGAGCATTATTTACAATTTTTAGAGAGATAGAGACAGCAGCATTTAAAAAAATATATGGAATGGGACACCTGGGTGGCTCAGTTGGTTAAGCGTCTGACTTCAGCTCAGATCATGATCTCCCAGTTCATGGGTTTGAGCCTGGTTGTTGGGCTCTGTGCTGACAGCTCAGAGCCCGGAGCCTGCTTTGGATTCTGTGTCTCCTTATCTCTCTCTCTGCCCCTCCTCTCTACTTGTGCTGTCTCTCTCTTTCTCTCTTAAACATAAATAATAAAAAAAAATTTAAAAAATATGGAATACATTTAAACCAGAAGAAAAAATTAACAATTTAATAGTGATATGGGTGATAGAAGCAAGGCTTTAAAACTTGATTTGTGTGATGGCAGGTCAAATGTACAACTTTGTAAAAATTTATCAGCATGTGCATTTATTGCATATAAATTGTGCCTCAAAAAAGTAAGGGTCGTATTCAATTAAATGTTTTCTATTAGTTGGGCTCTTATTATTGTCTCTTCAACTCCTCTTATCCATGTTCTATCAACTTGCAAATTTCATAAATTGCTTCAAATAAGTGTAATCCTCAAAGTTCCCTCAAAACTTCTCTGTCTTACTAAATCATAGTCTTAACATGTTTTCCCCTCAAAATTTATGGAAGTTTATCACATAATAAAACATTTTATGTATTTTTAAAATTTATCATGAATGAATTGACCACCAACCTCATAATGCTGTGCCCAGTCAAGTAAATGACAACTTACCTTACTTCTTCTATTAAAAGAATTCTTTTTGTGTTTATTCATTTTTGAGAGAGAGAGAGAGAAAGGGAGATGGAGAGAGAGAGAGAATGACAGAGTGTGAGTGGGGAAGGGGCAGAGGGAGAGAGAGGGAGACATAGAATCTGAAGCAGGCTCCAGGCTCTGAGCTGTCAGCACAGAGCCTGATGTGGGACTTGAACCCATGAACCGTGAGATCAGGACCTGAGCCAAAGTCAGATACTCAACCAACTGAGTCACCCAATGACCCCTACTGCTTTGATTTTTAAGAGGTATATGTTGGGTTTCAATTTAGAGATACATTATATATGTGGAAAGAATACATTGAGTTTCCTTCCTCAGAGTGTATATAATGATTTATTTATTTATTTATTTATTTATTTATTTATTTATGGGAGAGTACAAATGGGGAAGGGCAGAGAGAAGGGGACAGAGGATCTGAAGTGGGCTCTGCACTGAGAGGCTGACAGCAGCAGCTTGATGTGGAGCTTGAACTCACAACCCCGAGATCATGACCTGACCCAAAGTCCATTGCTCAACTGACTGAGCCACCCAGATGCCCCATGCATAACGTTTTTAAGAGTTGGAACCATATTTTTATTAGGCTCCTTATCGCTACACTGCCCCCGACCCATGCTTTTACTTAGTTTGACTAGAGCTTACTTTGATTTCAATAGAAGTGAGTGAAATTCTAATGTCAGACTAGGTACGACCCAGAGGAAAACTTCCTAAGAATTGCATGTTCTTTTGTGTGTCTATAATAAACAAGGTTTTACTATAGTCTCAGACACATTCTAAAACAATTTCCACAAATAATACCAAGGAGTGTATTTAAGGGTTTAAACTCAAATTCTTTTTATGGTTGAAGAGCTAATTACCACAAAATGGCCTACCATACATGTGATGGTTGATTTTATGTGTCACTTGAATGGGTCACAAGGTGTCCTGATATTTGGTTAAACATTATTCCTGGTGCGTGTATGTGAGTGTTTTGGGAAGAGATTAACAATTGAATTGGTAGACCGAGTCCAACAGATTGCCATCTGCAATGTCAGAGGCCTCATCCAATTCATTAAAGGCTGAGTAAGAGGGGATTCACTCACAGTCAGCCTGACCGTTTTTGAGCTGAAATGTGGGTTTTCTCCTACCTTTGGGGGACCTGGACTCAGAGCAGAACTTAGAGCATTGGTTCTCCTGGTTCTCAGGCCTTCAAACTCAGACAGGAATTTAGGAATTTACACCATCAAGCTCTCCTTCTCAGGTTTGTGACTCGGATTACAACTATATCATGAGCTCTCCCAGGGCTGCAGACTGCCAACTGCAGATCTCAAGACTTCTCAACCTCCATAATGATGTGAGCCAATTGCTTATAATAATTTTCTTCATATATATATATATATATATATATATACACATTTATATATATAGGTTCATATATATATATACACATATATGTATACATATGGTTCATATACATACATATATATATAGCTTCATATATATGTAGGTTCATATATGTATAGGTTCCTATACATATATGCGTGTGTATATATGTATATATATGTATATATGTATGCATATGTATATATGTATATATGTATACATATGTATATATGTATATGTATATATGTATACACATATATACATATACACATATATATTATATATATATATTATATATATATAATATATATATATATAAAGCTTCAGTGTAAACAAGTGATAAGTAAGTCACAGCACACATATTGAAATTCTCTGTTCAATTTTATTTTTCACTTTCCTCAGGATGCTTAAAAGATAGGAGTTTAACTGTCGTCCAGAGAGTTTGTCTTCAACAGGAGAAAAGTGAGATGACTTCCACATAAGGAGCCCAGTAGCTAAAAAAACAATTGAGTTAACTCTGATATCCTTGGTGTGCTAGAAAAATCTTACTGTAAATATCAAGAAAGTTAATAAAAAATCCTACTCTTTTTCTTATCTAATTCCTGTCACAGCTTTTTCTACACAGAGATGTGTGCCTAAAAGGCTTTATACAACATTCCAGGTCATATGATTTATTTCTTTCTTAAAAATAAAAAAAAAAACAAATGAATATTACTTGACATATTCTACTTCATGGAGGAAGAGAGTATGCCCCATCCTGTACTATCTAAAGATGAAATGCTCAACTTTTTGAGGCAAAAAAAGCCACTTTTTGAGATCTTCACAACATGTAATTGTTCTACTTATTCTATGTTTGCTTTGTAACTCAGCCAATATCTTTATCTGAGCAGTAGTACTGCTAGGACTAAAGGTTTTGGGTTGCATTTGTGCATCTTATTTTGTGCAATGTCTTGTATGCTCATTGGATTAGTTTCCTAGGGATGGGACAGCAAATTACCACAAACTTGGTAGCTTAAAACAACAGAAATTTATTCTCTCACTGTTATAGTGGCTAAAAAGTCTGGCAAGAGGGTCTGAGGGAGAACTCCTTTCTATGCCTGTCTCCCAGCTTCTAGTGGCTTCCTGAAATCCTTGGCATTCCTTGGCTTGTAGTTCCATCACTCCAATCTCTGCCTTCATCTTCATGTGGCCCTCTTCTCTGTGTCTCTGTGACAAATATCTCTTTCCTTTCTCTTATAAGGATACTGGTCATTGGATTTAGAGTCCATCCAAGATGATACAGAGATCCTTAATTTAATTATATCTGTAAAGACCCTATTTCCAAATAAGGTCATATTCACAGGTACTGGAAATTAGGACTTAGACATATTTCTTGAGGAACTATATTCACGCAAGGATAATGTTTAATTATTCTTTGGTGTTGCTGTTCATGAAAATGTGACAAAAGAGAAATTGAAATTAAAATGTAACAAAATGTTAATCAGAGGATTTATGCTTCTTCCAAAGATGGAGTAATAAGAACCAGGCGAATCCTTCTACATTAAAGAAACTGCAAAATGGGTAAAATATATGAAACACTGGACCATAGGCAGGACAGGACTATGATCCCTGTTAGAAGGAGAAACAAGTTGAGCCCTATTATTTTTCACTTTTACTGCCTAGGTAGAGTTTATAGGCTGCAGTGCAGTAAGGGAAACACAAATAGAGCCCAGAAGCCTTCCTGAGTTGAGTATATAGTAATAAGAATTTGGGAAGATCAAGGCAGGTAGAATGTATGTATATATAGCTGGAGATTTAGAAAAAGAGGGAGGGGATGGAGAATCAAAGCAAGTTAAAAACTTATAAGAAATAGAATAAATAATAGAGAAGAACACAAATCAATGAAATAGGAAAGAAAAACATAATAGAGAAAACTCAACTAAATCTAGAGCTAATTTGTTGAACAGATTAATAAAACATGAACTTTTAGCTAGAATGTTCATAAATAGAAAAGAAGAAAAAAATTACCAATATTAGGAATGAGAAAGGGACATCACTACAGATCCTACAGATATGAAAAGGAGAATAAAGAAATATTACAGCGGCACCTGGGTGGCTCAGTCAGGTAAGCATCCAACTCTTGATTTCACCTCAGGTCATGATCTCGTGGTTTGTGAGATTGAACCCTACATGGGGCTCTGTGCTGACAGCGTGGAGGCTGCTTGGGATTCTTTCTATACCACTCTCTCTGCTCCTCCCCTCCTCATGCTCTCTCTCTCTCTCAAAATAAGTAAACATTAAAAAATATTATAAACAATATTGTGCCAATAACGTCTCCATGTTCACGAAATGAGTAAATTCCTTGGAAGACATAAATTAAGAAAATTCACTCAAGAAGAAATAGATGACCTGAATCACCCTATATGTGTTAAAGAAAGCAAGGCCTAGATAGCTTTACTTTTGAATTCTACCAAACATTTAAGGAAGAATAGTGTCAATTCTTAGTAAATGTTTTAAAGCTACTACCCTGATATTACAGACCAATATCCCTCATGAACACAAAGATAAATCCAGCAATATATAGAAAGGCTAATAAACAGATCATGACCTAGTAGTGTCTACCACAGGAATGCAAAATTAGTTTAATATTTGAAAATCAATCAGTGTAATTCACCATATTAACAGAACAAAAACAAAAAGCATGATCATCTCAAAAGATGCAATTTTTCCCCCCACAAAATATAGCATCATTTCTTGATAAAAAACTCTCAAGAAATTTCAAACAGAAGGTAATTTCCACAACCTGATAAACAGCATCTGGGAAAAAACATACAGCTTATATTATATTTAATGGTGAAAGATTGAATGCTTTTCCCCTAAGATTGGGAGTGAGATCAGGGTGTCCCATTTTACCACTTCTTTTCAAAATACGGCAGAGGTCATAGCCAGGCCCACAAAACAATGAAAAGAGATGAATGGCACCTGGATTGAAAAATAAGAAGCAAAACTCTTTATTTGCTGACATCCTGACTGTCCACATAGCAAATCCTAAGAAATCCATTAGAAACCTATTAGAGCTAAGAGCTGAGTTCAGCAAAGATGCAAGATACAATCTGTGCTCTTTATTTTTTTTATTTTTTTTTAAATTTAATGTTTTTATTTATTTTTGAGAGAGCGATAGACAGAGTACGAGCAGGGGTGGGACAGGGAGAGGGAGACACAGAATCTGAAGCAGCCTCCAGGCTTTGAGCTGTCAGCACAGAGCCAGATGTGAGGCTTGAACTTGTGAACAGCAAGATCATGACCTGAGCCAGGACGGATGCTTAACTGACTGAGCCACCCAGGTGCCCCTAATCTGTGCTCTTTTAAAAAAATATCAAAATAAAAAAGCTTTCTTATAATTCTCTTGGTTTCACTATGAGCAATTAATTTGGTTAAGGGCTCATTTTAAGGATTATTTTTCACGATCGGTTCCCCTTACTGTATTCCCTCAAAGTACCCCCAAATTTTCCTTCACAGCCCTCAAAGATTTTTACCTGATTTCTTAGGATTTTCTGATTAAGTTCCATGGCTGCTTTATTGATGTGTTTCAATGCCTAGCCTGTGCCTCAGCTGCAAGGAAACCACTCACTAAATATTTAAGGTATGATTCAGTAAATTTACTAAGAATGTGTTTTAGAAGAATCATTGGCTAATAAATTTTGGACTGTGAATTAAAGATATTCTTCAGGGTACAATGCAAAAAAGTTATTTTTTTTTCTTGTGTGCCATGCATTGTGCTAAGTCCTTGAGGTATAAAGATAAAACAACTGCTCTCAAGGAGTTCACAGTAATTTTAACCATCACATGCATATAAAGCCAATATAATTCTCAAATATTTTTGGAGGAAAGGGAGACAATATAGTCTTCTCTGTTGGAAAGAATTACTTGAGTAGAGTTTTATAAATCAAAACCTTATGGTGTGTATGAAAGATTTATAGACTTTTATTAATGTGAGGTATAAATGAATTAGAAACAGTGCTTATAAGACCCTGTTGGTAAGAGAAAAAATATAGTCAGTGTCTTAGAAGGTTCTTCAGAAGATCATATGAATGCTTTAAGTTAGGCTCTAGTTTACAGCCTACTGTTTCTATCCTAGAAACTATTCTCATCCACCTCTCCTCTTCATTTCAGTGATTTATTTCATTAGGTCTTGTTGGAAATTCTCCATTTTGAAATTGGGATTTTTGAGTGTGTGTGTTTGTTTTCATGGGATTTTGTCAACATGAATTATGTTAGAGATTTTGTTACTGGAGAAAGATATTATTAACCTGCAGAATCTGAGTGAAAACAGACTAGGCCACCAACCTCAGAGATAATTTATGTGGAAGGTAAGTGGTTTGACCCAAAAAAGAAAAATAATATAATGCTCATTTATTATTGCCATTGTTTTTTTTTTTTTTTTTGCCAAATAATTCCATTTAAACAGATTGGTTTTATGCATTTTATTTTTTTCTCCTAAAAGTCTGCACAAAATTAAATGGATACTTATCTTTAAATTTTCTCTCTCTTTTTAGGAAGGAAAGACAGAATTTTGTTTTACCTTTTAATAACCTAGTTCTTTGAAATCTTTTAAAGAGTAAAGTATAAGTCACAAATTCAAAAATTTTGGAGCACAAGTATGATAAGAATCACCAGGAGTATTTGTAAAAATGCAAATTCACACTTTCCAGCCCTGGAGATTATAATCCATTTACTAGTTGTAGGAAATCCAAGATACGCTTTTTTTCAACATGTAGAAAAGGTAGGTGATCTAGTTTAAGCAGCTTAATATTTTACATCCCCTCAAAAATAAACATTATACACTGAAGATGGATTCAAAGAGTAATTGAGAATTTTTCTTAACTATACTATTAATTTAAAACTGAATTTCTGGAACAAGACACATCACATACTTAAATATAACAATTACAAATGTTAATCATTTTTGTTTTAGTTGTTATTTTGAATACACATGTATGCTTTTTTCCACTAGGGAAAATAATTGAGAATGAATTATAATTGTTTTAGATCATAAAAGTAGATTAAAAATGGCTGTAAGATAAAAGGAATCAGACACAAAAGTGTACATACTATATAATCCCATTTATATGAAATTTTAGAACAGGTAAAAGTAATTCAGAATGACAGAAAATAAATTGGTAGCCGGGGTATGGGGATTAACTACAAAGGGGCATAAGGGAACTTTATGGGTTGCTGGCAATGCTCTATATCTAGGTTGTAGTGGTGATTACATGAGTGTATATATTTGCTCATAACACTTCCACTTAAGCATTTTATTGGATGCAAACTATACCTCGTTAAAGTTGATTAAAATAGGCTATATTTGTGAGGTTATTTTTTTTTAATGAGGGTAAATTTCTGAAGCAAGTGTTTTAGGTAGCTCACATGATCTCCAGCAGGACCATAAAACTGACCTTGGAGGCTACATAATCAGGAATGTCACATCCTACTGCAAGGAATTCTGGAAAAGTGAGTTTCTGGATTCGACCTTTAGAAGGTGGGATTTTTAAGTTGGGTAATTTTCCAACTTTGTCTTGATCCCTGTCTTCTTTATTTGTGTGCATGTGTGTGTGCATGCTTTCTTTGAAATTTAAAAATATTAAAAAAAATAAAGAGGAACATAACATTCATCCATATTCTCTTTATCTAGACTTAATTACTTTAACATTTAGACACATGCTCTGAGCTCTTTTGCTGTTGATTCTTTAACACATATTAAAGAACCAATGTATGAATTCATTGCCATAAAAATTAGAGAATTACAGATAATGCTCAAGCTGACATTAACCCCAGAGTTGCCATTTTGATCTCATTTACCCTCACTAGAAGCAAACATTATTATGAGTTTTGTGTATTTTTTCTGACTTTTTGCATATATAGGCATGCATAGAAAAATATATATATTACTTTGATTTTTGAAAATGTACCTAAATGGTATCATGCTGTGCACATGGTTCTAGAACTTGCCTTTTTAACTCAATGTGTTTTTCAGTTCTACCAATATCGATACATATAGGTTTAGCGGTTAGCAACTCTAAGTGCAAATAAATGAGCACAACAGGAACAAATGTAGATTTGGTAGCTCAGGATAAATACTGTACTATTAACTCCATAAAACTCATTAGGAATTTTTAGGAATTAGGAGTTTTTATTCTGCTAAGAAAAAATTTTAATAATCTGGGTGCCAGCCTCACTGGTCTCCTACTTCCCTACTTCAGGTGGTACCTTCTCTCTACACAGAGACAGCCAAGCAATAAAGAGTTAAAACACAACAATCTGACCATACTAGATAAGAAAAAATAAAGCTGCAAAACTTGGAGAGAGACATTAACTTCCTAAGTTGAGCAAAGAAAGTGTAGAATTGGCAATTGCCTGTTTATTTATTATTATTTTTAATGGTTATATATTTATTATTTAATGTTTATTATTATTTTCATTCTTTATTTATTATTTAATGTTTATTATTTATTTATTTTAATGTTTGTTTTATTATTTTTAAATGTTTATTAAGTAATTTAATGTTTATTTATTTTTAAATGTTTATTTATTATTTTGGGTGCAAGCATAGGAGGGGCAGAGAAAAAGGGACAGAGAGAATCCCAAGCAGACTCTACACTCAGCACGGAGCCCCACAGCAGGGGCTGATCTCACCACCATGAGATCATAATCTGAGCCTAAATCAAGAGTTGAATGCTTAACGAACTGAGCCACCCAGGTTCCCCAGTAGTTGCCTATTTAGACTAACCTGTATACAATGAGTTTTTGTATGGTAATTATTTTGAAAAGCTTATTTTTCCCCACACTACTCTAACACTAAAGGCATTGTATGGTAGCAGAAACTATATAGTGGTAATAAGATTAAAACATTTTTTTTCTTCTGCAATTGTTTAATTTCACATTTAAAACTTTGCATATAAATTGGCAATCTCAGCTAAAGAATAATTATGTTAATTTATATTTAAAGTTATCAACATAATTAATGGTATTTCAGGTTAAAGTTAAAATGAGTTTTGGTAAGGTGTGACAATTAAATGATTCAATAATGAAATCGAGACTCCAGTATCATTTTTAAAAGTGCACTCATAAAAAGGAATAAGTAGTTGTTTGGATGGGCTGGCGGTGAGGGCAATAGCTCTTACAAAATATTCTCCAATCTACAGACACATTTGCTTTCTCAAACAGCACATAATAATAATAACTAAGAATTATATAACGTTTGCCAAGTGCCAGACACTCATGAACACATGGTACAGATTTTAATTAACTTGAACCTTGCAATAATCATCATTATCACTATTTTCCATTTTACAGATGAGGAATCTGATATAGGAAGCTCAGGAACTTGTTCAAAGTCATACAATTAAGATGAAGAACAAGTGAGATTTAAACCCATTTGGGTTAGCTCTAGAGTGCATACACTTAAGTAGAATGCTATTCTGTCTCTTCTGAATACACACACACACACACACACACACACACATATGTATAAATAACATGTCCATTATTTTCTTTAATCTAATGGAAACCACCAGTTAAAACAGGAAGAAAGTCTCCAGTTTAAAGAGAATTTTACAGAAGTTTATTTCAGAAAAAAATAATAAATTATACATACAAAGAAGATTTTGGTCCCTCTAAATTCTCATTCTGATAAGCTAGACCCTCACTACAGCAACTCTAGAAATCCCCCTACATACATACATATGTGTGTGCATTTATGTATGTGCACTAGTATTTGTTTGTATATGTATCATACATATAATCCCAACGGTGGGAAATTTTTCTTCTCTGAAGAGAATTTTATCTGGAGATAATCAAGAGCATTTTGAGCTAAGACCAGTGGGTGATGTAGAGTTGGGCAATATTAATTTGAAGTAAAAATAAAGTTGGGCTAAAAATAATGAAATGGCCTTTTTAACATTCAGTGACCAACCGTGACATTTACCTTTCTAGCAAAGGATCTAAATATCTTTGGAATTCCATTATAAGGTGGGTCTTCTATTTCTCTCCCCAACATTTTTCTTCCTCTCTTCATTAATGAGGGTAACATGTTGGAAACTTGGACATATACAAAATTCTTTGTGTATATGAACTCCATACTGTTTTGTAGCTTATGCAACAAGCATAAGTTGCCTTGCCCATTGAGTCCATATTGTGGTAAAAGGAGCATTCAGCTGTAGTGCTGTGAGAATGCAGACATTGTAGTCACCCAGGAAAGTCTTCCCTTCATAAATAGTTCATTAGCAGATTTTTTCATTTTTACACTTGACTGAAACTTAGTTTTCTTTATTTTCACATTTGTGGGGAAAAAAATCATTTACCCAGTCCAAGACAAGTGGAGATCCATTTGCTGTCTGAAAATGAACTCTGTTCTTGGCATATTTGTGGAGTCCCGTAGTGGTGTTCTCTTACCCACTGCTGCCATCTGCTGGTCTTATGACTGTTAGATTTTAGAGTAAGCCGTGCATAATGCTCCAGTCAAGATGATGCAAAATGCAAATATCATCAATAGGTAGTTTTGTAGACCCTGAATAATAAAAAAATGTAACTGTAATTAAGAAAATTTGAATCACACATGCAGAAAGCACAGACTCTTAAGATTGCTAGGGACCTTGCTAACTCTCTGCTCCAGCCACCTGCATGCTTTTTGCTATTCCTCCAAGCAATCATTCAGATTCTCTTGAAAACCCACAAGAGCCTTGCTAATTCACCCACTCAGTAAATACATGTGGACATCCACTTTGCATCAACATGTGCCGGAGTTAAAATGGTGAGCAAAATGTGCCCTTATGCAGATAATTATATAATATGGCAGGCAGAAGTTAATCACAGAAAAGAATGTTACAAAGTGAGAGGAATGTTAATAAGTAAACAAGCATGATTGTTTCTGAGGTGTGTTACAAAGGAATCTCAATGAGGCTGGTTTGGATGGTGGAGAATTAAGCTTCTAACTGTAAGTATCAATTAATTGGGCAGGGAAACAGGTAGGGACTCCAGGTAGAAGGAATTTTATGTGCAAAGCTCTGTTGTATGAGAAAGTATGATACTTGCCAGGGAAAGAAAGTCAGTGTGACCCATGCAATGAGTTAAGTGGATAAAAACCAGGTTGGAGGGCTATGGCCCAAACATACATGGGGCTCATAGGTCATGTACAGTTTGAGGTTTTATTTTTCCAAGTAATGGGAAGGCAAAGACATAGGCAGCTGGACATGGTGAAAAGATGGGATTCACATTTTATAAAGCCCACACTTATTTGTGGATGGTGAACAGATTGCAGGGGTCCAGAATGGATGCAAGGAGATCATTAAGGAGGCAACTAAAGTCTGCTTGGGGACAGATGACGAGGTACAGATGGAGAGATAGAGCTCGATCTGAAGGATGAGAAAGAAACAGAGAGACTAAGTTTGCCTTGCCCAGCTATGGGTAGGTCCACTGATCTTAAAGATGGGGAACACTGAGAACCACTTCCCAATGTGGCCAGTCCATCTCTGATTAACAAATATCTTTCTGTGTTAAGTAGAAATATTTTATTTACCATAAGTTCTATCTATCTCCAGGGTTACAGATAGATCGATTCTAATCTCTCTCCCACAAGATAAACCCTGAAACATTAAAAAATAACTGTCTTATATTCCTGAAGCAATTTTTTTTCCCTATCAGTATTTTAGCTCTTTTGACCATTTTTCATATGAAATAGTTTCAAGCTCCCAGGCTATTCCCATCTGAATACTGGCCAGGCTGTCTATATCCCACATTAAATATAAACCCTGGTGCTCTAAGGTAAGGTTTGAACATCATGAAGTATAACAGGACAAGCACCTCCCTAACTTTAGATTTTCTGTCTATGTTTAGACTTTATGTCTAAAAGTGCACTGAGATCTCCTGACAGTCAAATAATATAATATCATTATTAGCTCTTATTAGGATTAATGCCAATTAATACATAGCCAAAATTCCAAAAAGCGTATAGTCTCTTTCTTCAACCTAATAAAGAATTGGGAGAGAATGGATTAATTGACCCGTATTTGATGATGAGAGAAGTCTTTGTAAGTTGAGTTGGGGACAGCTGAATTTTCTGATTCACTGTGAGTAGGAATATTACCCAAAGTCCCTCTAATACAAGTTCCACAAATGAAAACAGCACCACAAAGCCTTGCTAAGTACAGAAGAGCTTATTAACACACACACACACACACACACACACACACACACACACTCACACTCCTGCTAAGACTTTAAGGTTCCCTGATATCTTGTCAGTGTTGAAGACTGCAACCTTTACCTAGATACCTGTACTGGTGGAGAGCAAGCACTCAATACCTATTTGTTCAAAGAATGAATACACTCAGGTGATTTCCAAATGTCATTTGTGAATTAAACGGTTGATACAATTACTTAAGTAAGAAAAAACAACATACGGGGCCCTCACTTATCACCATTTTATAAACTGATTATGGGACTAAGCTCTCTGATTATTTGCTAAGCTCTCTCCTTTATTGTCTATGTAGACAGAAGAATAATGTTCTCAGAGAGTAAAATATTTTTCCCTTTAAGGTGAAGAATCTGTTCAAACTTCCCAGTCTCCTAGAGAAAAAGACCAATTATATTTGGGCAACAGCAATTGTTTCCCTTCATCAAAGGTGAATATTAGCACTTAAAAGATCATGCTAACATTCTCCCCAAAGCAAAAGTTTTTAACTTGGATTTCTGAAGCAGTTACTAAGGTCACAAATCATCTCATCCTTTATCTGAGATTAGCTACTGACCTATAAATTGTTGTAACGATAATCTCCTGTATTTCTGTAGACATTGTGGCTAATGTGTGTTTCTAAAAATAATAATTTATATCTAGCTTAAAATAGCTAAATATAAAATTCAAACAAATTTCAAACAAAACAAACTTCCCAAAGAGGAACAGATAGCAGATATAAAAGAACACTGGAAGTGGAAAATATCCAACTGGTGCCCTATGGCATTAAGATTAAATGAAATCATTAAACCCTTTAGCACAAAAAGTACTTGGATCTCAGATTAAGTTCTTACTCCTGCAGGTTGTAGACTTTCCAATATGTGTCTTTGAGTACTGCTTCAAGACATAATTGGTAGGGCCTAAAATCATAGAGATACATGTGTTGCTTTTGTTTTCCTCTAGGGTTTTATCTTGTTTCTAAGAAGAATAATGTTTAAAAATTCTGATAGGATTTTGGTGTCAGTGTTCAGTTGACAGCTCTTTCTTAAACTTGGTGGCATGTAAAGTATTTAAAACTTGCCTTTAAGCCACCCATTAAGAGGCAGTTAGGCACCTGCATTGAATGATAAGCCTCACTGGATACTTCTTAAATTTTGTTTGTAGACAGATTTGTAAGTTCTTCTTCTGCTTTTTTTTTTTTTTTAATTCCCAGAAGGTCAATAAAAGTCACTCTCTGCTTTCATCTTGGCCCTCTCTCTCTCTCTCTTTTTTTTTTTTTAATTTTTTTTTTAACGTTTATTTATTTTTGAGACAGAGAGAGACAGAGCATGAACAGGGAAGGGGCAGAGAGAGAGGGAGACACAGAATCAGAAGCAGGCTCCAGGCTCTGAGCCATCAGCCCAGAGCCCGACGCGGGGCTGGAACTCACGGACCGCGAGATCATGACCTGAGCTGAAGTCGGACGCTTAACCGACTGAGCCACCCAGGCGCCCCTGCCCTCTCTCTCTTTATTTTTACATACATACTTGGCCAAACTCACTCTCAAAATTCCAGAGACAACTGCGTTGGAATTTTGTAGAAATCACACTGAATGTGAATTGGAAATAACTGTCTACTGACAGCAGTGAGCTGCTCCCTCAGGAATACGGTGAGCTTCCCCATTTGTTCTGATATTATGTTTTGTAGGAAGTTTTTGTGGGAAATTGAGTGGTTTTATAAATCTAGCATGTTTCTTGCTGATTATTTTCTTATCTTTTAATAATTTCTATAGCTTTCAATAATATTCATTTTCCACTTTTTAATCAGTTATTGGTATTAGAAAGCTATTGATTTTATATTTATCCTATATTTCAGCATGTTACCAAATAATCTTATTGGATCTCAAGATTTTCAGCTGACTGTCTTGAATTTTTAACGAAGATAATGTTACATGCAAATGACAATTTTCTCATTTTCTTTCCTACATCTATGTTGGCTCTTTCTTAATTTTATTTTATCACACTGGCTAGGATCTCCAGAAAATATTGAATAACAACAATAATGGAGAAATCTTTTGACTTCCAATTTAAAGAGAAGACCTTTTGTTTTCAGCTTTATTGAGGTGTAATTGAGAGAGAACTTTTGTTTAACCTTAGCTATTTGTTTGCTATTGTTTTTTGACAGACAGCTTTCTCCTATTTGAACATTTTGAAGAGTTTTTTTTCTTAATTAAAAACTGATTTTTAATTCTAGCACATGCCTTTTGAAAAAATATTATCACATAGCTTTTCTCTGTTTATCTAACATTATATTACAGTGATTAATTTGCACATTATAAACTATCCTTGCACTCCACAGTTAAGCCCTACTTGGCCATGGCTTTTCATTAAAAATTTGGTCTGAGCTGTCGTTTTAAAGGTGTCCATAAGCAACAAAAAAAGCTTTCTTTGAATGTCTTTAGTTCTTTTTAGAGGACTAAGGAATTAACAGTAGGCTCAATGGTTAGGGTTTCTCTCTCCCAAGAGGTTCTTGTAACTAGAAAAGAAGATTTTTGATTCAGTTACATTATTACTGCAGTAGTAACTAAGGTAATTTTCAAATCCTTTATTTTAAATTTATTTTTGGTTTGTGCTTCTTTTTAACTATAACTGCAAATAAACTATGCTCACTTGTGATTTTCTAAGGCTTCAGTATGTTATACTAGATAATAAACACCCAATTTTTAAATAGAAATCATGGGGCACCTGGGTGGCTCAGTCGGTTGAGTGTCCGACTTTGGCTCAGGTCATGACCTCATAATTCGTGAGTTTGAGCCCCGCTTCTGGCTCTGTGCTGACAGCTCAGAGCCTGGAGTCTGTCTTCAGATTCTGTGTCTCCCTCTCTCTGCCCCTTCCCCGCTCATGCTCTGTCTCTCTCTATCTCTCAAAAATGAATAAAAATGTTAAAAAAAATTTAAAAAAATTAAAAATAAATAAATAGAAATCATTACCCTGATTGGGGCAGAGGAAATACTTGCAAAGAGATTATGACATGTTTTGGACATAGAACTACTTTTTGTGGAAAGCAACCCTAACTAAAATAAATGAGAAATGTGTATGAAAGTAATTTATGGCTCTATAAATGTTTTAAGTTGTCTTATGCATAAAAAAAAAAGATATTGGTGCATATATTCCAAACAAATTTATTATTTTTTAAATTTGAGAATCTTGTACTGTCAAATTATGGTTTTCTAAATCAAAACATTTCATTTAAAATACAGGAAATGATATTTTATATCTAATATTGAATAATCAATCATTTTAAGGATCATCCAGGTATATGGGTCGCCTTTTGGTTCCCAGATATTAGTAACATCAGATTGTCTTAGAACCAGAAATTATTTGTTATAGCTGCAGATTAAGATAGAAAATATTACATCTCTGATGCCTTGACAGAGTGTCTCTAATTTGTATAAATATTTTTTAGTAAAAGCTATTACAAAAATACTATTCACATATGTTCCTCAAATTAAGGTAAATGGGAAAAATTCTGAAAACAATTAAAAAGTATTTTTTTAAGATTTTATTTTTAAGCAATCTCTACACCCAACATGGGGCTTGAACTCATGAGTACAAAATCAAGAGTCACATGCTCCACTGACTAAGTCAACCAGGTGCTCCTCAACAATTTTTAATGAAAACAACAACAACAACAACAACAACAACAACAACAACGACACACACACACACACACACACACATCCTAGAAGTATTTAATAAATGCAATTTTAAATCGCCATCATTTACACTTGAAAGAGAAGTGGTAATAGTCCCTTGCTACCCCACCATTTTCTTATAAAGTTGCTGGTTTGCTATGGAGCCTTTGAGAGACATGAGAACCAACAGAAAAATCTATTCCCAAGGTCCATTTGCCTCAGGGATATTTTAATCTTAGGATAAAAAAAATCTTTCATCTTGTTTATCTGCCAGATTTTACATTAAGTAAAATTTCCTTCTCATCATATTTTATTGGTTATTTAACCAAAATCTCTTAAAGGAAAATAAAGCCAACTAAAGCATTTTTGGACTGGGGGCTGGGGTGGAAAGAAATATGTTTCATAATAATTATCACAGCTTTAGTATTTTCTTTCCTTGTTAGGGATGATAACATTTTGAACATCTTCACTTGTTAAATCCTTTCATGTGTTTTCTGCCCTGGGCTTAGGAGTCACATACAGTTTTCAGAAAAATAACAGAAACATAGTATTACACATAGTATTAAATACCTTTCTTACCTGGACCTACCTCTGTTTTCTAAATCTGCCCTTTTCTTGTACATACCTGTATTTCCTTAAACTTGAAGACACCCCACATTGCAGCTATAAATCCTGGACCCTTAAATAAAAAGAAAAGTTCTAATTAGATTAGTTATTTTTCTGTGACGTGTACTCTACATACAGTAAATTGGAGAGATGACCTTATGCTTTGAGTAACTTTTTGCCATGAAAACAATACAACAATATTGTCAGCTTAAACTATTAATAATCTCAGCTCTAATTCAACATTAACCAAGGTAGCATTAGGCAAAAAGTAAAGATTTTTTTGTTTCTTTATGATTTTTGTATTTATTGTATTGATGATGCTGTAATATTTTGTGCCATGTAATACTTTTCTTTAATGTTATCTACTTATAATATTTTAATAAACAAATAGTTTATGTTTTTCTAACGAACTTAGGACAATAGAAATAGGATTAATAGAAGTAAGTGTAGGAACCACTGATAACTTTTTTGGGAATGAGGCAATCTCATAATTGAAGAAACTGTAGTATGTTCTCTGAGACCCAGCCAATAATGTACTTTAAAACATTTCTTGTGGCGCCTGGGTGGCTCAGTCGGTTGAGCATCCGACTTCAGCTCAGGTCATGGTCTCACGGTTCGTGAGTTCAAGCCCTGCGTTGGGCTCTGTGCTGACAGCTCAGAGCCTGGAGCCTGCTTCCGATTCTGTGTCTCCCTTTCTCTCTGTCCCTCTCCACCCCATGCTCTCTTTCTCTCAAAAATAAATAAACGTTAAAAAAAATTAAAAAAAAAATTCTTAAACTGATACTATTGCACGGTGATGAACTATGTCTAACGTTAAATCCCAACGAATGCTAATGACAGTATTATGGAGAGATACAAAAGCCATGTAAATATAAATAAGCAATAGGTTTATTCAGACAGGAATAAAATAATATAGGAAAAGGAAATGAGAAGAAGTAAGGTAGGAAGGATGATACTGCAGTTTGAAACTTTTAGCTATTAAAGTTTATTAACTTTTTATAGCTGAGAAGGAAAAAAAAATTGGAATTTGGTCTTTGTGGAGAAGGTGTATTGTATCAGCATTTTTAGGATTCCTTTTCAAGCTCTGCACAAACTCTGGAAGAGTTTCACATAAACAATTCCAACATGTTTTTCCCCTTCCACTACTCCAACCATCTACACAGCTGGGTCAGCAAAGTTGGACTCTACTCCCGGTATGTAAGCGAAGCAATAAAAATACATTACTCTGTTTATCAGCATCTGGAAGTTTCAACATCAAAAGAGCCAGAGAACTAGGTCAAAGGAACTGTCTTTTATCAGTGACGTAAGGTCCTAAGCCTCAAAATCCAAATCAAACAAGAAGCATCTGCGTCCTTCAGGCAATTCCACACTGACTTGGGACAGGATAAGAGGAAACAATAGAATGGGGGATATAATATTAATGTTATCATGCCAATCACTCAAGAATTTTATCCTCTCTAATCTGAAAATTTATATCCATTCAGAGAACATAATAGAAGACAATGCCAAAAGGTATCATTGCCCTTTGAGGCTTTTTGGGTGATGATTTCCTAAATATTAGTTTAGACGTGGTCTAAGGGTTATTGTAGGGAGTGATGTGGTTATAGGAATGGTGCTTTGCTAAACATAATGCAAACACAGTTCAAAGTGTGGACATCCTCTTTGATTCAGGCAGAGGAGAGCCAGGTAGGAAGGAGTTTTGGATAAGAAATATAGCTGATTTTTTGGCAATTGGGATTGCATATTTTCCTTCCATAAAATGAATATAAATTGCACATTTGTAAATCAGCCTTTGAAAATGAGGTGAGCTTGAGCTATCTTCAGAAGCCGAGCTTCTGAATAAACTGATTCAGCTTTTAGATTAATCAGAGAAAACTTAGAGCAGAGGGAACAAGCTTGCTCCTGCTACATGGGTTTTTTTTCTTCTGTTTTCTTCCCTCCCACCTCCCTCTCTCTTTTCCCTCCTCCCTCCTTTCCTCCTTTCCTCCCTCCCTCCCTTCCTCCCTCCCTTCCTCCTTCCCCCCTTCCTTCCTTCCCTCTTTCCTTTTTAATTATCATTTGCTAATAAATAATATAGATGCTGCTTTCAAGAAACTCACAATCTAGTTACCAGTGAGTACATAACAGTGGAAATATATGTATCTGGGAAGAACAGTGCTCCCGGAATTAAAAAAAAAAAAAAGTGCTCTTTTGATAAAATAAAATTGATCATATTTATTATTGTTGAAGCTGGGTAATGGGTATGTTTGAAATTTTCCACTAAAAAAAACGTTAAAAAAATCTAGTTCTCCCAAGAAATGAAATAAAGAAAAATATGAGATCCTTGAGGAAAAGACTGAATCTTGTCTGCATGTGGAAAAGGTTGTTTTTGACTAGAATAATGAAAGTGAAACCAAACAAGAACCTAGTAGTAATGTTGCTCAATTCCCTCAACTCCCAGGAACACCTGTTTTCCCCAGGTAACAAACCCCAGGCACCAGAGGAAGCTCCACCTGGTGGGTGAGAAGACTTTGCTTATATCACGGTGATTCGAGAACAGTCCTTCAGACAGGCAAGTCTCCAAAAGCCACAGTGATTACTCCCACTGACCATCTGCCCATACCTCACCTACCTCAGCAATTTATTTCCACTGAATTAGGCTTTAATGTTTTGTCCTAAGTCTTTACCATAATTTAATACAAGAAAGAGTGATAGAAAAACCAAATCTCTGTCTACTGTAAATTTGTTTGAGGAATATTATTTATTGTTACTCAGTGTCCTCTGTAAAAGGCCCCATGTGATACATTCTATTAAGAATTTAGTGCCAGAAAATAAATGGTCTCTTCTGAGGAAATAATATGTTAAAAAGAATTAGCTACCCCATTAACTCCCTTTCGTAAGCACAGCGCAAAACTTGATGTTTAATCATATAACTCATCCAGAGACAGTAGTTTGCTTTAGCACTTCCTGAAAGCCTTCTTTAAAAAGTACCAGATGAAGTTCCACATGAGGAGTCTGAAGTACTTTCTGTCTCACAAGGTTTTCATGAGCTTCAAGTGCCAGAATATACACAAGAGCATTTTTAATTTATAAACTGTCATCTAGAGATAAATATTGTTATAAACAGCAAATTACAATGTATCCAAAATAACATTAGGTAAAATGACCAGACAAAAACTGCAAGGATATCAACGATTAATAAACCTGCTAAAATGAGGTTAGCAATGTTCCCTTAGTGGTCAAGGACATGAGACCAGAGGCTGCTGGTGAATCCACATGAAACTATTATACACATCGTACTCTTAAAAAAATCAAACTCCATGACAGTCCTCAGTGATTCACTAGGGTTGCTTCAGAAAAATCAGATTTACCTTTAAAAAACAAAACTGGGGAAAGACGAGTTAGCTACTTACAGCAGTGATTATTGGAAAACTGACCACAGCACTGAGAGAGTGGTTAGCTATGAACCAACAGCAGGTAGCTATTGCCCAAAGAGCTCCTGACAGGAAACCTGAAACACACACAAACAGTGCACACTTACAAGCCACGTTCCTCTCCTGAAAAATCCATGCTCTAGATACAGCAGGAATATTAAGTTGCTCATATCAACGCATTCCCATTGACATTGTCGGCCAACATGGATTTTTGAGCTGTGTTTTATGATAATTTTGGAAACCAAGTCATTTTTTTTTTTTTTTTTGCTTTTGATGGCTGTGGGTATAATTATCAATTTTTTCACTTTCTTGACATTAAATAAAATACCTAATGTTGTGGTTGAGGTAAAGATTGGGTAGTGGAGAAGGACCAAGGGACGATACTGGATCTGAGCATGCTCTGTGAACACCATTTATGCTAAACTATAAACATAAAGATGCTTACAGCTAAGGGGGAAAAAAAAAGCCTCCTAGAATTTGAAAGAAAATACCAGATATAAATTTCAGGATAGTTTAGCTAAGTGTTCAGTACATATCTTATCATTTTTTATAATGGTATAGCAGCACACATTGACTTTACTGAATCAGGTATTCAAAATGAATCTCTGACATATGTTTTATTTTGTTCTTAAAAAAATTTTGCTTGTGGACTTATGTCCCAAATTGCATTATGGCAAACTCTAAAATAAGTGAGAAAGTGTATGTATTTTTTACCAACAATGCCAAATGGATTAAGCCCAAAGCATGCGATTCAACATATGCTTTTTTCAAACTCTAAAACGGCTTCTTCTTATTTTTCAGAGAAAATGTTTGTTGACCTAAGTGACTACAAATTTCTATTTGTTGACACTTTAAAAAAATAGTCATAGGACTCTGACTTTTAATAAACATCCTGAGGTAATGAAGAAGAAATAATAAAGTCTGATGGTAAATTTACAAGGTATGCTGGTGTAGGAAACCAGTGGATCTTAGATTCACTGCTCAAGTTTCAGGTTCTGTGATGACTAGTATTTCATATCCAGTTTCATGGCTTTTAAATCCTTCATATTTAGTTGTGAGTTGGGTCAAAGCGATTAGGGAATGAACATATACACAGACACACACACACAGGATGGCTTGGTTTCCAGACGACAATTAATCAAACTAAGTGAGTGTACTCTCACAGAGTAAGATTTTTTTATAGTAAATATTCTTACCTGGCAAGACTGCTTCAGGATATAGCTTAGGGTTATTTTTCATGGCTATACAGTAGGCGAAAAAGTAGACTGTACTTGTAAGAAAGATGCCACTGAAGTGTGCAAAAACATAGTCTAAATCTGAAAATACATATTATAAAACTCTCAAATGTGTCATTCATTTCAAATATATTTAAGGTTCTAATAATAAAACAAATCCACCAAAATTAACCTTAAAAGTAAACAGTCATTAATTATATTTTATTATCCTAGTTTTCTACATGCTGTTTATATGGAATTAAATTAACATATTTAAAACTTAGAAATATAAAGTGGTAAATTAGTTATTATAATCAAGTCTAAAAGACTTTTTTATGATTATCTTGGAAAGATAAATAAGAAACTATAAACATTATGTGAATACGATCTTCTTTTTAAGAATTGTATTCAGACTGGGGTGCCTAGGTGGCTCAGTCTGTTAAGCATCTGACTCTTGATTTTGCCTCCCATCATGACCTCATGGTACATGAGACTGAGCCCTGCGTTGGGCTCTATGTTGAGAGTGCAGAGCCTGCTTGGGACTCTCTCTCTCCCTGTCTCTCTGCCCCTCCCCTGCTCACACACGTGCTCTCTTTCTGTCTCTTTAAAAACAAATAAACATTAAAAAAAGAATAGTATTCAGACTTAATTTTATCAATGGCTATAGCAAATCTCCAGGTAGACTGTATTTGGGGGGTGCGTGTGAAAAAATTACGGGAGTGCTAATTTTATATGGTGACCAATTTGGAGACCAGCATCTCTGTTGCAGATGACGTTATATGGAAGGATATTCAGGAAGTTATCCCAAAGAGAGTTTTATTCAATTATCTATTATAAATCTCATTACATTATGGTGGCCCAATATCTGAGAAACTGCAGTTCCACTGATTGTTTGATTAGGTTGTACTCTAGTCATACAGACGGGTGTACTATAACTTATTGGCTGGGAAGGCCACATTGGATGTTCCTCTCAACTAAAATTTTGACAAAGATGAGTGGCCATGTTTAAGGAGAAAAGCTTGAACATCAAAGAGTTTGTCTATTCTTCTAAAATCTTAGACCCTACTTCTGGATCAACACATCTATGGACCACCACAAGAGGCAACATAACACAGTTTTTAAAAGCACAGACCACCTGGGTGGGATCTTCAATCCACTACTTGCTAACTTTGAGACTCAGACAAATTACCTAATCTCTCTCTTAGTTTTCTTAACTGTAAAACAAGGATAATAATGGCATCTAACCCAAAGGTTGCTATGAGGGTCAACTGAGTTATTATTGTAATGTGCTTGGAACAGTGTCTAGCACAGTTCGTGTACTACTTACGTGTTTGTTAAATAAATGAAATAAAAAATTATACCTCCATAGGATTATTTTTGAATAAATTGGAATAAGGTGTATTCCTACCAGACTACATTAAAATTGTCATAGGATAGATCCCTAAGAATTGATTGTACTTTTACATAAAGAGATTGTTGAGTACATTGTTTATTACGTCCCAGGACCAAGAACAACTGTACTCCTGGGTAATTAGTTCTTTTTATCTTGCATTCACTGATTTGTGGGACTGATCTGATTTCCCTTGTGTCTATAAGAAACCTTAGAGCAAAATTTATGGTTCATTTCTAGCCAGTGTACAGATGTGTCACAGAGTTTAGACTCATTCCTGGTTCCATTTTATTTTTTCACTCTTTTTTCTCCTCTTTTAATTTATCCTATGTTACTCTATTTTTATTGTTTTTTTTCCTTTACAAATGAAAAGAATAAAAACACCAAAAGTATTGTATAAAGTCTTATAAAAAAGACAGAAGTTAGTAAAAGATTTGAGTGGTGTTCATGGGGCTGAATATAAAAAGGAAGGAAGAAACAACGGTCTTCCTTCTTCACTCTATCCATTCAATTAACGTTGTCCAAATACCAGCTTTTTTTTTTATCAGTCTTTCCCTCATGACTTTTGCCCTTCAAATTTTCCCTTATCTGAACATAGATCACATTCATTTTCAGTACCATCTAATTTAGAACTTGATTACCCACAATCTCATTCTTTTATAATTTCATTGATGGAAACTATGCTGTAACATAATGATAGGACTGCTGCAGTAGACACCCTTTCATCTCCTGATGAGTCTGTACAAGGCTATTTCATATAGTGTTAAGTTTATACCAGAGAGACTAATTCTATCACTAGAAACTGAGATAACTTGGGAGCCTATGTTGGGCTTTTCAATGCACTACTTTAAGCTTTAAAAACAATATCCTCTAACGAGGCTATACTTTGACCTTTAGTTCATTTTAAAGTGATATGTACCGCACTTCAGTTTTTTTTTTTTTTTTTAAGAGAAGAGTACATATTTTCCCAGAGATTAACTAACTGGAAAATAATCTCTAAATCTTACTATAAAGCCAGGAACCATGTGTTAACATCCAAGTAGCTGATATAAATCCTGACTAAAGTTGATTATATTTATATTTGATGATCATGTGAAAATACTCAAACAGTCCTTTATTACTTTTAATCTTTAGTGACCATTTACAATGAAAAATATCAAATCTATGTGCCAGGATTTACTACGTAATCACATTCTTTTTATATTCTTAAGTAGAAAAACAGGTGTGGAGTTTATTTATAAAGTAAAATAATGTTTTACTCTTACCATACTGGCTTGCCCCTGTGTATATGCTATCATTTCTTTTGCTGTGGTCCTTTATATAAATGATTGGCACAAACGTAGACCCGTAGAGTATTCCAGATATCACTGCAAGACTGCAGCCCCTTAAAAAACAAATACATCACTGCTAATCTTGACCCACAGCAGTATTTCTGACAAACACACAAATGGAATCATAACAAAAGCATGCTTCAGAGTATAAATCACAAGCAGTTAAGCAGAAATCACTCATCTATCTCAAGCTCCATGACTGTCAAAAGTCAAAGAAATACCCTGCAGGGTCAGAGCAGCATCAGGGTACAGACTGAAGCTTTGGTCCCCCACTGTTTAATAGTGGACGTACACAATTTACAGAAGTTATAATGGATTATCATTGTAAATTGTCATTACATAGATAGGACAATTGCCATCATAATAAACTTGGCTCTCTAAATATGAACGATTTGTGAACTGATGCTATGCCCTCTGCTTCTTTTTTAACCAATAACACCCAGCACAGGGCTAGGATAGACAAAATACTAAATGCATGGTTGTTCAAAACAATGATGGAAATCCACAGACTTGCCTATGTCAACTATGCCTTAGTCAACTACGGCATGGTCAAGAAATGGTGATATAATAAAATAATTTGGATATTTGCAATAAAACATTACTTTTTGTAAAAAGAGAATATTTCATCTTAGCACGGGGTTCATGTTGACTCCTCAGACTTGTGCCTTATTCACATGAAGCAAGTATTCCCAATAATCTTAAGGAGAGATGATTAATATTTTGGAACAATCCCTTTAAGTTAATACAAAGGATAATGGCATGAAACAGGAAAGTTTTAGGCAAAAAAAAAAAAAACCCCAAAACCAAACAAACAACAAAGCCAAACAAACAAAAACCAAACCCATTTCTTTCCAAGCTTAAAAACATATTCTTAAAGTTTATTTTAATAGGAGCTCACAGGGCCCATCAGCTCTATCCACACTGGAAATCCCTGTGTCCTGGTGAAGCCTGGAGCACACAGTCCTGAAAGGAATATCCCAGGCACAGACTGGACTAATAGATCAGGTCTAGCCAATCATGAGACAATCAAAAATGGTCAGAGAAAGACAGGTATCACATGATTTCACTCATATGTAGAATTTGGGAAACTTAGCAGATGATCATAGGGGAAGGGAAGGAAAAACAGAGAGAGAGGCAAACCATGAGAGACTCTTAAATATAGAGGACAAACTGAGGGTTGATGGGGGTGGGGGCTAAATGGTGACGGGCATTAAGGAGGGCACTTATTGGAAGGAGCACTGGGTGTCATATGTATGTGATGAATCACTGGATTCAACTCCTTAAGCCAAGACTACACTGTATGTTAACTAACTTGAGAATTAAAAAATAAATATACATTAAAAATGGTTTTCTTAACAATCCCTTAAGAAGGGAGAAACTTTGCGAAAAAATGTGCTTTTTTTGAGAGACCGGTTTTACTTCGAAGCAAAAACAGCAACATGTTCATCTTCCAAAGCGTATTTGTGAGCTCATTCTTTCATTCACTCAACTGATTTAAACATTCATCGAGCATTTGTTATGCACCAGGCACTGCCTCTTTCCCACTGTGAGAATAGTGTACATACTAACAGAGGAAATGCTTTATATTCTTAAAGTGCTTATGTGTGTCACCACAGAAGGTCCAAAACAGTCATTGACTAAATCGCAAGCTATATGCTTACACATTTTCACATTGCTCTGCGAATCCAAAAACGTCCCACAAGAAACTCTAAAACACAGGGGCTGATGGTAAGCCAAACTCTCTCAGTCTTTATGATTATGGGGGGTAGAACTACATGGACCCAGAGTATACTACTATATTTGAAAATGAATATCGTGAGATTATAAAATCGTCTAACACATGAGTGTAGGGACTTCCAGCGGACGGCAGGCCTCCTGGGCAGTGCAGTATTAGAGAAGTGTATTGCCTAATTCGACTGTGATTGCTGAGAGCATATCGGTCACTCTGTGCTGTGGCCTATATTACCTCTTTTACTTTAGGCACAAAATTGTTGCAAAATGAGATTGCTTTAGTCAGCTTCTTATTGGCCAGAGATACTGCAGTAGCTTAAGAATTCCATGAAACACTGAGATCAAGGACCTCTGTACCTAAAAACTCAGCAGAGGACAAGAAGGTCTCTCCACCATCAAACTACAGGAGTCAGAGCTTATGTTACCATTTTCTTCTTGAACTCAGATGAGTATCACTTCACTCCAGTAATCCTTGCTTTACCCAAATATGAAAGAGAATAACAGAACCTCTTCTTACACTATGCGCTGTTGCAGTGTAGAGAGTTTATCCACCCAGGAATAGTCACGACAGGGATCTTGAATTTTGTTGATCACCTATTGAAAATATTGGCATGAACCAAAACAAAAACAGCATTCCTTGATAATCATATTGGTGACAAAAAGATTTTCAGTGTTTTTCTCTTCTTTCCCAAACATACTTTAAAATATGAACAATTGACATTATGCATTCTGATTCTGTGGATATCTCCAGACTCAAATGTTTCTGATTCTGTTCCTCTTTCATTCAGAATGGTTTGGCAGTTGGCAACTTCTCTGTTTAAATTTTTTCAGTTTAATACATGGCTACTTTGATACACCTATCAAAAGTAACAGAAGTTAACAATGCTTGTGTTTCTTTTGCATATTTTAGTAATCTGTTAAAAAAATTAGAACCAAGGAAAACTCAGACTCTTCTACGGAATACCTAAGATTGATAGGCAGTTTTCTTAGTTTTTGTTTTTGTTTTTGTTTTTGTTTTAACTGAATTAATAAAACATGTCCAGCCATGTTTCATGATTAGGTTAATATTCTGAGTCAATAAAAATTATAGGCAAATTTATAATATTTATAATATTGAATAGGATCATCTTTGCCTTTTGGCTAAAGTTTACTTGATGTAATACTCTTACTGCTCTTGTAAGAGATAAGAAGTAAGATTTGAATTCTTTATCATGTGTTAAGTCAAGTTTTCCTTTGGCAATACTGCTTTCTTTTGTGATGAGGAGTTCATAATGTATGGTTGTGTAATACCCAATCATGCTGCTTATGTATCTTTACACTTGGTTTGCTCATATCCCTCCATCTTGCTTAGGAAAATCTAAGGCAGTTAGCCTACAATTTATCTTGTACCAGGTGGCATTTCTTTTCTCGTTCTCTCCCTTGGCTTGAAGAGTGGTTTGAAGATTCAGGAGGTATCCGAATCCATAGGGTAGGCAAGGAACATGGGAATGCTCCTTCACTCAGTCCCAATTTGTCCCTTCTCTCTGTGACATTTTCCAGAATAGAGATGTCTATGGGTTAGCAAATCTCTTTCCCTTATACTTCAGCTAATTATTAGTTAACTTTTTCAACCTAACTAAGGGTTCAGTCACCTTATTTGATGAGGGTTTTGATAGGGGAAGAGGGAAGAGAGAAGAAAATGTTAATTTTGAAGTAAGGAGTACAGGGAGCACCCTCAGGGAGGCAGTACGTCAGTGGGGGTGTGGGATTCCAGTTTCAGAGGGCATCTGGATAGCAATGGAGCCATGGCAGCTAGGAGAGCTACTTGAAATAGAAAGGACTAGAGTCTGGGCTCATGGCAATGGGGGTTCGCCCTGAAATCATTTCTGTGTATGTGGTCACTGGAACCTGTCTTCTGTCAGGTCTCTTATAAATGTTGTCCCTATTTAATCTAGATTTGCTACTCCAGACTCATTTAGGTTCTTCAAACTCAACCAGTGATTTGTTACATCTTTCTTGTCTTTATCTTTGAGTGGAAAAGGATGTGGCAAAAAGAGAAAAAGGAAGAAAATCAAGTCCTACTCCAACTTCCCTATGACTTGATTTATCCTTTCACTGGCTGCCTTTGATCTATTTCCCACTACTCTCTCAGGGCCTTACTTTCAGACCTCCTTCCTCTCTCTTACTAAAGTAACTTTCACATTCTTCTTCAGCCTTTAGGGTCTTCTTATTACAGAAATCCTTAAGCCATTCCAAAATATGGGCTTGTTTATACATCTCCCAGTTGGGATCTACCAATAATAGATAGAAGTAGGTCTCTGTGATTGGTGAAAAGCTTTCCTATGGCAATCTTGATGGATCACTACCTAGACCTAACTATAATAAATATGTAATATGAAAACATATTTTAGACAGCCCGGATGAAGGAAAAAAAGAACTACTTTCCCATCTGTGTTTCAAATCTATGCACTTCCCTTTTACCTTAATTTTATGTTTCAAATCATATGGTTTTTCATATTCTACTCACATGCTCTGTCATTAACGGTGTGGTGTCCACAGAACTCGCGCTACTTGGTATTTCGCTTTTGATGAACAAAAATATGAAAGCACTGTAACAAAAGTAAATTTTAGTGATGGTTATCATAAGCCTGGTTCATATCAAACTGCCTGCATTTTATGAGAAAACAGCTTAAATCTAGTCCTGATGATATGATTACTTCCAAACTGCCTCTTCAGTGGCCCTGCCATTTCTCTAGAACCGCCATTCTGTTTGACATCTCTCATTGTCCTTAATTGCAACAAGTTAGAGGCTTAACTTATAAGATTTCCCCTCAAATCAGATTTTTCTCTTGATTTTATTGTTTCAGCCAATAGCTGCATCTTTCTTTTAATTCTTACTTAACTCTGGAATCACATGGTAAAAAATTACCTTGAATGAAAACCACCTTGAATGACTATTTTGCACCTATGATGCCAACAAAACCCTAAAAGTTTAAGAGCATCCTCAGGTGGACAAACAATAGAAGACAGATAACCACTGATGTGAGTGCAGAACTATACAATCCTCACTGAGGAGACTCTGGGGCCCTAGAACACGGTACACCCACACTCAGGTGAGGCCACATGGTTACACAATGGGATGCTACATGGCTACAAAAAAAGAAATGAGGCTGACCTCTGTGCTCTGATATGGAAAGATCTCCAGAGTATATTTTAACAAATAAAACACACACACATAAGCCTGATGATTTTTTCCCGTTTAGCATTCTCTCATAATGCATTGTCTGTTCACGTCAGTATCTTTGCAACAAATGTTTCACTTAACATTGACTTTTGAACCATGCAAATACGTTAAAATGTGTTAAAATACTGAATGAACTTCAGAAAATTGACACCTTTGGTATACTTTTGGCATTCCTTTAAAAATTTTTTTTATGTTTTTATTTATTTATTTATTTATTTATTTACTTTTGAGTGAGAGACAGAATGCAAGTAGGGGAGGGGCAGACAGAGAGGGAGACACAGAATTCGAAGCAGGCTCCAGGCTCTGAGCTGTCAGCACAGCGCCTGATGTGGGGCTTGAACTCATGGACCGTGAGATAATGACTTGAGCTGAAGTCCGACGTTTAACCGACTGAGCCACCCAGATGCCCCTTGGCATTCCTTTTAAAAACATGCTTGCATTGTTCAAAAGTTAAGACAAGATAAGCTTTCAAAGTACATATGATGCTGAAATAGTGTAGGTAGCTAAGTGCACAATAGTGCATATAATGTGTTATTTTTTAAATACAAATGAACATTTCTTAGTTTCCTTAGTTCAGTCTCTCACATGCTTTAAAATCTTGAATGGTTCCATATTCTTTTCGATTGCAAATTTAACTTTCCTTTTTGAATTTTATTACTCTCTGCATTATGTTCCTTACAACCTACTTGACATAGTTCTCCACATGGACTTTCATCCCTGACTGGTCCCTGTTTCAACTTCTCTTTCACCCTCTCCAACCACCTGCTCCTGCTTGTGTTTCTTCCTTAGCTAGACACACCACGAACTCCCCTTTTCTTATCCAAACTAAAGAACTGAAGTGCTGAACTTGAGAAGAACCCTCCTCCCTCCCACCTCAGTCCTCACAGAATCTTCCTCTTCTTTGAATCCCCACAACACTAAGGATAGTCATCACGTAATCCAGACCATTTACCACAAGTCCTTGTAGACTTTTTTCTCTACAGGTTTTCTAATTCAATGGAAGATGTGATATCCTTCAAAGTTCTCAAAGTACTTAACACTCCGTAAAAACGAATGCATAAAACCTAATTAAATGTGTATTTCTTAGTTAAACATGTGCTTACATACATGTTAATTTGCAAAGCTATCATTAGACATTTCAACTGCATTTTCCTCACAAAGTTACAGTAAAAACCCTCTACTTTGTATCGACCAGTGTGTCTTCGTAATAACAATACAGGATGGTAGAAATACTTGAAGGGTACCAGTGAAAGTCTTTGAGTGTTTCTTCAAACAACTGTATGACTCGGCAACAATTCCATTAGCCTCTCTGACCCTCAGCTTTTTTTATCTAAGGAAATGGGGATGTACCCACTTTTTCATCTAAGGAAATGGGGGTGTACCCACTTAATTCTTTATAGAAAAGAATTCATAAAATTTTCAGTGTACTTTTTGGAACATGGTAAAATCTCAAAACAGGTTAGTAAATAAAGAGTCTATTGGACGGAAGAGGGAGTTTTGAGCATGAGAAAAAAAAAATCAAGACTAAGCAATCAGTGTTCTTAGCTTGTGTGAGTAGTGTTTGTCATAAAATAGGTAAGTCATCTCGATTAGATCAAGAGGGGGTACAGGGCACCAAATTAAGACAAGGTAATGACATTTAATTTATGTATGTGAACATAAAACCAAATAGATCACAAGGTCTTTTGGGCTACAGACTTACAGAACTTGGTACAGTGTGCCAGACACAAAGTTTCACGATAAAGTCTATGAATATTGTCAAAAGCATGGGAAAAAAATCAATATGTTTCACCTAGGGGTGCTTCTCTAAATTTTCAACCTTTCCAGTTCCCCTAGATTTGTGACCCTATACATCTTACTATTAGTAAAACTGGTGTATTTGTTTTTACACTCACAACTGAATTCAACAAACCTTTATTGAGCAGCTATTAAGTGTCAAGCACTGTGGCAAAGTCTAATGGTGATGGTGGGAGAGATGGTATAACAGAAAATAACAGACTTTGCCCTTCAGGATCTCGAAGTTCAAGGATAAAGGAACTGTATGAATAATATAAAACAGACCCTGAGAATTTCCGTAATAGAAGAAATACAAAATGCAGTGGAAGTTTAGGAATGACTCATTCGAATTAGGAAGAAATCAAGAAACACATAAGGTGGAAAATCTCCATTGATGTGTAAGGGTGGCCACAGAGGCTGAGGAAAGGGTCTTAGGGCTGAGGGAAATGTCTGCAGCATGTTGTGCTAAATAATCCTGACTCAATGACTTGACAATACAGGGACAAGGCTGATCTAAGAAGGGTTGAATCTGTAACTGTGGAGGACATGCCAGATTAAGGAGACAGATTTATTCTGAATCCAATGGGGAGTCTTCCAAGGTTCTTAACCAGAAGAATGATGACTGATTTGATAGCAGATACGAGCAAGTTAATCCGGCAATAGGAAAAACTGGAATTAGGGAAAGTAGATGTGAGAGATTTTTATAATCATATATAGGTGGATATATCATAGGGAATTGGTGGAAAGGAGAGGAAGAGCCTGTGAAACATTAAGAAAAAATTTTGCAGCAGGATTAGATACAGGATGGGGTATGAAAGGAAAAAAAACTCAAGATGACTAAGGTTTTGAATTTGAGTAACTGTGGCTAATACATTCTACAAGAGGGGAAACACAGGAAGAGGAAAGAGTCTGCAGGAAGGGTAGAAAAAGAAAAGCAATTCGGACTGCGAAATACTGAAGGCAGAGAGAAAAGAACTAAAAGTCTAGTGTTTGTGGAATGCTGACCATGTGCCTGACCCACCAGGGTCCTCTTCCGTGCCTTATCTCACTTCAGATTGGGTGTGAGGGGTGCCTGGGGGGCATCTATGTAGAGATAGAAATGTATAGCTTGGTCCATAGTTAGATATAAGGACTGTGGCTCTGAAGAAAAGTAATGGCCAGAAACAAAAATTGGATTTCCTCACAACACGACTCTCCAGGATAAGCAAGTTAAGTGAGAAAAAAACAGGGAACAGACTCAAGGATAATCCAAAGCATTTTTAATTGGAAAGGAAATCTGCTTTTTTATGAACTCTGACTTCTGGATCTTCATTAAAGTTTCTTAGTTTTAGCTCTACTCCCATCACCCACCCTTGTATATTCTCTCCTGAACCATGGATACTAGAAGGCTGAAAACTGTATCTTCCCAAACTGTATTAGCAGTTAGGTTTGCCAAGGGGAGGCATACAGATAGGCTTAAAGGTTGGGGGAAGCCATTTTGTTTTGATGGTGGCTCTGGTGGTTTCAGGAGCAGTGGCAACTCAGGGCAGAGGTAACCGTATTGATTGGAGAGTGAGCCCCAGGGCTTTGGGAAGAGCCCCTTCTCCTTCTGTTTCACTGGGCCTTATCACAATTTTGTAAAAAAATTCCCTATGTGAAATCCTCTGCTGTTTAAAATACACAGAGTGGTTTTGGTTGTAGAACCTGACTGATACTTACCTTACATATAGGAAAAATGTAAGGTTAGAAATAATCTAACCAATCCTTTAAAAACTGGACTGTATAGACAATAGGAGCAATGGCTTCAGTTTTAAAAAGAAAAGCAATATCCCAAACAAATGTGACTGCATTCCAAATTTCCTTATACTGGCCATGAAACTCCAAGATTTTTCAGTGGATGCCCTTTGAGATTTAACTGAGTTAAAATGATGAAATGAAAGTTTCCAGAAGGGCTGCTTGGTAAAGAAACATAGAAGGGAGCTGGAATGCACTGCAGGAAGAGAGCATTACATTTCTGTACCACAGACCAAGCTTCAAACCAAGCCGCGTGATCCCCCAGGTGCACTGACTAGTTTACCACAGAGTTGAACAACACATGCCCACGGGGAAAACAGTGATTGAACATGAACTAGTTATTAATAAAAGTATGATTATTATAATAAAAATTACCCAATTTATAGAGGATTAGCCATGTGTCTAGCAATATACAAAGCACGTAACATATTTCTATTCATTTCCTCTACAAAATATCTGACAAAGCTGGCACAATTATTATCCCCACTTTAACACCAGATGAAGAAACCAAGGCTTGGAGAAATTAAGAGATTTGCCCAAGGTCATACGTGTAGAAGTGGTAGAACATGAATAATTTGCAATTTTAGAGAATGTGCACTTTCTAAAGAAAGAAGAAACATGGAGAGAAACAATGCCTGATGGACTGAGTAAATTGGCCTGAAATTACCATTAAGTCAAACCTAAGGCCTGCTGCATTACAATTTGGGGGTGTAAAGAAATTGTTTTTGAGAGAGATGTTCAAAGCTAGTATGCTGTATGAATTGTACAAAATACATAAAATCACCTCTAGCCAAAAATGTCAGGAATCTGCTATTTTAGAATAATCTATGTTATTTCTTCTCCAATTGGCCTGGAACCACTCTCTTAGGCAACATTTCAATGACAAAGAGATTGTTCCTGAATGTGGCTGGGGAAAAGCCATCATTGCAGGAGGAAGAGAAATATAGTGTTCTGTCCCTGAAGAATAAAAAAGTACTAAAATCTTTCCAGGCAGTGCCATCCATTATGTGAAGCACTGACAGGGTATATAAATGGAGTTGAGAAAGGAAAGGGGACTGAATTTAAGGTGACCTAATTCCTGTTGGAGTTTTATTGATTGACCACTGCCATATAGAGATTTAAAGTCATTTTCATCCTCATTCATATAGTGCATACCACTAGATACAGATACATCCAAAAATACATATTTATATGAGTATGTGTTTTCATACATGAGACAGTAGTTATCTAACTGGGGTAAGAAGAAGAGATTAGGTGGCAGGAATGTGGAAACTCGGTGGCAAAGAATAAGCAAGTAATGCTAAGAAGAGAGAATCAATGGCTGTTCCAGGGGCATCATAACATTTATTAATATAGTATTTAAAAAAATTCTAATGTTTATTTATTTTTGAGAGAGAGAGAGCAACCGAGTGTGAGTGAGGGAGGGGCAGAGAGAGAGGGAGACACAGAATTTGAAGGAGGCTCCAGGCTCTGAGCTGTCAGCACAGAGCCCGACGCAGGGCTCGAACTCACGAACTGTGAGATCATGACCTGAGCTGAAGTCGGACACTTAACTGACTGAACCACCCAGGCACACCTATATAGTATTTTTTAGTTTGCAAAATAATGTGCCATTTGATTCTAATTCATGAGCTATGTACTGTGATTTTTCTAAAAAGTCACAGATAATGAAAATGAGCTTCAAAGCAGCTGATTTTCCTGAAGTCTCAGGGCTTTTGAGAACTAAAACAGGGCCTGTGACTCCAGACATGACCCTTTTTGTCCTCAAAATCTGTGAATATAGATAAAGAATCTGAGGACAAATCATGTCACTTTTATGAAATGCAGGCTTAAAAAAATGTAAACACACTGAGATCTCTGAAAGATATTCTAGATGTCTGGAAAAACGGTTAAGTTAGAAATGACTGTGTACCTTACTACCGATAATCCAGCTCCAATGTAATTTAGCACTGGTTTTGACACTTCTTCTGCATCCATTCCAAACCAGCCAAACCTAGAATTGAGAAAGTTACATCACATTTTTTTGAAAATGTGTTCATCATAGTGTTTAAGAGCATGGACTCAGGGTCAGATTCCTGGATTCAAATCCTAAATCCCTCTCTTACTAACTGTGACTTGAATAAGTTAACTATGTTTACTGTGCTCAACTCCCCATGTTAAAATGGGGTACCCATATGGTCGGTATAATTATTATACATATACCTTCCTTCATATGAAGATTCAATGAGTTAGTATATGTAAAATTGGATGTTCTTTTCTTATTAAGACTAAGGAAGAAGGAAGACAAATAAATGATTGAGTAATTGAATGCCGATTCATTGGCTGCAATTTTGTATAGGGTTTATTGAAACAGCCTTTTTTTTTTTTCAATATACGAAATTTATTGTCAGATTGTTTTCCATACAACACCCAGTGCTCATCCCAAAAGGTGCCCTCCTCAATACCCATCACCCACCCTCCCCTCCCTCCTACCCCCCATCAACCCTCAATTTGTTCTCAGTTTTTATGAAACAGACTTTTAAATAACTGCTTGGTTAAAGATCACTCCTTTTTGGCATCACCTTAATTGTTTTGTTTTGTTTTGTTTTGTTTTGTTTTTTCATGGCTTGACTTTATAGCGATGATTACCAACAATCACTGTGAACCATTCAGGGCAAGAGTGAAAGAGGCAATAACAAAAAGCAAAAGAAAATAGCACTTGTAAGGTTGGAGGTCAGTTTGTTTTGTTATTACTGAGGTTGTTATAATGCTTTGAGAGGGAAGAGGAGAACAAAAAGTAAGGTAAGGGTGACATCCTCCCTGCTTCTTCTTTTTTTTAAGTTTATTTATTTATTTTGGGAGAGAGAGAGAGAGAGGGAGAGAGAGAGAGAGATAATTCCAAGCAGGCTCTACACTGTCAGCACACAGCCCGATGTGGGGCTCGAACTCACAAACCATGAGATTATAACCTGAGCTGAAACCAAGAGTCGGATGCTTAACCGACTGAGTCACCCAGGCACCCTGACATCTTCCCTTCTACTTGTCTTCCCAAACTCCACTTAAGTGTTCATTTTAATGCTTAACAAGGGCAGCACAAATAGAACTTTCTATGATGATGGGGCACTTCTACTGGTGCACTGTATACCAGGGTAATTTCTAGCCATATATGGCTATTGAGCTCTTGGTATATGGGTAGTGTGGCTGTGAAACTGAATGTTTAATTTTATCAAATTTTAATTAATTTAACTTTGAATATAAATGGACACATATGGCTTCTGGTGACCCTGTTGGACCCCTCTGGAGCTGAGGTTGGCATACTTTTTGCTAAAGGGCCAGAGAGTAAACACTTTAGGCTTTGGGAGCCAGATTGTCTCTTGGGAGCCAGACCGTCTACTCAACTCTACCACTATAGTGTAAAAGCAGTCATAGACAAAACGTAAATGGATGGGTTTGTTTGTGTTACAAGAAAACTTTATTTATAAAAATGGCTGGTTTGGTGACCCTGACCCAGGCTCTAGAAAGAAGATGTGCTTTAAGACTAGAAGGTCTGGATTTGAAGCATATCTTATTCATTCTGTGATATTCAGCAGGTTAGTCAACCTCTTTGGTGGCTCTCTAATAAGGTAGTGCTCACCTCATCTTTGTAAAAATGAGAGGAGAATGATGCATATAACGTGTCCAGCAAATTGTCACACAACAAAAAGGGAAAATAAACACCAGTTCCCTTCCTCTCTTCCTTTTTCTGTTCTAAGGAGATAATTCTTTACTATATCTTAACCAATATCTAGACCAGATATTAGAACTTAGAGCAAAGAATAATTATAAGTAGCATATTTTATGTGTGTGGCTTACCAGCTATAATCTCTGTGAGGTTAAGAACCATTATTCCTCTCAGCTAGCCCAATCCCTACGACTTGTCTTACATGAGTGTAGAGAATCTTACAGAAATTGTTTTCTGTTACCTTGAGCTTGCCCAGCCAGTTAAAGCATTAAAAGATCCCCAGATTAATATTCCAAGGCCTAAACCAATGGTTTTGATAATTGGGACAACAGCAATATTCCCTGTAGATGTAACATACAGAAAAAAATATGTTATTTCTAATAGAAAAAAATACATTTACAAATTGAATTAGTTTTTAACTTCAACTGAAGCTTATGAGATTTTGACAAATTTAGTAAAGTACAATTCCTTACTTTTTAAATAAAATAACTACATTTTTGGCATTGAACTCATGGTTATGATTGCTAAAAGAAATAAACATAAGACAAAATCTTACAAAGAAAAATATCAAATTAGCTCTTTGCCTAGTAGCATCAATGCTTTTTATCCTTAACATAGGTCTCTATTCTGTAACTTTTTGCAGAAGCTGTCAATGATAAAATTAGTGTCAACAGTAACATTAGTCTTAGACTTGAACCAGGGCCACCACTGGTAGAAGTTTCTGGCCCAATATGGCCCCAGACTTTGCTCTTCCATGCTCACTGACTTGTCTTTTGGAATCCTGCATTCATTGCTTTGTGCTCTGGAAGGTCACTCAAGGCCAAATGCATGATTGTTTTTTTTGTTTTTTTGTTTTTTTGTTTTTTTTTTTTTTACAATTCTTAACCTTTCAGCAGTCTGGCTTCAGTCCTGCAATCGCCTTTTAAAAGGTTTCCTCTCGTAGCTTCCAAGATGCCTTCATTTCCTGATTCCCTCCTCTCTCTCTTTAGCTCTTTCACTGTTTGCTCTCTCTCGGCATATTTTCTGGATTTAGATGCCCCTTAAGTATTTTCCCCTGAACACACTCTTCTTCTTGCTATATTCTTCTTTGGGTACTTGACCTAATTTCAGGATTTCAGCTGTCAGTTAGAGACACATAGTCCCAGTGGTACTGTTCTAGCCTGGACTTGCTCCAGAGTTTTAGTGCTATGCTCCCACCACTATGAGAGGCCTCCAACCAGAAGTCCTCCACTGTGGGAATGTCAGGAACATCAGACTCAAAAGGTCCTAAGCTGAACTGTCCTTTTTCTTTTTGGACACATACCTCTCTGTATTTTCAGCACTCATGTCAATGGTACCACCACCCTCCTCATCACCCATAATAAAATCCCTACATCATCACTCGTTGCTCCCTTTCCTCAACTCCCCATATCCATTCAGTTACTATGACCTATTTCATCCACATCTGCAACATTTCTCAAATTATAGCCCTCTCCACTGAATCCCAAAGGAAACTGCTGGGTGATTATAAATACTATAGTTGTGATAAAGATCTGGAGGATAGATGGATGCTTTCTCTCTTGCCCTCTCCCTATTAAACATAATAAACATGATCATGTGAATGGAAATTTAAAAGTGAACTCTTTTGTCCTCCAACTCATGAACTTCACTAAATCATTTAATTCTGAAGAGACTCAAAATAAGTGGGTACCCAATACATTGTTAACATTTTAGAATTTATTTGCTTTTAATCAAATTAACCCCTGAAGAGCCTTGATACTTTGAATTCGTTTTGCCAGATGGAATAGAAATCTCCTGGGATGTATTTATATTAATGGAAGAAAACCATCCTGACTGTCCAAGCAAAGGTACACATTCTTATATAGTTTCAGGAATTGATAAAGCAACAGAAGGAATATTTTTGCTTTTATTTTTTTGCCAGTACTTTTGAAATGATAATGTGTGCCTGTTTGCCTACATTTAAGGACAAATCTTAAAAATATATATTAGTAGAGGCTACTATTAAAAAAATATTTTCTGATAAACATAGAGAAAAAAAGGCTGGAGCACTTAAACTAATATATGAGTTATGCTTGAATAGATAGGGAACAACTGAAATATGTTTGCTATAATTGTCTACCAAGAACTAAGAAAGAAATCATTAAGAGGAAAAAAGAAATGCACCCAAAACATTTATGCAGCATCTGAATGAAAGAAACAAAATTAATTTCTAGTATCTATGACTAAGGATTGCTCAGAATTGCTGTTGATGCTATTTTCTTTTACTATGAATCAGAGTCATTTTGATCGGTATTAAATGATTAAAGAATAAATTATATCATACATTACCTGTTGCCCAAATGCAGCCCCCAACCATTGCAAAAGGCCAAAATTTAGGGCAATGTAGTATCAGATTGACCGCCAGGGCAATCATCCATATGGCAGCACAAAGTACCCACTGGAGAAACATTCCTGGAAATAAGAGAAATTGGTTTCTGTTCAAACTGATTCGAATAAATTTAATGGTTGGAAATATCAAAGAGATATTATTATAGGAATAGCTGCAACTTATCGAATGCCTGTACGTGGGTACTTCGCACATTGAACTTTTACAACTGCTAAGCATCATAATTAACCCTAGTTTGAAGATGGAGAAGATGAATGTGAGATGAAGCAACTTGGCTAAACAGCTAATGGTTTGTAGACCTTGAACTTAAACCTAGGCTGTTGACTCCGAAGCTTACCAAATACAGTGCATTCCTGCCCACGATTCTTTTGTTTGTTTGTTTGACCTGTTAGATACATCAAGAATTTTCTACCAAAGAGTATCGGCAAGACCAAGTCTATATACGTTTATTCAGATGCTGCACTTATTGCCACCTCTCACCAAAACACAGCATTAAGAATTACAGAATAGCATAACAGTAATTTAAACCTTCAGGGATCATTTGTGCCACCCTTGGGATAAAAATAAAGCCATGTATGGCCACACATAGACCTCTTACAGTTAGCGTTGAATGCCTGTGATAAGCCAGACATTACAAACTTGAGAATAAGCGTTCTGGGTCAGGGAATTCTCTTTCTGGGCTCTGGGTTGCCATTTGCTGCCAGTTATCCGAAGATGACATGGAGATATGAGGCATATCTCTACCTGACGCCTCTGTACCATCAAGCGTTTAGGGATTAAAAGGTTAAAGAAAAAGTCTACACTGGAAGAAAGACTAGGGCAGTTATAACTCAGTGTAGCTCCTCTGACTCTAACTGGGGAAGATTTTTGCCTATTTCCATTCAATTTCATGTTGGGGGAAAGAAAAAAAAAATGGCTGTTAACCTCTAAGACAAAAAAGGAAGATCGCAGAGATGAGAGGGAACTTAATTTGACAAGTTCTTCATTTCACAAATGAGAAATTGAGAACAAAAGAACTGATGAGACTTGCCCAGGATCACACAGTTGTTGAGAGACACCTAAAAGCCAGTTCCTCTACCCCTTCAAATATATTTTGTTCTTCTTTTAGTAGTTTCCATTTCCATCCTAACTCCAAAGAAAAAGAGAAGAAAGGCTCTGGAAGAAAAAAGATTTGTAATTCTATTGTTTAATTAAGTAACAAGGTCTAAGGAACTGAGGGGATAACACAACTGCTTCCCACCAGGCGTTCAGTGTAACATCTCCAGTTCTTTCTCCTGGCTACAATACGGGGCATCTGGCAAATATGGGACATCTGGGTGGCTCTGTCAGTTAAGCCACCGACTTTGGCTCAGGTCATGACCTCATGGTTCGGTTGGTAGGTTTGAGCCCCACGGAGGGCTCTGTGCTGACAGCTTGGAGCCTAGAGCCTGCTTCGGATTCTGTCTCCCTCTCGCTCTCTGCCCCTCCCCCACTTGTGCTCTCTCATTCTCAAAAATAAGTAACCAAATATTAAACAAATAATAAAGGCAAGTAGATTTTTAAAAAAGGAAAAAAAAAAACCCTCTTGCTTCTCCTTCCCTGAAGTTCACATTACTGTCAAGTCGACTGTAGTGTGCCATGTCTAGAAACACTGAACTATGCAAGGTCATATAATAAACACTACAGAGTTTTTATGAGAAAAAGGGTACAAAACTCAAGTTTCATCAACGGATATGAAAAGCAAAGACAAGAACCTAATAAAAATGGTAGTACAGTTTTACACTGGCTAAGTGGTGAAGAAATTCACAAGTATTACAATAAACGTGGCACTTTAACTTGAAAAAGACTTGAGGTTTGCTTATAGAAGTGGGCATTGCAAGTGTGGCAGCTTGTGAGCTTTTGTGAAGTTGGTGGATGGGGGGGTCCTAACACCAGACGTGAATGGGTGTGGTGCCGATGGAGCTGAGGGATGTTGAGGAGTGCGTGGGCAAGTGTGTCTTGCGCCTTACCGTGCATCTTTATTTCTCTGGGTGCAGTTTTCTGTGTTCACCTAGTGTTGTAGCAGAGTCGAAATCATACCTAAGCACAAAATTCATTTCGTGCTCAAACTGTTCTCTATCATACGAAGCTTGTTTGAAATTCGTGTTTTCGAAACAAGTGTATGTTAGTAGCACTAACTTCCTTTTTTTGTAAACATAAGAGATATGGCTAAAAAGCCTTCCTGATGGTCTCTCTCCTAGCTTTACCGTGACACACAATCTTAAGATTATCCTATACTGACTAAATCTCAGATCAACTGGCATGAGCATTATCAAATGATGTATCTTAAGCTCTATTCATTTGGCACCAGGTACAAGAAAATTGGTAGCCATCATTAAAACAAAAGACTGAAAAAGGGAACTTCACGTTTGAAAAGAATATAAAGTTAGCGTATTAAGGAAAAATAATTACCATCACCAGTATCATATTTCTTAAGTGGTACAAAGTTTGAGCCAAACAAAAGGACAGCCACAGAAGAGGAGATGAAACCAGTGGTTAAGTCTGTTCCATTATTGCTCATGGTTCCAGTACTACCCAAGAGTGAGCCGGTTCACTTTAGACTTGATGTACTTTTCAAGAGCTTCTGAAATAAAATAAAAATAAGACAACTAAGAAGTTGTGAATCTGTGAGCAAATTGTGACTTATATGTGATATTTATTGAGCTTTTCCAAAGCATGCTAAGATTCCTTCCTCCAAATAAAAAGTTAGGACGTTATGAAATTATGTATTCTGTTTACACTCCATGTTCATTCATCTGTTGTTTTGTTTATTTTACCAACAGATACTTTTTGATCACTAATCTACAATTAAAAAAAAAAAAAACTTTGGGGGCGCCTGAGCGGTTCTCAGTAGGTTAAGCGTCTGAATCCTGATTTCAGATCAGTCATGATCTCACGGTTGTGAGATCGAGCCCTAAGTCAGCCTCTGAGATGGGCATGGAGCCTGCTTAAGATTCTCTCTCTCTCCCTCTGCCCCTTCCCTGTTCATGTTCTCTGTCTCTCTTTCTCTCAAAAACAAAACCCAGGGGCGCCTGGGTGCCTCAGTCGGTTGAGCGGCTGACTTCGGCTCAGGTCATGATTTCGCGGTCCGCGAGTTCGAGCCTCGCGTCGGGCTCTGTGCTAATAGCTCAGAGCCTGGAGCCTGTTTCAGATTCTGTGTCTCCCTCTCTCTGACCCTCCCCCGTTCATGCTCTGTCTCTCTCTCTGTCTCAAAAATAAATAAACGTTAAAAAGAAAATTAAAAAAAAAACCCAAAAGAAAAACTTTGTTTTCAGAGCTCGAAAACCTTATTTCTTCCAAAATCTGGAGACAAGTCTTATTATATTATAAAAAAATTTCTCTTGTGTAGGCTGACTAGTAAAATGAAAAGATTTGTGGGCCAGGGCTCAGTTTACTTCAGTTAGTTGTGTGACAATCAAATGAAAGAGCACATGTGAAGACTTTCAGAACTCTCAGTGCCTCAAAAGCAAATCGGAGCCTGAGGACACATTTAGGTTCTATTGCTGCTACATACTCAGGATCACCTAGAGGCAAAGGCACTTATCAGTAGTGCCCTCATTGTCTGTATTTGTTTAAGCGATTCATGAAACTTTGTATCTTTCCGACTTAAAAAAAAAAAATGAACAGATAGAAGAATCCTTGAAAGATCTCTTCAAGAATTTCTTAAGTCTCTTCAAGATTTCCATCCTTGAAGAATCCCTTCAGGAATCTCCTACAGTATAAGATGAACAGTGGTATGATGCAAAATAGCTTCACCTGGTCGGCAGAACTACCTGTGAAAACTGGTGGCCACTAGCCACATATAGATAGCTAAATTTTCATTAAAAGGAAGCAAAGAACATTCAGTTCCTTAGCCAAGCTAACTAAATATCAAGTGCTTGATAGCCACAGATAGCCAGTAGTTACCATTCTGGGCAAGGCAGATTATAGAACATTTCCACCATTGCAGAAAGTTCTATTGGACTGCACTGCTAAGCTTATTAAAAAGTTCTGGTTCCCTTGGGGCGCCTGGGTGGCTCAGTCGGTTAAGTGTCCGACTTCGGCTCAGGTCACGATCTCACGGTCCGTGAGTTAGAGCCCTGCGTCGGGCTCTGGGCTGATAGCTCAGAGCCTGGAGCCTGCTTCCGATTCTGTGTCTCCCTCTCTCTCTGCCCCTCCCCCGTTCATGCTCTGTCTCTCTCTGTCTCAAAAATAAATAAACGTTAAAAAAAAAATTAAAAAAAAAAAAAGTTCTGGTTCCCTATGATGAAAAGGACCAAAGCCACAAATACCCAAGAATCAGATATTTTTCATAACATTTGGAAAAGGCTATTGAACGTAATTCACCCTTTTAGTTGTCGAGGTTATGTGAGAAAAAAATAACACAAAAAAGTCATTTTATCACAGGAGGTAATCAGTCTTTCCACAATACCATTTTGAAATCACATTTTGCACCTGACGTTTTGGTTCACCTCACCTCTTTAAGCCCTTTGGAATAGAATTTAAGATAATCCAGCCTTTCTTTTCCTCCAAACTTAATGCTGTGATGACTTCTTGTGGATATGTATGGAATAAAGTATATCTGAAATCGACCTTCCTTGATATTTTATTTTATAGTGATAATATTTACTTTAAAGGTGTTTCATTTTTCCATCTATTGTTCCTTATGTGTTCTTGCAGAGAATATTAAAAAAAAAACCCTACCAACAATATATATATATATTCTTTGGCATCGTTACAGATAATTTCACTGAAAACAGGGATAGCTTCAAAACTGCTCAATGAATCTTAGTAAGAAAAACATCTATTTGAAATTGTGTGTGCTTTCTTAAAACAAACCCAAACAAATGCTGGTAAGACAATCTCTCCCATGGGGATGTAGTTGAGGAAGAGATGTTGAGACATACAGAAACACGGACATAGTAACACTACTTCAATAAAAATAATAGTCTTACTGTGAAGCGCAAAGAAAGTTTTGGCCCTGCAATGGCTTACACGGGCTATTGTTCAAGAGTCAAGCAGGTGGATTGCTGCTAAGATGTCAGCACAGTAATAGGTCAGAGGAACTGGATATCAGGGGGCTGAGAAGACACATGGTTTGGTGTTATCCAAGAAATTAGTTTTTTTACCCCCATTTAAATTGAAACTAAAACAAAACAAAACCTTTACAAGCACACTGATAAGAAAATGCCTAACTTTCAAAAGTGGAAAATTATTTCAGTGAAAAGATGCCTTTATGAAAGCTTATAGACAGCCCTAAACCTCTTAGGTTTCACTCCAGTTGAAATAATTTGAGGAGCTAATCAGAGTGCATGAACTGCATTTTGAGTGCTGAACGAACATTGTCAATGTTAATTTACTTAAAGTTATTACCTGCTGATAAATGAAATTTATTGCATACAGCTCTGGTATGTTTCAGAAAGCAAGTGATCTAATTTCAAAGAGGATTGGCAATATGCACTATCTTTATCTAAATCAATGAAATTTATGTGAAAAGGTAAAACCACATCACGTTTAGCACATTATTCCCAATTCTTTTTAATGCGGACATGTTGAGTTAACAAGTCTCAAGCCACTTTTAAACAAAAGTAGTTTTTAAATGTTTATTTTTCAGGTGTCCTCTGATATTTTATTAAACTACATTCATTCATTTGTATTTTTAGTACCTTTGTTTCATTTATTAGTGAATACTTTTTTTTCTGTTCATTTCGCTTGTCAACTTAAACTTCTATTGTTAGTATTTGGCACGTTCTGATCAATAATTCTTCAACCAAGAGTTCAGTTTTAGTTTCATGTTAATTTCCTCAACTCCCCTGGCAAGCTCCGCCGGCATCGTGGCTAACATTCGCAGCGCCGGAAAGGACATATTCAGAGATCTGATCTTTTCTTTTGAATCATCAGCGCATTCTGAAAAACCACGAGACACTCCACTGCAAAGCTACTGGGTTTCCTTTGATTGCGTGTACTCACTGCGCTCAGGGCTGGCGCTGAAACTCCCTCCAGCACAGCCCCCGCTGAAGCCTCCACCGCTCGGCTGCGCCCGCCTGCTCTCTCTGCTGCCAGCGCGGCCAGCCTTTACTTCCTGCTGGGACAGTTACCTGTGGCTGGGCGGGAGAAGGGAGGGTTCTAGCACCTATGACTCAGAAGTCTGTTGCCTCGGCTCGACCTGACTGCCCGGCCAGCCACTACTTCCTGTGGGGACAATTACAGACAGACCGACGAGTGGAGGAGGAAGCGCTCTAATAAAAGAGACCCGGAGGCAGCCGAGGGCAGCAGGTTAGGAAACACCTTCCTCCAGCACCGGAGTGCAAGGTCTTGTGACTCACGTGGCTGCGAGAAGGCGTCCTCAGACCATCTGTCAATCAACCAGCAAACTAGAAAGACTTTTGTGTATTTTAGGAGGTGATTGCTCAGGGAGCTCTTTGTGTGTCACCCTTTAAATGTCACGGGGCTTGGTAGTATCTTGTACTGTTCATGGATGAAACAAAAGGCCAAGGAATTTCACACAATCGTAAAAGGCTATGTGAAAACTGAATTTACTTTCACTATCAAGAAATTCATCTCAACCACTAAGGTCACTAACATCTCGTGACATCACAAGATATCACTTGTAATCAGTATAATCAGTAATCCTTTGTAAATGCACCCAGACCATTTATCTGTATATTTCTCTAATAGGTACTGAGTACCTTGTGAGAATGTATGTTCTGTATCTCTTAAACTTGATTGTGTGTTACAATCACTGAGGGGGTTTTCTGTTTTATTTAGTTTTTAAAATACTAATACCTGGACCCCATGGCCGACCAGCTGAAATAGAATCTCTGGGGATGTGGATTAAGGATCATTTTCTCCTCCAGGTGATCCTGTTGTGAAGCCAGCCTCGAGAATCATATTCTAGATCAATAGTTGTCAAATTTTTATTGCTGGTAACAATTACCTGGAGAATGAGTTAAAGTACAGATTCCTGACATCTCGATTTAGATTTTGAGAAAGACTTCTCTAGTCCTCCACCATCTGATATGTAGCCATTAATTGCATATGGCTATTCTAATTTAAATTAAAAATTCAGTAGTTCACTTGGACACTTCTTAAGTGTTCAGTAGCCACATGTGCAGATTATAGAACATTTCTATCATTGCAGAAAGTTCTGTCGGACAGCACTGTTCTAGACTCAAGAGCCCTGGGAGTGCAGCAGTGGCCTAGGGAGACTCTTTCCTTCATGTAGATTCCAGAATAGCAAGTGACATAGATATGAACAAATAAGTTCAGAAAAGGGAAAGGGGAAGTGCTGGGTTCTGTCCCAGTCGAAGAGATCAAGGAAGTCTTCTCTGAGGAAGTGACATTTAACTGAGACAATTCAGTGGTTGGTAATGATTGCAGAGTTACAAGTGGGAGAAAGCATAAGGCCTGCCCAAGGAGGCCTTATCCTGGAAGGAAATTCTGCTTTAACATTATTCACTTTTATAAGTGATAGTGTAAGAAGCACATGGGAAGGAAAAGCATCATGTCACTGAAAGAATTAAGAAAGCTAAGGCTTCTTACCTAAGGGAAAGGATTAATTTAGCGGTTCAGAAAATTTTTGAGGAAATGAGTTCCCCTTTCCTCACAAACGCTCTCCCCCACAAAATATAGGGCCGAAAGCCAACCTAGAATTGTTTCACTTCATGATTGCAAGAGACCTCAATGATCATGTGCTTTATCCTTGCTTCGGATTTGCATTGAGAAACTGAGACTCACATTGTTGTGAATTCCCTAAAATCTTTTTTTTTAATTTTTTCATTGTTTATTATTTTTGAGAGAGACAGAGAGACAGAGAGCAAGCAGGGAAGGGGCAGAGAGAGAGAGAGAGAGAGAGAGAGAATCAGAAGCAGGCTCCAGGCTCTGAGCTCTCAGGACAGAGCCCGATGCGGGGCTTGAACTCACAGACCCCGAGATCATGACCTGAGCTGTAGTCGGCTGCCCAACCAACTGAGCCACCCAGGCACCCCCGAATTCCCTAAAATCTTAAAGTGAGTTGGGGGCTGAGTCAGGCTTGAGGACATTTGTTAGAGGATGTTCCCAGGGCCAATACTTTTCACATCATGCCACAGATCCAACCCAAACATGGATGATCCTCTATTTAAACTCAAATTTTCCTTTGAGGTTGTTTCCTATGCACTAATGTCTAAACATAAAGGTCTGTGTTGAGGAGCACTAGGAAGTCCAGGTTAGCTTCATCTACTAGCTATTTACCTCTGGAAAAGTCACTTAATCTCTCTAAACCTGTTTCCTTTTATATATTATTACTAACACAACGAGATCTGTGTACCTCATCCTTTTATGTGGTCAAAGATAAAATGCATAAAAAATACTATTAGGACTTCTGGTTTCTGCCATGGCATTTAAAGATCTCGGGCATTATCACTTCTGTCATCAGGACAAGAAGAAGGCTAAGCACACTGAAAATCAAGAACTCTTCTTAGATCTACCAGATCATTGAGATCACAAGGTAAATCACCTCCCTGAAAAAACGGTAGAGGTAGGTGAATGCAGAGAATTGCACCTTATGAGCCACTAGAGCCAGTAATGGGTAAGGGCTCTTCAACAGTAGTGGTGAGGACCCAGGGTCAGGGGAGCACGCACACTGTAATGAGTTTACCTTCAGGAGTCCTGCCAGGTTCTCTCCATGAGGATCAGAGAAAAATTCCCTCTTGATTCTGGCAAGGGATCAAGAAGGCAAAGGCGTTATGAAACACGCCCAGAGCCTTCTGCTCTCTGAAATAAAAACTAGCCTTCTAGGTAAGCTTCTTTATTAGAACTTTACCTGACTTGGAAGAGGAGCAATTGGGTGATTTAAGCCCCTTTTAGTCTTCCTGTGTCTCATTGGGGGAGAAAGAAAAGAGGGTCCAGGGATTCCGGCTCCCTAAAATTAAGGAGTACATAAGATTAGAGTGCTTCCACTCCCCAATATCTTATCACCATGTTAAAATTGTTCCGGTTCAGTAACAGTGGATTACAAGTGAGAGAGCTGGAAGACACAGACACTGTTTAAGAAGGAGTTTCTGGGGCGCCTGGGTGGCTCGGTTAAGCATTGGACTTCTGCTCAGGTCATGATCTCGTGGTTCCTGAGTTCGAGCCCTGTGTTGGGCTCTGCACTGACAGTTCAGAGCCTGGAGCCTGCTTTGGATTCTGTGTCTCCCTCTCTTTCTGCCCCTCCCCCACTCACACTCTGTCTGTCTGTCTCTCTCTCTCTTAAAAATAATAAAAATTAAAAAAAAAAGAAAAAAAACGGGAGTTTCTAAGAAAACACGAAGGCAAAAGAAGAGACAGAGGAAGGACATTAGGGGAAATTGAAACCCATGACAACTACAGCTGTAGCAAATATTAAACACAGCCTAACACCTGGTTATGTAAAAAGAAAACCTCACACTAAAGGCCTGTTTACAACAGTGTCTATTATTTGATACATCATATCTAGCTTATAAAAAATTGCAAGAAACAGTAAAAGGCAAGAAAAAAACACAGACTAAAGAGATAAATCAAACCTGAGAACGAGACTCAGATATGGTAGACATTTTGGAATTTTCAGACTTCAGATTTAAAATACCTATTATTGTATACCAAGAGCTCTACTGGAAAAAGTTAACATACAAGAAAAGATGTGTAATATGAGAGATGAAAACTTTACGAATCAAAAGAAAATGCTAGAAAACAGACACACTGCAACTGAACCAAAGAATGCTTTTTTACAGCTGAGAACGTCAGTGAGCTTAAAGATATATCAGCAGAAAGTTTGTAAACTTAAATGTAAAGAGAACATAGCATTAAAATAAAACACAACAGAATATCCAAAAACTACGGGAAAATTACAAATATGTGTCAAATATGGGTAATGAGAGTACCCATAGTAAAAAGAGAAAGGAACAGAAGTATTTGAAGTAATATTGGCTGAGAATTTTCCAAAATTAATGATATATGATACCAAGTCACAGATCCAAGAAACTCAAACACCAACTAGGATAAAAGCAGAAAATATCTGCATGTAGGCATGTCACATTCAAATTGCAAAAAAAAAAAAAAAAAAAAAAAAAAAAAAAAAAAAAAAATCAGGCAAAGAAAAAAGAGAAGGAAAAGAATATAGTTCAGAAACTTGGATTCAGATAAAGAAAGGAAGGACATTAGGAAAGAAATTAAGACAAAATAAGACCTTTTATTTTTCATTCTTAATTGATCTAATAGATAACTACAAAACAATAAGAGCAACAGTGTATTAGGTGGTTACAGATTATGGTTATAGCTTATATGGTCATATAGATTATAGCACAAGTGAAACGAATGACAGCGATTTCAGAAGTGACAGGAGGGAAGAATTAGGAATAGTCTATCTCATAAAGTACTTACACTATCTGTGAAGAGGTAAGGTGTTATTTGAAAGTGAATTTAGATAGGTAGTAAATGTATACTGCAAGATCTAAGGCAATTCCTAAAAAACTTGTAAAAAGAAGTATAGTTGATATGCCAAGAGAGAAGAAAAAGTGGAATCATATAAAATGCTTAAATGAAACCAGAGAAAGTAGAAAAAAAAGGGGGGAGGGGGAGAAGACAAAGGAAACAAAGAACAGGTCAACAAATAGAAAATAGTGTAGGGTAGGTATTATTCCACCTTAAATGTGAATAGTCTGAATACAACAATTAAAAGATAGAGCAAATAAAAACAGAACCCAACTACATGATGTTTACCGGAAACCCATTTTAATTATAAAGACACAGATTATATGGGGTGGAGAAAGCTATACCATGCTAACACTAATCAAAATGAAGCTGGAATAGGTATTTTAATTTCAGATAAAGAAGACTTCAGAACAAGGACATTATCAGGGACAAAAAGAGGCATGACATAATGATAAAGGGGTTAACTCTCCAGGAAGACATGACATTCTTATGTGTGCACATCACAGCAGAGTATTAGAATATATGAGGCAAAAACCGTTAAAATTGCAAGAAGAAATTGACACAAATTCACTGCTCTAGTTGGAGTCTTCAACACCCCTCCATAGTAATTGACAGACCAAGCAGGCAAAAAAAAAAAAAAAAAAATCAGTAAAGATATAGTTGAACTGAATAGCAGTATCATCTTCTGTATCTAATTGACAGTTATATAATATTTCATCCAACCACAATAGACTACACATTCTCCTGAAGCTCACATAGAGCACGGACTAAGAGAGACTACATTCTGGACTATTTAATATATCTTAACGAATTTAAAAGAATAAATATCACAGAAAGTATGCTCTCAGACCACACTGAAGTTATACTAGGAATAAATAATGGAAAGAGAGCTGGAAAATCCCAAAATATTGGAATATAAAAAACACATATAAGTAAGTCATGAATCAAAGAAGAGCTCTCAAAATAAAATATACTTCAAACTAAATGAAAGTGAAAATATTATGTATGAAATGTATGACATGCAGTGAAATCAGTGCTTAGAGGGATAGAATTCATATATTAAAGAAGAAAGCTTTGGAATTAATAATCTAAGTGTATACAGTAGGAAACCAGAAACAGAAAAACAAATCCAAAGTAAGGAAAAGAAAAAAAAAAAGGCTAGAGTATAAATCAATAAAATTGAAAAACAGAAATCAATAAAGAGAATCTATGAGACAAAAAGCTGGTTATGTGAAAAGAGAAATAAAATTAAGAAATCTCTAGCCAGGCTAATTAAAAAAAGGAAAAAGAAGACACAAATAACTATTAATAGAAATGAAAAAGATGCCATCACTACTGATATTCTGGATGCTAAAAGATAAGGAATATTAAGAACAACTTTATACCCACGTATTTGATAACCTAGATGAAACAGACCAATTGCTTGAAAGACACGATCTGCCAAAACTCACTCAAAGAGAAATAGATAATCTGAATAAGCCTGTATCTATTAAAGAAATTGTATCAATAATTAGTAGCTTTATAAACAGAAAGCATCAGTCCTAGAAAAGTGCACCAGTGAATCAAACATTTAAAGAAGAACTTATACCAATTATCTACAATGTCTTCCAGAAAACAGCAACAGAAACACCTCCTAACTTATTCTGAGACCATCATTATCTTAATACTAAAACCAGATAAGGAAGTTACAAGAAAAGAAAATAACCGACCAATATCTCTCATGAACATGGATGCAAAAATCTTCAACAAAATATTAGCAAATATAAGCCAACAACGTATAAAAAAGTATTGTATGCCATGATCAAATGGGATTTATCCCAGCTATGTAAAACTGATTGAACAATCAAAAATCAGTTTCTGTAATTTATCATATCAATAGCTTAACAAGAAAAGTCACATGATCCTATCAATAGGTACAGCAAAAACATTTGACAAAATCTAATACCCATTCATAATAAAAAAATACTCAGTAAACTAGGAATAGAGAGGAAACTTCCTCAACTTGATAAAGAATATCTACAAGAAAACTACAGCAAACATATTTAATGGCAAGAAACTAGAACTTTCCCACTAAAGTCAGGAGCAAGAGACGGGTGACCCTTCTCACCACTGCTTTTTAACATTATACTGAAAGTCCTAACTAATATAATAAGACAAGAAAAAGAAATAAAAGGCCACAAATTGGGAAGGAGAAATAAAACTGTCTTTGTTCAGAAATGATATGTTTGTACATATAGAAAATTCCTAACAATCGCCAAAAAGAACTGAAACGAATAAGCAATTATAGAAATGATGCATGATACAAGATTAATATAGAAAAGTCAATTGTTTTCCTGTATAGCAACAATGAACAATAAAATTTATAATTTAAAACAATTCCATTTACATTAGCATTCACCAAAATAATTTGGTATAAATCTAACAAAATATGTACAAGATCTATATGGGGAAAACTACAAAATTCTGGTGAATGAAATCACAGAAAGACTAAATAAATGGAGAGATATCATTTTCACGAGTAGAAGACTTAGTAATGTTAAGATGTCACTTCTTCCCAAGTTGGGCTTGATTCAATGCAATCCCAATCAAAATCCTAGCAAGTTATTTTGTGAATGTTGACAGACTGATTCTAAAGTTTATATGGAAAGTCAAAACACCCAGACTCACCAACACAATACTGAAGAAGAACCAAGTTGGAGAAATGACACTACCCAACTTCAAGGCTTATTATCCAGTACTGCGATGAAGACCATGTGGTATTGGTGAAAAAATAGACACATAGATCAGTGGAATAGAAGAGATAGCCCAGAAACAGATTCAAACATATATAATCATCTGTTCTTTGGCAAAGAAGCAAAGGCAACTCAGTGGAGAAAGTATCGGTTTTTCAACAAATGGTGCTGAAAGAATTGGACATCCATGTGCAAAACAATGCTAGAGGCAGACCTTACACTTCTCACAACCGAATATGTACCATACACCGAAATGTAAAGCACAAAACTTAAAATCTTGGAGAAGATGACATAGTACAAAATCTAGGTGAACTCTGGTTTGGTGATGAGCTTTCATAAACAACCCTAAAAGCACAATCAGTGAAATACACAATTGATGAATTGGACTTATTAAAATGGAAAAAAAATGTATGCTCTCCAAGACAGTATTAAAAAATGAAAAGACAACCCTCATACAGGAGAACATACTTGCAAAACATATATCTGATAATAACTTCCATCTAAAAATATTTAAAACTCTTAAAAGTCGGGGCGCCTGGGTGGCGCAGTCGGTTAAGCGTCCGACTTCAGCCAGGTCACGATCTCGCGGTCCGTGAGCTCGAGCCCCGCGTCAGGCTCTGGGCTGATGGCTCGGAGCCTGGAGCCTGTTTCCGATTCTGTGTCTCCCTCTCTCTCTGCCCCTCCCCCGTTCATGCTCTGTCTCTCTCTGTCCCAAAAATAAATAAAAAACGTAAAACTCTTAAAAGTCAACAACGCAAGTTGAAAAGTGGACTAACGGTCTGAACAGATCTCACGAAAGAAGATATAAAAATGGCAAATAATCGTACGAAAAGATGCTCAAAGTAATATATCATTAGTCAATTGAAAATTGAAACCGCAATTGCGAATTAAATTGCAGTTTAAAACCATGTACACCTACTAAAATAGCTAAAATCCAAAAATCTGACAATATAAACAGACAGTAAGGCTGTGGAGCAATCAGAACCCTCATTCTTTGTTGGTTAGAAATGGAAATGGTATATAGTTCCTTTCGAAGACAGTTTAGCAGTTTCTTATAAAACTAAACATAGCCTTACCATATTATCTAGCTATCATGCTTCTAGGTATTTATCCAAATGAATTAAAACTTAGGTCTACACAAATGTTTATGGCAGCTTTATTCATAATTGCTGAACACTAGAAGTGCCCACGATGTCTCTTAATAGGTGAATGGATAGACAGACCATAGTACATCATACGGTGGAGTATTATTTAGAAATAAAGAGAAATGAACTATTAAATTACAAAAAGACATGGATGAATTTTAAATGTGTACTGCTAAGTGAAAAAAGCTAATGGGAAAAAGCTGCATACTGTATGATTCCAACTCCATGACATTCTGGGAAAAGCAAAACCAGGGAGATAGTAAAAAGGCCTGTGTTTTAGAGTTCAAGGAGAGGAGGGGATGGATGAATATGTGAAGCACAGGGATTGTAAGGACAACAAAACTATTCTTTATGACACTCTCGTGGTGGGTATATGACATTCGACATTTGTCAGAATCCACAGAACTATGCAACCTAAAGAGTAAACCCTAATATAAGCTCTGGGCTTTAGTTCATAGTAATGTATCAATATTGGCTCATCAATTGTAATGAGGCAACGCATCATTAATATGCAAAGATGCACACTAATGAACCCGTTCATAATAGGGGAAATGTGAGAGGGGAGAGATGGGCCGTATTTGGATACTCTGTCCTATCTGCTCATTTTTTCTGTAATCTGAAACTGTTCCAAAAAATAAAATCTACAGAAATATTATTATTTTGAGTTTGTGATTATTTTATAGCAGCCACACTCTTTTCCTCAGTCAGGTGAAGCATACCAACTACATTAAATTTAAAATACAGTGGTATATATGTGTATACACACACACGTGCGCGCTATTTATCTTTTACAACCATTCACTAAATATGAGAAATACTTCTAAAGTGAGACTTCTGTCAAGTACTATTTTATTCTTCCCTAAAGAATCAAAACCACTGTTTCCCGTGTGTAATCTCAGAACTCACGTTTATCATTTTACGACCCTTTGGGGTATATATAGATGTAAGAGCTTTAAAAAATCTGTTATTTTCTCTGCTTCCCCTAGTTGCTAAGTGATCCTAGAGGCTCCTATAAGGTACATTTTGAGGATCTCTATAATGAGAAATTACAAATGGTGTGAAGGCAGAAAAAAACCTGCTGATTCATCAGATAATGTAATAATGTACTTTAAAAATATTTTTAATGTTTATTTATTTTTGAGAGAGAGAGAGAGAGAGACAGAGAGTGAGCAGGGGAGGGGCAGAGAGAGAGGGAGACACAGAATCCAAAGCAGGTTCCAGGCTCTGAGCTGTCAGCACGGAGCCTGACGTGGGACTTGAAACCATGATCTGCAAGGTGGTGACCCGAGCTGAAGTCGGATGCTTAACTGAGTCACCCAGGCGCCCCTGTAATCATATGCTTTAGTGTTTAAAAGAGCTCTTCCTGGTTCTTTGGAAAAGATGGAATCAATTTAACACGAATAATTTTCAAGAAGAGTTTTACTACAGAATGAAACAAAAGTTTCTAAGAATAATTTGAAATTATTAGGTAATATTAGGTAAAATACACTATGGTACTGAGTGTTGTTGACTTATATTGAGATAGATATTCCTATCTTGATCCAGAGCATATTTTTCATGTTAAATATTTTATAATAAAGTTTATCGTGTTGAATAATAAAACTATTACCTTATGTTGACTTTTTAGAAAGGTTCACAAAAATTAAAGCTTTGTTCCTTAAAAAGTTCACAATTCTGTAAGTATGCTAAACCAGTGATAGTTTTAATCTCCTGAGTTTAAGAAAACACAAACACTATTTGCTTGTTTGTTTTTTATTTATATTAATTTTATAATGTCTTTAAAGCAGTGTCGAATGAGAACATAAAATGAAATAGTTAAGAATAAAGGATAAAAAACAGGGAACTTGTGGCTTGCCTGGGTGGGTCAGTGGGTTAAGACTCTGACTCTTGGTTTTGGCTCAGGTCATGGTCTTATGGTTGGGTTCATGGGATCCAGCCCCCATCAGGCTCAGTGCTGACAGTGCAAAGCCTGCTTGGGATCCTCTCTCTCCTTCTCTCTCTGCCTCTCCTCCACTTGTATGTGTGCACTCTCTCTCTCTCTCTCTCAAAACAAATAAATAAACTTGAAAAAAAGAACAGGGAACTTAGGAAAAAATCAAGATAAAACAAAATAAAAGGTACAGATCCTAAGGACTCATATAACTACTATAATTTAATTTCAATTTTGGTCTGAGTTTCACAAAGAAAAAGGCAAACAATTGGTTAGGATAGTTTGCCATTTAACTGCTATTTTTGAATTTTTTTTTTAATGTTTATTTAGTTTTGAGACAGAGAGAGACAGAGCATGAACGGGGGAGGGTCAGAGAGAGAGAGGGAGACACAGAATCCGAAACAGGCTCCAGGCTCTGAGCTGTCGTCATGGGGCTCGAACTCATGGACCTCGAGATCACGACCTGAGCCGAAGTCCGACGCTTAACTGACGGAGCCACCCAGGCGCCCCTTAACTGCTATTTTTGTAAAACAATCATTCAGGAAAGAAAGGTACTAACAGCACATTTTAGAAGCAGCTTTATAAACTTGGAATGGGTCACAAAAGGTCTGTGTTTGAAGCATTTTTAATGTTACTATTAATTGAATTTTCTTATATCTTTACCATTCATATGCTCATTGGATAAATCTTTATGAAGTATGTATTATAATAAATCAGGCACTGCTCTAGAGATTGGAAGTAGACAAAAATCTCTGCATCAAGTAAGCTTTCACCTTAGGAGAGCCAGATAATAAGTGATATATATAGTATATTAAATAGTAATATATGGAAGGGGAAAAAAGAAAAACAAAGGAGGAAGGAAATGCAGAATGTAGTTGGGTGTGGGTGTGCGTAGGGAAGCTACATTTTTAGAAGGGTAGTCAGGAAAGGCCTCACTCAGAGAGAGACATTTGAGTAAAGGCATGAATGAGGTGGGGGAAGGGTGAGGGACTGGTGAGCACAGGCCCCGAGGCATATTTGAGGAATGGCAAAGAGGTCACTATGGCTGGGACTAAGGTGGAGAGAAGGGAGAGTGGTAGGAGATGAAGTTAGAGAGGTAATAGTGGTGAACAGGATGGAAGTCATCGAGAGGACTGGCTTTCTTTGGGGAAAATTGGGAACCGCTGAAGTATTTTGATCACAGTGGATGTATTAGTTATCCATTGTTGCATAACAGATTATCCCAAATGTAGTAGCTTACATAACACTTATCTCTCACAGCTTCTGTGAGTCACGAATTCAGGAGTATCTTCGGGTAGACTCTCACTGAATGTCTCATAAAGTTGCTGTCAGATGTTGGATGAGGTTTCAGTCATCTGATGATGTAGTTGGGCCTAGAAGGTCTACATTCAAGTTGCTTTACTCACATGCCTGTCAAGTTGGGTCCAGCTAATGGTTGAAGACCTCAGTTCCTCTATACATGGGCTTCACCGTGGGACTGCTTGAATGTTCTCGTGACATGGTGCATTTTTCCCTAGTGTGAGAAATTAGAAAAGGTGGAAGTGTCATTGTCCTTTATGACCTAGCTTCTGAGATCACACACCATTGCTTCTGCAGTATTCTATGGGTCACGCAGTTCGTCCCTGATCCAGTGAGAGAGGAGACTACGTAAATGGCATGGATACCAGGAGCTGAGGATCACTGGGGGCTGACTTAGATGCTGATTGCCAGGGAAAACGGGAAGACAATTACTGAAATAATGCCCTTGCATGGGCACAAGCACATGGGATCTAGCACAGAAGCAGAGGGAATAGCCCTTGTTAGGTGCAGAGAAGTCATTGATAGGAACAGTGTATCGGTGCAATTGCAAAAGGGTGAGAAGTGGGAATTTGACCACATTCTTTTCTGGCTTTTTGTTTTTTTCTGCTTCTCAATGAGATAGAAAACAAGGTCATAGGCCAAGAATGAGGACTGGGAAGAGGTTTTTGAGGTTCATATTTCAAAGTTTTCAGTGTCACTCAAGTGATATGGTGGTCGTTGTCATATTACTTGTTTCATTATATTAGTAAGAAGAAAAACCCCTCTTTTTGACCATTGTTGTACTCTAAGAGGCACAGACCACATTTTAGTAAAGTGAAAGGAAACCAACTCTGTTTTTTTTTGTTTTTCATTTTAAAGTCTGATTTTTTCCTCTTTGGTCTCAAGACCTTTCTATGTTTATAATACGGAAACTTTTATCTATAAACATACTTTGTTTTGCAATTAGGTTATTTTCTTTACTTCTGCTTACGGAATAGGATAAAATACAGACAGATCAATGTGCTTAAAGGAGACTCTAAAATGTGGGACATGTTCCTTTCCTAGCCCAATCAGCCTGAGACCACGTGGGACAAACCTTACACTAAATAAGCCAGATGTACAGACTCACTGAGATGTGGGAGACAGCACAACAAAGGAATTGTGGGATGTTTCAGCAAAGGAAGGAAAAGAGTTAAGGATTTTACCAAAGATTGGAGTTTGGGTGCAGTGTAAATGCAACAGTGTTTTGATGGGCAGTATGTAAAGGGACCAATATCAGTTCTGGACTGTGAAATGTACCTTTTTTTTTTCTTTTCCTTTTTAAGTAGGCTTCATGCCCAGTGAGGAGCCCAAGTTGGGGCTTGAACTCACAACCCTGAGATCAAGACCTGAGCTGAGATCAAGAGTTGGACACTTAACCAACTGAGCCATCCAGGTGCCTCTAAAGTGGACGTTTCTTGGAAAGAAAGTTAAAATAGATGTCAAGTGTTATTTGCAGAGACCTGCTATCTGAAGCTCTGCACGTGGCCTGTAAATCAAGGCTGCTTCGCTGTGTCACAGCTGAACTCTTCCAGACAAGAGTGGGATGTTTTATTACTACTGAATCATTTCAAACAAAAGTGTTTCTGATAGTCTATGATTTTAGAGAAAAAGATTTCTCAGTAAGAAATCAGTAGATTCTCCAATATTTGCGCTCTTATGACACTTTATGGCTGCAGCATATATTTGGGAGAAGTGTTGTTTTCTGATAAATTTTCACTTGGCTTTATCTACAGTTCTGATTCTGGACTGACGAATGGTAGAGAAGATTTTTGCTTTGTTTTTCGTTCTTCGTTGCTATTATTACAACTTCCTATAGTTTAAAATATTGGGGCCTAAGTCGCTGTCTCTTCCCGGGTAATCTTGTTCAAGACACTTGAAGAGATTGTATCTAATAAAAAAAATGTAGTGTAAGGATGTTGGGAGAAATCCTCATCAGTCTTTGTATGTAAGATTAAGCCTCGTTTATTTTTAATGACCAAATTACAATGCCTCCCACAGTATGTTGACAAGACCTCAGCATCCAAGAGTCTTGCAATTATGTCTGGCAATCTCCAAAGGGAGCCTCCCAAGTGCTCACACTCCCAGTGTGACATCTTCGTATTCTTCCTTTCTTGTGTTAGCTTCCCCAGGCTAACAATCACTACCATCCAAGTCGTCTGAGAAAGACCTCCTCTTGCTGTGACTGATGAGTACGTGGCACCCTAGCCATGTTCTCATAGCTGTTGCTCACCAAGGGAGCAGAGCATTGAATGGTTCTATATGGACCTCAGGGGATGCCTCTTCTCACTATGATATCTTCTGGGTTAGAGCATTCTGTTCATGCTAAGTCTTTCAGGAAAGCTGCTTCTCTCTTCTGTGCCTCATCTCTTGCAGATAATCCTCAAAAACATAACAAGCAAAAAGAAAACAAAAAAACAGAGAAATAAGTCAACCAGTAATAATGATGATAATAATAATAATAATAATAATAATAATAGAAATGAAGTCCATATTCTTACAGATCTAACTCTGATCCTACCTTGCATAATGATGTATCAAACTACAACACTTGACTTCAGCTACAGAGTGCCACAATTTTGTCAAGAACAAAGAACTTGCCTTACATTTATATAGCTAAAGGGATCACCTGTTGATTTTCTAAAAACAAAGGAACAGTTTGTCTAGGTAATTTGAAGGCTACATCTTTAGAAGACCAAAACTTATTATAGTGCTACATTCAAAGTTTTTGCTTAATTTTACTCTTCAGAAATTTAAAATCTCTTGACTCAAATCTTAGCTAAAAGGAAATCCTTTTGCATAAATAATCTTTAACATGCCTTCCAATGAACATATATGGTCTCTCATACCTTGTTGGTTGGTCTGACCATGTGATATCTCTTTAACAGTGTTCCACAAGGTGAAAGTCAGCATAATACTTATGGTGGAATGACAAAGGAGAAAGATCATGGGGGGTGCTGATGAGCATATCATTGATGAAATCTAGCAAGAGCTCTAAGTAAGGTAGAGAACTAAGTCAGGAAAGAAAGGTGCTGATGGGGCTCTAAAAGAAAGCCTTCCGGATGGAGTATAAAAACAACACAAATAATAATTATTGAACATTTACTTTGGGCAGGCACGGCACATAAGACCCTTGTCTTCATTATCTTGTTCCAGACTTAGAACACCTTGAGGAGGCACATGCTAGTCTTATCTCCATTTTATGGATGAGGACACCCAAGTTCAAAGAGTAACTTGCTCAGAATCACTCAGCTGTAGTAAGTGACAGTGGCAGTTGTAAGCCAAAATGTCTGTGATTTCAGTACTTGGAGTTATTAGTTCTCAATGTAATTTTCAAAATATCATGAGATTTGTGCCTTTTTCTGACTAAATAGACCTGAAATGCACATGCAAGTCAGTATCTGACACAGGTAAAGAACTAATACATCTATGTGTCTTGACACGCATACTCAAAAATTCTCTAAGCTTGCTTCCTTCACTGATATAATCAGCTACATCTTGACTTTTTTGGTTTCTGACTTATGAGTCCTCCTATTTTTACTATGTTACCACTATCCTTGTATTTTTCGGGTAGATGTCTCATTTTCAAGCTTATCATATTGATTTCTCCCTTTAGGATGAAAATTGGATGTAATTCAATTTCATGGACCAGAACCACTAGTAAGAGATAGCTTTACGGTTGCTAAATAATCACAAGGAAAATATTAGATATATTTGAAAAAAATTGTAAACCATTAGCTATGCATCTGATGTGCAAAGTGTATTAATGAAAATTTATAATGGATCCAGAAACCCCATTTCTGGGTATATATCCAAATTAAATTAAATCAGTATCTCAAAGAGATATGCATTCCTATGTTCACTGCAGCATAGCCAACACAGGGAAACAACGAAACAACCTAAGTGTCTGTCAACAGATGAATGGATAAAGAAATGTGATATATAATGGAATATTATGTGTGTGTGTGTGCGCGTGTGTGTGTATATATATATATACACATATATGTATATATATACATATATATACATATATGTGTATATATATACATATATATATATATATATATATATATATATATATATAGTGATGGAAGAGAATTCAACCGTAAAAAAAGAAGGAAATCCTGCCATTTGAGACAACATGGATAAGTCTAGAGGATGTTATGCTAAGTGAAATAAACCAGTCCCAGAAAGGGAAAAAAAAAACCCTGCATGATCTCACTTGTATGTGGAATCTAAAAAACTCAAACTCAGAGAAGCACAGTATAGAATGACGGTTGTCAGGGCCAGGGTGAGAGGGTGGCAAGGAAAATGGGGAAATGTTGGCCAAAGGGTACAAACTTTCAGTTATAAGATGAATAACTTCTGGAAATGTCATGTATAGTTGGTGACTAGTTAAAATATTGTTTTATATATTTCAAATTTGCTGAGAGAGACCTTAAGCCTTTTCACCACACACACTCACAGAAAGGTAACTGGATGTAAGGTGATGAATATGCTAATTAGCTTGATTGTGGTAATCATTTCACAATGTATATGTACGTCAAATCATCACATTGTACACCTTAAATACACACCATTTTTATTTGTTAATTATACTTCAGTAAAACTGGAAAAACCATACTAAAAAGGACCCATGAAGGTGAAACACTTAGCACAGGCAAAAAATCCAATATGAATATAAATGTAGTTCCTTTAGTTTTATCTTTAGTAGGTTTGATTTTTCTCTCCACTGCTCATGAGAAGGAATAAAAAATTAATTAAAAGCCGAGTCCAATCTATTCATTTAAGCAGAAGCTTTATCTAATACTTGGTCTCTCTTAGCAAAATAAAAGCCACACATATTGTGCCCAGTTTATCAAATAGCCTCTCAGTTCCCCGATTTCTCTCTCTCATGGTGTCACTGGCTATAGGGGAAGGGTGTGGCTTATGGATCATCATGAACATGAAGTGTCAAGAGTCCTGAGATGTCTTATGCATCTTCTAGTTTCCAGAACTACATCCAATTTAATTTTGGTATTTTCTGCTGGCATTCATGGTCAAAGTGTAACTTTTGTCTTTTGCTTCTATCACTTAATGGAGACTGTCAGCATCATTGGTGGCAGCCACATTGCTAAATCCAACAATTATGTCTCTGTCATTATTTACGTGACCCTTCAGCAGGATCTGTCATGGTTGATTTTTCCTTTCTTTTTGCTATTTTTCATTGATATGGCTTCCAGAACACCACATTCTCCTGGTTTGTCTCCTATCTTCCGAAGTCTCCTTCATCGGTCTGCTTGGGTGGTTTCTCATTTCATCCATGACCTCTTAATGTTGGAGGGCCCAGATTGCTCTTCTGAAATCCAGTCCCATATTTTGAATAGCTTACCTGACAACTCCACTTAAAGGCCTGAGAGAAAACTCAAACTTACCCCCACTCTGCCCTTCTTGTAATCTTCCCTTTCTTAGCCAGTGGCAACCTTATTCCAGTTGTTCAGACCAAAAATCTTGGAGTCCTGAGATTCTGCCAGTCCATGACCTTGTCTCGTGCCCAATACGAGGGAGACAGAAATTAGGATATTTTGTTCCTAAGGTCCTGCCTTTGTGATTCCCAACACTTTCTCTTCTCTTACCTCACAATGTCACTCTACTATAGCACATAACCACATGATTGTTTTGAAAACTGGAGTTTTGAGTCATCTTGGGGTAAAATTATATATAGTTTACAGTTTGCATTTGCAGTATATAGTCTGAGGTGATCTGTTTCATCAGAATCAATTATATCCATCAATTGTCCTCTGTAGACTTGACTGATAATTTTAACTGGCCACATTTCCTTGGCTTTCTTTTGGCCCTGCATTGGGCCTCAAATTCAACAATGTCTAAAACATCATCTTTCCAGGAAGGGACACTGACAGCTATGTTTCTGCTTCTTCTAGAACTAGTACTGCAATTCTTTTCAAAATTACTCCTCTGTCTCCTCCCTGAGCTTCCTTGAGCGTTGCTATTTTCTTACGTGAGTCTGCCCCGCTGGCCTCATTTGGTTGGTTTAGGGATGTCAACCTGGCCTAAACTAAGCCAATCATAGTCTTTAAAAACCCTAGTTACAATGAACTGATCTATTATTATATGACACTAGGTGGGTCAATTAGAATCCTTTCTTAGAATTTTTGAACTTGGACGCACAGAGAGTAAAAGGCAGAGAGTAAAACTGCCATTTACTCTCTGTGCGTCCAAGTTCAAAAATAGAGATAAAAACCTAGTTTAAAAATAGAGATAGAACTAAGTTCAAAAATAGGGATGGAACCTATGAAAAGTGAAACTAGGGAGCTGTTGTGGCCACATTTCCAACTCTGTAAAAGAAAGTAGTCTGTAGTGGCAGAGAATGAAACCAATATCCAGAGAGAGGCACTGATGAAAGGGGGGAGGACTAGTGATATTTCAGTCCCTGGATCTAGTTTCCCTGAGGCCCAGTTGTATCTCTGGCCTTTCGGAGGTATTAACGGAGAATAGTATACTTTGTATTACAGAGTCCCATTGCTAACTAGCTTAGGGGAGAAAAAAGGAATTTATTTTCTTATATGGTTGGGAAGGAGCTTACAGTAGCTAATATGATCAGTGAAATAACTGCATTAACCAGGCCTCTATTTATTTCTGGAACTGACACTTCAGAACTGCCAGATCTCTTTTTATCCATCTTGCATCTCTGCTTGCCTCAGCTTTTGACTTGGTCTCAGTTGAACCCCCGCAATTAGGCTTTTTCTAGGCTGCTGAGGAAGACAGTTGTAAGCTGCTCCATTCTTTCATCTATCCTAAACTGTGACCCCAAAGACAAAAGCTCTAGGGAGAAAATCTCTGTTAGTTTTAATGAAAAGTCTCCTGAGGTCCCTTGATTGATTGGCTTAGCTCAGGTCTTAGGACTACCTCTGAGCTAATCACTCTGGCCAAAAGCATGGGTGCTATGATTGGCCAGACCCAGTTCCTATGCTATTTCTATGTGCGTGGGTAGGTCAGACATAGCTGTAATCAAAACATAAAAGTCTTATTAGAATGGATATCAAAATATATTCTAGGAAGACAGCACCATAGCTCTCGCAGTTCACTACCCTATTGTTGGTTTAATGCTTTCTTAGATTCCATGCAGCAAGAAAAGTCATTTTTTGCCCTAAGCCAAATGAGTTATTTTCTTTCATTTGCAATCAAGAGTCTTGATGCATATACATTTTTTCATCTCTCTTTTCCTTAGGTGCTTGTCTTCCAGAATGGAAGTGTTTGCTGAATCACCCTTTTGGATATGTGGGAATCCTCTTCCGTTTCTGCCTATTCCTCATTCTCCATACCCAAATATCCTATGTGAGTTCTCACTAAAATATTTCTACAACCAACCTCACTGTTCCATCCGTATCGTCACCACTGTTCTTCATGCCTTTATCATCATATGCTTGATTTGCTGCCTCATTAGTCTTCTTACTTTCAGTCTTGTTTTTTGCATTCCTTCCTCCACTCTATTGTGCAGGTAAAATGGTAGTGTCGTTTCTCTGAATAAAATTTTCTCTTGGCACTCACTGCTAAGAAGCTAAAAACTTCTTGGTGATGTGTACAGGAGCTTTTGTGTACTTCAGCTAAGGATGCCTCATGTGTCCCTCGGTGTTCAGGTCTTCGCATCCGTTCTTACTTGTGTGTCCCATTAATTGGCTTTGTATTATCTTTGTCCTATTCCTTGCAAGCATTGCTGCAAAGCTTGTCCTAAACGCCAATATCAAATCAGATGTCTTTTATTTGCTCTTGGGATGCCTTGATAACCTGACTCTTTCTGCCTTTATTATTTACCAGGTTCTCAAACGTACTGTTACACATAAATCACTTATGGAGCTTGGTCCTTACCCAACCCAGACACATTGCATCAGAAATATTTTTTTATTTATTTAAAAAAATTAATGTTTATTTTTCAGAGAGAGAGAGAGAGAGAGAGAGAGAAGGACACACAGAATCTGAAGCAGGCTCCAGGCTGCATCAGAAATATTTTTTTAAATGCCTTTCAGAGATTCAGAAACACATGGTTTGTAGAGCATTCATTTGGCTGACACTGTTTGAGTATCTCTTGCTACTGCCTGCTTTTGAAGTTCTGATTCCTCTACCTATTCCTGAGACTTCTGATTGGCTGAACTGTCTTTGAAGTCTCTTTAGGTTTATATCCTAGTCATCCCTGCTCTAGACCTTTGTGCCATCAATTGGGAATCAGCTATTTCAACCATTGACCTCTCCTATAGTTATATAGCCCCTTCATTATTCCCCATTCTTGGATTTATTCTATTCTTGCTTTATCATCTCAACTTCAACTCCTAGTTCAAGTATAAATTATTTTTCTCAACTAGTTTGGCTATATCTCCAATCACAAATTCTCCCTCTCATTTGAGAGCCCCGAATTATGATTGCTAGATAGTTACTAGTGCTTTAAAATTATTGTCAAGACTCCAATTAGTGGTATGTTATAGCTTAGGGCAAATTGTGTGCATCTCTTCCAAATTCCACATTCAATAAAATCATATTGTTTGAAATTGGCTATGGTGAGAATATTTACATCACAGAAATCAGCAAATACTCAGAAAATGTTACTTACCCCCTCCCCCTGAAGGACTGGTAAATGTTACCAGCCAACCCTATTTCCAGTAGAAGACCCAGATGTGGGAATCCTGGTGCCAACCTAGAGTACCTGGTATAATCCTCGTAGGTGAAAAACAGATACCATGGATTAATAGCAGCTGAAAGCAAAGGTGGACTGAGCCTGGACAGTTAATGGTCTCTAGGCCTTAAAAAGTAGAAAAGTAGGGTTCTAAACCTGTTCCACTCCTACATTGATCCATCTCAGTTAATGGCAACAATAGTCACAAGGACTTTACACAAGTCATTTAAGCAACCTGTGTATCAAGTTCCTCATCTATAAAATGGGAATACTAATAACATCTGTCTCATAGGGTTATGAGGATTAAATGAGTTATGATTGGCAAAAGGCATAGGATAATGCCTGGCACAATCATGATTTCCTGACGTAGTATATAGACGTTTAAATAATTTCGGATAGAAACCCATAGAATTAACCTTGCTTTTATCCTTTTTTTCATACCCTATGTCCACTCTGTCAAGAAATCCTTTTACCTTGAATATATACGTATATATCTGGATCTGACTTCATCTTATCACCTCTACTGTGGCCATCTTGGGTCAAGCCTCCATCATCTCAATCTAAATTGTTTTGATGATGGTCAGCAGATAGTTTTTCTGGCTTTCACTCTTTTGGCCCCTCCTACCCACCCCCCAACTCCCTGTTATTTTAGTCTGTTCCTAAAATAACAACCAGAGTGATCCTTTTCCATCATTTTTACACAATGTTAACTCCTTAGCTGAAAAACCTTCCAATGGCTCCCCATTTCCTTAGGGGTAAAAGACAAAGTCTTCACAATGGCCTACAAGGTCTTGGCCCCACTCCAAGCTGTCCTCTGACTCTTTTTCTATGACATTCCCTCACTCAATTCTCACTCAATGGCCCGTCTAGCCATTCTATAATGGACTAAGAGAGGAAAATATAGTAGGATTGTGAAAATAAGAATGGGTATGACAGTAAGAACGGACATAGTGAATGAAGTGGGGGCAGGTGTGGAGGGTTGGGTTTAAGTAGGTACAAAGCAGCCAAGAAAGAGTCAGAATAGGAGAAGGTCAGAAATTTTTCCAAAGCAAATCAAGTAAGAACAAGATCTATACCCAGCCACTTGGAAATGGGCCTAGTATGAAAGAGCCAAAAAAGCAGCCCCAACTAATACCTTGCAGAGAACCTGGCAAGCTTGAATGCTCCTGAGTCCTGGGTGGAACTGGGCCAAGTGTGGGCTGGCTTTGTTGTGGAGGTAGGTATTCAGCGTGAGAAAGCCTATGCATGTCTTGACAAAAAATATTTCCAAACCTGGTGGTATGCAGAATACACTCCACTAATAATATTGACCTCCTTCTCTCCTAGAAAAATGATGAGAACTGAATGTTCCTTGGGAGCAGCTGGGATGAGACTAGGATGAGGGCAAGGGTTAACACAGCAAAGAGCAAAACTGGAAAACAGGGAACTTGGAGAATTAGGCTTGATCTAGCTCATGGATAAACTTCCTCTTTTTCAGAGAAGAGAAGGCATAGCACAAAAGTAGATTATACCGAGTTTCATCTTTAAAATGTCATCTTGATAGGGCCAGGGTTGTAAACCAAACAAGCAGATAGTCAAAAACAAAGCAAATCCAAAAAACAAGTCTTTTGCTTCTCCAACTGAAAAATATTGCACTAAGAAAAAGATCCTGTAACAGAATCTTTTGGAATCCTACAACAAAATCAGGGTGGGATCCTGACTATTGTCTTGTAGCCTAGCCTCATCCCCTGGCTCCTCTCTTTTTCTGGTGCTGATTTCAGTCTTTAATGCTGTTGCAGTCTGCACATGTACCTTTTTTGCTGTGTTTCTCATCCATGTGCTCACTGTTATCTCTTTGTTGCTAAGATTCAATATCCCTTACGATTAAATAGCTGTACCTTGTGTACTCACTACTCACTTTGCTTAGGTCTCTATGCTTTAGGTTCCTGTTGATACAGTTGAACCTAATATTTTAATGTTTCTCTTGCTTGCCTTGTTCTCACATGCATCTACCTCATCCTGGTTTCTTCCATTCCATGTCCTTGGGATGGTAACTCAGATTACCCTCAGATATATACCTACAGAGATGGACTATGTAAATATCTCGCTGCAGGATAGAAAATTCCATCATAACATATCCGGCCACAAAATAAAAGATTATGGAGTGCCAACAAAGTCAAAGCTTGGTTTTACGCTACAAAAATTTGTTTTATCTGAGAGTTTAGGACCTGGTGATGAACCATTTCTACTCATATGCAGTCAAGCTGTTGGTTCCCTATGTAGTCTGCCACTCAGCTAATGTATCCTTCCCCCAGCTGCTGAGAGCACTGAAGCTAAGGCTTAGATCTACAACTTTTTGAGAGATTGCCCTTGGCTGATGGGAGCTGGCTCAGCTGAGATACTTGGGAAATTACTCCTCTCTTCTCCTACCAGTCAACCTGGATTCGATTTCAAACCTCACTTTTTGTGTAGGATCAGGTTGAAGCCGGGGGTTGGGGGAGAGCCCATGTAATCACTATACATGGCTCTTTGAGAAAGGTTATGTGTCTGTGACTTTGTGCTGAATGAGTGGTGCCAATTAAAATGATCCTTCCTCCCGTCTTTAAATAAAATTTACCTGGAGACTTAGAATTTTTAGGTGATTCAAGCATGAAAACCTTTCTCCAACTCTGATTAGGGTATTATTTCCAGATGAGGGCTCTGATACATCTTTTGGACAAGCTGTCAAACCCATACTTCATCGAGTATGCCTTAACCCAGTAATGACTTGTGTCTTTTGAGGTAATATATCTTCAGACTTATAAAATACAGGTAGGAGGTAGTATGTTAGTCCCCCACATCAAATTGCATTGATGTGAGGCTCTAGAGAGAGATATTGGATTCTGTTTCCATGGCAACTGCTTCACTGCTCAAGGGGAAAACAGGACAGCAATTGAAGTCTGTGTTAATAGCAGCTCTAAAAATAATCAGTAATGTGTTGAAACAAAGTGAAACACCCAGGAAGCAATAGGTAAAAATTATAACCACGAAGGGTGGGATTGAACAATAAGGTGTTGTGCAAATATTATTACAAATACAATATGCTTTAAGAATTACAGGATGGCTGATGACAAATAGATTTCTGAGGAGAATCAGTTATTTTATTTGTTCATTCAGGTGACTATTGAATACTGATTCTATGGCAGCTATGAGGTAGGGCCTGAAGACACAGAGATGTCTCTATCTTCCAGGTTGCCATGGCTTTATAGAGACGATAGAATAAAAGTCCACCATAGGTATAATGGATGTTTCGTTTGTCTATCTAACACCATTCTGTTTCCCACTGTGTTGCAGCCAGGAGATTAAGGATTTGTGTTGGATGGATATCACATCCAGCTCCAGGGGCAATTCAAAATCATTTACAGCAGCTATTGTTTTAGCAATAAGCATGTAACCAGGGTATAAACCTCTATGACACTCTTATCTATAGTGAATGTCTTTTGGACAAAGCTCAGAAATCTTGTTTGATGGTTGCGAGATGCTTCTAATCTTTTTTACCTAGATGCGAAAGAGGGATCATGCAGTCTGCTGTTTCTTCAAGAAGCCACCTTGTGATCAGGAGGAAATTCAGCCAAGGATACAGCCAAAAAGACCACAAAGAAACTTAGCCAGACATGGCTGAACTGAGCTAAAGCCTACTCTACCTCTGGATATTTGAGGGAAACTAGCCAATAAAATTCTTTTTGTGGAAGCTTGACTAGGGTCTCTGGGTTTTCTGTTGCCTGAAACCGAGAAGAGTATCCACTAATGTCAAATGACAATACCAGGGGATGGGTGAAATAATGGAAATAAGCAGAGGGAATTATTGGATGTACAGAGAAAGAATAAATAAAGGGAGAAAGAGTAGGTAAAAACTAACTTAATCTTGGAGAAAGGAGTGCAGCAAAATCCTATTTCCTGTATTGTGAGGTACAGAATCCAACTTTTCTGTCAGCATAGTGCCTGATTGTCTAACTCTCCAGGATTTCTGGCTACTGGCAAAATGGGTCTCTCTTAACCCAAGCTTCATGACATAGATGTAGCATGAACCTAAAGAGGCTTCAGCTCTAGTGCACTTCACTTACACTGCCCCTTTGGGTCTGGGGTCAAAGTAGCAGGCCCAGCTACACATTGGCAGATTGTCCTAACTTAAAGGTCACTCTCTAAAATCTGGTAGTGTTTCTGGGCTGTGGGCAGGGTGGAGGTGGGCTGACGGCACCATTGAACTATTTCTATATTTTTCTGGCTTCTATTAAGCCCTGGTAAGCCCCATCAAGTACCTGGACCTTATATTTGACCCCAATGAACTACTCCCTGCTCTCATCTCTTCCTTGAACACTAAGAACTAGGCTTCCTGGCTGTTTAGCACGGCACATCCCCAGACTGGAAGAGTGCAGAAAAAAGGTGAAATCCGGCTGAGTTAGACCAGCTCCTATGGACAGAAGCTGTGTGTGTGTGCGTGTGTGTGTGTGTGTGTGTGTGTGCATGTGCACACATGTGCAAATGCCTGCATGTGTAAATTATTTCACAATGTATACATATATCTAATGATCACATTGTACACTTTAAGCACATACAATTTTATTTGTCAATTATACCCCAATATATCTGGGAAAAAAAGCACTAAAGAAACAGAAATTGAGTCACAAGATAATAATTGCTAAGGTGAAGGTAAAAGAACAGGAGTTTCATGGTCTTACATGCAGTGTGTAAGTGCTATTAAAAAACACCACCACCGGGGCGCCTGGGTGGGTCAGTCGGTTGGGCAGCCGACTTCGGCTCAGGTCATGATCTCGCAGTCCGTGGGTTCGAGCCCCGCATCGGGCTCTGTGCTGACAGCTCGGAGCCTGGAGCCTGTTTCGGATTCCGTGTCTCCCTCTCTCTTTGCCCCTCCCCTGTCCATGCTCTGTCTCTGTCTCAAAAATAAATAAAACGTTAAAAAAATTAAAAAACAAACAAACAAACAAACAAAAAAAAACCCACCACCACTTGGGGCGCCTGGGTGGCTCCTTCGGTGAAGCATCTGACTTCAGCTCAGATCATGATCTTTTAGTTTGTGAGTTTGAGCCCCGTGTTGGGCTCTGTGCTGACAGCTCAGAGCCTGGAGCCTGCTTCGGATTCTGTGTCTCCCCCTCTCTCTGCCCTGTCCCTGCTCATGCTCGGTGTCTTTCTGTCTCTCAATTGTAAATAAATGTTAAAAAAAAAGAAAACAAAACAAAAAACCAAAAACCAAACACCACCACCACCAAGCTGGAGATGAAAAGTACTCTGCAATAGAAAGTTCAATAATCTGAATTTCTGTTCTGCTCTACTTCTAACATTAAGCAACCTGAGTAAGTGATTGACCTAGAGTTACTTTTTTACACTATTAATCTGTTTGGTAATATGGAAGTCAGCAAGAAAGATTTAAAAAGAGTTTAATTAAGAAAACATAATTTAAAAATGATAGAATGATCTATATCTTTGGATAGTGCTGCTGAACATATAAAGTTAAATGAGAGAGAAGGTCTTGTATAGTGAAAATATTGTCTAATTTGAATTCAAGAATTCCGATTCTGGCTGTGCCTTATCTGTGCCTTTCCTTAGGTCATTTGCTTGTGCAGGTCTCGATCTGCTTCCTCTCTAAGATCAGTGTGTCATATCAGCTTATCTCTCAGGCCTCCTCTGGTTCTAAGATTCCACTGTAAAATACAAGTATGTTTCAGTTATCCAAACTTGGTATTGTTTCCTTTATATAAAAATGTTTGTTTGAAACAATCCTTGCTGGAGTTTGTAGCATTTCTTGAATCTGAACTCTCATGGCCATTTTTTTTTTCTTCAAATACTGCTTTTGTCAGATTCTCTCCTTTCTTTCTATACCTCAAATTATTCTTGTCTTAAATCTTTCTCATAACCATGTCTAAGAAGTCTCTTATACTCCTTTATGTATTTTCTAACCTAGTAACTGTCTGTGTTTCAGTTTATATATCGTTTTCTGACCCACCTTTCAGTTTACAAATTCTCAACTCTATTTTGTTTTTAAAATTTTTTTAATGTTTATTTATTTTTGACAGAGAGAGAGAGAGAGAGAGAGAGAGACAAAGCAGAGAGAGAGAGGGAGACACAGAATCCAAAGCAGGCTCCAGGCTCTGAGCTGTCAGCACAGAGCCCGATGCGGGGCTCGAACTCACAGCCTGCGACATCATGACCTGAGCCGAAGTTAGACGCTCAAATGACTGAGCCACCCAGGCACCCCTCTATTTTGTTTTTTAGTAAGCTGACCAAGAGGTGGTTATTGGTTTTCTTTGACATATCTTTCCTTGAGTTCAGTGAGTTTTTTGGAACTTTGAACTGATGTCTTTTGCCAGTTTGAAAATTCTCTGTCATTATCTCTTTCAATATTGTTTCTGCCACATTGTCTTTCTCTTTTCTTCTGGGCATCCAGTTATGTATTAGATCTTTTAATTGTGTCCAATGTATCTCTTAAACACTCAGTTCTTATTTTTTTCCAACTTCTTCTCTGACAGTTTTTATATTTCTTAGGGACCTGTTTCTGATTTTACACACCTTGCATTTTTACCTTGTCCAATCTGCCTTTTAAACCCAAATAAATACTTTTCATTGTAGATATTTTTTTTTCAGATTAAGAATGTTCATTTGATTCTTTTTAATGGTTCCAATTTTCTGTTGAAATTTTCTCATTCTTCATCTTTTTTGTTCATCTTTTGCTTTTTTAACTTTCTAGTCTTAGTATTTTAAAGTCTGAATCACCAGTGGATTCTTTATCTCTTTCTCTCTTTTTTTAAAAGTTTATTTATTTATTTATTTAAAAAAGAATTTTTTAATGTTTATTTATTTTTGAGACAGAGACAGAGTGTGAACAGAGGGGCAGAGACAGAGACACACAGAATCTGAAACAGGCTCCAGGCTCTGAGCTGTGAGCACAGAGCCCGACGCGGGGCTCGAACCCACAAACGGTGAGATCATGACCTGAGCCGAAGTCGGACGCTTAACCGACTGAGCCACCCAGGCACCCCTAAAAGTTTATTTTTGAGAAAGAGAGAGAGCGAGAGAGAGCACATGCACACATACATGCACAAGCAAGGGAGGGGCAGAGACAGAGGGAGAGAGAGGATCCCACTATCAGCGCAGAGCTCAATGTGGGCTTGGGCTGTAACTCACAAACCGTGAAATTGTCACGTGACCAAAATCAAAGAGTAGGATGCTTAACCAACTGAGCCACCCAGGCATCCCCCTGTCACTCTTTTTAAAACCATTGTCTCTATTTTATAGTTCAGAAAAATAAGACATTGCATGAGAAATGAACTCCACCATATAATGTGTAATACAGTCACAGGTCTTAAGTAGAATTTGGTGTAATGACTATCATTTCCCACGTTTAATCAATAAGCATTGTTCCTCTTTTAGAGGACCTGCAGAAATTACCCATATTAAACACACTGAAAATAAACATTAAATACCATTAAATGATGAGTAGCTCTAAATTTCTCTAACCTCTTTGCATTCATTAACTAGCTCTCCAGAGTGAAAATAATTATGGTTTTCTATTTCTTTAAAATATTGACTGAAAAAGATTTCCAGTTTCAGAAACATAAAAACTAACGTCATTTGGTTCTAAACAAAAATATACCTTAATTATCAAGCTAAAACCATAGCAAAAAAAAATAATAATGACATTATCACCTGAGGTTTTCCTCAGCCTATTTGTTTACCATGTAATCAGACTCTCTTAAATTAATTTCAGCAGAAAGTCTGCCAATTCATGGGCTTGCCCCAAAGCACATCAGGGGATCGTTAATACATTGGGCAGTTAGAAGAACAGTGGTAGTAGAACATCTTATTTTATACAGAAGTGGGAATCGTTATGAATTTTTTTTTCTTGTTTCAGTAACAAGATTATAGTACTTTATAGTATGGCATACTTTAATGTTTAAAGAATAAAAAAAATGCAAGCGAGCACCATAATACACTTGAAAGAAGTGTATTTATTTCACGGGCCCAAGTGTATAACTTTCACAGGCACAAAGTTCCCTGTTTTAAGTAAATCTAGCTAACCCTCACTGTTCATTAGGACTATTTCATATATGCCATCTTACAAATAAGCAACACTTTACAAAAGGCTCTTATCTACTACCTAGTTCTTAGAATAAATGTGTTTATACTTTGAACAGTCATGTGGATACTATAAAGACTATAGCACGCTCTAGTCATGTGGATACTATAAAGATTACTATTCTTGATGAAATTTATTGCCTTCTGTCATGATTTCTTTAATCTCTTTTTACAGTGAACAAATGACTTCCTAAAAAGTCTGAATTTTGTAAGTACAGGTCACCTCCTGGTTAAAGCTGGAGTACTTCTCAGCAACTAAAAATGTGATGGGCAGCCATTTTTCCTGGCCTTCTAACGTATGATCCAAACAAAGTTTACGCAAGTCAGAGGGAAGGACAAAGTTGTCAAGTCTTATTTTATGGAACTATGGGGATTCCAGCCAAATTTCTTCTGACAAGAAATTTTCAGTTGCCTTTGGGGGAGATGACCACTGGCAGCCTACTGTTGGAGACATTTGGTGCAGGAAGCCATTGACTTGCACAGGTGTATGGGAAGAAGAATGGTCAAGCAGTAGCCTGGGCTAGAGGAAGTCCAGTGTGAAGTGAGATGTGCTCCCAGGTGCAAAAAGTGGCCAAATAGCATTGGACTGGGCTTCTCCAGGTGATCAGGGCCAGCAGTGGTGACTCTGTGGTGGCCCTGTGGATGGCACCTATATCTCTTTATTTCTTGTCTTTTCTCTTCATATTGGTCATTTTCTTTTATTTTTAGCATGCGTATAATTTTCAGTTGCTTTTCAGATTATGAATTATAAACTGTAGAGGCTTTATAGAATATTCTTCCAAAAAGCATTAAGATTTTTAGTCAAAGAGTTACAGTGAATGACCTTGATCCAGTCAAGACTTGTTTTTCAGCTTTGTTATGCTTATTTCCATTTTGCTTTTATTCATAGGGGTGGTCATTAGCCCTAGGGAATGCCTAGGTCTCAGTGCTTCAAGTCTCTTCCATCTTGAATAACAATCTTTTAACACCCTGGTGCTGTCTGGTTGCTGAAATCTACCTCAGTTCTTGAGCTTTCTGTCTGCTGTTTGCTAATTTATTCAGGATTGCCTTGCACATTCACAGTTCAGAAGCTGACCAGCCATTTGAGGGAAATTTGAATGCAGATTTTTGGGCACTTCCTCCGAAGTTCCTTTCTCTCCAATATTTTGCTTCTCAAATCCCATCTCCTTGGGCATCCCCAAACTCACTCTCTGACTCCTCAGACCTAGCAGCATGCTGCTTTCTTCTTGAGCTCTTTTCACTCTTGCCAACACTGGGAAAGTGCCCTCAGAAAAATTCTGAGGAGTGCACCTTGTGTGCTTTCTTTTCTCAAGGATTCTTGCTGCTCAATGTTACTTGAGCTAGTTCTCCAATGCTTTCAAAGAATTTTTTATGTTTTCCCAACTTTTAAAGTTATTTTTGGTATAAGATTTAGTTCAACATAAGCTACATTATTGGGTCCAGGGCCAAAAATTTTATCCATTAAATTTTAATTTCAACAATTTGTTTTATCACCTGAGTGGTATTTTATTTTTATTTTTATTTTTTGAGAGAGAGAGCATGCATGTGAGTAGGGGAGAGACAGAGAGAAAGACAGACAGAAAGAGAGAGAGGGAGAGAGAGAGAGAGAGAGAGAGGAAGAATCTTAAGCAGGCTCTATGCCCATCATGGAGCCTGACTTTGGTCTCAGTCTCACAACTGAGAGCATGACCTGAGCCAAAATCAAGAGTCAGATCCTTAACTGATTGAGTCACCCAGGCACCCCACCCGTGAATAATATTAAAAAAACTTTTTAAAAATATGTCCTCATTATTTTTAATCCCTTTTTATTGCATGCTCACTTTGTCTTCCTTTAAACATTTTATATATATATATATATATATATGTATATTTATATATGCATATATATATATATACATATATATATAATAAATTTATATGTGGATTCTGACAATTCTAAAATTTGTTTTTTTTTCCTTCTTTGCATGCTTAGTGATTTTTTGTATTCACCTCATATAAACTGATAATAATTTGTGGAAGTTTTAAATTTGAGAATCCTTCCTTTTTAGAAAACTTGTAAACAGTGGATTATATATGTTTTTCCTTATTTATTATGGGTCTAGGCTTAAAGTAAGAAGGCCTTTGAGTATCTAGCCTTACATACTGCTGAGGCAGAAGTTATATATTTTAATCTCAAATTATGCTTTCCATGGAAAATTTAGAAAAGTAATACAAATGTTTAGTGATATACTTAGATTCACCATGCTTCTTAGACATTTGAAAGCCTTAGCTACAGAAATTCCAAACCCATCTATTAAACATTTATTTAAAAAAATTATGTATTTGAGAGGGAAAGTTACCTACTTGCTAGCAGAAATTCAACCAATTTTAAAGGATTTTTTTTCTTACTTAAGGAAAAGAAAAATGCCTTTTCCAGGATCCAATAAGAGAATAGGTGAAAATAAGCTTTGGTTCAGTTTGAAATTTATGATGGATTGGTAGGTAAATTATTCATTAAATGAAAATGAATAATCTATGAAACTAATCAAGCCAGTCTAGTACCATTACTTGGCAGATGACAAATTTGGCCAGATTAGAATTGCCATATTTGATGCTGGGTATAGGCATGATCTAGAAAACAATGGGAAGACTTGAAATCTGAACGTAGAAGATGTGTCTATTAGATGTGGGCAGATTCTAAGGGTGGTACATGGGCGAGAAGGTGGAGAACTGACAGAACTGAAAATTTTTAAAAGCAATCCAGTCTGGAAGGTCGGGTCCTACATGCTGCCCGACTTGCTAGACCACCGAGTATCTTTTTGGAACCCAAAGTAGCATGACTAATTTTAGCAGAATATACTCCTGCTTAATTTTGAAGTCTTTTGTTAAGTACAGAGGGAGATAGTGAGCAAATCCTGGATACCATGCTGCATTGGTAACTTGGTAAGACTGACCACTATTTCTTGAACCTGCAATTATGTATTCATCAGTGCTTTATCCCATCAATGTTTTCTTTCCCTGGTCTCTTTAGAGAGTGCTTAGTCATTAGCATCATCCTTCCAAGAAAAAAAGAGCAAGTACATGGTTTACAGATGGCTACCTTCTTTCTGGGTCGTCACATGGCAGAGACCAGAGAAAGGAGGCAAGCTCTCCTTTGTCTCTTCTTAGGAGGGCAAAAATTCCATCATGAGGGCTCTACCTTCGTGACCTAGTTACTTCCTGGAGTTCCCATCTCCATTTATATCATACTGGTAATTAGAGTCTCAACATATGAATTTTGAGGGGGCACAAACATTCAGTTAATAGCCCTTACCAAAAGCACCTAGCTAAGAATATTTTGTTTACAAATTCCTCAACTCAGTGGAATTAAATGTAGATCTATTGTCATAAACTGTATTTCTGGCTGTTTCTATATTATGAGGAATTAGTACAGAGATAAAAAAAAAAAAGGAGTGCTGCCTTTGAGCTGATGATTACTTCAATCAAGTTTGCTTTATTGCCCAAAAAACTGCAAAATAATGTGCCTTCTTAAACCAAAGCATTGGTAATTTCCTGTGGAAAAAGAATTGGGGTGTGTTATATTTAGGGAAATGACATGTTCATTCTTATACAAATATTTAGTTTTCTTCTGTGTGTCACACTACTTTGTATCTGCTCATTTTTTTATGTTTCAGAAACCCATTCCAGGCTTCTCACCAAAGCTTTTTGGCTTATAATTTTTGTCTATGCTACACATTATGTGGCCATGGGAACCCTAGGACCGCCTTTGGAAAACAGTGTGATTTTCCTATAAAAAGTGTCTTTATGGGTACAGATCTGGCGATGGCCTGCAGAGGATTTGATTTCTTCCTGTAATTTTCCTTAGACAGTCCCTCCACACCCAGGAGTGTTCCTGGTTTTCATTCTATGGTTTGTGAATTTTTGTCACTCTCAAATTTCTTCTTTTCCCAGTATCTACATGCTATGACCTTGCTTTGAGAAAGGGCTAGAATCAGTCCGGCTGGGTAGGTGAGGGTGCCTGACTGGGCAGAACATATGATATTAGCACAGTCTGTCTTTTCCAAACCAAGGAATGAAGTGCCAAAGAGGAAATGAACTCTCATAAAGAGGAAAAAAGTAAAGCATAACTTTACATAAATTACAAATGCTGTTTTGACACTTACGACAACTTTTTGCTCTTTTCTATTCTTCCTTTTTTGGCATTTTCCTATCTTCTTGCTGGCCTGCCCTGTTCTTTTTGGGGTTCCTCAACTAGAGCCATGGTTCTCAAACTTTAGCATATGTCAGATTATCTGGAGGGCTTGTTACAATACAGATTGCAGACCCTCTCCTCCAGAGTTTCTAGTCCAGTAGGTTTTGGGTGGCTCAAGGATTCACATGTCTAATAAATTCCCAGGTGCAGTTGATGCTGATGGTCCAGGGCCACACTCTGAGAGACGATAGTCTGGAGATTGTGTTTTATCATCTTAACATTTTCATTCATTTATTCATTATTTCATTCACTCACTCATTCAGTCAACACTTATTGGGATATCACTGGCCTTTAGTGGGTCTTTAATAAATGGTAAGTTGTTGTGCATTTCCCTGAGTCTCAGCAGCCTACGGGTACCAAGCACTCTTTAGTGGGAGGACTGCACGGACTCTTACCCTCTCCTGCATAAAACAAGACCTCCAGCACCTCTCAAACAAGCATGCAACTGTGTCACAGAATGCCAGGGTTTGTCACTCAAATGCTTATCACCCAGTCATTTGCAGTTACCACATTCCAGCTTCTCATGGATGTTTTCTGTCTGTGCAGCTAGTTAGGGTGATTGACTCACTGCTGAGCCTGCTGTTGCTGCTGCTGCCTTCCACGTGAAGCATGAGGGTCCGTGCCAGGGGTGCCACCTGCCAGGGCTCCCCAAAATTGCCAACACCTTGAAGCGGTCAGGAAAATGGGGTCATCCCTGATCTGCTTCACATTTCCTTGCCTGGAAACCACAGCGGGCTGCTGATGCCTCGACATATCACAGAACAAGATGTGAAAATATATCCATCTGTGTTTGTCTGTGGTTATTTCCTGGGGCTTGAATCTACAGGACTGGGAAGGTGGGAATGGGTGGCTGGGCAGAGAATGTGATATTAACACTTTCTGTCTTTTCTAACCCGGCTTCTCTATCAGTTCATGAAACGTGTGTGTGCAGTTTTCACACCCCAACGACTTCTCAGATATGCAACACATGTCTGAATCGCAGTGGGGGGACACAGCTGAGTCTCAGAACGGCTAGATGCAAATGAAAAAAGGACCCCAAATTTCTGTCTAGCTTCTTCTCCTGTATTTTTAAGGTGTTTGTTTATAATCCCGTTGCATTTCTAGAATGCCAAATTTAATCTAGTCTAGCCAGGGGGACTTTCTTCCACTGAATGTACTTTGCAGCTTCTTTCTTTTATACAAACTCTGCCTTAGGTGAGGAGAAAATAGATAATTTGTAGCTCTGCATAATTTTCTGCAAGGAGCCCAAGGATTCAGATGGCTTTATCCAATCTTCACTCCTCGACATAGGCTCAAATGGTTTTGGTTTTCCTATCCCAAGCCACAAATTACCTAGGGCTGGCGTGTCTGTCCTCATTTCTGTCTGTGGCCTGGGAGTGGAGGTGGGAGGTAGGGAATAGAGGCCTTCAGCACCCATGGCTGAAAAAGAGGAGCTTAATTGTCTAGACTGTCCAGGGGCTTTTAGAGGGACCTCAGGGAGTTTCTGATTTACCTAATTCTTCTCTGACTCCATGATGACTCTGCATTCTTGGGGTTTAGAACTATAGAAAAAAAGTGCTGGCTATTATAACATGTGTAAATCATCTAATTATCCAGAAGGGAAATAAGAACCATATAAATATGCTCTTTCAAATTTATGTCAGGTTGGCTGTCATACATTTTATTTGTTCCTTGTATTATGCTCTGTCCATATAAACATTGCTTGGTTTCTGGTCATGTGGCAGGGGCATCCTGACGCAGACACAAGTTTGTGTAAATAGAACAAATCCTCCCAGGGAAATGAGGCAAAAGGGATGGTTATGGTAGATTTCCACAGCAGGAAAAGGCAAGGAGGCTCATGTTCCTCTTTGCCAGGTATAACAGTAGATAGAGGGGAGAATACCCAATGCAATGAAATGTCAGGCCCTTCATCGCTTGGAAATGTGCCTATGTGGTGCCCTCCTGGTCACACGCGAGAGGTCAAGTTATGGCACTCAGCGTCACTTCACAGATTTGTAAGGCAGGCTCTGAGAAGACAGGCAGTTTTCTTTTCCAGTGTTTCTTCTACCTACAGCGAGTGGATGTGGGTCGACAGGAAAGATGTCCTTAGGAGTGACTAAATAATCTAACATCAGATGAAAGTGCACATGTTTTTAAATCAAATATAACACAATAACTGTAACTTCTTTTGCATATAGTTTTAAAGGCAGATATAATATAGAGCACAATTTAAGGAACTACAAACTTCTTGGTAGCAATCAAACACCTTTATGACAACATTTCAAAGACTATAAGCCTAAGGGTTTTTCAGGGTCAGGACAGGCCAGCTCAGGGATGCCCAGGCCTGGTGTTAGAATGGATAGCAAAAGTCTACGGCCATACCACCCTGAACGCGCCCGATCTCGTCTGATCTCGGAAGCTAAGGAGGGTTGGGCCTGGTTAGTACTTGGATGGGAGAATGGATAGCAAAAGTATTAGCAAATTCTGTATGACAAGCAAGACAGAGTGGGTACCCAAGAACCTAGGCTAAAGCCAGGATTATAGTTCTAGAAGGCTAGGTCCTAGAGAATCAGGAAAGTTGTGAGCAAGGGTTAGGAACCCAGTGGAAGGATCTGGTCAGCACAGATCCAGGAACGAAATGTCCATTTGTAGTAGGTGTGTAATCTATGTAACAAGCACGGGCCAACAAGGAAAAACTTTAATACTTAGGTTTTCAGTGACTGGAGTCCTCATATATTCCTTTTCACTTTCTGAATGGCTCTGAGGAGGTACATGAGCCTGAGCCCACAGTAGCAGCAAAAGGTACACGTGACAGGAGTGGGGAAATGAGAAATGTGAGTGAGAAATCTGGAGCCCTACGCACTGCCCAATCTGGTCCTGGAATTTTCCCAGCTTCAAGGAGAACCAGACTTTATTGCGTTTGGTTCTTACAACTGGAAGCCTTGAAGGATTTAAAGATTATTCTACTGCTGATGAAACCTAAGACTTATCACTTAACTGCATAAAGGTGTTAATTTGCTTCTGAACCCAGCCATTTAACTTTTAGAAGAGTGAATTACAAAACCGCACATTGGAAGGTTTTCAAACTATGGATTGCTGGGCTCTACCTCAGACCAATTAAATTAGAATCTCTGGGGAGGTGGATGGGGCCTAGGTGTCTATATATTTTAAAAGTTCTCAATGATATTTTTCTTTAACTTTTTTAAATTTAATTTTAAATGCTGAAAGTATCATAGACTCTTCATTGTAAATAAAAATATGTAAAAATTATTACTTCTCCTTTTCTAGACAGAGGCAGAGCATATGCAAGATATAAAAAATATAAAAAGACTATTTGTCTACCTACCACCTCTTTCATAAATCATAAATGGATAGCCAATAGATTGTCCCAAGATAAACATCCTTTCACAAATACCATACAGGTCAAGAAATCAAATGCTACCACAGGCTCCAGTTCCTGCTCATGTTGCTTTTCCTCACTACCTTCTCTTACCTCCAGTAAGGTATAAAAAGTTTCCCAGGGAATTAAAAAAAATTTTTTAATGCTTATTTTTGAGAGGGTGGGGAGGGGCAGAGAGAGAGAGGGAGACAGAGGATCTGAAGCAGGCTCTGCGCTGACAACTGCGGGGCTTGAACTCATGAACTGTGAGATCATAACCTGAGCCGAAGTTGCACACTGAACCAACTGAGCTACCCAGGCACCCCAGAGTTTCCCAGGTAATTTTAATTTGCCTTATAATTGTCTTTTGGGGTGCCTGGGTGGCTCAGTTGGTTAAGCGACCGATTTCGGCTCAGGTCACGATCTCACAGTTTGTGAGTTCGAGCCCTGCGTCAGGCTCTACGCTGACAGGTCAGAGCCTGGAGCCTGCTTCCGATTCTGTGTCTCCCTCTCTCTCTGCCCCTCCCCTGCTTGCACTCTGTCTCTCTCTCTCAAAAATAAACATTAAGAAATAATGAAATAAAATAAAAAAATAAAAAAATAATTGTCTTTGCACTTTGTTTTCCTCATGGATTTTTTTTTTTAATAGAGAGAAAGTACTTTACATATGAGGATTTGATCAGTCTCTCTGATCACATAATATTAATACCAGTAATAAGTATTTTGAGTGTTATATGTACACGCACATGTTATAGGTATATGTGACTGTTATATCTTGTTAACAAATTTTCATGCCAGTACTCATTCAAGGAATTGAGGTTTATTTTTCCAAAACAAAATTAAACTTCTCTCTTGAGCCACATAACACCCGATGGTAGAATATACCTTTCTGTTCAGTGTCAACAGTGACCATGAGCAATAGATTGCCACTGCTTCCCCCTTCTAGAATGAGGCTCCACCACACCAAGGGAAATAGGTTGCTGCCTTGGGAAGCCAGGGGTTGCTGAGGCCAAAGATTGTGGTTGTGTGTATCGGGCCACTTGTGGGCGATATATACAGGCCCAAATGAGAAAGCCACCGTGTTGGCCATTTTGAATGCTGAGAAACAGCTTGAAAAGAGATGACCTCAACAGAACAGAGGGCTACCAGATCCCAAGGGACTGAGGAGACATCAACAGCCAGCGGGAGAGACAGTAATAGGGGTGTTTTTGAAGCAACTGCAAATGCCCACCAGATGATCAGCTTTATATACCTGCACTAAAGTCCAGAGACCTTATAAATCAATTCACGACAATGTAATGGAGTAGCAACACATTTCTACTGTTACTACTTTTCTGTTCCCACTACCCTTCAACTCGGGAATAGCCAGAGAGACTCGGAGTGGGGTGAGTGGGCATGTGGGTGAGGAATTGAAGGTCTTAACAGGAAAAAAAAAAGCAATTCAGGATGAATTTTCCCTCCCCCTTTTCAGTAGGTTTTGGCTATGCTTTTTGAGGGACAGGTGATTTCTGGAAAAGGAAAAGTTAAACAAAATTTGAAACTTTTGACCCTGTTTGGATCAAACATTTTGATCAGGTTAGGTGCAGATTATGTGTGTGTGTGTGTGTGTGTGTGTGTGTGTGTGTGTGTGACGAAAATGAGTGGAGACATTTTAAAAAATCCAAGTATGACTAGAAAAGTCATATCTGGGTTTTTTACCCAAGGGAGTGGGAAAGCACTACTAAGCCACAGAGCAAGTTTGAATAGGCAATGGGGAGAATGATGAAAACTGTTTTCTGATTACATCTGACGGATATTCGTGTCCACTGTGTTGGTTATATCCACATGTTGACTATACCAATAATTCAATGAGTGTGTTCCTAAATCTACCATGATACCTCCCCCGACCCCCTGCCTCCTTGGTGCAATGGAGATTCTTGTTAAGTTGCCTGGGCTAGGAGGAGGGCCTCTGAGAAGTTCAAACAAGTGCTAGAGGAATAAAGAACATTAACTAGCATTTCAAATTGTCATTCCATCACCGCTATCTCCTTTAACCATTACAAGAAGCCAATGGGGTACGTGCTGTCATTAGTCTTCTCTTAAAGACGGAAAATGAGGCTAGAGAGGTAAGGCTACCTGTCACAAGGGACCACAGCTAGGAAGAGAAGAAGGGCTAGAAGCCAGGCTTTCACTCTCTGGAGCCCATTCTCTAAATATCCTACACTTTAGCTTCTACTAATCTCTCTTGTGGCTGTAAGGGGAAGCAATGCACTGGTCTCCTTCTAGTAAAAAGACCTTTTTTGGGGAGAGTGGCAGCCAAGCAAATTTACTAACTCATGAACTTCTCATCTAACTCTGAAACGTTTCTTCACGAAAAATTAAATTGCTTTAGAAACAGCCAGCAGAGGCTTCTGTTTGTTACAACCTGGCGTCTGCTTTTAATTTGAGGTGCACTTTTAATTTTGAGAGGTCAGTTGTTCTTCTCGATGTGTGAAAATAATAATATGGTTATAATAAAGCAACGCTGTTATGGCTTCCTTTCAAGAACTTAACATTTAGCACCGAGAAAATAATCTTGTGCTCATAGAAGTGAGCTTTAAGAGTTTTGGAACACAAAGAAAAATGCTTTTGGAAAAATGCTTGAATTCTCATGAAGGTTAGCCAAAATCCACAGGTACTTCTAGGCCATTGTCAATAGTGGAATTGTTCCTCTCCTTTCTCTATGTGGCAGAGCTTTTAAAAAAACAGAGAGGTCTGAGTTCGAGTGCTAAAGTAACAGTTGTATTAGAATTTTTTGGCATTTTATCACTTAGAAGATTGTTCTTTCCTTTTCTCTATATTTTAATTCCCTGATCTTTTATTTTTTATTGCATTGTAAAATGTGGTAGTTTTAGGATTATATATCATACGCTAATCTCTTACCCCCTCCCCACCCTAGGATCCCAAACTTCTTTTCCAGTGGGGAAAATGTTCCCTGTAGCCTTCCTGCCTTCTGACTCTATTTGCCATAGAAGCAAAAAAAAAAAAAAAAAAAAAAAAAAAAAGGAGCTTAAATGACACCCAGAGGTCATCAACCCTACCTTTGTGCCAGGACATGCAATCTCCCCAAGCCAATTACTAACCTGTTTTTAAAACAACCTCCAATCAGAGAGAATCCATGACTTCTTTTTGTGAGCTGTTGCACTGTGCAAGACCACACTATAAATGTCTTCGCCTATCTGTACGTACTCTTATCTCACCGTTCTATTTTTTTCCTCGTGGAAGTTAACCCTTTCTTACCTTTTTATAAACCTGTAGGTCCCTTCTTCTCAGAAGAGTTGGCAGACACATGTGACTCTGTAAACAGTCAAGATGGTAAGGTGAGTCGTAGTTCCGGGAACCTGGGTGCTCTAAATCCCCAGCTACGTGGGAGGGACAGCAGGGCAACGGGATTCCTCATTTTATAAAGTATTTATCCGGCTGCTGCCAAGCAAACACTCCCAATCCCTTTTTAACTTAGGAGACTGACATTTCTGAGTCTGTTTCCAAACAGGACACTAGAGGGCTCCCAGAGGTTAAGAATAAGTGGAAAATTATTTGAATGAAAACTGCTTCTGTACGGCTTTTGTTGTTCCAGAATTTAAAATCAAAGTTTATTTTTTAAACTATTTAAAAAAAAAAAACTTAGGCATCTGAAAACTGGGATAGCAGCAGCCAGTTCACAAGTAACTGTTTTGCTTTGCAATCAGTAGTTTTCAAGGGAGCTTTTAAAGCTGAGCTGAAATATTTGAAATGTGGAACACTCTTGACCATGAAATATGTTCTACTTACATGCTTCAGCCTTTAAAAGTTCTTTGCATTACAGTCAGGGATTACATTCTTCCTGGAGCCAAGCATGGGGCCAGCTGTGTAAGTAAGGTTGCTTGTGAGTTCTTCTTTTTCATAATGTGAAAAAATAGAGCTAAAGATCCCTTTATTTTCTTTCAGCTGACTTTTGTGGGAAGAAAAGGAATGAAAAGCAGTCGGATTTGTGTTTTGTGTTTGTGTGTGTGTGTGTGTGTGTGCATGTGTGTGTGACTGAATCAATGTAACTTCTGTTAAGATATATGGATGTTTATGGTTTCATATTACAATAATTCCTAATGCAGGATGTTGAAACATACTCTGAAGAAAAAACTGTACCATCAGATTAAGATAATATGTTTCTGAAACTGAATGTTAATACTTGATGCTTCTGCCCAATTTGTAATGCAGGACTTTAAAAAGTAAACACGGGATGGCAATAGATTGTTTTTAAAAACTACCTATCACTTGCCTTAAATTATTTCTAAATGTCAAAAAGGAAAAGCCTGGGTTGGTCAAATGTCAATACATTTCTTTCAGAATCAAATTAAATGACTCCAGCTACAAGTTATAAAATATTCTTGCATTTTAGGGTTTTGTTTTCATTACTCTAAACTGAGTATCAAATCTATACATCTATCTTGTGTCTATTTGTTAAACTCTCTTTAAAAAAAAAACATTTCATGGTGGTGATATTTATGAAAGGAAAGGGTTACTTTTTTTTTTTCCTTTACTCTTGAAGAGGAACTGAACTCGTCTGAGATTGTGACTCAGTTAACTCTGTTTCCATTCATTCTCAGACACAAGCCACACTTCTCCTCGGGGAAGCTGATAGGAGTTTAAACGGTTTGTCGTGGCGAGCGTCGGAAACATTCCCAACTTCATCACCAACCCTTTACACTTCCACCTTTACTCTACCCACTGGAGACCACTTATATACCTAAGCAGAGGCGACAGCTGAATTCAGGAAACCATGCATCATGTCAGCAGGAACCAACTGCAGACTTTAAAGTCTGCTCAACATGTGGATGCAGCAGAGAAATGACCTGTCCAGACAAGCCAGGGCAACTCATAAACTGGTTCATCTGCTCCCTGTGCGTCCCGCGGGTGCGTAAACTCTGGAGCAGCCGGCGCCCAAGGACCCGGAGGAACCTCCTGCTGGGCACTGCCTGCGCCATCTACTTGGGCTTTCTGGTGAGCCAGGTGGGACGTGCCTCTCTCCAGCAAGGAAGGGCAGCAGAAAAGGGGCCGCACCGGGGTCGTGACACCGTCGAGGCGCCCTTCCCTGAGATACCCTTGGATGGTACCCTGGCCCCTCCAGAGTCCCAGGGCAATGGGACCACGCTGCAGCTCAACGTGGTGTACATTACCCTACGCTCCAAGCGCAGCAAGCCTGCCAATATCCGTGGCACAGTGAAACCCAAGCGCAGAAAGAAGTATGCAGTGGCATCTCCGGCCCTGGGGCAGGAGACTTTGGTTGGGCCATCCCTTCAGCCACAGGAAGCTGCAAGGGCAGCTGATGCTGAAGTGCAGGGAGGAAACCTGGGCAAGGTTGGGGAACGACCCTGGAGGTTGATACGGGGTTCAGGGGTGCAGGTTGGTGGCTCAGATTTTCAGCGGCCCGAGACCAGGGAGAGCAACATCAGGATCTACAGCGAGAGCGCCCCCTCGTGGCTGAGCAAAGAAGACATCCTCAGAATGCGCCTGTTGGCGGATGGTGCCGTGGCCGGTCTTCACCCAGTTTCCTCTAAGAGCGGAGCCCGCTTGCTGGTGCTGGAGGGGAGCGCCGCTGGCTCTGTGCCTGGCTGCGGCCCCAGCCCCTGTGGACTGCTCAAGCAGCCCTTGGACATGAGTGAGGTGTTCGCCTTCCACCTGGACAGGATCCTTGGGCTCAACAGGACCCTGCCGTCTGTGAGCAGGAAATCAGAGTTCATCCAAGGTAACAGCTTCACATGCTTCGTTATTTGCAGCTGTTGGGGATTCGGGTTGATTTTTCTCTTTTCCCTCACTCTCCTTTTCGAAATGATTTTCTCCACCCACGTTTCACATTTGGACAGCAGCAGCATGTCTTTCCATACGTTTGGCATTCTTTACTTTCCCAGCTTTGGGAGGATATGAGAGTTCCAGGGAAATGCTGTACTCAACATGCAAGAGTAAGCCCACACTGTGTAATCTTTGCTCTCCATTTCCCTCCCTGCACTTCCCAGTGGCTTATTAAATCTAATTAAAGCCAGTGGCAATTTGCATGATGAGAAGAGGAAGCGGGGTGGAGGCAAAGAACTTGCTGACAGTCAGGCATATTATTAGAGAGGTTACTATGGAAGTAAGTAGAATTTCATTCGTTAGGAGTTTTTAAAAGGAAAGGGGAAATGGGTTATCTTTCTTCAGCAGATGGAATCTTCTTAAAAGGCCCAGAGCCAGACCATGTTAGCTTCAACCCTTGGATTCTTTTACAGTGGATTTAACCTCCTTATTTTACAGAGAAAATGAAGCAAAAATAGGTAATTTGTTCAGTATATATGCTAACTAGCCCTACGGTTTCTTCAAGCCTGTGACTGCAATTTATTGAGCCCGATTTCTAAGACTCTCTCAGGTGACGGACGATTTGGCAGGTTCTGGGGATATGTAGCTAGTCACTTTAGTTTCAGGCAAAGGGGCTGATCTGTGGCCATGCTTATGCCATATAAAGGATATTCTCTGAATCCTGAGGCTGTTCCAGGCTTTGAATACCAAGTAGGGTGGGTCAGTGGCTCGTGTTTGCAAGCAGAATAATGCCAGAAATTGCCAGTATGAATCTAGGTTGGCCCAACAGGCTAAAAAGGAGCACAAAGGGATCATAAACTCAAAGAGTATTTTCTTGCTTTGTGTCATAAAATTTAGCATTTTATGGAGCCTGGACTGGAGTGGATTAAGATTCTTGGGAGTGGCCAAGAACTAAACTGCATTTCCAATGACTTTAGGATTATAATTTAGTCTTAAAACCAGTACTTCTTGAAGTACCAGTGATACACTTGGAAGTACTTGGAATTCCTTACTTATCCTGGTTCATGTCTAAGTGCTTCAGATTCACAGGTATGTTTCGATGTCTCCAGTTCACAAAATAGTCCATCATGATTGTGCTGATACAACTCAAACATTTAACAAAAGTTTGGTAAAAGCTAATTTTTATTGGGTGCTCGCTGTTGGCCATGCACTATAATAATTGATTCATACAATTCATACATGCCTTGACTGTATGTTTCTCACAACAGTGCTGTAAGGTAGATACCACTATTATTTACATTTAGTGGATATGAAAATTGAGACTTATTTAGCCAAAATAATCGGCCTCAACTTCCACAGCTAGTAAATGGCTAAGTTGAGTTTCAAACATAGACCCGGCAAACTGCACAACCTAAGCTCTAAACCACTGGGCTTAGGTGACTGTGTTACTTATTTTCCAAAGTGGAACACCCTGGAGTAAAAGAAGATATTAGTGGGCATTGAGATAATGGGTATATACCAAGTCTGTCTTGGGCAAAGCAACACATAGCATAGAGTGACGCTTATTATCCTATACTGTCATTCACTATCCTGTCATAAAAGCCCCTGTGTAGAGAAGGTGAATTCTTGAATAGATCCTGAGGCATAGTACCCCAATATGGCACTCCCCTGGGATGCTCTTGGATGAAAGTCCAAAGAATAAGATAGTGGGTAGGAACTTGGAGCTGTTACCAACCATGGGACCCAGAAATGTTACAGTATCTCTGTATGGCTCAGTTTCCTCAACTGTAAAGTGACAATAATACCTGCCTCATGAGGTTATTGTTAGTGAATCCATGAAAAATACGTGGAATGAGTGCTTGTCACACAGTAAACCTTCAATAAATATTGTCTATTTTTGTTACTACGCTATACACATGAGGTACCAAGCTCACTGAGTCACTCACATACCCTCCAGTCCTCACATAGATATCATTTCTTTATGTGACCTGAACAGGTCTAAAACCCTGGTTTCTTGATTGCTCAAACTTTTTCAAAACCAGGATTCCTTGAATATATTTCATTCTGTGCTCTGAATATCCAGCATTTTTGGGAATAAAGAGTGCAGTTGCATTCGATTTGAAGGAGAGGTTTATAATCCCAATATATCCTAGCATTCTTCTCTTGTTTCAGAAGTAAGTAGTGATGGAAAGAAACCAATGAGGTTGTATTGATATGACTCTCCATGTGATGAGTTAAATACCTAAGATTATATCTCAAACAATACTATATCTTTCTTTGTTTTTTCACTTCTCCTATGTAGTTATTTAATTTTGTTTTGATTTGTTATTGATTTTACATCAAGCCAATTTCCTCGGGAGTCTATGAGATGATTTAAATATAGTTATGAACACTCTACACAATATAATTCTTATGTAGGCTATTACATTGATATAAAGTACATAAATAGTTCAGTTCTGCTCATGGTAGGAGATGTATGTGGACAGTCTTAGCTTCTTGGTATCTCTCTCTCCATCCACCAATTTCTAGGCTTTTCCTGACATGTCTTCCCTTTCTTGATTTCCACAGAAGTGTGTACTTTCCTCTGGGAGCCTCTTATTCTTCTTTCGGTCCAAGCTTAGATTTGTTTCAGCCTCCCTGTCTACATAAGGAGGTGATAGATTTTATCTAGTTACCCACGACCTATTTCTGCTTCATTCTGTATCATCTCTTTGCATTTTGGTTGTTCATTCAATCATCTTTTTTTCCCACTAGGTCTGTAGATGTGTGAAGGCAGAGATATTTCCTGTCTTTGTTTTATCATTTCTAGATTCTAGTGGGGAGTCTGGCCCATAGTAGGTGTTCACTAAATATTTTTGAATGAATGCAGGGATATAGTCTGAGCCTGTTCCACTGACTCCTAACAGTAAACCTGTATTTGCTTCCATCTTCCCATACTGAGGACAAGTACTAACATTTTTAGCCCTAAACATTTGTTTTAGTACTAACAATTTTAGGCCTAGATTTCTCCTGGAGGATCTTACAAAGAGCTCATCCTAGAGGTAGTGGGAAATGTCCTTGGCAGTCTCTGTATTATGCAAATAATAAGGTTGATAGAGCTTGTTCTTATGAGGACCATCAATATAGTCTGCTGGCCTCACACTATAGTTATTCGATAATGTGTTTTCTGTAGGAGGAAGTGTTGGATTTAGTTTAGGTATGTATTTCTCTGATGATCTGGCTTGGTCTAAAATAGATATTTTAATATCTGGGAGAGTGAGTAGTCAGAAAATCCTGTAAGTAATCCTGTCCTAAGCGTTGTTTCTGTTCTGACTTTTGATTAATGTTTGTGAAAATAAATTCATGCTCAGTACCGTTGTAAACTCTGGGTCTAGAGTTCTTTCTTGTCTAGCAAGAAAGCGGGACACAGGATTAAAATTCGAGAGATGGCTAATGTCCGGGAAAAGACAAGAGCCCCGATTGAGGGTCCTTGTTCCATTTTTATTAGGATCAGAAGGCTTACAAACATGGTGATGCACGTGCACAAAGAGACAATGAAACTGTGAACAGTAACTCATGGACGTGAAGGAAAGGGGGTTTTGAAGATATGTGGGGTTAGGGGTTTGCGTTAATATGAAACAAAATCCTGGTTCCAGGGGAAGGTTGTTTACAGCAGACTTAGGCACTATGTCTGTTAACCTAAACTGGTCTAGGGGACAAGAAAGACAGAGCATACAACCTCAGGGTCAACAAGGCACCTTTCTTTTGCTAATTATCTCTGTTCTGGGCAACCTTGCCCCACAGCCGGTCTATAGCCCTATTTACCTGTTTACCTAATTTGGTTCTTCCTTCCTGTGAAAGCAGCTTTCTGCCATTGTACTAAACTGGGGGGCGTTTCCGCCCTGAATACCTAATCTTGTTTACCTCATATACCTTCATATTGGGGCCTTTGCCCTGCCCTCTCTATACCTATTTACCTAATCTTATTTACCCACACTTGGGTGTGAGCATACTATAGCTTTCTGATTCTTTATGCCTTGTTAATAACCCATCAGTGCAGGCCCAGGGAATTCCTGACCTTATGGGAATAAAAACCAAGAACATACCACAGTACCAAGAACATAGCTAGTATGTACTGTGAATCAAATATAGATATTTGGCTTATCTAAGTAAATCTTTCCAAAAAACCTGTGCAGTAGAAGTTTTTTAACCTTCACTTTAAGTTGATAAAAGATAAGGGACGCCTGGGTGGCTCAGTCAGTTGAACGTCTGACTTCGGCTCAGGTCATGGTCTCACGGTTTGTGAGTTTGAGCCCCATGTCAGGCTCTGTGCTGACAGCTCGAAGCCTGGAGCCTGCTTCAGATTCTGGTCTCCCTCTCTCTCTGCCCCTCCCCTGTTCACACTCTGTCTCTCTCTCTCTCTCAAAAATAAACATTAAAAAAAAAATTAAAAAAAAAAAAAGATAGAAGAAGATTGCTCTCGGTCACACAATGAGTTGGATATCCAGAAAGAACTTCCTTGTCTTTCCTACTTTCATCAATCTGCTTCCTTCAACAAATCCATTAAGGGCCCTTAAGGAGGTCGTCTCCCTCCATCACCACAACATGTTAGTGCCACAACATGTTAGTGTATCTGGTTGTTTAATATAGTGAAATAGATGGCTTACACAGTGATGCACCAGTACAGGCTATGAGAGCCTCTTTTTCTCTCAAGGAGTCAACTACCCTAACCACAGCAAAAGTAATGTTGAGGTTAGGATATACTAGGCACCATTTTAGGTACTGTGCATGAGTTATCTCATTAAATCCTCATAAAAATTTTACAAGGCGAGTACTCCATGAAAAACGTTTTGTAGACACGGTGGTGGAGGCCCAGAGTAATTACGAACTTTGCTCGAAGTCATGTAAATTGCCTGTATGTAAAAAGGATACGTGAGATGCAAGAAGAGATGTAAAAGAGAATCAAATGCTATGATTAAATGATCTACCTGCCCCCAGCCTCTCAGATTGATCTTTCCGTTGATTCAGTCCAAAGACGAAAGGTCTCCGTTATAAAGCTTGTCTTCAGGTTTTGTTTGTTTCTTAATTACTAAAACTGTTGTGGGTGATCCTTTCAGCACAGAGCCATTAGCTCAGGCTAGCTTGGGACAGGCCCTTGATTGTATAATTTGATGACTTCTATGTGATTCTCCTTGAATACAAAAAATATGTATGTGAAATTAGTGGACTCGCTGACCTTGTACTGTATGCCAACCAGTTTTTGACAGATGCTACTCCAAAGATAACCCAGAAAAGAGGACGGGTGTACTTGAGGAAAGGCAAGGTTGTAATTAGGTAGGGAGTGCCAGTGGTGTACCATGCTACAAAATCTAGCAATTATCACTGGAGCAGATGCCTATCCTGGGCCTATCTATGTGGGAAATGCACAGTTGAATCGGAATATAACATCAAAGGGCTGTTTTTAAAAAATCATTTTCTGAAATAATAACACCTTCTTCAATTGTGAATTTATAATGAGTCTAGTGTTATGCATCACACCATTCCTGTACTGCATTTGGCGTCTTATGTCTATTGTATCACTTAACCATTATATAAAGCAGATACTACTGATACTTTAAATATGGGAATCCTGAAATTCGGCAAGATTTCTGAAACTTGTCCAAGGACACATAGCTAATGAGCAATGGAACTAGAATTTGTAACCATTCTGTCTGATACTAAAGCCTCCTCAAGTTGATTCTCTTAACCCATATTGCCTCTCAGATATAACTTGGTATAATTATAGGATAGTGGCAAAAATGGGCAAATTTTAGCATGGTGATTTCTAATTTGCCACTACACCAACATGTCTACTTAATTTCTTTCTTCAATTCAACAATTTAACATTGATGATACTTTTATGCAAGAAAAGTAGGACATATCACTCTGAACATTGCTGCAAGCTTTTTGTTTTTTATCTTTTTTTAATGCAAACCAATGCTTACCAGATTTTCTTGTTTTACCATAAATGATCATATAGATGCAAACGTGACTGAACGTAGTAGTGTATTTTCTGCCAAACTATTGCGAAAGTCTTAAATCATTTCAAAGGTCACCAGATACTATACGGTGCCGATACATTTAATTTTTTTTAACAAAATATTCTAAAATGTTTACCTAAGATTAGAAAAGCAGACTGCATTCATATAAAAGTCAAGAGCGTAAGAAGATCCAGCACCCCTCTGTGATCTTCGATTTAGCAGCTTTGCCCAAACTTCCCTAGCGGTCTGCACAGTAATGTGAATGAATCCCAAGGGACACCATTTTGGTAGCATTTAAGCATTATACTATTTTTCATGCCCAGCATGGAAGATGCATTATGTATGCTTTATTTTTAGAATGCTGTCTTATTGCCACAGAGCTGTCATACCGAATTAAGGTAGCCTGGTTCCAGGAATTCTGTATGTCAAGGCTGCTTAGATGACAAACTGTAGGCACCCCACCAACTTCCATATGAATTCATTGTAGATCCCTAGTTGCTCACTGTTTCCCAACTTGCATTGCCTCATTTTATTATAAAGTAGGAGAAATCCAGTGTGTATTTTCCACTCTCTTTTTGAGTCCGTGTGCACAGCACTGTACGTGCTGAGTGATGGGGCAGTTGCCAGAGCGGGGGGACAGCACCTGCACATTTCATGTGGTTTTAGGGTCTCAGGTAAGGACAGAAGCATTGTGTAGGGAGTAATGAGCATAATATAGCTGTCCCTACAACCTGGAAACACATGGACTCTAAATCCTAAAAATCTTGGACGTATGTACCAACTTTCTTAAAATATTTATTTGGGAGTGTAGGAATCACGTTTTGTTGTTAAAAATCTGGATGGAAAAGATTGTGTTCTTTATCAGAAAAGCCCTAAGGTTTTATCTTTAGCAATCAAATTGAGCTGGTCAGCTTAATACTTTAATTCCCTGGCGAACACAAGTTTGCTGGCATCCCCTCCAAGCAGCACTCTGTTCCAATGTCCTCTTGTTTGCTCACTACATACCTTCATAGACAAGCGAGGGGACCTGGTAACCTTGTCTGCCAGGCCTCTGCACCTTGTCCCTTGATCCCACACATGGCTGCGATAGAAAGGACATGACTAGTTACCACAGCATAAAACATGCACGTGCCTCAGTCCCATGCAATCTGCTCACATTCATCTTTTCTCCTTTTAAGAAATACATTACTGAGCACCTACTCTGTGCCAGCTGCTCTTCTAGTCATTGGGGGCCACATCAGTGAACACAAAAGTCAAGAATCTTTGTGGGGCTGACACCAGTGGCCTGTGTGAGAATTCGGGGGCCCGAATCTTTTGCCACTGATTTCAGGATCCACTCAGAACCTTCGGGATCCGCTCAGAAGCTGCCTGAGCTCAAGGTTATGATCTTTCCATTAGTACTAAATCTGTTTCCATCTTTAGATTGGTCTATGGACCACACGGGTGCAGAAGGACTAGACGGCCTCATTCTGATTTCAGTGAATGGACAAATATTGCAGTCATATTCAGTCGTAATTGATAGCATTTACTGTCTATGTGTGAAGCACTGTTCTAAACATGGGGAAGAAGCTGTGAGCTCTCTAATTCAAATAGCTTTGTAGTTAAGGGTGTGGATTGTCATATTAGTTTCCTAGGGCTGCCGTCACAAAATACCACAGGCGGGGTGGCTTAAACAACATACATTTATTTTCTCACAGTTCTGGAGGCTGGTAATCTAAGATCAAGGTGTCCATAGGTTTGCTTTCTTCTGAGACTTCTCTCCTTGGCTTGCAGATGGCCACCTTATCTTGTTCCTCTCACATGGCTTTTCCTTTGTGTGTGCCCATCGCTGGTGTCTCTTTGAATTCTAATATTTTCTTAAAAATTTTTTTTTAACGTTTATTTATTTTTGAGACAGAGAGAGACAGAGCATGAATGGGGGAGGGTCAGAGAGAGGGAGACATAGAATCTGAAACAGGCTTCAGGCTCCGAGCTGTCAGCACAGAGCCCGACGCGGGGCTCGAACTCACGGACCACAAGATCTTGACCTGAGCCGAAGTCGGCCGCCCAACTGACTGAGCCACCCAGGTGCCCCTCCAATATTTTCTTATAACAATACCAGTCATTTTGGATGAGGGTCTACCATATGGCCTCACTTTAACTTAACTACCTCTTTTTAAAAATATTTTTAAAATGTTTTATTTACTTTTGAGAGAGAGAGGGTGAGGGCAAGGGGCAGAGAAAGAGGGAGACAGAATCTGAAGCAGGCTCTGCACTGACAGCAGAGAGCCCAATGGGGGGCTCAAACTCATGAACCACAAGATCATGACCTGAGCTAAAGTTGGATGCTTAACTGACTGAGCCACCCAGGCACTGTTTAAGTACCTCTGTAAAGGCCTTATCTCCAGATACAATCACATTTTGAGGTACTGAGAGCTTCAACATATAAGTTTGGAGGAACACAATTCAGTTCATAATAACTAGCAATCTAGACTTCTAGTTTGAATCCTGATTCTATACCAGTTGTGAATCAAGCCTGGGATAAATTAACTTAATCACTGTGAGCCTTGTTTCTTCATTAGTATAATAAGGATGATGAGAGTAAAAATAATGATGATGACAGTGCTTAGCTCATGAAGTTGTGCAAATGAAGTGAGTTGATATGTAAAAAAATATTTCTAAAAGTGCCTAACACATCATAAGGCTCAGTACATGTTACCTTTTCTTTTCATCCAGGTTTAAAGCTGATTTAGCCCTTTGTGACGCGTTTGCTTAGATTTTCTTAATTTGTTTATCTGGATTAATGTTTACTTGAGCTAAGTAAACAGGCACCTAACATGGTCATTTAAAGAAAGTGCTTGGAGTTGATAGTGGATTGTAACAATATCTACCATGCGGGGAACACTGAACACTTTACATTTATTATGTCACTGAATTTCGCAATGGCCCCATGCATCAGATATTACTAGACAGATTTTCTGTGGAAAAAATGAGGCTCCGAATATAACACATGTCCTCCAGAGGTCCACAGGTCATGTGTAGTGGGGTTGGAGGAACCCCATAACCTTGTTCTTCATCACTGTACTATACTATCTCCCATAAGTCCTTCATATCATGTGTTAGTCTCCAGGGTGGTAGCCTGGGGCTTTCCCAGTTAATCACATATTGGGATTGTAACCTGCTTTTTCCCACTGTCCCGCAGTCTGACTCCTGAATGTAGCCACGATGCCTTAACTATTCCCCTTCTTATGACAGTGATCTGGGGTCAGGAGGAGAGAGGCTGGTGGGTCTTTCCACCACCCCATTTTTATTATTCCAGTGACTCACAGGATTATGGAAACATGGAGTGACTATTGAGCACAAGCTGAATAGAACCTGGTCATGGAAATCTCTGCATATCCTCACCTCCGTTTCTCAAGTTTCTCTCTAATCTTTCTTAACTCATTTAGAGTGAGGACAATGAAATCACTGTTTACTGCAAGGGTATCGCGCCAACCAAACTTCGATTCTGAGACAATTGACTATTCCTTGGATCTTCAGAGCTATAGATAAAACTTGAGGGATTCTGAAAAATTCATTCGTTCATTCACTAACATTTTTTGAATGCTTGCTTTCATGCAGACATCATGTCAAGAGATGGAGGTCCAAAAGTGATTAAGAAATACTCCCTGTTCTCACAGAGCTCTCAGCTTGGAAGGTAGCAACAGCTAAGCAGATGTATCATATAAAATGGGTATAATAAGACTGCAGTGGAGATATTTTTAGGAGAACTTGCAGGCATAGAGAGGGAAAATTTAGCCCAGAATGTGTGCATAGGGTGGTGGGTGGAGCATTGTAAAAACTTTCCAGAGAGCTAATGTCAGAACTGGATCTTAAGTCGCTGTGGGTGGAGTGAGAGATGGGGTGGGTGTTGGAAGGGTAGAGAGAATAGAGGTGTGGAAAACTTGTGAAGGCAGAGGTGCTTAGGAAACTGCAGAGTTAATAAGGAGACTAGGGTTTGGGAGGGTTGTAGGTGGGGATGAAGTAAGATAAAGCTGTGGTCTGTGGAGAGTGGCTGGGTTTTATGTCATGTAAGGACATGGACTTTATCTTGCAGATAATGGGGAATCATTGAAGGGTTTGAAGAAGAGGAGTGATATGATGAGTTTTGCATTGTAGGAAGGTCACCCTGGGCAGGAATTCATGGCTCTTTTATCTACATTAATAAACACTACCTTATTATCTACATTAATAAATTGCCCAGGACTGGGTCACCCTAATGTGACCAGGACTTTGTTCACAAAATATGATTGTTGGTGGAGCCTGGCTCCATCATCACCCCCACCCCCCTTGGAAGTCACATTTGATTTCTGTTTTCTAAATGGAATATCGAGATAGGAATTTTCTGGGAGTTTTCATTTATACAGTGGCAGTCCAGAGCAGACCTAGAAAGCAGAAGTTCCTGTCCATTAGTCTGTTCAGAACAGAGAAGGACACTTTGTTTTTAAAGCAGAGCTGATGATTTAGATTATTTAAGCAGTTTGTGATGGAGGAAGTCACAAGACATTCTCCTTTCCTGCTTCCTCAGCTTCACACTTAGCTAACTCTTGAGGAAATATGGAGATTATTTTAACTCAGTCCAATGTAGAGAAAACAACTTATAAAGTGAAAAACAGTTATATAAGTAAATAAATACTTTTTTGGTTGTTTGAATAAAAGTGTTACAAATCACCCAGAAATCTGTTTCTGGTACAAGTCCCCGTAATCAGGATTTGGTTGGCTATAGAGAACCTATACATAGGTTTTATACCTATGTATGTACCTATGCATAGGTTTTATGATTTAAAAAAAAAAAAGAGAGAGGCAGAAGAATTCTGCCTTTCTTCTGCCTCTCTTTTTTTTTTAATCATAAAAACCTAACCTAAGTTTGGTTCTTTTAAATATTTGACCGTGCTGTATTTTTCAGTATATCATTAGACTCTCACCCACCCCTGAGATAGATTTGGAAGGTACTCTTCTCAGACCTTGGGGAACTCGGTGCCTCAGTCAAGCTGACCGAAGGACCTCGCTCACGTCCTGTGGAGACCAGTGATAAGTCAGGGATAGAATCAACATTTGTGATTTCTTTTTCTACCACACCTCGTATTCTCAGCTCCTTTTCAGCTAAATCTCTTCCCCTATTAATTGTGACATTTCAGCACACAGCCATTCTAGGGTACAGCCTTTCTTCATTTCTTAACTTTGCACTGAAAGCTCAGTCTTTATGTTAGTCCTTCACTCGTTCCCTTCAAACACTCATTCAACTGGCAGATATTTTTGTTTGGTTGTCATTTGTGTGCACACTTGTCTTTCTCCACTAAACTCTAAACTGTCTGAGGCCTGGGCCTTGCCTGACCTGGGGACCTTGCGAGTCCTCCGTGTTTGCTCTGCCTCGCTGAATCCTTTCTGTCTGAAACCCGTGAACTAATAGGTCTATTTGAGGACAATTGAGGGACCATTGTAAAAATTTGTGTTTTGAATAAGTAAATTAACAACATTTGAAACCCTGAGCAGAAGGACTCATCAAGTCCTCCAAATTTCCTCCTTGCTCAAGGCTGTCCCAGAATCTTGTGTTCCTGGTTTATCCTCCCTCACATTCACTGACTTGTTCACATTGACCAACTCTAAGCCAAGAGATCTTACCTGCTTTTTCCCTTCAGCCTAATATTTTTAATTGCCAAAACCCTACTGGGATAGTCACTGAAAAAAAATTAGAGCAGCCAGTACTTAAGGGATCATTAACAACTAGTTGTTACACCTGCTACATCATCATTGGCATTACACCAGCACCAACAGTTGCTTTTAGCAATTGGAGATCCAAGGCATTGAGGTTTGTCTTCAATGCGTTGTGGATAGTTGTGGTGGAATGGGGCAGAATTCATTTCCTATAACAAAGATGAGTCTCAAGTTTTGATAGGCCTTTGTTTTCTTTGATAGGTTTTGTAGTCATTTTTAATGATGGACTCTGAACCTGAATTGCTACTTCCCTTTTTGTCTTGTTCGCGGGGAGCCTTGGAGCAGTCTTGGAACTTGGCCCATATGGTAGAAAGGGTTTTTGATTTCAGAACTCGGGACATCTTTACTAATTTTTGCCCGGGGAGAAATGCAGACAGACACTCACAACTTGACCCAGCGTGCTTAGCATTCACCTTTAGTTCAACAAAACTAGGCAGTCAATGTTCCAAGTGGAGGGCATTTCATAAATCCAGGCAAAGGAGATTGTATATAGCACATTCTTAGTGAATTTTCATGTTCATCTTTTCAGAAGAATGTCTTCTTTGTCTTTCGAATAAAGAATGACTTGGGAGAACACCAGCAGTAGAGGAGATATTCAGATTTTGGGGAAAAAATAAGTTTTCTGGCAAGTCTCATTTTTAAGGCAGCTGTATAACCTTTAATTCACATGAACACCCACATATCTTTGAAAACCTGCTTTCTCACCACTCTGACAGTTAAAATTTTATCTCTTCACTGTTAAGATTTCTCTAGAGAGTACAGTACTGCATCATTTTGACAAACCTGAATGTGAAGAGATGAATGTCCCTCATCTCTGAAACACTTCAGGGTAAGTTGCTTTAACCAGTTTCCTGTTTTCAGAGGCTATTTTTCTGTCATTCCTTTGGATCTATCAAAGTTCATTTAATTCTTTTAACAGCCATATTTTATAAAAAGTGGAATTCTTTTCACAGTAGTACTTATAGCCCTGAGATCTGGAGCCGTACTGACTACTGTTATCTCAAGGGCCATATGCACAGAGACTCAGCAAGAAGACCAGTGTGTGGATGGGACCCACCCCACCCACGCTCAGCCTGAGAGGTACTACTCATCCTACTTTCTTCTTGCTTTCTAGAAATCCCCCTTGCCTGAGGTGCATGGATTTCCAGCAGAGCAGGATGGAATGTTTTTATGTTATAGTCAGTACTCAAAATATTTTGCTGAGGGGACGTGAATGGATGTGGAGAAAAACCCGGAATACTAATTGAAAATGAATTATTCCTATCAGCTTAAAGCTCCCTTTGGAAGATCGAGAACAGCTTTTAAAATAATAGTTTAGAAAATGTATCATTCACACAATTCGATGTGCTAAAGTAGAGAAATGGTAAATGAAATACAGTACGCTCATAGACTAGATCAGGGGCTGATTCACTGCAGTCTGTGGGCCAAAGCTGGCCCCTCGCCTGTTTTGAATGCCCTGTGAGCTACAAATGCTTTCTCCAGTTTTAAATGGTTGAAAAAAATCAAAAGAATAATAACATTTCTATGACACTTGAAAATTCTATGAAACGCAAATTTCAATGTCAATAATAAAGCTTTATTGGAACACAGTCACATCCATCTGCTGATATATTGTTTTTGAGTGCTTTTGTGCTATAGCAGAGTTGAACACTTGCTGGGGGAATAGTTGTGAGGGAGACTGGATGGCTGTCAAAGCCTAAAATACTTTACTATCTACCTTTGACAGTTTGTTGACCACTGGGCTAGATTATTGTATGGCAGTTAAAGTGATGCTACTTAAAAATATTTAATTATAAGAGAAACTCTTGTGGTAAAATATTTAGTAAAACAATTGTGACACACTGTATATACAAGACAGTCCCAAATGTTTATTTTCTTTGCCTGTTTGCCTCTTTCTCCTGGTGGAAATGTAAACCCTAAGAAAATAAATAGAAATGGGCATTTATTTATTAATTTTCTTATTTGGAGTTTCTGGAACAATGCTTGGCATACAGTAGATACTCAAAAAACAAAGGCAGCCGAAGACTGATGAACTGTGCAATTGCATAATGTATATGTGTAATAACATGTGTAATAATAATAATAGTTACAGCAAAAGCTTTCTGGGATGTGCATATATGTTAGGCATCAGGTTGAGGACTTTAAATGCATCCTAAAAGCCAGTTTTAGAAGGTGTGTTATCGCCACCCCCCAACCCCCCTTTTTTTCAGAGGATAAAAGCAAGGCTTAGAGAGGTTGCTTAACTTGTCTAATGTTACAAAGCTAAGAAGTAATGTGACCAGAATTCAAAAGATCTTTTGGATTCCAGAGTCTAGGCTCTGATCATAAGCTATACTTCTTAAATTTCTAAAAACAATTTCCAGTTTTTTAGGTGAAAAGAAAGGGATGGGGAAAATACCAGAGGTCAGTATATAAATAATATAACCAATTACTGGGACAGAAGATTATAGATGATTTTTGTTTTCTTAGCCTTACATTTTGATGTTTTCCCACATTTCCTGAAATGAGTAGATTTGCTTTTAATTGCTTTAAAAATAAGAAACAAATGTTTCTAAGGGAAAGGAAAACAGCCCAGAAGGTTAACTGTTCCAATTGTTTATGTAGATCATTTCCGTGTTTCTCTGAGGGCCTCCTGTGACTTGTTGAGGAACCTGCTGGCCTGTCTCCTGTATTGATTTGTGTTGTTGAGCTTCAGTATTAGGTTTCAACTCCCTTTGAGTACTTCCTAGCCCTCAGAATCTAAAGTGCTATCTGTGTATAACTTTTATCTAAAGACACTGATGGCTAGAACTTCTTGGTGTTTATATTTAGAAATCTAAAGTACATGTGTCTTTGAAAGCTGTGTTGTGTCTTCCACCCATATTTGATTACACTGGTCTCTACATGTCTCCCACTGCACGATGGACTGCTTTTATGTGAATTTTATTACTATGATTTTTTACATTGATGCAGTATTTGGGGTACACTCATTTAAAATTATATTTATCTTCTATCTAAGAAGACAGTTGGGTCCCAGCAGCCCCCAAATCATTTAGGAAAGTCAAAGGAAATAAAAAGGGGAGATTGATGTTACAGATGAAGTTCCTTAGTTTGGATCTATGTTGTTTATTTATTTTTTTTTAAATTGTGTGTCAATGACTGTTACATAATTTCCAAAATCTAAAGGACTTCTTACATACCCAGGTCTAAACTAAATTGCCAGGCTAAATGGAGGAAGAGTTTTTTTTTTGAGCTAAACTGGAATGCAGGTTATCAGAATGATTAAGTGAATGCCACTAACATTACTGAGGTCACTGTAATAGCAAATTCAAGAGAGGTTGTAGAAGATGATGGTTTCCTGTAGTAAAGACCACACAGACATAGGAACTCCACAAGAAGGCAAACAAGCTAGATGGTAAAACAAATGCCTTTAACAAAAAGGAATACAGTTATAGATTGAGTATCTCTCAGGTTATGTGAAAGGGCTTTTAAAAATTCCTGTGATGTGTCTTAGACATTCCAGTCATAATTTGAGAGGCCTCTCTTGTCCAGGCCTGTTAAGAATGAGTTAAGTGGGCTTTTCTAGCACTTTGTGACTTATTTATTTTTTTTCCCAAGAGCATCATTCTGATTTTTAAGTGATAAGCAAAATCACTTAACATCATCTCTCAGTGACTTTACTTGGCAGAAATGGGGGCTTGAAAGCGATGTTATTGGTTTTAAGCTTGAAATGTCATTTAATGGACCCTTCATGGTCTTTTACATTTATGATGACTTCACTCAGGCTCATCATTCTTTATATAGTTTAGCAGTGGAATTTCTAAACTATCAAGAGTGAGACAAAAGCAATTAGGGTGACAGATTTTTTTGAAAACATCATCTATACAGATGCAGTTGAAGAAATGACATTTGCTTAAAAGCACTTTGTGAGGTTATGTGTGAATAAACGTCCATTATGAAGAGTGCTGTTTCCATCAGAAAAGAAAAAAATTTCCATCTTGCTCCTTTTTTGTGTCTTTGGAGAATATAGTGACTGATGTGAACCAAACAATTTCACTTTTAAATTTGCGACTTCTAAAAATTCTTTTTCTGTGGCCTCAGAAAATCAGACAGTTGTTATTACAAATAGCAGCTCCACTCAGACATTGAATAGACAATTATAAATGCCTGGCTTCTTTCCTTTTTCGTGGTAGCTGGCTTTTAGATGTGGAGTAAAACCACATTAACCAGAGGACGTTGTTATTGGTGATTAGTGGCTTATTGCTGGGCCACATCTTTAAAGCGTCTTGTTTCAAAAAGCTTTCCTTTCATTGTCCAGCAAGGACCATGAAATATCATCTACTCAAACTCCTGCATTTGGTAGGTGAGAGATTGAAGCTATGAGTGACTGCCTGAAGGCACATACTGAGTTAATATCATGCTAAAGTATGTTTGTTTTTTGGATTCTATAGATGGCCGCCCATGTCCTGTCATTCTCTGGGACTCATCTTTATCTCCAACAAGTAATGAAACTCACTCTTCTGTTAAGCTCACCTGGGGAACTTACCAACAGTCATTGAAACAGAAGTGCTGGCAGAATGGCCGAGTACCCAAACCTGAATGGGGTTGTACTGAAATACATCATCATGAGTGGTCTAAGCTGGCACTCTTTGATTTTTTGTTACAGGTAAGTTTATCAAATCACATTAGTGGTTATCTAAGACTGACACTGAGTTATAGAAGTCTGACACTAAGGAATTTTCTGTACCTTGAGTTTTTGTGAAGCCAGAGTTTAAGTTCTACAATGCTATATTTGGCAAGTATAATACCACATTACAAAATTTTGTGTTCTTTTGGGAAATATTCAGAAATGTCCCTCAGCTCTTTTATTAGTTTCCGAAGGAGTAATTTTTCAGTTCTTCAGTTCTGCAATAATCATAGAACCGATTTGTTGAGGAAACCCATGAAAAACTTTTCAAGGGGAATGGTCTTCTCGTATTTGTGAGGTGGATAAACTGATGTTTGATGAGGCTAAGGAACTCATCCAAGTTCTTACAACTACTAAAACCTGGAGGCTGGAGCTGGGTTTCCCTGGGATCTGTTGATGGTAAAAATTTGTCTTCTTTCCACACTGAAGTTCCATCATTCCACATTGTGTTTCACTGGTCACTTGGCCATGTAGCTTATGGCCACCATTTCTCTTGTGTTCTTTCCAGTAGTTTTTTGCAAATATTTAATTAAGATTGGATATTGTAGAATAATAAATATTGGCCATCTACTTAACTGAATGACTCAGAATCCTACAGGTTTCCTATAACTTATCTCCTTTTGATAAGGATCTCATTACTCTTGATCCCTTCATTCTGATTACTGCTTTTCCCTTTCTCCATTTTAGAAAAACTGATTGACTGCTGTTGTTGCATTGTTAAGTAGTATTTTGTGGAAATTTAGGTCTGTCTTAGGACATTTTCAAAACATTCCCCTTTTGTTTTTAATTTTTTTTACTTAAATTTTTTTTAAAATTTTTCTTTATTTTTGAGAGACAGACAGGATGCAAGTGGGGGAGGGCCAGAGAGAGAGGGAGACACAGAATCCAAAGCAGGTGCTGGGCTCCAAGCTGTCAGCACAGAGCCCACTGTAGGGCTCGAACCTATGAACCATGAGATCGTGACCTGAGTCAAAGTCAGATGCTTAACGGACTGAGCAAAGCAGGTGCCCCTCTCCTGTTGTTAATTCTGTGTGTGTGTGTGTGTGTGTGTGTGTGTGTGTGTGTGTAGGAACTAGAATGGGTTAAAATTGTAAGAAGGAAACCAGTTTAGTGCAGAGTCACAGTCTAAGGCATAGGAACTTTCAAGAGGAGGATGATATATGTTGTCAGTTCTGCAAAGCCATCAGTGAGAACTGACCTAGAGAGCAGGCCATTTGGCAAGGAGGCAGTCAAGAGTCACCAAAAACTGTTATTGAGTCCAGCTATGAGGCTCAGACTGGTTTTAAGTATTGTATATATATCGTTATTCCATTTAATTAACATACTCTGTGAGATAGGCATCTTTTCTCCATTTTATAGCTGAGTAAAAGGAAACTGAAGCATAAAGAGGTTATTATCAAGAACTGTGGAAAATCTGAGATCTTACCTTTCTTGAAAGCTAACAAATTAGCCAGCCACCTGTTCATAGATGCTAGCAGGTGACAAAAGATTCCTGGGTCAGAGACAGACAAATGACTTCATTACTCATGGTGGAGAAAGTGGCATGAGCTTCATGTTCCTTTGCCCCTCAAGTCCCATTGGGTTGATACAGGGTGGCCCTGGTGAATGCTGCATAGAGTGGGTTTGGGTCATTACAGAGAAACCCTAAGCTTAGGAAACCCCAATCTTATAGAGGCTGCTAGCAAACCTGTCCAACCTTTCCCTGGAAGGAGACATTATCTTGGTCAGCAGACAAATCAAATCTGCTTTCCACATCAGAGGGAGATACTCTTTATATCTTCCATGGCTATCTGCTATACTAACATCTTTGAAGAGACAGTGCAGAGCAAAATCTGATGTCAGATTGCATAAGATTGCAATGGAGAATTGTTTCTCAACAGTTACCTAAAACTTGTTTGGTATTACATAGCTAGTAAGTTCTCAGAGAGAGGGGTCAGCAGGTTCGGCTACATTCCATATTTTTTAACCATTACTGTGTGACAACTACCAGGTTATCCTTAGGTTAATGAAGGGAGTTGATGTGATGAAATGTATTAGGAATAAAATGAAGAATGAGTGAAGATTTCTAGGGCTAAGTAGGTAAAGATATTTACCATGAGGCCAGGTGTTTGGGGAGTGGTCAATATAGATGTTGAAGTTCCTGAGGGTGATGACTAGGGGCAGGATGGAGAGGAAATTCATGAGCTTGGAAGTAAAGTCTATGAGAAAGAAATGACTTTGAGGTTTGTAACTGAGTCACATTAAGAGCTAACTTACACCGAATAAAGGGCAAACCCTTTAGAAGTTGTCTCTAGTGACATTTGTTTTAATTCTGGAATCTTCAACTAAATCTCAACCTACCTTCTGTTTTTGTCATTCTCCTTTCTACTGAGGGAAACAACAACTAGGGTTCAACCAATAATAATATATTTATGCAATTCCTACCGTGCATTATACTGTAGAAATTGACACAGGGTAGCAAACTAGTAAAGATGGTTTATTCCTCCATCCCTATCCCTGTTTTGTTTTGTTTTGTTTTGTTTTTTAAATCACTTAGGAAAGAATAGTGTATGAAATAAAGATAGATACCTATAAGAATGGCTGGATGAAATAATATAAAATTTCTTACTGGTATAAGGTTAGCAAGGGAGAGCATTTTGCCATAAAATAGTAAAGAGGGAAGAGTCTGACTAAGATTGCAGGCTGTAAATGATAAAGAGGATAGACACAAATGTGAGGAAGAATATGGGGTTGGTAATGTTCATAGGATGCTTAGGGCATCCTAAATGTACCATTTGTCTGAAACAGAGTCATTTAGGGAAGTAGTGATACTCCCCGCCTATAAGAGATATCATAGATCACGGAGGAAGAGAGCTTTTTTTTCACAAAAGGTGTGTTCACATTGTCACACTCTCTTCATTACCTTGACTGAGTGAGAATAAATTCCAACTGAGCCATGGTCTCCTGAGTGTGTCAGCAGCTTCTATCATCATGTCCGTTGTCTGTGGTCTTTAGGATGAATCTAGGCACCTCACTAGTATAAGTTTTCAACAAAGATAAGTATTTTAAGTTCTTAAACTATTAATAATCTAACTATTATATAACACTTTCTATGTGCTTGGTACTGTTCTAAGCATTCTATACTAAGCACTGAGATATTAACTTATTTAATCCTCATAACAATTCTATGAAGTAGATATTATTATTATTATTATTATTATTCATATTTTAGAAATGAGAAAATTAAGACAAAGAGAAAGTAAGTAATTTGGCTAGAGTCACATCTCTGGTATCCAATAGAATTTGGAGTCGAACTCATGAGTTCTGGCTTAAGAGACGAACTTCTAAGCAATGCTTTCTTCCATTCATTTTATAGGATAATGGCACCATCATCTTCCAATTTCCCAAGCCAAGAATTTGGGAGTCATTTATATGCCTCGTGATACTTATCCTCACGTGCATACAGTGACCAAATCCTTGGTATCTACCCAATCCATCTTCTTTTAGGTATGGCTTGTGCTCCTATCTTAGTTCAGGCTTTGCCAGTTACTACCTGGATGATTCCCTCCAGTACACTCAAACTGCATGAGGCAAGATCACATTTGGCTTGAGATATTGGGCATCAGGCTGCTGCTACCTCTGCAGAAACTGATTCTATTGGCAGGTCAGTTCTATTTGTAGTATATCTTCTTTTTCCTTCTGCCTGGGGGAGGTGGTAAGGGTGTCTTTCACATTCTTGATAATCCATGAGGCTGTGATCTCTGCAAAACTTTACTGGAACCTGTTCAAGTCATGACACAAGATTGGACTTTCCAATTTTGGCTCGGCTAACGTACTGAATCTGAAAGTCAGAAGTTAATTCGATTGTTCAGAGTTAATGTGGTTAGTATCTAAAAGAGTATATCAAATTATGCATATGAGGATGTCATCTGTGAGAATAGACTTACTTTTTTTTTTTTATTCATCCAACATTTAGTTACTTCCCACAGTGCAACAGACAAAAGGCTAATTTCCTATACGTGCTGTAGCATTTTATTATTTTACCAATAAGGTGTGAGAGTGTCTATTTCCCTCTGTGTTGCCAACCTTGGGAAGTGGAAAACTGATTAATGTTTTTAGTGATTTAATGGAGGGTAACGAGATCTTGTTTACATTTTTATTTCTTTCATTACAAGTGAGATTAAGAATATCCTATTTTTAAATATTAATTATTTATAGTTCATTTTTTTGTAAGTTGTTTAAATCATTGCCCTTTTCATTGCATTCCATACCTTTTCCTTATTGATTTGTAAAGACGTTTTTATATCACGAAAATTAACCTTTATCAAGCTTGTATGTCTCAGATAATTTTTTTACTTTGTTGTTTTTCATTTGACTTTGCTCATAGTAGATATTACTCCAGAGAAATTTTACATTTTTATATAATATTATATCTTTAAAAATATCTTTTTATGTTTATTTTTGAGAGAGAGAGAAAGAGAGAGACAGAGTGTCAGCAGGGGAAGGGTAGATAGGGAGGAAGACACAGAATCCGAAGCAGGCTCCAGGCTCTGAACTCTGAGCTGTCAGCATAGAGCCAAACACAGGGCTTGAATCCATGAACTGCGAGATCATGACCTAAGCCAAAGTCCAACACTTAACCGACTGAGCCACCTAGGTACTCCTGATAATATTATATCTTAATTTATCTTTTTACTTCCTGTATTTAGCATTATACGGTGTTTACAGAGAGTTGTTGGTTGAAAATGTTTGCTAAAAATAAAAAAAGGAAAATGTTTGCTGAACAAATAAATGAATAAATGGACATACATAGGCCATTTTTCATGAGTACTATAATAATTATCTTTACTACAACAATCCTTCTCATCAATTACACTGCAGTGTTTACCTTAAAGTCAAATATATGCCTCATTTAAATGGTGGCTGGGAATGTGTTGGGAGTGCATTGGATGGATTTTGTTAACAATCTTAGGAAAGTTCTGCCTGAAGCAAATGAAAATCACTTGTTCTAGGATGCTACAGCGAGGCAAGAGAGTACAGAACCCAGTTGTTAATTTTCTGTACACAACATTCTTATTGTTTTACCCAATTAACAAATCTACATTCATAAAGGCCATGCCATTTTACTGGGCCTGTAAAATGTGACGGAGGCACAAGTAACCTTTTATTCTTGAAGCCGTGGGGGTATGAACTACATAGACAAAAATTTACCTCTGTGAGGATGAAAAAGGGCAGTATTCTAAAGAGCATTTGAATTTCTAAGATTGGGAAATTTCTATCAAAAGTTCATATAAAATAACAGGAAAAGATTTAGGAGATAGAAAACTTGCTTTTTGAGCTCAGAGATAGTCTGTATAATGGTTAGGAACTGAGATTCTGGAGCCAGCCTTCTACATTTCCACCCTGATTACCAATACTAATTTTTTAACATTGAAAAGTTACTTAATCTCTCTCTGCCTCAGTTTCCTCAGGAATAATTATATTGTTTATATAGAGGGCCATTGAGAGAATTCAATACTTTTACACACATGAAGGATTTAGAATAATGCCTATACATGATAGGTTCAGTGAGTATTACATATTAAGAAAGTGATCATCCAGAAATAATAGTAGAGGTCGATACCAATATAAGAATTAAAATATTTTATCATTATTTTTGTTCATTAAATTTTAAGTAATTCCCAAATCATTAATTTTTGCTACTCTTATGGACTTCCATACTTATATTATAGATCTTATCCTATTAAGTTTTAATTATTTTTGACTAGTCTGTCTTTTTTAATAAGCTGTGAATTTCTCAAGGGCAAGTCCCTGTCTTATCCAACTCTGTAACCTTCCAGTTAATAGCAGAGTATCTGAAAATGTCACACTCAGGGCGTTATATTTTTGGTCAAAGAAAACTACCTAGTTATATTAAAATATTAAATCAAAAGTGTCAAATTAAAGATGTCAGAAGTGAAAGAAATAAAAGTGTAATTGCAATAGAGAAATAAGGTTTGTGAAGAGAATTAGAAGTTTAGAAAATAAAAAATCAAATGAATAGAAAATATTAAGTATTTTTACTATTTAATGAAGTTCTTTCTGTACTTGTATTTTCTAAGAATAGCTATTTACTTGATGAGAAATTAAGGAGTGTTTAGACAGAGGAGGACTAACAGAGATGTGTTTGGGGAGATGTTTGCTTCTACCTTCAACCAAATAAGTTATACACATTTCTTTGCACTTGCACTCGCAGACTTTTTTTGGTCCCTATTCTGTTCTAGACACTTGGCAGGTTTAGTGCTGGTGATAAGATGGGTGAGACAGTGTCCCCGACCTCAAGAGTTATACAGTCTAATAGCATTAATAGAAAACCATAATAAAATGTATCAGGCATCATAATTGAATGTTAAATTCTTTAGAAATAAATAAGATGCTATTGGTTCTTATAGATTGGTAGAGAATGTGGATGAAAAACGTGACATTTAATCTAGAAACAAAATCTTGCAGTATCAGGTGAGTATAAGAGTTAGGAAGAGAGTTTCAGAGAGGGAGGGATTCTAACAAAGGGCTAAAAGTATGAAAAAGTTGAGTGGGAAAAATTATGCTTATGGAAACCTCCTGTGCCAGTAGGTAAGTTTCTCCCAGGTGGCTGTGAGTAGTAAACTTATGTTCACAAATTCAGCAAACAACAACAATATGACCTGGTAGGTCTTTTCCCCCTAGAGGTGTCTTTTGTTAGTCAACTCTCCTACCTTTTACCTGGCTTCTAATGATTTAGTTCCTGAATATAACACATTAGATTAATAGGTGTTAATCTCTGACATGTTGCCTTCCACTCTTTTTTCTATGCATCACTTTTTTTTCACTTAATGATGTGATAATAGTAAAAGTAAAACTTCCAACCAACTATCACCTAAACAAGAGAAATATAAGTTCTCACTAAAAGAATATTTTGTTCTGTAGGAGTATCCAAATGCTAGGCAAAGAAAGATTCCCATTGTAGCCTCCATGATAGATTATGAGGGTCTTCCAAGCATCCCCCACCTTTTATCCCTACTACTCAGTGATCAAAGATCTCACCTCTGACTTCCAGAGATCACTCATAGATAGGTGCTCTGACAACAAGAGACATACCAATCCAGGGTCTTGGACACTGGGATTTCTAAGAGTTTGATCAGTTCTATTGTTTTGCAGAAGTAGCATACTGCCAATGACATGGACAGTCAAGAAAATTTGATAGAAGAGGATCCCATGATCAGTGACATTGGTTATCAGGCACATTATTGGTTAGAGATGTTGGTGACTGGAGACAAGTGACCAAAGTCATTGTTAAGGAGACACTGGTGATGAAAATAGTGTGATCGGTGATATTGGAGACACATGGGAGTGCTCAGATCTATCAACTATTAGAAAAACATTGATCAGTGACATTGGTGATCATGTTTCCTGATGAACTAGGACATTGGTGACTGGTAGCCTTGTATTTATTGGTAAGTCCAAGCAAGCAATTAATATAGTTTTTTGTTCATTTGCTAGCAAACAAAGAGATGATGTAAGTCAGATACTGTCTTGTCTTCAAGTAGTGAAGAAAGTCTGGGATTAGCTTTGGCAATACTGGTTGACATGCTGAGTTGGCAGGGACCTAAGGAGCAAAGATGGCCAAGGCCCAAAGGTTTGGAAAATATATGTTACTGCTTTTTATTCTTTGTTGAAAAATCTTCACAATTTCTTTTTATGATGAGAATCACAGTTGTTCACTTGATTACAGAGAATATCTTGCTAAGGTAAAAGACATGGGAGTGTCTTGTTCTAGGCATTAAAAATGACCAACTCTAAACTTTGAAGGTGTAGGCGTGCTAAGAACTGAAACATTATGGTTTCTAGAGAATTTTAATTGTATAAAGCTAAGTATGCCTATTAAAATGAAATTCAAGTGTCCGTTCCTCAAAATCACTCCAATTATGGTTTTCTTTTTATCTCTATTAATACTTTCTAATCAGATTCTTATCAATATGGGTCCAGATGTTGTAAGGGACTTCTAGCTGATCTCCTTGTCTCTATCTTCCCCAACTGCGATTTGCTGTGCAAATTATTGCTGAGTTTATTTTTTCCTACTTTCCTTTTAATTGTACTAATTGCTTCTCACAAGAATGAATGAATGAATGAATGAATGAATAAATAAATAAATAAATAAATAAATAAAACTCAGAAGACTTCCATTGGATTGGAAAATAAATTTTAAATGCCTTCGTGCCTTACTGGAGAAATTTAAACATATACAAAAATAAATGAACCCCCAGGTACCTGTCATCCAAATTCAACAATTAATGAACTCATAACCAGGCTTGTTTTAGCTGTATCCCACGCTACTTCCCAAGCCCACATTAATTTGGAGCAAATCCCAGACATCATATTCTTTCATCTGTAAATATTTCAGTCTGTATCACTAGAAAATAAAACACACCCAAAAGAAAAATTAACAATAATGCCAGTCACATATCCAGTCAATGTTCAAGTTTTTGTCTTATAAATTATTTATTTATTTATTTGTTTGCTTGCTTGCTTATGCATTTATTATTTCAGGTTGTTTCTTTGAATCAGGATTCAAAGAAAGCCTAGACTTTGTGATCAGTTGATATGTCTTTTAATCTATGGATTCCACCCCCCACCTCTTATTTTTTCCCCCCTATTAGCCTACTTATTGAAGAAAGCATATGTCTTGTTTTCTACAAGTTCTAGATTCTGGAGTTTGCTAATTACACTTCTCTGGTGTCCTTATTTGTCCTCCTGTCATGTGTATCCCATATACACTGGTATGGAGTTTGTAGACTTGATCACATTTAGATTTCACTTATTTTCTCAAGACTTCTTCATAGATAGTGATGTATTCTTCTGCTGGGAGAGATAATGTCTTTTGGTCTTTCTTTTTTGCAATGGTAGCAGCTACTGATGCTCAATGTTGATCCATCAATTCAGTAGGCATTGAGAGACAGAGATATTTTAATTCCTCATCTCTTCTTCCTTTATTAGTTGGAGTACTTCTCTAAGGAGTAATTTCCCTTCATCTCTTATCTAGTTATAGTTGGTATGGCTGACATAATACCTGGTTGTCTAGTGGTACCATTTATCTAGAAAAATATTAACACCGCTTTTAAGAAACACTATGACCTGGGGCACCTGGGTGTCTCTTTTGGTTGAGCGTCCCACTCTTAGTTTCGGCTCAGGTCATGATTCATGATTTGCGATTTCGAGCCTCACATTGTGGTCTGTGCTGACAGTGCAGAGCTTGATTGAGATTCTCTCTCTCCCTCTCTCTCTTTCTGCCTCTCTCTTTCTCTTTCTCTCTCAAAATCGATAAATAAACTTAAAAAGAATAATAATAATAAAAAAAGAAGCACCATGCTTTGACCTCCTAACTTCCTTTCCATTCTTATCTTCCATTTCTTATATGTACTTCTGCACTGTAGGCTGAAGGGTTAACTGGAGGGTTATGTGTGCATGTGTCTGTGTTATAGTTTGGTTAATTTACTGTCTATTGGACCCCTCCCCAACCCCCCACCATGCTTTACTCACCACTGTGCCACTGCTTCTGCTCTCTCAGCTAATATGCAGCCTGTTCGTCACACTCCAATCAAATCCCTTCTTTGCAAAGTCTTCTGGAACTAATTCAGTCGTATTAAGCTTCCTCTTTCCTCTGAATGTCCAATATCATTCTAAAAAATTTCCACAAGTTTTGAGTACATTAAATTCAAAGGGCAGCAACATAGAATAGTAATGATGTAAAACAATAGTACTGATATAATATTGGCTTCAAATCCCAGCTTCTTCAATAGTTAGCTCTGTAATCTTGGGCAAGTTCATAATTTCTGAGCTTTGCTTTCTTTATTACTTAAATGGAGAAAGGCGACTTTAGTTGGAGACTGATGTGAAATGAAATGCTTATCACATGAAATGCTTATCATGGTACCTGCCTCCCTATGGTCTGAATGTTTGTGTCTCACCAAAATTCATATGTTGAATCTCAGCCCCCATGGTGATGATATTAGGAGGTAGGACCTTTGGGAGGTGACGAGGTCATGAGGGCAGAGCCCTATGAGTGGGATTAGTACTGTTGTAAAAGAGGCCTGACAGAACTCCCAAGTCTCTTCTACCAGGTGAGGACAGGGTGAGATGTTGGCAGTTTGCAATTGGGAAGAGGACCTTTACCCAAAAGAGATGATGTTGGCACCCTGTTGTCACACTTCCAGCCTCCAGAACTGTGAGAAATGAATGTTTATGAACTACCCAGACTGTGGTATTTTGTTAAGGCAGTGTACATGGACTAAGGCACTGGCAGATAGCAAGTACTCAACAGATCAGCTCAGATATCATCTAGAATCACCCTGTTTATAAGAATTTGAATGTATATATGTACACATAGCTATGATTTCTTGAATCTCCAAATACTGCAAGTCTTTAGTAGTAGGGCTCATGTAGGTTTTTCTGTGAATTTTCTGCAATAAAGAGCTGCTCACTATATAGCATTTGATGCTGTAGGAAACCATGTGATCCTATGAGGTTGTTTCCATGGACCTGCTGCTCAGGTCAAGTTGGGGTAAAAGGCTTGTCATTTTTTGCACAGATGGGGGAACTTCAGGAAAACCTCCTTACATGTCTGTTAACTGAAAGGTTCTCAGGCTACAGAACCTGGGAAACTAGTTGGGATTATATTCTGAGATTCTGTTCCTCAATGTCTCCATTCCCTTTGTTGAGACAATGAAAACAAAACAAAACAAAACAAAACAAAACAAAAACACCTCAAAGAACAAAGACTAACATAACAAACACAATGTTTCCACCTTCTAGGATTATCCTGTCAACTTTTTTTTTTTTTTGCATATTTGCTTTTATAATTTACTTAAAAAATATAAACACATTAAAAATACTTCAAGTCCCCTTTGGCCATGTCTTCAAGTCCCCTTCCTACACTCTCTCCAAACAGATGATCACAGTCATGAGATGAGTGTGCATGTTTTCAGCCAATTGAAAAATAATTTTATATGCATAGTAAGTGGATATTTGTGTGTTTTTAAAACTTAGATACTTTAAATGCAGTTGACCACATATTACTCCTATGCTTTTAAAAATTCGAGAGAAGCAGGGTTCTCTGTGGTTTTATGATGCCAATAAAAGGGGTGGTGTGGGAGGTGGATATTAGAAAGATTCTATTCCTGAGAACATCGATCTAAAGGTCAGAAGCCAAGAAATATTCCCTAGGTTGAAACAGCCTCTTAACGTAACAAATACCTTAAGGCATTTATTTGTTGCTTTTGGCCACTTCAACATCATGTGAAAGGCTTTCTTGGCTTCGGAGGTGTTTTATTTAAATAGTTTGCTTTATAACCATTTGTTCTGTTTCCTGTTTGCATAGCATAGTACTTTTTATTTTACTTTATAAACAAAACCCAGGAATTATAAGCATACAGGGTACTGCTTTTGAGGTTCAATTCAATTCAACAAACTTGAATTGAGGAATTTATGTGTTCTGTCTAGACAATTCCTAATCAATCTGTGAGGCTCAGTCATCATTTGAGATTTTGAGACTTGGCTTTGAATCTGACACAATGTCATTTCTATGCCTGGGAACTATTGTACTCTTGTTTCTCAGTGTAATTCCTCTCCAGATGTCCTCTTGGTTAATCCACACAGTCAATTCCCCTTTGACTATTCATGGAGTACATCCCATTTACACATGCTCGCTCCTTCAGAATCCTGTCTTCCAAAGACAGTCTGATAAAAGTCTTTGGAAGTCTGTGAAATCTGTCCCCCTCACTGAAGAAACTGACCTGCTAGCTTGTACCTGTCCCCTTAGCAGTTAGGCCTCAAAACCTTGGAGAGATTATGAAACCAAAAGTAGAATTGTATTGGCCTGTACTTCAAAAGGCAAATAGTTTCACTTTTTCTGACCTTCAAGTGGAATGTACGTCTGCTGCTAAAAACTTTCTACAGCAATATGACAGGATTGAGAAAGTAAACACAAAGGCACTGGCCTGTGAATCTCTGTTTTGGGCTTTGACATCATTGTTCTAGTGAAGGCCTGACTTTTAGAAACTGTGTTCTCTTACTTCACAGCATTTAAGCTATTTTTTTGATTCTTCATGGAGACAACTTTGAAGAGAAACAGTTGTCTAGCCATACTGACCCTGGTTTATCACAGAAGCATGGCTTATTAGCTACCTGGCCTTTACAACAAGAATGCATTTCTCTGGATCCTGGTCCACTTCCTGTGTTAAGACTGCTCTGTGTTTCAAAGCATATCCCTCCTGTTAAGGATCATACGGGTTCCTCAGATGTCTGCTTCCAACTTAAAAGCTTTTAGAATTTTATATATTCTTTCCGCCTACTGTCTAGCATTTATTCTCAGAGATTTCTGGCATTGATTATAGTTAAAGCCTAATTTGCATAAAACGTGGACTAGGAAATTGGCTCACAGAGTCTGCTCTTTTATCAGTCTGAATCAAAGGGGAAAATGTCTGGTCAGGTAAGTTATATTCATAAGCTTCATATTGCTAAGTGACAACCAACTGAGCATTCTGGGGTCAATTCTAATTTAATTATTAATCAAAAGCACAGTATATGTTATTTAATGATATGCCATTTTTACTTATTTCAACCCTTGCCATGGAATTTATAGACTGGGCTGAAATTGATTAGTGCATAATTACTATGTCTCAATCCTAAATCTTGTATACATAGCTGGGCTGGAGAGATCAATGATTTGAGGCAGCCTGTGTGATTCCATAACAACCTTTCAATATTCAAAGATTGTTTAATGCATCATTTGAGCTAGCTTTGGGATTGGCTTCCCCACTAATCCTATGCCATTGAACCGCAGACAATTTGAAACCAACCTTAACTGCTGTGTTCCAGGAAAATAGGAGATCTAAACATCGGACCTGCATAAAGCCACCAGGAAGCAAATAAGAAAAGCATGGAAAACTCAATATAAATTGTATTTTCATAGGAACACTTGAGAGGACAGGCAGATGTTCATCTGGCTCAATTTTTTTTTTTTTTTTTTTTTAATATTAAAAGCTCTTCAGCTGATTTTAATGTTCATTTATTTTTGAGACAGAGAGAGACAGAGCATGAACAGGGGAGGGTCTGAGAGAGAGGGAGACACAGAATCCGAAACAGGCTCCGGGCTCCGAGCTGTCAGCACAGAGCCCGATGCAGGGCTTGAACCCACGGACCGCGAGATCATGACCCGGGCCGAAGTCAGACGCTCAACCAACTGAGCCACCCAGGCACCCCTGGCTCAATGTTTTTTGATGTAATTATTTTTAAAAGATTTATTTTGAAAACAATTTTGCCCACGGGTGCCTGGGTGGTTTAGTCGGTTAAGTGATTTCAGCTCAGGTCATGATCTCACGGTCCATTAGTTCGAGCCCCACATTGGGCTCTGCACTGTCAGTGCAGAGCCTGCTTGAGATTCTCTCTCCCTCTCTGTCTCTCTCTCTCTCTCGTCTCTCAAAATAAATAAGTAAACATGAAAAAAAAATAATTTTGCCCAATGAAGTAGATTCAGAGAGGGTTAAGTGAGAGCTGGTGCATAAAGATGCTGTTAGTTCCATGCCCTTGGCAACCATATTCAAGTGTTTGTTTATGGACATAAATAACTAAGAGATAAATGGAACTTAAAAAAATTAGTACCAGATGGGATTGTTTAGGGCAATGGCTTTCTTGTGGCTATTTCAGGGGGTCCGTGAGGTCAACACTATTTCCATAATAATGTTGAGACTGTTTTTTGCTTTTTTCATTATGTGGATATTCTCAGTAGTGGGTGAATCTGTTGGTGCCTCAGCATGAATCAAAGCTGGCACCAAATTGTACCAACAGCTGTCCTACTCTTCATTGCCACTGTGCTCACATGAAAAAATACAGGAAAAAAATGCCTGATTCACTTAAGAATTTCCTTGATGAAGCAACGAAACTATTGATTTTCTTAAATCTCTACTGTAAATATGCATCTTTTAAAAATTCTGTGTGGTAACATGGGAAGAATGCCTAAGGCACTTGTAATGCCTCCCACAGTGCAATGTTTGTCTTGAGGAAAACTGCTTATGCAATTGTTTGAATTGTGAGCTGAACTAGCTGCTTTTTTCATTAAACATCATTTTAACTTGATAAAACAATTCCATTTCTCTTATTAATTTTGTTGGAAAGTGTAGCGATTTCTTTCAAACAGTTTAACATTTGGTGGATGTATCAGTGTTATTTTTAATTTTAATTTTTTTCAAAAATTATTTATTTGTTAGTTTTAAAGCTTTTATTTAAATTCTAGTTAGTTAACATATAGTGTAATGTTGGTTTTAAGAGCAGAATTTAGTGATTCATCACAGTGCTCATCACAAGTGCCCCCCCAGTGTTATTTTTAAATGAATTAATACATAGGTAGTTAATGTTTTTTAGGTTTAAATTCTATATAGTAAGTAGCCCACATAAATTAATCCCTTTTGGTGTCTTCAATGACTGTATGTGTCAAAGGTTCTTAAAGAAACTTTGAGAAGCGTGGCCTAGGGTCATTTTTCTGAAATAAACTTCCCTTTGTATAGTAGCTTATAACTTCACAAGTATTACAGCTCTGTGATTCTAAGATTCTGTGATTTTGATTTTACGATTCTGAGCTTTTTACAAGAAAATGGATAGAGGAAAACATGAAGGTCTTGTCTAAGGAGAGGTCTTTTGGTAGTTAGCTATCTGCATTAGATAGGTTTTAATAGGTGAGCTGAGTGAAGCCGGCAATCATTCCTTCATTTTTTCAACAGTTATTGAGTATGTGCATGGTGCAAGATGTGATATTGATCGATGTGGAGGATACACAGTGAATCATACTTAGAAGCATCCAGATTGTAATCTCCATGAAAACAAGAAACTTGTCTTTTCTACCTTGGGTGGCAGTATGATGAGTCAGGCAGAAATTGGTAGAAATTCACATCATACACTAGTTGTATCTCCTTGGACAAGTTACTTAGGATCTCAGCTTTTTTCTTACTTGTAATGTGGGGAAAAACTGATATGTATCCTTTTAGGTTATTTTGATAAAGACTTTATGATATAAACTTGGATTTTGTATCCAAGTTGCATAAAGGGCTTTATTTTATAGCTATTTGCTAACTCAAGGAGCATAAAAGCAAATCTATCTTCAAATAGGAACTTCTGTGTGTACATGTAGCAATAGTCTTTGAAAAAAGTTTAATTTAGGAAAGCAGAATTTATTTATTTACTATTTTCCCAACTCTATTGAAGTATACTTGACAAACACAATTGTGTTTGTACAGTTGTAAAGTGTACAATGTAATGATTTGATGTTTGCCTATATCGTGAAATATTTACCACAATCAAGGTAACTTAAACATTTATCACTTCACATAGTTACCTTTTGTGTGTGTATGAGAGAGAATGCTCAAAATCTACTTAGCAAATTTCAAGTATGTAATATAGTATTATTATCTATAGTCTGAGCCTCAGAACTTATCCCTCTTGCAGCTAAAAGTTTGTACCCTTTGACCAACATCCTTTCATCTTCCCACTTTCCAGCCCTTGGCAACCACCACTCCACATTCAAGCAGTACTTATTTTTCAATAACCAGAGAATAATCCATCTGTCAGAATTAATTAGCTTTTTATAAAAAGAACCAATTTCCATCGAAAGATATGCGTTTAAATAGCTTTGGGATATGCTATATTAGCTTGTGTTAATCATGGTTAAAGAAAGAGTCAGTGACACTTGTTAAAGATAGTAAGGAAGACGATTCAAGATGATCCTTGTAGGGATAGGAACCATTGCAATGGGATTTTCTAGTGGGGGAGACAGATAAGGCTCCAATCTGAATACAGCATAGTCAAGTGTGAATGTGTAGCCAAGGAGCAGGATAGGGGTCAGTGGATGGCAAATTATGAAGAGGAAACACCAGGGGTAAGAGGAGTTCTAGTTTAAATGGCCTAACCATATTCTTGCTGAAGACAGACCAGGGTGATCAGACATCGCCCTGGGGTCAGTGGAAGATGAGGAAGATGAGATATTGAGAGTGATCAGGTATCAGTGGTGGGGGGGTTCTGGTTAAACTGATTTACAGGGTTTTGCTAAAACTAGATTTGATATGGAAGGCCAGGGAGAAAGTTTCAGGAGCCTAACTAAAGTTACATCAAGCAAAGAATCTTTGTCACTGTAATCAGAATTGTGTTTTTGCGTAGTCATTTAGATGATCTTGTTTTTGCCAATCTCCTTATAATAAAATACCACATTATTGGGGAAACTAAAATTGATAGAAATTCCGTAAAAATACTAAAAGCTAGTACAGTCAAGTCAAGCAAAAAGTTTTCAGTAACAGTGTTTCCTCAGATGTAAATGTTCGTAATCTCAAGCTTGTTTACAACTCTATTTAATGTTAAATTGTTAAAAATGGTGTTTCATTTCCTCAAAAGAAAGCCCTTTTTAAACATTTTACTTATACCAAGGTTACTTTGTTTTTGGTTTACATTTATTTGTTTAATATAAACTCATTCCATAAATCAGAACTTTATGAAACATAAAAATTATTGTTTTCCTTAGTCTGAATGTTCTTTATAAATCTTTACAGGAAAGTGGGTGTGTCGTTGGCAGAGGCTGCTTCCTTGCAGCCCTGCTTGTGCAGATTACAGAAAGGGAATTTTCTTTGTCTAAAAAGAGATTATCACTTGTTTGGTGACTCTCTCCAGAGTCTTAATGTGGCAGAATGATGTTTGACTTCAGGTACTTTTTCTGAGGTACAATATATGGATTCTAAACATTGCATCCATAGAAATAGATCCAAATATATTGCAGCCTTAAAAAATGCTTTTGTGTGTAAATACTGTTATTTCTTTGCTTATGATTCAGTAACATGGAAGAAACTAGAGATTCTGCATTCACTTGGTTCATATTGATAGATATCTTTATGGAATTCTAAGATTAGGTAGTATAGAGCAATGACTGCTATTTAGAGGCAGAGGCAAAAGAGAGCCTGTGGCCACTGTTAGATGTATGTATTGCAAACTCATTTTACTTTTCTCATTGTTCATCAAATGTTCTGCTAGTCACGTTTACATGCGTAGTAATTTAACAGGCACCTGTTGCCATGGCAGCACAGAACACAAATGAAATCTATTATTTTATGAGGTGAGAGTTCCCAAGTGATACCGGTGTAGGTTGGTGAGACCACTTTTGATTTTGCTTGTGTGTAGTTCCCAAGGTAAGACACTAAGTCTGTATTAACAAGACTGTATTATCCTACCACGGGGACTGTAGGATTTGTTTGAAGTTCCTCTTTATGATCTGGTCTACCTTCACACATTCATTAGACTACAGGGATCCATCGAGTTTTTCACTGATAGCATGGCAATCATACCCTAGTTCACATCAAGACAAATTCATGTAGAAGGATTTTCCAATGTGAGTTAATAGCTTATAAGTAAGTCTATATGTTTTTGTGTTTCTCTGTACCTAGGGTGGGGCTGTTAATGGTAGCAATTCTCACTGTCTTTTTGCATTTCAGGAGCACCTGGGTGGCTCAGTCGGTTAAGTGTTTGACTCTTGATCTCAGCTCAGGTCATGACTCATGGTTCTTGGCCCCACATTGGGCTCCATACTGACAGTGTGGAGACTGCTTGTGAGTCTATCTCTCCTTCTCTCTCTGCCCTTCCCTCGCCCATATATGCACACACTCTCTTTCTCTCTCTCTCTCAAAACAGATAAATAAACATCAAAAACAAAAATAAAGGGGCGCCTGGGTGGCGCAGTCGGTTAAGCGTCCGACTTCAGCCAGGTCACGATCTCGCGGTCCGTGAGTTCGAGCCCCGCGTCAGGCTCTGGGCTGATGGCTCGGAGCCTGGAGCCTGTTTCAGATTCTGTGTCTCCCTCTCTCTGCCCCTCCCCCGTTCATGCTCTGTCTCTCTCTGTCCCAAAAATAAATAAAAAAACGTTGAAAAAAAAAATTAAAAACAAAACAAAACAAAACAAAAAACCCAAAAATAAAAACAAAGTGAATGCCAACTTTCAATAGTTCCTTTCATAATAGACATTTATCCAGTGCCTACTAGGTGCCAGGCCTTGGATGAGTTACTATGGTAAATTGTGAAATTCCATCTATTCCATGTCTTATTGTATTACTTAAACTCTTTCTCTAAAAATGCAGTTTTCTTTATAAAGGTTCTGTTTTTAAGTGGTTAAAAAAGCAAACAGCTTGAAAAGAGATGGTGATATTGACTTCCCAATCAGAAACACACATACATACACACGTATGCTCACTGAGACCCTTTAAGAGGTATGCGAAAACTGAGGTGGAAAAAATTTACAGGGTTATGTAATTTAACTAAAAAAGTTGAGTGAGGAAAATAGCTGGATCAGAGGAATTTCTCATCTAGATTAGGAAGAACATCTTCATGTTCTTCATCTTCCCTTGCCTTTTCTTCCAGCTCTACATGAGAAAATGATAGTGAAACGTGAAGACACGTCAGATTTTTTGGCTTCCCTTATAGGTACAGTCCTCTCCCTCAGCTTTTCCTCTGCTACCTGCCTTCACCTTCACCTTAGCGACAGTGTAGTCTTGCACTGTGCCACTCAAAGTGTGATTCAAGGACCCTGCTGATTGACTAGTCTGTGACAAGTACAAAAATTGCAAGTCAACACTTAGAAACTTTAGTAGCAGTTTGGTAAAGTAATTTCATCTGTTTGTTCTCACAAACTATTTGGCTGGTATTTTGTACTTTTAAAAATTTTATTTCTCTGAGGGTGCCTGGGTGGCACAGTCGGTTAAGCATCTGACTCTTGGCTTTAGCTCAGGACATGATCTTGCGTGGGATTGAGGCCCATCCAGCCCTGTGCCATGAGCATGGAGCCTGCTTGGGATTCTCTCACTCTCTCTCTCTCTCTCTCTCTCTCTCTCTCTCTCTCTCCTCTCTCTCTCTGTTTCTCCATCTCTCTCTGCCCCTACCCCACTCACGCTCACTCTCTCTCAAAATAAATAAACTAAAATTTTCTCTAGTAATAAATTATTATTTTTAAGTTTATTTATTTATTTTGAGAGAGAGTGAGAGCACAAGCGCAAGCAGGGGAGGGGCAGAGAGAGAGAAGGAGAGAGAGAGAATCCCAGGCCGGCTTCATGCTGTCAGCGAGGTCCTGATGTGGGGCTCAGAGCTCAATCCCACCAACCATGAGATCACGACCTAAGCCCAAACCCAGAATCAGATGTGCTTAACCAACTGAGCCACCCAGGTGCCCCTATTATTATTATTTAACAAACGACAACCCACATGAATTGTGGGACTGAGGGAAAGAAAAATCAAAACCGCTTGGTCTTTCACTACAGACAGTCTGAGAAGCGCTGGTCTAATGTACTCTCAGTTTTTCTAAAGGTGTCTTTTGATTTCCTACTTTCACGCCTTTGCTTATTTTTTTTTTAGCTAAGACTTCCTGTCTCTCAAAACACAACTGTAATATCTTCTCCTTCATGCATTTTTACCTAAACTCCTACACTGCAGTTCTTCGTACTTCTGCTGAAAGCTTATAACCAGCATTTGCTGAATGCAGTAACATTTACTATTCTATACAAAGGCACTTGGCTTTTTTGCAGTGCCTGCCACCTTGGCTACACCTGAGAGATACAACCAGGATGGGAAAGAGCATGGACTTTGAGATCATAGACATCTGGGTTAGAATCCTGAGTTCTGTCATTTATGAGCACAGGGACCTTGGGTCAGTCAACCAGCCTCCTTGTGCCTCTCTGTCTTTGCTTATCAGATGAGACTGTGGGTAGCGCCCATATCTTCAGGTTGCTCTGAGGATTAAATGAAGCAACACGTGTAAAGCATTCCGCACACAGTTCCTGGCACAGAGTAAATACTCAGTAAATGACTGCTGTTATGTTTTTCATTAATATGAGGAGCACTTTTAGAATATTTTTTTCTTGCTTTTGTTCAGGCATTGCCTGAAATTAGTCATTTAATCCCATTATTTTGAGGAAAAAGAAAATGTGAAGAAAGTACCTCAATTGCTTTGATAGACCCACATTTTGAAGGCACAGCTAGAATGGGTGGTGTGCAAAGGGTGGAAAGTCATTGGATTTCTGTAGATTCCTAAGGGGCTCTGGAGAGCTAGTCAGTGCAGTGCAGGCATCCTTGTTTAGGCTCTGTAAACATAACTGAGTCACTCAGGAGATGTTTTCATGCAGGCAAAAGTAACACCACCAAAAGGAAAATGGAATTAAAAAAAGAAACTTTAGGAGAAGGCAGTATATCTAAAAATATTGCCACGACCAACCAAAAAAAAAATTTGGCTGGAGCACCTGGATTTTTCTGAGTATAATTTTAGTTAGGTAAACATTGAAAAGATATATTTTCCTAAAAGAGGACAGAGTAATTTTATGGAAAATGATGGTTGGCAGTAATCTTCCGATTCAGAAGTTCAATTTTGTAAAAGATTTTCCTTGTTTAAAGGGTGAGAGGTTGTGAATTTGAACAAGTTGCAGAGATGATGATCAATACTCATAGTCGCTTACCTGATACAATTTACCCCCAGTGAGCCTTCTTTGTAAGATAATTATCTAAGGATGCAGACATGTTCATGTGAACTACAGTGCTTAATTATGCGATAGTTAAGTGAAATGATTGTTTTAATGTGTGCACTAAGAAGTATATTAGCACCATATTATGGATTCGTAGCTATCTAGGATATGCTTTATTAGGCTTTAAAAATAGGTACACTCTCTTGGCAGTAAGCAGATATATATTCAATATATAACTAAATTAAATGCCAGGCACATGGCACTGAATTTAAGGGAGTGGATGATGGTTTTGTGGTCAAATTATTTTGGGTATATTGAATGTGAATTCAAAAGGAAGACTATAAGCAAAATTCTGAGAAGAGCTAGGGAACAAGATTTAAGAGCTACGTAAGCCCTTGCTAGACAAGGGCAATAATACAAAGACATAATTTACTATAGTTAGAGGATAAGAAAGACAAAGTAAAACCCAGATTATTTAGGCCTTACAGACTGGGTCTGTATCTGTAGGTGTACACACAAACACATACACACATACACACACTCAACACGTGTTACTGTACCCACCAACTTCAAGTGTAAATCTGAATAAAAGGAGGGGTAAACATCTTATGGAAGAGGAGTTGAGTTGAACACACACACCCGTTTTTAATAATAAGGTCTGTTAGACTTGAATGGCACAACAGTCTGTCGGGGAAGCAGTGAAATCATCACAGACTGTTGAGTGATTCAAAATTAGATCAGATAAAGCACTTTAAAAATACACTGTAGGAAACAATCTCATGCTGGGAAGGCAATAAAAAAATGACCTAACTTGGTCTTTTCCACCTCTAACTTTTAATGCTTCCTTGTAGTTTAAAAATAGAAAAGTATAATATTTATAGAAGTACCGAAAGTTGGGGTCTAAACTCTAAAGTGCTTATCATTTAACACTAATATATTTGATACTCATGGCTTTGTTGTAGAAATGACAGAAATGTAGCTATAGGTCTTAGTCCTTTCTTCACTGGTGTGAAATCAAAAACGAAGAGAGCTCAGGGTTCAGGACACCATTTGTGAAGAGTTTGATAGATTGGTCCTTATAACTTAAGTTCTAAACCATTTATCCAACATAACAGACCTTGATGTTGTAGTCAAAAGTAAATAGGATTTATTTTTTCCATGTATTATGTTTTTCCCCGTGTATGCCATTATGACCGCATATAAACATATGATGATGAGGGGACAATGGTATAGAGAGTTTTGGAGAATTAATAGTTAATGTAGCAAAAAAAGGGGAGATTGGATGAGAAGCAGCTTCTAGAAAGCCTATTTTTCATGTCCCCCCTGATTCCCTGATCTTAGCTTAAATAATTGCCAATCAGATACAATCTCTTTATGTCACTTGGTTTCTCTTATATTCAAAGGCAGTCAAGTTACTACACAAAATTAATCAGACTGTGTGAAGAGAAAGGGCACAATAAATTTTTCTAATAGTTTCTGATCTATGCTTTTTTCATCTAACCTATAGTGATTTGCTTGGGGCACTCTTGCTCACCTTTGGGGAACCCCTGTCCTCATGTCAGGCAAATACACTTTAACCAGAAGTGGGAACTTACTGTTCTCTGTAGTCGGCCTCTGTGACCTTTTGGAGAAATCATTGCTGAGACTTATAGCCCCATGGATCAGCTGCCTGGAGCCAATCCTGACAGAGGCCTCCCTTTATCTGTAGGTTGCTTGTGGATCAGCAGTATACCCCCCTGAGCTATCCACATGCCTCTTGGCTCACTGACCACCCCTGCCCCATGTGACTGGTTTTATGCAAATGTCATAGAAAATTGGCTTAGGCTGACCTCTTTTATACTCCTTGTTTCTCAAAATATTGCTATTTGGTACAAAGTCCACTTATGTGCGGAAAACAGAGGAAGGTCATTCATCCAGTTCTTAAAGTTTGCCGTGGTAGTGAGACAAAATTAAATGACCACTTCATTTCCCTTTGGGAGTAGTGGTGGTGGGGAGGTACTGACCATGGGCAACTCTTTTCCTTGGTGCCCAGCCCACTGACAGGTGGTAGAAGATGTTCAATAAACATTTGTTGGATGAATGAGTGAATGAGTGGGGACCATTTCAAAGTAGGCTAAATTTTAGCACTACTCTCTCAGCATTCCTTCCTGAGCAATTGGCCTCCTCGAGTGGCTAGCCCCACAGGATCTGCAAAAACACAAGGGAAGAGAAAGGATGGGAATGACTGCCAAAGAAATAAAAGTGACAGCGTTCAGTCCAGCTGTTTTTTGAATCATGAGCATATGTACTTTGTTCGACTAGCCTTAAACTGTTCACCATGATGTGTTAGGGGGTAAATCATGGAATTTTGGAGACAAATATAGTTGTGTGTCAGTCTTTGCTACTTACGTATATTCTACCAAGAGCAGATTATTTAACCTCTCTGAGGCTCAGTTTTTCTTCATTAGCGTGGAGAAATTGCCTTTTGTCTTCGAAGCTTGTTTTGAGGTAAATCACGTCATATAGTGTGTGTGTGTGTGTGTGTGTGTGTGTGTGTGTGTGTCTCAACAATTATAACTGTTTTCAGGTTTTTTTTGAATATCTTCTGGGTGCCTGCGTCAGGGCTGGAGGGTGTATACATATTTTAATTAATCTTCTTACTGACTGTAAAAGGTATAGTACAATAGTATCATTCCCATCATACAGGTAATTAAGTTGAGAGTCAGTGACGTAAAGGAATCTATACAAGATTGCATAGCTAAGTGTGAGAACAGAGATTTGACTTGAAACTTATCTAATTCCTAAACTGAGGCTTTTTGAGCCTCTACTCAGAAGTAGACTTCACTCCCAGTGCAGAGCCCAGTGTGGGGCTCAAACTCACGACCTGTGAGATCAAGACCTGAGCCAAGATCAAGAGTCAGACGCTTAACTGATTGAGCCACCCAGGTGCCCCTAAGCTGAGGCTTTAATTTACCCTGATTAATAAATATTATTTCTTTCCTGCCCCAAAGAAATGAAAATAACACAATTTTCCCTTTCTAATTAATCTGTTTACCTCTTCTGTAGGGTAGAATCCCTATCCCTGTAATAAACCCCACTGGGCCCAATAGCTTTGTTCATTCTGCTCAGTTATTTAGAATCTAACTGTGGGGTCCACGCAGGTAGTGTTTTTTTGTTATCATTATTGAATGTCACATCTTTTCCAAAGATTTGTTCTGTGTTATTTCAGGTTAGATAGTATAATACTAAAGTCCAGAGAAACTAGGGGATGCAGTAAACTTTTAGAGCCACTGAGATAATTCAGGTTTTCTATAACCCAACCCAAGGAAGAAAACAAGATACAGCCTTTAGCTATGTGAAAGTGCAGTGGTTTCCATCTTTTGTCATGAATACAGTCAGAGATTCTTCTGGCCATGTGTCTACATATGATGTCAGTGGGAATTTTTAATACTAAGGGTGGAGATGTCTAACTTGGATGATCTGACTTTGGAACTGTTAGAAGCTGGAAATGCTTTTAACCATGGCTGAGTCAGAAGGATATGAACCCTGGACTTATTCTGACAGTTGCCTTTAATTAAGTGAGCCTGACCTTATTAGATTCTGGCAAGGCAGCTATTTAGAAAACACTAATTCTTTGGAAATCTAGCTTTTCCAAGTTTTGTTTTTGCTCAGCATCTTGGATATTGTTTTCGTTTTCCATTTTCAGATTTATAATCGCTTAGATATAAATTGCTGTGGATTCAGACCTCGAAAGGAAGATGCCTGTGTACAGAATGGACTGAGGCCAAAGTGTGACAACCAAGATTCTGTGGCTCTAGCACACGTTATCCAGCGAAAGCATGACCCAAGGCATTTGGTCTTTATAGACAACAAGGGTTTCTTTGACAGAAGCGAAGATAACTTAAACTTCAAATTGTTAGAAGGCATCAAAGAGTAAGTTTTATGCTATAGTAACATCTGCAGGACATCACATTTCTGTTATATAAGTAGTACGGTTTTGAGAAAACTTAAATCCTATTTAACCTATTTAATCCCGATTTAACCCTTGAATGGCATTGTACATCTGGAATCTGGGAATGGAGGTCCCGTAATGGGAAACAGACCTAAGCCAAAACGAACAAGATCACAGTCATGGCGTCACTATCACCAACCCATGCAACCTAGAAAACTCTTGCTACATTTCACATCTATCGTGTTGCTTGGCCCTCAGTGGAAATCCATGTGGGTAAGGGTGGAAGCATGCAGGGACCTCTGTAATAGGAATTGACAGAGCATGGATGAGCATGTGGCAGAAGCTCCATTATCAGGCCATGGGGCAGGGAAACTAACAGGCATGCAGATATTGACACGGCGGGATGTCCAAAGGCACAATAAACTCAAGAGACTTCTGGATGCAGTAGGAAATTAGAGCTAATCTGCTGACTAGGACACAGTATTAAAGGACAGTGGCCATTTAATTCAGGTAGAAAGGTTTTGGAACATTTAGAAATCTTTCCAGTAGACATAGACTATGGGGAAAAGTATCTTAAGCTTATCTCTTTGGAAATAAAGGAAACTTACGGGAACCCTCCTATAGAGTCTGGGCTATTCAACCTTGGCTGCAGCCACTGAGGCTGAATTTCAGGCCCCAGCTCATAGCCACTCTTCTTGGTCTTCCTACCTTAGTCAGAAATCAGAGTGTCTGGGACACTGGGGTATGTTTGAGACTTGAAAATAAGGGGGTGCATTGGTGAAAGACTGAGCCAGCTGTGTGAAGCTAAGTGACTTCTAGAGAGCACATGGATGAGTCTAAAACTGAGGGTAGAACTCCAGTTTTCCAAATCCAAGTCCAATAATTTTCATGCAGTAACTTGTGTGGTTCATGCTGTTATTTTTATTCTTGTTAATAACACTGAGGCCTATTTCTTTAGTTCTTCCTAGCACTCCGAATCAGCTAATGTGTATCTTATGTACTTTCAAGACTAAAGGTAATACTGTTCCTATGAGAGTTTCATGAGCCCCAATTTCATGAGTTTTTGCCATGTCTTGCCCTGTTAATACTCGTTTTCACATCTCTTTGTGGATTTTAGGTGAATATATAGCAGATTCTTTCTTTAAAGTGTTAAACTAAGGAAATTTTATATGCAGAAAAATTTACAAAATGCATCACTTACTGAGTTGATGTCATGGAATCTTCTTAAATCTCTAAATTTTCTTTAGGAATTAGGAGTGCTGGAGAATATGGTCCATCCATTCTATACATTCATATTAATGTGAATACTGTTTTATTTATGCTTTCAAAGAAGATTTAACATTAAATGCAATATGAGGAGTAATGAGTTTAAAGTGAAATTTTCTTTGAATAGGTAAATCACACTTTGCAAAGCAAAAATGAGGACTTTGCTAGCCCAGATTTATGCATAGACTATTCCTATTAATCAATATAACGCACAGACAGGTAATTTTTTTGATTTTCCTTTATGAAAAGGATTAGTCACTAACGACATCCATGATTTTAACAGTTTCATCTCATACACTCTGACACAGCTAAATTAGTTGAAGGGTCATAGAACTTATATATCATGGATTATTAATATTTCATAGAGGAAAATGCTTACTTAATTAATACTGTGGCCACTAAATTATATCGTACATGTCTCTAGGGAGCTAAGAGCATCTTATCAACATTATTTAATTCCATTCTTACTCAGATTCATTAAGCACGTCCAGCATTGTGGCCTTTGGTCTTTCTGCAGCACTCATGCCCCTTGAATGCCACCCCTAGCTCACTCCATTGAAATTTGGAAAAGGTGTTTCAGAGGCCTGAAACTTTGGGCTATTTGTACATCTCAAACAAGCGTATATTCTTGTTTTCGTTTTTAAGGAGCAACTAAGTTTACTTGAAAATTACTGTTAAACCCCATGATTTTATTGTGCGTTCATCAGTATTTGAATGAAAGCTGGATGGGGCCAATGGGGGATTCAAACATTCCTTAAGATTTTGAACCAGAAACTTGACAAAGTTCTTCCAATAATGTATGTGCTAGACCCTCTGTTTTTACTTTCTAAAAGAACAGCAGGACATATTGCCCCTCTTAACATAGTTCAGCAAGGACCTTTCCGGATTGGCCTCAGGTTTTCCAGGGATGGTTCATTGTGGTATGCCTTGGCTCCAAAACTTGAGTTTTGCTAAATTTATTTGAAAACAATTTAATATTCCAGTTTAGTGACATGCTCCCAGATTCTCAGAATTCCTGAAGTATAATCTGAATCAGAAGCAATTCTTCATTTAATTGGGCATTATGTAATGATTTCTTTCTTTTTTTACTACCTACATTTTGGATTATTTCACATTAAATTCAGGCGTGCATTTGTCAGCATTTTGCTTCTCACATTTTCTTGCATAAAACCCCACATTGACACTTATGAGGATACTATTCTACTTGACAGATTGAAGAGGTTTCCATGGGTGAAATGGAGCTTAAGATGGAGGAAAGTATTTTTGCCCAGCTAACAGAACTCTTTAATTCTGTGCCTCTCTTTGCCTACAGATAATGACCTTAAGTAAGACATTAGTATGTCAAGTTCTCAATGGAAAATTCAGCATAGAAAATTCAGTTCCCTTGAAACATATTCTTCTAGTATATTATTATTAAGAGAAGTATGTCAGTTTGACAGTGACAAAAATGTTTTCATTCTCCAGGTACCATTTGATAGTGTGATTTATGCCAGATTAATGAAGGGCAAAGCAATTGGGTAAGGCATAATATTTCTAAGCAATTACTAAGAATGAAATATCATTTTATCTTCTCAGGTTTCCCGAATCTGCAGTTTCTGTTTTGAAGAGCCAGCACTTGCGGCAGAAACTCCTTCAGTCCCTGTTTCTTGATAAAGTTTATTGGGAAAGTCAAGGAGGTAGACAAGGAATTGAAAAGCTTATTGATGTAATAGAACAGAGAGCCAAAATCCTTCTCACCTACATCAACGCACATGGGGCCAAAGTATTACCTATGAATGAATAACGAAAGGATCTTCTGGATAGAATACTAGATATATTTATGCATTTTGTTTTGTTTTGTTTTGTTTTGAAATCAGGTACACAAACCTCAAGTCCTTTTAGGAATGAGGCAGCGTGGAGGAATACATAAAAGAAATGAATTTGACCAAGTGTATATGATGGATCTGAGCTCTATAAGCAGGCTTAAAACCTTTTAAAAAACATACTGTTCAAAAAATATTTGTTTATATTTTTCTCATCACATCATAGGAGTCTCAACATCTGGTTACAGGTGGCCGCAATTATTATTCCAGTTAGCTTTGTCATGCCATTTAACGGAACAGTGTAAACCAGAGGTGCGGACTCCTTTAACAAGGCATATTTTATGCCATATTGACTGGTCTGACTGAGTACTGATAGGAATGGCTCTTGATATTCTTTGGTTGCTGATTGTTAAAACAGGGCAGCCTCAATATGACCCAGAGGCGATTCTACATTGGAAACCTGAGGCTGCCATCTGCAAAAAACATCAGGGTATGCGATAATTCTACATAGAAATGGTGGGTTATTTGCAAAAGCACCGGTATATATTTTATTTTATTTTATCTATAAATGATCAGCCATCTCTGATTCTGAGCAGCAAGAATCACATTTTCCATTTTTTAAGTAAATTTATTTTGTTTTCAATATAGAAATCATCCAAATCTGACGGTTTATATATTAGGTAGTTTTGCTTTCTCAGTTTGAGTCCAGTTTATGTCTAGTGGCTTAGAAATTAAATAATTTTAAGGTACAAGTTACCTATTTGAAAATATTATTTTAGAATGCCTTTTTTAATGGATGCTCTTTTGAAAAATTTTGTCATTTTTACAGTGGATACACTATAGTTTTTGTATATTTTATAAATAATAGTGGATTTCTTCAGATTTGTTCTAATTATACTTAGACTGATTTAATTGATCTTGCTCAGATATTGACAATAGAACCAGATATCGAATGTATTTAAATATATTGTTTGGCTTATTCTAATATGAGAAATATGAACAAAATAAATTAAAACCTGACTCTTTTCAATTCTCCTCAATGACTAGAACTAACAGTGAATTTGGATACTATTCAGGCTCAAATAATTCTCCCCAAACTCCCTCTACCTTCATTTTAATTAGGCATAGGGACATGGACATATAGTTTTCATGTGTTGGGTCTTTGTGTTTTGGCAAGATACCATTGCATTTTCTGTGTCCTAATCAAGGGCAACTTAATATCACCATAAATTAGAACTATTAAAGGCATTAAAATGAAGACTGTTTTTTTAAATATAACTATATATTCTAATTTATACAAATGTGTCGAGGCAAAATGTCAAAACAACATGGTAACTACAAGAGGTAGTTACCTTGGTAAGGCCAAGGAGAGAGGGGTCATTTGATTATCTAATTATAACTTTTCTAGGCTCACATTCATGTACTGTTTTCTAGCATCCTTATTTGCTGGGCTGACCTTTGGAGAAGTGGTCTTCAGACCATTCTTTTCTTCCATTATCCCTCTACAGCTCTGAGTTCCTCCCTCTGATTCTACACACTCAGCAAACTCTGACTCTCCTGAGTCTCCTCTTTTACCTGTTGTAGTTGGGCTTTTTAAGTCCCCCTTTCCCTCATTAATCAGTATATTACTAAAAAAAATTGGCCTAACAAAAGTTTGGCGACCCAGGTTTTATATTGAGCCATTGACTTGAAATAACTCTTTGTGAGGTTGCCTTATACCTTGCCTTATCAAGCTGGCATGTTTGCATTTTCATATGCTTTTTATGGAATATATCATCTTTATCTAAATTTGTGAAATTAATGGTGAGAATTCCCATATCCTCAGAAATGAGCTTTAATTTTGTGTCTCAAGCTACACTGCTTTTGGGCAGCCGGGTTCACTCTTACGTGGATCCAGCTTTCCTTATTTCCCTCCAGTTATTCTGACATGCTTAATATTAAATGAAAGGTCCGGGAACACATGTTTATTTTAGTCACCTTTGCTTTTTAACAATGTATTTTGTGCTATAATCAGTGAATAATTCATGCTGCATTATTTTTGAATAATGGATAGCTGCAGCGCCAGGCTTTTAATTTTAAGTAATGCTCTTTTCTCTTACTGAAACAATGAGAGTACCCTGAGCCGTTCAAATGCACTCAGATTATGCTGTGGTTTGGTTCACGTAAGCATATTATGTGGTTTATTTATAACTTGATAAATTTAAAATAAAACAATTTACCTTGGCAGACATGCAAAAGCTGATTGTTGTGTGATTTATTTTCTTTAAGCTGATAATATGCAAATAAATGCATATCTGAAAAATCTATAATAAAAATATTAGAAATTAAAGATGTGTGCTTTTTATTTTGTAAATGGGTTTTCTTTTGATAGATTACTCTTCTTCAGAAGTTAAGTATAGAAGACTGTTTGCTACCGTTGCCCATGGTGAAAGAAACAATTGAACCATTAAGAGTTTTATTGGATTGTGTTTATGTATGCATATATTTGGTATTGTTACTAGTGATATCATGCTTTCTCTTGGTGCATATACAACATTGTTTTAGGTGGTATGCAAATTAGTTAACAGATGTCACAAACTGTGAGAGGTTAGTTTTTGTTTCTCTTTTCTGGGGGTGAGTCTTAGAATTAAAGTTAAGGTTTTCCAAAGAACATTCTTATTTATTAAGTTTATTAGGTACCCAGGGAATTTATTGAAATATAAAATGTCTTAGACTTATGTTCAAAATATTTATGATCTCAGAGCCTGTATAATAGCCTGTTTATTCTGACATGCTTAATATTAAAGGTCCAGGAACACAGGTTTATTTTAGTCACCTTTGCTTTTTAACAATGTATACATTACATTATATCTAATGACTAAAATAACCTGGATATAGATTTATCTACAGTGTCTTATGACATTCTAATGTTTATCTCAGCGCAGAACAAGGTAGGGCACATTTAGAGCACTAGTCTGAAAATAAGATATGGAAATTGCACATGGGTCAAATAAAGATGATAAAGACCCTCCTCTAAAAACTAGTATCATCAAGAATTAAGAACTTTTATTCATGAAAGACAATTTGACTTCTTAGAAAAGTTATCTGACACTTTGAAATAGCCAGAAGAGATTTTTGAGTGTTCTTTCAGTGCAATGCTGGGCTTGCTTTTGTATTGAATTGTCTATTTAACAATGTTGTAGGGCAGAGGTCAACTTGTAGATTTTTATCCCATAGAGATGCAAATAATTTCTGCCTGGTGGAAAAGACAACCCTAACGGTTTTGCAGTTTATTACCCTGTTGGACATTGACCAGTTTTATATCTAGTCCAACAATCTTATCCTAACATTGCCTGTAGATACTTGGCTTTTGAAATACTCTTTGAAATGGTTTTACCATCTTACTGGTTTTCTCATTAATTTAATTGTTTAAATAAAATCTTTGACATATGTTCATTTTATATTTGCATAAGGATTGCAGTTTCATTCTTTTGAAAATTTTGCCTGTATAAACTTTTGACTACAGAGTCCTATTCTGTTTGCTTGATAGTCATGATTTTAAATTTTTGAAAATGTTATTTTAATAATCTTTCAAAACATTGTTATATACTTTAAGAACTGAAGGGTACCATGTGATTAGCGTTTTGAGCTTACTTTCCTTTAATCTTTTAATTTTTTAAAGATTATCAGCTGATTATCTAGTTCAAGGTCTGACTCAGAGGGGTTGCTGGCAGACTGTTTTGCAACCTAAAAATGCACATGGTAAGTGAATGAAGTCACAGAAGTCTTTTCTTACAACAACATTGCATATGGTTAACTTAGTTCAACCATTTTTTTTTTCCATCTTAGAAAGTTACCTTTTTACCATTGTGATTCCAAAGTGCATTTAGTTTACTGATAAAAAAATGCACAATTATGTGCACATTAAGAAATCTCTATGCATCTCCTTTCTAAAAAAAGTAATCTGTATTTCTTAGCAGTACTTGTCAAGATTTCTAAAGCTTTTGAGACAAAGAGCTAAAAAATAAAACCTCCCTTGTCAGTGGCTTTAATCACATGCTGCAGAATAGCTAGCTGGGCTATATTTCAAAAGGCAAACTGGGCTGCAAAGAGTGGGACCAGTCACTAAATGAGACCGAAACAGCTGTGATTTTGCAAGATGTGCCAACATTTTCTTTAGCTCCAGGACACCAGACATTATTTGGCTCATAAAGTACCCTATTTTATTGGCTCAACTTCTGTTTAGAACAAGAGATCTTGTTCTGTATCCTTGTTTCAGGCCCTCAGGGGTGTTAAAATTGAGGTCAGCATTTATTTTTTTTCCTCATAGTAACTTTGTATAAAACAAAAACTTTGATTTAGATATCCTCTCCAACTTTGTGAAATACATTATCATTAAGCTTGCAAGATTCGGGCCTTTCTTAAGAGAATGATGGAATAATGTATAGCCTCTCGTAAGTGTCAGTTTTCCACTCTTAATCAGGTAATAAGTGCCAGTTACAATATAGGACGTGAGTTTTGGTGACTATTGTGACAATACTATTTGCTGCTTATATTGTATCATTTCCTTTGTCTTATTTATTATTGGTTGCAAGTGGAGATAGCATGTTGTGTTTAAAGACGAGTGACATGGCAGTGGCTCTGTCGAATTCCTTGTATTAGACTGTATTGCCACAGTGCATGGCATCACTCAGAAACCTAAGAGGTCCTATGGTTTGGAGAAAGAGATCAATAAAAGAAGCCGTATAATAGGAGGAAGGGACATATTGGGCTCTGAAATAAAAATTTTAGGTGAAGAATAAATCTAGGAGAATACAATTAAGTATCGGGGTTTAATTTTTGGAATGGATGGTAGTTGAGGCAGAAGTGCTTGGAAATCTGCTCTACCTTCCTCTGTTCCAGAGGCCCATATCTATAGTCTTGGAGAAGATGCCTGGAACATAAAGAAGCCATACTGTCATCAGGACCCAGACAGCTGTGTGGGAGCCTCCTCTGACAGAGTGTCAAAGGAAATGGAGGGTGTTTCCTTATTAGCAGGATGGGAAGAAGAGTAGCAAAGTGCATTGGAGTGGAATTGTTCCACTGTGATACAGTCAGTAGCCAATGGACGGTGAAGAATCACAGTGGGAAGTAGAAGAATGGAATATCAACAGGGTAGACTAAGTAACTGTAGTAACAAAATGCCATCAAATCTCAGTGGCTTAAAGCAGTAAGTGTGGATTTCTCACAGCCTATGTCCACCACAACTTGGCAGGAAACTTTGCTTTGCATAAACACCTAGAGACCCAACCTGATGAGGCAGCCTGGATGTTTCCACTTCTGTACCAGAGTGAAAGAAAGTTCTGAAGGGCTTTACACATTGTCACAGCTAACTGGACAAAAACAGTCTGGAGAGCAGGGAAATTTGAACTGTCTGATAAGTAACATCGGTAACTACAGAGGATGGTGAAAACTTCCAGTGGTGGTTCTGATTATATTGGAGGCAAACATATCCTAAATCTATTATTGTCTATCAAATAACCCTCTTCTTTGGGGATACTCCTGTTTCCTGCCCCCTCCAACTTCCCCTCTGCTTGGGCTTTTAGGCCATAGTTGATAAGTTCAATGATGTACATGTGACTTAATGCTGGGCCAGTCACACTCCCTCTATTCAACTGTTTTCTGTCACAATTGGTTCAAAATTGAACACCTGACCTAAGCAGGTCAATCAGAAAACTTGCCTCAGAATTTTAGAATGGAAAAAGGTAAAAAGAAACCAAGACCCAGGACTAAAGCAATTATGGGTCATGTTCTGGAGATCTTAGACTTTCCTCTATGTGAGTGGAGAAAATTAATTGTAGAGGAAAAGGACAGATCAAGTGAAACCCTCAGAGGGGCTGGTAGATGAGATGGGGAGGTCTGGTGCCTTTTTAATCCTTTGTGTTAGTTGCTCTGGAGGTCCCTTCCAATTTTTGGTTTCCTTGAAGTTCTTTCTTAATTCACCTTTTTGCTTCAACTTAATCTAGGTGGATAGCTTTTGTGATCATTGCAATGCATGGCAAATCTGTAATTAGTTTCTAGAGTAATTAGGTCTTTTTCTAACTTATCAATTTCAGAAATTATATCATGAGTTCTTCCTATGACAGATAAAGATGTTCATGCTCTTAATTTCGCTGACTCCCCCCCACCAACTTCTTTCCTTCGCAAAAAAACTTCTAAAATATTTATCATGCTTACATGTTAATCTTCTTAATATTTACTTTCTGGTTTTCACTTTGTCACAGCTGAATTAATTCTATTTTTGAATGGATTTCCTGCCCACCATCAATTACAGCTTCTTCATTCTTGAGGTTTTTGTTTGTTTTCTTCATTCATCTCTTTGCTGTCTGGCTTTGTCATCAAATGATTTTTACAGACTTACCCCTGAGTTCCATATTCAGTGAGCCTTGCTTATTTGTGTATAGCATTCTGTTTTGTTTATGTAGGTAAACAACAGCCTGGCGATTTAAAATTTGGATTCCACACTTATTTTTTTTATTTTTTTCAAAACAAAATACCCTTGGAAGTCTATAGACATTATAACACTGTCACTTGGCATTAAACATTGCAGATAAGATTTCAGAGGCCAGACTGTGTGTGTGTGTGTGTGTGTGTGTGTGTGTGTGTGTGTTTCCTCTAACTAGTAGGTGATTTGCTTTTCTGGTTTTGATGTATGTTGAATTCTTTTTTTTTTTAAACTTTAATTTTAATAAATTCTCAGAATGTGTCTTAAAGTTGGTCATTCTTCATCACATTTTCCTGGAACATAACACAGAATCAACATATTTATATATTCTTTTACTTTAGGAAGATTTTTGCAATATATATTTGAATATTTGTTGGTTCTATTCTATTTGTTCTGTGTTCAGGTAAAGAGATTTATTATGTATGTATGGACTCTGCCTCTGAATCAACTGTATTTTCCTTTTTTGCTTACCTCTGTATTTTTTTGAACAAAATGTACTATTTTCTCAAGTGTTTCCTTTCTATCTCTGACTTTATTTCAGCCCCATCTGTTCTACTTCTTCCTGCTTCCCATTAGTCTTAATTTCTCCTAATGATTTTATTATCTTCAAATTTCTTTTTGGAGAGCTCAGCTTTGATCTTTTGCTGCTTTATTAACTCTTTATTGACTTTTCATTTTTCATGTTTTTTATTTGAACTTGTTTTTCAAAGAACTTTTAAAAATATTCTTTGAGGCTGTAGGGAATAGATTTTGAAACTATTAAAATTAAAATTAAATTAAACTAAAAAGTTCATTCCCTCAGTCATCCTAGCAACATGTCAGATGTTCAGGAACCATGTGTGCTTTGTGGATACCATATTATCAGCACAGATGTAGAACGTTTCCAACTTTGTAGAAAAGTGTGTTGGCTGATGTTGCTGTAGAACACAGGTCTCTGTATATTTTCTTGTGTGGTGGGGTTTGTATTTTCTGTCTTCAGCAGGAGTTGCTTGGTCCCCCCATTCTTCTCCCTTACCTTATCTGCCAGGCAGCATATCTAGGTTAGGGTTTTGGTCTCTGTCTTAGTTATCTTGGGTTGCCTTAACAAAACACCACAGACTAGGTGGCTTTAATAACAGGAATATATTTTTCACAATACTGGACGGTGGAAGTTCAAGATCCAGATGCCAGCAGGGCCAGTGTCTGGAAAGGGCTCTCTGCTTACGTTGTAGATGGCCACCTTTTTATAGTGTCTTCACATGGCCTTTCCTTGGTGTATGGTGGTAGAGAGAATGCAAATTCTTGGGTGTCTCTGCTTGTATGAGTACTAAACCCACAATGAGTGTTCCACCTTCATGACCTCATCTGAAACTTCAAAAGTCCCCATTTCCAAATACCATCACACCGAGGGCTTCAATGTATGAATTTCAGGGTGACACATTTCAGTCCATAGGACTAGCCCTTCCAAATTCATGTCCTTCTCATACACAAAATACATTAATCCTATACCAAAGAGCCCAAAGTGTCTTAACTTTTTCCAGCATCAACTCTAAAATCTAAAGTCGAAAGTCTCATCTCAATATCATCTAAATCAGATAGAGGGGAGACTTGAGCTATGATTTGTCCTAAAGCAAAATTCTTCTCCAGTTGTGAACGTGTGAAACCAGACAAGTTATGTGCTTCCATAATACAGAGGTGGGACAGGCATGGGAGAAACATTCCCATTACAGAAGAGACAAATAGAAAAGAAGAAAGGGGTGACATGTCCCAAGTAAGTCCAAAGGTAGAAAGGCAAATTTAGGGGCACCTGGATGGCTCAATTGGTTAAGCATCTGTCTCTTGATTTCAGCTCAGGTCATGACCTCGCTGTTCATGAAATCAAGCCTTGCATTGGGCTCTGAGCTGATAGCACAGAGCCTGCTTGGGGTTCTCTCTCTCCCTCTCTCTCTCTGCCCCTCTCCCTGCTTGTTCTCTGTCTCTCTTTCAAAATAAATAAATAAACATGAAAAAAATTAAAAAGCAAAGGCAAATTTCACTGGCCTTTAAGCATCAAGAACAATCCTCTTTGGCTTGATGTCCCACCTCCCAGGTCCATGGCTTGGTCTTGCTCCTTTAGTTTGCCATCACCCCAGGGCTCTCTGCAAGGGACCTGCCCTCCTGACTCTCTGGGAGGGCAGCCTTCCCCTGAGGCAGCTGAAACCAGCAGAAACCAGCTCTGCCCCCTGGGCCTGTGGTGAAAATAGCAATGATCTCTGAATCACCTTCAGCACCATTCTTCCCTTTTCTTTCTGAGAATAGGACACATTTACAGCCCAACAGCTTTATAGTCTCATCTTGTTGGTCATGCAGTAATGGAGGTTGAGAAGTCTCATGATCTGCAGTCAGCCAGCCTGATAGCCTTCTCTCATCTGTCCTGCTTTCTCTTGTCCCTTTTAGTCTAAATTGGCAATGTCATTGCTGGTATCATCCCATTTTCTTTTAATTAGGTCTTTGAGAACCCTATTGCTTATTTTCAAAGAAATCTACACAGTGCTTTCTGGTTTGGTGGTAGTTGTTTTACAGCTTTCTACAAGATATATCATTCTTTCCCATATTTTAGTTTTCTGTATTAATTTCAGTGGTCCTAAGAATAACGTTATCCCATTTTTCTCCTGCCATGTTTTACTGAGAAGCCATTATAAGTTCTTAGGCAAGGAAGCCATGTCATAAAAGTGTTTCTTAGAGTTGATTGGCATGTGTGTTGGGAGAACAAGGTTGGGAAGACATGGAGAAATAATTTAGGAAGTTTTAGAAATTACTTAGGCATAAGATAATCAAGGGATGAGGTAGGATGGGTCTAATTTTGAAGTATTTTTCACACATAATTGTGGACCATTGCATATTTTAAGATTCAAAGTGAATTAACTAACAATTCTGAGAAAAAATGTCATTGCTGTTGGAGACAACTTGAAAAGATATTCTGGAAACACTACATGAAACAGGCTGCTTAGGGCTTTAGATGTATTTTCTTCAAATATAGTCACCACCCCAGTATTATCTAAAGAGGCCTATCTAAACTAGAGAAGGTCACTTGAGTTTGTATTATTCAGAAACATTCAGAAGGATGGATGAAGCAACACACACACACACACACACACACACACACACACACACGAACATGTGGCCAAATACATGAACCGATACATCTAGATAAAGAGCTAGATTGTTTCTTTTTCTTTTTTCATAATGAACAAGCTGATTTCTCTTCTCAGTTGATTATAAATCAAACTACTTACTATTATCAGGATTGAGGCTCGGAACTCAGGTTGGGGTGCCCCAAACTATGAGATCAAATTTATATCTCAGGATGTTCTGGCCTAATTAGCTCTCAGTTGGTGATGATTACAGAGTTTATTTGCTAATTTGACTTCTCTAGGGCTTTATTTATTCATTCATGTAACAAATATCTGTTGAGTGCCAGGTAGGTGCCAAACACTGCTTTAGGTCTTAAGATACAGGAGAGAAAAATAAGTGAGCACCGGCATCTTTAGCAGCCCTCTTTCTTCAAATCTTTGAAAATTAAACTGCATGGTTGATATTTGTGTATACGTGGTATAACAGAAATCAAAGGCATCAGCCAAAGTTTTGCATACATAAGAACTAATTTTACAGGGTTCCCTTAACCTTTCCTTTCTGCTTTTGAATGTTCCTGTTAAAAACAGAAGCATGATTGCTCAGATATATTTGTGTACATAATCAGAATCTTTCGAGTAATATCTCCAATATCATTCACAATACCTCCAGCCAATGTATTTTATCATCAGGAATTGTGTGTATTGCACAGTTTGCATTCTGCTCTTCTTCCATTTTGTCTTGGTAGGAAAAACTACCTGTATCAATCATGACAAAGACTACAGAAAGAGAGTTTGGATTTTTGCCAATCTTGGTAGTCTACTTTCAAATCAAGGAAATGTTCTACGATCAATATTTAAATAGCGTATTTAGCCAAATGTTCTCCTCTGAGAGAAATGGATGACATTTTTTGAAGAGTAAGAGTAATGGGAACCAGACAGCATAGTTCAAGAAGCTGTCCTCCTTAAGCCTGCTTTCCTTTGTTGCAACATAATCCTTTTCAAGAGCCTTCAGCATTTCAGATCATTGCTCTATTGTGAGCAGTATTCTTTTCTGTCTTTACATTTTGTTTTTAAGTTCATGGCAGAATTGCCACTTCTATCTTATCTTTTCTAGAAGCCTCTTCAATGTAATTTCTGGCCATTAGAATAATTTCCTGCAATATACAGCCATATCGTTTTTGCAAAATTTCCAGTAACTCTTTCTCTTTTTCAATAATGCTGATTTCCCCCCTCTTTCTCTAGGACACAGAGATGCAGAATTTGGAATTCTCTCTGTTCTCATGGTTTCCTCACTCCTATCTACTTTTCCCCTCTATGTTTTTGTTCTCAAAAAATTCATAGCTTTGTTTCTGCTGCTTAGACAAATGACAGCTAAATTAGCTTTGTTCTCACTGAATACTTTACAAAACTCTTGCTTTTCTTATCTTTTAACACTTTAAAATTTCTTATACAAGTATAGATGCCATTTAAATCAACTGAAAGAGCATGAGATAAAGCAAGAGGCAAATATTGGATTGTACAGATGCAGTTGGAGATCTGGTTGTTATTTAGGCTTATTTGGTACAAATTTTTCATTTATATTTTGAAAATGATTACATGTGAGTTCCAGAGAGTTGTGGCATGAAAGAAATAGGGTATTTCTTCTAATTTAATAACAGCAGCCACCCATAACAGGTTCCTACTATGAAATTGGCATGGTTTGATGCACTTAAAAATATTATCCATCCAATTTAGTCCTCATGACTCTATCTGACAAATGAGGAAATAGAAGAATGGAGTTAATAATTTGTCCAGGAACATAGAGGACCAAACTGAAATTCATGTCCAAATCTACGTGACTTTACCACGTATGCTTGTTATGATTAGGCCACATTGCCTTCCCAATTCCATCCAGTGCTCTCTCCCCTCTGTCACAGTGACTGACCTCCCTGATAGAATTTGTCTTTCTTATACATATTGAGATGAACTGCAGAAACTATGGCCAGGTGTTTAAGTGGAAAAATGGACTAATAGACATCTGATAGAGATAAGCAGAAGCCACTCAAGTTTGCAATATTTCAGACATGTCTGGTCCTACTTATGTATGTGAGATAGTGATCCTTCATGTTTCCCACTATCAGTAACTAATATTTAGAAGTGTTATGTTGGGCCATGTGTTGAGGCTTTATGATTCATAGGAGACAAAGAGAATTTCAACTCTCAATTGCCATCTCAATTCATTTGTCATGATGTTGAGTTACACGGAACTAGGACACATGTAAAATAAATACCTCTTTCTGTTCCAAGCCTTGATGAGCATTTTTCTTGATGCATTTGGATTCCTCTGGTAAGAAAATCACAATGTAAAGCCATTCTTTACATTCGATGTTGGGTTTGAACAAAGAGCTGTGAGACTGCTGTGGTGTGAAAGCCAGTAAAGTTCACAGAACAAAGGAGGGCAAAGCCCCCTTAAAATCACAGCATTCCACTTCATTTTACTTTGTGTTGTTATGTTGAAAATTGAATTTGCTAGTTTGCAAGTAGATATAATAGCCATTAGAGCTTTGGTCAACTGATTAGTTAGTGTGTTTAAAGCAAGAGATTGAAAAAAAAAAATAAAGAACACATTTAAACTCCTATAAAATCAGCTCTGTGCTGGGAAAGAATTCTTACTTTCACTTAGAGTCATATAAAAAAGCTTATTTCCATGACCAAACAGTGATACTTGATAAACTCTTATACCACTACTGCAATTGAAACATTGTTTTGCATTCTTGTTTCCAGTTGTATGAGTGACAGCACTCTTAAAAATGGTATAAGTCCTCAACATATATGGTCAACAATTAAATATCTATTTGGTTGGCTTAAATAAAGCTTTGGAACTTTATATTGAGGATTGTGGAAGATTGAGAGGTAAAATATACACATGTCCTTTTATAAATAGGCATGCACGGTTTTTCAAGAACATTGGGACTCTCCATGCAGCTGTCTCATCGTGAGCGTGAAGCAGCTTCAAAGTTTATAGTCAATAGGGTATCTGAGATTGTGACACACAAAACAATATGAAATTCATGGCTTCAGTCCAGTTTCTTGGGGGGGGGGGGCGGTTATGAGGTGCTTTTTAAGAAAACCATATTCTTTCTTTTTTAAAAAACATTTTTTTTACGTTTATTTATTTTTGAGAGACAGAGTGAGACAAAGTGAGAGTGGGGGAGGAACAGAGAGAGAGGGAGACACAGAACCGGAAGCAGGCTCCAGGCTCTGAGCTGTCAGCATAGAGCCCGACAACGGGGCTCAAACCCACAAACCGTGAGATCATGACCTGGGCTGAAGTCGGACGCCTAACCAACTGAGCCACCCAGGCACCCCTAGAATACCATATTCTTTCTTATAAAGCCAAAAGAGTCTCTCAAATCTATTTCACTGCCATAATGTGGAAATGAGAGAGAGAAGCCATTCCCAAAGAACTAGTTAATAAACCCATTATAAAATGCTATTGTTGGAAAACAAAGCTCTATATTTTATCTATCAAGACATTCATTTATATGGTAATTGACTTATTTTTATTAATGTATTTCTCTATGTCATTCTAAAAAGGATTTGGAGCACCTAGTTTCCAGGTAGGAGTAGCAAAATACCTAAAGCTATAAAAATACAAATGACAATGAAAACCTGAATTTTGGAAAATAGAAAAGAAAGAGACTAGGAAATAAAGTGATTATTTTGAAGATGTTGGCATTGGATATAGGACTTTATGAAACAGGAAAAAAGTGAGCAAGGCACTTAGGGACCAGGACAATCAAACTGTAAAAGATTTACGAAGATATGGGAAAGAAATGCCTCTGATGTCAAAGCCATGTAAAAGTTTTATTAATTCCAGGATTGCTTTTGAAGATTAGAACCAAATTATAATATATAAGACATATTTACATTATAGAACATATGAATATGAATTTAAGGCACTATATTAGAAATATTATTATATATTATGCATACTATATTATATATGTGCATGCATATATTTAATACACATATATACCCGTAAGATATATACATCTTATATACATAGATGCACATATGTATATATGTATGCGTATAATATATACAGACATTTATAATATATATATGTATATTGTATGCATATATGTATCTATATTATATAATGCATTAACGATTTAGCGGCTGTACATACCCTGTCCATACGTAGTCTGTATTCAGGCATACACCTAAAACTTGAAGTCCTTATACATTCAAGTCTCACAGAACCTCTACAGCTGGTGTTAGCCAAGTAATGATTCCTGTTAAATTTCTGGTATACATTAATTCCTTCAACAAACATTTTCTGAATGCCTGCCATACTTATTCCAGGCCCAATAAAAAAGAGTGAACTCAACAGACATGGTTCTTGATTATATGAGACTTACATTTAGGGGAAAATATGAACAGTAACATTGAAAGTTGAATAAATGTTGTGAGAAATAATAGAGAAGATGTGTTACAGTTTGGGGCACAAGTTAAGGCCTTCTGGAGGAGAGGTATTTAAACAGATCTGTAGATTGAGCAGCATTTACCCTGAGAATTGGAGGAAAAGCATTCCAGGTAGAAGGAACAGTGCGCAGAATTGTGGAGGTGAAAAAAGCGTCATCCTCCAGGAAAAAAGAGAAAGCTAAGTTCTCTAAAGTGTGATGAATCAGGGACTAGTACAAAGGTGGTTAATGAGATCAGCAGGGCCCAGATCATGAACCCCTGACTTGAGGGCCCTGCTAAAGATTTTGAATTTTGCTAGGAGTGCAATGAGATTACCCTGTGTGGAAAAGAACTAGAGATGGGCAAGTTTGGAAGGGATACAGATTAGAAGACCATTTAGCAGCTCTAGTGAGAGATGGTAGACTATGATGAGGCTAGTGGAGATGAAAATCTGGTGATGTCAGGTACATCTTAGAGGGCATAGTCAACAAGATTGGCAACAAAGGTTTCAAGAATGGCCGCCGGATTTCTAACTTAAATAATTGGGTTCATTATGGTGCCCTTAACTGAAATGGAAAAGATCAGTGAGAAACAAATTTGTGGATAAAAAGAAAAAGAATACTTGGTTGGATACATGTCAATGTACATGCGAGTGGAGGTGTCAAGAACAAATGGGACGGATGGGCTCAGCAGGGGTCTCTCTACATTGGCACCACTGATATTTGGGCTGAGATAAGGTCCTGGGAATTACAGAACATTCAGCAGCGTCTCTGGCCTCTACCCACTAGATGCCAGTAGCACTGACCTCTTGTTATGGCAGTCAAAATATCTCAAGACATTGCCAAATGTCCTTTGGGGGTCAAAGCACCACTAATTCAGAATGACAAATTTAGCAATATACTTTGGGAATTAATGGAATATAGAGGGAATTTAAAATCCATTCAGGTAGAAGAAATCACCCAGGGAGTTTAAGTTCCACCTTTTGGTATAGCAAATAGACACAGAAACTCTCCCACCATGTTTGAAATGCTTGATAAAATAGAACAATATCACAGATTTAACACTGAGAACATAGAAAGAAAGAAAATATCCAAGCAATAGTATAATAATAAATAATAAAGAAGAATGAAACTTAAGTAAATAAACATAGAACTGATGCTGTGGTGGCCCTGATACTTGAGTTAGAGGGGTTCCATACTCCTTGTGAAATAGCACAGGACTGGAGTTTTAGTTCTTCTATATGGACTGTGCAAGGCAAAGGTTCAGAACTCTTTGTGAAAAATACTCTTTCACAAAGTCTGAACCATGGAAGGCTGAAACTTCAGTGAAAGGTGGACATAAATATCTGCCCCATGGCCCAGGATTTGATGAGGAAACTGATACTTGTCTAGTGTCTGGGAAAAAGGCTACTCCAAGCAATCAGAAGCCTAAAGTTATGTCCCATTTTGGTTGGAGTCTAACTTTGGAGTATCTGAGAAGGCCAGAATCATCCAGCTGAGAAATTAACCTAAAAGGTGGTCTTTATGATACCTTTTGTGTAAATAGAAGTGAGGCAAAACTTCCTCAGAGGATCATTCCCACAACTGGTCAACAACAAGACTCCAGCAAAAACCAAGCCCCTTTCCAGGAGTACTGAATTAAAAATTAAAATATAAAGAACCCATTTATCATGAAACAAAATTTATAGGCACAGTACACGGGAGAATTATTGCTCTAATCACTTGAAACAATAAATAACCTAAAGCTGACTATAAATCAGTAATGTGGAAAATAATTAAAAATATTAAAACAAATACAGAAGAAGAATGAGACACCAGGACAGAAAAAAGAGGAGGAGATGGAATTCTCGAAAAGACAATTATAACAAGTGAAATTACAAATGCAATGGAAATTAGATAGTAGCTTCTTGCTCTGCAGAAACCTAAGCTATGGAAGATAGAGCTGAGGAAATAGCCCAGATTATAGATACTAGGTGATGACAATCAAAGAGCTTAAAGATGACTTCTTTTTTTTAATTTTTTTTTCAACGTTTTTTTTATTTGTTTTTGGGACAGAGAGAGACAGAGCATGAACGGGGGAGGGGCAGAGAGAGAGGGAGACACAGAATCGGAAACAGGCTCCAGGCTCTGAGCCATCAGCCCAGAGCCTGACGCGGGGCTCGAACTCACGGACCGCGAGATCGTGACCTGGCTGAAGTCGGACGCTTAACCGACTGCGCCACCCAGGCGCCCCTAAAGATGACTTCTTTATGGCAGATAGCATGAAGTGGACCAGCACATATCTGTTAGGAGTTCTGAAAGGCTAGGATAGGAAAAAGAGAAAAATGGCAAGAACTGAAAAAACAATGCTTATAAATTCAGCTTAAGTACTGGGTCGGAAACTGCAGATTGGTGAAATGAAATACAAAGTATTTAAAAAGAGTGGTCATCGAAGTAAAGGGGACAGAGACAGAAGAGAAGAGGATTTACCAACAATTCCTGAGGAACCTTAAAAATTAGAGAAGGCAAATCAAGTTTAAGAGAATGTTTTGGAGATTAATCTGAGTAAGTTTTCTCCTGTGTGGTTTTGCTACTCACTATATACAAGCAAAAAGAGGGAAAAAAAATCAATCTACCTATATATTTCTTTTTCCTCCTGAGCACATGGACAACATATATACCTCAAGGACTAAAACTATTCTGTTTCTTTATATATTAGTTTGATCTTGGGACCTTCTGCTTGTTTCAACACACACCTATCAAAGGTCCTCAACCACAGCCCCAAACTTTCACTTGGTGTTAACTTCAGTCTTTTTTTTAAAATGCTTATTTATGTATTTTTAAGAGCCAGAGCGAGAGCGAGGGAGAGAGAGAGAGAGAGAGAGAGAGAATCCGAAGCAGGCCCTGCACTGTCAGCATAGAGCCTCATATGGGTCTCAATGTCATGAACTGTGAGATCATGACCTGAACCAAAATTAAGAGTCAGATGCTTAACTGACCGAGCCACCCAGGTGTCCCAGAACTGTAAACAGTCTTAAATTTTAATTTCCCTTTTCTTTTATTAAAGTGGTAAGGAATCAACTCTGTTGTGTGAAAAAAAATAACTTTCTGGTTTTATTGAATTATGATAATCAAATATAGCCTTTATATTTATTTATTTTTTATTTGAGATGTTCTTTGTATCTTAATACATTTGGTAAATATTGCATGACTCATTGCAACGGATATATTCTCTGAATCATAGAAGATTTTGTAGATTCTGTTAATGTCATCTTTAAAATTAAAAAAAATACCCAATGACTTTAAAAATTTTTGTTTTGATTCCCACTATAGGCTGACAGCATTTAGTTAGAATTTTCCTCTTTAATATTACTGTTGAATTTTTCTTTAATCTCACATAGACTTTATTTTATGTATTTTTCTATGCCCTTGTATTTGTAACATAAATATGTTATTTTTATATCTAATATATTCTTATTTTTTGTTTCTGTATTATCTGACTTTAGATGTATCTCTGTAAGTAACATCACACTAAATTTATACTTCAATTTGATAGACTGCTTTTAAACAAGTCAATTTTAGTCATATTATGTTATTGTCAAGATCATTACCCTTGGTATAACTTTAATTTTGCAATTTTTGGGTTTCTTTAGGTTACTTATTTCTGTTTTGTCATGTGCCAAGCACACTTGCTCTATTTACACATATTAATAATTAGTATTTGTAGTTGCCAGATGTTTTTATGTAATATGAATAATGGCTTAAGTTTATCTAGCACTTTCTATGTGACAAATACTTTGTGAGGATTTTCTCTTTTAGGTTTCCTAACAACCTGTGAGGAAGGTGTTATCGTTATCTCTGACTTGCAGGTGAGAAGCCTAAGAGAAATTGGCAGGTCACCCAAGATCAGAACACATAAGGAACAGAGTTGAATTTAAACCCAGAGTGCTGGACTCCAGAGCTAGTGCTCTTAACTGCGGGTTTCCTCCCCATATATTAACTCAACTAACTTTCACGTTATCGTGTTTTACAGATGAAGGGCACAGTACCCAGAGTGCTTCAGTATGGTGCGCACAGGAGCGTGAGCAGTAAACTAGAGATTCCAAAAGCTGAGGTCTGACTGGGAAGATTACGGAACAATGTTCCCTTGGGAAATGTTTGGAACTTGGATGTTTTAATTGTGTAGTAATTTTGTAAGAGACATCAAGTGCAGCAGATAAGAGTCCAGTACCGGGGCTAGACAAAGCCTGACATTGAATTCCAGCTGGGCCACTTTCTTGCTCTGTGTCCTTGGACAAATTGCCAAGCTCCGCTGAAGCCCAGGTTCTCCATCTGTAAAGTGAGAATAGTAGTACCTGACTGAGGTGCTGTGAGCATTGAACGAGATACTGCATTTGATACGCCCACTAATACAGTGCCTGCTGTAGAGTAAGTGCCATAAATTGCTCTAGAATAAATTTTATGGCTTAAAATTTTGAACCATTCAAGTAATAGGAAGAATGGATGCTATTTTGCAAAAGAAGGAGAAACTTTGGAAGCAAAAGGAAAATATTTTTCTATTTAAATGCCTGAAGAGATTTCATGTGGAAGAGGAAAAATAATTAATCAGGGATTTCCTGAAAAACAAAAACAGAACCTGTGGTTGGAAGTTATAGGGAGCCCGATTTCATTCCAATTTAAGACATTTTTTCACAATCAAAGCTATTCATAAATTTCTGCTTCTGAGGATGTTTGAGTAGAGACTGGTGACTGCTTTGTTGGGTGGGGTGGGTCTGACGCTAGATTTTTAGAACAGCAGTTTGCAAACTGCCGATGCAGGGCTTGTCAGCACTCACTGGGAAGGAGAAAAGGAGACAGTTGGGGAGGATGAAAGAAGAAATACATATAAAGAGATCAGGACCATTATAGGGGACTATCTCTTAATCTTTCATGAGAAAACAGTGTGTTATTGTTGCAAATTAATCATTTATTAATTGAGTATTTTTTGAGAGTCTAATTTATAAATAACAATTTACAAATCCCTGCCCTCCTAGAGCTTACATTCTGGAGGAAGAAGGCAGATGATAAAAGAATTAATGGTGCAGAATGTTGAAAGATTGTAAATGGGATGGAAAAAAAAAATAGAGCAAGTTAAAGGAGATCAGGAGAGCCAAGGTGAGGGTTGTAATTTTAAACTGGGTGATTAGAAGACCTTCATAAGAGGTGACATTGTGAAAGCAGGGAGGGACTGAGGCACACATATATTTGCAGGAAAAGCATTTCAAACTGAGGGAACATTCATTCAAAGGTACTGAGGTAACAACTGCCTCATGTGTTCTGGAAAGAACAAGAGGGCTAGCATGACTGGAGCAAAGGGAGCCATGGGAAGACTTGCAAGGGATAGTATCAGAGAAGTAACAAAGGGTTGAGCCATGTAAGGACTTGTATGCCATTGTAAGTACTTTGGCTTTTATTCAGATTGAAGGATTTAAGGGGTGACACCATCTAACTTTCCTTTTGATAGGCTCAGTTGATGTGTGAAGAATGTACTACATGGGTGAGAGTAGAAGCAGAGAGGCCAGTTAGGAGGTTGTTGTGATCCAGGTGGGTCATGATGATGGTTTGGTCCATGGTGAAAGCAGTGGCAGTGGAGGGAGGTGGTCAGATGCTGAATGCATTTTGATGGTGGAGCTAGCAGCCTGCATGTGGGTATGAGACATATAGAAGAATCAGTGACGACCAAGATGAGGAAGACTGTAGGTTGGATGGGTATTGGGTTGGAGAGAGGTTCACGTTTGTAAATTTTAAGATTGTGGTGTTTATCAGGCATGGAGAAGCCTGAAAAGGAGTGACCAGCAAGATAGATGGAAAACCAAGCTATTTTAGTGTCCTGGAACCAAGAAAAATAAAAACAAAACATAGCAAAGAGAAAGGAATGAGAAACTGAGTCTGAAGACTGAGAATTGACAGTTCATTAGTGCCCTTAAAAACAGTTTCATTGGAATAGTGGTGGTGAAAGTCCAAGTGGAGTGGTTTTAAAAAATGTAGGGAGTAAAAAAATAAAAATAAAAAAAATTAAAAATGTAGGGAGAGAAATTGGAGATGGTGAGTGTATAACTGAAATATAGTTTAAGGTAGTAAGAAATTAATTTGAAATTCACAGTCCCTGGAAAATCTAGTTTTCTTATGTTATTCTTTGGAATTTTCAATACTCTATGATGTTTTTACTCTTCTCTATCAACCCAACCCTAGAGAAAGATCTCTATATGACAAGAAAGAATAATTAACCCCCAAGGACTTATTTGCACACAACGTGACCAAACCAATAGGATATTAAGTCAAGCGTGCCTTAAACTCGTCTCTCTTAGCATACTCTATGGAATGATCTATTAGATAAGTTACACATTTTCAGATACTTATCATTATGGTATAGGCTTTTAATATTATGAGCAGTTACAATTAACAACTCAAATATAAACAAATAATTTTCCTATCCTGATGTTTGATTCTAAAGTTATTTTTTTGTCACAAAGCTTAACATGCTGATCATCCAGTCTGTTCTCTGGAAGAATATCCTTATTTGGGAGAGAGAAGAGTAAAAATTGAAAAGCAACCTTTTTTATTTTTGGTCTTAAAAACAGAAGCTCCTGGGACTTTAATGAGAAAGCTACGCCAGTGTCGGTGGGGATATTTTCATGAATGTCCCAGCAGAGAGTCAGGCTGCTCCTTCTCACTAACTAGTGTCTGTAAATAACACACATTTGACAGGTTCTGACTCTCAGAACATAAAGACCAAATTGTACAGTAAATTTTAGGTTATTGTGCTTTATATCAGAGATTCTTGTTCTATGTTTAGTGGATGATCAAGCATCCCTGAAGCACCACTTTGGTTTATGTTTTATGTACCTTTTTCTTCCTGAAATACCTTCTTTGACTTTACTTGTTCTGCCTTTCCTGATGACTTTCAATCGATCCAATGCCTTGTATTTGTTGATGACCTTCCAGGCCTGCATCTTCTCTGTAGGACTGACAAAAAGCCAACAAAAGACAAAAAGCAAAACAACCCCCCCCCCCCCAAAATAGATCTGGAGCAAATGCGTGGAGAGGAGAGTTAAAAGAAAATAAGTCTTGGGCATGGAACCTATTGGAATAAACTATGTACACTCGATGACTTTCCATATCATAAGAGGTAAGAAAATATCAGTGAAATATGGTGCTGATATCTGATTACAGTAACAGGCATTTGTTTATGTTGCTGTGCTGGATAAACAGGGAAGAGATTAAATACATGAATACAGTGAAGTCACCACCTTTAAAAAATTTAGGAGTACCTTGTGGTATCTCTGAGAAAAAGAAACAGACATAAAATATCAAGTGGCTCCCGAGTAAAAGTAATCAGAGGGTAGATATTACCTGAGTTAAATAATCGTATGAACCAAATATTAGTTAAATTTGGGTCAATATTTTTCTTTATGAAATGCTTCCTTATTAAAGATTTTATTTTCTTTAGTATTTTAGGAATATTTCCCATCATTTCTCAGCCATATAATGGAGGGGAAAAAAGCTTCTCTGAATGGGTATTGCTTCAATAACCACCTCCCACTTCTGCCCCTGGGCCCAGGTGCTTCTAGCACTCTCCAGCCCCCATTTCCCTGGAGGAGAGGTAAAGGAACAAGGACAGCTGTAAAAACTGGAACGTTTCGCTTAGGGACCAATGGTAATAAGCACTTCCTGGAACTCAAATCTGGGTCAAGATATTTGCCTGCCTGAACTTACTATCAGAAGATAAAAATTGTGCTTCTTTCCTAGCTAATCGACATGTTCACTTGATCCTAATGTATGCTTTTCTCTACTCCATCTCTAAACACAGAGACTGTGTCTGAAACCTGGAAATTAACCTGGAAACTCATAACCAAGCAGACATAAGCAATATCAGACAAGCATAAGAGAGCATTAGTAAGTGCAAAAATCACAGTGAAATCCTATGCAACAGTTGGTCAGGGAGCATTTATTTACCATTTTTACAGACCATTGGATTTCCAAATATTTCCGCAGAATTACTTTTAATTAGAGCAAATTAATCACTTGGTAGAATTTAGCTTTGATTCTCAAATAACCTTGCGATTATGTTTTTTTCCTTTGCTGAGGATTAACTCGTTCCCTAAACCCAGGTACATAGAAGAAATGTCTAAACAAACTTGCAAATGAGCATCATTTGTGTGGCATTTCCATTGTGAAGCTATGAAAAAATTTCAAAGTTCCTTTCAAAGATATCTGTCCTAACAGCACAGGGATCCCATTTAATTCCAGCAATTCATGAATTTCTGTTGTTGACTGTTCCTCAGGGTACATAGTCTGTTTTGCAGATTGGAGTTGATATTTAATAATATTTTAAAAAATTATCTTATTTCAGGGGCACCTGGGTGGCTCAGTTGGTAGAGCGTCCGACTTTGGCTCAGGTCATGATCTCGCAGTTCGTGGGCCGACCGGGCTCTGTACTGATAGCCCAGAGCCTGGAGCCTGCTTCAGATTCTGTGTCTCCTTCCTTTCTGTTCCTCCCCTGCTCACGTTCTGTCTCTCTCTCTCTCTCTCTCTATCAAAAATAAACATAAAAAAATTTTTTTTTAAATTATTTTATTTCAACAAAGAGTAGGGAAAATGACTTTTGCAAAGTTGGAATTGTGATCACTTGAACCTAATTACAAAGCTGTTAGCTATTATTTTATAATTACAGGTGACGAGCTCATAGTAAGAATGAAGCATAATGAATGCTACGAGGCTGTCTGCTTTCCTTCTGTCATGAACGTGCACTACTGAATTCAGTGTAATTCAGTCATGGAATTACTGGTAGCTGCCATTCTTGTCTATCCCTCCTTTCCTGTAATTTTCTTCGTCTCTCATTTACTGGATTTTTTCAGATAGCTCTGACCTTGTTTTTGTTATTATTTCTGGATAACAGTGTGGGCAAGCATCTGCTTCTGCAGTTGGCCAAGGTTATTTGCCAAGAACAGAACACAGGTTTTGTGGTTTTTTTTTTTTTTAACATATTGCAAATAAAAAATTCTCTCTTTTTTAAAAAATATTTATTTTATTTCAGTCATCTCTACACCCAATATGGGGCTTGAACTTACGACCCCGAGATCAAGGGTCACATGCTCTACGGACTGAGCCACCCAGGCACTCCGTGAGATAAAAAATTCTTCTTTTTTAATAAAAAAAATTCTTTAAAAAATGATTTCATCAGAATGGGAATATTTTGCAGTTAAAAAACAATGGAGAATATGCTATTTTCGGAGAAGAAAAATGCTTATAAATTATACATTTGCTTGTTGGATGGGCACAAAATCTATCTCACCTTCCCTACTCAGAGGTGTCTGCATTTGATCTTGTAAAAATTTCAGAGTGATAGCCTCAACAATGATATTTCAATAGTGCTTTCTTGCTTAGGTTGGTATTCACAAATCTCTGTAGGAAGTAAATAGCACTTCATTTAGCCAACTTCTTCGTTTTAATGTACCTCTCAAGCACATGTGCCTTCAGGGTTACTCATACTTTGTACTGGTGTGTGTACTATTGAGAATAACGTGTTTCAGGGATAGAAATAAGGAGGTGGCCCCTGTCTGTAGGTGGAAAAAAAAAAAAAAAAGACGTGTGCACAGCCAGTGCTTAGAACTCCACTTATCATCTTTAAGAGGCATCTACGGCTACTTCTTGGGTCTTTCACAAACTGTAAGAAGCTTGGGGCAAGGGAAAAGAATCCTGGCAGATTGTTAGGTTTTATGTATGACTTATTTGTCACTTCATGATATCTTAGACACTTATTTTTACCTAATTTCTCCTGTACAAATTGTTGTTAGGGGTGACACTGTGTTTGTTAGTATTCTCCTGGATTATCTTCTCTACTCATCCATCTCCAGAGAAGCTAAGTCCAACAATGTGCTGATATTTTACACTTTTAAATTCCAGGGGAGACAATGAGGCATTTTCTTAGACACACTACCAGGAAAAAAAAAAATGGAAATGAACTCAGATTAAATTTTATGGGTCATGGCCAAATTCTCATCTTTTGTAACCTTATTAAGAAATGTTATGAAAAACCTCTTGCCTATCTTTATGCATAACTTTTCTGTCCTTTTTATAAAATATTGCTCCAAAATTCATGTAAGATAAGAAATCAAATAACCAGCTTTAATATGGTCATTAGGAATGGCTTTTGAATACTTTTAAAGTGAGTTATTCATAAGTCCACTAGTTGTTTCCAGAGAAGTTTCTCTTGTGTGGATATAGTGTTTTGTTGCTTCGTTTGTTTTCTTACTAAATATATTTTTGTAAACTTCCTTAAATCACTTCTCCATTTCTTATTGTTAAGGAATAAGTGAGTAGACTTTATTCCCTTTCCTCCACCTAAAATCATGTATTCTTTTAGATTTCCAGATACTGAACTTGACATGAATAATCTTGATATCAAAAAAGCCATTCCTGAAATTAAATGAATATCTATGTTCCCCACTTCCTTAACACAATAGTCAATCCATAGCAGTTAATTTTAGTAAGATCAAGTTTGGACAATATATTAAAGGAAATGTTTAATGCAAATTCAGCATTTGATATAAAACCAGTCCATATCTTATACAAATAAGTCAGCTCTGTTTTTCTTGAATTTTTGCAAAACATGGGTTTTTAATTCTTGGGATGTTTTAAAAAAGAACTTTTAATTGTGAAGTGTTGGTTGAATCTGTGCCAAGCAGTGAGTCCCTGCATAGGCCCTGTGGGGTTTAGACTGTAGTAAAGCCTCATTTTGGGGTAAGAAGTATTTGTTTTGAGGGGAAGAGGCTTATTTGTAGAAATTGGAAGATTCAATACAGAAAGAAACATTAACAGTAACTTAAAGTTTTCCACTGTAATCCATTTGCTCTAATGACTTTCATAAAATCATATTCTGTTTTAAACAGTATAACTGAATTTAATTTTTTTTGGAAAATGGGAAAAAAGAAAAATAATCAGTTATAGTTGCACTACTTGTAGTGGCATTACATTTACACAAACATACCTTTGAGGCAAGCATTATTTATAATCTTTGTTTTATACACAGGAAAATTGAGGAAGGCTTACAAAGGTCAATTCATTTGCCCAAGGTCATATGGCTAGTAATTTGTCATCTCTGGCCTTGAATCCAGGAAATCTAACTTCAGAGGTCTTGATTTGAATGTTATGCCACGTTATGTCTCTGCAGAGTTATTTTTGTAGATTGAAATTAGTTGAATTTATGTAGATTGAAAATAAAATTATCTGGCTTTTTCCAGAAAGAACTCGACCATATTTCTCTGTTAAAGATGTGAGTTATGGGCTCCAAACTACTTTATGTAGAATAATTATTGACAATATGATCATATTGTTCAAATTATTGGTCTATCAAATAATTATTTTGATATAATAAAATTATTTTGGTATAATAAAAATAATAATTATAAAAATTATGTTTAACAATATCCTTAATGAATATTTGGCTTAGGAACCAAGTTAAAATACATTTAACTGGATTTCTTCCCCTTTATTTTTGACTAAATTTTCCCTTCTCTGGCATAGTTCTCAATCCTTCCCTTTTCTTTGACTGTGGACACCTAGATTAATAAATGAACATATTTAGCGCTGAAAAAGATACTCGCATACTGTGAAATGTTTCCTCTTTGATTTTAAAAAAGGGATCAAGACAAAATTAATCATGATCCCTTTTAAAATTCATTCCTGCAACTATAAAGCCACAATAGTGCTCGAGATTTCTGATTGTACAGAAAATGAAAATTGGAGAAAGGATGAGGGAATTGCAGTGAAGAAGGTGTAACTTACAAAAAGTCAATCTGAATTTTTATTGTCCAGTTTGAAGGGCATAAATCATTGTTTGATTAAGAATGTGACTGTTCCATGTGTAACTATCTTCTTTATATGCAGAACTAGACATTAGCAGCAGCCCAAGCAAACCCTTCAGTGCTTTCTTGGGAAAATTGAAATGCTGAGAACTAGAAGCCTGGCATGCAGAAAACAGACTTTGAGAGAGGCAAGCAGCTGCATAGAATGTGAAAGACGCTTTGGTTTTTCCCAGATGCTTGTTTATTAGAGTACAGAATGACAATAACACACGTTTGCCATATTGGCATATTATAGTGTACTTCTAGGTCCTCGGAGTGAAATGTGGAGGGGAGGATTCCTTTCCCAGAGATAACTTGGGAGCCCTCTCCTCCACATTGGCCATAATCAGGAATGGAGAGGAAAAATTGAAATGCCACTACCCCACATATATTTTTGTGAGTTATACTGACATTACAGTGTAGTGATCAACTGAGCAAAAAAACAGACGGTTCGACACAATTGAGGGATATCTGACTCTGCTACTCACTAAAAGGTTAGCTTAAGAAACAACTGACCTTTGTGGGGGCTTAGTTTCCTTCTCTGAGCACAATGGGAAGACTGGATTGCTCGATCTTCTAGTGTCACCTTTAGAGCATTTTCAGTACCTCAGTTCTTAGTATGGTGTTAAGCACATAGGAAGCCATTAAATAGCTGCTAATTAAGTGACTGTTAAATAAGATGCAGGGGAACCTGGCAGTAACCAGATAACACAGACGGGAAAAGAATATAGGTTTTACATGATTGATAAATAATACGTAAATGAGATTGAGGAAAGAAGGATTACAAATTTATATTTTAATGGTCAGTGTCTGCCTTGAACATTTTCCTTGATTTCTATCAGGGCTTTGATGCCTAAAGTGATAGTCTTCAGAGTGAAACCAAACCGCTAAATTCTATAAAGTGTTCAGATAATCAGGCCTCAGTGGAATCTTGGCTTAAGTGGTTCCTAACTTAACTTTTAAATTCTTCAATAGGTAGGGTAGTGTTATGATTGTGTGTCTCTGCCCCCTCCAAAGATATGTTGGAATCCTCACTCCCAGTAGCTGTGAATTTGACCCTATTTTGAAATGCAGTCTTTGCAGGTTTCATTAGGTTAGGGTGAGATCATTCAATCAATGTGACTGATGTCCTTGCAAGAAGAGGGAGATTTGGACACAGATGCAGAAGATGGAAAAGGCCATGTGAAGATAGAAGCAGAGTTTGGAGTGATGCACCTGCAAGCTGAGGACCACCACGGACTGATGGCTGTGATCAGATGGTAGGACACAGGCGAGGAACAGATTCTCCTTCAGATCCCTGAAAAGAAGCCAACCCTGCCGATACCTTGATTGAGAACTTCTGGCCTCCAGAACTGTGAGAGAATCAATTTCTCTTGTTTTAATCTGCCCAGTTTATGACAATTTGTTACGGCAGCTCTAAGAAACTCGTATAGGTAGGCAACTTCTTCCAAGTCATTTTGTGTTGGATGATGGACCTAAAATACATCCAAGTAATAGAAATAAGCCCCGGAGGAAGAGTTGTGAGAAACCTGAGGATTGTAACCTTGAACTAAATGTTCTCACTGATGCCTCGAGAGGGGGGTCCTTTGTTTCCTCCTGTGTTTAGAAGTTGTTCCCACCACGACCCACAATGTCAACAATTTGTGAATCTGCAAGACTCTCCTGCTTTCTTTTAGTAAAAATGATTTCAGACTTTAACTCTTTCAAGATTTAAAAATCATGCCTAGTATTCAAGATTCAAGTATTCAGGTATACATATATGTGTGTGCATGAAGGCAAATAACAACAAATCTCAATGAGCTATAAAGAGGCTTCCCAGTATGGCTGACTAGCTTTTGTAGCAGTAATATGACACCATTTTTCTATTTACCAGTATGTAATGGTAGGTATATGTCATGTTCCCTGTCCCCTCTTCCAAATTCACCTCGCCTCAAACAAAATATTAAGGCAGAGTTCCTGCCTCCCAGGAACTTGAAATGGAGTGAAAACAGGACCAAGAGTGCAGACCCTGGAGTGAGACTGCCCTAGCTTTGACTGACTTCTACTCATACTCTCTCTAAGATATTGAGCAAATTACCCTTCCTCTGCTTCATTTGTTCACTCATAAAATGAGGTTAATGATAGTAGCTACTTATTTTATTTTATTTTATTTTATTTTATTTTATTTTATTATCTCTACACCCAAAGTGGGACTCAAACTTACAACCCCAAGATCAAGGGTCACATGCTCTACTGACGAAGCCATCCAGGCACCCTTGATGGTAGCTACTTTATATGCCAAAGGAGTTATTTGTGTTAAATCAAGTGCTTGGCTTAGAGCAAATGCTTAATAAATGTTGCCTATTGTTATGTCATTAATATCATTTATGAAATTGGTTTTAGAAACTATATTGACTATATAATCTTGAATCATATATCTATAATATATAAAAATTTTACATTTAGTATATAAAACCCCATATATATAGAATAATTAGAAAAGACTATTGGCAATAAATGCTAAGAAACATAATTGAACTCCGAAACAAATAGAATTCATTGCATGTTAGACTTAACTATTTTAATCTTGGTATAGAGAACCAGTATCATAGACGAAGAAAGGAGGGCTTGCAAGTGAGTTGTGTAAAGAAGAACTCTGACCAATTAATTTTTTCGCCAACTGCATTAATATTTTTATTAGGTTTTTCATCAACTCCAAGAAAAACTTGCACATTTCTTTTCTTAAAACTTTGTATTTGATTGAATGTTTTCCAAAAGATTTCTGTGATTGCCATGCTCATTGCTTAAAAATAAATTAAAAAGTAAAATTTAAGACACCAAATGCCAGCTGTGACAGGCAGAATAATCATCCCCTAAAGATATCCATATGCTAATCTTTGGATCCTGTGAATGTTTTACCTTATGTGGCAAAAGTAACTCTGCAGGGGTGATTAAGTTAAGAATCTAGGCGGCTGACGGTGTAGTGGATTATCTAAATGGACATAATATAATCACATGAGGTAGTCAGAGGAAGATATGACTACAGAAGAATAATCAGATGGATGCAAAGTTCCTGGTTTTGAAGATGGGACAAGAAAGCCATAGCAAGGAAATACGGGTGGTCTTTAGAAGCTAGAAAATGTAGGGAAATGGATTGTTTCTTAAAGCCCCCAGAAAGAAATTCAGCCCCGCTGACTCCTTGATTTTAGACCACTGAAACCTGTGTCAGGCTTTTGACCTAAAAAACTATAAGTAATAAATTTTTATTGTTTTAAGTCACGAAGTTTGTGCTAATTTGTAACAGCAGCAATGGAAAGCTAACCCATCAACTACTATACATAATCACACAAGCTAGGAAGAGGAATTCTTCCATGATCTCTCTTTATCTACTGTTTTTGCCTTTGTTCCTTTTTTTTTAACAAGAGGAAAAGTTCCCCTTCTGCACAAGGAAAAGTATCAGGTACCAAAAATTTCCTCTTGTTTATGAAACAAAACACACACACACACACACACACACACACACACACACACAAATAAAACCAGTATATAAAAACTGTTGTTAAAACAGGGGATATCAGGCATCACAACATAGTGATCCCTAGAGGACAGTAAGCCCCCAGGTTGTAGCACAAGGTGGGCCCCCCAGGCAGAACCAAATGGACTCCTTGAGTTGAGAAGTTGGATATGAGAGAGTTGAAATCTGGAGACAACAAGGAGGCTAGATTCTTAGGACAGAGCATTGGAGATGAGAGAGCTGCACAGAATTAGATCCTTTGAGATGTTAAGATAGTCCCCATGAATATTCAACAAAGCACTAATCAGTGCATGCATGTGAAGAAGAAACTATCCAACACTGAGAAAACAACCAACCAAAAGGATTAAGTGAACAGTTTCTGGCACTCACACAGGCCTGGGAATGATTCCCATTTCTACTAGCCAGAATGGAAAAAGTCATAATTCAAGAAAGGTCTTGCCCGAGTACTAGGAAATTATTAGAATGAGCACCTCTCTTCTTCTGCCTAAAAAAAAGAAAGGTAAGATCCAAAAAGCTTAAATTATTTCCAAGTACCTTAATTGCATCTCAGAATAAAACAACAAACAAGGCAAAATTCATCATGTTTGTTATTAAACAAGATTACTAGTAATGCAAAGAAGTAGGAAAACCTAATGCATAATGAAAAGAATATTCAGAAAATCAAAATTGACCCAGACCTGCCACAGTATTAGAATGAGCAAAAAAGGATGTTGAAACCATTGTAACTGTATTCCATATGTTCAATGTGTTCAGTAGGGATAGAAAAATATTTAATTCAAAATTTTAGAGGTGAAAGCTACAATGTATGACATGAAAAATGTATGGAATTAAGAATAGATTAAACATTGCAGAGGAAAACATTAGTGAACTTGAAGATATAATAAGAGAAACTATACAAAATGAAAAGCAGAGAGAAAAGAATTTTTAAATTGTAAAGCATCAGTGAGTTGTAGGGAAATTTCAAGCAGTCTCATGTACTTGTAATTCAAGTTCCTGATGAAGAGAAGTGGAAGGGCAGAAAAAAAAAATATTTGAAGAAACAATGGCCACAATTTTTCCAAACTTGATGAAAACCTTATTCCACAGATAGGAATCAATTCATCAAAAACATGTATGTCTCGAGTAACAGAACTTCAAAATACATGAAACTAAACAGGTATAATTGCAAGGAAAAATGGAAATACTCTCAGTGATAGAAACATCAATACTCTTCTCTCAGTAAATGATAGAAGTAGGGAGAAAATCAATACGCATATTATAGACTTAACACTATTAACCACCTTGACCTATTTGAAATTTATAGAATACCCAATGACAAAATACTATACTCTTTTTTCAATTGCATATGGAATATTTACCAAGGTAAATCATATTTCCAGCCAAAGGACAAATTCCATTCAAAATCCCAGCAGGTGTTTTGTAAAAATTGACAAACTGGTTCTAAAATTCTTTCAGAAGTATAAAAAATTTAGAATAGACAAAACAACTTGGAAAAAGAACAGTTTAAAGGACTAGTACTAACTGGTTTCAAGACCATCAATAAAACTACAGTAATCACATAGTGTGGTACTGCTATGAAGATAGATAGATCAATGAAAAGAAAAAAGCATTCAGAAACAGGCCCACACATACTTGGAAATGGATTTTTAACAAAGATGAAAGAGTAGTTTCATGGAAAAGGGATAGTCTTTCCAACAACTTGTGCTGGAACAACTGAATGTGCAAAAATAATAAAATTAAAATACTTTGATCTATACTATCTCAGAGTATACAAAATTAACCCCAAATGTATTATAGACCTAAATGTCAAACCTAAAATGGTAATAATTCTAGATGTAAACATAGGGGAAAACCTTTGTGACCTTGTGTTAAGCAAAGATATCTTATATACATTTCCAAATGCATAATCCATAGAAGACTAAATTGATAAATTGGATTTCATCAAAATTTTAAAAATCTTCTCTTCAAAAGACACTCTTATGAAAATGGAAAGACAAGCCATATACTAGAAGAAAAATCAAGGACTCGTGACTGGAAAGTATAAAGAACTCTCAAAATGAAATAATTTTAAAAAAGAATCAACCCATAAAAAATCAGCAAAAGCTCTGAAGAGATGGCTCACAAAAGATTTGTGGATGACAGATAAGCATACAAAAAGATGTTTATTCATTAGTTATTAGGCAAATGCCAATGAGAACCATAATGCAATGCCACTGTAGACAGTGTAAAAATGATTGAAATTAAGATTTAAAAATCCATGCCAGATGTGGGAAAGGATATAGAGGAACTGGAACCCTCACTTCTTCATGGCAGGAATGTAAAATGATACAACCACTCGGAAAACCATTTGGCCATATCTTCAAAAGTTAAACATGCAATTGTCACATGATCTAGCCATGTCATTCCTAGGCTTTTACCCAAGAGAATCACCAAAACTCTTATATACAAATGTTCATAGCAGCTGGATTGGTAAGAACCACAAACTAGAAATAATCCAAATATGTATCAGCATGTGAATAAACAAGTGGTGCTGTATCCATACACTAGAGCATTACTAAGCAATAAAAGGTAGTGAACAATTATTTATATATGCATCAAGATAGATGAATTTCAAAATAACTATTCTGAGGGAAACGAGCCAGGCAGAAAAGGAGAATATATTTTATGATTCCATTTACATGTAAGTCTAGTTATATTTATAGTAACTAATGCTAATCTAAGTAATATAATCTATACTAGTCTACAGTAACATAAAACAGGTCAATGTTTACTTGACTGGGGCAAAGGGAAAAAGAAAGGACTAGTTTGGGGGTGATGGATGTATACATTATTTTGATTGTGGAAATGGGCTTCCCAATATGTACATAACATCACTCAGTATGAGCCGTGAGGATTAAATGCACTTATACAAGAAAAGCTCTAAAAAATGCAATAAGTAAATACTTGCAATTATTAAATATTTAATGAATAATCTGAATTAAGTGATTTCCTGTATCAGACCTTTATGATTTTCTACTCTATTTTTTTTTTAATTTTTTTTTCAACATTTATTTATTTTTGGGACAGAGAGAGACAGAGCATGAACGGGGGAGGGGCAGAGAGAGAGGGAGACACAGAATCGGAAACAGGCTCCAGGCTCTGAGCCATCAGCCTAGAGCCTGACGCGGGGCTCGAACTCAGGACCACGAGATCGTGACCTGGCTGAAGTCGGACGCCCAACCGACTGCGCCACCCAGGCGCCCCTTTTCTACTCTATTTTTCATACTTAGAACTGTTCTTCACACCTTCAATGATTTTGTTTTTCATCCTTTTTTTTTTCTTTTTTCATGGGTTTTTTCATTTTACTTCTCCTTTTACTTTTATTCTAAAAATGCAGCCCTACTGTTGTGGAAGTCTACTTCTTGCTATCACTGGATTTCTTTGTCAGTGAAAATAATGGATAGTGTAATAGTCCCTGGATTTAAAAAATCAACCAATAGGGACACTTGGGTGGCTCAATTGGTTGAGCTTCTGACTTTGGCTCAGGTCATGATCTTGTGGTTCCTGAGTTCCAGCCTAGCGTCGGGCTCTGTGCTGACAGCTCAGAGCCTGGAGCCTGCTTCAGATTCTGTTCTCCCTCTCTTCTCTAGCCCTCCTCCGTTTGTGCTCTCTATCTCTCAAAAATAAATAAACATTAAAAAAAATCAACCCAATAAATACCTTTTGGATGAAGAAATTTGTCACAAAACAGATTAAAAAAATGTACCTGCTTTCTATAAACTCTTGTTAAAGATGTTTTACATGATTGATCAGCTTTTATATTAAGAAACCTAGCATTTTAAATGTACGAAGTAATAAAAGGACTGAACTCACTGTATTTTTAAATTATAAAAATAATTAGGGATAAAGAGTTTCCTGATTATGTTTTGCACTATAGAATAAGGACAGGGGGAAAGGTAAGCTATTTCCTAATTCAAGTTTTTGGTTTTTATTCACTCTGGGTTAAGGCAAGAAACAGTGAAATAAACTAGATCCTATCTGCTCATAGGTAGTGTAACTGGGATTCTTATGAGGAAATATAAAAAATTAGTTCTCTTAATTTATACAGGGGAATTAGGAGTAGGAAGGGGAATAAAGAGAATTGCACAATGTGTCAACTCAAATAATCCATTCTTTATGTTCTGCCTTTTTTTCTTTGCAATATAGAAAGGGGATACAGACTGGAGGAATCAAAAGATGAAACAAAATAATTGTAGCAATTCTCCCATCTAGGAAGGACTGTGTTGGTGAAATGAAATAGCCCAACAATTTTCTTTCCACTAAATGAAAGAGGAGGGTACTCTCAAGAGCGGTAGTGATTATTTTTTTTTTTTACAAGTTAAGAGTGACTAGAGTCGAATAGCATTTCCTCAGTGCCCTGTAATAATACCTTAGATTCCTTGTGTATATAGCCAAACATGTAAATAAAAATGCCTTCATATACATTCAGTATCATAAACTATTTTGTGGGGAATGTGCACTGGATACATAAATACCATAGCAACAGTCTATGTTGGTCTTATTCAACCACAGAGGGTCATATTAAATATGTTGAAGGAAAGGAACAGACTCAACTATTTTATAGATACAGACTACACTTAAAGAAGCAAGGAAGTATTATTTTGTATAGAAAAAAATTCATGAATGTTTCAGTGTTTGTGGGCAGATGCTTTAGAATATTGTGATTTATCATTTCTTTATTGTTAATATAATTGCTTTTCTATGGACTTACTTGTTGCCACTATATCTTGAGCTGTAGCCACAGTTCTAGACAATTTTGGCCATTATGTGGGTTAAGACCCTATACAATTTTTTTTCCATTTTGGACCTTCTGTATCATCGCAGGACCTATCCATGACTTAAATGTTTGTGAATAATCTGTGGTTGTTGAATGAAGCGAACTTTGATGAAATCAGTCACTTCGTGAAAATTTCAAAACTTTTTCCCGTAATTGCACAATTTAGTTTTGTTAGTTTTAGGTTTCTTTAGTTTAGCTATCTGTGCTTCTAATTTTTGTTTTGACTACTACACGTGCTTCTTGCAAATTCCTCTGCTTCATCTTTCAAAAAACATTCAATAAATATTAGCCATTATATTTATAAAAAAATAAAAATAAAAGGAAAACCAACTACAACAAGAATAGACAAAGGCAAGAACAGAACAAAAACTTCTTTCTCCTTTTTCTCTTCCTCTTCCTCCTCCTTTTTCTTCTTTTTAAATACTTACTTGTTGAATCTCTCCCTCTTGGGGAGAAATACAGTTACTCTAAAATGGCAATGAAAATGAAATCCATCAGATGTTGTAAACCAATTGTTTCCTACACACTCAAAACTCAAAGCTATACAGTTCTCCAAGTAATTGTGAATATTTTTCCTTATTAATTTTCCTCTAGTTTTTAAAAAATCATGAAAGTACGAAATAGGGACAAATGCGGGAAAACAGAAGGTGTTGAGTGAATATAGGGTAAAATAAAGTTATATGCAGGTATCCAGGGCCATCATGAAAACTCAAGACTTTCAGGAACTTCTGAAGGGGGACCAATAGCTTATAGATGCTGCTTAGTTAATTACATACTGTATTTCATTTGCTGCGAAGTACTACTATTGAATGTAAAATTATCTCTACCTTTACAAATGAAAATATCTTGTCTCTTGCAGATTAAAATATTTTAGCCCCCCCAACCCGCAAAAAAAAAAAAAAAGTTATGTGGTGGTAGTGTGTGGATGTTGTGTCCTGTCTAGGAAGGACCATTCTCAATCTGACATTTTATTCAGTGCAGAGTTGCATATAGACGAACATGCTTTCAACATCACATTTGGCTTAGATATTCCCCTATCTCTTAAATAATTAAAAAAAATTTTTTTAACGTTTATTTATTTTTGAGACAGAGAGAGAACATGGGGAGGGGCAGAGAGAGAGGGAGACACTGAATCTGAAACAGGCTCCAGGCTCTGAGCTGTCAGCACAGAGCCTGACGCAGGGCTCGAACTTACGGACCGTGAGATCATGACCTGAGCCGAAGTCGGACGTTTAACCGACTGAGCCACCCAGGCGCCCCTTAAATAATTTTTGAAATGAAATTAATTTCTTTCCATTTTCTCTATAGCAAAATTTTGATGAAGCTAAGTCAGCAATCATTCTTATTTATAAGGTCTAACCAAAGCATTTCAGTCAACTACTAAAAAAACATTAACTTCTCTAATTTACACTATCTATTTTTATTAAAATATTTTAGGGTATATCATTACACACACAAACACACACACACATATATATATATATGTATATATATATATATATATATATATATATTGAATTTAGGAGATATCATTATATATATACATATATATATGTATATATGTATATATTTGGAATTTTACCCAGGAATCTGAATGTATTCTAATATTTTTTGTAATAGTATGCTAATTGCAACACTTTAATACTGACATTAGAGAATAAGTACACTAACAATTTCATACTCAAATAAACATTAAAAAAAACTATTCCTATAGAACTATAGTCATACTATACCAAATGTATGCCAAATCTGGCTTAGTTAAATTAATAACTATTTAATTATTCTGAGAAAAAATACAGATGAAAATTAATCGTATACAATCTCAACTTAGGAAATATTTGTTATTTAAGGATAAAATTACTTCATTTTTGGATTTTCAACAGAAAAAGCTTCTTTCCAATGAGTATGTTGGTTGTAAATGAATCTCAGACATTTTCAAGCAGCTCCAACGTCACTTATATTTAGTAACTCTGTCCCACCTATTTTTTGAGATAACGTATGTACTGGGAAAAATGAAATTATAATTTTTGAGTGTTTTCTACAATTAAGATATTTTTGATAGGTTCATTGACATACAATTCACAAACCACAAAGTTCACCTATGTAAAGTGTGCAATGCAATGGCTTGTAGTATATTCACAATTGTGTAGCCATCACTATAATGATCTTGAAAATGTTTTAAGGTTTATTCATTTTTCAGAGACAGACAGAGCGCGAGCAGGGAAGGGTCAGAGAGAGAGGCAGACAGAATCTGAAACAGGCTCCAGGCTCTGAGCTGTCAGCACTGAGCCTGAGGCGGGCCCGAACCCATGGACGGCGAGATCATGACCTGAGCTGAAGTCGACGCTTTACCGACTGAGCCACCCAGGCGCCCCACTGTAATGATCTTTAGAGCTTTTTCATTTCTCCAAAATGACCATTAGCAATCACTCACTATTTTACCCTACTCCAAGCTGCACAGTTAGGCTGTTACTGATTTCTATTTGTAAAGATATGCCTATTCTGGAACTTTCATACACAATATATAATCTTTTTGACAGGCTTCTTTCATTTAGCATACCGTTTTCAAAGTTATCCATATTGTAGCATGTATAGAAACTTCACTCATTTTTATTGCTGAATTATATTCCATCATATGGTTGTACTTCACATATGTATCCATTTATCAATTGTTAGACATTTGAGTTATTGCCACTTTTGGTTCTTATGAAGAATTCTATCACTATAACAAAAAATTAACGCATTAAGAGGTTTATTTGGGTAAATGGCCTGCAGTGGATTTTGCCCCAGAATGGAGGAAGGAACAAGCAGGTAGCCCTTTTTCTTTCAACAAAAGCTCAAAGTCATAAAATTTTGTGCGATGTCACTATGAGCACCCCCAGCAGTATTAGTGCCATTGGAATAATAAATTTGATATAGTAGTGAAAAGAAAAAAAAAAACAGAAAATTCCTGTATAAGTTTTTGTGTCGACATGTTTTCATTTCTTGTGGGTATATCCTAGGAGTTGAACTGCTGGTCCCATGGTAACTCTAAGAAACTCCTAGACTGTTTTCCAAAGTTGTTGCACCATTTTACATCCCCCAAAGATATGTGAGAGTACCAATTTCTCCACGTCCTTGCCAATCCTTCCTGTAGTCTGTATGTTGGATTATAGTCATCCTAGTAAAGGCTGTGGAATGGATTATCCCAGTTTTGATTTGTATTTCCCTTCTGGCTAATGAGGTGGACATCTTTTCATGTGTTTATTGATCATTGTGTATCTCCTTTGGAGAAATACCTATTCAGAAACGCCTATTTAATTGGGTTGTTAATTTATGGTTGGTTATTGACTTATTATTTTAATTAATGAGGGTAGACTCCCTAAAGCTGTTTTTTAATTGGTGAGCTTTAATTGACTGTATAAAGACAATAAGAATGACTTCCACCTTTAAGGTAGAGCCTGTTGTACTTAAGCCTAGTATATAACATTGGTTTTTATATGAAAGTATCAACACATTAAAATATCAATATAATTTTATACTTTATTTAAACATCAGTTATACCAAAACTATTTCATTAAGCAGTACTTTTAAAATAATTTTATCTTTCCTTCAAAGACAACATTTCTTGGGAAGAAACACATCAAGAACATTTAAGAAAGCAAGAACTACTTATTGGCTTATAAACAGTCGGGCTTGATATCATGAAAACATTTACAGTTCCAAGAGGACCTTGGCATCTAGACAATGACAATATTGTTTGAGTAGAAGTTATTTTTTTAATGACGCTAACTTTTCCCTATCCTGCTTTGGTAAGTTCTCCTGAATGTCTGTGTAGGAAGATTAACAATGTTGTCAACATGAGCTACATGTCTGAATCCTAAACGCTTGAAGGTGGCTGGATTTCATAGCAGCAAATAAAAATATTTTCTGCCGAACATCAACATTCTAGCATATTGATCCTGAAGATCCCTGGAAATACACCTTTGGTTTTTAACATGCAAGCTCTTTGTAGAGTGGCAAGGTTAATTAAAATAAATATGAAAATACTAGGGGCTCCTGGGTGGCTTAGTCGGTTAAGTGTCCGACTTTGGCACAGGTCATGATTTCAGGGTTTGTGAGTTTGAGCCCTGCATTGGGTTCTCTGCTGTCATCATGGAGCCCACCTTGGATCCTCTGTTGCCCTCTCCTCTGTCCCTTCCCTGCTCTCCTTCTCTCTCTCTCTCTCAAAAATAAATAAAATAAACATTAGAAAAAGAAAATATTAAAAAATGGTTTAGAAGAAAGCAACATTAATATATTTCCTGAGACCATTCTCAAAGGGTCTCTAAGCATGAAGCATAATAACATTTATGTAATTTTTTAATTATATACTTGGCATTTCATCGTTTATACTCATCTGTCTTTCACAATAAAAACACTCAATAAAAAATTTAAACCACTACAGATTAATATATTTTTATCTTTTAAAGATTTATATTTGAAGGGCAAAATTTTTCTTAAGTTTTTTACCTATAAGTTTCTTGAGAACAGAGAACCTGGTCTTGTGGACCACAGAACCTGACATAAAGAAAGTAAGTGCTTAATGTATGTTTATTGGTGAGTGAATTAAAGCTTTTTTTTTAATTTGTGAATTTTAACTGACTTAAAAAAAATGATTTCCACCATTAATGTAGATCCCGTTCAACTTTAGCCCCATATAAGATATTGATTTTATTTAGCATCAATATAATTTTATACTTAAAAAATATAGCTCCTCTCCCCCCGCCCCCCCCTCTGCTGGGATGCCTGGGGGGTGGGAGGGGGGACTTGCTCTGCTTCAGCCCAAGAACATTCAGGAGGTTAAAAGCCATTTGCTGGGCACCTGGGTGGCTTAGTTGATTAAGCATCTGACTCTTGATTTCAGCTCAGGTCATGATCTCAGGGTTCATGAGATCCAGCCCCTGCATGAGGCTCTGTGCTGACAGTGGGGAGCCTAGGATTTTCTCTCTCCCTTTCTCTCTGCCCCTCCCCTATGCATGCTCTCTCTCCATGTCTCTCTCTCTCTCTCTCTCTCTCTCTCAAAATACATAAATAAGCATTTAAAAACTTAAAAAATAAATAAATAAAAGCGGTTTGGAAAGACCAAAACCATCAGGGATTTCAGAAGGAGGAAAGTCCAGGGAGAGGAGGGATGGTTTGGCAACTGGGGTGAAGGACTGCCTTCCTCAGTCTGGCATCCTCTCAGTCCCCCTGGCAGTCAGGTCAGCCTGCAACCTCTGTGGGCAGGTTGGGGCTGCCAGATGCTCCAGGCAGGTAGACTGGAAAGAGACCCACGGAGGCTTGCTCTGCAGGGAGCAGGGCCCTGTCCCCACAGCTTCTCTACCAGTGGTCCTTGACCTACGCCTCTGAATTTGCTCGATCCGTTTCTTCTTGATGGTATCCTTGCAGGTGGCCTAGATCACTTTGCTCTTAAGGGGTGCAGACTTGGGCCCAGAAGATAAACAGCAGGTCCTCCTTCTGACTCTCCTTATTAAATTTTTACACATTAATTTTTTTCCCTAAGGCAGACCCCCTATTATGGCAAAGGATGTCTGTAAGGGTTATTGTTGAAAAGAGGACTCAGACGCTTATCTATGCATTTTTCCAGCAGGTCTGCAGCTACTGGAGACGTGATCTGTAAGCCTTTGTCACCTAATCTCTCAGACCCTGAGAAGTCCATCTGGACCCACTGTCTGTTACAGGTCACAACCCCACTTCACACACAGCTTCTCAGTGGCATTTGTATTCATTTCTTTTCAGATTCTCCTTGGGAAAAAAGGAAGAGGAAATCCATTTGCCTTTTACAGTATTTAGCTGCTGATGATTTCCAAAACAAATAAACATTGATTACCATTGGAAAGATTGTAGACAACTACAAAGCCATTTGTCCTGCACATCATTGCTTCATGATTTTGAATATTTTTAGCAAATGCCAAATTAGCACCGCAGCAAAGCTGTGGAACAGTGACTGTACAAGCCAGTGCTGAGAAATAACAGAAGTCGAAAGCATTTGACTGGCCACAAATCAATTATTTCAACAATTTTCTTTTACTTGTAAGAATGCAAGTGATCTTAGGCATGAGTTAGTATTTTTAGAGTCCTAGTTATCATCAGCTTCTTTCGATTCTAGGCTCAATTAAGAAATTAGAATTGCGTAGAAAGGACCAAGCATGACAACAAACCTTACTTCACCTCAATCATGAGCACAAATGCATTGGTTTTTCCTCCCTAGTGATATAGAGATACTATGGGTGAGATAATTAAATTTCTTCTGCATTAAAGAAAAACATGGAGGAAGTAAAACACAAAAGAGATTTTTTTTGAAGAGAGAGGACCTTAGAAATGTAATGTAGTGATTACTCAACTGTTCTTATTCTGCAGACAAGGACATTTAAGCCCAGAAATGCTCATTTCACAAGAACAAACTTGAGACACCAGGCAATAAACCTCAAAATAGATTACAGTAACAATTAACTATCTGCAACACAGCTACCAAAGGAAAAATGTACAAAAATAGCTATTTGCTAAACATATGCCACAAACCCATGGTCAAAGATGAAGAACTTCAAATAAACCCTGCCAATCTTTTCTGCTACAGAATTATTAGCAAACTATCAGGGTTCCAAGTCCATTAGAGATTAGAAATAAATATTGGACTGGGGAAAAGTCTCCTACTTGGTCCTCAGCAGCAAAAAAATGATAGATGTTATGTCAGGGGAAAAATGACTTATTCACCTTGACTGAGCAATTTTAACATCTTGCAAAATTGGCTTTACCATTCTCCCTCTCTCTGTCTTGTCCTTCTCTCACACATACACACAATTATTATTTATTTATTTTTCTGAACTATTTGAGAGTAGGCTGCACATTCAGATCCTTTAGCTGTTAATGTTACAGTCTGTATTTCCTAGAAACAAGAATATTTTCTTATAAGCACAGTGCAGTTAACAGATTTAGGAAATTTAACATTTCAATCTAATCTACATTTTCCTCTTGTATACAGCTAATTACATTAGCATCTAATTTATTCTTTATTTGATAGTTTTTGGGAAAAAAAGCAGATTTGTATACATTTTCTCATTTACCTAAATAGAATTGTTTATATAATAAGTCCATTAAGCATAAACAAATAAACTACAAAGCCAATTTTGAAGTAAAATTATTTGTATAGATTTTGGAATATTTTTATTCCTTCCTATGTCTTCTGTCCTTGCTTCTTTCCTGCTTTCTTTCCCCCTTGTTTGGCACAAGCCAAAGCCAATTTTGCAACTAAATAAGGAATCAATGAGAGGTTCCAAACAAAGAATTAAAATGATCAAATCTAAGACGAAGCAATCCAATTGTGGCCATTGCATGAAAGAGATAGTAAAGTGGGGAGACAGTAGAGGTTGAGGAGGCTAAGTTAGGAGACTACTGAGATTTTCCAGGTAAGAGATGTTGAAAGTCTGAATTAGGGTCATGGCTGAAGGGGTAGAAAGTGGTGAGGATGACCATCCTCTGAATTTGGAGAATGAACAATATGAAGAAGGCAGAGATTGTACTGAGTTTTATAGCCTTGGAAGATAGTGCCAGCATTGTCTGAATTGGGAAACAGAGAGGGCCTAGAGTTTAAGTGGGAGAAAAGATGAATGGTTTGGTTGTGAACCTGATGAGTTTGAGGTATTAGTATTCCATCCACTTGGAGAGATCCAGGGCATGATGTGACAACATAAAACCACATAAGAAAAACATGGGTGCTATATAGACTGGGTATAAGAGAATGGTTTGCTGTATAGTTTCATTTTATTGTTTTCATGCAAAGCCATCTTGTTTCCTTTGAGCCTATCCAGGTGGGCCTTCAGTGAATAAGTGGTGATGCTGATAGGCTTCTTCATGGTTACACTGGAAAGCAAGGCTGAAGCATCATGGTCTTGCTTTTATTCCACATAGTTGCATGAACTGTTAGAATGCAGTCTTGATAAAGACAATGTTCTACCAAAGACATTTTGTAATAATGCAATTTGGTGTCTGTAAAGAGATCTGACTATTGAATTCTTTTTCATATTCTCCTTGTAAGATCTGAGTGAGATCTGAGAATATTCTTGGAAGTGAGCACAATTCAATGTCCAATCCCACACCTGTTCATGGGCACACACGCATGGTTTTTTGGAAAGAAGTCAAACTTCTATTGTTGTTAAAATTCTTTCCATGGAGAATGGATGTTATTTTTCTCTACATATATTTTCCTGTTGTACATGGAGGGGAAATGTTTTCTCTTGTTTCTAGTAAACAGTCATGCATAGAAAATGGAAAATCTCATTTGAAAGAGAAACAAGTCTCTATTTTATCCTCTCTAGAGCTGGGAGAGATAGCAGCTTTTCTAAGAATTCTCCATGCTCTGACTCTGCTCTCCCCTCTCTCCTCCACAAGTACAGTACCTGTCCTTTGTTAGGGCCTAAATAGGCCATGAATATATAAGAAGTATCCCAGCACAGATGTGTCAGAGGGAAGAAGATACTGCGGTAGGAATGGTAATGATAATCCCTCTTTTAGGTGTATTAATGAAGACAGGCACATTGCTGTGACAGTCCTGCTATGCTCCCGTTGGTCAACACTAGGAGTAAAGTTGCTAAGAATGCAGAGGTCCCAGGAGCCCTGTGCCCACTATGGAATTCTGACTCTCGTCCTGATCTTCTGTCTGCATGACCTCTTTGCCATTTTTAACTCCCGTCTTACAGCTTGACTTGAGCTCAGTTGATGACATAAGGTGTGAGGCCACAACACAGTTCATTATGATTATAATATTTGTTTTAATTCTTATACAATATGAAACTTCCACACTAGGCTGTACCTGTCAATTCTCTTTTTTGTTCTTGCCTAAGAAGGACTTGCTATTTTCTGGACTCTAATAGGAGAAACAGATGCTTCCTACGTAGTAAGGCACAGCATCTTTTCTGTGGTACGGGAACTGTGATTATATTTGTTCATATAAATTTTGGTATTGTGTTTGTACAGTTTCATTACTTTATTTCCACCAGACATGCCCATTGTGTGTTCTTGAAAATGAGCATTTGGGCATTTCCTACCTCTTAGGTAGGTTTCATTTAGTGTCTTTATGCCACCTCATTTCTTCCCACATTTCCCTCTGGTTAATGCCCCAACTCTCTCCACCTACTTGTGTATTTCTTAACTTTCTAGATTTAACTTATATAAATTTTGTCTTAACCCCTTGTCCTCCTTTTTATTTATTATTATTATTATTATTATTATTATTATTATTATTTTGTAAGTAGGCTTCATGCCCAGAGTGGAGTCCAATGTGGGCTTGAACTCATGACCCTGAGATAAAGACCTGAGCCAATATCAAGGGTCAGACGCTTAACTGACTGAACCACCCAGGCGCCACTCTCTTCATTTTTAAAATCACACAGTCATCTTTTCCTCTTAAATACAGAGAACAAACTGAGGGTTGCTGGTGAGATGTTGGGTTGGGGGATAGGCTAAATGGGCAATGGGCATTGGCAATGGGCATTAAGGACGGCACTTGTTGGGATGAACAATGGGTGTTATGTGTAAGTGATGAATCACTAAATTCTATTCCTGAAATCACTATTACACTATATATTAACTAACTTGAATTTAAATTTAAATAAGTAAATAATAAAATTTAAAAACATTAAAATAAATAAAATGAAACCACAATCATGTTTTCTTACTCAGAAATTGTATACTGCTTCCTATGTGTGCTATTTATTTGACTACTGTACTCGTTTGCATGATTAGTTTCCTTTCTCTATGTCTAAATCTTGACTTTCTAAATAAATGCCATCAGTAGAATGAGGACCAAACCCTTGGGCTTTGGAGTCAACAGACTTGGGTTTGAATCCTTGCTCTTCTCCTTAATAGCTGGAAAACCTTGAAGGTTCTTAATCCCTATCAAGCTTTGGTTTTCTCATCTGTGAAATGAACATAATCTTAGTAACTCTAAGGTTGTCATGAGAATTAAATGAGATAATATATATATACGAAAGATTTAAAACAGTGATGAAGAATTGGACCAAAGGTTTGCTCAAAACTATTTGTTGACTGATCTTTTAAAAAAGTTGCTAAGTCCATAAATTAATCAATCAAATGGGACTATCATGTTGGTGAGGAATGACCCTACACTAGGGTGATACCTTGGTTGAGAAGCACTGGGGTGTATGCTAGATAAGACTATTTAAAATGGAAACCCTTTTCATGGAAGGCTGATAATGACATTAATAAACAACACACTCTCTTTTGGCACTATCCCAGCTCCCTTCTAATTGTTAGTAATAAATTTCTGCACAAAGGCAAACTTTCCTGCCTTTTCTTGAGACTAAACAAGTACAGCCTGCATAGCATGTACATATCAGTGTCATTGCTCCTTTGTCCAAGAGGCAGTATGAGCTGAAAATAAAGTTTGACTTTTCTGTCACTGGAAAACAGAAGCATAATATTTTTCAGAAAGAATAGGTAAGACAGCCTCACTGAAGGCCTCTGTGGAGAAGTCACAATGCTGTCTCAACTCACTCCAGGGTACATAGAAGCAGAGGAAACAGATCTCTTCTTGTCCCCAACCTACTGCCTGGCACCCGTCTCATTCTTGTCAGCCATTATTTTTAAAGACCATACCCTATTTCTTCTTTCCTTAAAAATGTTATTTGATAAATTGCCTTTAAAAGTTCTCCTTTGGCTATGTTTCTACCATTTCTGTTCTTGGTGTTTAAACTTGTGCCCCAATCCAGCTTTTCTGAATTGAGCCTCTTCCCCCATCCCTTGAAAGATACCTCAATTTTCTGTGTTTAGATCTACATTTACATTGTACATTATGGTGCGCACATTTCAAGACTATTAATTGCAGCAGAGTTTCATAGACTATACATCCAATAAGAAAGGAAGGACATTTGGGTTCTAATTTAGGTTCTATCATTAACTGATTTTCTCATTTTGTATGCATCATTTAGCCCCTGGGAGCCCACCTTTGTATCTGCAAATTAATTAATTAAGTAAGTAAATAAATAAATAACTCTTGAGAAAGGTGGGGGGGGGGAGAGAGAGAGAGAGAGAGATAGAGAGAGAGAGAGAGAGGGAGAAAGAGAGATAATCCCAAGCAGGCTATGCACTGTGAGTATAGACCCTGATGCAGGGTTCAAACCCACAAACCACGAGATCATGACCTGAGCCAAAGGTGGACGCTCAACCAACTAAATTACCCAGGAAGCTCTGCAAAATGAATATATTAGTACCTACTTTGACTGCTTCAGAGAATTTTAAAGAATAAAGCATGTTAATAATGGGAAAAGTATTTAGAAATATTGTGTAAATACGACTGAACTTTCTACTGTCAATCAGTTATTATGCAGCAGTCTGGAATACAGACTTAATACAATGTAAGTGGGCCATATAATTATTACTATATTTAAAATATCTTTTCTCACAAAATATTAATGTATATATGAATTTTCTATAATTCTCTCAATGTATCTCTTAACCATCTAGATATGTTCATTAGCCATGCTGGGCATAGAGAAAATTTGTGTAACTGCATAATTATAACACAGAGATTTGTTATAGGGACTGAAAGTATAGGGTGAAGAAATAGGAGGAGAAGAATAAAACTAGCATGCATTCGTGTCTGTTACATGTCACTCACAATCCTATTACTTAGACAGTTTCCATGTATTGCCCGTAAGCTTAAAAGAGAGAACAGAATTAAAAGGCATTAAGAAGAAAATTCAAAATACGGAATGCGGACAGTGATCTTTTGTTCATTTGTTTGACTTTTTTTTTGTGACTGGTTATTTTTCTTGGGCAATGAAAAATAAAATAGGGATAGATTTAAGGTTCTCTTCCACTCATGACATTTAATGACTATTTTTCCCTAAAAAACTGAAACAGAGAAGTTGTAAGAGAGGAAAACAAAAAAAAAAATGTGTTACATTGCCTACGGATATGATTAGTTCTTTTAATTTCAACATGCATGGCATCTTTGAGTACTCATTCATTTATTCACACAAACAGAGAGCAGCTAGGAATTTAATTTATTGAATTTTATTGAGTCAGATTCAATTCAGTGATTTATTTAACACATATCCCTTTAATCATGTTGAAAGTTCTACCCTTCCCTCAAATTTCCTTCAACTCTTTTATCATATATTTACTCCTCACATTATAGTATGCTGATAACAGAACTAGAACTCTATGAAATATTTGCTAAGACAATATAGTTTTCTTTGTGAAATATCCACAATAGGTCAAAACAAAATAAACTGTGAAATAAAAGAAATAAATTAATCCATAAATGCTACCAATGATAACCAATGTGAATCTGAGGGGAGGGGAAGTTTAATGTGTGGATTAAAATGATGTCAAATTGTATCAGATGAGTACATTTATGGATTCATGGCAGCTCAGTCACAAAAGGCACACAGTTAATGAGATGTGGGGCCTTGGATTATTATTTGCTCCTTACCATACCTTTATAAATCATTTATCTTTAACAAATAGGCTAGATGGAAGCAAACAATCATAAACTTGCTCAAATCTGGCGTGCCTTCTGTTTTCATAAATAAAATTTTACTGGAACGCAACAATGCCGATTTACTTGCCTTTTATAGCTGCTTCACTACAATGGCAGAGTTGGGTACTTGTGACAGAGTCCTACAAAGCCTAAAGTACTTACTACCTGGCCTTTTACAGAAAAAGCCTGCTGATACCTGAAATAAATTACAGGTAAAAGTCAAACAATGCAACAACTCACGTTATCTCCCTTCTATGTTGAAGAAAAACCAATACTGATTCCTTTCTGTTTCTCTGTGTTTTAATTTTTATTGTTTTCATTAAGTGCAAAAGTTGAGAATAACATCGTGTTTCCAATTTATCTACGTAAATATATGGGAGTATTTCCTTGACAGTATTTCCTTTTGAAAACATTACCAAAGTTAATGGTAATGAATACCTCCCTAAATTTTGTAAATTCCATACAAATCATATTACTAGTTATTATCCACGTTGGCAATTGCTTTCTGAATCATTAAGTAAGGAAATGTTGGAATATCTTTACTAACATTTTTAGATCAATTAAACTTAATTTCCTTTAGCTGAATATTTAATCTTTCTAATAATTTTAATCCTCTGGTAGCCAGAATCTGAAGTATAAATCTGCAGTAGAATTGTTCTCAAGTTTTCTTTTCTTATTCTCTCCTATTCCTGTGCAGGAATAAACACAGTGGCCAAAATCATTGTTTTTGACAAGATCATGCTGTGATCAAAATAAGTCAATGCCCAATTCCTGAGTCAAGGTAGTCTTCTGCTCTAGAAATAATGACTGTACTGATGAAGTTTCGTAGGGTGGTTGAAAGAATTGGCCCCTATCAGTTATGAGAGGTATATGGAGAGACTTAGAAAAGATATTGTCCCTACTTTAAGGAATCAGAGCTTTTTGAGTGCAGGTTGATGGACTTCTGAGAGTGTACCCGAGAGCATGATGAGTAAGCATGTCAAGGACAATTTAAGTGAATGGCTTTGAAATTGTGCTGAATATCTGAGTGAAAGTACTCCAGAAGAGACAGGAATTGGAATTAGTCCTCACGCTGGTAAGATACTTTCATAGGAAAGCTTTGCAGCACATTTGCAGATCAATACATTCGGCTTAGTCATGGATAATTCTTTAAGGCCCTTAGGATCTAGAGACCCTAGGCAGTTTAAAATAGAAAATGCTGGTGCATGTCCTAAAGGGATTATTACCATCCTACTAATTATTCAGAATTCTAAATGATATTCTGACTTATCAGAAGTATAGCTTTACCTGTAAGAAATGTGATATAGTAAATACTACAAAAGCAGAGAGTTGCAGGTATGGATTAAAACTGCTGTGTTTGGATATAAAATACATTTTAAATAAAGCTTGGGCCCTTTAGACTTTCCGAGCTCACAGCAGTCCTGTTTCTGTATTCCCATTTGTTACCTTAATCAAAATCGCACAAATATTTAGGGGTGCCTGTGTGGTTCAGTAGGTTAAGCGTCCAATTCGGCTTAGATCATGATCTTGCAGGTTCCTGACTTCAAGCCCTGTGTGGGGCTCTGTGCTGACAGTTCAAAGCCTGGAGCCTGCTTCAGATTCTGTATCTCCGTCTCTCTCTGCCCCTTCCACAGCTCATGCTTTGTCTCCCTCCCTCTCTCTCTCTCAAAAATAAATAACTATTAAAACATTTTTTTAATCTCACAAATATTTAAATTTTTAGTTCTTGCCAGTAAGTTAGCCTATGATCATCTCATTGCTAATTTCAAAGTAGACAATTATTTTACTGGTGTGTAAGTTTTTGAAGGAGAGCAGAAGGAGAGGAGACTCTAAAATATGACACTTTGGCATGAGGATTATTTTGAGCTAAAGGTAATCAAAACCCAGCAGATTCAGGAAGAGCTCTTTACCTCCCCCTGACCTGCCTAAATTTACATTGGAAAGGCAGCCTGCACCAGGAAGACAGTTGTTATCGGATATACGTTTTTAGCTAAGAAACTTGTCTCTGTAACAGGGCAGGCTTGTTTTTCTTTTTTCTTTTCTAAATTATTTATTTATTTATTTATTTATTTATTTATTTATTTATTTATTTATATTTCAGAGAGAGAGTGCGCTCAAGCAGGGCAGAGGGGCAAAGGGAGAGAGAGAGAGAGACAGAGACATAGAGAGAGAGAGAGAGAGGCAGATAGTCTCAAGTAGCGTCCGAGCTCAGCATGGAGCCGGACACGGGGTTTGAGCCCTGGGATCATGACCTTAACCAAAATCAGGAGTTAGATGCTCCACTACCCAGTCACCTAGGGGCCCCCAGGCTTTGTTTTTCAAACATCTCCTCTCACCTTTCTAAGCAGCCTCCCTTTCCTTTGTATCTCCAGCTACAGCAAATGCTGTATCTCCAGACCCCCCACCCCTTTCCACAGCTCAGGCCTAGGATTTTATATAAGCCTCAGTTCCTGAGTCCCTTTGGGTCTCATATTTTAATGGGGCTTCCATTCATGCAAAATTAAAGCATTTTTCTCCTGTTCATCTGTTTTATATCAATTTAATTATTAGAATAGCCAAAGAGGGGCTCCTGGGTGGCTCAGTCAGTTGGGCCTCTGACTTCGGCTCAGGTCATGATCTCACAATCTATGAGTTCGAACCTCGTGTGGGGCTGTGTGCTGACAGCTCAGAGCCTGGAGCCTGCTTCGGATTCTGTGTCTCCCTCTCTCTCTGTCCCTCCCCTGCTCACACTCTGTCTCTCTCTCCCTCTCAAAAATAAATAAACATTAAAAAAAAAAAAAAGAACAGCCAAAGAACCTAGAAAGGAAGAAAGGAAAACTCTTCCCCCCCTACATTTTCTGTAACAATGCATTTCAAACAAATAATGTTTGAAGTGGTCATGCAAATAAGAGTACACAATTGAAAACAAATGATATGCTGTAAAATGTAAATGTCTCTTCCCACTGCCATGTGTCAACTCTCTAGTTATCTTTCCTGGGAGCACTCACGGATACCATTTTCTTCTGTGTCCTTCCAGAGTTAATCTGTACATACGCAAGCATTTACTCATATGTATAATTTTTATGATGCAAATAGTACCATGTTCTTCATACAGGCCAGGGCTCTGTTATTTTACCTTAATATTAATGTTTGAGATGGTTTCCTATCAGCACTTCATTATTTTTAACAGCTTCAAAATATTCCATTGGATGAATGAAACATAATATTTTTGAGCAGCTCCCATAGCAGAGTTTTTTTTCTAATATTTTTGAGCAGCTCCCATAGCAGAGTTTTTTCTGGCTTTCTGTTTTCCTTTTTGTGTGTCTGTGCCTGTGTAAGTGTGTGTGTGGTGTGTGTGTGTATGAGTGTGTGTTGTAGGGCTCACACTCAGAAGCTCTATTGCTTAGCTCACTCCTACTATCCTGTTGGACTCTGTAAGTCTCCTCTGTCGCTCCATTTTACCCTTGCCTTTGCCCTTGATCACCAAATGCATTTGTTCACTTCTCCTGTACCACAGCCGTTGCTCTAAGGTGTGGTATTTTCTCGGATATGAATATATTTTTGTAAGCTACAAACTACTGGCTAGTGTGTGTGTATTTTGTATTTAAAAATTACATTAATGGCATTGTGTTATTGATACTTCATGGTCACTACTTCCGAACTGTTGCATGATATTTTTTAATATGCCTGTTTTTTTTTTCTTTAATTAATTTGCCAGCCATGGACACGTAGGGTGCTTCCATCTTTCATGTTCACAAATAATGCTGTAGCAAACATATGTATACATACCCCCATAGGGATCTATACATGAATGTTTCTATATCCAACATTGCTGGGCATCATAGCATTGCTAGGTCATACTCATGTTTGTTGGGTACTTTGCCAGATCATGCTTCCACCTAAGACATACGGGCTTCCTATGTTTTCACATCTTTCATCAGCATTCGGTAGCATATAACTTTCTAGATATTTTAATCGGTTGGATATAAAGTGATAAATAATTATCTAACTTTGCATTTTTCCGATGATTAGGGAGATTTGAAATATCTTCGCGTGTTTTTCAATCTATGAAGCTTCACTTCTTATTCTTATAGATTTCCCTCTGTTATAACAGGAGCATTAAGTGTTTTCCAATCTTGTAAGAGACTCTTCTATTCTAGATGACATTGTCTTGGTTGTTTTTTTTGCAGTTTTCACCCCGATGTTCTCTCGAAACTTTGAAAAGCAAAGATCCTTAATTTTGATGTACTTATCAATATTTCACCTTCTGATTGGTGCTTTCTGATATCCTTTTTACCATTAACTTTAGAGGGCTACATTTCCCATTTTCATACTTAACACATCAAAATTTCATTTGTGTAGATTTATTTTTCTCCATAAATATCTGGCTCTCTTTCCACCATTTCTTAAATAATCACTCCTTTGCTCACTACTTTGTGGTTCCACATGCAACCATCTTGATCTATGTAGCTATGTCAGGTTTTGAGGGTCCCTTTTTTCTATTTCCCAATTTGACTGCTTTTCATATCGCAATTTTTGTGTTATGTCTATGTTGTATCTCACAATCCAGTTACACAATTTCCCTTTTCACTTTAATATCAGCAAAATCTGCATATTGTTTTTATGTGCCATTGTCTTTTTCTTCATCAGTCTTGCCAGAGGTTTATCAGCTGTATTATTTCCTTTTTTAAGAGAACAAGCTTTTCTTGTTTCTGGCTTCACTGATTTTATTTTTTTTTTTTGGTCTATTTTCAATGTAATTGATTTTTGTTCTGCTCTTTATTATTTTCTCCCTTCTGCTTGCTTTAATTTGCTTTTCTTTTTCTAGTTTCTTAAGGTAGAAGCTTAGATTAATGATTTGGGACATTCTTCAGTCCTGACATAAACATTTAATGCTAATGAAGCTATTCTTTTTCTTTTTTCTTTTTTTTTTCTTTTCTTTTAAGAAAGAGCAAGCATGTGCAAGCAGGGGAGAGGGCATAGGGAGAGAGAGACAGAGACAGAGAGAGAGAAAATCTCAAGCAGACTCCACGCTCAGCACGGAGACCAACCTGGGGCTCCAACCCATGACCCCGGGATCATGACCTGAGCCTAAATCAAGAGTTGGACACTCAACCAACTGAGCCACCCAGGTGCCCTGAAGCTATTCTTCAGTGGATTCTTCAGGCAATCATTTGCGTGTCTGAAAAAGAATGTAACTTTCATTAAGAAATGTTTTCTCTAGATATAGATATGGGATGACAGATTTTCATATTTGCTTCCAAAATTTAATGACACTACTCGTTATCTTCTTGCTTGTGTGGTTTCTGATGAAATGGCTGCTGCAATTTTTGTCTTTGCTCCTCTGTATGTGATAGGCTTTTTTTTTTCCCCCCTTTGGCTGATTTCAAGCTTTCTTTTTTATATTTTTTAGCAGTTTGAATGCGATATATCTATGTGTACTTTTTTTAACTACTGCTTTCCGTTCTCTTAACCTCTTGAGTTTCAGTTTTGATGTCTTTCATTATTTTGGGAACCTGTATGGCCATTATCTTTTCAAATATTTCTTCTGTCTTGTGTTCTTTCTGTTCTCCTTCTGGGACTCCAGTTACAAATATTTAGATGATCTGATATTGTCGCACAGCTCTTTGATGCTCTGTTCTGTTTGGTTCATTCTTTTTTTTTCCCCCTTGTGTTTAAGTGTTGGTGATTTCTACAGATGTATCTTCAAGTTCACTGATCCTTTCATCTGCGAAGACAAGTCTACTGCTGAGCCTGCTGTAAGAATTCCTCAATGGATCTTTACTTATTTCCCAGGTTTGACACATGTCAGTTTTTCTACCTAAGGCATTTGCTTCTTAGGAGATAGGGGAGCAGGCTGGGAAATGTGATTTTTGCCTTTGCAGCAGTGGCAGTGAACCTCCTCCTCTATGTCTTCACCGGCAGGAGAAGTTCTCTTCAGTCTTTTACGCTGCTGCTGTCCCCAGTCTTTCACTTACTACCCACTGGAAGTTTTGTAAAAATAGTTTGTGAGTAAATGCAAATTCCTTTTGTGTCTGTTAGCAGGTGTGTACTATTAGGCTGTCCCATCCTCAGTCTTGAGGAATGTATTAAAATTTCAGATGATCCCTTTTTACCATCGTGTCTTATGATCCTGTCTTCATCTTATGTTCTATCATAGATGAGACAGTCCACACTTATGCTCTCTCTGATGGATGCTTGCCCCTTATTGGATTGGCAGGTTACTTGGTGTTGCTCTGTGACATCAGCTTTTTGAAAGGTTCAAGAAAATTGACGATTTTGCAGTTGATCTGGCTTTTTCTTGTTTTAGAGGGAGAAGCCTTCTTTTCAGCTCTCCGCTGCCTAGGTTGAGAAAAACCCTCTTACTGATTTCTTTTTAGATTTTATTTTTTTAGAATAGTTTCAGATTTATAGTAAAGCTGAGGGGGGAAGACACAGAGATTTGCCATATACTTCTTACCCGTACACATGCATAGCCTTCCTCATTATCAACATCCCTTGCCAGAGTGCTGCATTTGTTATAATTATTGAACCTACATTGATAGGTTCATTGATACATCATTATAATTGATATAATTGATTCATCATTATAACCCAGAATTCATAGTTTACATTATGAATCGCTCTTTTTCTTTTACACTCTGGATTTGAACGAATGTATAGTAAAATGTATTCATCGTTGTAATATCATACAGATTATTTTTACTGCCCTAAAATCTCTGCTCCACTTATTCATCTATCCCTTTTGCCCCAATCCCTGGCCACCACTGACCTTTTTTGTTATCTTCACAGATTTGCCTTTCTAGAATAATATAATTGAAACCACACAGTATATTGCCTTTTCAGATTGGCTTTTTTCACTTAGGAGTATATATGTAAGTGTTCCTCCATATCTTTTCATAGTTTGATAGCTCATTCCTTTTTGGCACTGAATAATATTCCATTATCCAATGTACCACAGTTTAATTATTCTTTCATCAATTAAGGGCAACTTGGTTGCTTCTAAGTTTTGGCCATGATGAATAAAGCTGCTATAAACATCCATGTGTATGTGTTTGTGGATCTAAGTTTTCAAATCCTTTGGGTAAATACCAAGGAGCATGATTGTTAGGTCTTATAGAAAAAATTATGTTTAGTTTTCTAACTACACACACACACACACACGCACACACACCAAAAGCTGCCAAAGTACCTTCCAAACTGGCAGTGTATTTTGCATTCCCACCAGCAATAAATGAAAATTCCTGTTGCTCCACATCCTTGCCAGAATTTGTTTTGTTCGTATTCTAGCTTTTGCACACTGTAACAGGTGTGTAGTGGCATCTCATTGTTTTCATTTGCATTTCCAAAGGATATGGGACATCTTTTCATATCCTTATTTGCTATCAGCATATCTTTTTTGGTGAGGTGTCTATTAAGGTCTTTGGCTCAATTGTTTTTAAATAAACATCATTAAAAGTTTATTTTGAGAGAGAGAGAGAGAGAGAGAGAGAGAGAGAGAGAGAGAAAGGGGCAATGGGAGAGGGAGAGAGAGAGAACTCCAAGCAGGTTTCTCACTGTAGGCACAAAGCCTGATGTGGGGTTCAAAATCACGAAGCATGGGATCATGACCTGACTTCAACCGACTGAGCCACCTAGGGGCGCCTGGCTCAATTTTTAATGGGCTATTTGTTTTCTTATTGCTGTGTTCTTTGTTGTATATTTTAGATAACAGTCCTTTATCAGATGTATCTTTTGCAAACATTTTCTCCTATTTGTGGCTCATCATTCTTTTGACATTTCATTCACAGGGCAGAAGTTTTTAATTTTAATGGAGTTCAGCCTATCAAATATTTCTTCATGGATTATGCCTTTTGCATTATATTCTTATTCAATTTTATTATGAAATTTAAGGTCAGTGTGTTTAGTGCCAAAAATAAATCAACCTTGTGTTTTTTATTGTAATTAAAAAATTGTAAGTTAATTGAAGAGAACTACCATCTTATTATGTGAAGCCTTCCTGTTCAATAGTAAGTTGTGCCATACAATTTTTCAAGCCTCTTTTTGCATCCTCTGGTAGGATTTAAATTGCTCTTCCTGTACATTGTGTGCGCTTCTCAAATTTATTTCTAGATATTTTAGTTATTCTTGTGTTATTTTAAGTGGATTATGTCTTCCAACTGGCAGTTATTTGTTGATGTGAAGATCATTGGTTTCTACATATTTAATTTTCCACTCAACTTCAATAAATCTTCTTACTGCTTGTAATTTTTTTTCAGCTTATTCTTTTCCCCAGAAAACAAACATGTAATCTCAATATAATGATAATATAACTTTCCTTATTTTCAATTTTTATATTTTTTTCTGTGATCCAATTGCACAAATATATTCAGAACAATGTTAATTATCATGGTGCCAAAGAAGAAATTTTTTTTTATTCTTGATTTTAATTAAACTGTTCTTAATGTTTCCCAATTAAGCATTAACTAAGTGAAATGCCTTCTATTACTGAGAATACTAATAATTATGTTAGCTTTTAGTTGTATGACTTTTCATTATGTAAGGAAATTACTGTATGATTTTTCTTCATTGGTACCTTAATTAATACATAAATTTATAGAAATAGATCTATTTATCTAACCATAACTAAGATTTAACAATCCTTTCATTTTTAGAATAAATAAACTTCTTAAACTGTATTATTTTAATGTGCTCTTGGATTCTGTTTGCTATTTTTTTTGTTTTTGTTTTTACATTCATAATCATTCAATAAGGATGATTTTTACTTTGCTTTGCTTTTACGCTATTGTTTTTGGGTTCTAGCTCCATATTAGAATAACTTTCTAAAGAGTATTTGAGTTCTTTCCATTCTTTTCTTTGTGTTTTTGAGCAGTATAAATTGCATTGTAGTTATTTTTTCCTTACAAGTTCAGTGGAAATCCCTGTGAAACTAAACCTCTAATTTTTGGAAATAGCTTTATAGTGACATCCTCCAGAATAACTTGTTTGTTAATATTGCATACTGTTCGGGGATTTAATTTTAATTTATGTGTTCCCAGAAAATAATTTATTTCATATAAGTTCTCACTGTCATTGCACAGGATGATGAGCAAAACATTCTCTTATCATTCTTTTTGTTTCTTTTCTATTCATAATTATTTCCACAAAAAATTTCTATATTTTGTAGTTGTGCTTTTACTCATTTGTCCTTGATGTGATTATTAATGGTTTATATATTTTTTGTATTTTAAAGAAAACAATTCTTAGATTCATTTTTATTCTATTAATTTAATGATTTTTAATGTATTAAAGTCTGGTTGTATATTTAATCCCTTCTATTTACTTTTCATAGGTTTATTTGTTTTATAACTTCTCAAGATAAATGTTTTAGTCATTCATTTTATTATTTTATTAATTTTATTATTTTATGAATTAATTTGATATTTGAAACTACAGGTTTTCCTCTGAACAATGTTTTAGTTCTGGTATGCATGTTTGTTCAAAGTTTGTTATTCCAGTGTGAACTTGCATGTCTTTCAGGAGTTATTTCCTTATGCCAAATACACTTTTAATGTTTGATTTTGCTGAGCCAAATGAACCTTAAAGTACTTTAGTTATTTTGGAGTGGCTCTGTATAATTACTAAATAAAAATATATCTAAATAAAATGATAGGGTATCAAGTACATACGTGGGAAATATGGTTTTTTTTCCATCTGAAAGAATAAAGCATTTCTATTGTATGGGTTGGCAATAATAAAAAATGAATAAATGAAGGTTCTAAGGCTCGGTCATTAATGTTCTCTTTTGCTTAGCTGGTTTGCATATCCTAGACTGAGAATAATGACTTCTATTCTAACCAACGTCTTAGAAATTTGAAAAATACAACTGGCTTGCTCTTGTTCCAGTTTACTTGTAACCACAAGCTTGAGAATGACGTATCCTGCTGTGGTGTAACAAAGAGCTTTACAGTGCCCGAAGGCTGTGTATGTCTATGGATGGATTCACAAAGAGTAGTTGAGTTTTATGGGAATTCTTAGAATGAGCCCATTTTTCACGATACGCAGTCACTTTATTTACCTTGGTGATGGCCTGAGGATCTGGAAATTAGATAGGATTTTAGATTTTCTATACCCCACAAAATTAGTTGGGTAACTTCTTCTGTGATTTGGTTATGTGTAGGCTTGACATTAGCACAGAAAGCCAGAGGGATACAAGGCTGAATGATAACTGTTTGAGTGAAAGTTATTGAATTGGCATTTCCACATTCAGTTCCATTGCGAGTCGGCAAGATTGTGTTGATTTATGTTTTTCCCGCCTCTTCCCACACTCCCTTTTTTTCTCCATGCCTGAACCCTATATGAGAAGTTACATAGTATAATGATTAATAGTGATAGAGCTAATGTACTATTTGTTCTTTCCTGGTATTAAGTGTTTTATATTTATAGCTCACTTAATCTTTACAACAAACCCATGAAGTACGTACTATTATTGTGGTAAGCATCCCAAAGTTGTTCAGTTCCTAATCTCCAGAATCTGTAGATATGTTATATTGCATATTATATTATGTGACAAGAGAAATGGCTTCAGATGGAACGAAGGATATTTCTCAGCTCTTCAAATGGAGAGATTATCCTGGAATATCTAGGTGAGCCCAATGTAATCATAAGCATTCTTTAAATGTGGAAGAGGGAGGCAGAAGGTCAGAGTCAGAGAGAGATTTAAAGATCTGGTGTATACTTTGAAGATAGAGGAAGGCAGGCAGCTTTCAGAAGCTGTGAAGGGCAAGTAAACATATTCTCCCATTTTCTCCCCTTGAGCCTCAGGAAGGACATACCCTTCCTGACAGCTCAATTTAGCCCAGTGAAGTCCATGTTGGACTTCTGAACTCCAGAGCTGTCTGATAACACATTTGTGTTGTGATAAGCCACCAAGCTCCTGGTAATTTGTTCCAACAACAATGGGAAACTAATGCAATTATCATACTTATTGGCAATGATGGGATAAGAAACTGAGGTTAGCTAACTGTATTATTGTTTTTGTAAAGCCAGGTTTCTTATCAGTTGCCAATAGCAAAATTTACCCTTTTCTAGTGCACAATTTTATGAGTTTTGAGAAATACATATAGTCCTAAAACCAAAACGAAAACGAAGATATCAAATATGTCCATCATCTTAACAGGTTCTTGTACCTCAGTCGTTAGAACTTCTTTCCATCCTAAGTGCCTGGAAACCACTGACCTATGTTTTGTCTCTATGATTTCTGCCTTTTGCAGATTGGCATAACAATGAAATAATAGTTGTGTGAATAGCTTAGTAACTCATGTCCACAAAAAGTGTATAAAACTGGACAAAGTTGTCAAAAACAATCATGAAGTGCACTGAAAATTAACCAAAAGCAGATCACAATTTGAGAATTTTTAATTCCCAAAAACCTGTGAGAGCTTTGGGCTAGGATGGCAGGAATCTCTGGCCATTTCCCGGGGATTGCTCACATCCCTAGTCCCTGCTTGGAGACAAGAGCTAGATTCACAGGTTGTGGCTGGGTGAAAAAACATGTGGCTTTGTTGCCAAAGGGGACAGACTAACTCAATTCAGGGTAGGGGTCAAACCCCCCCACTTGGCTGATTAACAATGGTGATGGAGTCAATTGGGAATAGGCAGGAAAATCCTCTAGCCAGACATTTCATGGGGAAATGAGAGAGCCATAAAAGTGCTGAGATAAGCTTTCCATGTGCCTACTGGCTGACTGGGAAGCTATGCATGTGCATGAGAAGTCTAACAAGGCCCAGGGGGGAAAAACAAGAAGAGTATGAAGAAAAAAGCCTAGGGAGACTTGAAAACAGGCTGCAACATTGTGTTTCTCAAACCACACACAGGTAAATTGGCAAGGGGTGGAAACTACATGGTCAAGGTATTTTAGCAAAACCTCTGTCTAAAGCATTAGTTAACCCTTTAGACAAATACAGGAGGTGATAACTAGGAAGCCAGGCTAAAATATCAATATGAGAATGAAAAACCTGAGCAGAGGCATCAGTGATTCTGGAGCAGACAGATTCTACAGTTTAAATCCAGACAAGGACCTTTTAAAAAAGTCCAATAGGTCTCAGAAAAAAAAAAAAAAAAGAACCCAGAGTTGCTACAATAGATAATCTAAAATGAACACTTTCCAAAAAAACAAACAAAAAAAGACAAACAAAGAAATAATAAAGTGTGATTCGTACTCAGTTACAGAAGCAGAAGCTGTCAATAAAGATTGACTCTGTATGGGGTCATCTGCCAGATGCAGCAGAGGTTTAAATACAGCCATTATAAATATATTCACAGAAGTAAAGGAAACACTGTTCCAAGAATAAAAGTAAATCAGGATGCCCATGAGTTGGTAAATAAAGAATGTTAGTAAAGAAATGTAAACTACACAAAAGGAAATAAATTCTAAAGTTGCAAGTTACAATGACTGCAATGGGGGGATCCACAATAGCTTTGAGGTGGTAGAAGAAAGAATCCCCATGAATGTGAGAAGCACCATGAATTCCATCTATCTCCTATCTTCAACTAGGAGAGAGAGGGAAAGGAATAGAAAAAGATATTTAAGAAATAATGGCTAAAAATTTGCCAAATTTGATGAAAACTATGATGCCCCGGATCCCAGAAACTCGCTGAATTCTAAGAAAGATAAATACAAAAACAACAACACCTATCCATATTGTCAAACTGTGAACGCCAAAGGCATAAAAGAAAATCTTGAAAGCAGCAAAACAAAAATGATTTACAACAATATGATTAATAACTGATTTCTTTTTAATTTTTTTTTAATGTTTATTTTTGACAGAGAGAGAGAGAGAGAGAGACAGACAGAGCATGAGTAGGGGAGGGGCAGAGAAAGAGGGAGACCCAGAATGTGAAGCAGGCTGCAGGCTCTGAGCTGTCAGCACAGAGCCCAACGTGGGGCCCGAACTCACGGACTGCAAGATCATGACCTAAGCCGAAGTTGGACCCTCAGCCGACTGAGCCACCCAGGTGCCCCAATAACTGATTTCTTATTGGGAACAATGGAGACCAAAAGGCAGTGTGGAATGACACATGCCAAGTATTGGTGAGGAAAAATAAAATCAGTGAAGAATTAAATATCATATTTGTGTATATGTGTGTGTATATGCACTATATGTTATATGTAAAACTAAAAATCGACAGAGAAAGTAATATGGTAAACTAAAAATGTTATTCCAAAGGAAGGCAGTAAAAGAATGACAAAGATATGAGAAATGGGAAAAAAACCCCAGCAAAATGTAAATCCAACCCTAACAATAATTATGTTAATGTAAATAAACTCCAATCTAAGACAGTGTTTGCCAAATTGAATACAAAAGATCCAATCCTATGCTTTCTATGAGAGACATATTTTATTTATATCCAAAGAAATATAGTTGAAGTAAAAAAAGGAAAAGAAAAAGATATGCCATTCAGACAGTAATTCTCAATAACCTGAAGTAGTTATATTAACATCAAAGTAGAGTTTAAGACAAGAAATATTACCAGAGGCAGAAATAGACTTTTCTAATTAATAAAGTGGCCAATACACTAAAAAGGTTTAGCAACTGAATGTGAATAAATGCACTTAAACAGAGTCCCTAAATAAATTAAGCAATTTCTTACATAATTATAACAGAAATAGACAACTCAATAATTATAGTTTATTTCAATACTCTTCTCGCAGTAACTTTCTTTTAGAAAAAAATAAAAAAGCAGTAAGATTGCAGAGGACTTGAGTAACACTATCACCAACTTGACCTGAAATATTGAGAACTTCTCACCCAACAACAGCAGAATGCACATACTCTTCAATGCACATGACCCATTGTCCAAGATAAACCCTACGCTAGGACATAAAATGAGTTTCAATAACTTCAAATGGATTGAAATCATGTCAAATATATTCTCCAACCACAACAGAATTAAATTGGAAATCGACAACAGAAAGAAGTCTGTGATTAGAGGACAATTTGTAACTTTAAGCACTTATGGTGGAAAGGAAGAAAGATTTAAAACCAATAATCTCAGCTTCCACCTTAAGAAGCTAGGAAAACAAGAGCAGCAAACCCAGTGCCAATAAGAGGAAGATGGAAATAATAAAATCAGAGTGGAAATCAATGTAAGAGAAAAGAGAAAACCATTAGAGGAAAATCAATGAAACTAAAAGTTCTTTGTAAAGATCAACACAGTCAATAGATATTCTGCTGGACTAATAAAAATAAAAGAGGGAGAGATAGAAGCTATTGCACAACAACAACATTAGATGTTGACCTTGATCTTACCTCTGCCAGATGTAGATTGCAGAGAGTGGAACTCCCAAGATAAATTTGGAAGATGGGAGGTCACTAGTATCTCACGTTTTATATGAAATACTAGGTAATGTTAGTCAAACAGATATTTCCTATGCCATAATGACATAGAAGCAGTAGAGAGAGAGGGTCTGACATAATCCCCAGCTTCCTGCAATGCCAAAGAATTTTAGAAGAGCATCCTAACGTTCTCCAGGCCACTAAGAAAGGTTTGGAACCTAGCTAAGGAACAGTTAGCAAGAGGATTCTCTAGGGGATGAGGGACACAAGAGGAATATTTTTCCTTTGAGAAAGACATTGCCCATATGTTTTAATTATTAGATTCCAAGACAGGAATCATATCTTAAATGTTCAAGCCCCATTTATTATTTTTTTTATTTTCTAGGGAGTTTAAATCACATTTTCGTGATTTGTAGAGGGACTGTTAACATTCGATAAACAGATTCAAGCACAGGTTCTCAGGCCCTGGCAACAGGGATTTGGTACAGCCACCTAAACTTCTTGAGTTTCTTCATCTCTAAAATACTATTAATCACTCTCTACTTACACTTAATTCTACAGAACAATAAGGTTGTTATGCTACTTAAATGATGCTCAGTATGGGAAAGTTGCTTTGAAAATGTCCATAAGCACCATAAAACATTATTTAGTTATTAATTGTTGTCCATTTAAATTTTTCTGCCGAATTTTCCTCTAGTTTGCAAATTTTTGAAAGCTTTTCAAACTACTACAGAAATTTACTGTTTTATTGTTTTTTTTTAAAAAAAGAAAGGAAAAGAAAAAGAAAGAAGCAGAAGTCTCGTTCATATTAAGTCCTGTAAAATATTATCCTAAGTTTCTGCTTAGATGTAAGACGTGAGATTAAGCCCACATTTTTCTGAAATTTTTACCTTGGCCTTTCCACAGTTATCCTGATGGACTCTTCTTTTCTTTACCTCTTCAAAACCTGCATTCAGAGAATTCATACTAAAATTCAAATGTTTGCCAATAGCTTTAGGTGAGAGCTCCAGTAGAAGTGTGGATAGGATAGGGAGAGATCAAAGTTTCTTATGAGAAATCAAAGTTTCACACGTATTTTTTCCAATCCCCAATATTCTGATTCAGCAATTCTGGCGGGACATCTGTATTTTGAAATAGAGTATTTTAAAACACTGAAGGCAGACCTCCTTACAACTTCTGATCTGAGGGATAAAGCATTTTGAAATTTTTTTTAACGTTTCTTCATTTTTTAGAGACAGAGATAGAGCAAGAGCAGGGGAGGGGCATCGAGAGAAGGAGACACAGAATCTGAAGCAGGCTCCAGAAGCTGAGCTGTCAGCACAGAGCCCAACACAGGGCTCGAACTCATGAACCTCGAGATCATGACCTGAGTCGAAGTCGGAAGCCCAACCAACTGAACCACCCGTGTGCCTGGAGCATTCTGGAACATCAGAAGTCAGTCAGCACATATGGAGGGTTAGGAAGGGCATGTTGGCTTGCCTGCCATGCGTCCATCACATCAGAGATAACTGCCTATTGTCTTAAAACCGGTCAGCACATAGAGCACTCTCTGACATCTGATGGGCTTTGACGGAACACATGGAGTCTTTGTCACCAGTGCTATCCTGAGACATAGAAGTGCAGTACCCCAACTATTTTATTGTATGTTCTTTGTCCCCCATCTATATAGTTATTTATCTTGGTGAAATGGTAAACGTTGATAAACAGTCAACTATTAACGAAATATAACTCAAGGTAAGCTATATTTTCATCCCTCATTGAATAATGCTTTAATTCATACTTCATGTTACTTCATCCTCAAGGGTTAGATTTCACAATTATATGAGCGAATTACTCAGGCATTCATGTTTATAATAGTCTTGGATCCTTCTGAGGCCCTTACATAAACATTTTGTTCCTGGAAAAATTATTAGAAATAGCAACATCTAATTTATTGTAATTATACTTAAGATGCAATAGTGTGATAGGCGAGCATTTATTTTTAAAAAGTTTAATATCCTATAGGATTTGAAGATGACTCTTAGAAAAGTATTATATACTTTTACCATATAGATTAGCAGCCAAATATGTCATACTTTAATATTCTTTTGTCGATGTAAAATTCATATGATATGAATTCTCAACAGATGGTTCTCTGAGCCATGTGGATAGTGGAATTGACTCTTCCTGAAGATGAGAGCAGAGGCCATTTGCTTTAAGCAAAACATGATACTATTTTTTAAGTCTCCAGATAATTCTGATGTACATCCAGGTTTGAGAAGCACAACGTTTTTAAAGTATATAAAATTTATTAAATAAGACTATTTGGTTTTACATATAAATGCAATAGTGTCAGTTATTTTTTATAAAATACACATTTATTAACTGGCTTCTAAATGCCAGGCACAATTCCAGACATTTCCATATCCATGATTTCAAAACATTCTCTTTAGAGATGTAACTTACTAGGTTCAAAGAGCAAACAAACAATATTAGCCTCTTCTTTGGAAGGAATGCAACATGGCGTCATGATGCTTAAGTCAGAGGAAATATCTTCAACAGCTACTGTTTTAAAATGAAACAGGCCTTGTCACATTCCTTTTCTGAAATATCTCCAGCCTTATTTGTTGTTGGTCGAGCAGTAGTGAGGAAAGGAGGTGAAGAGAGGACAGAATTACTCTATTTTCTTATTATAGACCTTCTATTCTGTGCTATATGATGCCAACAGAAATAACTTAAAATATCCCAAGTCCCTTAGAAGGTTGGGAGGTACAGTTTTGCAATGTTGTGAGGAAATGAGGTCTCATTCCAAGTCTCAGATGCCTGGAATGCAAAAGTGTTGGGTTACGTTAAAGTTCTCCCCCTTCCCAATGCTCTTTACTGCAAGTATCCCGAGACCATGTCAGGGATGGGGCAAAGGGATTGGTATTCTTTTAAAATCCCTTATGAGGTCTCTGTGCTGCCTTTGGTGCCAGGGTAGTTGGGAAACATTTTCTCTCAACAGTTTTTTTTTAAACTTATGAGAGAACAGGGACAAAATAATACATAATATGTCAAAACTCTTAAAATTCCTTTCTTCCTCAGAGCCAAAACCTCAGAGCATCAGTGTAAAACTTCCACTTGAATCCCAAGGCCCTTGGAGGAGTTGATTCATTGAACACTCACAATGAGGGAGGGAACTCTTTCCCAAGAGAAAGTGTGGGAGTCAGGACTGGGAAAGCTGGGACTCAACTCTATGTCTGTTCTTACTCACTCTTCTGAGATTTAAAAAAAAAAAAAAGACAACTGAGATATTAAAGGGGGAGAAAAAAATCCAAACTCCTCTGCTTCCTTGGGCACTATAAAATCAAAGATCTAATATGAAGAAGAAACTTATCATTTGGTCCAAACACCTACTTAGAGACTTTATATTATATTGTTTGGGTGTGTAATCTCTGATAATGTAACAGAGGTCCCAAGACATTAACTAAATTATTTTAAATTACATATCTGGCTGACTGCATTCTAACTCTTTAGAATCTAAAGGCTTATTATTATTGTTATTGTTTTTAATTTGACAACCGTGTAACAGCTTTGTAGCATGGATGACATCCATTTCCTCTGTCATTCTCAACCTTATGCTGAAACTGGGATTTTACATCCTTTTCTGAAACAGCAAGGTGCTAGAATCTCTGTTTTCCTTCTCTTGTTGTCCCTGGAATAAAAGACTCATGGTCTTTAGGCAGCAAACACCAAATTCCCTCTTTCATATTTTTGGTCTGGGCTAGATTATGTTAAAATTTAAGATGAGGTTCATATTAACATCTAGAGTGTCTTTGTTTCTCCCACAATGAATTGTTTTTGTGTATGAAAGAATATTTATGTGATTTAATACATTATTATTTTTAAAACATCAACTCATAGCGCCTTGTTTATGAACAGATTAGCCTATATGTCGCCCTAAAGCCGGTCTAATCAGACCTGAATAAAAATGTCTTAGAACACTGAGTGAAGAGAGCACTTATCTAGACACAAACAAAAGAGTTCAATAATGTCACTTATTTGTTCAATTAACCCAGGGCATTCAGTATTCATCATTAATCCAGGATTATTTAGTGATTAGATAAAAGTGGAAGTAAACACTAAAAAGTGTAATATGTTAACATTCTTAAATCGTAACTTACCTCTAAGGATATCTGTGAAGGTAAATTGGTCTTGATGCGTTAAAATAAATGTTTAAAACAATTGTGGTAGTATACAGAGAAAGTAAAACTTGTCCTCAAGTTTGCATCTGTGATAATAGATATGTCTTCAACCAGGTTTAGTTAGTTTTTTTGTCTTATTTTCCTCATTTTTTATTTATCTATGCATTAATAAGAAAAACCAGCTTCAAGAAAACAAAAACAGACCCAAACCATTGATTTGAGTATCTTTGGAAACGTCGAGATCTTTATTAAAAGTCATTTTAGGTAGAAACAAATTTATTCTTTGTGTGTTTTATTAATTCTTAATAAGTCATTCTTTTAGGGTTTACATACATATTCAGAAAGTAAATAATTTTGGAAAAATAATGATTTTGAAAAAAAAAAAAGCTTAATTTAATCAGAGCTTGCACCAAACAAGATCTCAAATAAGACCACTTTTTCCATGGATGGAGATAAAAGTAACAAAACTTGTTTACTCATTTGATGCCATCAAGAAGAGGATCTTGTTTCTCTCATAAAAAAAAAAACAAAAAAAAAAAAACAGACAGAGCAAAGGTAGATAGGGATAATTATAAATGGAGTCTTCCCAAATACTACTGGCTCAAATTCAATAGTTGGGCATTTCTATTGAAGTATCTTTGTGTTGAATTGCATAAATAATTGCCTACTTTGTGTTTAGGTTTAATCTTAAACCCTTCAATAAATAATAATTTTAAAGACAGTAATTTATTTGCTTGTCCCCACTGAATTTCAGATATATAATGGGCGATCATCTTTTGTTTTCAGAAGTACAACTGTCTCTCTAAATGAAAAAACACCAATTTTAAAATCTGAGATTATAAAAGGAGAAGTTAATTTATTAGTAAATTATGTCCTGGCTTCCAGTTAGAGTGTCATGAACACAATTTATTAATGCAGAGCATTGCTTGAATTGCCATAATAGTCCATGGATATCAGCTGTCCAATGTTTGAAATGTAGGTATATGATCGGCATTTAAAAGGATTCTTTTGATTCATTACCGATGGGACATCACAAGCTAGTAAATAAAACTCAGCAATAGAAACTCAATGAAGAAGGGTTAACTATAGGAAACAAATAGTCTTGACTCAATAAAATTTAGAAAACAACTTTTTTAAAGGACATTTTCTGACTCTTCTTACCATGTTTGTAGAATATTAAAAAGTCAAGGAAATACTCTGAGGACTCCTCAAATTTACTGTCTGATACATTGAAATAAGTTCCTATTTGTATCTAAGGAAGCTAAAGATAATGTTTGTTGCCAAATTTCACATGTATATGAACTAAGGTTGATTTCCTTAAACCAAGCAACTTTCTTACAAAGAGTTCAATTTCTATATGTACATAGGAATAGAAATTGGTTGAATGAATTTATACATATGAATAGAAATTGGTTGACATAGGGCACTCTCAGAATTCAAATCTTAAATTGAGTATTAAATGTCCTTTGATGAGAAATGGATCAGACTCTATGGGTTGTCGCTGACACCAGAGATGCAATCTCTGGAAAATTAATTTCTTGAGCCTTTCATGTCACTTGAGGAAGGGACGGACATGTTTCAGAGGAGAAAAGAGCTCAAAGTGTATCAACTTTTAGAACTTTAGATCAATAGCACTTTTTCAATTACTTTATATGTATTTATGTCAGAAAGGAGAGTTCCATGTATGCTGTATAACAAGCAACCACAGTGTCTGAATAATTTAAAACCAAAGGTTTAGTTTTCTGCTCATTCCATATGTATTTCGAGGATTAGCTTTGGGCTATATGCCACCTCATCCTCACTCAGGAATTCCAGGTGTCAGAGTGTCTACCCTTTAGGGGAAAGATCATAGTGTGCTGGTTTTTCAAGCTTTCTACCTGCAAATGACACATTACTTTCACTCCTATATTATTGACCAATACAAGTCGCATGATTATGTCTAACTTCAAGGGACAGCAAAGCACAATTTTACCACAGACTGAAAGAGAGCAAGAAATGGTAATGAAAATACTAATGAACTATCCTAGTGATTATGATCACTTAGAATACTGGTCACTAATTTTGAGCTTATTAATCCACATACTACAACAAATACACTTTCTCCCTCTTGTGGGTAAATAAACGTCTCTGGATTTCTCAGTGTTCCTGTAAAAAGCCCTAGCCTTTTGAGAGAGAGAGAGAAATAGAACACAAAGTTAGGAAATGTTTGCTTTCACTTTTCCTGGAAGCATCTTACTCTTCACATATCATGAGAATTATTTCTGTGCCCATTTAGACTAGGTCCCTGGGTTAAGCTTCAAGATGCATGAGCAACTGGAGAACTCTCTTCCTAGGTATTTACATTCCCAAGTCTATGAAGTTCAGAGGTTGGCGATATTTCTAGGTCACAAAAGCAGGAGACATCCAGTGTTTTATCTGGCCCTTGGAAAGATGTATTTACATTCCCAAAGATTAGGGTCAGAATCTGGGATCTTCTCCATCCTTTCCCAAAGGAGCAAAAGTGTCTTTTTTGTTTTTGTTTTTCCTTCTTCTCCTCTTAAGAGGGGTGGGGGGCAGACAGCTGTCTCTTCACTGGATATAAACAAAGAAAATCCATTGTTCTCCATTCTTTTGGAGACACAGACGTTGAGGTTTGTGTGGGTAGAACATTTTATGTGACTTTCCTCGTATCACTCCTGAGGCAAGAATCAGGGTAAGAGGGACCACGATGTTATTATTTGCTTTTTAAGTAAATAGTGATAGTCTGGCTCATAGTCCACATCATTTGTGCATCCAGGAAAAGATGAACAAAGATCAATATTAAATATATAGCACTTCTGTAAGGGAAACAATCCAAAAGCCAGATCTCGTCACAGCATCAAGACCAGGCCTCTAGTTTTACACAGCAGTCTCCACCTCAAGGGATAGTGCTGGGATCACTCCATGAAGTCCAGGTCTGGCATGCCCTGATCCAGAGATTTATGAATATAAAAAGATATTTGCCTTACATGTGCTCAATATACAATGACTGCTCAGCTTCAGGACGGTCATGATAAAGACACCTGTGGGAAGGGGAAAATGGGAGTCACGTAGCCAACTTGTCCCTACAGTGATAAAATTCTGCTGGGCAACATATCAAGGACTCTTCCACTCCTTGCACTCACATGTTTTGTGGTCTGAATGTTAACCGCTTGCCATACTTACTGCTATGCTCCTTGGACAACATGTGCCATCTGTAGAATAGATGTCCACCCCCTCTGCACCTACAGCCTTCCCCATACGTGTCCACATGCATTTAGTAGGTAATAGAATATATGTGATTAAAGGTCAGCCAGGAACAACTTATTGAAGACAACCCTGTACAAAGCTACACGGTTGGGATGATGTACCCATGGAATTCCCCATCTTCTCAAAAATGTGTAGTTTTTTTAATTATTTGAGTATTTTACTCAAAATGCATTATACTTAGCCTGAAATTTACTTTCTCTATTGTGGGTAAAACTTTTTAGTATTAGTAAGAAAAATACAATCGTTCTTATTTCTACATACACACATACACAGTGCCAATCTATGGATTGTAGCACATTTCAAATACCTCTTAAAGCATCATAGGAAAAATGAGGCTAAAATACATTTCAAACGTGTTGTGAAGCGGAATGGAAATACAGTTCTTGGAAACTAATTTTAAAAATTTAAATCAAGTTTTATTATGATTGAAAAGGCAAAGTTAAGTAATAGTGCTACCCACCTCAAATTTTCTTTTAAATGAAACACTTAATATATTTGCATGCATAGTGCATATGTATATTTGCACGGTATCTCAATAATCACCCAGTATGTATTCATAAGAGGATGTATGATTTTGGTTTGAAACAGCATTACTTAAAGAAACTTACATTAAATGTTCACTGATACGATAGCAAATGTTGTACTTAAATTAACTTCAAATAAAAATGGAAAGCGTGAAAGTCAAGTGGAATTTATCCCTCCCTCTTTCTTTGTCTCTTATCTCCTTACATTCTTCTGCTCTTTCCTTCCTTCCATTTGTTCGTATAGGAGACAAGTGTTATTCTTATGTATTCATTCTCTCAACAAATACTCATTGAGTACTTGCAATGCAGCCTTTCTATTATACAATATTCTGTACTTTGGGAAGATATTGTATACCTTTTTAATTAAAAATATTTATTTTGAGTTTTCAGTCCATTCATAAAGTTCAAAATCCAAGTGATATATACAAAGATATGTATTTAGACATTTAGTTACCACCCCTGCCTTTGGTCACCCTGTATTGACTGAACTCCCTTAGGGAACTATGTTTTATTATGTCATTGTGTAATCTTCCAATGTTTCTCTGTGGAAATATAGGCACATGTAAATATATATTATTACTTTTCCAAACAAAAGATATGACACTGTTGTGTACCTTGAATTTTTTAAAATGTGTATTCACTTATTTTGAGAGAGAGTGAGAGAGATTGTGTGAGGGGCAGAGAGAGAGGAAGAGAGAATCCCAAGCAGGCTCAATGCTCAGCACAGAGCCCAATGCAGGGCTTGATCCCACCACCATAATATGACCTGAACTGAAATCAAGAGTCGGATGCTAAACCGACTGAGCCACCCGGTAGTCCCTTGAGTATTTTTTTAAAACTTAACTATATATCCTGGAAGTTTTCCATACAAGGATATAGAATCTTCTAAGGTCTTTCCCCCCCTCTTCCTCCAAATCTTCATGTAAGAAAAACTGCTGGATAAAAGATACATGTATTTTAAATTTTGTTAAATTTTGTCAAGTTGTTCTCCACGGGGGTTGTGGTATTTTGTACTCCTACCAAGAATGAATGAAAATGTTTTTTCCATATAACCTCCCAACAGAGTGTTTTGTCAAACATTTTGGATATTGACCTATATGATAGGTAAAAAAATGTTATCATACTTTAATGAAGATTTCAGTTGTAATGAATGAGGTTGCATAATTTTTATTTCTCAGGGGATATTTTTACTAAATTTTCAATAAATTGTTCATGTCTTCGCTTATTTTTCTACTGAGCTATTGGCTTCTTGCTTCTTGATTTCTAGGTATTCACATATCTGGGAGATAACACATTGCCTACAAAAAGGTTCTTTTTATTTTTAGGTAGGAAAAGTGTCTTTCTTTTTGCTTATGGTGTCTTTGTGATTCATTTCTCTTATAGTGGCATTTAAAAAATCTCACTTATGATTTTATCAATCTCACTTTAATGACTTCACTTTACGTCATGGTTAGAAAGATCTTCCTTCTCTATTCTTTCATCAAAAAATACAACCATGTTTCTTTAATACCTCATGGCTTTATGCTTTGTAGCTATATTGTTTTTGTTTCCTTTATAACTTACCTTGGATTTTCCACCTGTACAATTAAATCATCTGCAAAGAGTGTTGATTTAACTTCATTTCATTTTTAAACTTCTAATAAAAAATAAATTTTCTGCCATAATTGCAATGGCTAATACCTCTAGCAGCTTGTTCATTAGTCATTCTAACGGTGAGCATTTTCATCTTGTTCCTGACTCCAGTGTTCTTTCCCCATTTGGTGTGCTGGTTTCAGGGCTTGATACGTGTATGTGTGCATATGTGTACACCCAGGTGTTAGTGAAAATTTGACTGATTTTTATTTTCTGAAGTTTTTTGTTTTGTTTTGTTTTGTAAATAAAAAATCAGTAGAAAATTAAACAAATGCCATTTCAGTGACCAGGAAAATAATCATTTTTTTTAACCTTAGACCAAAAAAGAGAATTAAATATAATAAAAGATTTTCTAACATTCACCCATTTTTTTTATGCCTGCAATAAATCTCACTTGTTGTTTTAAAAAAAATTTTTTTTAACGTTTATTTATTTTTGAGACAGAGACAGACAGAACATGAATGGGGGAGGGTCAGAGAGAGAGGGAGACACAGAATCTGAAACAGGCTCCAGGCTCTGAGCTGCCATCACAGAGCCCAATGTGGGGCTCGAACTCATGAACTGTGAGATCATGACCTGAGCCGAAGTCGCAGGCTCAACCGACTGAGCCACCCAGGCGCCCCAAATTACACTTGTTCTTGATGCACTGTTATTTTAATACGCTGCTAGATGGGCTTGCTACTATTTTATCTAAGATTTTCTTAAATATTGAAGATTGGTCAATATATCTTTTTTGCTTATTTGTTAGTTTGCAATCTTTTAAAAAATGTTTTAATATCAATGTAACTCACACTTTATTAGAGCAATTTGATATCTTATTTTTTAATGTAATTTAGAATTATTTATTTGTTTTAAAGTTTAGAACAATGCTCTGTGAAACTGTCAAGGCCTAGTGTTTATTATTTCTGGGAATATCTCTTTTATGTGTAACTTTTAGTTTGATTTTTTTTTTTAGGATTTATGTAGAGTCCATGGTCAACTTTGGTAAGTTACATATTCCCAGAAAATACTTATTTCATCTGAGATTTAAATTTGTTATGTTTAGAGGTAGGAAAGTGTTTTAATATAATAAAATTATTCTATTTCTATGTTATTATGTTCTTGTGATCTTTCTGTGCACATAAGATTTTTGCTGCTTTTTTCCCCCTAGATTCTAATAGCTAAGATTTTGATCTATTTTTGATTTTTGTTACTTTTTTTGTCTTATTTTAATACATAAACTAATTTTTTATTAGTTCTAATCTGCTTTTTTCCCATCATTTTTTAAAAATTTTAACTCATTCATTTTTGCCTTTATTTCTATATTTGTTCATTTCTTCTTCTTTTTTATGATTTATATATGAAAAATATAGTATCTTCCATCATCATTACTTTCTGGATATTTTGAATTTTTGGTTTACAGTTCTTTGTCCTCAACATTTATAAACAAGATTTTAATTTTTAAAATTTAAACAAATAAAATGATTTCTAAATGGAAGGACTTTTGTTTCTTATTTTGTATTAGTTACTGAATTCACTATATTATGGTCAGGGGATGCTTTTTGTATTAGTTCTATATTTTTAGATTTATGAAGTCTAGATTTATGACCTATTGTATGATCTTTTTTATGCATAAGGCATCCGCCCTTGTGCCTATTCTCAGGGAAATATTTGCATATAGGCATCAGACCTACTTTAAAAAATATATTGTTTAGGCCTTCATTATTTTTACGTATGCTTTTATCCATGCAATCTGTCTCTGATTGGCTGGTGAATTTTTTAAAATAGTGTCTCTTATAAGTACCTCATGCCATTTAACAAAATTAAAATAATTTTGATCAAATGATTTTCACATTTCAGTATCTTTCCTATTTTTTAGCATAGTTGCAATGCAATGCAGATGTTAACCAGGGGATTTGCAGATAGTGTTTTAACTTAACCACAAGTTGTTAAAAGTCAAAGGTCAAAAAGCTGTCTTGTTGTCAAGAGGGCAGATTCTGGACATGAATTCCTCACACAATGTTGCACTTGCAGTTTCAATACCAATTCTTACTTCATGAACATCCTCCTTCTTTCTGATGAAAGTTTATGAAAAATCTAGCAATTTTTTTATTATTCCTCTGAAGCGAACATAATAGTTTAAGTTGATGCAAGTTACTGCCACAGAGCACTATTTATATAAAATGTGACTCTGTCTGCTTAGGGTTAAATTCCTTACATTCCGAAGACATGTGTGGCACCCTTTCCCCACAGAAGAATGCTTTTCTACAATTTATTAAATTTCATTGTGCTTGTGTAAGTGGACACGTCTATTATGCACAATGAGGTCTCGAAAAGATGAAGGGGATGTCAGAGAAAAATGATGACTCCTGACCTCATACAAAATGTATGTATTCTACTCAAGTTAAAGATGCAAATACAAAAAATATGCCTAGAGGTCACTGTGAAAGAAGAAAGCAAGAAATGTTCTTTTGATGTATTCTTTCCTACGTCTAATCTTTTGCTTATTTAGAAATATAGGAGAGTTACTGACACTTAGTTGAAGTCTGAAGTTGAAGCAGACTCGCTTGATTTTAGAAAGTGAACACAGTGCTTAAAAATACAAGTTTTTAAAAACTGTGTTCCTACAAATAAATAATAATTAAAAAGTATTTAGTAACACAATATAAAAATATGGAAAGAACATGGGGATATAATTCAAAGAAAGAAAATATACCTGGCTTAGAATCATAGAAAAATCTAACATCACTTTGAAATGGTATCATGATCCTATATAATATTGTAGAAGTTCTTTAAAAGGCAATTTCAGTGATAGTAAGGGTGTGATGCAAAGGGCATTATGATGAACTGCTAATGGGATTGTAAATTGGTGCAATCTGTTTGTGAAGAAATGTGGATAAGTGTGCAATGGCAAACACTGAGACCTAGAAAAGTACTTCTTATATCAACGGAAATACCTAGAGGTGAGTACAAATCTTCATATGCCAGCATAGGATCATTGAAATATTGTTTATGACAAAGACATTCAACCCTCTCCTTGGACACAAACTTAATGTTCAATAATAGGGAAAAAAATTAAATAAATTGTAGCATATTGATAATATGGGAGATTATATAGTTACATAAAATTAATATTTTTGAAAAAAATTTAACAGCATGGAAAATTAGAGTGTAGCACTAAGTAAAATAAAAGCTAGCAGCATACTTGCATTTGCATATTTATTTTAATGTTTATTTATTTTTGACAGAGAGACAGAGCATGAGCAGGAAGGGGTGGGGGGAGGGGCAGAGAGAGAGAGGGAGACACAGAATCTGATGCAGGGTCCAGGCTCTGAGCTGTCAGCACAGAGCCTGATGCGGGGCTCAAACCCACAGACGGTGAGATCATGACCTGAGCCGAAGTCGGATGCTCAACCGACTGAGCCACCCAGGCGCCCCTAATATTTATCTTTATGTACAACCACAAAACATACATTTTTAGGGGTAAATACACAACACACATAAAAAGAAAAATTATTAGAAGTAAAAGTCTAACATGTTAATAGTAGGTAAATGCTACTAGATGAGAGGATTATATTAATTTAATAATTAATTATTTGTTTATTTATTTAAGAGAAAGAGAGAGAGTGCACAAGCAGTGGACCGGGGCAGAGGGAGAGAAAATCTTAAGCAGGCTCCATGCTCAGAGCAGAGCCTGATGTGGGGCTCCATCCCACAACCTCGGGATCATGACCTGAGCTGAAATCAAAAAAGAGTCAGCCACTCAACCGTCTGAGCCGCCCAGGCACCCCATTTTTTTCTTTAGTTTTTAAGTGTTTTTCCACAGTTTCTTTACTGACTGCATATGAGAAAAGTTTTTATACTAAGGTTTTATATTGGGGGAGGCTATTAGACTACTTATTTATCTTTATTTTTAGCTTCTCACCAATCACTTTTGCAGGATTATCAGAAGAGCCAATGATCACTTTACTGAATTCAGTTTCATAATGCAGAGTTTCAGTGATCAGTTGCAGATTCGTACTTCCAACTTTTCATCTCTTCCCTTCTTTCCCAGTGATTAGTTCCAAACTCCATTCTGAAGCATGTGCATTGCATGTGAAATTGGAAAGAAAAAACTCTGTCCCTTCATAAAACTTAAGTAACCATATTGCTTAGAAATGGAGAATTAAAAGAAAAAAGTATAAAAACAATAAGCAGCAATCACACACACACACAAATACTAGGTACATTTATTGCAATGAAATATATACAGAAAAGGGTTTAATCTTCCAATGTAACTTTTACTAAAAATACAGATTGAAAATTAAATGGAGATCTGCATTATTGATGGAACAGTTTAACTCAAGTGTTAAGGTAGTGAGAATTTTCTCTTTGGTGTATTGAAAACAATTGCGGGCTGAAGATTTGTTAGATCCGGTACTTGCACCATCTTAAATTACGGCGTATCAGCACACTGCAGGGCTGCTTTCTTAGCAGCATGGATTGGACTCAATGATTGACCTCAAGATTGCAGAGGAGATCTGGTAGTCCCAAGTAGACACAGTTAACTCACCTGGGAACCATATGTGTGATGACATGGCAATGAGGGATCAGCAAAGTCAGACTCCTCTGCCTAAGTAATTTTTGATTTACCACAAAGGTTGGTGAGGTGGGGTATGTACCCGGTAGCTTTGCGGATATAGAAAAGATATGCCTGATTTAATCCTCCTCTTGAAAATATTGAGGAATAGAGAAAATCATCTTGCTAGCTAGATCTAAGTACAGTTGTCCCTTGAACAACATGGGGGTTAGGGACGTGCTGGCATGTCCCCCCGTCCGCCCATCCCCGTATAGTTGAAAATCCATGCATAACTTTTGACTTCCTCTAGTTTTTTAAAAACTTTTTTTTTTTTTTTTTTAAGTTTGGTCTATTTTGAGAGAGAAAGAAAGAGAGAGCATGTGCAAGCCAGGGAAGGGCAGGTAGAGAGGGAGAGAGAAAATCCTAAGCAGGATCCATGCCATCAACACAGAGATTGACATGGGGCTTGATGTCACAGACCGTGAGATCATGACCTGAGCGGAAATCAAGAGTCAGATGCTTAACTGACTGAGCCACCCAGACATCCCGACTCCCCCCAAATTTAACTAATAGCTTACTGTTGACTGGAATCCTTACCAATAACATAAATGGTGTATTAATGCATATTTTGGTATGTTATGTGTCTTATATACTGTATTTTTATAATAAAATAAGTGAGAAAAAGGAAAATGTTATTAAGAAAATCATAAGGAAAAGAAAATACATTTATAATACTATACTGTATTTATCAAAAAAAACATGCACACATAGGTGGACCCATGCAGTTAAAACCTGTGCTGTTCAAGGGTCCACTGTTCACTATTTTGTAATATTGTCAATTTTGACTCTAATCTCCTTCAGTTGTAGGACTTCAAACAGTTATAGGTTAACATTTATTTTGCTATAATATTTAAAGTTAGAGCTTTTTTAAAGCTAAAAATATATATACTCTGACAAAAATAGTAAGTATGCATGTTTATTCACTTGCCTCTATGTCATACTGGTAAGTGCTATTTCTGACATATCTGTGTGATTGATTTTTTTCTCAGAAGTCAGTATATGGACAGACTAGTAGGTACTTTTTAACATAGGGCTTTAGCCAAAGAGATTCCATTTATAAGACAGAGGTATATTTTCTTATGTACATGGACTATTATGCAAAAATGAGCAGTGATCCAAAAACATTACTATCAAGTAGGTATTGAAACGGAAATAACCCCTTAAAAACTGACATCCGAGAACTTTCAAACTTAAAAGATATCTTTGAATCAAATGCGCTTCTTGACTTAATTTAGATTGGTTTTACTCGAATGAAACCCAGTTCACCTTTATTTATTCTTCCAACTCATTGTGGATTTATCTGATTTGGAACTTATATAGTGGTAAAATATTCATCTGATTTAGTTATTATTTAACTCACATAACACAAATATTGTACCAGATGCTGTACGAAACCAATTATAATATTCCTCTAAAATTCTTCATCCGAGACCATCTTTGTTTAATCTAGCAATTGAGATAAATGTTTCTAAAGGTGTCTTATATGCCATGCAAGGGTATAGTCATAGACCGTCAAGATAATAGTCAGCCTTACATAAATTCATCATTTCAGCATTTACATTCTGCAAAAATAAGATTTTCCTCCTAAGTATAACTTCTGCTATTTCAAGATTCAGTATACTAGATTATAATAAAGAATCTGACTCCATTATTGATGTTTGTTTGACTGTTGAAAGCTTTCAAGCCCCATCATGCCCTTTCCCCTTTTGCCCTACATCTGGGCAAGTTTTGGGAAAATCCAGTGTATTTCCTTCTTAGACACTAGCAGGAAGTTTGAACAACACAAGCCTTGGTCTGCCTGTGGGACTCCTCACCCAAGCCCAATTGCTTCATAACAGTAAAAATTAAATCTCTCAAGCCATTTTCAGACCTGCACTGCTCTCCTCAGAAAATCTCATTATGTGATCAATGAACCTTTCCATGCACTCTTAGTGTGTGGGTAATCATGCGCCATCTCCACATCTGAACCAAAACTGGAGTGGGGATCCACCCTGCCGTATAGACGGATCACAGCACAGATTCAGTGGATTATGCCCAGTTACAAAAATATGAAAGCTCAGAAATAATTTGAATTCTTTTATACAACAAATATTTAAGTATTTGAAATTTGTGATTGATTGCTTCTCTGATTCTTTGTTCTTCAATCTGCTTATGTTCAGTTTATTTTGTCATTTTCAGGGTCTGATATATAATCCACCCCTGGGCATTTGACCTAGGCCTCCAATTTTCCTTGTTCAGATAATAACTCAGATAAAACGTCTTCATCTTTTTGAAACTTTCCCCTCCAAGTGTTAGCTCATTCTAAATGTTAGCCTTGACATAGCTGGAAACTCATTTTCTGTGCTGATCTATTTGTGTGGTGATGCATTCCTATTGATGGCTTATCCTTTGTATACCGTTCTTTGATTGCTGGATTGGTGTCCTCCCAGCTGATTCTCTGCACCTCCACCTACTACATCTCTGAAGAGGTGATTTAATGCCAAGTCCAAAGCCTTCTTGGCTTGCCCCACAGAACTAGTAAATTGGGCCATGTGCTGAACCATTACATCATGCTGAGCTCCATATGGATCTGGATAGGTCTCAACTTATGATATAAATATAGAACTACAAATTCCTAGTCCAAGAGAGAGGACTAATAGGCTAGTTGGAATGAAGGGGGAAATGCCCTTCTTTTTACCTAGCTCTTCCACTAGGGAATTAAGCATCGTTTGTTACGTGACTCCTGGAAAAAAAACCTAGGCCTTGTGGTGACAAGGTGCTTCGTTGCTGTGCATGGAAATGAGACCTTGAAACTTCCTCTCCTATTTTGAAGTCCAGCATTGTCAAGTCCTGATTGCTCTCTGGAATAGCAATCTATCTACATTTTATCAGCTGCCATCTTTCAATCCTCATCACTTAGTCACAAACTGTATCTCTTCTTCAGCATGATCTGTGGACCACAGGTACCAAATGAAATTCCTTCTGTGAGGATTCATATTTCTTATACACTCCCACCTTTGACGTTACACATGAAACCTTGGTTTAGTTATTCTTGGTTCCACTCTACTCTTTTCCTATCTAAGAAGGATCTGGGTAAACTTAAGGAATACTTAGAATCATAAATAAGATTCATTTATATGATCTAGAAATACAAAGCCATTCTTCTTTCAGACACAGAATTGTTGAGCCACCTGGCTGGGTCTTTTGGGGGAAACTTCAATACCTGTTTCCTCAGGTCTTTCCCCTCTAAGGATGCTCAGAGTATCTAGAGAAGCATGAGTTCAAGGTCTGTGACCTGAAGTTTCCTAGAGAGTGAAGCATAGGTTTCTAGTGTTATAAAAACTTCGTTGGAGAAACAATAAGGTCTCAGAATTTATCACTTCATTTTCACATGTTCACTTAATCCCCTATTTTTGGTATGTGCTCATCCCCTCTAACTGATTATTCCAAATTTGCAGACCCTCTGTTCTTCCTTGTCTATTTAGCAAACGTTTAGTCTTCTTGGGTTTGGGGACCAATTGTCTTCTGGTAGGGTGGAATGGAAAGAAGATCTAATGTCTAACCACATTTTTTAAACATTTGTTTATTTTTGAGAGAGAGAGAGAGAAAGAGAGAGAGAGAGAGAGAGAGAGAGAGAGAGAGAGAGAGAATGCAAGCAGGGGAGGGGCAGAGAGACAGACACAGAATCCGAAGCAGGCTCCAGGCTCTGGGCTGTCAGCACAGAACCTGATGCAGGGCTCGAACTCACGGACCACAAAATCATGACCTGAGCCAAAGTTGGACGCTTAACCAACTTGAGACACCCAGGTGCCCTGATGTCTAACCACATGTTCAGCAGCTTTTAATGCCATCTCTTTATTTTGGTACTCCCAAGCTACAAAACATTATCCCAAGCTACAAAAACATTTGGTCCTTTTACTACCCTTGCCATATGAAGATTTTGAAGTAAGGATTCGATTGGTTTCCTGGGATGTACTAAATAAAAATCTATGATCCGTGTCTTTCAGCTTCTGAAAAAGGTATGATTTTTTTAAAAACTGTTTATTTCTGTTAATGGTATAAGAAAGTGGTCTGGTTTCATTCTTTTATCTGTCCAGTTTTCGCAGTACCATTGATTGAAAAGACTGTCTTTTCCCCATTGTACATTATTTTTTAAAAATGTATTTACTTATTTATTTTGAGAGAAAGACAGAGTGGAGCAGAGAGAAAGAAAGGAGAGAATCCCAAGGAGGCTCTGCTCTGTTAGCACAGACCTCTAAGTGGGGCTCGAACCCACAGAACTGTGAAATCATGACCTGAGCCAAAATCAAGAGTCAGATGCTTAACCGACTGAGCCATCCAAGCACCCCATGCCCATTGTATATTCTTGTCACCTTTGTCATAGGTTAACTATTGACCATGTAACTGTGGGTTTATTTCCAGGGCCTTTATTTTTGCTTCATTGATCTATGTAACTACTGGTGTGTGCATTTTTTTTAAAACAGCCTTTTAATTGTAGCTTTGGTGTAATCTCAGGAAGAGCTCAAATTAGATCTTTTTTTAAAAAAGTTTTTTTTTAATGTTTATTTATATTTGAGAGAGAGAGAGTACATGCAATAGCGTGCACAAGTCAGGGAGGGGCAGAGAGAGAAGGAGACAGAATCTGAAGCAGGCTCCAGGCTCTGAGCTGTCAGCACAGAACCCGACGCGGGGCTTCAACTCACAAGCCATGAGATCATGATCTGAGCCAAAGTTGGACGCTTAACCGAGTTACCCAGCTGCCCCAGGAAAAGCTCAAATTAAATATGTATGTTCAATCCACTGTCTTTTCCTAGTCATCTACCTCTTTGGCTGCTGTTCTCCAAAATGTCCTAAGTTGGGATCAACAAGAATACTCAAGACTAATAAAGATTCATCATGACCCAAGATTGTGAAAATCCCAGAGACTTATTATGATGAAGAATGTAGATGGCTACCACAAACCTAACATTAGCTTTGGAAAAACGAAATTATAATTTATGGCTCTTATCACACTCAGAGCTCATGAGGAAGTTCATAATTCTGAACTGAACTGTGATCTTGAAATCAGTTGTTAGTTTTTGGTAATTTTGGAACCAACTGCAGGGTAGCTATTATTGAAAGTTTGAAACCTCTTCAAATTCGTATGTCAAAACTCTTAACTCCCAATGTTATCGTAGGTGGAAGAGGTGCAGCTTTTGGGAAGTAATTAGGGCTAGATTATATCATTAGTGTTGGATTCTCACGATGGGATTAGTGGCCTTTTAAGAAGAAAAAAGAGAAATTATTCACTCTCTTTGTATGTACATACTGAGGACAGAGTGTCTGTAAGCTAAGAAGAGAGCTCTCAGCTGAGACCAAATCTGTTAGCCCCTTGATTTTGGACTGTCCAGCCTCCAACATTGTGAGAAATAAATTTCTGTTCTTTCTTTAAAAAAAAAAAAAAATTAATGTTTATTTTTGAGGGTGAGAGATACAGAGCATGAGCAGAGGAGGGTCAGAGAGAGAGGGAGACACAGAATCCAAAGCAGGCTCCAGGCTCTGAGCTATCAGCACAGAGCCCAATGCAAGGCTCAAATTCATGACCTGCGAGATCAAGACCTGAGCCGGAGTCAGATGCTTAATTGACTGAGCCACCCAGGCACTCCTAAATTTCTGTTCTTTAATCCACTCATTCTATGTATTTTGTTATGGCAGCTGAGCAGACTAAGAAAGTGGCCAGCCCTGCTGGGAGGACATTAATGATAAAATATGTTGTTACAGCCTTTCTTAGTATTCCTAACTTTTTGGCTGAGCTTGCCATGCTGGACCTCAAGGGATAAGCACTTAATCATGAGAAGCATCTGGATATTAATTATAAGTAACACATGTGCTCTGAAAGCCATGTAGGCTTGAGAGAGTAGAGAAGTGAAAACATTTTTGTCTTGGCTCTTCTAGCTGGCATTTTACTAGAGTCATGAGGCTACTTTTTTCTTTATTAAGGTATAATTGACAAATAGAATTGTAAGATATTTAAAATGTTGAAGATGATGATTTGATGCATATATACATTGTGAAAGGATTCCTCCCATTGAGTTAATTAGCACACCATCACCTCAAATATTTACCTCTTTCTTTCCTTTTCCTTCTTCCTTCCTCCCTTCTTTCCTTCCTTCCTGCCTTCCTTCTTCTTTTTGTGAGGATATTTAAGTTGTACTCTGTTAGCAAAGTTCAATTGTACAATACAGTGTTATCAACTATAATCAAAATATTATACATTCGATCCCCAGACCTCATTCATCTTTACCTGAAAGTTTGTGCCCTTTGGCCTACTTTTGCTTATTTCTCCCACATCTCAGTCCCTGGTAACCACTTTTCTATTTTCTTTTTCTATGAGTTCTATTTTTTTTTAATCCCAATATAAATAATACTATGAGGCATTTGTTTTTCTTTGTCCGGCTTATTACACTTAAGAAAATACCCTCCAGGTTCATTCATCCATGAAGCCCATTGGCAGACTATGGTTGTTGTCATACCTTAACTATTGTAAATAATGCTCTATGAACATAAGATTATAGATACCTTTTTGAGATAATGATTTAATGATTTTGTTTCACTTGGGTGTATACCCCAAAATGGACAAAAACAATCCTAAAATTTATATGGAACTACAAAAAATCCTAAATAGCCAAAAATATCTTGAGGAAGAAGAACAAAGCAGAAGACATCATACTTCATGATTTCAAACTATATTAGAAAGCAATATTAACTAAAACAGTATGGCACTGGTTTAAAAAACAGACAAATATAGATCAATGGAACAAAATACAGAGACCAGATATAACTCATGCATATATGTGTTCAATTAATTTTTGAGAAGGGAGCCAAGAAACTAAATAGGGTAATGATAGTCTCTTTAATAAATGGTGTTGGGAAAACTGGACAGCTACATGCAAAAGAATGAAACTGGACCACTACCTTAAACCATAAACAAGAATTAACTCAAAATGGATTAAAAACTTGAATGTGAGGCGTGAAAGTATAAAACTCCAAAAAAAAAAAAAAGTAGGGGCAAGCTCCCTGACATTGGTCTTAGCCATGATTTTTTTTTTATTTTACAACAAAAGCAAAGACAACAAAAACAAAAATAAACAAGTGGGACTATATTAAACTAAAAAGCTTCTACACCAAGGAAACCATCAATGAAATGAAAGGTAACCAATGAAATGGGAGAAAATGTTTACAAACCACATATCTGATTAGGGGTTAATATCCAAAATCTATAAGGAATCTCTACAACTCAACAGCAACAAAACAAAACAACCCAAAAAAAGTAACTGAAAAATGGGCAAAAACCCAAATAGACATTTTTTTCAAAGAAAACATACAAATAACCAACAGCTGTACTCAACATCATCAATCATTGCAGAAATGCATATTAAAACCAAAATGACATATCACCTCACACCTGTTAGGAAGACTATCATCAAAATGACAAGGTGTAACAAACGCTGGCAAGGATGTGAAGAAAAAGAATCCTTGTAAACTATTGGGAACGTAAACTGTTGAAACCGCTATCGAAAACAGTATGGAGGCTGGTCAATAAATTAAAAATAAAGCTACTGTATTATCCAGCACTTCCTATTCTAGGTATATACACAAAGTAAAGGGAATAAATGATTTTAGTGACGAACTGATGACATTTGAGTAAAATCTTTATCCCTGGCAAATACAGCCCCTGGGATAAATGCTATGAGAAGGATATTTAAAAGGATGCATATGCAACTATCATATCTCTAGTCATAAAGGTGTATTAAAGAGTTGTGTTATTTGAAAAAAATAGGTTGAAGGAAGTGAGTGGTTGAAACCAGACCAAAATGAGTCATAGAATGAGTAGCAGACAATAAAGTGAATCCATGACGTGTAAACCATTGTGATAGGCAGTTTAGACCTGCAAGGGAACCTGGAAAAGGAAGCAGCAAAAATGAGGCAGGAAGAAACTAGGGCAGGATTATTTTTTCCAGAATAAGGAATGTGAACTTGTTTTTAAAAGGAAGAAAAATTCTCATAAAGAAGGGAGGTAGAAGGTAAAATAAATGGACATAATTAAAACAGAAAATTCTCAGAACAGACAGGAAGGGAGGGGATCCAAAGTGCAGGGGAAGGGATTAGTTTTGAGTAGAAGTAGGAATTGAGTGAAAAGAGATATGTGGTTCAAGATAAACCTGATGTAGAGGTGAGGGAATTTGAGGGAATTCATGCCAGACAGTATTTTCTTTTGGAGTCTTGGTTGTCTTTTAAGAGTGGGAAAACTGACCCTTAGGTTAAATAACATTAAAATAAAATCATAACAACTGATGTGGAAGAGGAAGGTGATATGAACAAAATTAAGTAGTGTTTTGTAGAACAGTGCTGATGGACCAGTCAAAAGTCTGAGTTTTGCAGACCTGGCAAGCCCTTTGTGGGGCTAACCTGAACATTTTCCCATCATTTTTGGTGGGTCTCCTGCTGAGCTTCCACTTAAAAGTGTTTTTGAGAAGTAACCTTTATAATAATTAAGAATTCAGTGATAAACTGGTTTTATGAGGGTGACTGGTTATGTTAGCAATTTGAGGTCTGATTTTTTTTAATTTTATTTTTTATTTTTTAAAATTTACATCCAAATTAGTTAGCATATAGTGCAACAATGATTTCAGGAGTAGATTCTTTAGTGCCCCTTACCCATTTCGCCCATCCCCCCTCCCACAACCCGTCCAGTAACCCTCAGTTTGTTCTCCATATTTATGAGTCTCTTCTGTTTTATCTCCCTCCCTGTTATTATATTATTTTTGTTTCCCTTCCCTTATGTTCATCTGTTTTGTCTCTTAAAGTCCTCATATGAATGAAGTCATAGGATTTTGGTCTTTCTCTGACTGACTAATTTCACTTAGCATAGTACCCTCCAGCTCCATCCACGTAGTTGCAAATGGCAAGATTTCATTCTATTTGATTGCCAAGTAATAGTCCATCGTATATATACACTACATCTTCTTTATCCATTCATCCATCGAGGGACATTTGGGCTCTTTACATACTTCAGCTATTGTTGAGAGTGCTGCTATGAACATGGAGGTTCATGTGTCCCTTCAAAACAGCACACCTGTATCCCATGGATAATGGCTAGTAGTGCAATTGCTGGGTCGTAGGGTAGTTTTATTTTTAGTTCTTTGAGGAACCTCCATACTGTTTTCCAGAGTGGCTGCACCAGCTTGCATTGCCACCAACAATGCAAACGAGATTGAGGTGTGATTTTGAACACGCTAAGTAGACTTTGTGAAGCTCCATTACTGAAACCGTAAATGGGAGTAGTTATAGGATTAAATAAGATACTTTGCTATTTTATTATATCATTGTCTTTATTATTGCTAGCATCTAGTAAAAAATAAGTTAGCATGGGACATAAATCTAGCCTCTCAATGAAAGAAATATGAAAGACATGTTGTCAGAAGGTCATGTGGCATGGGAAATGCTGCCGTGACAGATCGTACTTTCAAAGATGGCCCCCATGGTATTTCCCATCCTGCATGAATTTCTGGCAATATGTCTTTCATACTCCTTCATACTCTTTCATACTCCATAGAGAGATTAGATTTATATCCCATGAATTTGAAACATAGAAGACTTCTGAGGCTGTTTTGCCTAAAAAGTTTGACAGAAGTGTTGTTAGGTGACTTCAAAGGCAAGATCAAAAAAGGACATTCAGTTTCCATCTTGCTCACTGAAACACTCTCTTTGGAGTTCTGAACTTAATGTGAGTAATCCCACTGCCTTGAGGTAAGGGAAGTCCAAACTATCCCATCTGAAGAGATCACATGGAAAAGCTATGAGACCATACAAAGAGAGAGATGGTTGGCCAGCCACCAGCTGCTTCACTTTGACCTACAATCTGACTGGAGCTTCATGAGAGATTCTGAAACACATCCGCCCAGCAAAGCTCTTATGGATTCCCAACAAATAAGAATCATAAGAAATAATAGTATTGTTATTGTTTTATGCCACTAAGTTTTTGGGAAATTTGTTTCACAGCACAAGGAACTGATATGATGATTATTTCAGCCTTTCTCAAATTTATTTTTTAAAATATTTTCTCAGTGAATGGGAAGGTTTCATTTATTGTCATATTGCACTTATTTTCTTAAGAATGGTATATTTAGTGTCTAGAGTTGACATTGTTTTCCTCCTTAGATTTATTGCTAGAAATTCATTTTTTAAAATCTGTGAGGGTTACAATTCTCACTTCTCTTTCTCTTCCTTATTTCCATCTCTCTTGGGAGACATGAGTCTAAGTTTCATAAATGAGAGTGACAGCAAGAGTATTATGCCTGGGTCAGTACAGCTGTGAGAATCAGCGGTATCTTCCTTAAGCATAAAGTTATTGAAGTTACCTTTATACTATGCATAATGTGTCTTCATATTACTTCAATATTTCTATCATTTGGAGATCATCATGGTTTTCTATTTATTCTTTTCTTCTTAAAACTTTCTCTTTTTTTAAACTGTTTATTTATTTTTGAGAGACAGAGTGTGAGTGGGGGAGGCACAGAGAGAGGGAGACAGAAGACCTAAAAGTGGACTCTACACTGACAGCAGAGAGTCTGATGTGGGGCTGGAACTCATGAACCATGAGATCACGACCTAGGCTGAAGTCGGACACTCAATAGACTGAGCCACCCAGGTGCCCCTAAACCTTATTTCTTTAATCTAATTTTCATACATGATTGAATCTTCATATATTTTGTGGCGTGGTTTCTCTGCACTTCAAAATGATCAGTTCAGTGGCTTTTTAAGTTTATGCCAATATAGTTCTTGTTTGCAATCAATCTTAGGCCATTTGGCCAAACTTCATGAATCACCTAATCTCTCTGGTGATTTATTGAGCCAAGTTATGATGATGAGCATGACGATGATGGTGATGATGGTGTGCATACTTCTTTTCCTCTTTTCTTTTTTCTTCTTCTCTGTTCTTTTTAAAGGATTTCAATACACTTGTTTTCATACGTAGTTCAGTGCTAAAGGAGTTATCTACAATTAAAACATCTTTACCCTCTTTGTGCACTGTAAAAATCATAGTCTTTAAAAAAATTTTTTTTAATGTTTACTTATTTGCGAGAGAGAGAGAAACAGAGCATGAGCCGGGGAGGAGCAGAGAGAGAGAGAGAGGGAGACACAGAATTTGAAGTAGGGTCCAGGCTCTGAGCTGTCAGCACAGAGCCTGAAGAGGGACTCCAAATCACGAACTGTGAGATCATGACCTGAGCCCAAGTCGGATGCTTAACAGACTGAGCCACCCAGGTACCCCTAAAAATCACAGTCTTAATTAGCCCTAGGAAATGTGCATTCTCAAGGAACAAAAGAAAATAAATTTTTTCTAGTTTCCTTTCTCAGATGTCTCCTGGTTTCTTATTTAAGTGATTCCGAGATAAATGTGAATTAGTTGACATTTGCCTTCTGCATCCCCAGACTTTGCACACTTTGTCTTTCTTCCATCAGGATATCAGCTCCTCTTCCCACCCTTTTCAGGCCTTAGGGCCTACATGTTCTCTTTCCTAAAACCATAGAAAATCTTACCCTGAAATTATTAATTCACAGTGAACTCTAAATCACTAAGAATGGCATATAACCTCTTCATAAATACATTTTAAAAGAAATGAAGACCTCATTGTAGATTTACCAGTGGACGGTGAAAGTTTTTGAAGGCAGCATTAACTCTTTTTAATGGCCCTGAAATAACACTTGCAGGTGATCAGAAATTAGTTTGTTTTAAACTCACATCTATCAATTTTCTGACATTTACTTATATAAGACCATTTTAATTCAGATTTGGGTCTGAATTGGTTTGTTCATCTCAGGACAAAAGGGAAAATGAATTTAATATCTTCAAACTGTGACTTTTCAACCTATAAGTTTCTCTTAAATGCAGGAAATACTCTTCATATAAAAAGTGTCTTAAAATGTAGTTTAAGTCTTCAGTGGTCCTCTTATGCCTTTCCTTTGTGAAGGTGAAAAGTCACCATCAGTATGTAGGATGAGAACTGTGTTTCTTATACTGCATATAAGTGAAGGGATTTTAATCATAGCTGCCTTGCCCCTGGGAATATCCCTGCAGAAGGTATGCCTTAAACAGTACTCCATTTCTAGAGGGTTAAAGAGAATGTTAATTACACACTGGAATCTGTTCTCAGTTCCTAAGAGTTCTGTTCCTTCAGCATTGTTTAATGTGGATGCTGAATATGTATGAATAGCATGATTATAGTTTGGTTCAATTTTACTAGAATCACAGTGGCTGTGATTCTACTTCTCTGACCTCTTGGAAGCCAGACGTTAGTCGATGGAAATAGAAATTTGGTCATCTTTAGTTAGCTTTATCTATTAATTCAGTTAGTATAAACAGTTTGTCCAGGATACTATTGGGGGCAGTGTTATTTTTTTTCATGTTTCATTCCAGCCTGGGGGGTTAGGCAGTTGCTCATAATCGGGTGTTTATTGATAGAATGCATCTCCTTGTTTATTGCATTAAGCATTTGGAGACTCCAAGTATTCTGACACTATCCTTGGTATATTATATTAACTCAAAAATAGTTGTTAAGTAAGTATCATTGCATAATTAAATACCTGGATTTGGATCCCCATTTCACCATTCCTAGTTGTATGACCTGTCTCTTTTTCAGTTTCTTCATCTGTAAAATGGTGGTGATAATAATAGTTTCTACCCATTTGGGTGGATTAAGTGTTACTACAAGGAAAGCACTTAGGAGAGTGCACCCTATATTGATAGTAAACTCTGCTTTTAGCCCCCCATGACTTACCAACACGCCCATACCAGCAGAATAGAGCTAGAGTAGTCATTCTTAACCTTGGCTTTACACAGGAAATTTTGGAAGACTATTAAAAAAACCTGATGCCTGGGCTCCCACTGCTAGTATGTTTGATTTAATTGGCTTGGGGTTTGACCTAGGTACAAGGATTTATAAGGGCTTCCCAACTAATCCTGAAGTGCAATGAAAGCTGAAGAAATACAGGACTAGATGTGTAAATAAAGGCTTGTCTGCCACTAAATCTCATGGCTTTTCTTCAGAATATCTGAAAATCAGTAATGAGATACCAAAATCACTCTGCTTAGATTCACAACTTGCTTCATGCTAGACAAAATTCAGATAATATCTTTATAATCTTAACATTGTTTAGGCCTGGATTAATGCCTTTTTGGCCCAGGGGGTATGGGGTTGTTAAATGTGTTGTAGTGCTATCTTGGGGAGCTATGAGCATCCTGAGTAATAATGAATTTCACACATGTATATATTTTTAAAGTGACGATTTCACATTTTCAAACATTCTTTGTAGGAACTATTTCTTTGATTTGATACCAGGGAATAGGATGGCTAATACTCTAAATAGGCATTTGTTTTGCTGTAAGAATTCTTTAAGCATGATGTCGGCAACTGACAAGATGAAAAATGGTTCTGTGATTCGTTTCCAGTCTCAGGCTTATAGAACTGCTTGAGTGTTTTGAAATGCCCTCCCACATCCTGTGATTGTACTAAATCAGAACTGAAAAGATCTCAACAATCTGAGCTTGATCCAGGGGTTAAAATACCATGCTCTTTCTTTTTCAAAATACACTTAATACTCTGAAAATAAAGTTGACTAAGACATATTAAATTTGATTAACAGATAAATTTGAGATTCAAACTTATTATCATCCTGAGTTATAAATTATCTCTGCAAGTAAAAAGAAATGATATGTATCCCTGACATGCCCCTAAACATCAAGCACATGGAATAAAACAACATAACCATGGATTTGGGGAAGCATTTGCAATTCCAGACCATTTGGGTCAGTCATTAAAGTATGTTGTGCTTTTAATGCCTTGTAAAGTTATTCTCAAGCAATGTTCTAACTATGACTCATGGCCAGAGGACCTGGCCAGTGGAACTTCTCAGTATGGAGTGTTTCCTGTGGCATAGAGAGACTTCTACTGTCCTTCAGCATATGCACGTTGAAACCAACACAGAGAAAAGTCAGATGGGAAACACATGTCAATTTCGTTCAGAAAACATAACTCTTTCCTTAGATTCAACATACGCTTTACATCATGAAAGAATGTGAGGTCATTAAATGACAACATAATCTCACTTGAAATGTATAAACAATAGTGGAAGAGCCCACAAAAATAGTTCAGCTGAAACATTTTCTAATTGTTTTTAGTAAGAAAAGAGGTAGCCTTGAAATTAGATAGCTTTCAGATAACAGACTACATTCAAATAAGATTTAATTTTAGACAGAGATTTAGGACTATAATATCTATGATGAATTTCTTCATTCAAGAAATATTTATAGAATACCTACCAGGTGTCAAACATGGTAGGCGTTGGGACTAAGTAGTGAACAAGACTAACAAATTCCATGCCATCATGGAACTTACTACAAGTATTAGAGAGTCACCAAGAGGAAATGATTATTTATATAGTTTTAATGCCAATACAGATAGGTCCACCAAAATCTGGAAAGAATACAAATACTCACATAGCACTTGCTATGTATGAGACACTGTCTTAAATGTTTACACAGAACAGAGCATTTAATCTTATAATAATCGGTGAGGTGGATTCTGTTAATATCTCTCTATATTGTGTGAGGAAGATAAAACACACTGAGGCTAAGTCACTTGCCTAGGGTCAATCCAGTCAGCAAGTGTTAACTCTGCAGTTCTCTTCTTCCCAGTTTATCTGGCTTCTATTTTATATTATATGTTAGTGTTGCAATTATTAGTTATTAATTTCTTTAAGAGAAAGCATATTAATTAAGTAATTTCAGTAAAATAAGACTTTGGTGTTGATTATCTGGGGCAATAGTACAAGTTAAAGAGAAAAAAACAGTAAAAAAAAAAAAAAACAGTAAGAAATTAACCAAGAAGTGGTAGGAATGTGTTATGTGTTAACATTTTATGTGCTATGTTTTAATATTTAAAATATTTTTACAAACATTAGTTTTATTTTCTCAAATACACAAATAGTTACAACTCACCCTAGAAAATTTGGAAATATAGAAAAGTAAAAAGAAAAAAAAGGCATCAATAATCAACCTCATTATCCCAAAAGAACATTTTATTTCTTTTTATTCTTTTTTGTGTATGTATGATTTACATAAATAATGAAGACAATGGTGCAGTGATTACAAATCAAGCTTGTGTCCTAGTTATTGCATCTATTACTATAACATGAATGTATCTCATGGCGTAGAAAGTTATTTCTAAAACTTATTTTCGAAAGCAGCCCCCATCCCATCTTTTGAGGAGAAGAAAATTCTCTTCCACATGATCCCTTGATGCCAGTGTTACCTAGAACATGATATTTAACTGAGCCACCCTGGTGGTTTGAGAGTTAACGTACGCGCGCGCGCGTGTGTGTGTGTGTGTTATCTTTAACATGTTCAAAAGAATTGTCTGGAAAATAAAGTAAGCTATTTATTTATGTATGTATGTATGTATGTGTGTTTATTTTGAGGGAGACAGGGAGTGAAAATGAGCTGGGAAGGGGCACAGAGAGAGGGAGAGAGAGAGAATGCCAAGCAGGCTCCCCACTCAGTGCTCAGCCCTACGCAGGGCTTGATCTCACAACTGTGAGATCATGACCTGAGCTGAAATCAAGAGTCAGACGCCAAACCGACAGAGCCACCCAGGCGCCCCAACCTAAGTTATTTCTTAACAACTGTATAAACTACTTGCATCAAGAGAGCAGTCCAAATCTCTCTAAATAAGAGAACATCCTCCTAATGAGGAAATCTTCTCAATGGAAGGGAGTACATCCTTATCTTTTGTAATGTTATGATGCTACTCTCCATTTTCTGAACCCAGTATCATCTCCTGAACAAGTGAGATAGATGTGTCACATTGTAAGTACTTTTGATTCCTAAAGCATGCCACCCTAAAGCCTCATGTACATGCTCATGTAGCTCGCCGGCATTTTACCATAGCATATGATTTATCTGGTATGATTCCAATGTATTGTTGGAGAAAATAAATAATGCTGCACTGTATATAATTATCTGGGAGACTAGGCCTTTGACAGGGGAATTACCCGTTTAAAGATGGATGGCAAATGCTGCCAGTCACCAGAGAATGTCTGGAAGTATTGGCTTGTGTCTAAACGACTCTTTAAAGAAAACTTCAGTTGAACAAATGGTTATAGAGGTCATATAATTTAAATCCCAAATTCTGCTAGCAAAGCAAGACTCTTGTATACTAGTGGGCACTTTTATTTCTTAGCTCAAGGACAGAGTAAAGTAAAAAGACAGTGAGAAAAGAAACTGTAAATGTTCCAAAGCCCGCCACTACCACCACCATCACCACCACTGACAAAAATAAAATCCCAAATCCAATTATAATAGAAAAGCAGATGAAATTGAAAGGAGAGAGCAAGGCAGGAGAAAAGGAAGCAAAATGCAGGAAGTACATGGTGCGATGCATGTGGCGATTCTCCTCAGTGGTAGATAATTGGATAAATTATCCAGCCTGGTCTGCTAGGCTCTGTGGTTCAGAGAACTGAACATTGCATTTTAGGTGTTTCATTAGAGATTGTGCAACTTGGAAATATGGCATGTCTTTATTTTCCTGTCTTGGAACATGAGAACAGAATGAAAACTTCATTTTCCTATTAAGGTCTTTATTAAGATGGAATGCATATTGGACAACATTATGAGGATCATTTAAAAATAATAAGGAGGCCCTTTACTAGTTTTATGAAGAATATATATTTTTGTGATATTCTCTAATCTAATTTATGCCCTTTATCTGGCTTTATGATTAGTATATTTATCATGACTTTAAAAGAACTCCAGCTATTTACCAGTATCAAATGGAAAATCCTGTAATGATGAACAGCTACTGAGTGATTACAGTGTTTCCAATGCGAATCTAAAAGACTCCTGTGAATTTTTTTCATTTAGTTCTCATGAAAATTCTCTGAGTTAGGTGGTGTTATTATGCCATTTTTCAGCTGGGCAAACTGAGCGAAAAAGAGGTGGCTTAGTAGAAGTACAGAGTCTGATTCCAAAAGCTATCCTTTTTACAACTATGTTAAGTAGGGGAAAACCAAGCCAGGAAAAAATTAGATTTCTTGAAGTATACTTTATGATTTTACTAATATTTCCAACATTAATTCAACTAATATTTATCAAAAGCCTTCTAGGTTCAAGGTCCCACGCTCTACTGGTTATCATGGTGAATAATACACAAATACAAGCTGTTGATCTGTGAGCAGGTCACACATAAACTAAAAAGTGGACCAAAGGCAAGTGTGTAATATGGTTCCGGAAGGAGAGTTTCCTAAGACAAAGAGTTTTTCCTAGCATGCCAGTAGACTATCGTATTGTTTTCATGTTGAAAATGAGAGTCTTCATTGAGGTTGTGTTCACATGAAATGTGTGGTCTAGAGAAATCATTAAAAGTAAAGCGTTTGTTAATTCTCCAAGCATTGCAAACACAGGTTTGGGTGCCCTAGGTCCACCTCATGTTTACAACATAAGCATTTCCACAAGGAGACATACCTGATAAATATATACATTGGATTTGTGAGGCTTTTCTTCTAACCTTAGCTTTGCTAAAAATGTTGACTGTGTTATTAGGCAAGTTGCAACTACTTTTCACAGCAAGTATCTCATCTACAAAATGATGATTAACACCTACCACAGATTCAGAAGAAAGTGATGACCTACGTTTTCGGTAGAATTCTCAGCTCTGTGGTAGGGCAAGGAAGACAAACACAAAGTGCCGTTGTCCACTCTGAATAATTATTACATAGGAGAGTCTAAGCAGTGATCTCACGTTACTAAGGGGGAGCTACCTGAATGGGTCTAATTTGAAGGGTTACAGTTTTAAGCAGATGTAGATTAGGAATAGCAGGCTGTGAAATAAAATTTTACTCTAGTAGTGCTTGTTTTCCTAAGGATGTTGAAATAATGGGATGAAACCATGGAGACTGAGTGATGCATTGGGTAAGCTGTTTACACACTGTGCCAGAGGTGAAAATGGAGGTGAAAAGTGAGGCTACTTGAGCTGTGAGCAGGTCATACATAAACTAAAAAATGGACTGAGAGAGAGAAGTGCATAATATGGCTCTGGAAGGAGAGTTTCCTAAGCCAAAGAGTTATTCTTGGCATACCAGTAGAATATCTTATTGTTTCTATGTTGAAAACGGGACTTTGCAGTTTCGTTGTGCTCACATGCTTGTGATTTTCTGAAGCTCATAATGAGCGTGCTAGGAATGGCTTCATTGTTGTCGTTTACATCAGAAAGTAATTAACATCATCATGGTGGTCAGTAGAGATCCTCCAAGATCCATAAAATATATCTTTTTTCACTTTACTTGCATTACTTTTTTTCTTTTTGCTATGCTTTCTTAGGGATAACTTGCAGATGATAAATCGTGCCCTAAAGTCATAGCTTTAACTCTTCATCTCTTTCCATAAAACTATCCCCTGATGGAACAAGACTTTCCTCTTTTGAAATATCCACGTTAAAAACCAAATTTGAAAATGTCTGCAACTTTCAGAACTAAAATTGGTGGCAGTAGGGAATGTATTCATGCATCATATTGTAAACAGATGGCAGTTACTTTTTGTTTCTTTATCACTAAAAAATAATGACTTCATTAAAAAAAGAACAAACCTTTTTGTTCTGGATATGGGCAAAGTAGTGGTGATGTATATTCAGGTGTGAGTCATGGGCAGGCAACATCACCATTGCCTATTAACTGGCTCAAAATACAAATTCACAGGCCTTATTCTAGATGAACTAAATTAGAAATTCTATAGGTGGAGCCCAGAAATATATGCTTTAGCCAGCTTTTCAGGTGATTTTAATGCAAACTAAAGTTTGAGAAGGACTAGTTAATACCATTTCTACTCACATTCTTTCTTGGCCAGAACAAGCCATATGATCCGCCCCCTGGATGGAAAGTGGTGAGGGCAGTCAGTTCCTGGACTAGCCATCTCTAGCTAGCACTAATATTTTAGAAGAAAAGTTATATTACTAGAAAATAAGTTTAAAAAGATATTAGAATTATAGGCCTTGCCCAGCAATCAACTCCATTTCCTTCATGTTCATTGCTTTAAATCTAGAAACTTGTGACCATTTTATTTTATATTATGCAGACTGGGAATTTTTTTAACCAAAAGCCTTGATAGAGAGAAAAAAAAAAAAAAGGTTTCAATAAAGAAGATCCATTCTGAAAGTAGGAGACCTGAATTTTTATTTCATTACTGTCAATTCCTGAGTGGCTTAGGAAAAGCTTCAACTTCTTTTAAGAAATTCAAATGAAAATAAAGGCTTGAACACTGAGATTACTTTAAGGCTTGATAGTTTAATGCGTTTAATGTTAATATTTTGGAATTAAATTAAATTTGATAATTAAATGAATATATATTAGGTTGTTTATTTTATGCTTTGCAAAGGTAATTCCTAGGAATTAAAAAAAAGTCTAGTGGTAGGGAAATTAATCACATAAACAACTGAAAACAATACATATATGATATTACTGTCTTATTATAAATTTTGTATGTTTTAACTTAAAAAAGTTTAACCTGTCAAAACAAATAATTCACAATTTAGGACTATCTGTAGGAGTATTATGAGGTAGATCATAGAGTATTTATTAATTACACTTTTTAAGTTTTCCTCATTACTGAGGATACAGTAACAAATAGGAAAAATGAAGTTATTCCAGGTGCTGAAGATATAGGAATACACAGTTACTGTTTATTACTCCGTGTTCTGGAAGCAAAGTACCTGGAACTATACACAGCAGAGTTGCATAAAATGAATATTTGTTAAATGAATGAAACACAGTGTTAAAAATGTTCAGACCAGGGGACCCCTGGCTGGGTGGGGTGAGAGGCTGTAGGTTAAGCTTGAGACTCTTTTTTTTTTAAACCTGAGACTCTCGATCTCAGCTCAGGTCTTGATCTCAATCAAGGTCCTGAGTCCACGCCCTGTGTCGGGCTCCAAGCCAGCCATGGAGCCTACTTAAAAAAAAAAAAAAGAAAAAAAAAAAAAAAAAAAAAAAACAAATTAAGGCCAGTAGGTTGGATTATGACTCAAAGAGTATCTCCTTAATAATTCCCTAAAGCGTTGTGGCCAACAAATTTTCACAACTTATATAACTATCAAAAATGTCATCTAGGGCAACCACTAGGGTTACTAAAGTACAATAGTAAGAGCTTAGAGTGGTTAAAGTGAGTCAAGTAGGCAGTGATTGTGTGTGAAATTTTAAAACCTTCTCCACGTATTAAATGAAAAACTAAATAAGCCCAATTTGCAGAAGAAAAAATAACAAAAGCAGAAGAATCCTGTTTGTTTTTATGAAAAGGCAAGTTAAGTAAAATATATTTGACAGAAAAAATATAGCTTCAATTAAAATATGTTTTAAAATGTAGCTTCAACTAAAGAATACAATGAAAATACGTGAGTGAGCAAATTTGAATGAGGAATTTGAATGGAAAATTTAATTTCTTACAAAAGCCAAATCAAACCATTTTTTTTTCTTGTTGATCACTATTCACTGAGAACATTATGTTTCTTTTCGTATCTTTTTCTTAACTTTAGGATTAAATATCCTTACAATTTGGTTTCCCCGTTTTCAGAGTAGATGCCATAGGGCCTTTAATTTCTTCTCTCTGCTTATATTTCATGTGTTCTTTATTCTTATACTCCTGTTGCTTCAAATACTCTTAAATAGCAGAAAATGAGCTATTGAGAACATTAAAATGAAATTCATCAGCATATTTTTCAGGATACTATATGTATTCTTAATAATTGTTTCATTTTTTTCCCAGAAAAATTTTACTCTAATATAATATAAACTTTTGGATTAATTCGAACTAAATTCTAAAGGTTATATATTCTACAGGTGCCTGGATGGCTCAGTCTGTTAAGGGTCCGACTTCAGCTCAGGTCATGATCTCACAGCTTATGGGTTTGAGTCCCGCATGGGGCTCTACGCTGACATCTTAGAGCCTGGAGCCTGCTTTGGATTCTTTGTCTCCTTCTCTGTCTGCCCTTCCCCTACTCGCACTCTGTCTCTCTCATTCTCTCTCAAAAATAAATATTCAAAAAAAAACTTTAAAGGTTATATATTCTTTCATGCTAATATTAACCCAGAAAATTTCCAGCAGGGGAAAAAAAAACATTTTCCTACTGCCTACTAAAAGCAAAAAATCTTACTTGAACATTGCCAAGCTCAGCATGACAATCTAGCCTGCTGTGCCACTTTGATTTGTCAAAAAAAAAAAATCCTTCAACTTTTAAAAATTGTTTCTGATTGCTTGGTTTTAGGATGAAAAATTTCCGGTACTATATTAGACAAAAGAGACAAATTATGAAGCTACAACAGTAATTACTAATGACAAGAAAGCAAATGACATAGGGAAAAATATTTCTCCTGAAGTATCTTAAAAATCATCTATTAAAGATCACTTCAATTCAAGATTCAATTCAATTTAATTCAAGATTATTTCTCAAGGATTACACAAGAAAATAACACTACATTCATATTTTCATGTATGTATATATGTTTGGACAGTTTAAATTCTACCTTTATATCTAACAAACTGTAATACCTGAAAAGATTTCTCATCTTCAACATATTCTAACTAATTAAACATATTCTGATATAATATAGCAGAATATATTTGGTTCACAGTATGCATGAAAGCTTTCCAGTTTTTTAGCTTTTTGAAGAAATTGAGAAATATCATAAATCTGTAAAGAGAGTCCCCTGTAAATAACCACATTAAGCCCTCTGTAATGATTAAAAACAATATTCTTAAAATACATGAAAGTGAATTTAAGAATTCATTTAAAAATTAAAAAGTAAAAATGAAATTTGAAAGTAAAATTTAAATTTTCTACAAAATTGCCTTAGATACAGAAATATATCATATAATGCCAGTTAAGTCCACTTCACCAAAGATAAATGGTTATAGAGGATAAAAATTGACAATTACCAGGCTACTATTTCTTTGTATTTCTCCTTTAAATGTTGGTATATGTTAAGATCTTAGTGTTCTCAAAAGGAATAAACACATTTTTCATTATAAAGTACCTTGTAAAATTTGACAGTTTATTAATGTTATTGGAGATTATCAAAACCAAACCTCCAAATTTTAAAAGAACAATGTTTGAACCACAGGTTATGGTGACTAGGCAGGCTTTAATCACAGTGAGTGAATATTTTAAATTCTACTATCTGGTGACAGCTATGACCAATGGTTATAAATTCTAAATTTGTTACTTTTCTTGAAATGAATGATGCGATTTCCTATGCTTAGTTTTTACAAAGATTGCATGGCTTGTAATGGAGGAATGCTCACTGGCATTCGTTCTCTAAGAGCTTCGCAATGGTTACAGACCATCTCCACACTGTCATTTGTTCACATATCCATGGCAACAGCTTGGCTTGCAGCTGAACCATATTCAGCTAGAGCCACTGAGGTGCTGCGATATGAATGGATCTCAGCAGTGTTTTTGGGGGGTTGTCAAGATAGCTTACAGATTTCAGGCGTTTTCTACTCTATGATGTTTCGTTTACAGATTTCCAATGCGGCACAATTTAAGACTCTCATATTCATTGTTCTCCCTCAAAATAGTCATTAGCCATCATCTTCCTTAAGAAAACTGGAACTTACCACCAAACAAAATGCCACGCCCTCATTTATACTCTCCATGTGCCCTGTAAAATCTTCTTTCAAAGCATCTATTGTGATTGATTGAATCAATCTATCGTGCTTATTGTTCTTTTTTAGTGAGATATAATTAACATCTATCACTGTAGAAGTTGAAAATGCTATCTTGCTTATTAACTTACCATATCTATTTTTCTCATGTAGACTCATGTGAACCATGACCAGACCTTTGTCTATTCAGCTCCTTGCCCCAAACGTGATACATCTGGTCATTTATTTAACAACTAGGTGTTAAATGCCTACTCAGAGGTAGATTAGATTAGTGGTTAAGAACTCATTGCTTGTGTGATTATGGGCACTTGTTTTACCAATCTTTGCCTTCTCACCTGCATTTGTAAAATGAGTGTCATATAGCATTTATCTTGCAAGATTGTTATGAGGGTTAAATTGCCAATCAACGTGAAGTACATAAAGCAAGTTGTGCACAAAATACATAAATGTAAGGTACTGTTGTTATTATTACTGGTCTGGAACTATTCTGGGCTCTGATGATATAGCAGTAAACAAAAACAGCAAGAGTGGAGGGAGATGTATTGAAATAAGTAGCATATAATTCAGATACATTTTGATTGTAATTGAGGTTGCAAGCACAATAAAACAGGGCAATGTTATAGAGAATTTGGGGGGAGCAAAAATAGACTGGGTAATCAAGCAAGGCCATTCTGAGGAGGGGAAATCTGAGTTCATACCTGAATTATGAAAAGAAACCAGCTACAGAAAATCTGAACTGGAAACATGCTTTGCATACACAAAAAATAGAAAGAAGTTCAGCATGTGTGTGGCTTAATAAATGTTTATTTGAATGAATTATCGGGAGACTGAATACATTATCATATTTTAACATATCCAAATGCAAATCCAAAAGAGATTTCTGCATTTACCCAAATATTTGGTTTACATTTTCTTTTTTTTTTTTTTTTTTAAATGTTTATTTATTTTTGAGACAGAGAGAGACAGAGCATGAACGGGGGAGGGTCAGAGAGAGGGAGACACAGAATCGGAAACAGGCCCCAGGCTCTGAGCTGTCAGCACAGAGCCCGATGCGGGGCTCGAACTCACGGACCGTGAGATCATGACCTGAGCCGAAGTCGGCCGCTTAACCGACTGAGCCACCCAGGTGCCCCTTGGTTTACATTTTCTACAATCAAATGCTGTTGTCCATTAAAATTTAAAAATATTATTTTTAAAAAGTAATAGCAATTTCCTAGATATTTTAAAAGTAATATTGTCTAACAAGCATTAAAGGTTTTACAAAAATGTTCTAAGGTCATACCAATAAAGTCAATTCTCAAAACAAACACCTGAGTATAACTATCCTATATCATGAGGCACAAAGAAGTTAAATAACTAAGGGCCTAAGTTCTAGGGCATGGGCCAAATTTACCAATCTGTTCTTAACAGCAGTAGAAACCTATCAGACAAAATCTACCCTCCATAATTTATAAATTAGATTGGTCACTTATTTAATTTGGTGTTATGTATCCTTACATGCATGGACACACGTGTTTTATAATTTCCCTTGAGACAAGGTCATTGGCATGTATTTAAAATCACATTGTGAAACACATGAAGATTGATGCCTGAAGTACCAAGGATTCTCTGATAACTTTCTGAATCCTCAACAAGGATGGAGGGATCTGTGTACAAGCTCTTGTGGTGAGGTGAATGAACTTGCCCTCTGGATCATAGAGTGGAAGGGCTGAAGCCGATAAACTGAGCCACTGTTCTGTTTCTCTCCTATGTCAAGTTCAAAACTGATGAACCAAGAATGGGGCTCATCAATTTCCAAAGAAAAGGGTTCTCTGCTTTTCTTTCTTTTTCTTTTCTTTTTTCTTTTCTTTTCTTTTCTTTCTTTCTTTCTTTCTTTCTTTCTTTCTTTCTTTCTTTCTTTCGTGTCCAAGGATAAATATTTCTTGTGGCACCTCTGACATGGTTATAGCGCTTGTAGGTCAGCAGTAAATAGATGGGGCTGATGGATTAAAATGGCAAACTGACGGGCAGACCTCCCCCAGAGCCCACAGAGGCATGCCCTGAGAGAACCAATGAGTCTCGGTGTAATCTTTGGTTAACGGTCAGTCTGAAGCTTTTTCTGCCAAAACAAATAAATATATGTCTAGAAAAACTAATATGGATTTTCATCTGGGAGACATATTAGGCAGGAGCAGCTGCATGAGATTTGAAAGAAATAAAGGAGAGGAATAGTGAAGATCAAGAGATGGTGTGAACCTTGCAGGATACAGAGCCGGATGAGGATACATATATCCCCCGTATTTTGAGAGTTTGCATTATACCACTTCGCTTGTAAAAAGACCTACTATCAGTACCTGTTTTCACTAAGCCAAAAGAAACCTGAAGAGGATTTTCACTTTCACCAAAGAAAGGCAAAAAACGAAAATAGCATTCAGACTTTGTTTGGCTGCTGGCCTTTATAGAGGCACCAAATGTGGCTCCACCAAGCTCCTTCCCTGGGAACTACTACACTCAGCACCAAGCTCCATAGTTTTGAATTGTGTGTGTGACCGTCTGTGCTTTATCTGGATTTATTTTGCGCATCCATTATCAAGACGTGTCCTAGGGTATCAGAAAACCTAACAGGTTATTTTTGGGGGTCTGGGAGGGCTCAAAAATTGTTCCATATAAATTAATGGTAATTGTTTCTTAGGCTTATGCTATTTTGGTTTATGAAAGGCCTCATAGGAATGCTTTTCTTCTGGGTAGTGGGGGAATCCTATACTAAGACAACTGCTTATGAGCTGGAGAGTTTGTTTTTGAGGGGAAAGGAGAGAACGTGTGTGGTCCTCTTCTTGTTTTTTTTTCTTTCCAGAATATCAGTGACATTTTCTCCTAAACTAAGAATTTAATTTAGTGCAGTACATTATTTCTAAACTTAGGGCAATGATAGCAAAATAACAAACCAGCAGTAATGACAACAGGCAATAGTTATCTATTAAGACTTTACCTGATAGCTAAAATAGATAACATTTCTAAAGGTGTCCGACCCTAAGTAAATACTCATGGTTGATACTGTTAGTTGAATAAATACTGCTGTTGTTGATATTGTTAGCTGAGGGTCTATTATGAATGAATGCCTACCCTACTGTTTGTTGAGTCTCATCAGGCATTTTTTTTTTTTACAATGTACTTTTCTTTTTTTTTCAAACTTTTATTTAAATTCTAGATAGTTAATGTATATGGTAAAATTGGTTTCAAGTATAGAATTTAGTGATTCATCACTTACATACAATACCCAGTGCTCATCCCAATAAGTGCCCTTCTTAATGCCCATCACCCATTTAGCCCATCCGCCACCTACCTTCCCTCCAGCAACTCTCTTTGTTCTATATCCTTAAGTATCTCTTCTGGTTTGGTTCCTTCTCTCTCTTTTATTCCCTCCCCACAATGTACTTTCTATTTATTTTATCTAATACAGTCAGACTTGTAAACAAAGTAAATATCTTATCTTTTTGCAAATGGATTTAAGGTTTAGAAAAATTAAATTAGTTGAACTAAGTTACAGAGGCAGGAGGTCAGACTAAGATGATCTGTGTCCAGTTTTACCTTTAGGACATGAGTGATTTGAATTGTCCCCATAAATTATAGGGAACATTAAACTTTAAAAATGATCTCTTATGTTATCTTTCACAATAAAAAATTATGGTGATATATTCAACAAATGAGAAGCCACTGAAAAAGGAAACAGGCTTACAAGTTATTAGGACCTAACTCACAGGGTTTGAATCACAATAATTATCCTGTAAGAAAACTGAGACTTATAGACTCAGTTTCCGCAATATCCACTGTTTGCTATTTAAATTGGATATTCTTGAGTTCTGTTACAAACAAAACACTTCCAGCAATTGTCAAGATATAAAAAGGTTCACGGGTTCATGATATGTTATTCATGGTATGGGTTTTCCAGAATTAATGAGGAAGTGTAAACTTCTTAATTTGTTGTTCTGATACAGCTGAGGGAAAATGCTGCAGTACAATGAACGGGCCCTCAGCCAGCAGGCCATTTCCTAATAAAAACAGTTAGCATTGTGCCATAAACATATGAAAAATAGCTTATAAAACCCCATGCTAGAACTTACTGAACTAAAGGAAACAGAGGATATGATATTTTTTGTAACATCCCCACCTAAAATTAATACCGTCTGTTTTGGGCACCAAGATAATACCTAAAATAGTTTTGATAATCACAGTCCCTATTTAGGCCACCTTTCCCCTTAAGCATCAGATAGGATAGCCACATAACATAAGACATTTAAAACATAATCTTAAAAATAGTGTGTCATCAGCCTTAAAATACTCCAGTTTATGGGCCTTTGGGAAATTATTACTTTTCAGTCGACGTAAGTACTTATTTAAATGGGAGTAAATAATAAGAAAAGAAAAACATCCTGGAGGGGCTCGACACAGAAAAGCACACAACATTTAAAGGTAATTAGAAGTCAACATTCATTGAGTCTCTACTTGATGCAAAAATATTACAAACAAGTGTAACGTTATTTAAGGAGTATACCTTTGCTACTCAAAGAAGTCATAAAAAATGATTTTATGAAAGGAATACACTTTTTTGGAAATGACAATTATCTGCAACTGCCAGTATCTTGTTACAAATTATTTTAAATCCTATGTACGGGTTTTCCCTGTGATATCTGAAAGTAGAATGTTCCTAAGAAACCTTTCTTAAGCCAAAATAGCATAAGGCGAAGGATAAATTATCACCAATTTATTTGGAAAAACTTTTGATGATTATCAGACTTAAAAAATAAACTCTCAGAGGCTTTTTTGATACCGCAGGACACATCTTGCTGATGGATGTACAGAATAAATCAAGATAAAGCACAGATGCTCATAGATAGGGTTCAAAGCTATGGAGCTTGGTGCTGAGATGTGGAGTGTAGTTCCCAGGGAATAAGGGTGGCAGGGCCACACTTGCTGCTTGGGGTATGTGCGGCCTCTATAAAAGCTGGCAGCAAAACAAATGCTGAATGCTATTTTTGCTTTTCATCTTTTTTCTTGAAAGCCCAAATCCTCTTCGGATTTCTTTGAGTTAGCCAAAACAGGTACTAAGTGTAGATCTTTTGTAAAAGTGAAGTAGCGTAGTGTGAACTTTTGAAAACAGGAGAAGGGGTACCTGTGGTAATTTTCTGTAGAAAGCCAAAGCAACTAATAGGGTATTACAAAAACAAAAACAAAAAAACAAAAAACAAAAAAACAAAAAACAAAAAAAACCCAGAAACCCACCCATTAATTAACAAAATCTTTTTATTATCTCTGAATGACGCACACAACAGATACACCAGTCATTTTAGTTACCAACTTAGAAATGGTAATGGCTTTGGAAGCACATTAACTGATTCAGAAGTTTTGGAAGGCTTTTGCAAAGGAGGCAACGTGTATGTGAGCCTTAGTGTGTACCTATTAAGAAAGCAGGAGAAGAAAATGGACATTCCAGATAAAAGCCTTCTAAGAGCCAAGTCTTCAAAATGTGAGATGTGGTTATGTTTTGGGTGACTTTGGCATAGAATTGTGGATTGGGGAGGGATGGGTGAATTGAAAAAGTTAGTTGGGATTTATTTTTCTGTTATAAGTGAAAGCAAATTCAATCTCAAGTACCTTTAACTGAAAAGACAATTAGCTTACGTTACTGACAAATCTAGAGTTAGATATGTGTAAGCATTCAGTCTCTTCTCAACTCAGGGCCTTTCTCAATTAGCAAGACTTGGTTTCTTTCTCTGCATTGCTCAGCTCTGCTTCTTGTCTGTTGGGTTAAGATTTTGCTAGACATTCTCCTTATAATGGTGTGGGCTTTCTGGCTTACGTTCCTTCCCAATTCAAATCTGGAAGGAAAGAGAGCAAACCTCTTTTTGATCACTCCCAGGCTTGACCTGTAATTCATTCTGATTGGATCCATTAGGCCAGATTCCCACTTCTGATTCAACACTGCAGTGTACCATTGGCCAAGTGTGTGGTGACACCCCAGTCCTGGAGATAAGGATAGAGACCTACGTCAATAACAGAGGTCATGGGTCATGGCAGTTGAAAAACAACAAAGATCCCCTAGAGACTGCCCCTTTGGCCATTTCACATACAAACACAATCTTATGCTTAAATTCCTTGTTCCCAGTTATGGTATTCAGCTCCAGGTCTATGCCTCTGGTTAATTTCAATTCTTGTTCATTAGGTCTGGATGTAGTTCCTCATGGTTCAGCAAACTAACAGAAAATTTGCTTCTATACAATAACTTATCATTTGCAAAACACAATGACAGAGAAAATAAATATTTGCAATAAAACTTTCGTTGGATGAGGCAAATGGGAAAGAAAACACAATGGCCAAGAGTCCATACGATATTTAATATCTGGCTCAAAAAAATTGCAAACATTCTTTGCTCTTTCTCTGGTGCTAGAAGGAGTTGTTTTAAAACAGTTGGCCTGATGCTTCTTTTCTGAGTGGTTTTCTTTATTTTTTTTGGTTTTTGGTTTTCCTTATTTTTTGTCTTCAGTAGTCAAATGGGAGATGTACCTGTGGGATATGCCCCACCCCCTTCCATTTTGACGGGATAAGGAATTTGGGATATGTCTTAGGATTTTAATTGTAGCCTATAGCTTTCCAGTGACGATGGGACAACTCTCTTAATATGTTAGTGGGCTTTCGGGGTGCCTGGGTGGCTCAGTTGGTTAAGTGTCTAACTTTGGCTTAGGTCATGATCTTGTGGTTCGTGAGTTCAAGCCCTGCATTGGGCTCTGTGCTGACAGCTTGGAGCCTGGAGCCTGCTTCAGATTCTGTAATTCCCTCTCTCTCTCTCTGTTCCTTCCCTGCTCTCTCTCTCTCTCTCTCTCTCAAAAATAAAGATTTTAAAATAAAATAAAATAAAGTAAAATAAAATAATAAAATAAAATAAAATAAAATAAAATAAAATAAAATAAAATAGAAATGTTAGTGGGCTTTCAATCTATGTGTTCCAGACAATTTCATGGGCTACAACCAAATGCCAGAAATGTCTTCAAGCCAGTTGTTGTATTTGAACTGGGCCCCATATTTTTTCTCTTACTAGTTTCTAGCCACATTACTCTGTCCATCCCCTTCATCTAATTATCTAAATCTTGCTTCTGCCTTAGGACAATTTACCACATTGACTGGGTTGGGAGATGGAACTGATCTGACTCTTGTTCCCAAGTACATGTTATGTGGCATCTTTGAGGTGGGGTAAGCATCCTCTTTCCTAAGTTTAAATTAAGAGTTTGTTTGGAGGAGCCTGATGAAAATGGCTTTTCACAGGTTTTAATATTATTTCCTCCTATTGTTTCTACTTCCCTGCTTTTGCTGGCAGTAACTTTAGTTTGGAAGAGGGAATTCAGCTTTCTAAGCTTTAAGTTTCTCAGTGACCTTGAATAGGTCTCAGGCAAGAAAGGTATTTCATAGTAAAGTCATTTTTGTTTTTCCTGTCTGCACTCAAGTGAACCAATTTCAACATAAGCTTGTCTTTTTTTTTATAGGACTTATGAAGAACTGTAGGAACAAGAACCACGTTCTGAAATCCTACATTTTTCATATCAAGACCAGGAGTGCTGTTGCTTCAGTAAGGATAAGTTTGAACACCAAGCTAAAATGGTGTTTTATTTCTATTTCTAGCCTCTGTAACCAAATTACAAATACTAGCATCTCCCCCCAACAGAGGTGTGAGAGTTCTCCCCTCTCCTTGATTCTGTCCGTTATGAATTCGGTGTCCTTCACTTGCAAGGCTCCATTCTTACTTCCAGCTTTTGTATCTTTTGATGGCGAGTGAGAGAAAATATAATCCAAAGTACTCTATCACAAAGAAAGTGTATTAACTCATAACTGAACAGTCCAGGGCTTGCTTGATCTTGGGGCATGTCAAGAGGACCAAGTTTTCTTTTGTTCATGTTTTAGATTCACATTTTCTGTGTTGATTCCTTTTTTAGATAGCATGATAGTTTTGTGCCATTTTTTGCTAAACTGGAACCACAGTTCTTTTTTCTCTGTGATTCTGGATTAGGGTTTGTCACAAGTGAAATGCAACAAGATTTGGAAAGTGGAAGTGAAGCTGTAGGCATTAAACTTTGAAAGTCCGTGTAAGATGCCAAGTGATGTTGTTGACTGCACATGTGGAGTTTTTGTTTTAGCTTGTTGATATGGGACAGCCATGTGGCCTGTAACTCTTTTACCACCTGCCGCATTGGAGGAGGTGAGAGATAGGCTCAGGTTCCAGTGTGCCTTTGTGTTCCACTTATTTTTGTGGTTTCCAACAAGAGTTCATGGCTCCCAATTTTCTCTCATTCTCTCCCCCACATTTCATGCCAAGTTTTACTTCTTGGATGTCCATTTCAGGCCTATCACCAGACTTAGAGGCAGTGTCCTTCCCATGGGTTTCTTCAGCACCCCCTCTCAGTCATGTAAGGTCTTATCTTAGCAATAAATACCTTATTCTAGATTGCTTATAGTTGTTCCATTCCCTGGTCAAACCCTAATATTACAGATAGACTATCTTCTTGCACTCATGATATGACAAAAGAAACTTCAACTGATGTTTTCCCAGGTTCAAGTCCAGTGGAAAAGGCTTGTGTCTCTTTTATGTCTTATTGGGTCATCTTGGTCATCATTAATCTTCTATCAATGTTTGTGACAAGATGCTTATTGGCTAAGCCTGGTCCATATTTCCACCCTTAAGTTTATCACTGTGGTCTAGGAAATTCAGTGTGTTGATTGGTTAATTTTGAGTCACATGGACCTTTTCTAAAAAAGTGCATTCATTGAGTGACCAGAGGTTTCTTCTAAGAGTTCAAGATGTTGCTATCAGAGAGAAAGAGAGAGAGAGAGAGAGAGAGAGAGAGAGAGAGAGAGAGAAGGAGGGAGAGAAGACACAAAACGTTCATTACAGAGTGGACTATAATCTGTGGAGGTCTTGAAAGTCTGGACCTATTTTATAGTAATGGAGAGTCACTGAGAACTTCTAAAAAGTGGGACCTTACATAATCCAATAGACTTCTAATTCCTCAATGTCGAGAACAATATTTCATTTGGTTTTTTCTCTACTCTAGCATTGTGCCTACAACATGTTGCTCAAAAAATCATTGGACTGTTGAATAATATGACCTATGTTTTTTGAAAGGTGTTCAGATACTGTGTGGAGTCTAGACAAGTGGGAAGTAATTGAGCTAGCATTATGGACTTGCCTAGGTAATAGATACGGATGGAAAGAGAAGGACACTAGGCTGGAATTCTGGGATATACCAATGTTTCAGGGAAAAAAACAGTGGTGATAAAGGAGAATGAGAAATAGTAAAAACGTATAAAGAAAACTGGAGTAAGTCTTTTTTGCAACTTCATTAAACTAGTACATGGACTGGCACTCAGGAAAATTGAATGTGTATATGCTTAAGCAATGTTTGAATGTTTGAATGCATTCATGGTAGTGCATGGCTCTGAATAAATAAATGAGAAATGGATTTTTTTATAAGAAGGAAATGTTTGAATTAATAACCAAACATAACAGGACAGTACTTTATTTAAAAATAAAAACATCTCAAAAAATAAAAAAAAAAAACTCTAAAGACAAGAAATGAATAAAACACGTCCTTTCTTGGGGAAAAAATTATATGAAGATTTGATACTCTATCCAAGTTTATCCATTAGGATATATGTAGGAGTCTAATTTTCACTAAGTCCGTTAACATTCTGGGACACTCCAATTTTGCTATTTATCAGTAATACATTAAAATGTCTCCTAACGGGGCGCCTGGGTGGTTCAGTTAGTGAAGCCTCCGAGTTCGGCTCAGGTAATGATCTCACAATTCGTGAGTTCGAGCCCCGCGACAGGCTCTGTGCTGACAGCTCAGAGCCTGGAGCCTGCTTTGGATTCTGTGCCTCCCTCTCTCTCTGTCTGTCAAAAATAAATAAACATTAAAAAAATTTTTTTTTAAAAAGTAAATAAAATAAAATGTCTCCTAACAAGAAACTCACATATCATACATAAATCTGCTATTCTTTCATAGTTACTTCTGACTTTTAGAATTCATCTTTTTAAATTAGTTCCGAAGTATGCATTTAACCAGGGCCACCACCTAAACAGAGAACCTCAGGGAAATTTAGGGTTTGTGGTTTGTATTGCAGCTTCTCAGGAAGATAGCACGAAGATGTGTAATATCTTTGTGTTGTCTTATGGATTTACTACTTATGGATATAGTGATCTATTTTCTCATGGCTTGACTCTATAATTACAGACATTTAAAAACAAATCATGTCATGATTGGTCCAGGAATTTCAACCATAAAATTGTCAAGTATCAATTATACAATTCAAAGCATTATATAGATATTAGAGTATTGTTTTGTTCTCAGAACATCAGCAATTATGCACAACAATTATTGCCATGCCACATATTTTTTAAATCCCTTTAGTAAGATAATGCCTGCCTTTACTGATAATAGTATTTTATCTATCCTTTGTTCTTTCTGCCCAAGGTATTAAGTTACCAGTTCTCAGAGTGGTTTTTTTCCCCCTGTGATTAAGTTTTGTTAAAAAAAAAAAAAAAGTTGACATGCAAAAAAAAACCCCAAAAACCAGAAACAAACAATAAAACCCACAATCGTCTGCCATGATAAAGCAGAAGTCAAAACAAAAAAACAAAAAAGGGGCTAGTGACAAACTATAAACTGCTAGTTAGAGACTATCCACGAAGTAGGATAATGTTAGTGACATGTTTCAGTGCCAAGAACATCAAAAGAATTACAGTGACTCTCAGGCTCTTCTTCACATATGATTTCTAGGTCAGTTCTTTTAATACACATATTAAAAAAAACTCTGATACTATGTAAGACAAAATTCAAAAAGTGTAATTTGTAAAGCAAAAGCAGCTACCAAAAATATCAAATTCTTATCAATCTGATATTTGAGATAAAAAAAAACATTTAAAATTATCATTGTGGATGATTATAAGCCACTGGAAAAATAACAAAGATGAGAACCCTATGTTCTAAAATTGATAGAGTTGTTTCAAAGGCAAACAGATATAATTGGTTCCAAGCCCTACGTGATTCCATGATTAAACAATAACACAAAAATGAACTAAGACTTTAACATAGAATTATATAGTTCTATATATAATTATATAGAAAAAATTATAAAGTCACATTTAAAAAATTATAAAGTCACATTTAAAAAAAACAGAAGGAGGAAGAAAAGAAAAAAAGGAAAGAAGGAATTAAAATAAATGAATTTAAAAAACAAGAAAATATAGTGGAACTGCAAAGGAAACATGAGTTAATTCTTTGGGAAAAATGGAATGTTAAATTTCTGGAAACTATAATCATGAAATACAGATTTTTATGAGACAGAAGGAAATACAAAACATGTAAGTAGGATATTAAAATTATAAGATAATACTGTATACTCCCCAATGCTAATACATCTGAAAATTTCTATGGAATAAATGATCTGGTGGGCAATATAAACTTCTAAAATACGCCAAGAAATAGGAAATAAAATGAAAAAATACATGTTGAAAAATTATTTCCACATAAAACTCTAAATAAAAACAGATGATTTATTACAAATTTACAAGGAACAGATTTAACATTTCTATGCCAAATCATGTGGTTGAGAGCATAGAAAAGGATAGAAGATTATCCAATTCAGCCTTTGAAGGTAATATGGTTCTGAAAGGATAATTATTTTTATGATTGCAAATGTGAAAATTCAAAATAAAATCCTAGAACATTGTGTAAAAAAGTAAACCCTATTTTCAAGTAATTGTATTTCACAAGAAGATGGTTAACAATTAGAAACATAAGACAGATATATCTCTATATAGGTATATACATAGATCTCTCTCTATATATATATTCAATAAGAAAAAAAGAGATCATTTCGACAGAGGCTAAAAATGTATTTGATAACATTCAATACCTACTACTTTTAAAATCTCCTAGAAAATGAGGAACAGGAAAATCCTTTGTTTCCAGTCTTTCCCCCTGACCACCCACTCTTGTGCTTCTACTCTGTTGTCTATTGTCACTAAGATCTCTATGTCAAACATTTAGCTCTAGCCTGACTTTTTAGCCTTCTGGTTCCATTCTCTACCAATACCCAGGACAGCTATTTGCATTAATTCAGGTTTTCAATCCACGTATCCTACAACTACATCCTTTGGGCCTCCTCACTCCCCATCTTCACTTACCTTTAGCCTAGTTTAGATTGCAAGGTGAATGAATCATCATACTCCCTTGTAAACAGATTAATCTCCATTATTATCCTCTTATCCCTTGGAATAACTGTCATTTCATTTTGAGTTCACCACAATCCTGAGACACTCTCAACTCCTATGATAGTTCTACTCAGTTTCCCATAACCGGAGACGATCTTACCCCAAAATTCTCCCACCACCTCCAGCAAGACTCACAGTCAGAAGATTTAGTTTCTAACTCATGGACTGATTAGATGCGGACTATCGGAACTTCTTCTACTCACCTAAAAATATAAAAGCTTAGGGGCACCTGGGTGGCTCAGTCGGTTAAGCTTCTGACATTAGCTCAGGTCATGACCTTGTGGTTTGGTTCATGAGTTCAAGCCCTGTGTAGGGCTCTGTGCTGACGGCTCAGAGCCTGGAGCCTGCTTCGGATTCTGTGTCTCCCTCTCTCTCTGCTGCTTCCCCATTCACAAATTGTCTCTCTCTCTCTTTCTCTCTTTCTCAAATATAAATAAACATTAAAATTTTAAAATATATATATAAAAGCTTACCTGTTTTTGTATACCTAATTCTTCATTCCACCTGTTAAAATGGGAGATGTATCCTTTTTCCAACCAGGCCAACATATCCATCAGAGTTTTGTCCCCTTTGAAACACAAATCTAACTTTCTTCATTCTACTTGTTAAAACGGAATTACCCCTGCTCTGACCACAGGCAGACTCCTCTGTTCAATTGAATTGAATCCTTTGGGCCTTCTCAGGGGCTTGTCTCCTGCCGCTGTGCAAAGCACCCTTTCTTTCCATCCAATTGGTTCATTCTGATGGAAATACAATAGGTCCTTTAAAAACTAGGTGTTTTTTAAATTATTATTATTTTAATGTTTATTTTTGACAGAGAGAGACAGAGCATGAGCGGGAGAGGAGCAGAGAGAGAGGGAGACACAGAATCCGAAGCAGGCTCCAGGCTCCGAGCTGTCAGCACAGAGCCGGACATGGGGCTCGAGCTCACAGACCATGAGATCATGACCTGAGCCCAAGTCGGACGCTCAACAGACTGAGCCACCCAGGCGCCCCCAAAACTATGTGTTTTTAAAAAGCAACCAAGATCACAGCAAAAATAAAAAGTTGACCCATGTAAATCTAGTTTCTCTATATCCTTCTCAACACTTGTTGCCATCAAATCGCTACTTCTTGGGGGGCCTGGGTAGCTCAGTCGGTTGAACATCTGGCTTCAGTTCAGGTCATGATCTCACAGTTTGTGGCGTCGGGCTCTGTGCTGACAGCTTAGAGCCTGGAGCTTGCTTCTGATTCTGTGTCTCCCTCTCTCTCTCCTCCTCCCACGCTCATGCTCTGTCTCTCTGTCTCCTTCAAAAATAAATAAAAACCTTTAAAAACAAAATCGCTACTTCTCATTAATTTTTTTGTCCTCCTTGAAAATGTTTTTACTATAATTTTTTTGAGAAAGCAACACATGACAATGGCACAAAATTCAAGTTGTACTCAATGTTAAACAGTACAAAGTAAGAAATTTTTCTATTATTATCTCCAATACTCAGGTTTCTCTTTCTTGAAATGATTTTGATTTTGTTGTTTTGCACAAAGTGAAGCACCCTTTACTTTTCCACTTGATAATTTATCAAGGAGGGGCGTCAGGGTGGCTCAGTCAGTTAAGTGACCAACTTCGGCTCAGGTCATGATCTTGTGGTTCATGGGTTTGTGCCCCGTGTTGTGCTCTGTGCTGACAGCTCAGAGCCTGGAGCCTGTTTCAGATTCTGTGTCTCCCTCTCTCTCTGCTCCTCCCCTGCTCGCTCTTTGTCTCTCTCTGTTCAAAAATAAATTAGCATTAAAAAAATTGTTTTTAAACATAAAAAAAAAATTATCAAGGAAGTCTTTCATGGAAGTACATAGGTAAGTCTCATTCCTTTTAAAAACTTCATGGTTTGCTATCCCATAAATGCCACTCTGAAAGTCTTTGTATTTTTATGGTGTATGTTTATAGAACAAACTCTTAAAAGTGGATTATAAAATAAAGTATATGTTTATTTACAATTTTGATAGATGTGAAACTGCCTTCCTGGGAGTTGTACCAATGCATGTTCATACGAATGCTGAGAGACTGTTGCCCCATGCCCTTCCTAATTCAGTGTATTAGGGAATTTTGCTTTTTGCCAAGAGCGTTAAATGAAAACTTGATAGTCAAATGTAAGTTTTTAAGACAATTTTATTTAGGTATAACTGATATACAAAGAACCGCTCATGTGTATAATTTGGTGAGTTTGGACACATGCAAACACATGGGGTCCATCATCACAATCAATGTCCTAGACATAACCAACATATCCCAAAGTTTCATTGTATCGATCCCCCTCTCTTCTGTGGTATTAACACTTAGCATCAGACCTTCCCTCTTAATAAATCTCGAAGTGCACAATCCTGTACTTTTAACTATAGGCACCACGTTGTCAAGCAGATGGGAGTTGATCAATGGACATAAAGTTTCAGTTATTCAGTCTCTAATTCATTTTTTTATGATTGAAGTTGATATCTTCAATGTTTTATTTCTTTTTTTTCTGTGAATTCATGTGTATGCATTTTTTAAAAATGGGTTGCTGATAATTTTCCAGCTGATTTGTATGGACAGTACACACATTTAAGAGAATTAACTTATTAGCATATGTGTTACTAAAAACTCTAAGTTACTAAGTTTGTAATATTTTTTTCTTGCTATGGAGAACTGTTTAATTTTGATGAACTCAAACTTATAAATATTTTCTTTAATAGATTCTGCACTACGCATAGAAAGGTTTTGCTCTATGCTTAGAAAGATATTTTAAAATCAAGAATAAAAGAGAATTTTTCAGTGTTTTTCTTGTGTATTTTATGGTTTAAATTTTGGACTTGAATTTTTTAAATTTTATATTTAATTTTGAGAGGGAGGGAGAGAGATAGAGAGAGAGAAAGGATCTGAAGCAGGCTTCAGGCTCTGAGCTATCAGCATAGACCCTGACATAGGGCTTGAAATCACAAACCGTGATATCATGACCTGAGTCGAAATCGGATGTTCAACCAACTGAGCCACCCAAGTGCCCCTAAATGTTTTACTTATTAAAAAATTGGTTTTTCTGAAATTTATTTACTGTAAAGATTGGAAGAAGGAAGCTAGCTCATTTATTTTCTCCAGATTCTATCTAATTATTCAGTACCATTTAATCAAATCAGTATGGCTTCTCTGTTATATCAATTATTTGTGGGGAGTATCAATATTTCCTGTTGTTTTATAATGTGTTTAATATCTTATATGATCTTCATTCTTCTGTTATGCCTCAGATTTTCCTGGATATTGTTGCAGTTTAAATTTTTCTATATAGACATTACAATCAACTTGAAAAACTTTTTGACAAATTGTGGAATAAATTATTAGGACCCAGTTACATGAACGCATTATCTTAGGGAAAATGATATATTTATGATGAGTCATTTCATCAAAGAACAAGCAGAGTAGAAATTTCACCGTGTTTAATTTCTCTTTTATAATTTGGGTCATTTTACTTAACATTTCATTAATATAGATTTTGTGGAGCTTTGGTTAGACTCATTCATAAGTTGATGCTACCTGGAATTTTTAAGAGTTATACTTTCCAGCTAATTATTATTCCCATCACTATTTCACTCAAGTAGTTTTTGTCCCTCCCAGTCACTGAGATGTGTCTTGTCAAGCTAACCCTGGCCTCTCTTTTGCGCAACCCAGGAGTCATTTTCTCTTTCTTTATTTGATTTCCAGCAGCATTTGACCATATAACCAATATCTCCTCCTTGAAAATCTTCCCTTTCATGGCCTCTTTGACCTCATATTCTGCAGAGTTTTAAAAAGCTAACTTACCAGGAACCTTTTCTTGGCCTACTTTGCTCTTCTTTTCTCTTTACCTGACTTTCAAATGTTGTAGTGCCCTTGGGTCCTTTTCTCTTGTCTAGCTACATTCTCCCCTGAGTGATTTCATTGGGCCTTCCACATGCTCTCTTATCTGTTGTATTCAGAATCATTGTTAGAGACTTCTAGATATTGAAGACTATCATCCCTCTGATGGATTGTTTCCCTGAAAAAAAAAAAATGCCCATAAACCTCTGAAAGAAGGTACATACATGCTTAAAAAAAAAAAAAATTCTCAAAAGGGATAACTGACTCCTTCAGACACATTATGTGAGCTGCAATGTTCACATCTGAGATGAAAAAACTGGCAAAATGGTGTGCAATTTGATTTTGTAGCAAGAACCGAGTAATATAACTTCTGCTCTGAAAGCTCTCCAAATTAGTCTAAATTCATTAGCAAGCAACAATTTGTATCATCCTCACTTTTCTCTTAATTAACCGAGATTTATACTTCACGAAAAACTCTTCTGCATCTCTATACAAGAAAAACACATGAACCCATGACTAAGCTAAGAAAAAAATAAGTTACCTCACTTTTTAAAACAAACACAGGTGGCCCTATTCCCTGAGTTTTATAATCTAGAACCCTGACCTCAGGATTTCTGTCAAGGATTGATGATTATTTTGTATCTGATAATTGCTTATGCTGCAGGTGGCAGGTGTATTCTGACCTGAGTTTCAAATGCAACTACGGAGGAAATGTCACATAAGAGTGTTCAACTCATCCTGCAAGGAAAAGAGCAGGTGGGGCGGCTGGGTGATTCAGTCAATTATGTGTCTGACTTTGTTTCAGGTCATGATCTCAAGGCTCAGTTCCTGAGTTTGAACCTCAATCTGGCTCTCTGCTGTCAGCGTAGAGCCTGCTTTGGAACCTCTCTCTCTGCCCTGCGCTGGTATACATGCAAGTGGTCTCTCTGTCTCTCTCTCTCTCAAAAAACAAATAATAAACGTAAAAAGAAAATAGCAGGGGATTGAATCTAGTCCAAATACGACTACAGACTAAGTTTTCCAGGGAAAAAAGAACCCTGATCAGAAAAACCTCAGTTAGCCGAAAGGGAAAACTCAGAAAGAGAGAGCAACTCCTCACTTCTGGGACTGGTCTGGTACTATCAGTTAGGCTGGCCTGGTGCCCTGAGCTGGTTTGATCCTTGCAATGAGGCCTGTGTTTATCCTTTGATCATAAACAATTTCATAGAACATCTCCATCAGACGAAACCCCTCTGTGACCAGGATAAATCAAGACAAAAGCAAGATCACTAGTAATAATATCCGAGCATTGAAAAAACATAAACAAAAGAGCAAACCATTCCCTTGCCCTGGCTAAGACGAGTATCTGCTGCTGCTTCTCCACTTATAGACTCAGGTTCAGTCTAGTGCTCCCTGCTTCCAGATAAGATGTGTAAGATAAACAATCATATCTCAAAAACAGAAAAAAAAAAGATAAATAATCATAGAATTACTCCTGCTTCCTGTTAGCATCTAATCCGTAGTAAAGACCACGTTTTCAAACCCGCCCCCAAATCATCTAACATGGGCTCAAATTCATTAATTGTGAGTTTTAGGAATAAAAATTTAAAATTAATAAGCTAGGGAACCATAAGGAGATAAGAATTCTTAATAAAAATTATGAAACTGTAAGGAGTTTATAACTATGTACCTACTTATTAAGAATAGTGAGTGCATCATCTCATGTTCAATAGAAGGGAAGGATAATGAAAGCATTTTCAATTGAAAAAACCATAATCAAGTGCTAGGATCATTGTATTGAACGAATACACTAAGTATACAGTAAAGACCAAATTGGTGCATGGCGTGGGTCTCAAGATTTCAGTAATAATTTTCAATAGGAACAGAATTTCTATCACTTAATGTTCTACTGCTTTATGACATTTTATATTGGTGTTTGTAGTGTTATTTGATTTTTCACACGTTCATTTTTTCATACTAATTATATTTACATTATTGAAGTCTAGTGCCTCATCACGTATTTTCCTTATCATGTTTTATACCTAGCACAAGGATTTTTTACATTGATTCATTTCAATATTATTTACTGATTCACTTTAGTATCTTTTAGAATTATGTTATTTTTTTTTTCAAAATTAGTACTCTTTTGCATGTGTTATGGGTCAAATCAACACATGTGATACCAAATGATCAAACTGGCAGAAAGAACTAACCTTGTTCAGTTAAATATTTAAATGTATAAAATAACAGAAAGGAAATGTTCTTTGCGGCTGCACCAACTAAAGGCCATTCTGTTGTTAAGAATATTCTTTCGTGCAAAGTGAAAATCCACCAAGGCTGAAAATAAATATATTTAGAAGTCCCTAATCCACTGAAAGACAAGTGCCTTTATCATTTTTAAGATCTAATGCAGATTGGTTTATCTGGCATTGTCTCTTTCCTGGCTAACACTTTACTTGCTCCTCCACACTCATGCTGTTTTAATTAATCTTACCAGTTGCAATAGCTTGATTTTCTGGAAAAAGAAATGAGCTGTTTTGTTCTGTAAACACTTTCTGTGGGTGCTTGGACACATGAGGAGATGAATAAACAAGCGATAGATCTTTTCTAACTCATACTACTTGTTTACCAAGCGCAAACAGAAGATGAAAGTGGCTTTGTTTTAATTCCTATCTTTTCTTCAGAGGAAATGTCCAACCATGACTGTTCATTGTTTATAAAAGTCGCAAGGAATTAGTTTTTTTCAGAGCTGATGATTGTGTTTTGAAAAGGAAATGTGAGAAAAAAGGAATGTAGCTAAGAGACAGAAATACCATTTTGGGGCTGTATTGTTGTATTTAATTCCACAAATCTCCAATACAGTTCCCTTCTTTATATTGTTTCTGGTAAAAACTTGGACAATATTTTTCTCATCAGTTTTTGTCATAACCACTGTCTACTCTTTATTTTTTATTTTTTATTTATTTTTTTTACTCTTTTTTTTTAAATAAGTTTACCTGTGATGCTAAGAAATCTATTAAGCTGACATATTTTTAATTTTCTGATTTTAAATTATTTGATATAATTTTTTGTTATATTTTGTTATAATTCTGGTTTTGTATCATCACTGTCTAAGCATAGGAATACTGGGCATTGAGTTCATTTTGGTCAATAAATGGGAATACACTTTAAATGCAAAGATAATGAAAATCTTATATGTTGTATTAAGCCATTTGGACTGCATTCTGGAGATGAATGAAGATTTACTACAGATATTTAGGTAGTGGAGTAAAATCATGGTGTCTGTGTTAGCATTCTGATAACAATACAGTGTTTTCAAGAGGACTGCTAGGAAGTCACTACAAGGTGACCATAGTTACCATAGGTGACATATTCAGGACTCTTTGAAGTGAGGAAAGATTCAAGAAATGTTTATTAAATAAAAGTAGCGGGGCTTAGTGATCAGTTATTTGGGAACATGAGGGGGGAAAAACAATCTCTGTGTCCTAGTTTATGTCTATTTTAAGAAACCCTCAAACCAATATTACTTTTTTCTTCTCATGCAGATAAATGTAAAACCTGTAAGGATATCAGAGGTTTTTATTTTACATTTTTGTGTGTTTCTCAATTTCCAAATGGACCAGCCAGTTCTAAGCCTCAAACACATCTACTTACATGGTAAGTCCCCCGTGTTTCCCCTTTAATTTCTAAATTCCAAGGAAACAAGCTACCGCATGGCCAGGGGGATTCCATAGGCACTAAGCAGAGTCAGTATTGCACAGCCATAGTCAATATTAGAAGGGTGACATTATAAAGCAAACACTATTTTACTTATTTAATTGACCATTTTAGCATTTGGTTACTCTTTGTGTTTTATTTTCAAAGAAACACCTGGGAAACTTTATGTTTTCTGGGATCTTAAAGCCCCCTAGAATAAATACTGATACAATACTAAAGAATCAGGACTGCCACTGCATTTGAACATGAATTTCAATGTGTAGAATGAGAGTAGGCATGTCACTCACAAGCAAAATTTGTTATCTTTTCAGAATCTTATTTTGATGTTAAAAGAGTTGGATATTCATTTAATGAATTTGTGAGTATGTATATACAGCAAATTGAAAATCAAAAAAATGCAGGTTATTAGATTTTCCTATTAATATATTAAAAAGATAAAAATACTTTAAAATATTTTCTATTAGTAGCAGTAGACACTAAAATTTTAAGTTATTTTTTGCCTTTATAAACATTTGTGTTTCTTAATGACCCGGAAAATAACTACATATTTAAAGAGATATAAATCTGTTTTGTTTTTACCGCCCTAGATGGGGAAACAAAAATTATTGGGAAATATCTGGTATCTCTGAAGAAGAAGAAATCCCACAGAAATTCTCCATTGACCTATTGCATAATTACTTCTTTAAAAAATTGGAACTACCATATTTTTGGGGAAAATACCCATAAAAGTATAGAATTTCATTTCTTGAGAATGCCTGAGTAAGTTCATTGTCCACTCAAAGCCAAATCAGTCAACTTTCCAAAAGATAACAGGGTAGTGCGTCTTTTTATTCCAAGATGATGCAAAACCAAGGCTTTAAGATTCACAGAAACATTTTGGGGAAAGCTCTGGTCCTTTGCTATCTCTAGAACTTTCAGTCTTCTTTTATCCTGGATTAGAAATCAGCATTTGAATTCATGTCTTTTCTCTGATCTTTGCTGCCCTCTACTGACTCATATTGCATGACTTTTTCTATTTAAATCCACTTAATCTATATCTAATTAACTCAATTATTGTGCTGAATTAAGTATTTATGGAAAACCAACGTTTAAAGATTTCCAATATACAGAAAAAACATCTCCCTTGCCTTAAAGTTAACCCTACTGGTCTAAGGAATAAACTGGATGGGTTACTCACCATAAATGACAAAATGGTTGAAAAGAGAAATAGTATTGCAATTTATTAAAATAGCAAAAGCATAATTTGACCTACTATCTTAAGAGACGGGGCAATACAAAAATACTTAATGGAGTCATACAAATTTTTCACATCTTACACCAAATAATGCCATGTTGGATACAATTACCTAAGAAAATAATAAAAAATATAAAAAAGACCAAGTATTTTTACTAGGATGATAATGACTTTGATATAAAAAACACACAAAATTAAAAATTAAAGATGTATACTATGGATGAAATTGAGAAGTCCTTATAAGTGTGTGTGTGTGTGTGTGTGTGTATTTGTATAGATATTTATATGTATACATATACGTATAAAATTGTGTGTCATGTTGCCATTAAAAATTAAAAATATACAGATTTCATATGGTAATAATCACATGGTATTTTCAGTTATATAAAATATAGAATTTAAAGTATAAAACACAGTAGCATGTAAAAATGAATAAAATAAAATTCAGAAAGGAGTTACCACTTGTACATGAAACGTGAATTTATATTTTTGTGTAACTGATTTGTTTTTACTGTATGGATGAATAATTATGCATGAAAAATAAATTAAAGAAAGTGGCATGTGCCTGCATGATAGGGCTTGGTGAAATATTATCAAGTATTATTTCCATTTAACCTTGCTTGGGTTACAGCTGAGGCTTATGGATTTAGAGTGCTGGGCTGAATAGCCACCTGGCTATTATGAAAAATTCATAGTCTCAGGCAAGATTTCAATCACTGCTGCATCTCTAAAGGTGATAAATAAGAAGCCTACCTTTATTCACACAGATGCCCAAGATGGCAACATCTATAATGTGATGCCTAAAATGATTTAATGAAAAAGAGAAACAAAACTTATCTTTGGTGAATTCTAAAGCTTTTATTTAATTTGGTCTACTATTAAAATTGTCCTACCAGTTTAAGTTCGGAGGTCATTATTCAATTCATAACACCACCAAGCTCTTCATACGATTTTAAAACCAAATGGGTGAATAGTTGAAATTATCCTTCTGTTCTATTTTTTTTGAAACTTATACCTCCACAATTCTAGTTTTTCCTCTTAGAAATATTCATCTATGATGCTTCCTTTTGTTGCTTCCTTTTCTTTCTCCCTTACAGTGGCCATTTCTTAAAGTTTTCTCCTCCATCTTTCCATTTCTATCTCTATGTTCTTATTCTCCTCAAGCCTTAAGAATGATCTCCCTGACTGCTTTTCGCACCCCCATTCTGCATTTCTAGTGGTCTCCCACACGCAGATACTTGTTTCACTCTCACTTCCAACATGTGTAAAATTAAGTCCCCCTCAAATAAATTGGAAGGATGGTACCTATCACTGAGTTCAACGCCCTCCTTTTCTGGATACAAAACTGAGGCTACAAAAGCAAATTTACTTGACCAAGCTCACACATCAATTGGGAGTGCAATGAGAAATAGAAATCATATTGTCTAACTGCCAATCAGTCTGGGATTCTTCCTTCCACACCAAACTCCTAATTCCCTGGCTAATTTCAGATTTCCTCTCCTACATGATTCTTTCTAAAATTATCTTCAGTCATCCAGGTATGAAATAGTGGTTTAAAACAAATTATCCTTCTTTGTTCCAAAATCTGGTCGTTCTCCATTCCATTGATCCCTTCATTCTTTTTTTACAATAACATCTGTACCTCTCAAAAATTTTTCAGTCAAATCAATTAATATCAAGAATTCTACAGGGCCTAAAACAAAACATGATGGGCCATATCTACATTTCTTTCCCATCCTTTATTTCTGTTCTAAAAGGCAGATGGTCTTGAATCTTCTACATATTTTTTTCCAGATTCACTTCCATGTATCTTAAAAAATGAGTATATGCTATTATTTTTCAATTTTCTATTTAGTTAGGTAATAACTCTTTTCTTCTTTCTCTGAAAGATAAAAAATTATTTCTCTAAAATATTAAAAATCTTCCATTCTCATCCTTTTCTGAACATAGTAATGTAATTATTTCAGTTTTTGATTAAATTAACATTTAGCGTTTTCATTATTGGATCTAAATAAATGTTATTCACATTTGAGTCACATAAGTGTTTTGTGATTATGTCTTTTTTTTTCTGTGTAACTTTTGGTTTTCTCAGAAATATCTAATTGTTTTATTTTCATTTGTTAGATTTTCTCTGTACCAATTACTATGTTTCATCTATAAACACCTGGAGAGAAAAGTAACTCCTTCCTCCACACATGAAACCTATCAGATGAGTAATCTTTTTTTTTTTGTTTTGTTTTGTTTTGTTTTGTTTTGTTTTATTCTTAGAACCTTCCTCCCTGGAATCCTTCTGTAACAACTTATGTAGACACATTGTTCTCTAGAATTGCTGAAGAGCTGTTCTCCTGGGCCTTCCCTTCACAGTGGCTGTGGGAGTTTCTCATACTTCTCTCCTCTTCTAAACCTGCTGCTAGAATTCCAAGTTTCCTGCTTTTTGGTTATTTCATTTAATGAAGTCAATCTTGCTGTAGTTTCCTGAGAAGTGTATGGGAGATAATTTTTTTTAGAGCTCGCCCATATGAAAAGCTCTTATTCTACCTTCTCATTTGATTGATCCTTTGTCTGGATTCAAAATCTAGATCAAAAATCATTTTTCACGGAACATTGAAGGCATGATTCTGTTTTCTTTTTGGCTTTAAAGTTGCTGTTGAGAAGTCTGAGACCATTCAGATTGCCTGTTTTTTCTCTACATCTCACTTTCCTGAAATTCTGCAATACTGTGCTTTGCTGTGAAAATCTTTTAACTCATTGAGGTGGATGCTAATCAATTTACTTTGATTTTTAAAGCCAGACAGTTCAGTCCTCGGTGTTTTCTTATTTCTTTCTATGTGATTTTTTTCTTTCAAAATTTCTTTTGTCTTTTTATTTGGCTGAACTTTAAGATTAAATCTCTAAAATTTTATCTGTCTTACCTATCTTCCATTTTGCCTTTTGGTTACACTTTCTGGAGATTTCCTCATTTTTGTATTGCAACCTTTTTATTTAGTTTTGTTTCTGCTACTGTATTTTTAATTTTTAATAGTTTGTGTTGTTTGAAATCTTTCCTTCTATTTTAAATAATCTCAATATTCTTATTTTATGGATTATATTATATACTTATATAGATTATATATATGTTTAAGGCTATTGATTATAGGGTTTCTTTGCTGCCTCCTATTTCTTGTATTGCTTTTTCTCTTCTGCATTGTTTACTCTCTTCGTGCTCTTTATTTCTAGTAAGTGGCATGGCTTTTCTAATCCTTAGCTGATATTGGATGGTTAAGAGTAGACTCCTAAAAATAGGTTAGAAGCTTTGCGTATAGTTCCAAGGCTTACTGACCAGTGATCTTTCCTTTAAGGTAATTACACAGGTACCCAGTTTTTGTTTTTGTTTTTTTTAAATCAAGGATGTTCCCTCTCCCTGTCAATTGTTTTTCCTTGAGCCATTGAGATTCCAAAGAGATGAACCCTCTAGCCCTTCACCTGTGAGGGAGGCCTGGTACATAAAGTTGTGGAAAGTGAGGAAAGTATTATATGGGTTCCATTGTTCAGTATATGGGCCTTCATGGAATTCTCTTGATTTCACTATGGCCTCCTACCCTTAACTTTGGTGTCTCTGAGTTCCAAGTCTCTTTAGAGATTTATCCTGCTTTCTGGTGGGTGGGGACAATTTCAGGATCTTATTTATTCTTATATAGAGTTTGAGGGCATCAAAAGGTTTAAAGTCTTCTTATAGAGACTTTCAACCACTTTTCATGTTGTCTTCCTATTCCACACGTCATCCGTCATAGGAACTTGATGCCTCTAACTTGTGGATCTTACCTGGATTCTAGAGCATGAATTCACTAGTATTTTGACTTCCCATTCTTGCACCTGGCAGACACAATCACTTTTCCACTCTTCTTCCTCTTGTCTTCATTACTGCTCTGTATCTTTCAATTTTATTTATTTATTTATTTATTTATTTATTTATTGCATCTCAACTTTGTTATCCCATTTCTGGTTTTTCTTTTGTGATTTTATGCATTAAAAAATATCTCTGTACTGGATTTTTGAGGCATTGTAAGAAGTGATTCTACATGATTTACCAGAATTAAGTAATCCCCCCCCTTTTTTTTTTTCCATTGCTATTGCTTTAGATCACACCTTACACTTGATACGGGGGTAATTAGATTGGTTCCTAACTAGAATGTCTAAAAAAGTAAATTTCCAACTCATCCATAAAATAGCTAAATTTCTTCTTACCTCCACCCTGTTTCAATATGAATACTTTCCTCATATAAATAACTTTACTCATTGTCTTCAGAAAATGTGCATCCATCTTCCCATGTTTTAGGAAAAATCTAACCTTCCTCTTCATTTAATGCTACTTATTCTTCTCATTTCTTCCAGGAAGTATTCTTTGATACTTCCAGCAGAAAAAAAATATCTTTACGCCAGTCTACATTCTATTCCTTTCATTATAGCATCTGTAGTGCTTAGTTTTGTTTTGTCTTTTTAATTTTCGTCTGTCTCTACTACACTCTAAGTTGCACTGAAGGCATATTAATTTTGACATATTTATTGTTGTATATCCATTTTCAATATTTTTTGATGTTTATTTATTTGAGAGAGAGAGAGAGAGAGACAGAAAGTGGTACAGACAGAATCCCAAGGAGGCTCCACCCTGCCAGTGCAGAGCCCAACATGGGGCTCGACCTCACCAGCTGCAAGATCATGACCTGAGCTGAAACCAAGAGTTGGACACTTAACCTAATAAGCCACCCAGGTACCCCTCTCTTCAGTAACTACATAATGCCTACTGTGTGCCAAGTCCTGTGCTAAAAGTCCTTCAGGCTTTCCTTGGGTAAAGACAAAGGCAGGGAGCCAGTTTTCCAGAAATAGTGAAAGCTGAGAATGGGATTCCAGTGTTCAGCAGGAGTTCAAAAAGCAGGTTCCGGTTTCTGAGAGAATGGAAAAAAGCGAGCCTCTTCTCTAGCCTTACAGGAAATGAAAATAAGGCAAAGACCCATTTCTATGGTTGGTATCCACAAATGGGTGAAGAATAAAGACGTTGTCTCCTTGTTAGTCAAGGGACAAAAGGTCAGCCCAGAACTAAGAGCAAGACCACTTGGTATAGAATTCCACGAGTTACTTAATGGAGTCTTCACATCCCTTTATCTCAGACAGGGTTGGTCCCAAGGCTTAAAGGGTTATTGAGCCTGCATGCCAAGTGGTCCAGCATTCGCACAAAGTGGTTATTGTAAGTTAATAAAACACTTGGAGCTGGTGAAGACAAGGTTTCTCTAAACTTCACAGGAAGTGTTTTGACTCCAAGATGTGAATGTCACTCTCATCCCAGGAAGAATTTTATACTCTTCTCTTCATGATTTTCGAGGACAGATTCCACATGCTAAGGAAGGTTATTTTGCTATTTGTTAGTTTTTAAGTTAAATTTATATGGTAAAGAAGTCCTTCTATATGTCTAATCACAATAGTCTTGGTTTATTTACTCTAATTATGAAGATTTTTAGATCTTTATATTATTCAACCTCATATTGACTATGATTTTGCAAAATCATGCATCTATGAATAACAAACCCCACCCATCTATAAATCGGGAGTGTAGGTACCATGGTTACTCATCTGTGATACCGCATCGTATTAGTGTATTGGAAATGCTAACCTGAAGTATATATGGTGGGAAGGACAATACTTTTAGCATCAGAATACACAAGTTTGTCTATCAACAATTCTATGTATAATTGCGTGACTTTAGTCAATTCCCTAAACTCTTGGGGGTCACACTTTTCCCATTTGTTAATGCAAGATAGTTTCCACCTCCCCATATTAGATGATCATGAGGATTAAACAAGAAGTATGTAAAAATGCTTTGTGATCACTAATGCACTTTAATCACAGAGCTTTCAGGTGATAACTGAAATGAACAAATGAATGAATGCCTTCTGATTGACTCCTATGAGCTATATTTTCTCCTGCAGCTATATAGAAGATACATTCTTGCTTTAGATAATGTGATATGAAGTAATCATTACAGGAGGGTTGAAAGATGATCCTTCGCCCCAAATTTTCCAATCATCTCCCTGACAATATGCCTAAAATACTCTTATTTTCAATTTTTTTGTACTAGGTATTTGAGTCTTCAGGAGACACCTGTTACCATTAAAAAAAAAAAAAGCAGCATAGGAGGTGACTTAATAACGCATGACATTTACATATTTGTAAGATGACACATCAGCAGAGAGTAGCACTTAAAGAAAAAATTCCTAAGAAAGATCTGAGTAAAAAGACCTACATTACCAGGGAGTAAAAACGTACTATGACTCTGGGGATAAGCAGAAAATGATATTGTGAGCACATGGATTGCTCTTTCTCATTATTTTGCCTCATTTCCTTCCCACCTTCAATTTTAAGGGGTAACTAGGCAATCTCTCTCCCTCCCTCTCTCTCTCTATCTCTGTCTGTCTGTCTGTTTCTGTCCATATTTTTGTTAAACTGACTACTGGAGATCTGTACAACAGTTAAGGTTCTTTTGAAAACATAGTAAGAAAGTTATTTACTGCCTACAAATCTTTGGCCAGCCCTCACAAGAAAACATTTGCAGGGGGGCCCTGGGTGGCTCAGTAAATTAAGTCTGACTATTTTGGCTCAGGTCACAACCTCACGTTTCAGAAGTTCGATCCCATGTGGGGCTCCGCAGTCAGTGAGGGATTCTCTCTCTCCCTCTCTCTCTCTGCCCCTCTCCAACTCATGTGATCTCTCTCTCTCAAAGTCAATAAATAAACTTAAAAAAAGAAGAAGAACATATTTACTGTAGGTATTTTCCTAGTTTTGCCACATAATCATGTGCAATAATTATTAAACTGCCTCATAAGGAATTAAACAGAAAAGTTTACCAAAATAGACAAAATCTAGATAGATGTGAATACAATTCATAATTCTACGTACTTATTATTTATGCTAGATGTTTTATTATTTTTGAAAGATATATAAAATTCCCACAACTTTCAATACTTTCTGAGAAGTAGAGATCTAAGGAATAAAATTGTAGTCATTCTTGGATTCTGATCTGCTCCCCTGCTTACACTGTCAGCGTGAACTCAGTTAAGGAAGTACATAATATATATCCCGCAGTATGTTGTTACTTTTTTTTTTTTTAATTATTTTTTTTAACGTTTCTTTATTTTTGAGACAGAGAGAGAGAGAGCATGAACGGGGGAGGGTCAGAGAGAGGGAGACACAGAATCTGAAACAGGGTCCAGGCTCTGAGCCGTCAGGACAGAGCCCGACGCAGGGCTTGAACTCACGGACCGTGATATCATGACCTGAGCCGAAGTCGGTGGCTCAACCGACTGAGCCACCCAGGCGCCCTGTTGTTACTTTTAGTATACAAGTCAACTATCATTCATGATGCACTTATTAAATGCAAAATACTCTTCTAGAATCATTTGTGTAACTCTATGTATCTGCATGGGAGGCAGGTAGGAGTAAGGGAATGAATAGATCTTTTTCAAATATTTTTTTGAGTGTACCCATGTGCTTGACCTTCTACTGGGTACCCGGGCCACCATTTATTTAGTTTTATTTTTTTAATATTAATACCTTTATTTCTGATACAATTTATTTATTGCAAGTTTAAAAAAAATTTAGTTAAGTTTATTTATTTATTTTTAAAATTTACTTCCAAGTTAGTTAGCATGTAGTGCAACAACGATTTCAGGAGTAGATTCCTTAATGCCCCTTACCCATTTAGCCCATCCCCTCTCCCAAAACCCCTCCAGCAACCCTCTGTTTGTTTGTTCTCCAGATTTAAGAGGCTCTTATGTTTTGTCCCCCTCCCTGGTTTTATATTATTTTTGCTTCCCTTCCCCTCTGTTCATCTGTTTTGTATCTTAAAAGTCTTCATATGAGTGAAGTCATATATTTGTCTTTCTCTGAGTGGCTAATTTCGCTTAGCATAACACCCTCTTGTTCCATCCACCTAGTTGCAAATGCCCAGGCCACCATTTAATATAATCTCTGCTCTGATGCAGCTCACGTTATAGTGGAGAGACCAACAATACAAGAACAGTAAGTACAGCAAGCTAGATGGTAGAGTGCTATGAACACAAATAAAGCAGAAAAGGAGATAGGCAGTCCAGTCAATTCCAAATAAACAAGAAAGGTTTCTTTAAGAAGGTGACATAGGATTGAAAACCTAGGAGGTAAACGAGTTAGCTATGAAAATATCTGAAGGAAGATCATTTCAGGCAGAATAGATAGCAAGTTCAAAGGTCCTGAAGCTAGAAAATGTCCAGATTCAGGGTCCAGAAAAGTGGCCAAGGCAACTGAAGCAGAGTTAGAGAGAAGGAGAGTAACAGGATGATATCAAAGAGAAAAGGGTAAAGTAGATCGTATAAACCACCAAAAGAACTTACACTTCTATTCTGGATGATATGGAAAATCATTGAAAATTTTAGGCAGTGGAGTGACGTAATATGGCTCATTTCTTTTTTTTTTATGGCAATTTCTAATAAGAAAAATGAAGTAGGAGTTTGTGGATGTTTTCTTCTAATTGAGTCACCTAAAATTTTTAAAAAAGACAAAGAAGAAGAAAATTTAGGAGCAGGAGGTGATTATGCAGCTGTCCATAGTTCAGTCAAGAGTTCATATTGATTTTTGGTAGGGGTGAAGATGGTAAGGTATGATCAGAATTTGTAATAGATGAGGATACATCTTATAAAATTTTCTGCTGAAATAGTGTGGCCTGTGAAAGAGGGAATTTAAAAATAAGTATAGGCTTTAGAGCCAGAGCAACTATAAGAATGATTTTGCCATTAACATTAATGAAGACGGAATGGGTATATCACGCTTTAGGAAAGATTAGAAAGTTGATTTTGAACATGTTGAGATGATGAGGCTTCCAAATGGAATGTAGCATAGGGAGTTGGATATATGAACCTAGAACTGAGGAGAGAGGTCTGACCTAGAGTTATGCTGGAAATACAATATTTGGGAATTGCCTATTTATATAATAGTTAAGACTGCATGATATCACCAAAGGAAGGAGTGTTCTTAGAAGAGAAAAAGCTCAAGGGTTTGGGGAGGTAGAGAAAATAGCAAAGGAGACTGAGATGGAGAAGTCAGTGTGGGAGGAGGAAAAGCAGCGTGACATCCTGGAGGAGTTTCTATGATGGGGAGTCATCAACTCTGCCAAATGCTTTTGACAGATTGTGTAAGATGCAGACTGAGTATCGACCTCTGCATTTCATAATGGGAAGATCTTTGGTAACATTTTCAAGAACAATTTTGACGGAAAGGATAAGAGTCTCATTGGCATGGATTCAAGAAAGAATAAGAAAGGAGGCATTTAGGAGGAAGCAAACGCATGTTTTTATGCTGATAAAAATGATCCAGCAGAAGGAGAAAATATGCTAAAGCAGGGGAGAGGAGAATTGCTGACGTCACATCCTTCAGTCGGTGAGAGGTGGCAGCATCTCGAGCTCAACGCAGGATTTAGTATGCACAAGGGGCATATACAATTCTTCCCTCAAAATAGGTGACACGGACGGCTAGACATGCCTCGTTGAAAATCCAGGAAAAGATCAGGCGGTGGGAGCTTGTGGAAACTCTTTTCTGCCTGCTTCTATTTTCTCAGTAAAATAAGAAGCATGGTAGCAGGCTTATGCTCTTAAGGAGTTTAAAATATAGGGAAAAAGGCAGAAGAACATACTCAATCAAGGCTGAATGTGATCAGGGCTAAAAAAGATGTATCTGTTGTGTTGAACAGACAGGAGTCATGGCATGTTATCATGAAACTATTTTTGTCTTCCTTTACATTTATTCCAGGGGGCCTAACTTTCCACTGGATGAAAAGGAAGTCAGGTCACCATTTCCCCCCAGTAATTTACACTAAAAAGAATCTCTCAATAAGCAATTAATATGCCCATTATTATCAATTAGTAATCATATCTTTGAACTTTGTTTAACGATAGAATGACACCGCTTTACCGGTTCAGGCCTATTATAGGTTGGCTTCCTGTAGTGAGAAAGAGGCCATATTGGGCTCCTTTTCTTTTCTATTTTCAATCCTTCCCCCACAGCTCCCCAGACCCGCAGTGCCATTTCTAACCCTTCTGGTATTTGACATTGGGTAGGGATAGTATGGAGACAGAAGAAAGAGCAGAAAAGTTCTTACTTAGTTACCACTATCAGGAGCTGGCATTGTGTAGTATGGGTCTGTGAGATGTTTGAAGCCCACTTTGCTTCTCTTAGGGGAACTTAGCTCACTGTTGTGTGTGATGCCTTCTGTCTGGCTGACTACTGGCATCTTATAGGGAAAGTGGAAGTCAATTGTCTTTTCTTCAGCTGAAGCTGAGACTAAATTAATTCCATTACAGTATTCTATTGCATAAATGGCAAATAAAATGTTATTGTGTTTAAAGGAGAAAGAGAGGAAGGTGATTTTTACTTAGGAACATAAGGGCAAAAGGGAGAGTCTTTGAGTTGGGTGATAGGATTTGCCTGTACTGATATTCATAGCAATTGGCACTCAATGTCTTATATCTCTGAGTAAATAGCAGCTAATGGTTTCCTGTGGGTTACCATGTGCTCTATCATCTAACTTTACTACCTTGAGTACACATGACTGAACCAGAGATTGGTCTTGAAATAAAGGCCACTACTGATGAGGTTGATGTCTGCAAGTCCTCTGTCCAAAACAGGTTCTTTATATGGGATTCTATCACCAATCAAAGAATTAAAATAAGGACTTTCAGAATGAGTCAACAAACAGTATGGGGCAAAGAAGAAATGAGACAAAAAGGGACTGAGGAGAAGCCATGGAACAAAATAAACCCTGAGCAAACAGGTATCGAAAAACAGATCAGAGAGATGATGAAGTAAGCGCATTGAAAGGAATGTAACAACAGAAGACGCAGAGTTGCTGAATCATCAAAATCATGAAACGGAAGACTCTAGAACTCTATTTCCAAGGCAAGCATGGGTCTATAGCTGCACAGACACCTTATTGATGGCTAATAGAAGCTCAAGTTAACACGCTGCAGCTCAAGATAACCACATCGCCTCATTCCCATCCTACACTGGGCTCCTCCATCATTCTGCCCACCCCAGGTAAAGGGACTACAAACCACCAGTTCCCTAAACCTAAACTTAGGGACTCACTCTTTGTTCCTCTTTCTCCTATCCCATCCAATCCACCAGAGCTCACTCCACACAGATCTCAAATAGAGCTCCTTCTCTTCTTCTCCACTACTACCATGTTTTAAACCACACCTGTAGCATTACAGTAGAACCTCTGCTTCTATTCTCTCCACCCCTTACCTCTCAATTCAGTCTCCGTTCAGCAGCCAGGGGATCCTTATGCATATGTAAATTAGATTATTCTGTTTGTTTTACACAACCTTCTCAGGTCTTCCCATCATACTTAAATAAAATTCATGCTTCTTGCCCACACCACAAAGCCTTGGCCCATTGTACTCTATGACCTTAATGGCAACCGCAATGGCCTACTTCTTGTCTCTTTAACTTGCCAAAAATATTTCTGCCACCAGGTCTTTGTGTGCCCATTCCCTTTATCTGGGTTGTTTTCTCTTTTAGTTTTAGCGTGGCTGGATCTTTCTTGACATTTAGTTTTCCACTTAAATGTTACCTCTTAAAGATTCCTTCACTCACATCCAATCTTAAGTCACTATCCATTCACTCTCCGGCACATTTTCTACCACACACTAGGGGTCCGTTTACAATTATTCAGAGAGTGAAGAGGTCTAGATCTATTTATGCCGGGTGGATAACATTGAAGTATATTGTGGAAGGTAGAGTGGGTAACCAACCTCTAAGAAAGCAACAGTGTGCTGAAAGAGGTGGAGATTTGAAATCACTGAAAGAATGTGTTACGGTATTATATGCCAGTCCGCCAACTTCCACCCACCTCACAAATAATACAAACAAAACAAAAAATCAAAATGGTGCCTCTTATCTAATAGACAAAATGGATTCTTGGCCATTGATCACTGATAAAACTATTAATCTAAACCAAATCAATTCCAATGCTACTATTTTTAGTGTTTTTTTTTTTTTTTGCACCTAAAATTAATAGGATTTGTGTTTTATATCACTGGTTATTTACATAGTATATAAAGTGGCTCAGAACTCCTAGGCACCATGGTTTATACCTTATCTTCTCTCACTCTCCTGGCCCTTGAAGGCTTTGAGGGGCTTCTGTGGCCAAACGCATGAAGGACTCCTTTCTTTTTCCAACATTGACCTTTAGATCTGAGAACTAAATTACTTTTGCATTTTCTTCTAGAGCTAGAAGAGACCCTGCCCACCTCTTGCTCCTTTTGCTCTATTGTGTCCTTTCCCTGTGGAACATGTGAGGGCTGGTCAGCCCAAAGCCTGGGTCTCTACTGACATACTTCTCTGATGTCAAACCACTCTGGCTCCTCTAGGCTTTGGATCACAGCCTATACCTGGATGGATTTCCAGTTCTTATGCTAATATCAGCTAGTTGGGAAATTCTATTTCATCTTGCTTAATTACCCTGAGGCTGGGTATTATTCAGGAACGGACTTGGCTGCAAGTCACTGGAAAGTCTCCTCACAGCGGATTAAATAGAAATCATTTTAATTTTTTCCCCAAATAACATAAATCCTGGAGATAGGCAGGGCCTGATTCTGCTTCAGGACTCAGTGTGTCAGAGCCAGTATTTCTGGGCCTTTCCATCAGAGTTGCAAAATGGTTGCCTCAGTTCTACAGGTATCAAAAGCAAGAAGAACGATTTTGGTGTTTGCAATAATTATTGCTTTACTTGGTTGCCACCTGTTGTCTGTATTACTTTATAGTTTGAAAGGCTAATTATATACAAAACGTTTAAATACAAGTGGACAGTTGTACATTAAATCAAAGTTTATTAGATAGCTGCTTGCATATAAATGTATTATTTCTTTAACATAATGCTATAAAATGTGTTCGCATTTACAGGTTAGACAGCTGTTGTTTTCATTTAGTCTCTGAGCCTGTATTTTTCAGACCAGCAGAAAGTTGATCTTAAAACCTTTTTGCAAGGGGTAAGAGTATAATTAGCCTAGGAACAGTTTGTTCTGATGACAAACTGACATCAGATGAGATATAAAACTTAAGAGACACCTTAAATTTATGTCCCTTTTGGTTAAAAAAATCTGTTCTGACACATACTCAATATTGGCACACTCACTGTTCTTTCCATTAATTAATTTATTGTATTTATAAAGAGCTTTCTCCTCTACAAACTCAATTTAATTTCATTCAGCTTTGGGGCTGTCATAGTTCATGTTTGTCTATTGAAAGGCATCAAAGTTGCTCAGGTTTGGTTTGCTTAAGAACATAATTCCCTATTTTCCCCACTCATACAAATATCAGTAACTAAAAGGTAACGAAGAGTTAATGTACCTCCAAGCCATTCTGAACTCCTATTCAAACACTTTTACATTACATGATTAATCGTTCCGAACAGCAAGGTCTCTGAGCGGATTTGGATTGTAAACTTATAGCATTTGGGCTTCTGATTTGCATTTTCTTCTTTTTATTTTCTATTAAATCTGCTTAAAGTAGCAAATGTCATTGCTCCACATACATGCTGACAAAAATCTACAAGGCAAAATGCTAGATTTACTAATTGGTGGTTTACTTTCTCTTCATAGTTGAAAAAAAATGTATGCTTTATATTCTCTGAAGGGAGAGGATGCTATTTGATTTTGTGGCCTAAGTAGATGAACCTGAGGCAGCCCATGCCTAGTTCTTCACAGCTTAAGTGAATGGAGCAGGGACTCCAGAAGTTTCCAGTTAATAATAGAAGAATGGAATGTGCTGAGAGAGTGAATGAAGAGGCCTGAGTGGGAATGAGGCATGGTAATGTATGTGGACTTTATGATTAGAAGCAAATAGCTGGAACCATGGGCTCTAACAGTAGGTGCCACCTGGTCAATCTCAAGAAACCAGAAAGGACCCACACCTTCTGGTTTAGATCACATAGGCCACTCTGCAGCAGAGACAAGATAGGATTCTGTTGAAAATCATGGGTTTCTGGCTTCCAGTGAAGATGGCTTCTCAGTAAACACTTCAGAATTTATAGAAAATGTGGCCTTCTCATCAGTGGAGTAACCATAGTGGTGGTTGAGAACGTCACAAGTGATAAGAAGCAAAAGATTTAGTTTCTGTTTTTCAAATGTTGCTCTGAACTCTTGTTATTGGGGGACACTCAATTTCTGGGAACAAGTGACACAGTACTGAGAGCTGGTTCTGCTCACTCAGGTAAATGTAAATTCAGGTCAACTGAATTTAGAAAGATCAGTGCAAGGGCGCCTGGGTGGCTCAGTTGGTTAAGACTCTGAGTTTTGATTTTGGCTCAGGTCATAATCTATGGTTGGTGAGTTCAAGCCCCACATCAGGTTCTGCGCTGACAGTGTGGAGCCTACTTGGGGTTTTCTCTCTCTCTCTCTTTCTCTCTGCCCTTCCCCCACTTGCTCTCTCTCTCTCTCTCTCTCAAAAATAAATAAATAAACTTAAAAAAATCTTATTAGAAAGGTCAGTGCAATCACAGAAACATGAACAGCATATAAAGTCATTGTGCTTGCCCCTGTCTATTTCTGTAACACTCACCTTTTCAGACATGCCTGCTACAAATAAGGACATGGAGATGAACATCTGTATTGCTTATAATAGAACACTGATTTATACAGACAAAAGTTTATATTGCTTATAATAGGTTAATGATTTATGTGACATATTGTTAAAGTGTCAATGCCAGGGTCCTTTATCCTAGTGTAGAGAAATGTTTTGGAAACCAACACTTAAATCTAGAACAATGAAACATAAATTAAATGACCATGGTTGGTGACAGTTTGCTAATTTGTTTTTCTATTTGTCTTAGTATTTCTGCTCATCATTAGTGCCCAGAGGGTAAAAAAAGGGAAAGCACTATGTTTGCCCTTAGGGAATTTAAGCAGTAAGTTTTGAGATTTGATAATTAGGCTGATCATATAATTTTTTATACAAATCAATTCACTTTAAAAACAAAAGAAAGTGTTATTAAAAATCTCACCATACAAGAGGTTTAAATTAGTTTCTCTTTGGTAAATGAGGTATAATTTTACTCTTTGGTCTTGTGGTTACTTTTATGGAAATAATCAAAACACAAATAAGAGTTTCTTATAGAGGGGAGACTCACGGTCTTTAAAATTTTACTCAGGGCACTGCATTCTCAGACTTTGTTAAACCTAATGTTTAGATGTAATATGCCGATTGCAATTTTTGTGAGGAAGAATTTTAAATTACTACAAGCAGTTTTATAACTAATTATGATTTTAATTACCCACAGTTCACAAGTCTTCCTTCTCTAAATAAAATTATGTTGACAGAGAGGGATGGGGAGAGAGAAAAGAAGGAAGAAAAATGGAAAGTAGTTAAGAATAAAGCATGTAATAAAAGAATAGAAATACTTTTAAATGATTCAGACAAAAAGCACACAAAATTTGGCTAAATACAGAAATCATGTTTTCTTATGGTGAGACAAAATCACTGTGATAACTCAGCAGGAATATTCCTTGTCTCTTAGTGAAGCATAAAATGGTGTCTTGCTTTCCAGATGGTGGGAGCCTCCAAATATTTGCTTCTGAACCACTAGAGGGCAGTGGAGTACTGGGTAGAAAACAGTTAACAAAGAACATTCTCTCATCCACCCCCTCCCACCCAAATAAGTCACACACCATTAAAACAAGGAAGGAAAGAGGAAGGCATAGAGGGAATCAGAAGAAAATGTGTTGTAATGCAAAGACATTTTATTTAAGTATTGAAGGAAGGGAAAAAAGGAAAGATTATTTCAACATATTCTGAAAAGAATTGAAACCGGCATTCTCACATTGTTATAGAATGAATTACAGGGACTGTAATAATTTATTTAAGTTGAGAATTAGAAGGGTCTCTTGTCATTGTTTGAGCAAAGCTCGACTATACAAAGTGGATTTTTGAAAGTCTAAGAAAATGCTGGAAAAATATAGTGAAATGGGTTAAAATAGTGCATTTGCAACCACATAGCTCCTGTATTTTGAACTCTTTCCTCTGGTGCTTTTTGTTAATAATAAAAGTCCAGGTACAGATCATACATAGATGAAACATTAAATTTTTTTTTTTTTGCCTTTATACTAATGAATAGTTCAAGGACCTAATTATTTTACTCTAGATGGAACCGACAGTAACTGTCTACTGTTTTAAGTGATTTGAATTTACCACATAAAATGAGACTATATATCTTAACAAAAATGGTTAATTTCCCTTTTTTTTTCTGTTTTCAAGATACAAGTCATTTTTGTGACGGATATGTTCTACTGTATCATCCTTAAGATTCAGAAATATCTCAGTTTCTAAATGTATTTTTAGTATCCAGGCATCTGTTTTTTTGGTACGGCATATGTTTGAGAGAATTATAAAGATGGCATTTTGTTAGGGTTTAGAAAGGAATCTGGTGAAAAGACTTGCACTGTTAGGGAGAAATAGCAGTTCCCATATTTAGGATTTAAACTGTTTACATGTTTGCACTTTTTATTCAGCCATTACTTAAAAATTAAGATGCTGCTGGGCACTCTTAAAAAAAAAGGTGTCAATAGATTTTTCAGAGTCAGTTTTACATTCAGGAAGACAAGAATAGAAAGGAATTTAACTCTATGTATTCTTTGTTTTAAGGAGTAGCTATCTCCTTCAGACTATGGCTGTCCATTGATTTTGTAAATGGAATCATATATTTTATTGACTCATATAAAGATTTCAGAGATGCCTTATTTTTATTTTTTTGCCAGTGATTTGTTTTAAACTTCTAAAAGAGCAACTTTTCCTGAAAAAAAGAAGGATGGATTTCAAGTGTCTTAGACAAAACAGGAGTGTTTGAAGTCTAATTTGCTGAGGTTGTCTTTCCAAAGAATTTGGAATGTGTAAACACCTGATATGACAAATTAATTGGAATATACAAAAGAAATTTAAGAGTTAAGTCACATATATTTAGATAAAATTGTCTCAAATTTACAGCTTCAAGAATTTTCAAATGTCAATTTAATATTTTGTTTTTTGAAAAATGAAACTGCAATTTTATGAATTTAAAATTCCAGCATTGTAGCTCATGTATACGATATTCAGAACAAAGCTGTCAGGCATTGAATGAAGTCATTGTAGTATTGAAGCTGAACCAATTATAATTCAGAAGCCTTCTCACTCCCTTTACAGAGGTGGCCTCAAGGATGATATGGATATATGTATATGCGTGTGTGTGTGTGTGTGTGTGTGTGTGTGTGTATTGGAGGTGGGATTCCCTACAAAATTAACTCAAAGAAAAGTAAGTAGTAATGTATTTATCCATGTGATAAATCATTAGTTAGGTATTTTACCACTATGCTAATGTTATTTCTGCAAGTAAAAATCACACCAGCACATAAGCTACAATCTTGTATTTATACAATTCAAGGAGTTTTAATTATGCTTCTTTGTGCTGAGGGGGTACAGACATTTAAAAATGTATGTATGCAGTGTTTCAGTTTTGTTGGGAACATGCAATACAGACAAGCTAAGAGAAAAAGCAAGTCAATAGAAATAATCATTACATCTATTGAGCTTTATGTGTTAACTTCTTTAACAGCTGTATTAGGTACTGATATTATCCTCAATGTAGGAATAAGAGAACCGAGGAACAGAGAGATTGACTGAATTATCCAAGATAGCACAGCTAATTGAGTCAGAGGTGAAAACTAATTTTGCTTATGCTCTTTATTGCAATACCTTACTGCCTCTTCTTGTATTATGCGAGACCAGAAAGTGTGATACTGACATGCCAGTAAGTCCATGGGCTTGGTTCAAAGTAGTAGTAACAATATTCATCACCAGAATGGTTAACGACTCCATTAGTATTTGGTGAAGAATTCATATTGCCTTCCTTTTATACTAACCCCCTGCCCATATTTTAATTGGTATTAAATTAAATTAATTGTTCAGTGTTTACGTTCTTTTTTCATTGAATCTAATTAAAAAATTCTGAAGTTTCTCACATCTATCTATTTTGAGAAGGACCCGATACTGTCTGGCATTTTAATTAGATAGATTACAAACATAATTTTTATTATAGTTATAAAAATGAAAGAAAGCTTTTTAGCTTTTACTGACTGGAAAATCTTGAAGAAAAATGTCTTTATTTCTGTGCAAGCATTTCAAAAAGAAAGGTAAGGCTAGGCCTCTTTTGATTATTTAAGTCACTGACTGTCTTATGATAACATGATAGTGAGCTTTTTTATTGGTTAATTGAATTTTTATGGATCTCGGGGGTCAACATGAGGAGATCACTCATTCAAAAACTTCTATGAATGATACAAAGTATTGTTTATAGAGTTATTTGGTATAGTTATATAAAAGGAAAGTTTGGCATAGTTGTTTGTTAGCATACATTGTTTTTATATAAGTCAAATCTGTGTAGTAATTGTCAGTTTACTTTGGTTTTATGTTGATTAATTGGATAAAAATAGGAATAATAGAAGCAGTTGTAGGTTAATAAATAAAGCTGTGGATAAATTTACTTTCTTTTTCATTCTGTGCCATGAATATTTTACATAAAATTAAGAATTTGAAAGGAGTTTTTCTCTTATAAATTATTTTTATTTTTTGAAAGTCTAGGTTGTTTCTTTGTTTCTTTGTTTTGCTGTTAGGAAGTTTAGAGACATATGTGCATTGCAACCATAGGGGCCATAGGGCATTGCAAATTACTTTCACTCCTGCTCTCTGTCCTGACCTTCTGTATCTTAGTTAACATGTCTGTTGATCGTTTTTCATTCCTTTTTTTTTTTTTTTTCCTGACAGGTATATCTTCCATGCTTCACAAGATGGACATATAGTCAGAGTACCAACAGTGATAAGTACAATACTTACCTTCCTCACTGATTTTTTGAATGCTCTGACTTAAAGCTCTAATTTAAGCTCTCTTATTGGGGCTTAACGATTAGGGAAGACATGACCTTGAGGTGACACAAAAACATAGTTTGTGTATTTTCTTTATCCCTTAGTGCCTCTTGATTTCTTAGGCCATAACAAAGTCACAGTTAAGAAATCTGATTCTTTCCTATTTTCATCATCAAGTCAGTTATGAAATCTGATTATTTCCTAAGATATTTTAATACTTGCAGTGGAAAGAGTAGGAACAAATGAGTCTCACAGTGTCTATTTGGAAATTTAAAATCTTAACTCCCATGTTGTGACTCACCTTCCCCTACTAACCTTGGAGACTCTAGGTGTGATTTTATGAAGGTTTTTCATTGTCACTCACTCACTTCCATTGAATCTGAGTCCCAGGCAACATGTGACGCCTCAGTGGTGATGTGTGGTGTTTGCTGTTCGCGAGCTCTGCAATGACGTCTCTAGAAGCACGTACAACACCATTATGTCCTGTTTAACTGACTTTTATCCAGGTGCTGAGACCAACGTTTTGGAAAATCTTGATTCAGTGGAATCCCCACCAATGGGATGGGCTGCCATGGGCCATCATCATGGCACTGACATTTACTTAAGTAATAGTCTTCTCTTCTCCCATTTCCCCATAATTTAATAATTTAGTAACCTATTTATTAAGCTTCTATTATTATTATATGCCAGCCACTCTGCCATATTTCATGAATTATCATGTTCCATTAGAATTTTTAACGGGAGGCACACACACACACACGCACACACACACACACACAGAATCCACGTCCTTATGGAGCTTATGTTGAAGGCAGAAAATAGAAAATTAAACAAACAAGTAATAATTTTAGTTTTAAAAAGTTATAGGAAAAGAACTTATAAGTTTAATTCTTACAGAGAATAACTGGAGGATTGAGACTGGATAAGTAACCTGGGGAGATCTCTATGAGGTGTTGTGAGTATACCCAACCTGAAGACCTGTCCAATGTATATATTTCTCTCTTATTATTATTGGTTGCATAATAGCATTCCAAGGAATTAAATGCTTTTATGAAAGTAGCAGGACGTAGATAATAAGTAGCAGAAATTGCTAGTTACAAAACTAGTAATATAGATGTAAAAGGGTGTAAAGTTTGAGACTATAAAAAGAAACGTAATTTGTAAATTTGTTTCTACTTCAGTGTAGATAATCCCAATTATACGACCAGCAGGTGCCTGGTATTAAAATCCAACAAATCCTATATCTAGAGTATTTACTCACAGTAAATCTTCCAGGGTTTCACTGATCTATATAAAGAAAAAGCAATTGAAGTAAACTATGAAATGGAGCAAAGGGGATTTGTGCAAGTTCAATCCAAATACCAATAAATATGCCTGGAACAATGTTAAGATTTCAGGTGCAGAACGTATATTGAATGTGCTTTAGGATCATTAGGCAGAAAAAACCAGTGGATCACTGTTGCTATAGTACAGTGACTTACCAGCCTTCTTCATGCTCAATTAGAAGTTTCTAGAGCACAGAAGTTATCAAATCTCCCACAGAGGCTGAAAAGGAGAGCAAAGAACACAGAGTCAAACTTCTACCATGTTTGGCTAAGTCATTAATTTTAACTGCATTGCAATCTGAGGTCTGTTATAAAAAGACTGAAGAAGTCAGAGAGAAGCAGCAAAATAGTATGAACTAGTTAGAAAGTAGGATTTCTGTGATACACAGTGGGCAAACTATAGTGAATATAGTATAATAAATCTTGGCTGTTTCTGGGAAAAAAAACAGAAACATATTTTGGCAGTATATTATATATGATGAATAATATTGGATAATAAAATAACTAACCTTCTAAGGATATAACTAGATGCATACTTGAATTATGTTGCAGTGTAAAAAAGAAATAACTTCAAATCCTGGAATTAGGACTCAAAGCCTTTATTAATCATCAAGAAAATATTATTTATGTAGGACAGTATCTTCATTCAAAAAAAAAAAACTTTCTGATTTGCTTTATAGAAAACCTGTAAAAGTAGAGGGAAAAAAGCAGACCATCAATCCATTTCATATTCATTTACATTTTGTCCTTAAGTTCTCTGATGGCTAAGTAATAGCTTTTATCTCCTTTTCACCCAGGTGTTCAAAGGTCCTACTATCCGGAAATTAACTTATGTACAAACATGATTTTTTAAATGGCAATCCACTAAAATACAATCTCACAAATGGCTAAAAAAAGAAGCAATAATCTTACTATTAGTTACATAAAAATGGGTAAAATAATAACTTATAATAAATACCCATCTGATTGAGAGAAAAAAAACAAAGACAAAGGTAAGTTATTCATTTGGTAGTCAGCTGAGCACATTGTCTAATGCATTAACATAACCCCAAAGTGAGATTTGTTCTGGGTAAAATTATAAAATAAACTACATGAGTGTTTCTCTGTATTAGTTATCAATTGCAGCATACCAAATTACCAGAAACGTACTGGTTAAAAGCAACACGTCTTTATTATCTCACAGTTTCTGTGGGTTAGGAATCTAGGCGTGGGTTAACTGGGTCTTCTGCTTCAGGGTGTCTCAGGATCAAGGTGTTGCCCAGTATTGAGATTTCATCTGAAGAATTGACTGAGTAAGGAAGGGCTGGTGAGTTTATTTTTATGGTTGTTAATAGGTTTTAGTTTCTGGACGATAGTGAAGCTGAGGGCCTGAATTCCTGATGACTGTTAGCGAGAGACAGCTTTTAGTTCCTTGCTAAGTGGGTCTCTCCAACATGGCAATTTATAAGTAACCAATAAGAGACAGAGTCTGCTAGCAAGGCAGAAGTCATTATCTTATGTAACTTAATCAGAGACATGATATCTTGCCATCTTTGTCATATTCTATTGGTATTAGGTCCCACTAACACTCAAATGGAAGATATCACACAAGGTCATAAATGGCAGGAAGTGAAGGGCATCATTGGAGGCCATCTTGGACGCTATATTCTCCAAGTGCCTTTCCTGCATTCACAACTCTTCTGCTTCCTGATTTATTTCCATGCTGGACCCTTATGAGAAAAAAAACCCCAAAACCCCAAAACCAAAACCAAAACAAATAAAAAAAGCCCTGCATACAACTGGCCACATAATTTCTATTAAGAAATGAATAATTCTATTTTGTCTCCTTTTTAAAAATGTATAATACCTCATTCCACAGAAAATAGGAGGCAACTGATAGTACATGCAGTGAAAAACACTACAGAAAACATAGTAGAATAGATTGTCAAGATGACATGGAAGAAAAATGAAATGCATTTTTATTCAATACATAAAGTTTCATGCAGGTGTTATTGCTGCCCTGAGAATTTGGCTTTGATTATCTAGGAAGTTTTAAAGCAGTAAGAAAAAAATGACTGTTTACATAGTTCTCCATGTCCTTGAATAAAATGTGTATCATTTTTCAAGGGAAACAAAATCTTTCCTAGTACTTATTCTAAAATAATGTGTTTTCATTTGGTTTAGTTTTTAATGGAATTATGTGAAGTAAACCTAAAGAAGTCATCTAAATGTTTTCAACAAATGAAGATACCGGTCTGATAAGGTATTTTTGGTATTTTTTCCCTATAAATCTAGAACCTACTTTAAACACATACCTTACTGGGGAGTAATTCCATAGAGGCCAATATAAAAGGGTCCAGTTAAGCAAGTCTCTCCTGGCTCTTTTTTGATACAGGAAAATATTTGTTGTCTATGTAGATTCTAATTCTTCTAAAAAACTCCAATGCATATTATTTTTGTTAGTTGGCTTTTGATAACATTTCAGCAGTGGACAATCAGATGTTTTACTCTTTAACTTAGGCTTGGTGTGCAGGTCTCCAGTGTGACAGTTAAGGGTGAATTCATTTATTTTAGGGATCACATGAAGTGGCAAAGTTGACCTTTTTTGAGAAAATAGAAGAAATGACAGTATGCCCTAATTTGTTTTCCCTAATAGGGGTTGCCTGGAAAAGGCAATGGATAAGCTAAATCAATTAATCCACAGTGGTAACATTTTAGGTATGATAACACTTGACTGGGATCTGTTATTTTGCAACTGTATATGGAGGAAATGAGTAATCAGGTGCCTTTCAAGCCTTGAAGCCTTGTCTACTCACAATTTTTTTTTTTTTTTTTTTTTTTTTTTTTTTTTTGCTTGAGGACGATTTGACAGAATCAACTACTTTCTAATCTTTTCTAATTGTGGCTTTAGGGGAAACAGAGGGAGAAGAAAAAAACATAAAGCAGTATTTGTCTCTTAGACATTAAAAACATTGATAGTATCAGTTTAGGAGAAAGATTATATAGTAGTTCATATGTGAGTCTGCATTCCAAAAGTGAAATAAATTTCAATATAATAAGTATTTTTGTCTTTGATTTAGATTCCTTTGGTTAGTATTTACTCGAGGCAGAAAGGTCAAAATAATGTGGTCTTTTAAAAGACCTGTAGATAGAGTGACATTATGTGTCTTCTTTTACTATTAATTAAAGGGAAAATAAAATTAGTAACAGGATTTTCAAGGAGGCAGAAATGTGCAAGTGGTATTTTTTATTTTAATTTAAATTTAAGTTAGAAAGTGCATGGACTATACTAGTTTATTTATTCGTGGAATTAGTATAATTCTTTTTGTTTTTGAACATATTATCTGCATCAAGAATTTTACCAACAAATGTTTGCTGAGTATCTCCTATGTGAAGATAACTAATCTAAATCTCAGAATCTATTATTAGTTCAACAAACAGAATCTAGCTAGCAAATCAGGCTATTCATATACATTATATATTTATTAGATATTATATTTAATATACAAGCATTATATACATTAGTAAGTAATAAATGTCAAATGAGTTATGATATGGTAAGTGCTGTTGAATGCGATGATGAGAATTGAACAGAAGTAAATTCACTGTAGACTGAAGTGGCCAGGGTCTCATTAGTTCTCTTGAAAGCTATCTAGACACCATGCGTATCATAAATAGGCCATTAAAATACACAGATTCTGTAAGTCCTGTTTTCCTACCTGTTCTTTAGAGCCCAAAGTTATGGAATATCATTGGAGTGAGAGCTTCAGTTATCTGAATGGCATAATAAGATGTGGTTTAAAAATGGTCTTCTCATGGGGTGCGTGGGTGGCTCAGTCCGTTTAGCCTCTGACTCTTGGTTTCAACCGAGGTCACGATCTCACTGTTCATGAGATTAAGCCCTGCATTGGGCTCAGTGCTAACAGTACCAAGCCTGCTTGGCATTCTCTCTCTCCCTCTCCATCTGCCCCTCCCCTGCTTGCATCCTCTCTCTCTCTCTTCAAAAAAAATAAACATTAAAAAAAGAAAATTATATTAAAAAAAAGGTCTTATTACTAAGAGCTGCTTATAATACGAAAAGTGTCTTTTTGTAAGGAGAACCATGGCACTGCTGTAGAAACATCATGCATTCTCTTTTGCTATGAATCAAGACTGCACAAATTAAAACCCTTAGTGTATCAGGGCTGAAGAAGGGGAACATGATTTATAGCTTAGTTATATTTTTGCTACATTGTTTAGATTTTGGAATCAAGATATATATTAAAGAAATCCGTTGTGCAGCAACTTTTCATGGCAGAATGTGAATTGATTCCCTGCCTACTCTTCAGTCAAATGATATAGGGGTTAATATTTCTCCATTTTGAGAAATTTTTACATGGCCTGGGAACCCAAATACAAAACAGAGGAAACAATATAAACACACTTACAGGGAGAGTCAAGTGGGAATATTTCTAGCTGGTTTTAACAAATATCACTAGGGCATGGTTGATTTTTTTAAAACAAGGAACAGGAAGACTTTCAGGAAAGCATCCAAACTGGGCCCTTGGCTTCCAAATCATTTAAAAATCTATCAAATGCTTACTGTGTTCGTTGTGTTGGCAAAAAAAGCTTCTATTATCATATTCCTAAGAGCATTAATTTAGTATTTGCATAGTACTTTAACATTTTATCTTACTTGATTCTCACAAGAATCCTCTGAGCAGATGTGCTTTCCTGGATCATCATTATCAATTTAAAAATGAAATAAATAAGTAATGAAAGCAAAAGTTGAATGAGATATTTGCAAATGTTTTTCTTCTTTTAGAAAAGTTATATGTTCTGCTTCATCCTTACTTCTGGAAGGAAATCAGCTTACTTTGGTTATTTCAGGGTGGTTGTGCTGGTGAGAAAATATTGTTTGCTTATTGTTCCCCAAGGTGTACTTCTTTCACCCACCCAACTCTTGGCTCATCAGGGCATGTCAGGTTGATTCTACTTGACTGAAAAGTGTTGATGAGCAAAACTTCATCGTCTCATTTAGTTTCCAGTGAAATTGGTTTGCTTGGGAGGTAAGTAGCCACTGTCAGCCCCCTGTCAGAATAAGAGAGAGTAAAGCATTAGAGCTGTTTACCTACTAACATTCTGGACCCAACAGGAAGAATAAAAATAAATGTACTCATTTTCAATTGCCTCAGGAAAAAGCCCAGAGTGTTATTAACCTGGTATTATATTTTCATGCAGCCATTACTATTAAAACCTTAGGTCCCTGCAAAACATGATTCAGTATCTCATGTTAGTTTCTCACTGAAATAGTGTCAAAGTATAAAACTTCAGGATGGTCTCAATATTCTTTAATAAATTGAACACTGCTATTGATGTTATAAAGAGATGAAAGTGACTAATCCATGAGAAAGTAGCAAAAAAAAAATCCATAATGTAAAACCTGGTTAAGCAACAATTAAAAGCAAAATATGTTATTCAACTTTTATAGGCTTTTGTGTCACTTTACTTTGGAGATAAAGAGAGAAATGATATATATTTGCAATTATTGTAAAGAGAGATTTGTATGGCAATGGGAAGAAAATAAAGAAATGGAAGACTGAGGCATGTCAGGTTCATGCTGGAATATTTTGAATGCTCACTAAATAATTCAATAGATTCATAAAATTATGGGTAGCATGTATGACTTTAAGGAGAATAAAAATTTGATGTGGGGTGAAGTAAAATATCCACAGCAGTAAGTTCTACGTCTCTCTAACAAATCTCACCCTTCTTGATCCCAATTGTTTTATTAGTGCAGGTGAAACTGTATACTTGATTTCAGGAATTCTGAATACCTTTTCTATCTCGTTCTTTCTGTTTTATGGGAGGATTTCCCTCTTCCCTCTCAATTTATGTTTTGTTTTTCGAGTAGGTAAAACTCCTCCATGTTACCAATTAACTTTTGAGATTGTCATGGATACAGTTTTCAATCATTCAAGAAAATACTTTAGTTGCTTATTAAGTAATAAAATGGTTAGAACCCATTTGCTTTCTAAATCAGATCGCATGTTGTTCATCTGCGCTTACTGGATCCGTGGTGTTTCCTTTTGCTTTTGGCTTTCTTTGGATATACTTCGGAGGTAGAATTTAATAATTTTAAATTCAAATGGCAGATTCTGATGTTTCGCTCATGTTATGATGGGAAAATAATGAGGGGAAAACAGCCACTCTGGCTCTAGTTCCCATAGCAGAAGGTAAAGGGGAGAGGAAAGTACCTGTACATACACAGTTCCACCTTATTTCTGCCTAGATGTTATTAAATATTCATGCTATTTGTTGCTGAATATGGACACCGTATAGAAGTCACTAGCAAGATTTAATTAAATGACACTGTATACCTATCGGGGTGCCTAGTTGGCTCAGTTGGTTAAGTGTCTGACTCTTGATTTTGGCTCAGATCATGATCTCATGGGTTCATGAGTTCCAGCCCACACAGTCCCACTGTCAGTGCAGAGCCTGCTTGGGTTTCTCTCTCCCTCCCTCTGTCTCTGCCCCTCTTCTGCTCATGCATGTGTTCATTCTCTTTAAAAATAAATAAATAAACTTAAAAAAAAATAATATACATTAAAAAAAATAACACTATACCGATCAAAAGGATTAATCCAGACTTAGGGGTGAATAGTTAGAAATTACATGTAATACGAATGAGTGTTTTCCCCAGAACTTTAAAAATTGCATTGAAAGTCAGTGGTAAAGTTATGGTACATGTCAGGAAAAGAGAGAACTTGGACAATTATTTTTGATAATTGTCCCAAAGGTGATAGACTTTGGCCTATGGGGCTCAGTTTTAAAGTAATTGATTTAGTAACTGCTCTGCTGCAGTTGTGTGCTCATTAGGCCTTAACGTTGACGATGCATCTATGAGTGACTTCCAAGGTTCTAACCCTCAAGACATCTACACTTAAAATCCCCCTTTCTGTGCTCCCCGCAATGCTGTTCTCTGGAAGGGTAGTGTTTGCCAGTGGAAGACATCTGGCAGATGGAATAATGGAGTGTGGTTTCAAAACTTGTAAGCTGCCAAATCTGTGCCCTGAATGAAGGCCAAGTTTTCCATAGATGAAAAGAAAGTCAGTTTGGCTCCCAGCCTACTTCCCCTCAGGCAAGAATTGCCAATGGAGTTGTTTTGGTTTGAAAGGGATGTCAAACTAATTTTATCTTTTTTCTTCTTCTCCTCCTCCTCCTCCTTCCCTTCTTCCTCCTCCTCCTCCTTCTTCTTTTTTTAGTTGTGCTACTTCTTTGTCCAGCTCAGCAATCTCATGTTCCTATTCCTGCATAAGACTGCAGTTTCAAGTGACAAAATGATGGTCTTATCAAAAGGGCAAAACATTCACTTGGAAATATGGGAAAAGTCCCTCCAATCTAGTTGTCCTGCAGTAGCTCTTGCTCACTTCCATAGAAATAAAAATTTCAGCAGAGCATTTGGCTTTCAAGAATAAAGACTATATCTTCCATCCTGTCTTGCCCCTTAGGTGAGGACTGGGTTCTAGTCAAGGGGGTTATAATGGAAATGAGCTGCGGCAGCTTCGAGGAGCAGCCCCCTTTTTTGCCCCTTGTCTCTTCTTTTTCTATCCTGTGATTTGGAAAGTGGGGTTTCTGGGCAAAGGACCCCCCAAAATGCCACTTTGGCATGTGGATTATTTTAAGCTGAAGACAATTGGGGCGTAGTAGAGTAAGGGAGAACTTTGTATCTCCCCTTTAACTGCCTAAAATAATTTAGACAGGGGGCCTATACCCTGGAAGAGATCTAATAACAAAGATAACTTTTTATATCAAAAAGACTGATCTGCATGGCCTGTCAAACATTTATTTAGCAGACATTTCCTCTTCTCATCTTCCTGTGAATTGTCTTCCTCCTCTTTGAAGTCACAGAGCCCCTACCCCAATTTTCCTTAACTCAGAATGACATATAAGCCTCAATTGCCTAAGTGCCTGGGAGTCTCATGCCTTCGTGGGGGCTCCTGTACATACATAACGATTTTTTCCTCTTGTAAATATGTATTATGTCTATTTAATTATTAGGTCAGCCAAAGAAACTAGAAGGGAAGAAAGGAAAATATTTTCTGCCCAACAAGAACATGGATATGATGGCTGGACCTCTATCTTGGACTATGACTATGAAGGCCACACCTAGAAATGAGGGAAGAGAAAGGTTTAAGGAGTCTGAACATCTGAGGTCTTTGTGGAACTTCTCTGTTGGCTTTGCATGACTACAATGGACTTTGTAGATAACCTTGCCTGTCCTGAAATTGTGAAAATCCAGACTTACACACGAAGGGAAATTAAATTTCTGGCTTGTTAAAGCTATTGTGTTTTGAACTTTCTGCTATTCACGATTGAAATGAATCTTAATACTTAAACATGGTTTTGTTTTGTTTAGAAAATTGTTTTGCTTAAAAGGTTTTGTTTTAAAATAATTAATAATTTAGAAAATTAAAAGTTTGTTTTAATTGTGTATTCTAATTTGTCAGGCATGATTAAATTAAGCGTGTCATAGACACACATAGACTTTTTAAAATTACTGTTTGAAAGCCTAATATAAAGACATTATGGAACTTTAAAGAGTGTTCTTGAAATGCATGTATTTCCAAAGGCAGAACTAGAAGTGTTCAAATATAACCCAAATCTAGTTTATGTGTAGTAGCTTAAGGCCATTATATATGCCTGACAATGGTCTCTCCAAAATCGTTAGCAGTAAGAATGTAAGTAATACTAATTAATTCAATTAAACATTTTACTGAAGGTAAAGATATTTCTTTGGAAGCCTAATGTATCTCTGCTGTGGATAGCAACATTTGTGCTAGTAGTGGCCAAATAAAAGTTGTAAAAGGCCTGCATGAAATATAAACAGGAAAAAATTTTATTTTAGTATGCTGGTTTCACTAATTTAATTTTAATCAATAAGCACCACTCTCAGCGAACATAGGTGGGTGTATGAACTGAATATTTGTGTCCCTCTGGAATTCTAATCCCCAGTATGATGGTATTTTGAGACGGGTCCTTTGGGAGGCATTTAGAGTTAGAGTAGGTGTGAGGATGAGGTCTGCGTGATGTGATCAGAGGCCTCATAAGAAGAGGAAGACAGATCTCCCTGTTTTCATATGCATGCACACAAGGAAAGGCCATGTGAAGACATAGCAAGAAGGGGAACATCTGCCCACCAGAGGAGAGTTCTCACCAGAAGCTGACCATGCTGGCACCCTGATCTCAGACTCCCATCTTCCTACTGATGCCTAAGGCATCAGTTTATGGTATATTGTTTGGGAGCCTGAGCTGATTGAGATAGTGGGTTATTTGATAGTAACCCACGTACCCATTACATGTTAATGTAGATGATGAATCATCTCACCGGGATGCTTGTCTTTGATCTGCCATTACTTGTTGGCACACTGCAGTCTACACTACTTTCTGAATCATTCTCTTTCCACAGCCAGGGGTTTTGCAGGCAATAATTGGGCCATGTGCAGTAAAGTACCCTTGTTTACAAGACCTTCTCAGATCTTGACTTTTCTGTGATAACTGAATTGCTGTGTCCTGTAACTCATTTCTCTAAAAATTCTTCTAAGTTCTTTTCCCCATAACTTTAGGTGTGTCTGCCTTAGCCACCCGAAATGACTGTAATTCTTCAGTCAGTCTCTCCAGCCTCCCCATGGTATGTCTGTTATTGTCTTCTTTCTCCCTCCAACTCTTCCCTTAACTTTGGAGTACCTTCTAGAATTCAATAAAAAAAAACGTAGTTCCCACCTCCTTCAAAATATTCTTCATTTAAAACTCTGTAAAAATGCATGAGAATGCTTTGAGTTTTTAATAAGCTTTTATGGCTGTGCTCTAAAAATTCCGATGAAATGTCAACTAGGAAAAAAAGGTGAAGATATCATAAGGGATCATGTTCCTAATATTGCTTAATTATGATGTTTTATTCATTGGATTTTACCTGGAATATACGTAGACCTTAATATGTAGTTAATATTTAAAAATAAGCTGATTATACCAATCTTAGTTTTTGGAATTAAAGACCATTGTTACAATTTGGTGACATTGACATTTTGCAGACTTGTTTTCCAAATGGTAACAAACCACCAGAGGGTCATGGTATATGAGTGGATTATGACAAAGAGAATTCAGTCAGTGTCTCATGAGTATTCTTATTTTTGGCCACAATATCAAGATGTTGTTAATGAGATGTACTATTCAAACTTGCACATGCTTCACTGACTATATTGCTTTAGGCATGAATTCAATTTTTAAAAGGTAGCATAATACAGGAGTCGTGTTACCCTACTGTGATTTTTGACAACTCTTAAGTCAGCTGAACAAACCAACCAAAAATGATTGTGTTGCATTTTACATGAATTTCAGAGTATATTTAGAGCAGGCAAGTTAAAATGTCAGTTCCCTTGTCTACTTTCCTTTTGATAAAATGTTTTTTGACAAACTATCACATACCCTCCTAAGTAGGACTTTTACAATTTTCAGCAGCTCTTGGACCTGGCTCTCTAAATGTGAAAATGGCCTGATATGTGTATTTATGAGTCTTGAAAGCAAATGCAACTAGATTAACACTTTCTGAATATCTTAAAAGGAAACTTGCAGATTCAAGTTAATCATCTTTTACATTAAAATATTCTCATGTTATGGGGCTCCTGGGTGGCTCAGTTGGTTAAGCGTCCGACTTCGGCTCAGGTCATGATCTCACGATTTGTGAGTTTGAGCCCCGTGTCGGGCTCTGTGCTGACAGCTTGGAGCCTGGAGCCTGCTTCAGATTCTGTGTCTCCCTCTCTCTCTGCCCCTCTCCCACTTGTGCTCTGTCTCTCTCTATCAAAAATACATAAATGTAAAATTTTTTTTTAATATTTTAATGTTGAATGAATTGTGTTTAAATGAAGTAAGTTTCTATGAATGTCTGAATTTCGTATTATTTCTAAAAATTCTGGTTATTTGATTTCACATGGACATACTTTCTAATAATTTTTAAATATACAGCTTTTGTATTATGGGGGAGGTTTTACATTGTTTGTGATTAGCTAATCTTACAGTTTGTTAAAAAAGATAAATAGAAGGAAACAGAAAAATTGGGAGTTTTTTCTGAAGATGATTTTCTGCTCTTGAAACAAAACCCAGTTTATATGTATAGTCAAGGTCCAGATAATTAGTCTGTTTTTACTTTTAGTCATGACATACCATGAGTCGAATGATAACTTTGCACTGGTCAACATGACACAGCCAGGTCATTAAGCTCGTTTTCTGCAGTAGAAGTAAAGTTGAATAAAAGTAATTATATATAACCCCTTGCTGTACCACCACACACACTCATATCCCACACATACCTCCCCTGCTTGGTTCTAAGGTGACTGTAAGTGAAGGAAAGATAAGCTTGCAGCCTAGAAAGTACTACCATAGAGGAAGAGGGACCAGGAAGGGAGACGTTGGCTTTACTCTGAACAGGAGATCCATTTTAATAAAAGATCTGAGCCCTAAAGTCAGATTGGGGTGGGTCTTCTTGGCATGTTATACACATCCTGTTAGGATATGCCTGAAGCCCCAACACTGTTCCTCTGTTCATCTTACAATAGGACAGATGACTTGGGTAGCAGCGTGATATCTGGGAGGAACTGAAACACTGTCTTTTTAGTCGCATCTGTCTTAATGGGAAGAATGCTTAGACACGAAAATTTTGTATCCTGGCTGACTCAGTGTTTTTTTCAGTTTTATGTTTTCCTTTTTATCTATACATCAAGCGAGTGAGTCACTCCATTTTTTAGACCCGTATGCTAAGTACTGCATGATCCTATTGAACTCCACAAATGACTGAAGTTTGATCCAGACTCAATGAACGTCAAAATCCACATAAAAATCTATCCAAAGCCCCTTTGTGGTTATTTCTGTTAGCAGAGTAGGAAGCATTTTTGTAAAATATCCTTGATGATCTTTCTTCTCAGGTGAACAAGTTTGATACGAAAAGGGGCAGTGTGTTGAGACAGCCTGGATTATTTTTCCTATCGCTCCACCATTTTGTGTGAACTGTGACATCCTCATTTAGTTTGAATCTTTGCAAAGGTGACCATACTTTTTGCAGCTCGTTGTACACCTTTATGGTAGTACATAGTTGAAACTATGTTTCTAGTCCTTAAAAATCCTATTAACAATCCCTTTTAATAGGTCAGTTCTATTCATATCAATATAAAACCTTCTCATTTTCTGAGAAAATATTATGAATTAGACTACTCTGTTGTCATAAAGTACAAGTTACTATAATCTAATAAACTAGATTCAGAGAAAGGTAAAAAGGGGCATTTGCCAGTATTTATTTTTAAACTTTGGAAAAAAAGTCAAACAAATTGCCCATAAATATTTCAGATTATACTTACTTTACATTTCTCAGGCTCAAATCTATGTGTAAGTCACTGAAAGAAACATTGGTTTTTGTTGTGGTTGATTGCTGGTTATTTAAATGGCCAATGTGAGTTAGTAAATAGTTTGTTCAATATGCTGTAACATCATCCATGACACAAGTTTCTAAATACATTTTGCCATAGTTAAGTTAGTTGGACCCACTGACAATAATGTTAATTGAAAATCTGGCAGATAACCAGGAAAATATCATGATTAACTAGACTGAAAAGAAAAATGCACATGAAATATTGCAAAGTATGATCCTTTCTTCATACATAAACATATTTTTCTAAATGTAGGAACAAATATGTTTCTAAGCATAGGTATATTTAAACCCCACATCATAAAAAATATTATTGAATCATATTTTTACCAAAAAACCCTGATGTGCCATAGTCTTTATTTAACTCAGAGATCAACAAACTCCTCTTGGTGAGGACCAGACAGCAAATAATTTTGACCTCGTGGACTACATGGTCTCTGTCATAGCTATGCAACAATGTCCTTACAGCTAAAAGCAGCCATAGACAATACATAAATGAATTAGTGTTGCTATGTTCCAATAAAACTTAATTTTTAAAAAAATTTTTTTAACGTTTATTTATTTTTGAGACAGGGAGAGACAGCATGAATGGGGGAGGGTCAGAGAGAGAGGGAGACACAGAATCTGAAACAGGCTCCAGGCTCTGAGCTGTCAGCACAGAGCCCGACACGGGGCTCCAACCCACGGACCATGAGATCATGACCTGAGCCGAAGTCGGGTGCTTAACCGACTGAGCCACCCAGGCGCCCCTAAAACTTAATTTTGAATACTGGAACTTGTTTTGTATAATTTTCACATATCACAAAATAGCATTATTTTGATTTTTTTCAACTACTTAAAAATGCAAAACCCATTTTTAGCTCATGAGCCACATAAAAACAGGGATTTGACCCATGAGCCATAGTTTACTGACTGCTATGTAAACTATATTCTAGTTTTTATCATTTTTTCTTACAGTAGTAATCTCTGTAGAAATTTGTTATTTTTCTTTTAACTTTTTCCAAAGCCACATGATTGATTTCATATCATATTCGAAAACAGACTTACATCATATACCACAAAAGCCATTTAATATAAAAGTTTTACAAAGTATCTTATCAGATTTCCCAATATAAAAGGAGTATACACATTTCTAATGGTATTCTTTTTTCATAGCACTATTTTTGAAACTAGGTGAGGTCCTGGCTGATTTGGCACCATTTTGATGTATGGAAGTTTTACTTTTGAAGAGACTAATTAGACACACGAATCAGGGAGTAGACATTAAAAGGTCAGCATTACACAACAATTTAAGAAAAAAAGAATGTTGGGGCACCTGGGTGGCTCAGTAGGTTAAATGTCTGACTTCCGCTCAGGTCATGATCTCCCGGTTTGTTGAGTTGAAGCCCCGCGTCAGGCTCTGTGCTGATGCCTTGGAGTCTGGAGCCTGCTTCCGATTCCGTGTCTCCCTCTCTCTCTGCCCCTCCCCTGCTCATGCTCTGTCTCTCTCTGTCTCTAAAAAATAAATAAATATTTAAAAAATTTAAAAAAAAAAAGAAAAAAAGAATGTTGGTTTACCCTCGTAATGAAACCAACAAATTACAATTGAATTATTTGAAAGTTAATTTTCTATGTTTTGAAACGTTTAAAATAAGAAGTGATACCAAGAGTTTCTAATGATGAAATTTGTATGTCAACACGTGGTTAAAATGAAAGAGGAAGCAAATCTAGCTACTGGAAATAAAAATTAAAACTGTCAAGTGTTACTGCACAAAATAGTTCACCAGTATTGTTGGGAAATTTGATGTCCCAAATAGAAGTTACTGAGGGTAAAATACTAGTATTTACTTAGCTTACAGTAGTTTTTTTCTTATTCACAGAGGATATGTTTCAAGACCCCCAGTGGATGCCTGACACCATAAATAATATTGAACTTTACACTCTACACTCTGTCTTTTCCTATAAATATCTCCGATAAAGTTTAATTTTTAAATTAAGCACCATAAGAAATTAGCAACAACTAATATTAGAACAATTTTCACAATACACTGTAATAGATTATATGAGAATGTGGTTTTCATTCTATTTTCAAAATATCCTGTTGTACTATCCTCACCTTTCTTCTTGTGATGATGTGAGATGATAACATACCTACGAGATGAGACGAGGCGAGGTGAATGACATAGGCACTGTGACATATGGGTAGGCTCCTACTGACATTCTGAGGATACATCAGAAGGAGGGTCATAAGCTTCTAGACCATGGGGACCGCAGGTAACTGAAACTGCAGAGAGGAAAAGCTGGATGAGGCAGGCTACTACTATATTTCTTCTTTTTTGTCCACCCACATAACTCAGGGTGGGAGGAGAGCCCTCCGGGCAAGATGAATATAATTCAGATAGAATGTAATCTTGAAAAGGTTACAAACCTGGGGCCTCTAGCAGTTTCTATAGATTTTCACCCAGTGAAAAATCTATTCAGGCATTTATTCTTGCACAAAGCAGTAAATTGTAAACAATTTATGCTGCACATTACTTTAGATTATTTTAGTATAATTTTAGAAATTAGAATCTCATAATTCTTAGTACTAAAAGACTCAAACAGATAAAATATTTGTGTCGCTGGCTGAAAGTAGGCAGCAATATATTCTTTAATTTAGTGAACAGATTGTTGACCCAGATTATCGTCTATCATTAAGGACTCTTTAGACAAAAGCACACACTCACACACATGAGAGCTTATGTCCAGAGAACAAATGAATGAAACCACACCAGGTTCAGCTCGATCATCCGTTATGGACTGCATTGTTCCTCTTTCAAATTTATGTGTAGAAACTTTAATTCCCAGTGTTACGGTATTTGGAGATGTGGCCTTTGAGAGGTAATTAGATTTTAAGTTTATTTATTTATTTTGAGAGAGAGACAGCACTAGCAGGGTAGGGGCAGAGAGAGGCAGGAGAGAGAGAATCCCAAGCAGTCTCCACACTGTCAGTGCAGAACCTGATGCGATGCAGGGCTCGAACTCACGAACTATGAGGTCATGACCTGAGCTGAAATCAAGAGTTGGATGCTTAATGGACTGAGCAACCCAGGCGCCCCTGGGAGGTACTTAGCTTTTAGATGATGTCACGAGGGGGAGACCCTCATGGCGGAATTAGTGTTCTATAAAGAGAGACGTTAGAGAGATTGTTGTCTCTCTCTCTCTCTCTCTCTCTCTCTGCCATGTGAGGACACAGCAAGAAGGTGGTCATCTGCAAGCCGGCTCTCACTAGCGACCGACTCTACTGGTAGCTCTGGTCTTGGCCTCCCCGGCCTTTAGAACTGTAAAGAAAATACATTTCTGTGCTTAAGCCACCCCGTCTGTGATATCTTGTTATGGTAGCCTGAGCAGACTAACACATCATCTCTTTCAGATTTTACAGGTAAGAAACAGCTTTAATTCCAAATTGCAATATCACTCAGGAAAAGGAATTGCAGGACTCTGAGAGTTCTTGTTTATTCCCATCTCAGGTCTGTCTGTAGTTTAGGCTGATAAGATTGACTAACTCAAAACAAGTCCTATACAGTTCAATTAACTCACCTAGATACAGGGTATACATAAGGCCATCAAACAATTCTACATTCAAAGCTTCTTTCACTGTGTCATAGTTTTACCAACAGTCAAAACTTTAAACATACTTTGTTCCTGTTAAAAAAATATAGTATTTATTTCTAACTATGCCAATGCTAAAAAGCAAGAGGACTTAAATAGATATGAGTTTCCTTTTATTCCAAGAGAATGTATGATGCTTTTCAGGTCTTTTGAACACCTTACATATTAAAAAATGATTTTAGCCACCCTACCCTTTTATACTTCTAGGTTTAGGTCATCATTACTTTTGACAAGTATCTACTGTTTAGTGTCACAATACAAGTATGATTACCTGGAAAACTGGTTTTTCTCATTCCACTTAGACAATGGTAAGGGAGAAAACTACGTAATTGTGAATTAAACTCTTTGTCAACAACAGAAAAGTTTTTTTTTCCTTAATTGATAATAAAGCACAGAAGGTTTTATCCTTCCACATCAAACATTGGTAAAAATGAAAAGATTGGGTCTGCAACACTAGAAGGTAAAATTCAAATGAAGGTAGTCTGTTTACATGGACATGTGAATATTGATTTCAAGATGTAATTGGGGAAATGTATGCCAGAGTGGGAACATAAGAATATTGGGTAGCTCTGAAGAAAGTTTCCTAATTTGGGGTTCTCTTCTGTCTAGCAAAAACACTAACCATTTGGTGAACCTTGGAAACAGAGGCTTAAGATCAGCCCATTTCACTTTTCAGCTGAAGTTTCCACTCTTTTCATCTCCACCTCCTCTCTCTTTATTTCCCCTCCATCCTGCCTTTTCCAGGGTCAATAGGTGATAACTAATCCCTTCCCATAATCCTTCTCTTTTGCAAAACTGCTCAAATATAACGAAGGATAGCCATATAGGTAAAGGCTGCTTCTTGCCTGCAGAGACTGTCATGTTGAAAAATAATACATGGGTTGTCTAGTGTCTTGCTAAGATATTTCAAGGATCCTGGTGGTCTGAAAGGCATGTGCTAATTTAGGGGAAAGAAATGAAACTGTCTTGTGAGATAACTTTAAACTTTTAAGCCTAACCCTTAATTTTTTTTTTATTTTATTCATTTATTTTGAGAGAGAGAGAGAGAGAGAACAGGTGGGGAGGGGCTGAGAGAGAGGGAGAGAGAGAAAGAGGGAGAGAGAGAGAGAATCCCAAGCAGATTCCACACTGCCAGCATGGAGCTGATGTGGGGCTCGAACTCACAAACCGTGTGATCATCACCTGAGCTGAAACCAAGAGTCAGATGCTTAACCAACTGAGCCATCTAGGAGACCCTAAATCTAACCCTTCTAAATGTGATGATCCATTTTATAAGATGTCAACATACAACTAAATTGAAGCTGGACCCTTCCAAATATCAATGTGAATCTGAGTAAAACAAACAAACAAAGAAAAAATTAATTTTTGTTTGTTTTTTAGAAAATTTGGTTTGGAAGGAAAGAAATGATCAAAAATCTGCCCTGGTCTTCTCCGAGTGAAAATATTGGAAAGTTAAGTTATTTATTTTAATGGATTATTTTAGATAATCCAAGCCAAAGTTAACTGATGATATAGTGTTTCAAAGCTTAATGCTAATATCATGAGAAAATTATATTGTTAAATGAACATGGTGCAAAAGGATATGCAGTTATTTTTATATTCAGGTTTTCTAGACTGAATATATATTACTGTCGTGTCCAGCAATCATATCAATAAAAATTTCTATATATGGATAATCCAGGAAATCCTCAAGTCATAGACAAGACGTGTGGGAGCTGGAGTACAATTTCCCATTGAAATAATATTCACGATGTCCTCTTTTGAGGACTACCATAAAATCCCGCATAACCTGTAGTTTATATATTATTCATTTTCTAGACCAGTGCTGTTGAAAATAACTTTCTGCAATAATGGAAATGTCCTTACATCTGTGTTGGCCAATGAATTCTGGCTATTGCAACTGAGGAATTAACTTTTTAATTTTAATCAATTGAAATCAAAATTTAAATATAAGAACTTCAGTAGTACAAAATGGTTTTCCATTAAGCAAAATTTTGTTTTGGTGGGACTGCATTTCACCTTTACGTTTGCATTGTCTGAGGTACAATTCCATTGTAGTGTGCATCTGTTAGGGGTGTGCATTGTTTCTACTATTACACATAAACACATCTCCAATCTGGTTGTAGTCAATGGAGCAAATTTGTTCAAATGACTTTTTCTGTTATTAATGTAATCAATCATGATTTTGATTATGATGTGATTAAATTATACTGCTAGATAAAATGAATAAGCATGGGTAAAATTTTAAATTAGGAATGCAGGGGGCGCCTGGGTGGCTCAGTCGGTTAAGCATCCGACTTTGGCTCAGGTCGTGATCTCACAGTCTGTGAGTTCGAGCCCCGCGTCGGGCTCTGTGCTGACAGCTCGGAGCCTGGAGCCTGCTTCAGATTGTGTCTCCCTCTCTCTGCCCCTCCCCTGCTCATGCTCTGTCTCTCTCTGTCTCAAAAATAAATAAATATTTAAAAAAATTATTAAAAAATGCGGGTACCTTATTGGTGTAGAATTGAGTAGAAATACAGAAGCTAGTACTACTGCCAGATAGTATAGAAAAAAAGAAACTAAATAAGTTATGTTGCAGATTTTATAGTGAATAGCATTTGCAATTTGTGGGGGCAGAGCAAAGATGTTTGTTGTGTAAAGAAATTAACAGAATAAAGTGTACAATATATTTCAGCAAATACATAACGAGTTTGGTATCAGTCAAAAAGAATCAACAAAGTTAGCCACTTGAAATCAGAATTAAATGTCTAACAAAACATTTAAAAATTGTTATTATTATCGAAAAGAGCCAAACTATTTATTTTAAGCTATCAAATGGTTTGCTCGCATTTAAAAAAGAAACCCAATTTTAGATAAAAAGATGATAAAGAAATTATTTTTTTTCAGTTATAGACAGACATTCTGGTATAACATTAAGAAGAAATGCTTACAAAGAATTTTACAAAAAATTAAAGATCTTTAAGCCACCAAGCATTTGCCTTTAGAATACAAAATTTTTCTATTAACATAAAATATCAATTTTTTCAGTACTTAGCAAATTTTTAAGTATTTTTCTTCACTTTTAGATAATTTGTGTGACATGAGACGTTGGCTGATTAATACTTTGGACTCATTTTGTTTCAAAAGACTTCCAAATTTACAAAGAAATGCTATCAATGTGTGGCCTAAAATATTAAACTGTGGTACAGGTATTTAAGAATCCTATATATTTGTCAAAGAAAAATTTTCTGCTAGAATGAAAAGCTTAATTTCATTCACGGTAGATGGGACTGTAGCCACGTTAGGTAAAAAATCAAATTTTAAACAATTGATTTTCCTTGTATTGTTTGGTTCATGGTATGATACAAATTGAAAATTTTTGTGAAAAAATTGTTCTGGTCTCCTGAGGTGGATTCTATAAACAATGTCATGGGTATGATTGTTAGAATCATTCATTACATACAAAATGTTGAAAGAAATAGAAGACAATGGATATAATGATCTTTGTGTTCTTGCGAATGTTTGTTGGTTTGATTATGAAAGAGTTTTCCAAAGATGTATTATATCATCACTCCAGTTCAGGATTTTCCTAAGCAGAAGGAATGTTTGCCAAATGTTTAGTAATCAAGGACAAATTGAGAGTGTGATTTTCATTTTTTCATCAATATACACTGCATTTGAATGAGATCAGTTTGAAACCCTAAAGGGAGAGAAAAGCTTATTTGGGATTTTGCTTGACAGGTATGAAACTTCAGTTGAAATCAAAACTTTCCCTAATACAAATCAGTACTAATTATATTACACATTTTTTCTAACATGAGTGCAAAATTTTTTCATTGTAATTAATAGTATTATATAAATTTCTGAACTCTGCAAGAAACATTAGAAGAAATTTAATTGATAGTAACAAATTTAGAGTTGCTTCTCAATTTATATAATTTCCATTTGGGTTTTATGTTAATAATACTGGCTTGACGCAAGAATTATTTAATACACTTGGACAGACTGATTTGAGAGCTAAAGTGCTTCCACTTCAGTTAAATCAATTCTAAAAAAAAGCAAACCAATTTTGTCAATATGGAGGACAATAGTAAATGAAAATGAGTTGTATTCAATTCAGTGTTAGAAACACATTAAAACTATGAAAAATACCACAACTATTAGAAAAATTGTGAAAATACTATGTTACTTTTACATATGTTTGCAATGTATTGGGTATCTACATCTATTTTCCAATAGTGAATGTTAGAAAATCTAAATGCACGTCAGATAGTTTCAGTAAAAATTTAGCACCTGAATTGAGATGTGCTGTAAATGTAAAATGCGTATCAGACTTTGAAGTCTTAGTATGAATTGTAGGATGTAAAATATCTCGTTAATAATTTTTATATTGATTAAATATTGAAATGATAATATTCTAGATAAATTGGGTTAAATGAAATGTATTATTAAAAGTCATTTCTCCTTTTTACACCTTTCTAAAATGTGGCTATCAGAAATGTATAATTACTTCTGTGGCTTACATAGATTTCTATTGGACACAACTGTTCTAGACCCCTAACTCCTAAAATGTGCTATGGGAAAATTTATCTAGGATTTCAGATTCCTGTGGTAAGAACTTTTCTTTTCCTTTCTGTGTTCAGTAGAAAACTCTTCAAGGGCAAGATCTATGTGTTCATTTCTGCACTTTCAGTTTCTAGTAAAGTATCTAATATATGACATATAAGCAATAATTTTTTTTTAAGTGAATGAATAAATGCATGAATGAACAGTCACGCAAAAACATGATTTTTGTAGTTGCAGTCTAAATGACTAAATCTTTCTGTCTGGTGCTGTAGATTGGGAACTTGTTCTCCTTCAACTCTTCCTTTTTCCACCTGTCAGTGTAAGTTCCCAAGGACAAGTGTTTTGACTAGGTTGACCATATGTCCCAGTTTGCTTAGGAGATTTCTACTATGCATATGTTTTTCTCTTTTCATTATAAAATAGCTCCTATTGAACTATTGGTGAGAGGATTATTCTTACCTTGTGCCCATGGGGAGGGCCAAATACATGACACCTGACATTGAACAGACAAGATTGACAGCAATTTGTTGGTCACATACGCTCACAGACCAGGATGAGGGAGTATTACATGCAGCACAAGGCCATATAGGATTGAACTTGGAAGCAGAGTAAACAACCGGGGACTGTGGGAAGCAGTCTTTGCAGTATCTAGAGTGGTTCCAGTGGAAAGATGTGATTGACTGAATAATTCTGTAGACTTGCAGGAAGCTGACTCCTGCTATTCAGACATAGGCAGACTGCACCTTTTCCCCCAAGAAGGAGAGTTGTTTGGCTAGGGAACCTCATCCACAGGAGCAGAGTGGGAAAAAAAAACAGAGTTAGGCAACTCAAGGCCCTCCGATTTTACCAAATGTCAAGGCAGCATGTAATTTGGAGCCTTAATGTTAGAGCTTATACCACATCCCCCCATCTCCCATCAAAAATGTCCTGCTTTGGATTAAAAATTGTATGGTTATCCTTGTTATTTATGACTGAAATTCATAAATTTCATTGATCTCTTGGCCCAAGATGGGACAAAATGAAATCCCCGTATGTCTAAACTTCTCTAATTTCTAAAGCAAGTACATAAGAATATGTAGGCTTTGGAATATTTACTCTTTTACAATTAATAAAAATAAATAATTAATCAAACGTTTCTGTCCTCCATTCTTGCCTTTTGATGTTTATCCTTTTTCTTCCTAATACATACCATTTCTTTTCCTCTTAAGCATTAGCAAAAAGGCAAAGATGCACTAATTTGATAGTAATATTCTTTATAGACAGAAGTATCTATAATAAGACTAATTTGTACTTTAATAGCAAACTTTGGGGGCGCCTGGGTGGCTCAGTTGGTTGAGAGACTGACTTCAGCTCAGGTCATGATCTCATGGTTTGTGAGTTCGAGCCCCACGTCGGGCTCTGTGCTGACTGCTCAGAGCCTGGAGCCTGCTTCTGATTCTGTGTCTCTCTCTCTCTCTCTGCCTCTCCCCCACTCACGCTTGGTCTCTCTCTCGCTCTCAAAAATAAATAAAGAAAAAAGAAAAAAAGAAAAAAGAATTTTGTTTCTGTGTTACTAAAAAAGTAATACTATGTGTAGTCTTAGAATATTTGCATACGAAGTTACACAGAACTTGATATTAAAATATCTTTTTGTAGGCTTTTGTATTTTACTGTTTTCTATAAAATTATACCTGAATTTTAGTGTATTTGGGGGAAAAAAAAACTAGTCATAGCAGTCTGCTAAATATTTTTAGTAGCATCTTAACCATAGAGAGCAACCAAGACTTCCTCTACCACTGACAAACTCACTTGGCAAATTCCCGTTTGAAGTCCAATTCTTTTTTTTAAATTTTTAAAATTTTTATTTATTTTTGAGAGAGACAGAACATGAGCAGAGAGAAAGAGAGAGGGAGAGAGAGACAGACAGAGAGAGAGAGAGACAGAATCTGAAGCAGGCTCCAGGCTCTGAGCTGACAGCTCAGAATCGTGAATCGAACTTGTGAATCGTGAAATCATGACCTAATCTGAAGTCGGACACTCAACCAACTGAGCCACCGAGGTGCCCCTGGAAAGCCCAGTTCTTTAGTAAGGCCATGCTTGTGCTTGCCAGCCACATACATATGGTAGATGGTATTTTATGTGAAAACCACAAGATATAACAGCTTATTACGGTTGCAAAGAAGTAAGAAGAGTTAAAATGTGTCTTTTCAATTTAGGAATAACTTGAATGTTTCCAGCTCAGGTGGTTTGAAAGATAAAAGATATCTTTGAAAAACGAAGGGAGAAGGAGCTGAAATAAGTGTGAAAAAGAAAATTAAGATTGATTTCAAACCATTTATTTAATTCATGCTAGATATCAAATACCATGATACACACTATATTTGTTAACTCATTTAATCCTCACAAAAATCCTATAGAGTAAGTACCATTGTTATCCTTCTTTACAGTTGATGAACTGCAGTGAAGATTAGGTTGGAGAACAGAGTTCCAATAGGGTGGGTGTTCGTGTGATTAGAGAGAATGGCTGGCTCAATATAGGCTCTAGAAAATTAATTTTGTTTTAGATTTCAACTATAAGCATATTTAATAATTACTTTTAATTCAGATAATAGACTGTTTCCTGTTACTTAGTGTTCTTTTGAAATGTATGGACCAATTTTTATTATGAAATATTAACTAATGTGCAGAAAATGTTAACAATGTGACAGAGATACTAATGCAAAGTGCTGTTTTCCACTTGCCTTGAGACATCTACTGCAGTTTTTTCATCCAAATCTTGAATTTTTCCAGGAGCAATTTAAAAACATCAAGCCAATGTTAATTTAGTATAGCAAGCTGAAAGGAGAGTCAACAAATAACATTTTCAAATTTATGTGAGTAGAGAACATTTTCTAGACTTAAGTGAATACCTAGCATTAAAGAGTTTGACTTGAAATATTTTAATAAAGTTACTTACTTATTTTGTTTTTGGTCTACTCAGCTCATATAGAAAACTGAGGATATCTTAATACATTAAATTATCTCATTTTCTGATTTTGTGAACTCCTCTCATAGCCCTTTTTAGAAGGTGCATTGGACTATATATTTCTCAATTAAGAAAGGACATGCTATTAATATGGCATATATGACTTTCGCTGCATAATTTTATTAGAGTTCATGCAAATCTATAGAAATATTTGGAACAAAATATTATGTATTATGTAGACCGACCATGTACCCTAGTGTTTGTTGTTTGAATTGCCATTTATATCAATTATATTTAAAGGAAATTAATTGACTAGTTTATTGCACAGCTTGATATGGAGACAGCTTTACCGGCAAAGCTAAGGATTTATAGCACCCATGGCAACCAGATTAGATGGAGGGAGGAAGGAAAGAGAAAGCTGCTTAGGAAGTAAGAAAAGAGGAGCAAACACCTGGCAGGAAAACACGAGAGCCCGGGCTGCCTCAGTGCTAGCTGGGGAGGGAATATGTTTCACTAAAATTGCATGCAGGGGAGGCATTTACAGTAATTCAATCTGGCCCCAAACAGTTTATCTTCAGGAAGAGTGTAGAGGAACATGAGATGATGTGATAAAGAAAAGGTTGAGTCAGGATTTCTTTTTCCCCCAACATATTTAAAATCTGTGGAAATTCCCTCCAAATCCAATTGTGTGTCATCAAGACCAGAAATTAAAGCAGGTTTGATTTATTATCTAATCTCCAAATACACCGTACCTTCCAGATGAAAAGAAAGATCTATTAATCAGTTTCAGAAGGCGAGCTCATCTTTTTTGATAATAGGACTTAGTGTGAAATTTTTGTGTTATTAGGTCTGTGCAATTACATGAATGGTTTAGAGACACTATGTAATTTTCTTCTGAATTGTCAAATATTAACAAAGTGAAATCTCTTAAGATTGTTTGCAAAATTCTTTACCCTCTGCAAATGCCAGTCAATTCGTATTTGTGCGGGTAGGGCAATAAATCAACTTGATTCAGGTAACATGAATGAAAGTAAATTCAGTTGGTATGCTTTGATATTCTCGAAATAATTTATCATTCTTTGCTATCTTTGATATAGAGAATGTATAGAGCATGAAATAGAAATTAGATATTTTTTTTAAATCTCATATTCAAACCTATACATATTTAAAATATGTAGTACAATTTTCACATTTCCACATTAGCAATTCATTATAAGTATGTTCTTCTCTTATTTTTTTATATTTTAAAATTTTTGTGTTTTTAGTTTTTTTATTTTTAAAAAAAATTTTAATGTTTATTTATTTTTCTTTATCTATGCTTTATGTAGATGGAAGTTGGAGATACATGCAAGTGTAGATGTATAGAAGTGTATACAATACACTAAAAGTGGAGGTGTATGTCAGGTGATACAATTATATTATGTTTTGCTTTATTTGAGATACTCTATGGTTATTGTTAGGCATATGGTGGTTAATATTAAAATGAATTTTTCTCATTCCAATTATTAATTTATCACATCAGTTTTTAAATTTGATGTACATTTTCAGGGTTATTATATGTATATGTTTTATTTTTAATTTTATTCTTTATTTTTTAAAATTTACACCCAAATTAGTTAGTATATAGTGAAACAATGATTTCAGGTGTACATTCCTTAATGCTCCTTACCCATTTAGCCCATCCCCCCTCCCACAACCCCTCCAGTAATCCTCAGTTTGTACTCCATATTTATGAGTCTCTTCTGTTTTGTCCCTCTTCCTGTTTTTATATTATTTGTTTCCCTTCCCTTATGTTCATCTGTTTTGTCTCTTAAAGTCCTCATATGAGTGAAATCATATCATTTTTCTCTTTCTCTGACTGACTAATTTCACTTAGCATAATAGCCTCCAGTTCCATCCCTGTAGTTGCAACTGGCAAGATTTCATTCTTTTTGATTGTCGAGTAATACTCTATTGTATCTTTTTTATCCATTCATCCATCGATGGACATTTGGGCTCTTTCCATACTTTGGCTATTGTTGATAGTGCTGCTATAAACATGGGGTGCATGTGTCCCTTTTAAACAGCACACCTGTATCCCATGGATAAATGCCTAGTTGTGCAATTGCTGGGTCGTAGGGTAGTTCTATTTTTAGTTTTTTGAGGAACTTCCATACTGTTTTGCAGAGTGGCTGCACCAGCTTGAATTCCAATATATTTTAAAATTTTTAAAGAATTATTTACTTATTCATTTTTTAAGCCTGACTCAGGACTTGAACTCATGAACTGTGAGATCATGACCTAAGCTGAAGTTGGACACTTAACTGACTGAGCCATCCAGGCACTCATGTTCTTCTTTTATTGATTGATTACTAAGTCATTCCTCTAACATTCTCCCAGCCAAACTTACATGGAGAGAGGACACATTTTAGATATCCTTGTAACTAACTCATTTGTATTCAAAACAAAACAAAAAATCCCTGACTACCTTAATTTAGTTCATTTCATCATCAGATTGCATCATATTTTCTTGATGATATATATAGTGCACCAATTTTTCTCTTCCAATCTTGGCCAATGCCTGTAGGGATTAGTACAGCTATTTCCTGATCAATATAACCTCACCTGGGAAAATTCTGACTGATGTTAAGATCTAAGGGTTGGGTCCTGGAAAAAGTAAGCTTCGTCTCTTATAGGCTTTCTTGAATACTTCATTTTTTTTAGTTCATTCAATTCATCCCTTTTTCATTTTCTCAGAACTACAGTGTAATTTGAGGGTATTTAAAATAGAAATTTGGATAAGATAAGCTTCAAACCCAAAAGAGATATAAATAACATTTATCAACTATCATTTATTTAACTTGGATTGTTTTCCATGCAGTAAATAAATTATAATGATTTAGAACATGTAGTATAAGCAAAAAAAAAAAAATTCTATCCTTGGTGACTTAGTTGTCCTCATGTCTGTAGATCTTGGACTGGTCTCATACTGTGATGATAGTAATTGGCATAATTTTCCTCCCTTTCAAAGACTTCTTTAATTAAAATCGTTGTACATGGCAACTACTATTCTGACTGCTACCTAGACTTGAGCTTGGTGCTCAGGGAGACCCACATCTTCTATATTCTCTCTTCATCCGGATGGTCACCTTGACCCACTGCCTTTTGTCTTTCCCATTGTTTGATTTGTTTCATTTGACCCCAGCATATAAACCTACCTTTTGAACCCACAACTGCATAGCTATCCATGCTGTAATCACTCAGTCACATAAGGTTTTCTCAGCTAGGCTGTGTATCTGAGCTGAGTAATTTTTTTTCCCAAAACAATCACATGGCCTTTCCATCTTCATGTAGATAAGAAAATAAAAACTTCAATTTTTACTTCTAACATATGTGTTTTGGTTGTACAGGTATTTATTTAGTTCTTGTTTCACATTAGAATGCTTTGTTAGAGTAAATGGAAAAGAAACTTCCAAATTGTAAATTTAAAATGAAATCTCAACAATGAGAAGAATGAAAATGTCATTACCTTAGAAATAGTGAATACAACGTGCAATAGCCAAGTTAATTAAAATCCAAGCAAAATAAAGAAACACTCCAAGGACACATACAGTGGTTGCCCAGTAGGATGTAGGGAAGATAACCAGTAAGAAAGGGAAAAAGATGGAAGAGGGTTTTTTTTTTCCATGTACCCTATTATGTTTTCTGGATTTGAAACCATATAAATGTACTAGCCATTCAAAACATTTTAAAGAAATACAGCAAAGCCACACTGTCTGACAAGACATGACCTTTTCTTTTCTCACGCCACTGTTATGTCTATTGGCAAGGTCATTATTGTGAAGACACTGGGTTCTTGGTTTCTTCGTGTTGATCAATGGTGGAATGGGACCATTCAAAGTCATAGGATGAGCTATATGAGAAATGTGTCAATATTCCCTACAACAGGAAGAGATGTGGGCTGTTCAGAGGCAGCAGCCTCAGGTCAGGGCAGTAAAAATAAAAAGTCAAGAGAGTGATGAAACAGCCTCTGATGACTTTGAGTTCTAGAAAGAGAAGACGGAACCAAAACAATTTTGCCTAATGATGTATACAGAAACTTCTAGAACTTGGATCTTAAATGTTGGATCCACTCCTGCAACCAGCCCCAACTAGGCACTTATTCTCCCACACTTACTTCTAGTGCTTTAAAATGAGTCTGTGGTTAATGAGCCTAATCTGGCTTGCTACCTGTTTTTTATTTATTTATTTTTATTTATTTATTTTGAGAGAGACAGAGACAGCAGGAATGGGGGAGGGACAGAGAGAGAAGAGAGAGAGAAAGAGAGAGAGAGAATCCCAAACAGGCCCCTTGCTGCCAGCTCAGAGCCCCATGTGGGGCTCAAACCCACAAACAATGTAAGATCATGACCTGAGTCAAAACCAAGAGTTGGACATTCAACCGACTGAGCCACCCAGGTACCTCTGGCCTGCTACCTGTTTTTATAGACAGATCTTTATTGTAACACAACCAGGCTTATTTGTTTGCATATCATCTGTGGCTACTTTTGCACTAAAATGGCAGAATTGAACGATTGAAATAGAGACCATGTGGTACACAAAACTTAAAATACCACTACCTGGGCTTTTACCGAAAAACGTTTGCCCAGTTCTGCTCTGCAAGAATGAAATTTTTCTCCACAGAATGACATCATCGAGTGATTGATGTCATTAGTTGCTAGACACAGACTAAACCTTTCCCAATAGGCTTCCACCCCTCAGTGTCTAGAGATCCTGTCCCACACACAAAAGGAAGAAAGAAAGGAAAGAAGCGAGCGAGGGAGAAATGGAGGGATGGAGGAAAAGAGAACAGAAGGGCATTGTATTGGTCCAGGTTACCCAAGAAACAGACTGTGATGATTTGGTTGCCGGGAGTTCACTGAGGAGTGCTGCCAGCACAATGGTGAGGGAATGAGGGGGGCAAGAGTGAGTTCACCTTCTACCTCCATTGGTTGAACTCAGTGCACAGCCTCCATTCCTGTCACCATGATATACCCCTTGGGCCCACACCCGAGCTGCCGTCATATAAGCAGGGTGATGTTAACTGGCTTAGTCATTCTATTTACTTGGCAGTTTACGCCTCTTCAGTCGTGGATGCTCTCTGGTCAGTGATACAAGATCTTTACATTCTGTGCCCATATACATAGGTCCATCCTCATGCATTTTCCACAACTTCCACGCCTCAATATTCTAATCTTCTACCAGGCCTCTTTCCCACTAGCCAGTCCATTAAGAACCACCTTTGAATCAAAATATGTTTCTCCTTCAGGCTACTTTTCTTTCTACAAAGGCGGTGACCAGGTGAAATGTTAAAAGCCCCTCCTATTGGGAGGATTTCTTTTTCACTGTTGCCTTTCAGGGTCACCCTGGAGGAAGGAGGCCATAAGGCAGCCACAGTCCATGTTTGATTTGTACTCACATGCCAAACCAACTCATTCCTTAATCCAGCTCAGGCTGGTAGGTCCTCATTGTTTTTTAAGGACATCCCATATGGCCATAAGTGTGACCTGAGGGGGTGACACTGCCTTTTCACTGTTGCAACGAATGGTGGTTAGAAAGGATTTGGGCTACTCACTCATGCCGCTTTCTTGTGCTTTATGTCTTGTGCCTGATCCCATGTATACAACCCCTATCTCGTGATGAACTGCTGCTGGTTCTGCCTGACCTTACGACCTTTTGGGTTTGGCAGAACCTGGTTTCCAGGGGCAGTTCCGGCTACACGTCTTCTTAATGTATCAGCATCAGGAGTCTCATTTCTACCAAGATCCAGAAGCAGGTCAAGAGTTGATTCTTCGAATGCCGTAATTCTCTACTGTAAACTACCTGGTCTTTCTAGAAAATCTGAGGCATCTACCTTGCGATTTTCCTATCAGGGCTTGCTATAACCTCCATATGACATTGTTTTCCATCACAGATGCCTAACAACATATTTTCTGCTGGCTCCTCTGGCGAAGCAGAGGGACAGCTTGGACCACAGCCTGGTCCCGCCTCCAAAGGGCCCTTTCCTCTCTGAGCTCACTAAATGATAACCGTCTTCCCTATGAGAGTAAATGGGCCAGAAGCTAAGGAAAATCATCAGGCATTGTGCTTTCTTTCTCGAGGTAGAAGGGAGATATGCAATAATCTGTTTTGTTTGGTTTTGCTTTTTAATTTGTAATGAATGTCTGAGTATGTCCCAGACCACTGGGGCCCCTAAAACTACACCCAGGTGGTGAGTTCTTACATTACCATACATTTTATCTCCCAGCGTCTGGAGCACATACATCTCTTTTCAAGGCACATTATTAATGCTTAGCTACTTCTGGCTCATACAATCTGATTAACCTGATGTCATTAATACAGTGGGCCAGTCTAATGTTCTGAAGAATGCCCAGATATATGGCAGAATGTGTTTCCATTGTGTTTTTTTCACCCAAGTAATATATATTTCTTAATTTATAAAGTAGGTAAAAAATTATAAAAATGACAGTTGTCTTAATGTTAAATTTTCTGTAGTTTAGTTGAATCTCATTCATATATATATATATATATATATATATTTTTTTTTTTTTTTTTGCATAGAGCCTGTTGGATCCAATAGGAACTGTAGTTAAACACTACCAACTTTAGACTCTGTAAAATGGCCCCCTCCCTGAGCCCCACATTTTGGAGGTTCACTGATTACAAACTACTCGAAGCTGAGGAGTCTGTGTGACTGTGGGGATACCCACAGATATCACCTTTCCCTGTCTTCTGGACATCCACTCCAGGTTCTACGATCTTGGAATTTCCTACCCAAACAACCCGGAGCCCATTCCCCCGACACTTTGTGGGTCCCTGCCCTGGGTCTGTCTGCCTAGTTCTCAATCTTCTTTGTCCTTTGAGAAGATTAAAGATCAGGTATTTTGCTCAAAATAGAATTGTTCAAAACAAAACAACAAAACACTCAGTTGAAGGGAGAGAGAATCTGTGTATATGAAACTGTAGTGGAAGAGCCGATTTCAATTTTTCAGTTTCAGAAGACCAATCCCCTCCCCTTGCTTAGAAATAGAATGACTTTCAGGGCTTGACCGCACATCTGGGTTCCAGATGTCCTTGCATACTCAACTGTTTCCCAGAGAAAGGAAACACCTATCCTGACTCTGCTCTTATGAAATAGAGACAGAAACATATCAGGGCCAATGTGTGTTGATTGATATTATCGTCATATAAATAATATATAACATGCATTATGTAAATATGCTAAATAATTTATATAAATTGTGGTCATTCTCATTGTTTAAAAATTTAATATTAAGGTTTTTTAATGTTTATTTATTTTTGAGACAGAGAGAGAGACAGAGTGTGAGCAGAGGAGGGGGAGAGAGAAAGGGAGACACAGAATCCGAAGCAGGCTCCAGACTCAGCTGACATGGGGCTCGAACTCACAAATGGTGAGATCATGACCTGAGTGGAAGTCAGACACTCAACCAACTGAGCCACCCAGGCGCCTCCAAAACTGTTTTATAATTATATAATAATTTTTAAATACTGAGAGATCTTATTTGGGTTGCTTTAAATAGTTTCTCTCACAGAAGCATGCACAAGAACGTTAATAAATAAACTTCAATGTTGATAATGATAACGCTGATTGAGGAAGATATGCCTCAGTATTTTTTGCAACACTCGTCTGGAAGGTGTAATTATAGCAGACAAAGAGCTCTATTTGAAAGAATGTGATGTGTTCCTTGTAACTTGCAACAAAACTCTGTAATTATTCTCACAGTTATTTAAATTTAAGGATTTGTTCCTTTGAAGCCTGAAAACCCATCTGTGTCTGAGTCTCATTTCCCTGATGTTAAATGCCATAGCACTCAATATTGGCATCTTTTAAACTGCAGAAGCCATATTCAAATTATAGCAGTTTGCATTAGCTGCAAACTTAAAGCCATCATTTATATTCCTGGAGTTTTTCTTAGCTTGTTTCCAGAATCTCACATGTACATCCAGCACACTCACTTTTGTCTCTTTTGTGAAACTGTCTCTCTGATTCCCTGATTAGTTTCATTCCCTGAGATCTAGCTCCTAAAAATAACTGGAGACCAATTGGTGTGAGTTGTAAGCAGAAGGTAAACAACATCAAGACATGATGTGACAGCCATACTTTATTCATTTTCTTCATGTCAGAACAATTTGTAAAATTGCGGCCCAAACCAAAACAAACCAAACAAAAACTCCAAAGCCAAAAAAGACTAGCCTCATGATAAGGCACTTCAGAACAGATGTTTTTCATAAAAGAAAATCAAGCCCTACATTCCTCCTTTATTTTAAAGTTTCTTTATCAGTAAGTTAGAGCTAAAGCTACTGATAAAAATATATGGCTAGATGGGGATCCAAGTGAGGTAACAGGGGAAAAATTAGAATGACCATCCACGTGTGCTGTTTTTAATTTCCTTCCTTTTCCTTCTTCTTTATATCCAAAATATATGTTTCTACTATTACTTGGAAAGAGAATAGCAGGTACTCCATTAGAATATTTGTATTTTCTCAAGATGTCCCATTCTTGCTTACTTGTTCCCAATTCTATACGATCAGATTTTTAGAATATGTTCACTTCTTATATCTCCTACCCTCCCTGCTCTTTCTCCCAAGGAGAACTTTACAAAGTTACTATATCCGCCCCCATCAACCCCAGGCCTTTATTCCCTTAAATGGTTCCATACTGTCAGTTTTAGAATTTATAATTTTTACTCTATTATATTTCACCTGTTGTAAGGATTTTATTTAAATTTGTGTTGTCCATTCCAAAATAGTCATTTTCTGTCTTTTTCAGATTAATTATTTGTAGTTATTACTTATAAGTAAAAATTGTGAAAGACTTTGAAATGTAGAAAGTATCCTGAGAAGCATTTTCCACCTGTATAATCTCTGTCTTTGTCTTTGAGTAGGCTGTTCTGTAACTCTACAGAGATACATGTTAATTTATAGAAAACTGGAAGTAATGCAAAAAAAAAAATTCTATCCACAGAAATGCAAATTGTGTCTGATGGAATGCAATTAATTATCACCCTGAGAATATTGACTAGTTTGCCAGTTTCTCATTTCTTTGTTAAATTCATTTCAGTATTCCTTATGACTATAAATTTGTGCTGCTTTGAGTCCTATTTTTAACCACATGACATTTTTCTGTTTTCTTATTAACTAAAAAGTAATAATGATTAATTAAATATAACTTTTAACACAGGCTTATGTTAAATGGATATGAGATTCACGATTTTGCCTTTTTTGGAGAATTACTTTTTATACTTTTCTGAGCCTTCAGACTGGTTCTGTAGAATTTTACCCGTCCCATCAGGAAAAACTACTCCAGCCCACTCTAATGCAATCCACCAGAGGCCATGCCTTTTCTTGCACTCAGCTGCTCATACATCCCCTTTGCAGCTAGCTGTAACCAGGAGTAAGCGACAGCTTGCAGTTGGGGGTCAGGAGAAGGAAGTTATCTTCAACGTGCCTGTATCTCAGAACCCTCACTTCTTTTACTAGTTTTCGTAAGTGTTCCTGGGTCCTCAATTACTTGTGTTTCAAAGGCAGATGATTAATAATCTCACAAGGAAAGTGTATCTCTAATAACTTTAATAGTTGTTGACTCATCCTTATATTAAAGGAAAATGGAATCAATTGTGGACTGGGGAAATTGCACATAGAACGTAGAGCTAAAGACATCTTGAGAGATTATAGAGTCAGGTTTCATGACTAGCTATATTTACGTGTCTTGAGAAAAAATCAGTAAATCATCAGTTGGTGGACATTTGGGCACTTTCCATAATTTGGCTATTGTTGAAAGCACTGCTATAAACATTGGGGTACATATGCCCCTATGAATCAGCACTCCTGTGTCCTTTGGATAAATTCTTAGTAGTGCTATTGCTGGATTGTAGGGTAGTTCTTTTTTTTTTTATTTTTTGAGGAACCTCCACACTGTTTTCCAGAGCAACTGCACCAGTTTGCATTCCCTCCAATAGTGCAAGAGGATTCCCTTTTCTCCACATTCTCACCAGTATCTGCTGTTTCCTGAGTTGTTAATTTTAGCCACTCTGACTGGTGTGAACTGATGAATGGATAAAGAAGATGTGATTTGTATATACAATGGGATACTACTTGGCAATGAGAAAGAATGAAATCCCACCATTTGCAACAACCTGGATAGAGCTGGAGGGTATTATGTTGAGTTTAATAAGTCAGTCAGAGAGAGACATATATCATATGTTTTCACTCCTATGTTGAACCTGAGAAACTTAACAGAAGACCATGGAGGAAGGGAAGGAGAAAGATAGTTTAAAACAGACAGGTAGGCAAACCATAAGAGATTCTTAAATACAGAGAACAAACTGAGGGTTGATGGGGGAGGAGGCGGAGGAGAGGGGAAAATAGATGATGGGCATTGAGGAGGGCACTTGTTGAGATGAGCACTGGGTGTCTTATGTAAGCGATGAATCACGGGAATCTATCCCCAAAACCAAGAGCACACTGTATACATTGTATGTTAGCCAACTTGACAATAAATTATATTTAAAAAAAGAATATAAAAAATCAGTTAAGTCATTATTTAAACATGTCTTGTTCAGTTTCAGTTTTTAACTTTCATTGGCAGACCTTTTTTTCTTCTTTATGTTTTCTTTTTTAGATCTATATTTTTCCTTATACTTCTTAAACGGTTGGTCATGCAGATTTGATGACTGAGGAAAATCACAAAGTTACTTATTTTCAGAAACAATCTGCCTTTAGAAACATTTTCAGGGGTGCCTGGGCGACTCAGTTGGTTGAAGCATCTGACTCTTGATTTTGGTCAGTTTGTGAGAGGTGAGTTGCCCCGGGAAGGGAGGCTGCTTGTGAATCTCAGTCTCTCTCTCTCTCTCTCTCTCAATCTCTCTCTGTCTCTCATCCCCTGCCCTCCCCACCTCTCTCTCTCTCTCTGAAAAAAATCCACATATTTTCAGAAATAGTATTTATTATTTCCATGTAAGTTATCTAAAAAAGGCCCTATATCAGCTGTTTATTTATCTTACTTTATTTTTTATTCACTTATATTTCAAAAAAAATTCAAAAGCTATTTAATATTTCCATCAAATCACACTCTCTCTCAGATTCCTTTTCATAACCTTGAAATAAAAAAGCAGTCAAAGACTCAAGATTTCTGAAACTAAACTTGTAAGTGCTTTCAAAGCAAACTTTACATAGAATTAGGTTTTCTGCCATGTATCACTTTCTTTGGCTTCATTATGTCTTATCACCTCTCCCAGGCTGCAAATTTAGTGGAGGCAGATTCTATCATACTTTGTAATTTTTTAGAATCATACAGAGGAACAGGGTTTTATATCTGCCTTTATGGCATAAGAACTGTATCTTCTGCCCTGTGAACAAAGGCAAGGAACACAACCTTTTGAAGTATACGACATGGATAAGAAATAGTGAATTGTACAACTGTTGTGAAAATTAAAAAAAAAAAGTACAATGTTTGGCATTAATGTTGGCTATTAGTACTATAGCAAATCACATGGTAAGTGTTAAGTCAAAGATGGAATGATTAAATACTGGACTGGCATCTCAAATGCTGAGAATTAATATTTGAGACTACTTTGTTCCTTGTCTTCAATTCTCATTAGAGTAACTCAGAGGCACATCAACTTGAAATCATTTCAAGTACACAGTACTTGTGACTACCCATCTGAGCCAATATAAATGAGACACTGTTGCTTATGAGTAGTTTAGACTTTTATGACACTACACTGATTGAGCTCCACAATTTCAAAGCCATATTTATGATTAAATAATCCACAACATTGTATCTCAGTGTCATTACAAAACTGAGAAAATGTACAATTTCTAGGTTATTGGTTGGAATAATCTTTCTTATGCAATTTTAAATATACTGTGCGAACTTTCTCTTGAAAACAATAAGACTTCATTTAGTTTGTATCTTCTGCATGACTAGTTCTATAGTCAATAGCCTTTGCCCCTACTTTTTTATAGAAACCAGATTTTATTCAGTGTAGTAATATACAGAGTTTAAAAAGGTAAGAAAACCACTTCCACTGAGTATCGGTAATCTGTTGCTAAAACAAAATGTTCTGCATAAAGTTGACTACATTTTAAAACCCAACCAGTATCTTAACTGTAATCGAGACACCATAAAATGTGTATACATACATACACGCGTATAAGCACATGAAAAAACTACCATTTTAGGATGTAAAATGTTTGCAACATCACATCTTATTTAAAAAAGTGCTGTTAAGAAACAGCTTTAAGAAAATGCATTAACGTGGGATCTTTGGGTCAATAATATATGAGATACATCTTTTGAATTATGGATTTCACTTATTAATTTTCATTGTGCTCGTTAAAATGTCTACAGATGATTTCTATAGTTCCCAAGTTGTGTTTGGATTCTAACTCAAAATTATCCCCACATTTACACACTACCACATATAATTTTTGGTATATACATTTAAATATATATATACTGTAGCTTAAAAAATATAATGGGAGCTGCATATATCCAATAGAGTTTACATATTAAAGTCCTTCTTTTTAAGAGCTTTGTAATGGAAGTGATACATGTGAAAATGTTAACAAAGCTCATATTCTCTAGGATGTCTCTGTAGTTGCTTTGTTAGTCTCTTTTGAAGCTAAGAGTAGTCACGTGACTCAGTCGTAGCTAATGTGATATAAACAGAAGTTTACCAGGTAAGTTTCCAGAAAAGTTATTATTGTCATCATAATAATAAAAACATAAAATCAGTTGGGGACATGTCTTTTGGCTCTCATCATTCTTCTTCCTTTTTCTTTGGAATACCCTGATATCTATCTGTGGGGCAATCACATGGCAATCACAAGACAAAGCTGGAAAGCAAGTGGAGAGAAAGTTTTCTGGCCTTTGATGACTTCCTTGAGAAGCTATGCTATTTCGACATACCTCTGAATGTCCTTATACATAAGATCATAATAACTGTTTATGGCATGATTTTTAGGCTATTGCATATAAGTCAATGAAATGCCAGGTAACAGGACTACCTTCTCTCATTCCATACCATTATTTCATGTGATTTGTAGCCTTGGAAGCTCTAACAGAGGATCTTCATTCTTCCTATATTTCTCACCAATGAAATGTTTTCCCTTATGAGGAAACATCTTCAACACCCAGGTAGCAGGTGACTTATTTCTATTTAGTGATTTATAGAGATGCTTCTTTCATCTTATAGTTTCACTTTTCCATACATCCTTGATGTCATTTGCCTCCAGAGCCGAAAGAAAGAAAGAAAGAAAGAAAGAAAGAAAGAAAGAAAGAAGAAAGAGGAAAAGAAAGGGAAGGAAAAAGAAAAATAAAACAAAGAGAACATGAAGAAAGAATATTTGTTTCTTTCCAATTTGGGAAATCACCCCCAATCACATTATATTGGCAACAATAAGTCATGTGTGAGAGAAAGCACATAGAAGTAAGGGTGCTAGGAAGTTCCTAGTTTGAGGGCTAATTTTCAAGCAAAACTTCTGTACCACCAAAGGGAAGTGTAAGTGGTGGTAGTAGACGGCTAGAAGACTATAATACAGTAAAAATTAACTATGGTCAGCAATATTAGACCAAAATTTCCTTTATACTGGCCCTTTAAATTATGGTCATCCAATTTTCAGGTAAAAATAATGCCAACAATAAGAATGGGTCCATGTATATAACTTTCTACTGTAAGTTCATAATAAATTACTGATCTATGGACTAATCATTTTCATTTGTCAGTTCATGATTTTTTCCTCCTAACTTTCATGTAGCAAAAACACACTTTCTTTCAGTCATGTATTTACCTGGTTGACTGTGAACGAAAGTTGACCCATTTCCTAATTAACTTTAAGCAATTAAGCAATTAAGTTATAAGCAACTCTGGTTTTATTTTATGGGTAGCTGAGTATATGGATCTAAAAAAAGACTCAAATTTCAAATTCATTCCATAAAAATAAACTTTTTAAACAGATTTCAAGGAGATCCGAAAGGTGTCAGTATTCAATGTTTGTCAGTTTCTACTGATGGTGATTTTCTTGGGCAAATAATGTACTATGATTCTCACAGTTTCAACAAATTTCACAATATTGCATAAGGAGCACCATGAGTTAATTTTTGGCAATTTTTGTGTGAATAAAGTTTTGATTTTCTTCTTTAAGGAATAGCTCTTTCCAGGCCCACAGAGGGCATGTCTTCTTAACATGTCAACACTTCTGGCCTCGATGGAATTTTAAAATGCTGAGAAAATTGAAAAATTGTATTTGGAACAAGTGCATCCATTTTAAAATTCTAAAACACAGATAAGAACACACTTCTTTTTTTTCCCTTAATGCCCCTATGATCCTTAAATCCATTATTTAATTCTAATTCTATTTTGTGTTCTTATAAAATTTGTGATAATATGCTGTCTTTAGATGCTCAGCTTCTTATCTTGCTATGTGGCACTCAATTGATTGCAAGAACCTAAAAGAGAGGGGCTCCTGGGTGGCTCAGTCTGTTAAAGCGACGACTGCAGCTCAGGTCATGATCTCACAGTTCGTGGGTTTGAGCCCCACATCTCAGAGCCTGGAGCCTGCTTCAGATTCTACGTCTCCCTCCCTCTCTGCCCCTCCCCCGCCTGTGCTCTCTCTCTCAAAAATTAGTAAATGTTAAAAAAAATTAAAAAAAAAAATCTAAAAGGGAAATGCATTATTTGTTTATGAGAAATGAAAAGGAATTTTGATTTTTTAACAGAGTTTTAAATCTCTCTTATTAATATGCTAATCTTCCTGTCCATCTCTAATAATAGAATAATTTTTGTCCAACAGAGATATTGTGTTGTTCTAGTAAAGGACATGCATATTGTGATTATTGAACTTGTGTCAAACGGTAAACTGAAAAATATATGCAACTGAGATATTAAAACAGTTGGGAATTTGTAGCACGCTACCCTTTGAACATTACTGAATTTGAGGACCTTAAATTTATTTATACATAAAGAGAGATGACAACAGAATAATCCTCAAAATATTTTGTACTCAGTGAAATCTGTATGAGGACGTAAAAAACAATAACATGAAGGTTACGTGAATGCTTGATGCCCTTGACATTTTGCCAAATACCAAGAGGATCAAGAACATTAGAAAAAATGTTGTTCTTGTTTTTGGAGTTTAACAATATAATTGAAGCAGTACTGTGACTCTGAAGTTGGGACTAAAGACAAATTTGTTTTTTTTTCCAAGTAAACTCTTCATTAACAGGATCTACCGGATAAGCCCATTATTTTTGTGAGAGGTTCCCTTCCACCTGAAGTCACCAAACACTACCTTAGGCCTCTTAAAACCTACAAAATAGTGTATGCCCTTAAATCAAAGTACTGTTGTTTTTTTTCTAGTCAAATACAGGAAAGGAAATATATTGAGAAAGTGTATGAAACATCAGTTTCACTGTGTGCTCTGTGAAAATATAACAGGCTTTTGTAAAATTGCAAATCATTTGAAATATGCATAGAATATCAACCCAGATTTTTCTTCATGTGAGGGTACTTGGCCTTTTAGAACCCTGTGTGGTATCGGTTTAAAAAAGCAATGAAGGTATAGGTACCCTTTTTTGTTTTTACATTTATTCTCTAAATGAGAAAGCCTACATTAGCTTCTGTTTTTCAAATGAGAGAGTTAAGGCATAGAAAGTTTCGGTAAATTGTGAAAAGACACTGAGTTAGTAGTAGGTGACAGATCTTTAGATATGAGACTACACGAACCCCAGGTCCTATCTGTGTCTTTGAGGTGAAACTATATGCTTTAGTGCCTGGAAGATTAATTCAGGGTGCATAGGAACTGATCAGCACTTTCTTTTCCACCTATGGTGCCAATTAAAAATTTCTTTTAATTTTATGTTTTTCATTTTAATTTTTTTAATGTTTATTTATTTTGAGAGAGAGAGAGCACAAGCAGGGGAATGGCAGAGTGAGAGGGAAGGAAAGAGAATCCCAAGCAGGCAGAACTCACCACCTGTGAGATCATGACCTGAGCTGAAATCAAGAGTCAGATGCTCAACTGACTGAGTCACCCAGGAGCCCCTGAATTTCTTTTAATTTTAAAAATGCAAATCATCTACTCAGTTTATATTGGTGCTTCAATTGGATATTGGTGCTTCAAGTGTGAATGACTTGAATCTATAGTTGTAAAATCTTAGAGATTAATCCTCATCTGGTACCTTTTATTTAGTATAACAGCACCCTCTATAGCTTCCTTGATTATTGTGTTGTGTTTTTTTTAAGAAACTTCCAGAAATGTTGACTGTTTCTAGCGGTCTTTTCCGGCCTCATTTTAAGTTTTTTTTTTTTTTAATGTTTATTTATTTTTGAGACAGAGACAGAGCATGAATGGGGGAGGGGCAGAGAGAGAGGGAGACACAGAATTGGAAGCAGGCTCCAGGCTCTGAGCCATCAGCCCAGAGCCTGACGCGGGGCTCGAACTCACAGACTGTGAGATCGTGACCTGAGCTGAAGTCGGACGCTTAACCGACTGAGCCACCCAGGCGCCCCTCCGGCCTCATTTTAGAAAGTAATTTCTTTACCTGGAGCCAATTCTGCTTTCTCATAAAATTTCCCTGTTCTTTTTAGGTAAATCAATTAAATGAGTGATTTCAAGAACAAAACTTGCGGGTCAGATGGCCATGGACTCCCCTCCTAACTCGCAAACTACTTGCAGAAAATCAAAATTAATATTTGTGGAGACACACTGTCCAAATGGTCCTCCTTCAGGGAATCCAAACTGAGGAGAATTATTAATCATCTTTCCCACATGGCACATCCAGAGCCACTCTGAGGGTCTCCATTCTTCCTGTCAGCCAGAAGTTGAGAAAATCATGGTCATAAAAGAGCATGTATGGGACATTTTTACTGACCATGCCCAGAAGTAGGGTGTGAAACTTTCAGTGAAAGTTCATTGGCTAGAACTTTGTCATATGGCTACGTCTAATAACAGAAGAAGCTGGGAAATAGAATCTAAATGCTTGAACAGAAAAGAAAGTAAGAATACAGAGTTTGGTAGTCTGCTGGCAGTAGCTACCATAAATAAATATTATTTATTTATTTTTAGTCATACATTTAACAAAAAATGTAGTCTCCTCATGAATAATCAAAGCATTGCAGTTAAATGTCGAAGTTCTCTTTGATCATTACCACAATTTCTCTAGTCCTCCCCCAGGCATAGCTGCAGTATGAGGTTTATTATCAATTCTTGCAGATTCAATTCTCTTTAATATGAGAGACACAATCATTCTGGGAACTAGGTCAAAGGATACATGGAGTAGATTGTGTAATAAAAGCAATTACATAGTGCTTATTACATGCAGCCACTCTTCTAAGAGCTGGGCACATATTGACTCATTTAATCATAGCAATGAATCTATGAAGTAGGCACCATTATTACCATCCTTATTTTACGGGTGAGCAAATTGAGGCACAGAAAGCCTAATAAATTATTTAAGCTCACATAATTCATACCTTGTAGATCTGATATTGGACTGTGTGCCACTTTCTTCCAGAGCCCATGTGCTTTACAAGTATACCCCACTGCCTCGGAGGTGAAACGATTCAGGATGAGCTCCAGTCATGAGGGAGTAATAAAGGCTGGAATGGTCCTCACATTGTCAACAAATAGAAAACTGCAGAAATGTGGAATAATGGTTTTCAGACATGGGGCAATAGGCAGTGCATCCTGACAACCCCAGGAGAAGGGAAACAATTGAATTATTAAGTCTTATAACTTCCTTAGCTTACTGGCTGGAAGAAAGCTTTGTACTGTGACACACCGAAAGGAACCCAGATAAAGCCCACATTTGGCATGAATTGTATGAGACATCGATCAGAGTTCAAGAAAACTGAAACAGAATTTGTGAGGGCAGAATACTGAGAAGGGAAGTCTTTCGACAGAAAGAGTTCCAAAAATCGGCATAGAAATTTCTGTTGCGTCTTTGAATGCCATTCTACATGTATATAGAGTGCAGCTTTAAAAAATAGTCCTAGAGGCACCTGGGTGGTTGAGCATTCAACTCCTGATTTTGGCTCAGGTCATGATCTCATGGTTGGTGGGATGGAGCCCCATGTAGGGCTCTGCACTGACAGTGCTGAGACTGCTTGGGATTCCCTCTCTCCTCTCTCTCTCTCTCTCAACCCCTCCCCCCACTTGTGCTCTTGTACACTCTCTCTCAAAATAAAATAAGCATTAGAAAAAATAGTTCCAGGATGGGGAAAAAAAAACAATTCCAAGGACCACTAAAGAGAAAATTATTCAGAGCTCTCACCAGAACAAGAACCATTCCTGTTTTCACCATCCAGAGTGAGAAGCACTGTTGACAACAAAGGGCTTTCAGCACAGAACTCCAAAAGCTCCTGCCTTCATGGGGCTTACCAAGCAAAACAAATACTGAAGGTGTGCCTTTTAAAAACCCTAAAAGAATTGGTTCAAAGGGAAAGCAAAGAGTAACATATTGAATATATGCCCAATGATAGCAGATCTTACATTAAATTTGAATAAATACTCCAATAAAAAGAAAAAAACAAATGACGAAAAAACAAACCTCTAAAAGACAAAAATAAATCTGCAAGCCACTCTATTGCCTGTCAGAGCAAAATCCAAAACTCTTTAAAAGAATAAACAAGATCTAACACTCAGCAGCAGAAAATTTACAAGGTCAAGCATGCAATCTAAAAACTACTAGACATGTAAAGAAGAAAAATGCGACCCATAATTGTAAGAAAATATTCAATTGTAGAAACACACAGAAATGACAGAGATGATGTATTTGTAAGTAAGAACATTAAAACAGATGTTTTAGATATACTTAATGTGCTCAAGGAAAAAACAAACACTAAGAATAAGAACGAAAATTTAACAAGAAACAAATAGGATTTTTGATTTAAAAATCAGTATCTGAAATAAAAATTTGACTGGATGAAATTAACAGCTATTGGAATCCTACAGAAGAGATGATTCTGAACTTGAAATCATAGCAATAGAAATCAACCAAAATGAAGAGATCATAGAAAAATAAAGACTGATAGTAAATTAATAGAGTCTTAGTACTTTCTGAGAAAGAATTAAAAATGTAACATAAATATAAAGTGAATTCCAGAAGGAAGGGGTAGGAAAAATTACTTAAAGAAATAGTAAACAAATGATTCCCAAATGTTATGAAAATTATAAACTTACAGATACAAAAGCTTAGTGAATAATGAACAGGGTAAATACAAATAAAACAATACCAAAGAATACCAAAATCAATTTTCTAAATACAAGTGATAAAGACAAATCTTCAAGTAGCCAGAGGAAAAAACATGTTATATTACTATAGAAGAGTAATATAAACATAACAGAATTCCTACCAGGAACCGTGCAACCCAGAAAACAAGGAAGATGGGCTTTTAAAGTACTCAAACTCCCACCTGTCAATTTAGATATATACAGCAAAAATACCTTTCAAAAATTCAAGAGGAATTAAGATGTTTTCAAAGAAGTTTTTCACAGAAATAAAAGCTAAAAGTATTCTTTATTAGCACATCCTCATTACAAGAAATGCCAAGGCAAGTTATTCTGTCATAAAGAATATGATACCAGATAGAAATTTGGATCTACACAAAGAAATGTAGAACTCCAAAAATAGTTAAAATACAGGTGAATATAAAATGCACTTTTTATTATTTTTATATGGTTATAAAGATAGTTGAATGTCAAAAGCAAAAATAGTAACCATGAATTTTGAGGTTATAGTGTACATAAAAGTAAAATTTATAACTGAAATAACATAAAATGTAAGTTAAAACCATGTTGTTATATAATTTCATACTCACTGGAATAGCTAAATTCAAAAATACTGACTTGAGAATACATCAGAGATGTGGGATGTATAGGATTACCTCAACAGGATCATGTGACTATATTATATAAGTCTGTAGAGCCCAAAGACCAGTTGAAGGCATGCCTGGACTCCTGACTTGCAGACAAAAAGAAAGTAAATGTGTGCTGTTTTAAGGTGCTAGATTTGTAGTCATATTGTTCCACAGCAATAGATAATTAATACAAACCTGGGACCAAGAAGCAAGTGACAGATAATGGCCCACTCCACTCAACTAGAGCCATCATAAATTTTTCGTGAGGATATAAAATGATACAACATGGAAAAAATTCTACTCTTAGTCATTTTCTCAAGCATAATGAAAGAAAAATATCCACACAAAGTCTTAATTTTTTTTAATGTTTTTCATTTTTTTAATTTTCTAGAGACAGAGAGAGGCAGAGCATGAGGGGCAGAGAGAGATAGGGAGACAAAGAATCCAAAGAAGTCTCCAGGTTCTGAGCTGTCAGCACAGAGCCTGAAGCAGGGCTTGAACCCACAAACCTTGAGACCATGACCTGAGTCAAAGTCAGACACTTAACTGAGCCACCCAGAAGCCCCTCCACACAAAGTTTTGTATATACATCCAAATGCCCATTAACAGTTGCAAGATGGGTAAACAAACTATGGCATATCCTGTGAAATACTGCTCAGCAATAAAATGGAATAATCTACCAATACATGTATAAAAGCATTATAATGAATGAAAGAAGCCAGTCACAAAAGAGCACATAGTGAATGATTCCACTGACATAAAGCTCTAGAAGAAATTAATCTTTTATACCAGAAAATAGTTCAGTGGCTGCCTAAAGCCTGAAGGGGAGAGTGTAGTCTAGAAAGGAACAACAAAAATCTGAGGTAATAAAATATTCTATAATCTTGATGGCCCTGGTGGCTAAACCATATAACCATTTATCAAAATTGATCAAACTACACTCTAAAAATAGCTTTATTTCATATGTGTAAATAACAGTCGTTGCCCCTTCTTTGTGGTTTTGCTTCATGTGGTTTCACGTTACCCAAGGTCAACCACGAGTTCATCTGAAAGAAGATAACCCTCCTTGTGATGAATGGTCAGAAGGTCAATGTAGCCTAACTTATGTCACAATGCTTACGTCATTCATCTCGCTTTATCTCATCACATAGGCATTTTCTCATCTCACATCATCGCAAGACAAAGAGTGACTATTGTACAGTAAGATATTTTGAGAGAGAGCGGCCACATTTACCCAACTTTTATTAGAGTGTATTGTTATAATTGTTCTACTTTATTATTAAATATTGTTAATCTTTTACTGTGCCTAGTATATAAGTTAAAGTTCATCATATGTATGTATAGGAAAAAGTACAGTATATATAGGGTTTTTTTGTACTATCTGCGGTTTTAGGCATCCCCTGGAGTTCTGGAACATATTCCTTGGCATAAGGGAGGACGACTGTATACATAAAGTTTATATTAAAAAGAAAGAAAAAAACAGGTTCTTGGTTGATTCAGTTGGTTGAACATCCGACTCTTGATTTTGGCTCAGGTCATGATCTTAGGGTCATGGGATCGAGCCCTGTGTCAGACTCAGCGCTGAGCGTGAAGCCTGCTTGAGATTCTTTCTCCCTCTGCCCCTGTTTACCACTCCCATTCTCTCTAAAAAATAAAATAAAATAAAATAAAATAAAATAAAATAAAATAAAATAAAATAATAAAATAAAAATTAACAAATAATAAAAAGAAAGAAAAACTAGATGAGGATTTAGAAGGCTTCTGTGATAGTTTTTGTGATGCCATTTACACTAAGGATAACCTTAGGAAATTTCTTTAAATTTATTTATTTATTTATTTATTTATTTATTTATTTATTTTGAGAGAGAGAGAGAGAGAGAGGAGGGGCAGAGAGTTGGAGACAGAGAATCCCAAGCAGGCTCCACTCTCAGGACAGAGCCCAAAACAGGGCTTGATTTCACAACTGTGAGATCATGACTTGAGCTGAAATCAAGAATCATATGCTTAATGGGCTGAGCCACCCAGGTGCCCCTTACCTGGGGAAATTTCTTGACGACTAAACCTCAGGTTCCTTGTCAATAGAATGAGGGTAATAAGAACCTTCTTGACCAGCACATAAAATTAATTAATATGCATTATCTGAAAAATTTAAATTATAAATCTCGTGAAAATATCGTTTTTTTTTAATCATTTGTCTCCCATTTTCCTGGACCCAAACCTATTCTTATAACTCCTGAACTAAGTAAAGAATGCATGCTATTAGAGAAAAAACAAATTTGGTTTCTCTATATTTATTGGTGACCTCCCAAAACAATTTTGCTATACAGACAAATTCAAGAAATTTGAGATTTATAAAAATCAGATTTATGTTTTGAGAATCAGAAACAGGAACTTTAAGGTCAGTTGAGTTATTCAACTTTTGAACTCTAACATTTATATGCTGCAGTGATTTACAATGGATTTAGCAAAAAGAGAATGTTTAACATAATGCCTGAGTATTTCTTTTCTCTTTTATTACGTAATGCAAGTTAAGAATTGTTAATCACTTTTTTCAAAAAGATATAAATATGTTCAGAGGTGCTAAAGTAAAAAAAAAAAAGTGAAGATTAAGCTATAGCTAACAAAATAGAAAATACAATCAGAGGCAAATGTGAAACCATTTCTACTGTTTTGTTTTGTTTTAAACTTGTTCAAGTGGTATGCAATGTGCTTTTCATTATCTGAAGCTCCAGGGAGGAAGCAACAGCCAGATATTGTACATCTCTACAGAAATAAGCTAGGTTCCTTTGCAACAATCCGAATATTTTATTGCCAAAGATCAGCCTCATATATCATTTAGAAAGGGTCATCACAGCCTTTTTATAGTTAAAAAAGGTAACATTTGGTTAAAGACCTCTGGAACTTCTATTAAGTTTCCAGATGTCTTGGCAATAGCTTTCAAATAACCACAATGTTTGCTAACCCTGACCTAATTTTATTAGTCTAGACATTGAGATAAAATAGTCTTCATAGACTTTTCTAAACTGGTTCCTCTGTTCTATCAGGTGTGAATACACTATCTCTTCTTTGCCAGTTTTTGCCTGTGATGGTTTCCAGGAACTACTTACTCCCTAAGAGTGAGATCATGCCTGAAACAGCAACTGCCAGAGGAAGGTGAGAGACATATGGTGGCCTGACAGTTATTCTTTCCAATTATACATTAGGAAATTACATAGAAAATGTCTGCTTTTCTAAATATATGTCTAGTAAAATGAAGTTCGTGAACCTCTTTTATTCTTTCAAATGACCCATAATTAGAGTTTTGTCAGGGTATCAATAAATCTAAAAATAAACATAGACCTCTTAACTAATTGCTTTTATTCAATGTTACAAGAAAATTATTATAGCAAAGAAATTGTGGATTTAGAGACAAGAGAAGTAGAATTTATATAATGGGATTCAAAATAATAGATATTTCACAGCATTTCCTGTGACCAACAGACCGAACTTAAAGAGTTCATGCAGTCTAGGGGGCTGAACATCTTTAATCTCTGTTCTTCTTGCACTTTATCCACTTATTCTCTTAATGTTGCACACATTAAGTCTTCTCAATGAAAAAAGTCATGAGAGGACAATTATAAATTCTATTATAGAGGAAGCAAATGAGAAAAATGTGTGAAATGAATTACCTTGAAAGTTAGAGGAAGCAAAAAAACCCTATGGTAGAGGGGAAAACATCTGGTTTCTAATTTTAAGTGTATACCAACTAGCTCATTGACATTTGGTTTGTGTTGACTTCTACCCCCAAAAGATAAGAATGATACAGCTTTGAAGCCTGTGACATAAAGGTTTGTAAATGACAAATCCCACCTCTTTAAATCTATCTTGAGAGATAGGAGGTACATATAATTGATATCAGAGAAATCTCAAGCATTTCTAAAAGTAAATATTTTTCAAACCGTTGTCAAATCAATGCCTATGCTTTGATTGCCTCTTTTGGTGAATGACTCCACCATCACATCCATCTAGTAATCTAAGCCAAAAATACTAGAATCCTACTCAATTCCTTACCCACTTTTTAAATCCATATTAATAGTATTTTGACAGGGCCACATTGTCTGATAGGCCAGCATGTGAAGTTAGGTAGCATTGCCTATTTTTACAGGTTCTCAAGCTACTCTGGACCAACGAGTTTTTAAAATTTTGTAGCTTATTAGGTGACATGCCATGAAAAGCAAAAGAAACTGAGTCAATTCATTAATGTACTTGGGACTCAGAGCCTGATGAAAAATAATTTGAACATGGTATCCTTTGGATACATAGGGTCCTAATGGAAGCTGAATTGAAGGGAGAAACAAGATCTCTGGGAAAAAAAACGTGAATAAGCTAAAACCTTGGTAATGTGTATTATAGTAAGAGGCACAGCTAGAATATTGCAAGGAAAGGTAGTTCCAGATATATATGAAATAAGCTTAATATAGTTTCTGCTCGTTCAAACTTCTCAGTCCTTCCAGGAGGCAGAATGTAGACTGCATAGAACTACAGTGTTTAATAACGCAGAAGGACGTGACAACAAAAGACAGAAGATTTGGTTTCACTGAGATGCTGTTATCTTTAAGTCTCAACAGGAAAAGTGGCTTCCATCTGAGATTCTAAAATTAACAGGTTACATGTAATTTGCATATTTAATCGCCATATGCACTCTTGATAAACCTTTGGATTTGAGCAGAGTCTATTGGGGAACACTACTTCGGGTGAGCCAAAAGAATCCCACACATTGGTGCTTACTGGCTAACGAGAACTAGGTTATAGCAATTGCATTTAAGTATCTCTCCATGACTTGCTCTCATTTTTTTTATCTCTCCTGGGATTGCTGTAGTTTGGACACTTATCTCAAATGGATTTTTTTTCAAGACTCCTAACTGATAGAATGTCCTTCAGGCTTGTCCATTCCAAGCCATTCTCCACTCTGCTGCCAGAGTAATCTTTATAACTTGAAAATCTGATCAGGTTGCATTAGTGTTTGAATTGCTTCAATGGTGCCCAAGACTTACAAAATTAAAAAAATGAGATTTCTTCCCAAAAGCCATAAAAACGTGTCTCTCTGGGACTTTTGCAGTTCTCTTTCATAAATTGAGCATGTATGTATAACATATACATGTGGGGTGTATATAGTGTATATAAACGCCTACATATATACTTACAGTATTTTCCAAACACTTTCTGAGTATCTCTTGTTTGCATTTTCCATTAAAGGAGTTTACATTTCCATAAGCAGAGATGAATATTAAACAGATCCTCCTGTAAAAAGCAAATTCTAAAACAATATAGTGATATGTTCTGAGAAAAATAAAAGAAAAGTATGAAATGGAGTAACTAACATGGGGAAAGAGAATGGGGGCTATTTCAGATAGGATCGTGAAGGGAGAGCCACCAGAGGAAGTGATGCTTGAGCTAAGACTTGAAGTAATCTATTTATACAAATAGCTGGAGTAAGAGCAGTTCCAGAAGAACGAAGAACATGTGTCAAGACCCTCAAGACTGCAAAGGCCAGAGTTGCTGGAATATAGCTGAAAGGGGATGGAGATGATTGGTTCAAGGTTAAATTGAAAAAATCAGCAGGTCCAAATTGTGTATAATAATTATTCAATAAAAAAGAAGAGCGATGACAATAATAAAAATACCATATAACATATACAATATGGCGAATATTATTTCAAAGAAACATTAACTCATTTAATCCTAACAATACCTCTAGGACAAAGGTACTGTTATTAATCACTGTTTTACAAATGAAGAAACTGAACAAAGAGTAAACAAATGGCTTGCCCCAGATAACATAGAAAAAGTCACGACTAGTTAAGTAGTGGAATTGTTAATAACATAAGCAGTCAAGCTTTAAAATCCAATCAGCATTCTATAGTATATGTAGGAATTTGTCAGACCAAATAAGTATTTTAATTGCTTCTAAGTGAAAGGAGAAGCTAATGAAAAGTATTAAGCACGGAAGGTAAGAGTTGCCCTTTAAAAAGATTCCTCTGGCCACGTGTGTTTGTTTGAGAGGGGATACTTGCAAAAATGGAAGCAAAAAGGATCAGTTAAAGAACAAATGCAGTCAGCCATTTGTCTAGTAGATAACCATGATTTGGACTAAGTGGTAGCAAGAGAGCTTATGAGAATTCATCAAATTCCAAAGTATCTTAAAGGTGGAGATAAAAGATTTACTGATCAATAAAAATTGATTATGAAATAAGGTGATCAAGGAAGACTCTTAATTTTGGCTCATTAAATATATAGATGGTAAGCCCATTAACATCAGAGGGAAGGGAAGCAAGTTGGAAAGAATGGGAAATAGAGGATTTCTGCTTCGAAAATGTTAAGCTTGGCATGCCTATTGGATATCCAAGTGGAGACTTTAAGTAGAGGGTTGTAAATAAGTATTTGGTGCTCTGGGGAAGGTTGGAACTGAAGATATAAATTTGGGCATCATCAGTATATGGCTAATATGTAAAGCTAAGGGGCCAAGTGAGTTCATGACCTTGAAAGAAAAAAACCATAGTCAATATTCTGATTTATTTGATATATCCCAAACTTTCCATGATCTTTCATGCCTTTGGATCTTTGCAGGCTGTTAGGCAATTATTTCCTCTGAAAAATACGTTTAATCTAACTTATCTCAAGACTTCCCTCTTCCATAACACTTTTCCTGATTACTTATGAAGAATTAAGGATTGAGGAAAATATTTATTTTATCTATCCATCCATTCACCATCCAACAGGCTTATGCTGCATTATGTTAGCTAACGTATGCTGGAGAGTTTGCTAAGCATTTGGGGATGCCACACTAACACAAAGTACTAAGCCCCATCTTTTGGATTTCTTTGTCTGAATACATTGTACAGAGCCATATTCTTTTTTTAAACTTTGAGTTATAACATAATATACCATTAAAAAATTTAATACGTCTTGGTCAGCATGAAAAATCAGAAATAGAAAAAATAAAATAGAAACTATCAGAGTGTATCATCATAACAATAAGTATTGTTTGTGACTCACCCCCTAATCCTTACATATGTATCTACTGGACTGAAACATAATGAAGACATTAATATATTTATCTTATTATGGATAATATTTTTAAAAGTTTGAAAGACATTGTGTTAGACTACTCATCACCTTGCTTACATTTCTTTTCCTCATTTGACTGAACTCTGTCAGGAACCATAGCATTTTATAAAACTTTTTATATTTGAATCCTCAGAATATAGCCTCTCTTATAGATCAGGTAAGCCAATAAATGGTGGGGAAAGATGATTAGAGGGAGAAAAGTCAAAGAAAATGGGGGCATTTGAAGGAGGCAGCACAAAATCATCAGTGAAAGTCAGCCTCTGCAGTCCTAATTGGTTAGCCAAACACTAACTCCAGAAACGGATATGTCCTAATAACTGATTGCACCACAGAATAAAAGAACACCAGGGTATCAAATAAAAAGAAAGCCTTTTAATGTCCTGTCCTGCATTATATAAAAGACTGAATTTTTGTCTTATAATACCAATTCCATTTCTGTTCTGAAAAATAAATAAATATTAAATGGTTGTTACTTGCTTAGTACCTAAATAATTGATGTGAAATGCTACCCTCTCGGCCAATGTACATCTATGATTTGTAGATAACTTCTACATCCTTAGTAATAATTAACATTCTTAGCAGGAAGAAGACTACCTTTAAGTAGAACGCTTGAATGAGAAAATAGAAAAGAATTCAAACTATGGTTACTTTATGACAAGGACATTTCATTGCCAGGAAGCATGGTAACAGCTTTTATCTTGATTTAGTCCTTGTTTTCAATTCTTTCATTAAGTCCAAATTTCAAGTAATAGGCCATAAATATGCATTTTTAAAATTTAATCTTTTTCTACATAAAATATTTATTTCCTATGTCTTTTGAACTAGAACACTATTTGTTCATGTGCGTTTATATTTAAACACCATCTTGACCACAATCTGAAGTTATAGAAAAATATTTGTAGGCCACTTGGTTTTGCCTAGAAACTATTTTCCTGAGAGCTTTGATAAGAAAATGTACTTATTACTTTCACAGTATTCCTAGAAAAGAAAGCTAGTGTAAAAAAAATCAGCTCTGAATAAATGAGGGGCTTGATAATGGGAAGAAGGAAAAAAGGGGAGGGAGAGACAGAGGATGAGACAAAAAAGAAACCAAAGCAGTAGGAGGGGGTGGGAGCAGTGAAAAACATATTTAACATCTACATCTTGCCACTTCTTCCAACTTATTCCAAAACAACAGCCATAGTAATAAAGTTTTACCTAGAAACAGAAATAGGAAACACCCTAAAATGGTTAAAATGCTTTAACACACTCCATTCCTAAGAAGGCATTCATATGAAATTGCAGCATATTAAAGCTTTTCTAATTATAGAACAAAATGATTATTCTTTGAAAATTGGATTATAGGTATCAGCAAGCATAGTGGTGACAATGAGGCATATACATACAATGGGGTATGGATGTGCTGGAGAAAGAATACTGTGTTCCTGTGTATTCCTTCCCAGAAGAAAATGATTTTCCTTTGGTTAAGAGACCGTAGGGCTGGGGAAGAGACTAAGTGAACTACATACCTGAGATGAAGCAAGGGTGGGAAGTTTCAGGTATACAAAAGTTAAAGTGACTGTCCCCTTCCCTACTCCCCCTACCCACATGTATTTGTTTAAATAGTTACATAACGTATTTGGCACATTGATTGGTATATAGGTAGCACTCAATGGATGTTAGATAGTTTCTTGCATGGATTAAAGTTGAAGAACTTGGTGCAACTCCCTAGAAGGTGGAGAGAGGTCCAAGAATGAAGTAGATAGAATAATGGTCTCCCAAAGATGTCTGCATCTTAACCCTCAGGACCTGAGATGTGTTTTGGTATCTGACAAAGGGGAATTAGGTTGCACATGGAGTTATGGTTGCTAATTTTTGTTTTTAAAAATAGAGATTATTCTGGATTAATTGGTGGGCCCAAGGTAATCACAAGGATCTTTAGAGTGGAAGAAAAAGGCAGGAGAGTCAGAGTAATGTGATTAGAGACAGACTCAGTGCACCTTTACTTGTTTTGCAGATGCATGAAGGGGAGAGGATTCAAGGGATATGGGTAGCTTCTATAAGCTGGAAAAGCAAGCAGATGGATTCTCCCTCAGAGACTCCAGGAAGTAACACAGCTCCGTTGATGCCTTGATTTTAGCCCAGTGAGACTTTGTGGCAGGATTTTGACTGGCAGAACCATAAGATAAGACATTTTGTGTGGGATTAAGCCACTAAATCTGTGCTAAATTATTACAGAAGTAGTAGAAAACTAACACAATGAGTAAGTAAACTTATAGAAATCTACAGAAGTGATTTTGCTAGTAATGTTCAGGCAAAGTGTAAACAGATCTCAGAGGGGATGATAGGCATCTATTTAAAGTTTTATATCTTTTTTTAAAAAAGTGATTACACTAGAGTTAACATATAGTGTTTTATTAGTTTCAGGTGTACAAAATAGTGATTCAACAATTCTTTACATTACTCAGTGCTCATCTGTGATAAGTGTATTCTTAATCTCCCCTGGTAATCATCAAACTGTTCTCTCTAGGTAAGAGTCTGTTTTGGGTTTGTTTCTTTTTTTTTCTTCATTCATTTGTTTTGTTTCTTAAATTTCACATATGAGTGAAATCATACAGTATTAACCTTTCTTTGGCAATGTATTTCACTTAGCATTATACTCTCCAGATCCATCCATGTTGTTGCAAATGGCAAGATTTCATTCTTTTTTTTGTGTGAGTAAAATGCCGTTGTATATATAGCCTTTATTATGTTGAGGTATGTTCTCTCTAAACCTACTTTGTTGAGGGTTTTTATCATGACCGGATGTTGTACTTTACAAATACTTTTTCGTGTGTGTGTGTGTGTGTGTGTGTGTGTGTGTGTGTGTGTATATACACATTTCTTTATTCATTTATCTATCGATGAACACTTGGCCTGCTTCCATGACTTGAATATTTGTAAATAATTCCAAAATAAACATAGGGGTGCATATATCTTTTTGAGTTAATTTTTTTGAATTCTTTGGGCAAATACCCAATGGTGGGATTACTGGATCATGGGTAATTTTATTTTTAATTTTTTGAGGAGCCTCCATACCGTTTTCACAGTAGCTGTATCAGTTTGCATTCCCACCAACAGTGCATGAGGGTTCCTTTTTCTCCACATCTTTGCCAATACTTGTTTCTTATGGTTTTCATTTTAGCCATTCTGACAGGTGTAAAGTGATATCTCATTGTGGTTTTGATTTGCATTTCCCTGATGATGAGTGATGTTGAGCATCCTTTAATGTGTGTGTTGGCCATTTGGATCTCTTCTTTGGAGACATGTCTGTTCATGTCTTCTGCCTATTTTTAAATTGGATTATTTATTCTTGTGTGTATGTTGAATTGTATAAGTTTTTATGTATTTTGGATTCTAACACTTTATCAAATATGTCATTTGAAAGTCTCTTCTCCAAGTCAGTAGGTTGTCTTTAATTTTGTTGATTGTTTCCTTTGCTGTAAAGAAGTTTTTTTATTTTGGGGCGCCTGGGTGGATCAGTCGGTTAAGCGCCCGACTTCAGCTCAGGTTACGATCTCGCGGTCCGTGAGTTCGAGCCCTGTGTCGGGCTCTGGGCTGATGGCTCAGAGCCTGGAGCCTGTTTCCGATTCTGTGTCTCCCTCTCTCTCTGCCCCTCCCCCGTTCATGCTGTGTCTCTCTCTGTCCCCAAAATAAATAAATGTTAAAAAAAAATTAAAAAAAAAAAAAGAAGTTTTTTTATTTTAATGTAGTCCCAATAGTTTATTGTTGCTTTTGTTTCCTTCGGCCTAGGAGACATGTTTAGAAAAATGTTGTTATGACCAATGTCAGAAAAATTACTGCTCTCTTCTAGGATTTTTACAGTCAGGCATCACATTTAGGTCTTTAATCCACTTTGAGTTAATTTTTGTAATCTTAATTTTTGTTGAGATAGTGGTTCAGTTTCATTCTTTTGCATGTAGCTGTCCAATTTTCCCAATACCCTTTGTTGAAGAGACTTTTTCCCATTGCATATTCCACCCTCCTTTTTGAAGATTAATTCACCATGTAACTGTGGGTTTATATCTGGACTCTCTATTTTGTTACATTGATCAATGTGTCTAATTTGTGCCAGTACCATATTGTTTTGATTACTACAGCTTTGCAATATATCTTGAAATCTGAAATTGTGGTACCTCCAGTTTTGTTCTACTATATCAAGATTGCTCAGGCTATTCAGAGTCTTTTATATTTCCATACAAAATTTAAGGCTAGTTGTTTTAGTTCTGTGAAAAATGCTGTTGGTATCTTGATACAGATTGCATTAAATCAGTAGATTGCTTTGGGTGGTTTAGACATTTTAACAATATTTGTTCCTTCAATCCATGAAATTGGAATGTCTTTCCATTTCTTTGTGTCATCTTCAATTTCTTTTATCAGGTGTTTCATAGTTTTCAGAGTACAATTCTTTCACCTGTTCAGTTAAGTTTATTTTCAAGTATTTTATTATTTTTGATGCAATGTCAAATGGGATTTTTTTTCTTAATTTCTGTTTCTGCTACTTCATTATTAGTGTAGAGAAATGCAATGGATTTCTGTATAGTTATTTTGTATATTTCTGTATATTTATTTTGTGACCTTAATGAATTCATTTATCAGTTCTAACAACTTTTTGGTGGAGTCTTTTGGAGATTTTCTATATGTAGTATCATGCCATCTACAAATAGTGAAAATGTTACTTATTCCTTAGCAATTTGGATGCCTTGCATTCCTTTTCCTTGTCTGATTACTATGGCTAGGACTTCCAGTACTATGTTGAATAAAGGTTGTGAGAGTGGACATCCATGTCTTGTTCCTGATCTTAGAGGGAAAGCTCTGTTTTTCACCATTGAGTATGATGTTAGCTGTGGGTTTTTTATATACGGTCTTTATTGTGTTGAGGTATGTTCCCTCTAAACCTACTTTGTTGAGGGTTTTTATCATGAACGTATGTTGTACTTTGTCAAATACTTTTTCCTGTGACTAGTAAAATGATCATATGGCTTTTATCCTTTCTCTTATTGATGTGATGTATTACATTGATTGATTTGTGAACATTGAACCCTTGCACCCCTTGCACCGTGAGAATAAATCCCACTTGACCGTGGTGCATGATTTTTTTTAAAGGTATTGTTGGATTTAGTTTGTAATATTTTGTTGAGGGTTTTTGCATCCTGCAGAGATATTGTCCCGTAGTTCTCTTTTTGTAGTATCTTTATCTGGGTTTGGTATCAGGGTAATGCTGGCCTCATAGAATGCATTTAGAAGTTTTCCTTCCTCTTTTATTTTTTTGGAATATTTTGAGAAGAATAAGTATTAATTCTTATGTAAATGATTGGTTGAATTCACTTGTGAAGATGTCTGGCCCTAGGCTTTTGTTTGTTGGGAGTTGTTTGATTACTGATTCAATTACATTGCTAGTGATCAGTCTGCTCAAATCTCCTATTTCATCATGATTCAGTTTTGGGTGGTTATATGTCTCTAGGAATTTGTCCATTTTTTGTATGTTGTCCAATTTGTTTGACATATATTTTTTCATAATACTTTCTTGCAATGCTTTATATTTCTATGGTGTTGGTTTTTATTTCTCCTCGTTTATTTCTGATTTTGTTTATTTGAGTCCTCTCATTTCTCTCTCCTTATGTCTCTTCTCTGTTTCTCTCTCTCTCTCTTTTGGATGAGTCTAGCTCTTTATGTCTCTCCTCTCTCTGTCTCTCTCTCTCTCTTTTGGGTGAGTCTAGCTAAAGGTTTATCGATCTTGTTGATCTTTATAAAGAACCATCTCTTGGTTTCATTGATCCGTTCTATTGTTTTTTGTTTTTTGTTTTTTGTTTTTGTTTCTAATTTGTTTATTTCTGCTCTAATCTTTATTGTATCCTTCCTTCTATTGGTTTTATGTTTCTTCTTTTTTTTTTTAGCTCTTTCGGTATAAAGTTAAATGTTTTTACTTCTTGAAGTAGGCCTATATATATTGCTATAAACTTCCCCCTCAGAACAGCTTTTGCTGCATCCCAAAGATTTTGGAACATAGTGTTTTCGTTTTCATTTGTTTCTATGTATTTTTCAATTTCCTCTTTGACTTCTTGGTTGACTCATTCATTGTTTTGTAGCATGTTATTTAAACCCCATGTATGTGTTCTTTCTAGATTTTTTTCTTGTATTGATTTCTAGTTTCATAGGACTGTGGTTGGGAAAGATGCATGACATGACTTAGATTTTTTGAATTTGTTGAGACTTGATTTGTGGCCTAACATGTGATCTGTTCTGGAGAATATTCCATTGCACTTGAAAAGAAAGTGTATTCTGCTGTTTAAGTATGGAATGTTCTGAATATATCTGTTAGATCCATCTGATCCAATGTATAATTCAATGACACTGTTACCTTTTTTTCTGTTTAGATGATCTATCTATTGATGTAAGGGGGGGTGTTAAAGTCCCCTACTATTATTGTTTTACTATTGATTACTCCTTTCTTGCTTGTTATATAACTGCTTTATGTATTTGAGTTCCTCCATGTTGGATGCATTATTATTTATAATTGTTATATCTTTTTATTGGTATGTTCCCTTTATGAATATATGTTGCCCTTTTTTGTCTTTTGTTACAGTCTTTGTTTTAAAGTCTATTTTGCCTGATATGAGTATTGCTACCCTGTTTTCTTTTCACTTCCATTTGCATGATAAATGCTTTTTCATCCCTTTACTTTCTACCTGCATGTGTCTTTAGGTCTGAAATGAGTCTCTTGTAAGCAGCATATAGATGGGTCCTGCTTTTCTTATCCATTTTGTCATCCTATGTTTCTTGATTGGAGTGTTTAGTCATTTTCCATTCAAACTAATTATTGATAGTTGTGTACTTATTGCCAATTTGTTACTTTATTGTTGTTTTTGTAGTTGTTCTCTGTTCCTTTCTTATCTTGCTCTTTTCTCTCACAGTTTGCTGACTTTCTTTAGTGATATACTTACATTCCTTTTTTCTTTATTATTTTTATTTTTTTGCATATGTTTTATTGGTTTTTGATTTGTGGTTACCATTAGGTTTGTATATAACATCTTATGCATATCACAATCTATATTAAATTAATGGTTGCTTAATTTTGAACCTATTCTTTACTCTTTTTCCACCCCACACTCCTACATTTGAGGTATATGGTCTCATACTTTCCATTCTTTTATTTTGTGAATCCCTTGACTGATTTTTATAGAGATACTTAGTTTTACTGATTTTGAGCTTCTTACTCTTCTTATTTCTACTTCTGGTCTTTACTTTCCACTTGAAGGATCCCTTTTAACATTTCCCGTAGGACTGTTAAAAAAATGTTTTTAATGTTTATTTACTTTTTGAGAGAGACAGGGAGTGAGTGGGAGAAGGGCAGAGAGAGAGGAAGACAAAGAATGTGAAGTAGGCTCCAGTCTCTGAGCTGTCAGCACAAAGCCCAACATGGGGCTTGAACTCACAAACTACGAGATCATGACCTGAGCTTAAGTCAGTCATGTAACTGACTGAGCCACCCAAGCACTCCCTGTAGGACTGTTTTAGTAGTCATAAATTCCTTTCACGGTTGTTTGTCTAGGAAATGCTTTTTTCTCTCCTTCTCTTCTGAATTATAGCCTTGCTGGAGAAAGTATTCTTGGCTGCAGGTTTTCTCTTTCAGCACTTTGAATATATCATGCCACTCCCTTCTGGCCTACTGTGTTTCTGTTGAAAAATTAGCTGATAGCCTTATGGGTTTTTCCTTGTATGTAACTGTTTTCTATTCTCTTGTTGCTTTTAAAATTCCAAATTTATCACTACTTTTTGCCACGTTAGTTACTATGTGTCTTGGTATGGATCTCCTTGGATTGAATTTTGGGGGGCTCTCTGTGCCTCCTGGACCTGAATTTCTGTTTCCTTCCCCACAATCAGGAAGTTTTCAGCTATTATTTTTTCAAATAAATTTTCTACCTCCTTTTCTCTTTCTTCTGGGATCCCTATAATGCAAATGTTACTTTGCTTGTTAGTGTCCCTGAGTTCCCTAAGTCTATTTTCATTTATTTATTTTTTTAATTAATTTATTACTTAATTTCTCTCTTATGTTCAGTTTGATTGATTTCTATTACTCTGTTCTCCAGGGTGCTGAACCATTTTTCTGCTTCTTCTAGTCTACTATTTCTTCCATCTAATATATTTTTAATTTCAGTTATTGAATTCTTCATCTCTGATTTTTTAAAAAAATATTTTCTATCTCTTTTTTCAGGGTCTCACTGAGATCCTCCACTCTTTTCTAAAGTCCAATGAGTATCTTTATGACCATTACTTAAATTCTCTGTCAGAGATCTTACTTATCTTCATTTCATTTAGTTTTCTTGCTGTTATTTTGTCCTGTTCTTTTATATGGGACATATTCCTCTATCTCCTCATTTCTTCCAGCTCTGTGTATCTGTTTCTATGTGTTAGGAAAGTCAGTTATGACTCCTGCTCTTGAAAGTAGTGGCCTTATGAATAAAGTTTTATATTTGTAAAGATATGTTATAACTTAAAAATTTTAAGTTATAAATTTTCTTTTGTGTTCTATCTGTTGTAAGGGCTAAAAATTGTATTTAAACTTGCAGCAATCTGTCACCAGCTCCTACTCTGTCCCCTCCTTCACTATTTCTGCCCTCAGACCAGTATCACTGCTATGAATGCATATGCATATGCATACACATTCATCACACACACTTTAATTCTTTTTTTTTAAATATTTGATGACACTGGTGTCACATTATAACATTAACAAATCCTTTATTTCTTGAAATTCTTTTTTCTTTTGCATCAAAAATACTATGCTTTCTTTTTTTTTCTTTTCCTCTCTCACCACTCCTCATTTTTTAGTTTATCTTCCTTAACATTTTCATTGTTCCAAGGAACAGAGACTCACTCACAGTAATTAAAATACTATGAGCAGAATATTCTTTAAATATACAGAAGGCAATGAGAGAGATAGGAAATCATAGAAATACTAGAATGGAAAGTGTAGGAATTTCAGGTCTAATGGACACTGAAACTAAACAATCTAGAATCTTGGAAGTAGAAATTTGTGAATCTTTAAAGTTCCTCCATTTACAAAGCAGGTACTCCCAGTCCCTAATATATATATGTATATCTTCTAACTTCTCTTATGATCAGCTTTTTTTTTAAATTTTTTAACGTTTATTTATTTTTTTGAGACAGAGAGAGACAGAGCATGAATGGGGGAGGGTCAGAGAGAGAGGGAGACACAGAATCCGAAACAGGCTCCAGGCTCTGAGCTGTTGGCACAGAGCCCGATATGGGGCTCGAACTCACAGACCGTGAGATCATCACCTGAGCCGGAGTTGGAGGCTCAACTGACTGAGCCACCCAGGCGCCCCTTGTGATCAGCTTTTTAAATAGACTTTTTTTTTTTTTTTACTTTAATTATTTTTACTTCTTTCTTTCTTTCTTTCTTTCTTTCTTTCTTTCTTTCTTTCTTTCTTTCTTTCTTTATTTTTGGAGAGAGAAGAGAGTGAGCATGAGCAGCAGAGGGAGAGAGAATCTTAAGCAGACTCAATCCAATGACCCCGAAATCATGGCCTGAGCTGAAATCAAGAGTTGGATACTCAACTGACTGAGCCACCCAGGTGCCCCAAATAGACTTTATTTTTTAGAGCAGTTTTAGGCCATAGCAAGATAAAGCTGAAGATACAGATTTACCATGTACTTCCTGCCTGCACATATGCATAGCCTCCTTCATTATCAATAGTCCCCACCATGGCAGTACATTTGTTACAACTGATGAACCCACATGGTTACATTATTATTATTTAGAGACTACTATTACTACTTAGACAGTAAGTAGTTGATGAGGTTCACTGTTGATGTTCTACATTCTATAAGTCTGGACAAATGCATAATAACATGTGTCTACCATTATAATATAATAGCGTGTCTTTTGTAGAGTAGAAAATTTTTGTTTTCATAAAGGCCAGCTTATGAATTCTTTGTTTCATGGATTGTGCCTTTGTTATTATGTCTAAAAAGTCATCCCAAACCTAAGGTCATCTAGGTTTTCCCCTCTGTTAACTTCTAGTTTTATAGTTTTGAATTTTACATTTAGATCTGTAATCCATTTTGAGTTAACTTTTGTGAATGGCGTATGGTCTGTGTCCAGATTCTGTTTTGTTTTGTCTTTTCTATTCTTTTCTTTTCTTTTCTTTTTTCTTTTCTTTTCTTTTTTTTTCTTTTCTTTTCCTTTCCTCTCCACTCCTCTCTTTTTTTCTTTCTTTCTTTCTTTCTTTCTTTCTTTCTTTCTTTCTTTCTTTCCCCTTTCCTTCCCTTCTCTCCCTCTCTCTCTTTTTCTTTCTTTTCCTTTTTTTGCATATGTCTAATTGTTTAAGCACCATTTGTTGAAAATACTCTCATTGTGGGGCACCTGGGTGGCTCAGTTGGTTGAGCGTCCGACTTCGGCTCAGGTCATGATCTCACTTTTCGTGGGTTCAAGCTCTGCGTGGGGCTCTGTGCTGACAGCTCAGAGTCTGGAGCCTGCTTTGGATTCTGTATCTCCCTCTCTCTCTGCCCCTCCCCTGCTCATGCTCTGTCTGTCTCTCTCAACAATAAATAAATATTAAAAAAAGAAAAAAGAAAAGACTATCATGTCTACATTGTATTGTCTTTACTCCTTTGTCAAATATTAGTTGACTTTATTTATATAGGTCTATTTCTGGGCTCTGTTCTGCTCTGTTCTGTTCTGTTCATTATTGGTCTATTCTTCCAACAGTACTCTACTGTCTTTCTTATTGTAGCTTTGTAGTAAATCATAAAGTCCAGTAATGTTAGTCCTCCAAATTTGCTCTTCTCCAGTATTATTGTCTCTTCTAAAACTACCTCTCCATATAAATTTTAAAATCAGTTTACCAATATCTACAAAATAACTTGCTGGAATTTTGATTGGGATTACAGTTAATCCATAGATCAATTTAGGAAGAACTGGTATCTTAACAGTATTGAGTCTTCCTGTCTAAGAACATGGAATATCTCTTCATGTATTTTGTTCTTTTGTTTGTTTTGTTCATCAGACTTTTGTAGTTTTCCTCATATAGATCTTGTACATATTTTTTTAGGTTTATGCCTAGTTATCTCATTTGGAAGGGTGTAAATAATAATGTTTTTTAATTTCGATATCCATATGTTGTTGCCAATATATAAGAAAGTAGTTGACTTTTGTATATTGACAATGAATCCTGCAATCGTGCTATAACTTATTCATTCCAGAAAATTTTTTGTCTCTTCTTTTCAATTCTCTGCATAGATAATCATGCCGTTTGCCAAAACAGTTTTATTTCTTCCTCCACAATCTATGTGCCTTTTGTTTCCTTTTCTTGCTTTCCTGTATTAGCTAGGAGTACCAGCACTGCTTTCACTGCATCACATTAATTTTGATAGGTTGTGTTTTCATTTTCATTTAGTAAAAACATTTAAAAATTTCTCTTGCGTTCTTTTTTCACCCATGTGTTGCTTAGAAACATACTGATCAGTCTCCAACTATTTGGGGGTTCTTCAGCTATTATTCTGTTATTTATTTCTACTTTAATTCCATTGTGGATGGACAGTAGACATTATATGATCTATCTTTTTAACTTATTATATGGCCCAGAATGTGGTCTACCTTGGTGAATGTTCCATGTGAGCTTGAGAAAAATGTGTATTCTGCTATTGTTGGATGACGTTGTCTATATTTGTCCATTATATCCAGTTGATTGATTGTGTTACTGAGTTCAGCTGTATCCTTACTGATTTTCTGCTTGCTGGCTGTGTCCACTTCTGATAGAGAAGTGTTGAAGTTTCCAACTATAATAGTGGATTTATTGATTTCAGCTTGCAGTTCTATCAGTTTTGTCTCACATATTTTTATCCTCTGTTGTTAAGAAAATACATGTTAAAGATTATTATGTCTTCTTAGAGAATTGAACACTTTATCATTACGCAATGCCACTCTTTATTCCCAATAACTTTCCTTGGTCTGAAGTCAGCTATGTCTGAAATTAATATAGCTACTCCTGCTTTCTTTTCATTGGCATTATCATGGTTTATCTTTCTACATCCATTGACTTCAATATTTATATGTCTTTATATCTAATGGGTTTCTTGCAGACAACAGATAGTTGAGTCTTGTTTTTTGATTCATTCTGACAATCTCTTTTAATTGGTGTATTTAGACTATTGAGTTCACAGTGATTATTCATATATTGAATTGATGTCTGCCAAATTTGCTACTCTTTTCTACTTTCTGTGCTTGTGTTTTGATTCTATTTTTGCTTTCCACTCATCTTCTTTTTTACAGAAGTTTTAATTGAACGTTGTATATGATTCCATTTTCTCTTTCTTAGCATATCAGTTATGCATTTTTTAAAAAAACGTTTTTAGTAGCTGCCCTAGAGTTCGCAATATACATTTACAATTAATCCAAGTCCACTTTCAAATAACACCATACCATTTAGCAGGTTATGTATTTTATAATAACAAAATAAGGCTTATTCCTCCCTCCCATCCCTTGTATTATTGCTGTCATTCATTTTGCTTATATAAAAGTATATATATATATATATATATATATATAAAATATATATATGATTGAATATATAATGTATATTGTTTGTATATAATGTACATATGTAATATATATCATATATGATTGTAATATATGTAATGTATCATATATATGATTGAATATATTATGTATATTATACATATGCATATAATGTGCATATATATGTAATACATGTCATATATATATATGATTGAATATATAATGTATTGTTGTTATCATTATTTTGAACAAATTGTTATCTATTACATCAACTAAGAATAAAAAAATAAAAGTTTTTATTTACCTTCACTTATTCTTTCTCAGATGCTCTTTCCTCTTTTTGTAGATGTGAGTTTTTGACCTATGTCAAAACTTTCTCTAAAGACCTTCTTTTAACATTTCTTATAAGGCAGGTCCACTGGCAACAAATTTTCAATTTTTGTTTCTTTGAAAAAGCCTTTATTTCTCCTTCAGTTTTAAAGGATAATTACATTAGATCCACAGTTCTGTGTGTGTGTTTTTTTTTCTTTCATCAACACTTTAAATATTTTGTTCCGGTCTTGTCTTGCTTGCATGGTTCCTGATAAAAAGTTGGATGTAATTGTTATCTTTGCTCCTCCACAAGTAAGGTGTCCTCCCTGCCCCTGGCATCTTTTAGTATTTGTCTTTGATTTCTGTAGTTGAAAATAATTTTTTTTTCAATATATGAAATTTATTGTCAAATTGGTTTCTTTTTTTTTTTAGTTTTGAGTTTTTTTTTTTTTTAATATATGAAATTTATTGTCAAATTGGTTTCCATACAACACCCAGTGCTCATCCCAAAAGGTGCCCTCCTCAATACCCATCACCCACCCTCCCCTCCCTCCCACCCCCCATCAACCCTCAGTTTGTTCTCAGTTTTTAAGAGTCTCTTATGCCCACTCTAACTTCTTTTTTTTTTCCTTCCCCTCCCCCATGGGTTTCTGTTAAGTTTCTCAGGATCCACATAAGAGTGAAAACATATGGTATCTATCTTTCTCTGTATGGTTTATTTCACTTAGCATCACAATCTCCAGTTCCATCCACGTTGCTACAAAGGGCCATATTTCATTCTTTCTCATTGCCACATAGTACTCCATTGTGTATATGAACCACAATTTCTTTATCCATTCATCAGTTGATGGACATTTAGGCTCTTTCCACAATTTGGCTATTGTTGAGAGTGCTGTTATAAACATTGGGGTACAAGTGCCCCTATGCATCAGTACTCCTGTGTCCCTTGGGTCAATTCCTAGCAGTGCTATTGCTGGGTCATAGGGTAGATCTATTTTTAGTTTTTTATTTTTTGAGGAACCTCCACACTGTTTTCCAGAGTGGCTGCACCAGTTTGCATTCCCACCAACAGTGCAAGAGGGTTCCCATTTCTCCACATCCTCTCCAGCATCTATAGTCTCCTGATTTGTTCATTTTGGCCACTCTGACTGGATGGCCAACAGGCACATGAAAAGATGCTCAATGTAGCTCCTCATCAGGGAAATACAAATCAAAATCACACTCAGATATCACCTCACGTCAAACAGAAAATAATATTTTTTTTTACCATTTTCCTGCTTGTTATTCTCTGTGCTTTCTAGATCTGTGGTTTGGTGTCTGACTGTATTTTGGAGAAATTCTCAGTCATTACTGTGTCAAATGTTTGTTCTCTTTTTCTCTCTTCCTTCTTTTGGAAATCCCAATATGCGTAAATTAACACCTTTTGTAGTTGTCTCACCAGTCTTGGATATTTGGATATTTCAGCATTTTGTTTTGTTTTGTTTTCAGTCATTTTCCTCTTTGTTTATTAGTTTTGTCAGTTTCTACTGAGATACCCTCAAGCTCAGATATTATTTTCTCAGTTGTTCCTAGCATCCTAATGAGCTCATTAAAGGCATTCTTCATTCTTGTTACAGTGGTTCTGATCTCTCACATTTGTTTCCGGTTCTTCTTAGGATTTCCATCTCTCTTACATTGTCCATCTGTTTTTGCATGTTGTCTGCTTTATGCATCTTAAAAATAGTTGCTTTAATTCCTGGTCTCATAATTCCAACCTCCCTGCCATATCTGAGTCTGGTTCTGATGGTTACTTTGTCTTTTCAAACTGTGTTTTTTGCCTTTTACTATGTCTTGTAATTTTTCTTTGATTGCCAGACTTGATATACTGGGTAAGAGGAACTTACGTAAACAGGTTATTAGTAATGTGGTGGTAAGATGTGCAGGAGGAAATGTGCTCTATAGACCTACGATTAGGTCTCAGTCTTTTAGCGGGTCTGTACCTTTGGACTGTGAACTTCCCTGCTCCCCCTTAGATCAGAGAGGATGGTTAAAGCCAGCTTGAATTGGGCATTTTTCTTCTCCCAGATCAGTTAGGCTCTGATAAAAACCCTACCTAGCAGATTAGGATCTGGTTAATTAGTTTCTCCTGAGGGCTGATTTTAAGGGGAACAGAGTGGTCTGGCATACTTCAAAATGGTTCCTTTTCTCCTCCACCTGAAGGAAGCCCAATGATATTTTCCCTAATATATACTGTGAGAATCTGGTTGAGCTCCTGGAGGTAAAATTCACTAATGTATGCCTCCCGCCCCCACACATTGACTGGGTACCCCTGGAACTTTTATCTCTCAGACTTGTCCACATTGAGGCCTTGATTATTTTATCAGTTACAATTCAAGTTTCCCTACATTAGCAGTGGTTTCCATGGAGATTTTTGCTCAAGGGTTTCTGCTCTGGAGTGTTGCAATGCTCCCTATTCTCTTGTTGATACCTCCAATTTTAGAGGGAGCAAATTGCCTATGAAGTCACTTCTTTGACAAATCTAAAAAGAGTTGTTGACTTTTCAGTTTGTATACCTTTTTAATTGTTAGGACAGCAAAGTGACTTCTTCCAGTAGTGATGGATGAGAAACTGGAAATCCTCATGACTACTTTTTCTACTCTGCTTTCTCTATTGTCTAGCACCTGATTACTTCTAAGTTTGACACATTCTAGTCAAAAGATCAGTCAAGGCCTCTCATTAACTTGAGAGTTATTTATTTACCATCTACTTTGTGTCAGGCATAGGAACTGAGGAAAAATGATTATTAACAAGATGGAAAACATATCAAGCTTCTTAGAACTTAGTTTTCTTTTAAAGAATAATTCCAAAATAAAAACTAGCTACACATATTTAATGGCAATGATTTTGATGATGTTGCCATTTACTGAGCTAGTGGAGATTATTTCAGCAAGAAGTTTGAGGAGCCGAAGAGTTTCATTTTTGACACATTATTTCTGAAATACCAATTTGACATGCAAGGGGCCAGGTCAAATAGACATTTGGATACGTGGATACCAGCTGCCTTATCTACTCCATGTTTCTCAATTCAAATATCCAAGCAGAAGATTTTTTTTCCTTAAAACTTTTTAACAGTCCCCTTATCTGTGTATATTCTAGCTTCCTTTGAGTCATTTCCACAGCCATGACTAACATTGTCCCCACAGTTCTTGATTTCCCTACACAAGGAATAATATTACCTTTGTAGGCACACATATATGGGTTCCAGTACTGATGTCGTCAAGAATTTAAAAATATTTTTGATCTCTAAGCTCAGTTTTATTATATTCCAAGACATCTAATAATACCCACTAGATTTTGTGAACGTTAAATGTGGTAAGTATATGGAACTACCTGACCCATAAAATAGAATTTTGTTCATATTAAAAGATTAATTCAATCATACACATTATAATTTTGATTTGTTTAGTCTTTGTATCTATAACAAGAATCTCTTGTTCTGGCTGTAAGATTTTTGATTACCTAGTATGTAAATGAACTTGGAGAGTTAAATGGGTTCTGAAATCCTAATAGAACTGCATTTCTAACACAGAAGAAACAGTGCACCAACATGATTTTAAGATTGTAATATATAATATAATACAGCCTGTGGTTAGGCCACTGTTCTTTTGGGAAACCCAATGGACTAGTAGAAGTAGTCGTAGTGACTGATCTTTCCTTTTGTCCTTTCTAAGTAGCATTCAAATTTCATTTTATAGATTTTCTTTTTCCCCTTTGGACCTATTTAGATGGCACTGTAATCCAAAGTCACATCCCTTAAGCTAGGAAATGAGACTTTCCCTTTATGGGATATTAATCTTGAACAAGGTAATATATAGACTGAAAAACATTGGTGTTCAAATCGAAGGTTACATGTTCAATAGATTGCTCTTGGTAAAGCTTGAGTTTACTCTATTGTGCCGTGGGCTCGCCATATGCTTCCCACAAATTTCCTTTGGTATAAGCTAGCCAGAATAGTATCCTATGCTCACAGAGAGTAGTAACTGATAAAAATATTGTTGTGCATATCTTAAAAGTGTGAGTCCTTTAGATACATGAGTTTTGACAAAATGCAGATAGAGTTTCTTGGTGCTAAAAGATGGGAGCAGAAATTTCTTATTTGAGGAGTGCCAGAATTCAAAGTGTTGAGAGACTAAGATCTATGCAGGAAAGGCAGGGAAATGCAAGAAAGAAGTTCAGAAAGTCATCAAATTAAATTGGACCGCAGCAAGATGTCAACGCCAGAAGTACGGTGATGGGAATTTGTGTCCAAGAAGAGTCAGGGCTAATAGAGTAGGCATGAACGACAGGGAAAGATAAAACATAAATCCAAGAACATAGAAATTTTTCTCAGGTTGCCTCTGAAGGTTTGTGAATTTATAGGGAAGGGAGCCAGGATAGCTTTATTTATCTTAAAGTGCTTGGGGAAACTATCTGTTAAATGAAACAAGATCTTTCTTTCATCCAGGTTAATCTATAGATGTATTTTCTCCCCCATGCCTTTACCCTTGGAGATTCTTTGCTTAAAGACAACTTGAGTTTACTTCTTCCTTTTGACAACCATTCCTTCCCTCTGCCTCAAGGTATGTATTTTGAGTTTTCATTCATTTTTTCATTCAATGAAAAAATTTCATTCATTTTTTCATTCATGAATTTCACTTCATTTTAATTGGTGTTGTAATGCTTTTTATACCATAACCCCAGTTATCAATGCTACTTTTCTGCTACAACTTTATTTCTATATCAAGCTATAATGTTTTTGACTAAAAAAGCATTTCCTTTTTAATACTAAAAAAATTCCTTTACCACATTTATAAGGTACACAGGGTATAACAGAGTGCCATGACATAATGTGTGCTTAGTTTCGAAGAAACTTTCAATTAAATTTAAGGAGTTACTATTTAGGTTCCACCCCCAACCGAAGGTGTATTTTTTTTTTTTTTATTAGACTAGGGGAATGGTAGAACTTCTCCATCATGTAGGTGGTATAAAAATTCACTGTAAAGTTTAAGGTTATTTTTCTTCTGGGACATTTGAAAATAAATATGGGTTTTTCTGAGAACTTCTAGACAGTTTGATATTAACAGCATATTTTATAATATTTTGTACTGTACAATGTAGGACTTTAAAACTTAACAAATGGCACCATGATCCATTTCCTTCATACTTAGCAAGGAGATTTTTGCAAGTTTCTCCTCACTGGCAGAAAAAAACAGAATGTTAGTTACAATCATGTATTTCGACACCATAAGTCTACGTGCAATTTAACTACAAATGCATATATTTGGCATAAAATATCTTCTTTTGACTATAACAGAAAACTCCAGCACTTATAGTTATTATGCATAGGGATTTTTGAATGCTATTCTTTCAAATAAGAATTATATAAATAAACACTGATGCAGGGATCTTTAAAAAATCTATGTTTGCTGCTACAATTCCATGCAGAGCTTTCTAAAGCCTTCCTGGCACTTCTTTTTTGGTAATACATGAGTAAATTTAAGCTATTTGGAGCTTATAGAGATTATATCAGAAGTCATCTGCAGAGTGTCAGCAGTTTTGAAAGAGGTAGGATATGAATTGTATTTAGAAAGGAAAGCTTGATAGAGATCTTTTGCACTGCTGTATAGAATTGTTTCAGGAAAATATTATCTCTTGTTTGCTATTAGGTTTTGTCAGACCTGAATCCAAAAAGCATATTGATTTGTTGTCAGTAAGTTGCATATGCTAGATGGATCTGTTTATCCCCCTATTGTATGAAGCTTATTTCATTCCACTTGCTTGGGGGCAGATAGTACTAGAAAGGAAGTTCAAATATACCTCCACCCCACCTCTACCAAGCAATTCCTTCATCCATTTTAAATTTGGTTCATAAATAAAGGACAGAAGAAATCATCTCATAAATCTGGGCACTGGCTTGCACAATTCTGTTGTGATAAATCCTGGAAATTACTTTTTTCTTCACTTTCGCTATTAATGCTAAGCTGATAGTGTATATCATTGGTCTGTCTTAGGAGATGAGATATTAATTATGTTTAAATTCATAAGCTGTTAATTTTACTTATTTTACTCCATATTTGATTACCTAAAGAACCCAGAATGGAAGCTGACATATGGTATCTCTGCAGTACTGATTGAACATCTGCAACTCAAGCAATAATTCAAATTTATCAAGTAAATTGCTTACATAAGTAAGATAGTGGTTTCTCTCTATTCCATTACATTGAGTGGAATATTTATTCTTTTATATTATAAGATGCACAGTTTGTTCTGTTGTGTGGGAAACAAGAACCAGTTAGGAAAAAAAAAGTTTTCTTGAGTTTTGAGCTCAGATGGAAATACAGGGAAATGATGCTGCTTACTACAGAGGAAAAGAAGTATTACAGTAGAGAGAGAGAGAATGAGGAGGAAGAGATTCAGTGTTGTGATCCTGGGTTTACTAGCAGAGCAGCAACAGAGTTCTCTTCTTTTCTCTCCCTGTCTCTCTCCCTATCTTCCTCCTCCTTCCACTCTCCCCCACACATCTCCTTACCCTACCTCCTCTCTCATCCTCTTCCAGGGAATACAGAGGTTTTCTCTAACCGTTTTTGCTTGGGTGACTAATCATATGTGCACAAATATGTCTATTTAATTCAGTAATTGCATTTAAGTAAGGACAGCAAGAAAAGCTTACTTGGAATTGTACAACTTTCCTTTAGATCCATCATTGTAAATTTCTCTAGGGATTTGGGCCCTTTATTTAGGCCCTTATTTATTTGGGCCCCTTCTTCTTTTCATTGACAATCTGAAATTCTTTATGTTGTGTACATTTCTAATGTTTTCCTCATCAGAGTTTTCCTATGGCTACCCTTACAGATACAATGTGTTATGAAAAGTAGTACACTTAAACAAAATTTTAGAGTATTGTGTTCACACCAAGAATTTGGGGGCTTCAAAATATCCATTAAAAAAAATAATGGCACCATTATCCTGGGTCTTCTGAGTTATTCAGAAACATTTCTTATTCTACTCATTAGCTTACCCCCTTGCAAATAATAAATACTGAAGAATTTATTTTTGACAACAGATGTTTGCTGTTTTTGCTTTTGATTTAAAAACTTCTTTCAGATTTACATTTTATTAATAAAGTCCCTATGTTCCAGACACTGTTCTAGGGCCTGCAATATAGAAGGGGACAAAACCTTCACTCTTTAAGCTTACGTATGTGTGTATGCAGGGGAAGAGCAGATAGGACTAAGTCAACGAATCAAACAAGATAGTTTCCAATATAATAGATGTTAAGAAGGAAATGTGAGCCATTTTCCTGAGTGTGAGTCAGTTGGAGGGAGGTTAATTGAATTGGATATTCAGAAAAGGCTTGTTTGAAGAGGTATCTGAGCTAAGACCTGACTGATCTGAAAGAGCTGAGTATGTGAAAATTTGTGGGTGGAGCTTTCATCTAGAATGAAGGGTGAGTGCTAGAACCTTGTGGAGGGAACACATCCTTTATGTCTGAGGACTATAAAGAAAGCCAGCCAGCCTGGTTGGTATATAGAAAACAAAAGGCAGCATGGCAAAAAGTAGGTTATGGGTAGAATCACATAGATCAGGTAGGCCCAATATGATTTCATTTGAGGAGTTTTCACTGATTTTAAGTGACATGGAAGTCCATTGGTTGACAGAAGTGAGGGAATGACGAGATCAGATTTAATACAGACATTTGGGTTCCTCTGTGAAGAATGGATACAAATTATAGAGCTTTATTCAATGAGTCTCTGGTTGCAAGCAAAAAAGTACATACATAAACAAAAATAAAAACAAAACAGCTTTGGCTGGTTTAAACAGAAAGTGATTTTTTAGTCAGCATGCTGGTTAGCCTGAGAATCACCCAGAAGGTTGAAGAAATAGGCAGAAACACAACCAGAATCCCATCATGTATCTGGTTAATAGGGCTTCAGTGGAGGCTTCTCACTCAGCTGTGAACACCTGGAGGCCCTGTAGTATCCAGACTTGGGGTGTAGACTCCTCGGCACATGTTGTATGCTCCACTTCTGGGGGTCACTGGCTTCAGACTCAAGATCTTGGGTGGTTGTCTCTAGTTCGCTAAAGTTCTGCAAGAAGAAATTCTGGGGAAATGTATGTCCTGTGATTTCAGCTTCTACAGCAGGAAGCAAGTTTTGCATGAAACATTCTTTAAATGTAAGAAAAGATTCTCATGCTTGACAGCTAATAAAGTGACAAATATTCACCGTAGACGCTAGTGCAGTGATGTAGGTGAATGACCATTGTGGCTTGGACTAGTGTGGTAGCAATAAAGAAAGACGTCTTGAGTTTCTGAATTATTTGAAATCGGAGTCGACAGGAGTTTCTTTTGGCATGGAAATGGAGGGTGGAGTAGAAAAGAAGAATCAGGTGTAATTCCCAGGTTTGAGGACCTAGATGGATGGTGGTAACATTTTTATATTTAAGATAGCCGTGATACATTTAAACGGTGATGCTAAATTTAATTAATTCTAAAGCTTAGAGGTAAAGTCAAAGGTGGAGATATAAACATAGCTTCATAGGCTTTTAGCCTCTTTTTCTGATAAGGTATAATGTTTATTGCAGCCATTCAAGACTTTAAAAAATTTACTTTAATAGTGCCAATTATCTCTTTACTTAATAACTTAAAATAGCTCTGCAAAATTGCATGCAATATAAAGTGAAAATTCACCTGCTGAGTTTTCATGGCACCCTATAGTATGACAGAGCTTGGCACTTGCATACTCAACCTTATTCTCCACTGCTTCCCAGCTCACAGATAACCTCTCTTATGATTAGGCCAACTGTATCACTGGATATCCCATAAGCATTATGAATTTCTGATTCTTACTTTTTTTATTGTTGTCATTTTCCCAAATTGGAAACATTTATAGCAGAATGTTTAAGAGAACTTTTGAGTGTGATAGGCCAGAAGTGACCCTGGACTACACCAGTTATTAACTGTATGATCTAGGGATTCATTCAACTTCTCCACTTCTCATCTGTAAAATGAAGACCTATTCCGTGGGGATGAGATGATTACACTTCTTCCATGGGGATGTGGTCAGAACTAAATGAGAGAATTTTTATAAATACTTGACACACATTGCAAGTATTCAATTGATGATAACTTTAATTATTATTGCTAGTCCTTTCTTTCCTTTTCCAAATGCAAAAAAATCATACTTAAAAAAATTTTCCTTCAAGTCCAAGCTTCTGAAGCTCCTGCAGTGCTCCTCAGCCTAGTCAAGGCTATAATTGAAAGCAACAGCAACCCTTACAAAGATTTATTGGAAAAAAAAAAGTGTCATGACTGTATGACTGTCCCAGGACAAAACACAAAGAACAGTCAGCTCTGCGAGGCTAAGGCTGGAGGCAGGGTCCAAGTGTATTCCTTTATAGCTCCATAGGCTCAAGTCGTGAAGGCTTATCAATGCTTCTTTCCGTATATCTCTGCCACCTGTCTAACTTCTGTATGCTTGCTCAGTTTCTGTGCTCATAAAGGACTTCTCTGCTCCCCAGAACCTATGATTGCATTTGCTTCTGGCTCGTTTTGATTTATTCCCGCCCTAGTTCTACATGAGTTTATAGGTCACATGAATTGTGACCCTTAATTTGTATTTCTTGACTTTTATTTAAGTTTTCTAAAGACAGAGTATTTGGCGTAACCCCCATGATTTCTCTTGGGTCAGATGTCTAGCTATACCCTGGGGGAAATTACACTGCATAGTATTAGGCTTACACCTTTCTAGAAGCTGTAGGTGGAATGAATGGTTTTGGGGTTACCGCAAGGAAAGTAGTTTGTTGTCAGGGGTAATTTGTTGATAAGGAGAAGACCATGCAAACTAACTCAGATAATAAGGGATTTAACTAGAAGGATATGAAGGAACCATAAAAGTGTAGGTTATAAAGTACAGCTGGGTTAAGTAGGAATTGAAAAATTGTCAAGCAAATTATATCTCTCCATCTCAACTTGATTTTGTTTATCTCTATTTTACTCTCTGCAGTCTGGTTTTTTTGCTTATTCAATAATATTAATTGCTCATTCAACCTAGGCAAATAGCTCAATGCACTCACTGTTCTAGGTTTTTTTTTTTCTGTTTATTCATGGGACCAAACGTCCATAATTTTGTCTTACATTGATTCTATCTCCATTGATTTAGTGATAGTTACATTGAATTTCTCAGGCACAGTCCTGCATCTCTTCTTTGCTGTCTACACTCATTCTCTTAGTGATCCCATCCGGTCTCATAGCTATAAATCCATTGTATATTCTGACAACTTCAGATTTATGTCTTTGAACTCCAGACCCATATACTCAGCCACCCACTTACATCTTGACTTGGATTTCTAATTGGTAACTCAAGCTTAACATGTCCAAAGTTTTGTTCCTTATTTCACCTCACTTTCCAAACCCGTTCTGATAAAGGTCTGTCTCATCTTAATTGATAGCAACTCTAATATTCTCAGTGGCTCAGTCCCCAACCCTTAGTGCTATCTTTGACTACTTAGTTTCATTCCTCACATGAAGTCAGGAGTCCTTTTGGCTCTACCTTTTAAATGTATGCATGATCCAACTATTCCTCATTACCTCCATCACCAGCGAGCCACACTCATTTCTCACCTGAATTATTGCAGTAAACTGCTAACTAGTTTTCCTGCTTCACCTCTGCATCCCTCTGTAGTCTGTTCTAATAGATTTCCCAGGGTGATCCTTCTTAACAACAGACTCAGATTATTGACTCCTCTGCTCAGAACCCTCCTTTGTCTTCCCTTCTCATGTAGAATGGAAGCCAATGTTTTTACAATCCTCTCTAAGGCCCATGGGAGCTATCCCTCTCTTCCTTACTTTTGATTTTATGTCTTACTATTCACCCTTGTTTATTCTTGTTCTTCTCTTGTTTCACAGACCTCTTGCTGTCCTTTAATGAACTAGACAAGACCATGCCCCAGGACATTTGCATTTACTTTTCTTTCTGCCTTAAAATTCTTTTCCCAAGCTATTCTCTGTCCTTCAAACTTTTACTTAAATGTTTCCCTCTGTGCAAGACTTTTGCTCACTGCGTTATTTAAAATTGCAACCTTTTCACCTTACACTCCCTATCCCTGCTTCCTGCTGTATTTCACTCCAAAGCACTCAGCAGGGTTTGACATACTATGTATCTTGCTGATTGTCTTGTTCTCTCCCCGTCCAGTGGAAGGTAAACTCCACAAAGGCAGATTTCAGATTCATCCATTCACCACTGTGTCCTCAAAATCTAGAAGAATGTCTGGCACTCAGTAATGTATGCTGAATCAATGAGTGAATTTATGAATAAGTGAGGAAATGGCCATTTGTCATATTTTGGTCTGCTGCTATATAGAGTACTTATGGAGGAGAGATTATCTTTCTTATACATCCAGAATATGCAAAGCATTTTGAGTTTTCTGATTATTTCATATAATCTATTCAATGTGGTACATGATATTCTCCCCATTTTACAAATGAGGACACTGAAATTTAGGGAGTGAAAGCCACATGCCCAAAGTAGAGTTGTGATGTGATAGCCTTGTTATCTACCTCTCTGTAAGCTGTGCTCCTTCTGTTAATACATGGTGCTAGAACTATGGTTTCTACCTTCACCCTTATACATAGCATTTCTGTGTCAGGTGATTATTAGTACTACCCTTTTCTTTTCCTTGCAAAAATAGCATCAGAAAAATATCTATAGATTTTACAGACTTTTGGGGTCAACAAGTGGAAGACCCATATTCTCACAAAAGATACTAGACTTTGGAGTGGAGATTCCTTTTCTGACAGTCATTAGTGGCCCTTCACCCTTTATCCAGATTTTTATCATAAAACCCTGCCCATTTCCCTTCTCCACAGTCTGCTTCTTTTCCCAGCTGAGCTATTTCCTGCTTAAAATCTCAGTCTATTCTTAGGTTCTGCTGTCATGAAAACAATATTTTTCTCTAATGTTTCCGAGAATATTAATTGTAGGGTTTCTGAAAATTTCATCTGTTCCCTACCCCACATTGTGTCCCTTTCCTTTGAGATTGTCGTTTTTTCCTTTTCTCTTAAAATTTTTTTTTCCTATTTGATTTCTATCTTTAATGTTATAAAAGGTTTCTGAGTTCCTCATTGGTTGTACATTTATATTAAAGAGTAAATGGAAGCTTTGGGTGCACAAGTGGGGCTTAACCATTACGGCATACTGGAGGGCAATCCACCACCACCTATGATTATGTGTCTCTCTTTCTTGATCTTTCCATTTTCTTCATCTGGTCTTTTGCCTGGTTGTCACATTCTGCAAGCTAGTGTGTGAAGAAGGCTAAGAATCACATCATCCCGTTTGTAGACTTTCCTTAATTCCCAGTGTGTGATAAAGCACATCAACTCTCCCTGGACTGTGCTTCTAGGTTTCAGAGTGATTGCTTCCTGTACAGAGAGGCAGTGGTCTTAACCAATCCTCCAGCTCTCAGCTCCTCCCTGCCTCTTAGAGACTCCTCTCCCTACCCCTTTCAAAAATGCATTCAAAAATACATGTCTTCAACTTCTGGGTCTTTCTGAGATTTTGTGCCTCAAACCAAATTAACTTTTCCTATTTTCTTCCCAGGCAGCCACGTAGGTTGGAACGTTCTATATTCTATGTCATTTACTACTCTGAGCAATACAGCAAATAGCATTTAGGTGTCCGGGCTCTGGAGATAAACTGCCTTGCTTCAAGCCCTAACTCTGCCACTTATTAAGTGTAAGATCTAAGTAAATTCTTTCACCTTTCAGGGCCTTCCTCACCTGCAAATTGTGGAAAATAACAGTACTTAACCCATAGTGCTACTACAATAATGAAAGCACGTATAAATGTGCCTGCACACATAACAGATGCTAGAGAAATGTATGGATTTATTATGCACTTTCAATCTCTCTAAAATCTGCTGATTTATATTAGCTACTGTGTTTTATACTCCCATTCTTTTGCCCTTATAGATTAAGTCATCCTATTCCCTTATTATCAATTTAATAATGTTTTTGGAGTAAGCTGATATAAATACCTTAATACTTTATAATTAACTCTATCTCAGTAATGGAAGTCTCCCAAATCTATTCCCCTCTGTATGTATCGGCATAAGTCAATACCTGTGTTTTTTTAAAAATTTTTAATGTTTGTTTATTTTTGAGAGAAAGAGAGAGAGAGAGCAGGAGCACGGGAGGGGTGGAGAGAGAGAGGGCTCAAATCCATAAACCATGATATCAAGACCTGAGCCAAAGTTGGACACTTACCTGACTGAGCCACCCAGGCACCCTCAGTTAATACTTGTTTTGATAATCTGCCTGGTACTTGGATGCCTCTAAGAAATGGGTTGCTTTCCAGTCTCCTTCATAGGGACCAGAGGCCTATTACTGAATCCCAACCAGCTTACCAGTGGGCAAGCATCTCTGATTGCAATCACTTGCTTACTTAGATTTTCCCAAATTCCCTGTGTATGGAATCACCATCACCATGCCCAACCTAAGGAGACACTTCTACTTTATGTTTTGAAATTTTCATCGCTTGTGATCTACTTTAGATCTACTAATTACTGTTTCTTTTGTGGGCTTGGATCAAACTCCTTGTTTCTGAACCTTTTAGAGCCTCTCCAATTTTTAACTGGCCCATGCCTAGGTGTGTGCCAAAATATGACACAATTTCCTTCCTTTCTATTTTTAAATTCTCACTTTCTCATTTTTCTCTTTTTTTCCCTCCTATTCTTTTCCTTTTCTGAAGTTTGAAAGGACACTTTTAATAACTTTCAAGGTAGGACTTTTCAGCCATAGGATGACAGATACATAATATCTGCTAGAAATGTGTTTGAAGAGCTGTATACACAGGAAATAGCCATGCATTGGTGTTTAGGGAGATGCAGTTGTCTTTCTCATTACTATAATAAGGGGCATTTTTATTTTTTATTGTACATTAGCGAAACATTCCAATTTCACTCTAGCTGCACATTAGGCTTCATATTCCAAAATGAGAAACAGTAATAGGTTTTTATTCATGGTTTACTACAGTGAAATGATTTTCTGAAAATGACATTTTCATAATCACTCTCCCCCACCACTACTGTCATTACTATCAAATTAAGGAATATACAAATATTTATTCAGAGATCTTTGTAAACATAAAGAGTTTAAAATTGTATTATATTTTTACTCTTCCCTCCTATGGGCTTTTGGGAGACCTGGCCATTTTGAAATGGGCAAAAATGACCTCAAATTTATAAAATGCATCTAAAATAGTAATTGAAGCTACTAACTGCTAGAGAGGGACAGAAATTTGAGTGTGTCCTGATGCTAACAAGTCAGAAGTACTAACAGGGAAACGAGGCACGAGGTCTGGAGTGGGAAATGCCACCTGTTACATTGTCATATACTAATTAGAGTGTAGCCGCATCTTTATTTAGTTGTTCGCTCCTGCTTCCAGTATATACCATTGTGCCATTGTCTATACCAGCGTGTATTCTGTTCTGTCCGTGAGGGTCCTGGTGTCTTATTCAGTGTGCAGAGATCAGCAGGCTCTCCTTTGCAGAGCTCTGATGAAGTGGAAACCAACTTCCAGGAACACATCTCACTGAAGGAAGGAGGGAGGAAAGAGAGGAAGGAGGGAGAGAAGGAAACTTGCCAGATTAGTTCTCATTCCAAAGTCCCCTACCTCAAACATTGATTCACTGTTGATTATAGTCAGTCAGTTTGCTAATGTCACGTATGCTCACTTAGCCTACAGTGTTAAAAAGATTGTCATCTAAATATGGGAACCATGTAGAAAGTCAGATAGTCAAGTATTGCTTCTAGTTTGAGTTTATGCTCATTGTTGGCTCTGTAAGCCATTGGTCAACATTGTAGGTAACAGTTTATATGAGTTTAGTATTTTATAATAATTTAAATATAAAAATAGATATATGAAAATAAAGGTAGGGATCTACCAGGTTTTAGTTTTACTATATGTCTCATACTGGAGCGACATGTATCTATCATGTCTTACCCAGTTATCTTTCTAAATTCACATATTATGCTCCATTCAACTATAGCAACTCAACAGCTCTGTAATTTTACTGTTATAATAATCATTTCTTGAGAAAATTAAGAGCTCAGAAGTAGAGAATACACACATTCTTATTTTTTTCTCCTGTATATTTTTGTTTGCTTGTGCAGGAACTCTTCTTTTTCAGTGCTAGGGAAACACAAAACTTCTTTAATAAATAATTCCCTGAAAACAATTTGATAGGAAACCTTTTGAGTTAGTGAACCCTGTAAAATTATGGGTTTATACCTGGTTTTCATTCTGTTAATAAACTTCAAGGCTGGTTGAAAAATGACAGGTTTCAGAATTAAATAAAGACACCTTACGTCAAAATATTATATTGGCCTTTCGCTTTCAAACACGCCAGGCATGGGAATTCTATAGCTCCAAGGTAAAGATGTCCTCTCTCTGAGCCTTGTTGGTCGACTGAGCCAGTTACAAATTATACTGGAGTGAGTTAGTTCCTGCATTTTGTCAAAACAACTAGAGCTTCCCTGCAAATTTGTAAAGTGGGGTCGATGGAAGAAGACACCTTTAATTTGTTTTTATCTCCAAGACTCAGAAGAGACAAGTCAAAGAGCCATAAATGTTTTTCCTATTTTGAAGATTGACTTGAATGCTGTAAAATATGTAGAGTTGAGAGTCGTGTAGAGCATGGTGACTTTGGAGGCAAGCAAGGCTGTTGAGTCCCCTCCTTACGTGAGTTTTAAAGTTCCATTCTTAGCAACTGTGTGCCCAACTGCATCTCTAATTGAAACTCAGCTTGCTAATTTGCGGCAAGATCAAAATTTCGGATGTGTCTCCTCGGGACCTAATTTCCAAATGTTTATTATTGTTAACACACAACAGAAATATCTCAATTTCTGATTTTTCTTAAAAAAGCAGATCTGCAGTGCCTGGCTGGCTCATTCAGCAAAGCATCCAACACTTGATCCTGGGGTTGTTGAGTTCGAGTCCCACGTTTGGTATAGAGATTACTTAAAAAAACAAGCAGAAGCATTGTCTGGGGTCATATGCATATATGTGCCTCCCTGAGACCAACTGGCTGCATTAAAATTTTTTTAATGTTTTTATTTATTATTTTCGAGAGAAAGAGAGCACAATTGGGGGAGGAACAGAGAAAGGGGGGGACAGAAGTTCTGAAGCAGGCTCTGTGCTGAGAGCAGCAAGATCAATGTGGAGCTCAAACTCACAAATTGCAAGATCATGGGGCACCTGGGTGGCTCAGTCAGTTGAGCGTCCGACTTCAGCTCAGGTCATGATCTCACACTCCATGAGTTAGAGCCCCGTGTCGGGCTCTGTGCTGACAGCTCAGAGCCTGGAGCCTGCTTCAGATTCGGTGTCTCCCTCCCTCTCTACCCCTCCCCTGCTCATGCTCTGTTTCTCTCTGTCTCAAAAATAAACAAAAAACATTTTAAAAAATTACAAAAAAAAAAAACAAATTGCAAGATCATGACCTAAGCCAAAGTCAGACACTCAACCGACTGAACCACCCAGGCACCCCTCAGCCCATGCATTTTGTTTCTGTTCCTATTCACCTGCCTGGAACCGTAACCATTACAGGTTGCAAACACTGCTTTAGATTTTGGGCAGCTGCTAACCTACTGGCAACCATTTGATTTGGAAAAGGTGACTCTTGCTGACCCACGCAGAACATAAACCGGATTTCAGTCGCCTCTCGCTCCCTCGCCTGAGTGACCTTATGTAGTAGACAAGCTACCCAAGCTTATACAGAATATACAACCAGAGCCAATTGTACCTGTAAAAAATGGGGCTTCTTCATTAATCTGGAGTTTGAATGAGAGAATATATCCGCACCACAAGTCAATCATCATTGCTTGGAAGAAAACGCAAAAAACAAAAACTGGAAGTCTAATGCTTCGTTTAAACAGGACGGCAACATTACTGGGCCATACAAGGCACATCTCATTCATGTGGTGCAAGTAAAGCTTTCATAAAGATTATCCTCAATGTTACCTTTCTAAAAAGTTCAAATCCGGTTCCTTATGTTATAAATGTGAGTTTTTTCACGAATGACTAAACCTCCTGAGTACTGTGGAGTGACTCATGCTGATAGATCCTTGCTTCACTTTTAAGCAAGCACTCTGTGGAGACATTTGAAAACCAAATTAATAAAACAAAGTTTATTTTGTCATGTGTGGGTATTGATAAATATCAGCTTGGAAAAGAGACAAGAGGAATTACCTTTTTTCAATCGTTAAGCATTGCTTAGGAGGTATCATAAGGAAGCTGAGCCAAGACCTTCACAGCTCTGTGGCGAGGCTGTTTAATAAGGAGGTTTGAGACAGGCTTGAGGAGACTGCTTTTGCCTGGGCTCTGCTTACCGATGGTTCTCCACAAATACCTGATATTGATCTGGCATCCGAAGGGGCATCTGTAAATGCTTGAGGTGATGTTCTGTGAGGGATAAATTGGCCAAGTTATGTAGGAAGAAAATAATTAAATTCAGTCTTCTGTGGTATTTCTATCCGTAAATGCTTTGGGAGGGAAAAGCTTAGTATTCAGGTACCTGCAGAGGGACTGGGCAAAGTTCCTCGTGTACTAGAGGCAGGGGATCCAGACCAGGTATTTACAAGATCCTTTAGCTCGTCAGCTGCACAGCATGAGAAATATTTGCAAACCAGGGCTATTCCTGCAGCAAACATTCAAGACTGCTGAGAAGAAGCAGTCTGTGTTTTGTTGAGTGTGTATTTTTCTGGGTGACCCCAGATTAGGTTTGCCGAAGATCATACATGAGAAGGGAAGAAATTGAGGCAGAAAAAAAAATCCATCCGATCTGTACCAACCCTAGGGTCAGAGAATCAGATATATGAATGTTTTTCAAATTTTTAAGTTATTTGTTTTTGCTAGCTTTGTTACTTTAGACTACTGAGAAATAAACGCAACAACTTGTCAGCCCTGCTACCTGGGTTAGCCTTCCAATGAGCCATGCAGTGGCTCTCTGAGCCTTTAAGGTGTAGGATGAAGCCTCGGGAAGGTGTACTTCGTAATTTTCCATTCGAACACACCTCCCACACGCCTGACTCAATATTTCATAGATTGGGGTTGACAAGCAAAGTTGTCTGAAGAATGTAGCCTGATAGTCACATATTATCTGTCAAGGTAATAACTCCCTTAGGGTTTTTGGAAAAAGAATCCTTCCAACCTGACATTTAAAAACACTGCAGGTTTCAGCCTGTCTACTACCCCCTGTTGCAGAGACTGGTAACCAAATGCTATACCATATGCTAATGTCCCACAAATACAAGATAGAATGGAGAGAATCTGACACTGTGTGAGCCCCCTTTCTTCAAACAGCCCTGGATGTCACAAGCAGGAAAAAAGAGAACTCATTTTCTGTTAAATCGAGCATCCTCATTGACCCAGCTTGACTCACATTGCAGCAACGTGTCAGTAGTGATAGAATTTTCTGCAACAGTTAGAAGGGAAAAATCGCTGCTTATTGTTTATCATTTTAAATATTTCCTGAGTTTGATGAACTATATTTGAATGGTATTTTATAGTTAGAATATACCTTTTAAAAACATTTTTCCGCAAGTGAAAAGAATGGTTATCCAAATATAAGCGATTACAACATTCCTATAGAGGGAGATGCTATGAATTAAATTCATTTTTTTTTTTCCATGTACCCTTAGTGAGTCTCCTCTTCAGGATGGATCACAGTGTTTTTCTGTGTCTGCATCATCTCAAAATGAAAATTCTGAAAATCAGCTGATATCAATAAAATACATGGAAGTCTCGGGGTCTCCATCTACATCCTCTTCTTTTGCTTGATCATGCAATTATAACACCATCCTTGCTTGGATTTCCCAAATCCATTTTTGCCTATTGGACAGCAAAGTCTTCATTTTCCAATAATACCTTCTATAACTTTTCCGGCACGCTTTTTTCATACACTTTTTTTTTTATATCATTTAGCTCATGATTGGGTTATTATGCTGTTTTAGATGCATTCTTCCCTTTCAGGATTTATATCTTTGATACTGTATTTTTACCACAGCCTATGGTACACAGTCACTGTAGTGATTCAAGGCATCATAGCACTTGGCCATCAGGCACTTGTTGATCAGAGAAGATATAATTACCCATATTCAGATCACAAGTCTTTTTAGCTTACTGTTTTGCTTTCGTACTACAATTGTTTGCTTTTGTATTGGTTGCTGTGACCTCCTCTCCAGGTAAGATAATGTTTCTATTTCTTTGATGTGCCACTTCTGCTGACACTCTGCTCAAGTTTTCTCCTGCGCCACACAAAGCCTACGAACTGTTATTGTTCTTCCATTTTTCTTACATTCCTTTCCTCCTTTTCTCCTTGCCTTTCTTTCGCCCCAGCTCTCTCAATGAATATTTAATGGTACTGCTTTACAGAGAGAACGTTAAGGACAAGCTTGCAGTAGGTGAATGAAGAAAGGTAAGGAGAAGTTTATAAACCAAAATACTTTCAGGCTATCTCCTGTTACAAATAGCATGTGATCCTGCCCTCCTTCCGCCGCCCACCCTGCCATCTGCCACTGTTGCAGTCCCAGTTTGCTAATTTGGGATTTGACTCTTGTAGCTGCTGTTAAGAATCAATGACCAGAACAATGTTTTCATTTCAAAATCATGCTTTTACTACAGTGAATGATGTATTTGAAGGAGATGGTACATCCCTAACACATTTTAGTTTATTTATTTATTTATTTATTTATTTATTTATTTAATATTTATTTATTTGGAGAGAGAGAGAGACAGAGCATGAGCAGGGGAGGGAGAGAGAGAGAGAGAGAGAGACAGAGAGACAGAGAGAGACAGAGAGAGAGAGAATCCAAAGCAGGCTCTAGGCTCTGAGCTGTCAGCACAGAGCCCTACGCGGGGCTGGAACTCAAACCATGAGATCATGACCTCAGCCGAAGTCAGACGCTTAATGCTGAACCACCCGGGCGCCCCAACACATTTTAGTTTAAAGGGGATTAAAGGAGGATCATATTTTAGGGCATAAGTTGAAAGATTGGTATTTCATAGACCTTCCCTGGGTCGGTGAAGAGAGACAGAAGCAGTGGCTGCTCCAGCGATGGGAGTAACTTCCGGCTGGAATGCACATGCGTATTTGGAGGTGGAGTTAAAGTTCAGCTGATGTTCAGAGTGGTTACCCCACCACGGTTGTGAAAAACAGATGTCCCATTGGAGGCATTTGCAAAGGATGCATGAAAACCCCAGGAAAGAACACCCACCTCAAAGGGAGTGGGGAGGGCTTTATAGGAGTGGCTTGTGTTGGGCTTACAGGATGAGTGGAGAGTGACTCGCAGGGGTGGTGGGCATTGCAGGCAAGGGATGATGTGTAGTGAAGCAAAGTGGCAGGAACAAGCACGGGGTATTGATTGATTCCCTGATTTTTACAAAAAAAAAAAATTTTTTAACGTTTGTTTATTCTTCAGGGAGAGAGACAGGATATGAGTGAGGGAGGGGCAGAGAGAGAGGGAGGCACAGAATCCAAAGCAGGCTCCAGGTTCTGAGCTGTCAGCACAGAGCCGGACATGGGACTCAAATACACAAACGGAGAGATCATGACCTGAGCTGAAGTCAGACGCTCAACCGTCGGAGTCACCCAGGTGCCCCTGATTGACCGATTTTTAAAAGTTTATTTGAGAGAGAGAGAGAGAGAGAGAGAGAGAGAGAGAGAGAGAACCAGCAGGGTAGGGGCAGAGAGAGGGAGAGAGAGAGAATCCCAAGCAGACTCCATGCTGGCAGCACAGATTCTGATGCAGGGCTGTAGCTCACCAATGGTGAGATCATGACCTGAGCCGAAACCAAGAGTCGTGCACTTAACCAACTGAGCCACCCAGTTGCCCGAGTTTGGGACATTTAGGGAACTGCAAGCTGTAGGATGTGAGACCCTCAGGATTTGAAGGACAAAAGTCACTTGTTCAGATTAGAGTTTTAGGAAAACTCTAATGTGGCAGCAAAATAGACTGTATTAATGAGTCTCCATCTATATGAATGTTGGTGCAAACTGCTCACATCAAGTAACAGTGGTTTAATTAGCAGCAAGATGGGCAGTTTCCTCAACTGTTAAGATTTTCTCCTGTATTTTCATCAAAAAATCTTTTATTTGCCTACAAGTACCACTGATATCAAAAGCTAATAAAATAAGTGGTATCGATTTGACAAAAATTAATATAATAACTGAAACAGCCATCTACGCTTTGTTTTAACTTTTGCTTTTGCAAGCGTCCTGTCTGGGGTTATGGTTGTCTACGTTATGGTATGAAATATTGTATTTTCTGTTATGAAAAATCCCCCAGTTTATGTCCTGAAATAAATCTCTAAATGTTTCATGATATCCGCAGAATAAAAATAGCACTCGCAGTCCCTCTGCCCAGTTGGACTCCTGCTCTGTCTCACACCCTCTCGGCTTCACTTCGGCCTTCAGCTCGGGTCACGGCGGGTGGTTCTGTGAAGGGTTCAAGTCACAGTGTCTCAAGCTCAAAATTCACATGCCTTTTGTTTTCTGTTGTGTGGGGGTGCTAACATTCCTGAGGGTATTCTCAAGAATCTTGAGGAGTGTGTGGATCCCACTGATCATGAGGAGGTGGATTCTGAGCGTTGCATAGGCTCTGAGGTAGTTCCAGACAGATCCAGCTCCCTGTGGTCAGTGACCCTCTTGACGATGACTCTGCATTAGTCTTTTCCTCCTTCCCTCATCCCTGCCCTCTGGGGATTTCCTCGCAAAGAAACAACCTGAACACGAATTTTGTCTCAAGCTCCACTTCTGAGGGTACACCTTTCTCCCTTAATGATTCTTTCTCTCTTTCTCACTGAGTTTGAGGACCACTAAGAGACAGAAATAGTTCCAGAGGGGCGAAAAGACTTTTGTGGAGGCCGTTGTGATAATCAGGGCAAACATAATCAAGGTACTGGTCCTACCTGATGCCAGTTATTACAATAAAGATGCCTTACATTTGTATAGTGCCTCATCATATTAAAAAAATGTTTATAAGCATTTCAGTTTTTTAATTTTTGTCCAAGTCCCTTCTTTTTAATTTTTTAAATTTAAATCTCTCGCTCTTTCTCTCTTTCTCTATTATTCCACTTCTATAAAGTCCAAAACATGTCAAACTGAGTTCTAATGTTGGTAGTCTGGTTAATGGTGACCTTCAGAAAGCAGGAAGTAGTATAATGATTGGGAGGGGGCACACTTCAAACTTCATGTTAATGTCTCCACTGTTTATGGGAAGTATGTAGGGGAGGGGTTATTTTCATCCTAGAAATGAGTAAACTACATTATGCAAAGTATAAGTGGATTTCTTAAGGTCAGATAGCAAGTGAGGGGCAGGCCTGACCATCAAAGATGTTATTTTAGATCCTAATTAAGAAATAAGTATTTTTCTCCATGAAACTAAGCTGCTCCCTTACTGTTTTGCTGAACTATATGTGGTGGCAGACTTTGAAAGAGGTCAATAAATTATACCACCTTCCTCAATCAAGTTCTGACTCAAATGAGAAATAAGGTAAAGAATTGGCAAATGTAGACAAAAATATGTTCTTTACTTCGGATAAAGATGAACTTCATGAATAGGGGCTTATTTGTTTACCTATTTAGTAGCCCTAGCTATAACCACAGCTGGTTGCTATGGGAAAGGAATACAGAAGGGACTGACCATCCCATGCCAGGTTTGACCTTCAAAACTCCTTAATAAGACTGAAGACACTCTTCTTTCAGAGAGGAAAGGGCAAAAGAGGGGAGAGACACCATGGGTCTTATGCTAAATGGGAGAACATGGGGAATGGAGACTAAAGAATCCCCCTAAATAATGTGATGGGTCATGAATTCATTCACTGACAACACGTACAGAGCAAGCACTATGTTTCAGGAACATAGTGATATAGTGATGAGCAAGACAGAATGTTCCCTGCCTCCTGCTGCTGGTTAAAATCTGAAAAAGTAATCTCCAGTATAAAGTCAAGAATGTACTAGTTTTTGATAAATCATAATAAATGATGGTAAAGTGTGAATTATCTAATATAAATGAGTTTAAAACTTCAAACTATGAGTTGCATGAGTATATGTACTGCTTTTTATTGCATTATGCTATTAGAAGAGATAATATGATAACTACCTGCAATATCAGATAATCTCATATCTGATAATTCAATATCTGAGTGACTCTCTTGTGTTTTCAGAAATATTTACCACGACCTTAAACCTCTGCAGCCATACCATTCCTACTTTGAGGTAGAATAGACATCTGTCTCACTGCAACCTGAATCTCATTCTCTCACAGTAGTAGAAGAATTATTGATCAACCCACCCCTCTCCTTCTTTTGATAAAGAGAGTCATTTAGTTTTTTCTCATCTAAAATAAATAAGCAGGGCACCTGGGTGGCTCAGTCAGATAAGCATCTGACTGTTGATTTTTGGCTCAGGTTATGATCTCCTGGTTGTGAGATCAAGCCCTGCATCAGGTTCTGCACTGGGCATGGAACCTGCTTAAGATTCTCTCTCTCCCTCTCCTGCTGCACCTCTCCCACTCATGCTCTCTCTAAAAAAACATAAATTTAATTTAATTTAATTTTATTTTATTTTATTTCATTTCATTTCATTTCATTTCATTTAAAAAATAAAATAAATAAGCAACACACACACACACAATTATTGACTTAACATGCCCATCTAATCATCCTGTTTCTTGTTCTCTTTGCAGAAAACTTCTAAAAGAGAGGTAAGTCTCAAATCACACATTCCTACTTCATCTGGCTTGTTCCACTACCCAACAGGTAAATAATTTACTTCCTAATCTAGGTCCTGCTTCTTTTCTTTATTGTCTCTTATCATAGCTTCACAGCTATCTTGAGTAATGGCTGACTTCCCAAATGTTCCATGCTGACATGCCTCTGTACTTTTATGCCTACCATTCACTCCATGAAAAGTCCCCATCCTCTTCTCTATATTGTGAAGTCCTTATCTTTTTAAAAATGACTCAGCCTAGGAGGTGCCTGGCTGGTTCAGTCAGTAAAGCATGCAACTCTTGATCGTGGGATTCTGAGTTCAGGCCCCACATTGGGAGTACAGCTTGCTAAAACAAAAATTAATAACAAAATAAATCTAAAAAAATGGTTCAGTCTAAACTTCATCTCCAGGTTTATATTCCTTTCTCAACTGAGTAACTGACTTATATTTGTACTCCTTTAGAATTCTCTGGATGTCTCTGTGATTTGTATTCTTTTAATTTTAACAAATTAATAGGTGTGTGTTATGGCCCAGAATATGGTCTATCTTGGTGAATATTGCACGTGAGCTTTAGTAGAGTAGGTATTCTGCTGTGTACATGCCGCTTATTTTCAGTTAATTGATGTCGTTGATGTAATAGTTGAATTCAACTATGTCCTTCTGATTTTCTCCCTGCTGGATCTATCCCTTTCTGAGAGAGAAATGTTGAAGACTTTAGTAATGACAGTATTTTCGTGTATTTCAACTTGCAATTCAATCAGTTCTTGCCTCATGTAGTTTGATGCTCTGTCGTGAGGTGCATACATGTTAAGGATTGTTATGTCTTCTTGGAAAATTGACGTCTTTATCATTATATAATGCTCATCTTTATACCTAATAACTTCCCTTGCTCTGAAGTCTCCTCTGTCTGAAATTTATATAGCTACTCCAGCTTTTTTTTTTTTTTTGATTCATGTTAGCATGGCACATTTTCCATCCACTTACTTTTAGTCTATATGTCTCTTTATATTTAAAATTGTGTTCTTATAGTAAACAGAGTTGGCTCTTGCATTTTGATCCACTGAGATACTCCTTGTCTTTTAATTGGTGTGTTTAGAACATTGATATAAAATTAGTTATTGATATAGTTGGATTAATGTCTACCCTATTTGCTACTGTTTTCTATTCGTTGTCTTTGTTCTTAGATTCTATTTTTGTCTTCCACACTTTTCCTGCTTTTCTTGTGGTTTAACTGAGAATTTTGTAGGATTCAATTTTCTTTCCCTTCTTAGCATATCACTTACTGTTCTTTTTTAGTGGTTGCTTTGTAAGTAATCTCTGTCCACTTCCTAATAACACTATATTAAATGTTACTGTAAATAACACTATTCTAAGTGTGATTACCTGATAACAAAATAGTGTTGATTCCTTTTTCCCATTCTTGTATCATTGCTGCCATTTATTTTCACTTCTGCATAAGCATACATATATCCGGAAATATACATCATTGAATATATTGTTGCTATTGCTATTTTGAACAAACTGTTGTCTGTTAGATCAGTTAAGAGTAAAAAAAAAAGTTTTTATTTGATCTTCACTTATTCATTCTCAGATGCTCTTCTTTTTCTTACATAGATGTGGATTTCTGACCTATGTCATTTTCCATCTCTCTAGAGAATTTAACACTGATTGCAATGAGACCTACTGGCAAAAAATTCTCTCAATTTTTGTTTGTCTGGGAAAGTCTTTATTTCCCCTACATTTTAAAAGGGTAATTGCACTGGATACAGAATTCTGAGTTGGTGGGTTTTTTTTTTCTCTCAATGCTTTAAATATTTCACTCTAGTGTCTTGCTTGCATGGTCCACAAGGAAAATCTGGCTGTAATTGTTATCTTTGCTTCTCCATAAGTGAGGTGTTTTTTTTAATCTGTGTCTTCTTTCAGTAATGTTTTTACCTTTAATTTTCTGCAGTTTGAAAGTGATATATGTAGGTAGTTTTGACATTTGTCTTACTTAGTATTCTCTGAGCTTCCTGGATCTGTGGTTTGGTGTCTGACTTTATTTTGGAGAAATTCTGTCATTAATTTTCCAATATTTCTTCTGTTCCTTTATCTTTCTCTTCTGGAATTCCCATCATCCTTATGTTGCACCTTTTGTATTTGTCTCACAGTTTTGATTATCTTGGTCTTTTCCCTAAACTGTTATCACCTTCCTTTTCAATTTCAGCAGTTTCTATTGAGATATCCTCAGACTCAACTGAGTTTAGTGTCCTAATGAACCCATCAAAGGCACTCTTCATGTTTATTACAGTGTTTTTGATCTCTAGCATTTCTTTTAGTTCTTTCTTAGGATGTCCATCTCTCTGCTTATGTTGACCATACTTTCTTCCACATTGCCTACTTTATCCATTAGAGCATTCAGCATATTAATATTATTTTAAGTTCCTATTCTGATATTTAATATCTCTGCTACATCTGAATCTGGCACTGATGCTTTCTCTGCCTTTCTAAATTGTGATTTTTGCTTTTTAGTATGCTTGCAATTTCTTCTTGATGTACTTAATAAAAGAATTGCTATAAATAGGCTTCAAGTAATGTGATGGTGCAGTGTGGGAGGAAGAAAAGTATCTTATGGTCCTATGGTTAGTTCTCAGTATTTTAGTGAGTCTGTGTCTCTGGACCATGGACTTCACAAGGTTCTCTTGGACTTTTTTCTGCCTGTGTATGGTGGGACAGGATGACTAGCACTGGTTGAAGTTTGACATTTGCTTTCTACTAGGTAAGTTATACTCTGATAATGCCCTAATAAGTGAGGCTCTGGTTAACTAACTTCTTCTGAGGGTTGACTTTATTAAGAAGTATTTAAAAATGGTTTCCTTTCCTCTTCCCCTTCCAGAAGCACCAGGAGATTTTTCTTTGATATTTATTATGAAACTTGGCCAAGCTCCTAGAAGTAAAATTCACAAAATTATTGGTACTCTATGATTGAGTCCTCCTAGAGGTTTTAATTCTCTGTCTTATCCACACTGAGCCTCCAGCAGTTTATTGTCAGGTTGGGTTTTCTACCCTGACATTGGTTTCAGTGGCTGTTTCAACTCTAGAGTCTCTGGTCTAGTATGGCACAACTCCCTGTATTCTCCCGTCTGTCTCTTTAATCTTGGAGGCTTTGGTTTGCCCTGTGTCCCCCCGCCCCCTCCTCCCATTATATATTCTAGAAGAGTTGTTGATTTTTTTAAGTCTATTTAGCTTTTCTACTTGTTATGATGGAGTAGTGACTTCCAAGCTCCTTACATGCAAAATCAGAAAACAGAAGTCTTGGTGATCTCTATATTGGCACTTATACTCCACTATAAGTACTAGTTATTTATCTCTTTATCTTGACATGATGTGAGCTCCTTTACAGAACAGACTGGTGTCACTGCCTGTAATACCCAAGCCCTAGCTCAAGGCCTTTCTCATAATAGGGTCAAGTAAATGTTTGTGGAATGAATGAAGGAATGACTGCAAAAAATATATTATAAGATAGTTGTATATGATTTGTTTATCAAATATAATATACAGATATGGTTGTTATAAAACAAATATATTTGATTTAAAAACATGATCTATCTGTTAACCTGGACACAAGAGGGATCCCAGCTTTTAGATGAATTAAAAAGATTCTGCATCAGACAAAATAAACTGTACCTAAAGCACAGTGTATTCTGCCCATTTTCAATGCTCACAAGTGATATGAAGCAAGTAACTAGATATAGATAGATAAATATAGATAGATAGATAGATAGATAGATGTTAGATAGATCTAACATTGTCTGATGAGAGATAAAAAAAAGGATAAAAACAAAGATGGAGACAGAGCAAATGTGTTCCATGTTAAATAAAGCTGTTGTTTCCTGGAGAAATAACATTAGAAAAAGCTAGGAAGATTTGATGTACATAAAGAAATATGACCTAAGAGATGAAGAAGATTATGAAGCAAGTAGAGAAAGCTGTAGGATTTATTGAAACTGATGAAACTATAGAATATAATGACTGTCTTGTGGGAAATGATGAAAAATAAAAGCACAGCTTCTAAAATAATAATCAATTTGGTAGGCAAAACATTCTTTGCACAAGATTCTAAAATATTTTAAAGCTTTTTGAGACATATTGTGCTATAGAGAAATGAACAAGGCTTTTTGATGAAACCTGTATTTGTATCTCAGCTCCATTACTTACTAATTGATTAATTGTATCATTTTGGAAGGTTATTAACTTTCCTCCCTAGACGTCAGTTATTATCTGTTCCAAGAAGATAGTTCCCATCTTGAAAGCTGATTTCTAGATGTAGCAGTACATGTGCTGATAATCAATACATTGCAGTTACTATTAGTATGATATTAGAACTTTTTACATAATGTCACTATAGCATTCACACACACACACACACACACACACACACACACATTTGTGAATGATTCTTATCTATTTATGTCTCCAACTTTGTCTTCTCTCTGAGGTCCACATTACCAACTACCTAATAATTACACAGTCATCAGGAAATGAGCATGCCTAGAAGTAAACTCCCATTTTCCTCTGCAATTTGAAGCATCAAGGTCATAGCTGGATTACATTTTATCAGCGCCTCAGATCTGAGCACATGTGAGCGCGAGATCAAAAATTAGGGTGAAAGTAAAGAATGAGCATTGTGTGAACGATCAATAATCGAGGTGCAAGCTGAGCTGGGGAATGGAGGTGTAAGATTTGAGCTTTGGAAGAGGTGGGAGTGTCTGGAGAGCACACAACATGTACATTGGCAAGTTAACCCGAGCACAGGCGCGGGGAAAGCCATTAGCTAAAGCAATGGCTTTGCTAACCCACATTGCTATTTAAGCAAATTACTGTTTGCAGTGCTCTTTATTTAAGAACATCTTAATATCAAGTATTAAGTGTTTTGAGTGTTCATATAAAAGGAACATCTGATAACCCTCTGCTAACCACTCTTGCTTGTGTTACTTGGCTGGCTCAGGTCTCAGTGCAATGCTGATAGGGGTGATAATAGTGGCATTCTTGTCCTACTTCTGATTCAAAAGGGAATACTTTTAATATCACCACATTTAGAAGATATTTATTGCAGTGATTTTTTTACGTGTCTATAACCTTTATCAGGTCAACCGTTATCTTTTTAGAAACCACTTATTTATCAAAACTTCACCTGTCTACACTGAAACAAGGTAGCAGGGAAAGTAGGTTTTGTTTGTTTGTTTGTTTGTTTAACACTGCAAGTGTTTTCAATAACACAAAGTGGAATGAACATTTTCTGTTATTGAAATACTTACATAATCATTGCCTAAGAGACTAAAATGAGATGAATTCATGATTCATCTGCAACATATAAACTGGTAGGAAAAATGGCTTTGGTTTAAAAAGGCTGCACATTTTTGATGAAGAAAGGCATAAGCCCCTGAAATGAAATATTTTGCAATTCCAATTAGAGACCTATCACAGTGAATCCTTTAGTTGCCATTTTCATATTTGCATATATATTTCAGACTTACAAATGTATTCACAATAATCCCTCAAGAAACCCTTCTATTTTCACTCTGAATAAGACTTTCACATTTACAACCCTAAATGGCTTAAATATTAATTAATTCTAAGATTAAATACACTAACATCAAAGGGTCACTTTTGAGTTGAGCCATTATATGTTTACTTGGTTCAGTTAAATTCAAGTTTATATTGTCAGTTCCTATCTGAAGTTTATACTCATTCTTGGAAAAACTTTAGATACTAAACATAATTTAGTATTTATTTAAATAAAATTTAAAGTACTTTAAAGTATTTTAAATTTGAATTGAGATTTAATATTAATATAAAAAAATAAAAACTAATATGTGAAGCAAGTAAGCAATGCTAGCATAAGGAAGAAGTTAAGAACATGGACTTCATGGGTGAGGTTCTTGGCTCTTGTACTTGATATGTGACCTCGGATAAATTAATTAACCTCTTTGTGCTATGGATTTTTTTCCTATACAATGGAGGTCTTAGTAACACCTCACTCAAAGAGAGGTATTATGAGAATTTTAATGTGTTAATATAACCATCTTGGAGTATTCCATATTTGGAAGACATTCTATAAATTTTGACTATTGTTATCATCATCATTGCCATAATGTCGTGAAATAGGTGACAAATTATGATTTGTCTAGTATCTTAAGTGTAGTTCCTATTAATGTTTTCATGAGACATTATATATGGTTGCTATAGAAATGACATTGTGAATTTGTTGCCTTTAGTGGACAAAATTTCAAGGATAATATGACATTATTATTATTTGTTCCAGTTAAAAATAAAACAAGGTAGGGACATGGAATAAGAGATTTTATTTTCATAACAAGGCTAAAATAATATCTACTATCTTTACCAGCTCTGATTTCTATAAGCTAAGTACATTTGTGTTTCTATATGCTTCATAACCGGCAACCCTATTATCTATCCTGTGTTAGTTTTCTTTTGGGAAAAATGTTCAAGTTCCCATTGCCATAACAACAGACTACTCTCCCTAAAACAAGATACGCTCTGAGTCAAAGTAAAATTGTTTCCATGGCAACTGCTACACATTTAACTACAGCAGCCTGGTTTTTAATCAGTAAAATTGTCCTTTGTCCAAAAGCAATCACATAGTGCTACTAATATGATTACGTATATTTTGGGGGGTATGGTAAATAAATAAAGTAAAATAGAGTCTCACAAAAATAAAAACAAAATTGGTTTACCCTTTTTAATAGTTACAGTTTCTTGTTCATGTAATAAAAATCTCCATCATGTATACATGTGCCAATCCAGAACACATCTCTGTACTGAATATAAAATGTTTCTATTTCTTATGTTTGGACCACATTTAAATAAAATCCTCATCGCTGAAAATGAAAATGTCCTATGGTCCAAATCTGTTCCGTAGCTCCTCCCTTCATTCCCATTTACTTGCTTTGCTGATGGTTCTTTCTAATGTGGAGGTGAAAAGGATGTAACTATGGCTGATGTTCTGGGAATTGAAATTGGAAGTGGTTGGTTTGCTTACATTGTCTGTCAAGTAGAAAAATGTGGAGGGCAGTTTCATTTAAGTGATGTTCTAGTGAGCCCTAATTTCCCATTTACCACTGTGGCAAGGGCCGCGGTCTTTGTATTTAGGTAGAACTATGTTTGACCTAAAACATATGTTTGACCTGCTTTTGACCAAACTATGTTTGACCTGCTCTGTGGTTTTGCTAGCCATGTGACTTTGGGCTCAATTTTGTTCATTTGCAAAGTGGAGTTAATATGCCTACACCACAGATTATTGAGAGAATTAGATGAGATAATGCATGTAGAAGGCTTAATACACGTATTCTCTCACCTCACAATGCTTAGTACATAAAATGCACTCAATTGATAATAGCAGCTATCATTATTCCCATTATCATGAATCCAACTTGAATCCTAACAGAAAAGTAATGTAAAAATTACTGGTATTGCATATATACACAGTTCTTCAACAATAAATTTTGCTTTATTTTTTCGTCTTATGTTTATAGTATAAAGATCTATATAAAATATAAGTGGATAATATGGATTACATGGTAATATAATAAAATAGTTTTTCAGTACTCTGAGGTCAAAATTAAAATACTTGATGCAATTTAAGGTTATTTTAATCACCTTTTTTTTTTAAAGATGAATGAATCCATATTTTATTTTTCTCTTACAATTCCAATTGCACCCAGCAGATCAGATAACTCTAGGCTGAAATATATCTCAGATTTTCTAGGACAGTCTTGAATTTAAATATCCTCTTTCATTGTTCCCATAGGTATAGCTGTACCTGTCGGGCACTGTGTCCTGATTTTGGGGTAAAAAATACTGTCACTGTAAATGCGAGACTTGTACTGTCCCTGACTTTGGCACCGGCAGGTAATTGTAGTCAGGATTCCAGGTGTCAGGGTGCAGATGGCACCTCAGCAGGGTCATTGTCCTGTCACAAAACACACTGGCAAAGTCTCACGATACCAGCCTACCTGACAAGAAACTTCAGAGGACAGCAGGTGACTCTCGTTCATCTTTTTTTTATTTGTTTCCATGAAAAGGGCACAATGGGCAGGTTGTCAACAACCTAAATAATTGACAGCCAAATCTCTGTCATACAGTTCAGTGCTAACACTATTATTAGGTCTGGTGCTGTGGATTATTTCACTGATAGTGGTCTAACACTGAGGGTGGCCCTCTCTCTTTGATACGCTGCCTGCTCTGAAGGGAGAATAAAGAATTAGAACAGTCTCTTGTGAGAGATCATCTAGATGAAATTCAAATCCCCCTTTTGACTGCCCATAGTAAGAGATAGGTCAAACAAGGTTGAGACCACATTTGTTATTCTCCTGGGATACTGAGCCCCTAACTTTAAAGGAGTCTTTGGATCCTCACCTTGCTTTCAACTCTTCTGATTATGGGAAATTATTTGAGATTTCATGAAAAAATGATCTATGCATTGATATTTTCAAAAGGCTTGAGGCAAAGAGGAGAAAAGATAAAAGGTGCTGGAAATTCTATCACAGGGAAAAAAAAAGGATTTGGACTTGGAATAGAACAGAGAAAGCCTATGAAATAGAAGGAAAGTTATGGTTCTTGGATAGGCATAAATAAAGAGCAGGATAGATTAAAGAAGGACATACGGAAGAAGTCTGTCAGTAGGTAAAGCTGTGTATTCGTTTCCTAGGGCTGCAGTAACAAATTCCTACAAATTCCAAGGCTTAAAACAATAGAAATTTATTGTCTCACAGTTCTGGAGGCTAGAAGTGTGAAATTGAGGTGTCAGCAAGGCCATGTTCTCTCTGAAGCTTCTATGGGACGATCTTTCCTTGCCTTTTCCTAGCTTCTGGTGATGGATGTCAATCCTGGGTTTTCCTTGGCTTGTAGGGACATCACTCCAATCTCTGCCTCTATCTTCATCTTTGTGTCTGTCTCTGTGTTTCTTTTCTTATAAAGACACCAGTCATATTGGATTAGAGCCCCCCCCCCCACAATCCAGTCTGACCTCATCTTAACTAGTTACATCTCCAATAACCATATTTCCAAATGATCACATTCTGGGGTTCTGGAAGGGTCATGGATTTTGAAGGGAGATTATCCAATCCAGTATTCTCTGGTTCTTTTCTCTACTCCACATGGTAAAATTTTGGGAAGAGCTGGAGATATATGCAGAGTACAAGTCAAAGGCCAAGACTCAGGATTGCGTCAAAAAGTTCCCTGGAGGGAGAAGGATGCCATGAAAATATGTAACTACAGTTTTATTGTGTAATTGTGGACTGGCTGGCAGACTTGGAAGATAAACAGCAATAAATAGTTAACTCCAATAAGCTTGATGCTATTTCACAAGACACATGATGAGTGGAAGCGACACATGGTTAAAGGAGAGAGATTTAATTTAGTATTCTGGTTGACGAGTTGCCTTTCTAAGAATTTTCATGAATGAATAGGGTTAAAATTTGCCTCACTTCATTACTGAGAATGTCAAGTGAGATAACATTATGTGTGGCATCTAGCCACACGATTCCCATATTCTTTTCCCCTTCTTTTTATATGGGTCTATTGATGCATTGGTGTGGTCCAATACCATGGGTCTCTGCCTTTCATGGTAGATGTTTATTGTATTTAACCCAGGTCAGAAATAAGACCTACCTCTTCTGGCCATGCAGTAAAATTGAAAGAGAACCTCCTATGAGTTTTCATTCTCTTTTTCTTCATAGAAATGTCTCTTCATTTAGGAAAGAAATATTTATAAACTATTTTTTAGATTAATTTGACTAAAAATGTTTGATAAAGCCTATCATATATATGAATATGAATATATGAATATGAATATGAATATATAAATATGAATATATATATAAATTGAATAGCTCACTGCCTTATGAAGATATAAATAGCTCATACGCCAGTTTAAGCATATAGTTTCCTTGGATCTGCTTGTATCTTAGCAGGTGTTTATAACTGGGGGTCTGCCCTAAGCCTTAGAATTCAGCTGCATTAAAATGCAGCTTCTTCGTATATTCTTTGTCTCCTATTACTCCCACTGAATTCTAGAACCAAGGATCTGTGCTGCATGGAACTGCTCTGCTATTATCAAACTGCTGAGTGGGAGGCTAGAGCAGTGCATGTAAGTAAATCTGATAAACAGTGTTTAAAATTAGTACGTGACAAGTACAATTTTTTTTCTTTTTCATGGCTTCCCTTGGGCATTAATTAAATACAGCATTTTCAAGCATTTTCTCTTGCAGAATCATTTCCTCCTATGTATTAAAATATTCAGACTGTGAATGCAACAGACAGCAATATTAAATTCTAATGACTATTTCTGAAATAGCAGTGAGTTGGGTCATACCCAGTCTGTAATAGACACTGGTAAAATTGAAATATTTTTCCATTAACATGCAGATGAGTCAAGTTGGAGAATTATTTCATTTGTGGAAGAGTTTCTTTTTTTTCCTAATGGGGAGTTAAAATTAGGGCATGTTGCTACTACCCCTGGAAAAATTTTTTCTCTCTGTCTCCTTCCTGCCTCCCTCCTTCTTTCTTTCCCCATCCTTCCTTCCTTTCTTCCTTCCTTCCTGCCTTCCTTCCTTCCCTTTTCCTTATCTCCCTCCTCCTCCTCTTTGCTTCTCTCTTTCTTGAATATGGATAGTTGAATTCTGCAGCTATATTGATCATTGTAACTTATCTTTCTATCATGTATGAGAATGAATAGAAATAACTAAAAATAGCCTTAAAAATGCATATTAGAATTGAAAAGAAAACCTACCTCATTTTTATTAGTATAAAAAAGCATTTTGTTTTATAAAAAAGATATTGCTATTAATAGTAGCACTTAACTATTTCTATGTATTTACTTTAAATCTTTCGGGGGACATGTTATTTAATTAATATTTATTTCACAAATAACATATTTTCATGCAAGTAAATTTTGTGGCAATCAGTCCTCGACCTAAAATCATGTTGTTGTTGTTGTTGTTGTTGTTATTATTTTTCAAAAATAGTATTTTGAAATTTCATGCTTAAAATCACATACACACACAAGATTCATTTTTAATGAGAGTGCCTAAAATCTTTTGGAAACACTCTTACATCTACAAATAAATACAAAATGTCTGGTTTTATCTATTCATCCACTTATTCTGTCTATCTGAAAAATGTACTATCTACCATGTGTGAAACACTGACACATTGCTTTGTGCTTTGTGTTGTAGAGGGCTGCAAAGATGCAATTCCTTGTTTTCATGGATTTTAAAACCTGCTAGTAGATATAATATACTAGCCTATATTATATATAATTCAAGTATGAAAGTGTCCATGATCAGAAGATGTAAACACATACACAGACCAGATGCAGACCAGAGGAGGTTTCTAGCACATGACTATTTGCACAAATATGAGGAAAGAGAGAATTTGGGGGAAAAAATCTTAGGAGGCAAATGATAGATCTGTAGCAAACAAACAAACAAAAAGGCCATAAATCTGCATGAACTACAGAAGAAAATGAGAAGACAGATTCAATTAATGGCTGACTGAGTGTGTTTTGATGAGTGCTTGCCATGATCTCTGCATTGTTCTGGAGAATGGAAACAGGTGCTAGGTTATTGAGGTATGTTCTTTTACACTGATTACAAATATGCTCTTTGAATAGCAGTGAAGTGAGGTAAAACTGAAATAATGCTTATTTTGTCATAGTAGTTTAGTCTGCCAATTTTTAAAAAAAGACCTATTCACAGGGTAATACATTCCTCTCAAGAATACATTTAACTCAAAAAGTAACAGACTTTTTTCTGGTATCATTCCTGTGTCTGTAGAAAATTGGTTCTGATGACAAGAGATATCTGGTAGAGAAAGTGTTCCAAAAACAAACAAACCAAAAATACTGTGATTGTCTTGGGATCCATACTGGAGTACAATTCTAATGAGTCTAGGTGGACAGACACATTTTCTGATAAACACACTAATAAGAATAGACTATGTTCAATGCGAAGACAATCAGATGAAAAAAATATTTATAATATTTTTGTCCCTTTCCTATTACCATCCTCACACGCTCACTTCTCAAACCATATTGTCCACCATGGATGAAACAATCACTTATGCACATGTTTCGTACGTTGCCTATAATAAAAACAATTTCCACAGTTAGAATAAATCCATGGTTTAGGCATAAGTGGACCTATGTTATCAGTAGTTACTATCCATAAGTAATGATATAGGGTGATGATAGTGGCAATTTAAGTTTCAAGAGTGGATTGCTATTTACAGATACTTTCCAGTTGGATTCTCTCAGCCCTGAGATGTAGGTGAGGCAGAAGGTTTTATATAACATACCTGTAAGGACATGAAAACAATATTGGCAATTTGCTGCCCATGCTCAATCATCAAATCGTTAATAGACCGGTTTTAAAGCAAGGTCTTACCTCTCCAAGTACTGGACTCTATCTGCGACATCATACTGTTATGTATACTTTTCTTCTAACTCATAGCATATTCTAATTAGTGTAGATATTATTTGTAAATATTTTTAAGTGTTATGAGTCAAAATGAAGAATTAGGCCAATGTAGATAAATAACTAGTAACCTAAAATTATCTCATTGGAAAAATTGTCATTGCTCTTTTGGTTATGAAATAGTGATATTTCTGTTACTGATGAAAATAATATGGTTGTTTTCTTTTGCATAGTCTCAGAGTTTATTTCCAACCATAAAGGACAGCCTTAACACCTGCTTATTCTGCACAACATATCATTAATCAAGATTTACCATTTTCCAGTGATGTTCTAATAATGAAACTTGGGGAATTAACTAGTACCATGTGACTAGTCTAAGGTCATTGTGTAGATAAAGTGAGATTTAGAAAAAATCCCAGAATCATAATATTTCCCTGCTGCTACATTACTTAACTAGGCAAAGAGTTATGTGTTTTGAATGGAGGATTATTCTGTTTTGTGATGCTCAGCATTTGTAATTAATGCATCTATCATTGCCAGTATATTTTTCAATAAAGATTATTTTAATTGGACCAATGAAACAATTAAACCTTGATTTTACTAAATGCAGTGTATGCATTGGCTATTTGAAAATTAATGTAAAAAGAATCACCAGTACTTGACTTTCCAATTTTCCACATGTGTGGTTATAACATTTTGATCTAAGAGACTTGGCAAAATATTTCATTGGAAACATTTCTTCTACTTAATGAAGATAGGAAAGCAGATTATGTTCTTAATGAGAAACAGTTAGGTTGGTGTGTTTGGAGGCATTTACTAAACTAGGCTATTTAGACAATCTTACCTTACATGATCTACTTAAAAATTAGAAAAAAATTAAGTTGTTACAGGACTCAAAATAATAAAAAAGTGCAAGATTCCTGTTACTTGAAGTGTACTGTGAATGTGTTGAAATCATTAAATATATATATTTTTTGCTTTTGAATTTATTTCAATTAAAAAACATCTCTATTTAATTCCTTTTTTGTTTTAAGGAAAAAGAAAACATTGGGAAAGGGGTTCATTTCAGGAATACAGCTATTTTTAATATGTTCTGTACGAAAAGAAAATGGATGCATTTTTTTTCATCTGCCATGTGAAAACTATGTTTGATCAATCCTTTCTTTTCTCTAATTTTTTTAAATGTTTATTTATTTTGAGAGAGAGAGAGAGAGAGAGAGAGAGCAGGGGAGGGGCAGAGAGAGAGGGAGACAAAGAATCCAAAGCAGGCTTCAGGCTCTGAGCTGTCAGCACAGAGCCGGAGGTGAGGTTTGAACTCATTCTGTGAGATCATGACCTGAGCTGAAGTCAGACGCTTAACCAACTGAGCCACCCAGGTACCCCAATCCTTTCTTTTCTAAATATTAGTAAATAGTTCGCATATATCCAGGAGATATTTAATTCACATGATCCCACTCTTAATGAATAACCAACAAATAAGAAGAATATTTTAAATGAAATGGTATAAGGGAAAAAGCTTATACTTTGAAAATCTAAGCCTTTGAATCTTAATTGAGGGAACACTGGAAATCTTGTTGGCCCTTACTACTTTTTGTCTTAGAATCAGGGCACAGTCTTAGAGAAGCAAACTGAGGGTAAAGTCAAGGTGTTGCAAAGTGTTAAGTCAGACTTAAAGTGCAAAGGGGGAAATTCATGGTGAAATCCCTCTAGATGAGTAGTAAACTAATAAAAATTATGAATCAAGATCTCTTTTAAATATTATTTGGGTTTTTTCTTTTTCTTCTTTTGACCCCTATAACTGCCCTATACATACTAACATGGAAATATTGACCAAGTCTTGGTTCCTGCAAAATTCCCAGCATGATATTAATACATAATGAGAAACATGTGTAGAGAGTAATGCCTGTAATAATGTCAGATATATATTTAGTATATTAATATTATAATAAGTTAACATATCCTACTATATATTATTGTTATATTGTATATTATTTGTATTATATATAATACGTAATAAAAACCTTAAATGTGCATGTTAACTAGAATGGTTGTATATTATTTCTTTAATTGACATTTTAAAATATGAAATTAACAGTAATATAATATTTTATATACCAGATCTTCATGATTTCAGTCCCTAGCCCCTTACAATTGAGAGCAATGGTTTAATTATAAATGTTTACTTTAAGTAATGTTTTCTAATATCCTTCAAGCTATCCAGTCAGAATTTCTAAATTTTTGAAAGTGTAACTGAAAAATTTAACAAGCCAAATAAATATATAGTGATATGGTGGGCAAGGAAGAAATAAATCCAAGTCACTTTCACCCATCCAATCACCCACTGGAAGATGAATTATTGGTACAAAAGCAAAAGAAATATGTGTTGCAGCACTCGGTGATAAAAAAGAAATATGAAGGTAACAGAATAACTGCTCGTAAGACTATTTTATAATGGCCACTTTTTCCTTACCCATTTTCCCCCTTTGTTCTCCCTGTCAATTCTGCTGGGCAACTACATCACAGTCGCAAATAAATATGTAACCAAAGGCCATCTAGAATTGTAGGTTAAAATAAGGAGTAACCCATTATCTAAGTTCCTGAACGTCATTATTCTCTCTATTATCTCGGTGGCAAATTATTTTCGTTTAGAATAATTATAAGTTAGCAGTTCCTGATTGTGCCCACTGTTTGCTGTGAACACTAACTGCAGAGCACTGAGCTGAACCTTGTCTCCATGGAACAGGAGAGGTATCAGAATGTAAATGAGGCAAAAAGAGGGCACCTTGGGGATGTAAAGGCCATGGGGATTAGCACGGAACACAAATCATAGCTCCTCAGGAAATAAGCTCAATGGTTTTAATTTAGCATACTTATCACTTGGGGAGCCCCAAACACTGAAGTGATAGTATTTAGAAATGATACGATTAAAACCAGTGGCTTGAATCTATGTTTTGCATTTATTCCATGCGTTTTTGTTTTTGTTTTTTTCTGAAAAGATAATTCCCTAAGGAATCTTCAGGTGTAGGCCCTATAAATTCTTTTTTATTTTTAGTTGTTATTTTAAAATAAAAGTGAGTTACATGTGAGTGGATAAAGTACATTGGAAAGCAGAATTATTTTTTTTTCCACTAAAGTGGGGTGACAGGTCTGGGACAAGTTACTAAATGTGAGACAAAGAAATTGTATTATTTATAAGTGCATTGGAAAAGTGCATAGGCCTGGCTGTTACAAGTAAAGGTATTATGCTTATCGTCCACAGTAAACACATAAATAGCTGCAGATCAGAGGAGTAAGCAGTTGTAAAATGTGATCAAATATATGAGGCAACTCCTTTCAGGCATTAGAAAATATACTGACGTGACCCTTGAGAGAAGACATAATAAGAGGCGAGCTCCATGGTTTCCTCAGTTTTTTTGCCCAGGACACTTTTCAAACCTTGCCCGGGGAAGGGGAACCAAAGGAGAGAGCAGCATAATTTCAAGAAGAGGAAGCTGAGACCAGATGTCAGGGTTGCTGAGGTGTCTGGATTTGTGGGGCAAGGTATCAAGGATGAGTTAGCTCTGCAAGACAAAAAGCCCATGAATCTGAAAAGGTGTTTCTTTGAGTCTTTGGCCAAATACTAAGCTGTATATACCCAGGGTAAGATTCTTTGAGGCCCAGCAGAAAACAAACTGTTCCTGAGGGCTCTGAGCTGAATGAAGTCAAACAGTGCTGGAAAACACCAGTCAGAATGGAGAGATCTTGGATAACATTTCAAACATTCGAAGAAGCACCTAGAAGAAAGAGCTACTTTAGCCCTGAGGTAAAGGCTACTACTCTAGACTTGTCCTTACAAAATTTAAAACTTAAGCCTGTTTTTTTCTCATCTATATAGTTTATTTTCTCACATAAAAAATTATAAATAGTATAATTGAGTGAGTACATTTCTTACTCATAAAGTATAATTCACTTTATGGTTTATTAACTTATATACAAATGTATAGTCCCTTCTTATATAATTTATTATTTTTTTTAATTTTTAAAAAAAATGTTTATTTACTTTGAGAAAGAGAGAGAGCATGAGTATGCACACGCATGTGAGTAGGAGTGGGGCAGAAAGAGAGGGAGAGAGAACTCTAAGCAGGCTCCATGCTGTCAGGGCAGAGTCTGACACAGGCCTCAATCTCATGAACTTTGAGATCATGACCTGAGTCAAAATCAAGAGTCAGATGCTTAACCCACTAAACCACCAGGTGCCCCTGATTTCTTTTTTAAAAAAGCAAAACAAATATCTCATTTTTAATAGATTAAAAAACAATTTACATACGCTCATCAAGACAATAATTTTAGTAAAAATGGAAATCAATCACTATACTTTTCTTTGAGTTGTTCAAAGAATTACCTTTCAATTCTTATTTGTCTACATGATTGAGTAATACATGTGCATTTTTTAGATTTGATATAAACATCAATAAGAAATCATCAGTAAAAGCATTCACTGCTAAAACAAAACTCGACATTCTCTAACAGAAAAAAAAATTATTCTAAACAGAGTAGCATCAGGTACGGTATAGGGAATCTAGTTGATGGTATTATAATAGCATTGTATAGTAACAGATGGTAACTAGACTTGTAGTGAGCATAGCATAACTTATAGACTTGTCAAATCATTATGTTGTACACATGAAACTAATCTAATATTGTGTATTAACTATGCTGCAATTAAAATAAATACACTGGTATTCACATGTCCATCATACAATAAGAAATAACAGACATGCAAAGAAGGAAGAAAATGTGATCTGTAACTAGGACAAAAATGCAATTAATGGAAACAAACCTAGAGATTACAAAAATGTTAAAATCACTGTTATAAGAATTTCAATACTTCAAAGGAAAAGATGGACATAATGGACAAAGAAATAGGAGATGTCATTAGAAAAATAGACACAATAAAAAAATACAAATAAAAAAAAATCAACAGATCAGTTTAACAGAGGTTTGGACACTGCAGAAGAAAAGATTAGGTGATTTGAAGACTGACTGATCAATAGAAATTGTTGAAACTGCAACACTGAGAGAAAACAAAAGGAGGAATCTCAGTAATGTGTGGAACAATATTAAGTGGTTTACTATTAAGTAATTGGAGCCCCAGAAGAAAATGAAAGAGAAGCTAAGTACAAAAATTATGTGAGGATATGATTGTCAAAATGTTTCCAAATTTGATGGAAAATTTGCTCAGTATCCCCCAGAGAAGATTAAAAAGGACAAACAAACAAAAAACACTCAGTTACATTATAGCCAAATTGTTGGATATCAAAAATGAAGAGGAGCACCCAGGTGGCTCAGTCAGTTAAACACCTGACTCTTGATTTTGGCTCAGATCATGATCTCATTGTTTGTGGGTTCAAGCCCCACATAGGGCTCTACACTGACAGCGCAGAACCTGCTTGGTATTCTCTCTCTCCCTCTCACTCTGTCTCTCCCCTGCTTATGCTGTCTCTCTCTCTCTCTCTCTCAAAATGAATAAATAAACTTTAAAAAAAAGAAAATCTAATTGCATCAAAAAGAATAAAATGCCTAGGAATAAATTTAACCAAGGAAGTGAAAGACTTGTACCTGAAAGCTATAAAACATTGATGAAATAAATTGAAGAAAACACAAATAATATTAATTCTTCCAGTTAATATTATTAACACTAATTCTTCCAATTAATATTATTAACATAATTAATATTATTTAAATGTTCATATTACTGAAAGTAATCTACAGATTCAATGCAATCCCTATCAAAATACCAATGACATTTTTCACAGAAATAGAACAAGCAATCCTAAAATTCATATGGAATCACAAAGGACACAAAAAGCTAAATTAATCATGAGCAAAAAGAACAAAGCTGGAGGCTTCTTGCTTTCTGATTTCAAATTAAATCATAAAGCTATGGTAATCAAACCTGTATGTATTGGAATAGAAACAGATACAGAGATCAATGGAACACAATAGCGAGCTCAGAAACAAACTCATGCATATACAATTTATTTATGAGAAAGGAGCTAAGAATATACAATAGAGTAAGGATAAGAATAGAGTAAGGATAAGAATATACAATGGTGTAAGGATAGTCTCTTCAATAAATAGTGTTGGGCAAACTGGACAGCCACATGTAAAAGAATGAAACTAGATCACCATACACAGAAATCAACTCAAAATGGATTAAAGACTTAGAATAACACCTGAAACCATAAAACTCCTGGAAAAAAAGCTCCTTGGTATCAGTCTTAGTGACAATATTTTGGATGTGATATTGAAAGCAACAAAAGTGGGACTACATTAACGTAAAAGGCTTTGCACAGCAAAAGAAATCAATACTATGAAAAGGCAACCTATCAGATGGGAGACAATATTTACAAAACATATATATGATGAGGTATTAATAACCAAAATAAAGAATTCCTACAATTCAATAGCAAAACACATAATAATAACTCAACTAAGAAATGAGTAATGGATCTGAAGAGACATTTTTCCCAAAGACATAAAAATGGCCAATAGGTACATGAAAAGGGCTCAACACCACTATTCATCATGTAAATACAGATCAAAATCACAATGTGTTATTACCTCATATGTGTTATGATGGTTTTTATTCTAAAGTCAATAGATGACAAGTGTTGGCAAAGTTGTGGAGAAAAAGCAGCCCTACACTGTTGGTGTTAATTGGTAAATTGGTGCACCCATTTTGAAAACCAGTATGGAGATTTCTCAAAAAAATAAAATGGAACTTCCATATGGTTTAGCAATCTCACTTTCAGATATATTTCCAAAGAAAACAAAATCAGAATCTCAGAGGGAACTATATGCACTCCCAAGTTTATTGCAGCAATACTTACAGTAGATAAGATATGAACACAATCTCTTTTTTCATGAGTGGATAAAAAAATGTGGTAAATGTATAGAATGGAATACTATTCAGCCACAAAAATAAGGAAATCTTGCCACTATGACAACATGAATGAATCTGGAGGACATTGTGCTGAGGGAAATAAGTCAGACACAGAAAGCAAATACTTCATGATCTTGCTTACATGTGGAATCTAAAAGACTTGAACTCATAATAAAAGGAAATAGAATGGTCTTTTCAGGGGCTAGGGCATGGGGGAATGGTGGGGGGATGTTGACTTAAGAGTACAGACTTTCAGTTATAAGATGAACAAAGTTTTGGAGACCTAATATACAATGTGATGACTATGATTAATAATAATTTACTGTTTAGTTGAAATTTGCTAAATGAGTACATTTCTTGTGTTCTCATTACACACACACACCCATCTTCAAAGTAAACTATATGATGTGATGGATATGTTAATTGGTTGATTGTCATTTTGGATTCACTGCATATGTATATCAAAAGATCATGTGGTACATGTTAAATATTTACAATTTTTATTTGTCAGTCATACCTCAATAAAACTGGAAAAGAATATGTATATATAAAGGCACTCATAGATTAAAAATGAAAGGGTAGAAAATATATATACCATGAACCTTAATGAGGTAGGTATATTAATATCAGATTAAATAGATTTCAAGATAAGAGCTTTACCAGATAGAAAGTGACATTTTATAGTGGTGTAATTTCATCATGAAGACATAAGTGCTTTGAAGAAATGCTAAGAATTACTTTTAGTAATACAAGAGAAAAAAACAGGATATTTAATTTCTTTTGTTATTTTGGTACCCAGAACTGTTTCTCAGAGTACCTATACCTATAATTGTATGTAAGTTTTAGTAATTGCCATGGCTTTCTCTTATGATTTTTATGATTATGGCAGATATCTTGGTCTGCATGATAGTCATTTCCCCACTCTTCCTTGCTCTCAGAACCTTAATTATGTTTGGATGGTGATATGGCCCATCCTGGAAAATAAATCATGATTAGTCTATCATTCAGAACAATCCATTTCCATGTTTTTAAATGATGGAAATAGATATGGGCCTTTGATTATCTTCTGGAAAATAGAATATAAGAGATAATCTACTTCTGTGGAAGTTTGTCATTATATATAAGGGAGTCCTATATACAGAAAACATTTTTGTCTTATGCCTTTCATTCGTACTTGGAACACTTGTGCAATTTTTAGATTGCAGCAGACATCATGAGGCATTGGTGAAGGCATTGCCAAATCTTTGAGTGGAACAACAACAACAAAAAATCTTCAGTGAATGAACTAAACTTTAAGTGACATATCTTCAAACATTTTGTGATATGAGATTAGATGACTTCCTTGTTTAAATAACTAATTCTTGGGAATTCTGTTACTTTCAGCAAATAACTTGAAGATATTTGAGTTATTATTTAAGAATAACATCATCAGGGCTCTACAAGATATCCAGTTAGATTTTGGGCTTATATGGTCAATATGAAGAGTCTAGGGAAATAAGAGATCTAGAAATTTCATACGCCATCCAAAATTGAAAAGGCTGTTAAACAAAAATAAGTTTCTTTTTTAACTTTAATAATATACTTCATGTATAATATCTACTCCACAAAACATTCTTACTAATATTTTTTCAAACGATTCCATATATTCATTGTAATAGCTACAAGAACTTTGCTAGTATTCACACATTTTATAATATACTATTTTCAGGATAATTTTGGCTTTCTATATTGGTTGCTTTCATATTATGCTATATCACATTATGTTATGTTATATTATGTTAGGATTTTTATAACAGACTAAATAAAACAGGTTATTTAAATCATCTAGACTAAGATGTGAATTGTTAGAGACTGATGATGTAATGTGGTTTATGATATCCCTCTCTTTTTAACTGATCCTCAAATGGTGGATCTCTGATTATATGCTCAACTTCCTTTCCTCAGGACCTTTTCCCTGTTCTCTTAAATAAATACTTAATATTTCAACTACCATCTGGATTATTTTGTACCATTGTGAACTCCATGCTCATTTATTTTCAAAAAACTAAAATGAACTATTTTCATATTTCTTTCTTTCTTAAATTTTATCACTATATATCTTTTTGATATAAATTATTTTGATATATTATTTTATATCTCTTTATATTGATAAAAATATACCATAAATAAAGAAGTCCCAAAGTCCATATTCATTCATTCTTTCTTTTATGTGTTCATTGATTTTTTGTTAATTTTACTTGACAAATATTTATCGAGTGCCTACTATATTTAATGTTCAGTGAAAACGTTATAGGAACCAAGATGATTTCATATATATCATAGTTTATTTTTATGAAGTAAACACAGAAAATGAATTAAAACAAGTATAATTTATAAGTTAGTAAGCTAAATGAGTTATTTATTAAGGTAGTTAAGTTAGTAATTTAAACGCTGTAAAAGCAGTGTGCATGGGATTATGGTAACATTAAGGAGAGACATCTGATTTAGTATTTCTGAGGCTAAGAGCAAGAAAGATACAAAATATTGTTTCCAGTGACATTTCACCTTTATTTTGTAGAGAATTAGTGATAAAATGGCCAAAGATTGCATTAGATCATTGCTATCCCATAGAATGGGGTCTGCAATGATGAAAATGTTCTATATTTGCACCATCTAATAAAGCATACACAAGCCACATGTGGCTAATAAGCCCTTTAATCGCAGCTAGTATGACTGAGGAACTGAATTTTAAGCTTTAACTTAAATTTATATAGCTACTTGTGGCTAGTAACTATCATGCTGGATTGTGAAAGTCTAGAAGAAGAAAATGCTTAGAAAGGTGAATATAAGTTTGAGTTCTACTGATTTAAGTTTGATGTGATAAGATGCTTTGGAAAAAAAGAGTTATTCTTCAAGTTATAGAGAATCATAAAACTATGCAAGAGAGTTTGAAATTTTAAATCCTAAAGGCAATGGGCCCATTAAAGTCTTTTAAGAAGGGGATGGTAAAAACCAGTTTACATTTCAAAACACAATTATGACAGCTGTGGAGGGAAGGATTGAAGTCCAAACACTGGAGACAGGCCACCACTTAGAAAATTAATCCTCATGATATATTATGAGGGTAGGAACTAAGACGAGGCAGTAAAATAGAGGAGGGGGGAGGAAAGGAGGAAGGCACTGAATATATTCGATTGATATCTTAGAGATAAAATTGATAAGACTAAGGAATATATTAAATGTAAACTGTCAAGGAGAGGACATTATTAAGCATGACCCAGGTTTGGGTCAGAGGAAGATGTGTTTAATTTTACATAGATTGGGGTTGAAATGGATCTGAACTTCAGAATAGGGCGGACATATCTGTCTTCTTGGCTGGCTCTGATAAATGATGGAGTGCCCCAAGACTCAGTACTACTCTTCTTCCCATGCTTTTCAATCAGTGATCTTATCTGTTACACGGCTTTATAAGCTGATAACTCTTAAATATGTACTGACACCTTGATAACTCTACTGTCCTCCAAACTCACATGCCTGCTGTCTCCTTGATACTAAACTTGGATGTCTAATATGAACTTCATATTTAACATGGGCAAAATGAAATTCTTGATGACCACTACCCCAATGTATTTCTCCAGGCAACATCATGTCACCAGGTGCTCACATCAAGAACCCATCATTGATTCCTTACATTTCCTAACCTACTATATCCAAGCTCTTAGTAGGACATTTCAGCTCTGTTCAAAAACAGATTTGGCATCTGCCCACTTTTCTATACCTTCACTGGTACTTCCCAATTCCAAGCAAACATTGGTTCTTAACTGAATTATGTCCTCCTACCTGAACCTCTAGTACTTTCTCTCACCTTTATACATTCTATTCTTCAGCAAGCAGGCAAGTGTAATGTCAAAACAAATTTAATTATTAACATTTACATGAACTAAACCTTCCTTCAGCTTCCCATTTTACACTCAGGATGAACTCCAGTCTCTACATATTTTGTCTACCAATCTCCCTCTTTATCTACTTGCTCCAGTTTCTTTAGGTTTCTTTCTATTTTTCCACATACCAAGTTCATTGTTTCATTAAGGCCTTTACGCTTGCTGAGTCTTTTACTTGGAATGCTTTGTCTGTCAGTATTTTCTTGACCAGTGACTACTTATGAAAATATCAGCTCAGTTTTGTCTTTTCTGATAGAGTGACTAGTGCTCTAGCCACTGGGACCTAATAATGTGTTGCTTTATCTATGTCACAGCACTTAAAACAAAATTCTGATATTCATTTATTTGTTTACTTATTTATTTTCTCTTTCCTCCTCCCAGCATGCAATAACTGTGAGAATAAGAACCTTGTTTCCCTTGCTTACCATTATTTTCAGCAGACAACAGTTCCTGGTACCTGATGAATACATAATAAATGCTCAGTGGATGAAATAATGAACTGCTGTATAAAAAAAAAGTGTAAGAGAAGATGCATTCAAATATTTCATCACAGAATAGATAATTCTAGTAACTAGTATAGTTATATATCACGATTCTGCTTCTCTTTTCATGGTCATGACAAAAATGGCAATTTGCACTTCTCTGAACTGAGTTTCTGTATATTCTCCAGCTTCCATTCTTCATACTTCTTTTAAATATCATTAAATTAGTCAGTGGTTAACATTCAAGTATCTAATTTCCTTTTCCAGGAAAGGACAAGTCTTGTCCCAATATAAACTGATGCAATTATTGTAACCTTCAGAGGGCAGTCTTACTTCCCTGTTTTAAAGTCTTAAGGGATGCTTTATTATCCACCCTATGAACTATAAATATCAATCTAGAGAGCAATTGAATATATAGATTTGGAGTTCAGGAGAGAAAAGTAATGAAAACAAGACTTTGGGAATTACTGATATACGTGTCAATTGTTCCTAAACCTGTGTCATTACCAGAATCATCTGAGTATCTTTTAAAATAGAGACTCCAGGGGTGCCTGGGTGGCTCAGTAGGTTAGGCGACCAACTTTAGCGGTTCGCGAGTTTGAACCCCGCGTCCGGCTCTGTGCTGACAACTCAGAGCCTGGAGCCCATTTCGGATTCCGTGTCTCCCTCTCTCTCTGCCCCTCCCCTGCTCTCTTTCCTTCAAAATAAATAAACATTAAAAAGTTAGAAAATAAAATAAAATAAAATAAAATATAGATTCCAGGAGTTTGTCATCGGACATTGTAATTCAGTGGACTGGGCCAGGAACTGAGAATTTATATTTTTATATAATCAACAGGTGTTTCTAGTAAAAAAAATATATATATATATATGCATAGGTATGGAAATCACTTTTAGAGATGGTATTGAAACTCATGCATGTGTACTGAGTGACAATAGGTTTGAAGACAGAACTCTGTGGAATCACAATAGTTGTCAGGAAATGACAACTTGTTCAAATGTGTACACTTGGCTATGAAGGCAGAGATGGAAAATGGGCAGTAGAAAAAATAATAAGCAAGATCAAAGGATGACTGGCTATTATTTAAGATTGTAAGGAGTCATATTTATATACTAAGGATATTTGAAGCTTCTTATGAGAGAGAGTTTCACTGTAGAAGAGAAACAATGATTTGTTAAAAAAAAGGTTAAGAGGTGGTTGGAGAGGGGCGGTTAACTGAGGGCTGATTTTCATGTAGTGACAACCATGTGTCAGCAACAGTAGATGTTAACTATTTATCTCTACATAAACTTTATAAAGTGAGTGTTATTATTCCCATTAACTAATAAGAAAACAGATGTTCAATATACTTAAGTAAATTGCCCTTGTTCGTTTTTTTTTTAATTTTTTTTAACGTTTATTTATTTATTTATTTTTTTTTTAATTTTTTTAACGTTTATTTATTTTTGAGACAGAGAGAGACAGAGCATGAACGGGGGAGGGGCAGAGAGAGAGAGAGACACAGAATCCGAAACAGGGTCCAGGCTCTGAGCAGTCAGCACAGAGCCCGACGTGGGGCTCGAACTCACGGACCGCGAGATCATGACCTGAGCCGAAGTCGGACGCTTAACCGACTGAGCCACCCAGGTGCCCCGAACGTTTATTTATTTTTGAGACAGAGAGAGACAGAGCATGAACGGGGGAGGGGCAGAGAGAGAGGGAGACACAGAATCCGAAGCAGGCTCCAGGCTCTGAGCCATCAGCCCAGAGCCCGACGCCGGGCTTGAACTCACCGACCGCGAGATTGTGACCTGAGTTGAAGTTGGAAGCCTAACCAACTGAGCCACCCAGGCGCCCCAAATTGCCCTTGTTCAAGCAACAAATACATAGAATAGATAGGAATTAGATGTTTATTTGTTTGCCTTTTGTTTTCCCTGCTCTTTCCCTTCTGAACAGTGTTTAGAATTGAGGAGAATGAGGGAAGGGAATGCATATTTGGGAAGAGAAAAACTTTTTCAGAAACTCATGGGAAAGAAGAAGAATGCATGTGAATGAGGATAAATGAATAGGTTGGGAAGGCAGTGTCAGGATTTAAGGGAAACAGCACAACTTAAAATAGCCATTGAGGAGAATTAGGCAAAAGACTTGACCATGTATAAGTAAACGTATAATTTGTTAAACCACATCTCTAGGGGAAAAAAGTCTAAGTTTTGGATGGTATTTCAAGTACTTCTGGAGTTAAATATGAACACACTTTCCAAAATGCTATTAGTCACAAATTTTCCATTGTTCAAGAATATGTACTTGAACAATAAGCCCACCAAAATATACATCATTTAAAAAAGTAGGTTCTTGCCTTAAAATGGAATAAATTAAATTTAAATAAGCCCAATTATACTTTTCATTCATTGGAGATGCTGATTATGTAGGAATATTTTATTGAGCATCATTTTGTAAAGCAAAAAATTGTATAATCTAAATAATCATATAATCAAAATAATCACCATTTAATACATTTCATAAATATGGATTTTCTATAGTGAGCATGTATTATTTAAGTAGGTCATACCTGCCATGAAAAATGTTAACTAAAATAAGCTATAGTTTTTTGTGTGTGTTTACATAACAATTTATCATTCACATTTCTAGTATGTAGCAGCACAGAAAAGCATATAAAATTATATATATATGTATATATTTGATCTTGTCTAAAATATCATGAAAAATAGCATTTTTGATAGAAAAGTTATAGCACATATTTTTAGATATAATTTGCATTCAACCCACATGAAAGCTGTAGAAATCCATTCTGTTTGAAAATTAATTATTCCTGTCCTCAATATTGCCTTTGACAAGGTAAGAAACAGTTGGATTCATTCTAATTTGCTTCAAGTAGTGGTAATTAGAGAGGGTGTGAAGAACAGCTCTCCACTCAATTCTCTCTAATTATTATGAAACACATAATAAACCTCTTAGAAAAGCAAATGCTTTGAACCCACTACCCCCACCTCTCTAGAAATATAAAGTTACATGTTCTTTCCCTCTTTTGGTTTCATTTAAAGAGAAATATGTTGAGGATCCATTGCACATTTTCATGGGAAACCATTTTTGAAGGTTTTTACAGTTAAAACATGGAGCACACTAAAATCCCTTGAAAATTTTCACAAGTCTTGCTATCACATCATATCCTCTCTATCTTGTGTTATTAGAGTAACCTTGTGTTCATTCCTCATGAATTTAATTTGGTTTCTGTTCAGTAGCCCAGCCTATTGAGATATGCTTGAATCTGGATTGTGCTCATTATTTACATGCCCTATTTTTGGTCATTTGCAGATATGAGGAGCATATCTCAAACAACTTCATTCTTTTCACTGCAATAGCACAGAAAAAATCCAAGCTGTATGACAATTTACTAGACTAACCTTTATGTTGACTAGGTGTCAATGGCCAATTTTTACTGCGATCGGTTGTGCAATATGTTTCAGTTTTGCCTAATCCTGGTATGATTGTTCCCTATTTTATTGAAACTTAATGTTTTAGGGGAGTCACAACACGTTTCCATAATTTTCTAGTGACTAATCTCTAGAATTGGCAAAGCCCACAAGCAAGAACTGAGAAAGCAGAGAATAAAGATGGGACAAGGAGAGGCCTGGAACCAGACTTTAGATCCCAATACATGCGATCTTAACCTACAGTGGAATTTTAGAAGGACTAGCACATTTCCTTCTAGAATTAGGTAAATGTGGTAAGCCAAATAGAGGTCCTCTAAAGATGATGGTGTAATAATCACTGTTGCCTGTGAGTATGTTAACTTACATAGCAAAAGGAGCTTTGACGATATAATTGGGGTTGTATACCCTAAAGTAGGGAAATTTTCCTGGATCCTTGGTGTGGGATCAATCTAGTCACATGAGCCCATAGAAGCAGAGAACAACCTGTAGCTGGAAGAAGGCAAAACAGAGATACATCAGAGGGCGTACCAAAGAGAATCTGAGCATAAAAAGGATTTGACATGCCATTTCAGGCTCTAAGATGTAGGGGCTCACTTGCAAGAATGGGGGAGAGGCTTCTTTTGGGAACTAAGGGGGAGTCCCTAACTGACAGCTAATAGAGAAATGGGGGCCTCAGTCAAACAACCGAAAGGAATCAGATTTTCCTAACAACCTGAATGACTTAGGAAACAGATTCTTCTACGGAGTCTCTCTCTCTCTCTCTGTCTCTCTCTCTCTCTCCCTCTCTCTTTTTATGTTTATTTAATTTTGAGAGAGAGAGCGTGAGCATGTGAGCAGGGGAGGGGCAGAGAGCAAGGGAGACAGAGGATCAAAAGTGGGTTCTGCGCTGAGAGTGGAGGCAAAGAGCCTGATGCAGGGCTGAAACCCTTCAGCCCTGAGAGATTATGACCTGAGCCAATATCCATGCTTAACCGACTGAGCCATCCAGATGCCCCTGAAGCCTCTTGATGAGAACCCAGCAGGGCAACATTCTGATAGCGGCCTCAGAATCCAATCCAAAGCAGAGGCACCAATTGAGCCAACACAGACTATGGATGTACAGAGTTGTGAAAAAATAAATGTGTTGTTTCAAATCGCTAAACTTGTGTAATCTATGCAGCAACCATAAAAAATTAATATAGCAATTAATATATTTAACAATTTTGATGTGAAGTTCAGTTGATTTTTTAAGATAAACAAAATGACAATAGTGATTTCTTGAAGTAAAGCTTTTACTTAATCACATCAAAAGGTATTTATTGTGGTTTTCATGTTACATGTTTACTAACCTAAACTAAGTTTTTACTTGTGACCAACCTTAAATATGGGCAATATTTGCTAGTCTTCAGTTTTATGGGAAAATGTTTTCACTTACCAAATTGCTATAGAAATTGAGGAATGAGAATGGAATACTTTGCTTTTATCATGATCAGAACAGTTTTCATAAATAAATAACCAGTTACAGTTAAAAGTGTTCTTCATTTAATGTCAGGACATCTGGGTTCTTTGACGAGGTTGACTCACATCAACTAGCGTCCTTGAGCAACTCCCTATCTCTGAGGATGCCAGCTGCATTGTCTGTAACACACGGGAGTTTGTAAAAATGATCTGCAGGACCTTTGCCAGCACTGAGAGCCTTTGGTTCTGGGAACAGTGCAGTCAGGGACAGGTGGGGATTGACAAGAAGAAATGGAAAAGGGAAAACTGTTCCTACTTTATCTTTCTCACAGAGTGGTCATGAGGATAAAAATAATAGCAAGAAAAAGATTTTCCCTTTCTACCTTCAGGTGTTTTCCATCTGGGATTAGATTGCCATTCATTTGGACTAGCCAGGTGCTCACTTACTATCCTATTGTCTTTCCTGGGCTTCAAGTCCCTCCATATGTTGTTTACTCCACCTTTCTGATTTGAAAAATGTTTAACCTTTGTTTAAAGGAACCAAAGCAAACACAATTTTTGATATTTTCCTTCTGTCAGTCATCCATTAACATTTACCCTATTCCCAAATCAGTGAAATCTCCCCTTTCATTCTTCTATCCCCACATTGTTTTAAAAATCTTTTAAAAACATTTAACTACATTTCTAGAAATGTCTTTGTTTTATTCTGGTGATAATCTACCTGGACCAGGCACAACAGTCAATAATAATTTTTAGATAGATATTTACTGCCTGGCTTTAAAATATGCCCAGTTGCACCTTACCTACAAACGGGGCAGGCATCATATTTATGCAATGAAAAAAATGACCAATACATTAAGTTAAACAAATATAAATAAAATAAATGATGTCAAATGCCTAAATCACTTTAAATTTTGAAAACTGAACTATTATAGAATGCTATCAATTACATTAATGTATTTTGCACAATATAATAGATTGCCTACAGGGGTCCGAGAAATATTGTTAGACTTGTTTTATTATATAGCTGCTTAAGGTTGAGATATTGTGTTGCATGAAGTGTGTGGAGTAGCATAAATACAGACCTAAGGGATTGGATTTTTTTTTTCTACATCTGGATTATAGTGGCCATGCTTGTAACTTGCTATTTTTTCCTCGGGATATTGTTTCTTGTAAGTGTGTGCATGTGAAATTTGGCCAAAGTTTTAGTGTATTCCTCCTAGTGCCTGCTTATTGTTGTGCTGAATGTATTAGGGAGGGTCTTTCCCGTGTTTTAGAAGGAGCAGACTAGAGTACTCCAGGCTACAGCGAGTTTCCCATGGCTGCATACACCTCAGCCTTGTTCATTCCTAGCAGTTGACTTGGCCTTTTATTTGGCATAAATCTTCTTAACCTTTCTGCTAGCAAACCTTACGTGAACTCTAAAAACTCTTATGTGTTTGTGGAAAATACATCCTTACTACACATAGCTCCCCCCACCCCCGCAAACAACGTATGCTTAGGAATCTCCCTTCTCACCTCTCACTGCTAATTACCTATCCTTTCTCTAGGTTTTCCTTTTGTACCTATCATTTGGATTTTTTCTCAGACTTTTAAACAGGTTTAAGTTTCTCACATCTTAAGAAATCCTTTTGGGAACCTGGGTTGCTCAGTTGACTGAGTGCTGGATTCTTGATTTCAGCTCAGGTCATGATCTCATGGTTCATGTGACTGAGCCCCATGTGGGGCTCCATGCTGACAGTGCAGAAAACCTGCTTGGGATTATCTCTCTCCCTCTCTCTGCCCCTCCCCCCCAAAATTAATTAACTAATTAATTTAAAAACTCCTTTCACTTCAGTTAATTCTTATCTCTCTCCTTATATCCCCAATTCCCCAATTGGTGTGTAGTTTCTATTTTTTGATTTTCCACTTCCTCCTTAGTCCACTGCATTGTGACTTCTAATAGCACCAGTCATTTTTAAGAGGTTAAGTGCATTGGAAAATTTTCCAGAACTCATTTTATTTAACCTCCCAGTGGCGTGGGACACTATTGGTAACTCATTCCTTACTGAAAATCTCTTGCCGGCTTGCCTGGGTGGCTCAGTAGGTTTAGCATCCAACTTCAGCTCAGGTCATAATCTTGCAGTTGTGAGTTTGAGCCCTGCATCAGGCTCTGTGCTGATAGCTCAGAGCCTGGAGCCTGCTTTGGATTCTGTGTCTCCCTCTCTCTTTGCCCCACCCCAACTCATGCTTTGTCTCTCTCTCTCTCTCAAAAATAAACATAAAAAAAAAAAAAAAAGAAAATCTCTTCCCTTTTTTTCCCCACTATATACTATATCCCCTGGTATTCTCCCTTCTAACTGGCTGTTTTGTCTCCTTTGAAGGCTAATGTTTTCTGGTAATCAGATATTGAAACTTCTTTACTCTTACATTGGGTCCTTGACTGTGGTTTTCTATCTTGGACAATCACAACACAAGCCATCCATGTAGGCAAGCCAGAGTTAGGAATTATTTGTCTCCCATCCTCATACCTGCCCTGTGTCAAATCCATTACCAAATCCTGTGTGTTTTTTCCCTCCTGATTATTTTTTTGTATCTTCTACTTTCTATATTTCCACCAACTGACCCCTAGTCCAAGCCCCCATCTTCTGTCTCCTGAAGAACTACTTTCGCCTCCTGACAGGTAGCCCTGCATCCATCCTGCCCACTTTCCTGTTCTTTTACATATTTCAGGCAGGGTACATTTTCAAAATACACATTTTTGCTCCCTTCGACCACAAAACTCTTTATTTATTCTACATAGCAGGATAAAAGCCCCATAATTTTAAATATAATTAAAACAGAATATATCTTTATGGTTTAGTCCTTGCTTACTGTATAGGTCTTCTCTCATATTCTACCTACTCATTTTTTCTACACCAGGTACGTTATCCATCTTTTCACTTCTGGAATGTTATAACACTTTTTCCTACAGCCCCAGTAACATTACTAAATACATTGTTTCTCTGACTGTTGGCTTTTTCTCCTTCTCACCCCCATAGGTAACTCCTACTTGCCCTTCATCTCTGATGTCAAAATATCTTTCTCACTGTGCTTTCATAGAACCATATTTTTTTGTGCTTTTATGAATCTTTCTCCTCGTTTGGTGTGGCAGTTAATCTCAGCTTGTACTTATATATTGATGAATGTGACACTGGAATAATTCCCCCATCCCACTAGATTGTCAAGCCTATGAAAGTTGAAAATATATCAATTTTTGCTTACAACTGAATATACTGTTTCTAGGTACTCAATAAGTTTTTATGTTGATTGAATGATTCTTGTCATCCTTGAACGATAACAAAAATTCAAGCTTCTCCACACTTCTGCAATGCCCTCGATTACATTTATTAAGTTTATTTATTTATTTTGAGAGACAGCATGTGTGTGAACAAGTGCAAGTTGAGGAGGGACAGAGAGAGAATCCCAAGCAAGTTCAATGAGACTCTGACGTGGGGCTCAAACTCACGAACCAAACTGTGAGATCAGGACCTGAGCTGAAACCAAGAGTCTGACACTTAACCAACTGAGCCACCCAGCTGCCCCCCTTAATTATAATTCTAAGATTTCCTATCCACAATTCTCATGACACTAACTCTTCATTCTTTCCTCATTAAATTTACATTTTCAATAAATATTCCTATAGTCTTTACCTCTTCAAAAAATTTCTTCTACCTTTTGCCTTATTGGTACTTCTTATGCATTGAGAGGCTGGAATCTGCTGTGCATAATTTTAATGGAATTAAGACAGTCAGGTCCAAAACACTGATTTTGTAGGTCTCTGTAAGATTCTCTGCCCTTTTGGTTAAAGATAGCCAGCTACACTGAGAACTTCCCTGATCTGGGGAAGGAAAACGGCATTGAAATCCAAGAGGCACAGAGAACTCCCTTGAGACGTAACTTGAATCGATCTTTTGCATGACATATCATAGTCAAACTGGCAAATACAAGGATAAAGAGAAAATTCTGAAAGCAGCTACGGATAAACGTGCTCTAACATATAAAGGGAGACCGATAAGACTCGTGACAAATCTCTCTGGTGAAATTGGCAGGCCAGAAAGGAATGGCAGGAAATCTTCAATGTGATGAACAGAAAAAAATATGCAGCCAAGAATCCTTTATCCAGCAAGTCTGTCATTTAGAATAGAAGGAGAGATAAAGGTCTTCCCAAACAAACAAAACCCGAAGGAATTTGTCACCACTAAAACAGCCCTACAAGAGATCCTAAGGGGGATCCTGTGAGACAAAGTACCAGAGACATCGCTACAAGCATGAAACCTACAGACATCACAATGACTCTAAACCCATATCTTTCTATAATAACACTGAATGTAAATGGACTAAATGCACCAACCAAAAGACATAGGGTATCAGAATGGATAAAAAAACAAGACCCATCTATTTGCTGTCTACAAGAGACTCATTTTAGACCTGAGGACACCTTCAGATTGAAAGTGAGGGGATGGAGAACTATCTATCATGCTACTGGAAGTCAAAAGAAAGCTGGAGTGGCCATATTTATATCAGACGAACTAGACTTTAAATTAAAGGCTGTAAAAAGAGATGAAGAAGGGTATTATATAATCATTACAGGGTCTATCCATCAGGAAGAGCTAACAATTATAAATGTCTGTGCACCGAATACGGGAGCCTCCAGATATATAAAACAATTACTCACAAACATAAGCAACCTTATTGATAAGAATGTGGTAATTGCAGGGGACTTTAATATTCCACTTACAACAATGGACAGATCATCTAGACACAGGATCAATAAAGAAACAAGGGCCCTGAATGATAACATTAGATCAGATGGACTTGACATATATTTAGAACTCTGCATCCCAAAGCAACAGAATATACTTTCTTCTCAAGTGCACATGGAACATTCTCCAAGATAGATCACATACTGGGTCACAAAACAGCCCTTCATAAGTATACAAGAATTGAAATTATATCATGCATACTTTCAGACCACAATGCGATGAAGCTTGAAATCAACCACAGGAAAAGGTCTAGAAAACCTCCAAAAGCATGGAGGTTAAAGAACACCCTACTAACGAATGAGTGGGTCAACCAGGCAATTAGAGAAGAAATTTAAAAATATATGGAAATAAACTAAAATGAAAATACAACAATCCAAACACTTTGGGATGCAGCGAAGGCAGTCCTGAGAGGAAAATACATTGCAATCCAGGCCTATCTCAAGAAACAAGAAAAATCCCAAATACAAAATCTAACAGCACACCTAAAGGAAATAGAAGCAGAACAGCAAAGGCAGCCTAAACCCAGCAGAAGAAGAGAAATAATAAAGATGAGAGCAGAAATAAACAATATAGAATCTAAAAACTCTATAGAGCAGATCAATGAAACCAAGAGTTGGTTTTTTGAAAAAATAAACAAAATTGATAAACCTCTAGCCAGGCTTCTCAAAAAGAAAAGGGAGATGACCCAAATAGATAAAATCATGAATGAAAATGGAATTATTACAACCAACCCCTCAGAGATACAAGCGGTTATCAGGGAATACTATGAAAAATTATATGCCAACAAATTGGACAACCTGAAAGAAATGGACAAATTCCTAAACACCCACATGCTTCCAAAACTCAATCAGGAGGAAATAGAAAGCTTGAACAGACCCATAACCAGCGAAGAAATTGAATCAGTTATCAAAAATCTCCCAACAAATAAGAGTCCAGACCAGATGGCTTCCCAGGGGAGTTCTACCAGACATTTAAAGCAGAGATAATACCTATCCTTCTCAAGCTATTCCAAAAAATAAAAAGGGACGGAAAACTTCCAGACTCATCTATGAAGCCAGTATTACTTTGATTCCTAAACCAGACAGAGACCCAGTAAAAAAAGAGAACTATAGGCCAATATCCCTGATGAATATGGATGCAAAAATTCTCAATAAGATACTAGCAAATCCAATTCAACAGCATATAAAAAGAATTATTCACCATGACCAAGTGGGATTCATTCCTGGGCTGCAGGGCTGGTTCAACATTCGCAAATCAATCAATGTGATACATCACATTAATAAAAGAAAAGTTAAGAACCATATGATCCTGTCAATCGATGCAGAAAAGGCCTTTGACAAAATTCAGCATCCTTTCTTAATAAAAACCTTCGAGAAAGTCGGGATAGAAGGAACATACTGAAACATCATAAAAGCCATTTATGAAAAGCCCACAGCTAACATCATCCTTAATGGGGAAAAACTGAGAGCTTTCTCCCTGAGATCAGGAACATGACAGGGATGTCCACTCCCACCGCTGTTGTTTAACATAGTGTTGCAAGTTCTAGCATCAGCAATCAGACAACAAAAAGAAATCAAAGGCATCAAAATTGGCAAAGATGAAGTTAAGCTTTCACTTTTTGCAGATGACATGATATTATACATGGAAAATCCGATAGACTCCACCAAAAGTCTGCTAGAACAGATACATGAATTTAGCAAAGTTGCAGGATACAAAATCAATGTACAGAAATCAGTTGCATTCTTACACACTAATAACGAAGCAACAGAAAGACAAATAAACTGATCCCATTCACAATTGCACCAAGAAGCATAAAATACCTAGGGATAAATCTAACCAAAGATGTACAAGATCTGTATGCTGAAAACTATCGAAAGCTTATGAAAGAAATTGAAGAAGATATACAGAAATGGAAAAACATTCCATGCTCATGGATTGGAGGAATAAATATTGTCAAAATGCCAATACTACCCAAAGCTATCTACACATTCAATGCAATCTCAATCAAAATTGCACCAGCATTCTTCTTGAAGCTAGAACAAGCAATCCTAAAATTCATATGGAACCACAAAAGGTCCCGAATAGCCAAAGTAATTTTGAAGAAGAAGACCAAAGCAGGAGGCATCACAATCCCAGACTTTAGCCTCTACTACAAAGCTGTCATCATCAAGACAGCATGGTATTGGCACAAAAACAGACACATAGACCAATGGGATAGAATAGAAACCCCAGAACTAGACCCACAAACGTATGGCCAACTCATCTTTGACAAAGCAGGAAAGAACATCCAATGGAAAAAAGACAGTCTCTTTAACAAATGGTGCTGGGAGAACTGGACAGCAACATGCAGAAGGTTGAAACTAGACCACTTTCTCACACCATTCACAAAAATAAACTCAAAATGGATAAAGGACCTGAATGTGAGACAGGAAACCATTAAAACCCTAGAGGAGAAAGCAGGAAAAGACCTCTCTGACCTCAGCCGCAGCAATTTCTTACTTGACACATCCCCAAAGGTAAGGGAATTAAAAGCAAAAATGAACTACTGGGACCTCATGAAGACAGAAAACTTCTGCACGGCAAAGGAAACAATCAACAAAACTAAAAGGCAACCAACGGAATAGGAAAGATATTTGCAAATGACATATCGGACAAAGGGCTAGTATCCAAAATCTATAAAGAGCTCACCAAACTCCACACCCAAAAAATAAATAATCCAGTGAAGAAATGGGCAGAAAACATGAATAGACACTTCTCTAAAGAAGACATCCGGATGGCCAACAGGCACATCAAAAGATGCTCAACGTCGCTCCTCATCAGGGAAATACAAATCAAAACCACACTCAGATATCACCTCATGTCAGTCAGAGTGGCCAAAATGAAGAAATCAGGAGACTATAGATGCTGGAGAGGATGTGGAGAAACGGGAACCTTCTTGCACTGTTGTTGGGAATGCAAACTGGTGCAGCCACTCTGGAAAACAGTGTGGAGGTTCCTCAAAAAATTAAAAATAGACCTACCCTATGACCCAGCAGTAGCACTGCTAGGAATTTACCCAAGGGATACAGGAGTACTGATGCATAGGGGCACTTGTACCCCAATGTTTATAGCAGCACTCTCAACCAACTTGTAATAGTCAAATTATGGAAAGAGCCTAAATGTCCATCAACTGATGAATGGATAAAGAAATTGTGGTTTATATACACAATGGAGTACTACGTGGCAATGAGAAAGAATGAAATATGGCCCTTTGTAGCAACATGGATGGAACTGGAGAATGTTATGCTAAGTGAAATAAGCCATACAGAGAAAGACAGATACCATATGGTTTCACTCTTATGTGGATCCTGAGAAACTTAACAGAAACCCATGGGAGAGGGGAAGGAAAAAAAAAAGACGTTAGAGTGTGAGAGAGCCAAAGCATAAGAGACTCTTAAAAACTGAGAATAAACTGAGGGTTGATGGGGGGTGGGAGGGAGGGGAGGGTGGGTGATGGGTATTGAGGAGGGCACCTTTTGGGATGAGCACTGGGTGTTGTATGGAAACAAATTTGACAATAAATTTCATATATTGGGGAAAAAAAGATAGCCAGCTACATCACCTTCTAGTTTTTCTCATTGTTGTCATCTGTTGCCCTCTAGCTCATTCCCCATTTCCCAAAGATTTTGAATTGCACTAATTTATAAATTCATGTAAAATACCTGATGAGTTATTAGCATGCTCTGGACTCAGATCAAAATGTTAAACAACACATAAAAGGCCCAGCTGTTAAATGGCACCGAAGAGTGGGAGAGAGAACATATGGTCAACAAACAAGAAAATTGATTAATGGATTATTTTCAGATAGTCAAGAAACTAAGAGGGAAAATAATGAAAGGTGGTTTGGAAATGACTGAGGGAGGTATGTAGTTTAGATTATTTGGATGGTTTGGGAAAGCCTGTGAGGAGGTGCATGGAAACCTAATATCCTTAAGGATAACAACTTTCATAGTTGTATTCTGAAGGTGGTAAAGTTTAAAAGCCTGAGCCCCAGTGTATGAAGTCTCCAGATGACTTTAAGGAGTGGGGATAGGGTTATGACGGTGCACCTCTGAGCATAGAGCTTCTGTTATTACAAGTTTTCCATGTATTTCCTATTTGTCTTCTTTCCTGCTCCTCAACCACTATACACACAGGCACACACAAACCAAATGATTTCACCCTTCCCTATGTTTTTGCCTCTTTGAAATGAGCTAACCCATGGAGAAAGGAGAAGAGCCAGAAGGAAAGCTAAGATATGGTTCAGTCTAAGCCCCTTGACTCAGGACAATGATCTGACTGGAGCAATGTGGCATTCTAGAAACCTTTCCCTTTTTATTCTCTTTCCAAAGTATGCCTACCTTTTGTCTGCTCCCAGCACTCCTTCCTTGCCCCATACACAAAAGGAATACCAGCACCTTCTGGCTCCACAAGACAATTTTCTATAATTTCATGTGTGTGTGTGTGTGTGTGTGTGTGTGTGTGTGTGTGCGTGTGTGTGTGTGTTGGGTATGTGGCTGGGAGAGAGTCCTATGCTTCATTAGTTCCTTTTGTTTCTCTGACATCTCTAGGGTTGAATCAGAGTGGAAACCACCAGCTTGTATTGAGTTCACTCTCTAGTTAAAAAAAAAAAAAAAGTTTACCAGTTACCTAATTGCACATGAAAAAAAAAAAAAAAAAAACCCTTCTTAGTTCTATTTTTACTTGACCTTGACCTTGACCTCTCTGTAAAATTTTATTCTGTTGATCACTCTACTACTTCTTAGAACTCCCCCTTTTTAAAGATTCCACTACACCATTCTCCTCTGATTAATGGTCCATCCTATGTATTTCTAGATAAAATTCAGTGTCTTAAATATGGCACATGAGACTCTTTTAGTCCTCTCCATCATGGCAGACATGTTCACCACCATACTGGTACCCATGGCACAGCCCTGCTTGCGTCATTAGTCACCAATATGTGTCCTGTGTCAGTCCCTTTCTTGTTTGTCTTGTTTATCACATACTTGCTTGAATTCCCTCTGCTTGAATTATCCCTCGGCCCAACCCCTCTCTCTTTCCAATCTCCTTAGCAAACTCTCCTCTTCTTGGAATAAAGAAAAGACAAAAAGGAAACAAAACAGCATTTGTATTTACTGGCATTATCTAGCATGCCAGAACTCTTTCCATTTCCTTTTTTGACTTCGTCATTTTTTTTTTTTCATATTGCTCTAGTGGTTAGTGTATATCTCATCTTGTGACTCTATGATTAATCTGTGAGCTCCTGTATGGCATAGGTTTTGTTCCTTCAAGAATTTGTGGTATATACTAGTTAGCTAATAAATATTTGTTACATTAATAATTTGAGGAATAATAAATATTTGCCATGGGCAAGGTTCTTATAAAAATAGCCAGTTAGTATATTGATAAAGTAATTATCATAGAAAAATTAATGTGGTTTCTTTTTTTTTGTTGTTGTTAAACTTCCACTTTGTAGACAGCAATATTTCCAACTTTCTAATAAAGTAGAGCAAACATTTTTGGATTCTCCAGAAGCATAGATATTGTTCAAATGAAAAAATATTACATATCATTGTGGGGCATTTATTGATATTTATGAAAAATGTTTTCCTTACACATGAATTTTATATTGGTTTATTGTGGGTACTATTTAAGTACAAATGTTCCTTGACTTACAGTAGGGTAGGTCCTGATAAACTCATTGTAAATTGCAAATATCATAAGAGTGCATTTAATACACTTAAACTACCAAACATCATAATTTAGCCTAGCCGCCCTTAAATGCGCTCAGAACACTTGCATAAGTCCTCAAATGTAGGTTTTATCTGGGCAAAATCATCTAACATAAACTATCTATTAAATAGGGTTAAAGTGTTGAATATCTTATGTAATTGATTGAATACTCTACTGAAGGTTGTGGGGAAAATAGGTTCAAGAATCCCTTATACTTACATAAATGGGCTTAGGGTGGAAAACCGCCACCATGGGGTGAAAGTGCCGAAGGTTATTTAGGCAGATATTTTAATGGGATCACGAGTAACTTGTTATATCACCTGCAGGAAATTACTTTCCATCTGGCGCCAATATACTATTGTGCTTTGATCACAAACTCCACTTGCCCACCCTACCCCCCCCTCCCACCCTTTGCTTCTTACACACACAGGTTAATGATTGCTATCTGATTGTTTTCTTCACATTCACCATGTGTGTAAGATCTTGAGCACTCAATCAACACAGAGAGGGAACCCGCGTTCCAGTGCTTGTCTCCTCCCAGACATTAGCCTCTTTCCTATTCAATTCTGCCTCTGCTCCCTAGCTATTCAAGAGAGAACTTCCAGACTCAGTCTGTGACAGAAGGTAAGAAACAGAATGGTTGTAGGGGTACAGGATGGTTGTAAGCGTATCGATTGTATACCCTCACGATCACGCGGCTGGTTGGGAGCTGCCATTGCCCAGCATCCCGAGACAGTACTGTACCACATATCGCTAGACTGGGAGGATGTCAAAATTCAAAGTACAGTTTCTAATGAATATGTGTTGCCTTTGTAGCATCACAAAAACAAAAACGTGCAAGTTGAACACCAGTAAGTCGGAAACTGTACTTTATGTTAGATGAAGTTTGAACATATTTGTGTAATTGGACAAAACAAGAATCAACATAAAAATAAACATATCTGACTTTCAGCTACCTCTTCCCCTCTTACAAATCTCAAAAGCAATTACAGGAAGATAATTGAGGTACCGGATAATACCACAAAGGAGGTCATTCATTTCTACGCAATTAAACTATTTTTCAAAGCGCCTTTGTGTTTGAAAAATAATGTTGATGAAAAGAACGTCTTTCCTGGAGGTAAACTAGCCAGAACATTCTGTTTCTCTCTACCAAGGTGGATGACCTACTACTGCTACAGGGGACCGTTAAGGAGACTTAAGTACAAAACAAGCAAAAAAATCACTGACAACTACTTTAAATCCTTTCTCTCTCTCTACTTGGCATAATATTTTTTGTTACTTTCTTAAGATTAATGAGATATTAATCCTTACCAGTACCATTCTAAGAGACTCTGCACACGTTATTTTTTTTTTTCAAATAAGAGGCAATTTCCCTTTCATTAATGCCCAAAAGAATGATCTACATTTAATTGATTCAGAATTAATCATATTTTCTATGAGACATTTATTTTGATTAAAAGGTAAAAAAAAATATATTAACCTGGAATGATTTCCCCCTTCACCTGATATGCACTTTCATCATGTTAGTGAGCTTAGCTATTTTGAATCCATAAAGCGACTCTCACTTCAGTGTGTATTACTTTTCTGCATATTTCACAATTAATTCTTCTCTTACTGCTACCTACTACTGCACTAATTTTCTTGCAGATTATGTTTGTCAGTCTCATTCTATTTTTGTCCCACTGGAGAATGAGTTACTGGTCTTTCATTTCACAAGCTTCGTGATCCTCAGCGCAGTCCCAATGTGGCTTATGTGAAGACAGACTCAAAAAAGAGAGCTCATTTTCTATCTCTGTCCTGTTGCAAAGCTATGGTTATTTCTAGATTTTTAAGGGTTTATTTTCAAACTCTTGCCCCAGATGGATATCAAGTCTGTGTTGTTATGCTGATTTTGAAGGGCTGAGCATATTCCTAAGTGATGTTGTAGTTTCTGCATTAGAAATGAAGTCTCATAAATCCTATTTGTCTAATTTATCTGTGCTGCTTTTCTGCTCAGCTTCAGTTAATATCATTAAATTCTTATCTAATTATAATGCAAGCTGTCTGACTGCCAGAACCGAGACTGTGTCAGCATTTTCTTTGCAAACTTCCAATCTCAAAGGCTTGGTATAAACCAACCCCAAAAAAATGATATTGGCTGATACACCTTAGAATGCTAATTCCCACAGCCAAAGTGAGTTGTATGCTTATTTAGAAACATAAATCAGCCTTTACTGTGGTTGTTTTAACGTTTACTTATTTTTTTGAGACAGAGAGAGACAGAGCATGAACGGGGGAGGGTCAGAGAGAGGGAGACACGGCATCTGAAACAGGCTCCAGGCTCTGAGCTGTCAGCACAGAGCCTGACACGGGGCTTGAACCCACAGACCGCGAGATCATGACCTGAGCTGAAGTCAGCCGCTTAACCCACTGAGCCACCCAGGCGCCCCTACTGTGGTTGTTTTAAATATCTCAAGATAAGCTCATGTATGAGAAATATAATTACTTTATGGCAAATATTTCTCATGAGAGCCTTTTTTCTCTGTTAAATCTGAAAGACATCATCAGTTTCTATAATCATAATACATAATCTCCTTCCTAGTACTCCCTGTGTTTCAATCCTCTCATGTCTTTTCAATAGATGTCCTTCTCAAATTTCTGGGAAGCATTTTTTTTTATTTTTATTTTTTAAAATCTATTTATTCTGAGAGAGAGACAGAGACAGAAACAGAGATAGTGCAAGTGGGGGAGCAGAGAGAGGGAGAGAGAGAATCCCAAGCAGTCTCTGCACTGATAATTTGGAGCCTGATGTGGGGCTCAAACTCACTAAACCATGAGATCCTGACCTAAGCAGAAACCGAGTCAGATGCTTAACTGACTGAGCCACCCAGGCGTCCCTCTGAGAGGCATTTCTAAATGCAGTGTGTGATAAAACTACAAGCAAAATTGCTGTAATCCAAAAGTGCAGTTTTGTTTTGTTCGTTTCTCGAATGTCATCCATGAAAGTTTTGAACATATTGTGAACTATGTAAATTGTGCCATTTAAACTTCATATGAGATATTTAAAATTCTGATTATTTTTGTTAAGATATGCTTTTGTTGAGATATATTTAACAAAACTGTGTACAAATCTTAACTGGTCAGTATGAGGAGTTTGACAATAACATATGCCCTATAACCACCACTTACAGCAAGATTGAGAACCTTTTTATCTCTTCAGACAGTCCCTCAATGGCCTTAGCAGTCAATTTTCCGATGTTCCTTCAATTATTATCTTCTATTTTTTAATTTTTAATTTTTTTAAGATTTTATTTTTTTAATGTTTATTTATTTATTTTGAGAGCGAAAGTGCAAGCAGGGGAGGGGCAGAGAGGGAGAGAGAGAATCCAAAGCAAGCTCCAAGCTCAGTGTGGAGCCCCATGCAGGGCTTGATCTCAGGACCATGAGGTTATGACCTGAGCCAAAGTCAAGAGTCAGATGCTTAACTGAATGAGCCACCCAGCCTCGCTTAAAGGTTTTATTTGTAAGTAATCTCGGAGCCCAATGTGGGCTTGAACTCAGGACCCCAAGATCAAGAATTGCACACTCAGGGCACCTGGGTGGCTCAGTCGGTTAAGTATCCGACTTTGGCACAGTTCATGAGTTCAAGTTCCATGTGGGGCTCTGTGCTGACAGCTCAGAGCCTGGAGCCTGCTTTGGATTCTGTGTCTCCCTCTCTCTCTCTCTGCCCCTTCCCACTCATGCTCTGTCTGTCTTTCTCAAAAAATGAATAAACATTAAAAAAAAAGAGTTGCACACTCTTCTGAGTCAGCCAGACGCCCCCAATTTCTGTCACTTTAGAATAATTTGTGTTATAAATTTTACATAAATAAAATCATATAGTAAGTACTCTTTTGTGTCTAGCATTTTTTTGTGCCTAGCAAGTCATTGTACTTACTCTTTTTATCACTGATTTTTGTATTTGTGTTTAGTATTGGAATAATGAGTACAAATAAAATTATTTCTCTTTTCTCTCTTTAAAGAGAATTGATACTATTTCTCAGATTGTAGAATTCACTGATACAGTCATTAATGTCTGTAGTGTTCTTTGTTGGAAAGCATTTTAGTTTTTATTCAAAAATTATAATAAATGCAGAGTTATTTCAGTTTTTAAAAATTCTGGATGCTTTTATGGGGCGCCTGGGTGGCTCAGTCGATTGAGCGTCCGACTTCAGCTCAGGTTACGATCTCACGGTTCGTGAGTTCGAGCCCCTCGTCAGGCTCTGGGCTGATGGCTCAGAGCCTGGAGCCTGCTTTGGATTCTGTGTCTCCCTCTCTCTCTGCCCCTCCCCCATTCATGCTCTGTCTCTCTCTGTCTCAAAAATAAATAAACATTAAAAAAATTTTTAAAAAATTCTGGATGCTTTTAAATTTCATGTTTTTCAAGAAAATTTTCCATCTTATTAAGTCACTAATTTTATCAGCGTAACATTGCTCAAAATATCTCCTTATTAACTTTTTAATGTCTGTCTCACTCTTACTATTGACTAGACTTGCTAAGAGTTTAACAGTGTTCTTTTAGATCTTTTCAAAGAACTAGCTTATGTCTTTGTTAGTTTTCCCTATTTTTGTCTATTTCTATTTCATTCATTTCACATTTATTTTTATTTTATTTATTCTGCGTTATCTTCTTAAGATGACACTTTAAATAATTGATTTTACTATTTTAAAATACATTTTCTGGGATGGGCAATATAAAGCTGTAAATTTAACTGCAAAAATAGCATTGGTTGGGGTGCCTGGGTGGCTCAGTCGGTTGGGCGTCTGACTTCCGCTCAGGTCATGATCTCACAGTTGGTGGGTTCCAGCTCCACGTGAGGCTCTGTGCTGACAGCTCAGAGCCTGGCTCCTGCTTCAAATTCTGTGTCTCCTCTTCTCTCTGCCCCTCCCATGGTCATGCTCTGTCTTGCTGTGTCTCTCAATAATGAATAAACATTTAAAAAAAAAAGCATATTCTGCAATATTATATTGTCGTTCCTTCACTATCATTCAGTTCAAAATATTTTCAAATTTTACTTGTAATTTATTTTCTTTTTTAACCTATGGATTTAAATATTTTTATGTTTGTGTATTTTTGAGAGACAGACAGGGGGAGAGAGAGAGAGAGAGAAACAGGGAGAGGGAGAGAGAGAGAGACAAGCAGAGAGAGAGAGAGAGAGAGAGGGAGAGAGAGGGAGAGAGGGAGAGAACCTGAGCAGGGGAGGGGCAGAGAGATAGAGAGGGAGAGAGAGGGAGAGAGGGAGAGAGCCTGAGCAGGGGAGGGGCAGAGAGAGAGAGAGAGGGAGATGGAGGATCCAGAGTGGGCTCTGTGCTGACAGCAGAGAACCTAATGCAGGGCTCCAACTCACTATGGATCTAAAGTGTGTTGTTAATTTCTAATTTTGGAAGAGTTTATTTTAGATATCCTCTTCCTATTCTGATTTAATTGTGTTGTGGACAGAGAACATAATCTGTGTGAATTCAGTCATTTTAACTTTATTGAGATATATTTTATGGACCACGGTCTGATTTATATGGGTAAATGTTCTATGTAAACTTGAAGAAAAATATTTATTCATCAGACTTTCAGTCTAATATTCTATAGATGTAAATTAGGTCAACTTGGTTACTAATATTCAGTTTTTTTTTTTAATCTTTACTGCATTTTGTCTGATTTTGCTATCGAGTTCTGAGGAAGAAATCTGAAAATGTTCTAGTATCATTGTGGGTTGTTTTGAATTTCCCCCGGAAGTTTTCTCAATTTTTGCTTCATGCGACTTGAAACTCTATTAGTTGACATGAACATAGTTAATATTGTTATGTATTCTTGATGAATTGGTTTATTTACCATTATAATATGCTTTCCTCTACTTCTTTGTCTTGAAGTCCATTTTGCCTTTTATTAGTACCACATGCATCTTCCTAAACTCAGAATTTGCACTGTATATCTTTTCCTATATGTTTAGTTTCAGTATGTACATGTCTTTTTAATTATTTTTAATTTTTTAACGTTTATTCATTTTTGAGAGACAGAGACAGAGGGTGAACAGAGGAGGGGCAGAGAGCAAGAGGGAGACACAGAATCCGAAGCAGGCTCAAGGCTCTGAGCTGTCAGCACAGAGCCTGATGTGGGGCTTGAACCCACAAACTGTGAGATCATGACCTGAGCTGAAGTTGGACACTCAACTGACTGAGCCACCCAGACGCCCCTTTGTCTTCTTAATTTAAAAAAAAAGATTCTTGCAAATAGTATGTACTGGAATCTTGCTTTTTCTAAAATCCAATTTGACAATCTTTTGCTTTTAGATGGAGTGCCAGTCCACTTATCTTTTGTATAATTTTTGATATGATGGAGTTTAAGTATCCCATCGTGATAGGTGTTTTATAATTAACCCTTCAGTTATTTTTCTTATGTTCCTCTTTCTGCTTTATTTCAGTAAGCTTTTTGAAATTAAAAATATTCTATTTTATCTTCATTGGTGTTTTGACTATGTATTCTTTGTATCGGTTTTTATTGATCTAGAATACAATGTGAAAAACTTATACAATTATATTCACTGCTCAGCCACAATCCTTGTTTTTGTTGGCATATATTTTACTACACTATATGCTAAAATCCCACAATAAATTGTTTTCATTTTTTCTAGAATGCTTAATAGTCTCAGTTGTTTTCAAAAATAGCTAAGAAAAATGTCACTATATATAATATGTTATATATGTATATGTAACATTATATATATGTATATATAAAACCTTTCTGCTTCTGATTATTGTTGACACTAATTTGGTTATACTGTTTAACAACCTTAATAAACTTTAAATACTTTATTAAAATAATAAACATAGTTTCATGCAAAAGCTTTTACAAAAGTGATATTCAACCCTAAACTGCCTATTGTACAAAGTTAAAAATGACAATATCTCCATTTATAAATATATTTCTCAGTATTCCCATTGTCATTTTTATTGTGTAATTTTTATTGTGTAATCATTTGTGACTCCATGTGAGTTTCTGCCTGTTCTTTCCTTGGGAGGCCATTGTTGTTGGTTGGGTTTTTCAGTATGCATTCCAAATCCCTTCTATCTATGTTTCCAACCCCTTTCTTACAGAGACCAGAAAGTTTAAAACTACATTTCTTAGGCCTTATTGTAGGCAGAGGTCTTTCTGAGACTTAGATTCTACTACTCTGATGTACACTCAGTAGACTTGTATTTGGAACTGAGTCATATGAGGAGAGACATAGAATGAACTGGAAGATGTTATGCTAAGTGAAATAAGTCAGTCAGAGAAAGACAGATATCATATGTTTTCACTCATATATGGAACTTGAGAAACTTAACAGAAGACTATGGGGAAAGAGAAGGGGGAAAAATTATTTCCAACAGAGAGGGAGGCAAACCCATAAGAGACTCTTAAATACAGAGAACAAACTGAGGGTTGATGAGGGGCGGGAGAGAGGGGAAAATGGGTGATGAACATTGAGAAGGGCACTTTTTGGGATGAACACTGGGTGTTGTATGGAAGCAATGAATCATGAGAATTTACCCCTGAAACCAAGAGCACACCGTATATAAGGTATGTTAGCTAACTTGACAATAAAGCTTATTATAAATAAATAAATGAATGAATAAACAAACAAACAAACTAAAAAAAAATACTGAGGTCTATTTTGCTGCTGTGAAACACAGTGGAAATATCATTGTCCTGGGGTATGGCAGGTATACAGCCAACTTCCCAATTTAGCAAACAGCTTTCCCATCTAGTGGCCTTTGGATCAGGGCAGGAGCAGTGTAGTTCTAAAGCCCACAGCTTCTTAATTCAATAGCTGTCACAAGTAGCTGCTTTCCTGGAAGCAACGTTTCACACTGCAAGGTATTCTTGATAACTCATTTTAGAGTTTCTATCTGTAGCCCTTCTAAAGAATCTATAACCATTTACTATTTGCTTAACATAGCTAGAATGAATTTTACCCTACTTAGCAAAATCCTGACCATTAGATGCAAATGGAAATTTCTTCTATATATATCCAGCTAGTAGTTAAATAATACTAACAAAACCATACTAGACCTGAATACTTTAAAGACATTTCTAAAATGCCATGAGAGGCATAAACCAGAAAAGGGAAATGGGGAACTTTAAATTTGGTGGAAATGGTATGAATTAGGCACACATTGCTTTATATATCAATAGATTGATATAGCATTCAACATCAAACATAGTAAAAGTAAGCAAAATTAGGGAAGTTGAAATACTTTCATCTGTTTTAATTGATGAAATATTTTCCTTTAATTGGGTATAACAATAGCTATTGTGAGCCTGAGAGATTGAGTAAAATATTTTACCTGCTAAGTTAATAAGGAATAAAAAAAGAAAGGGAGGTATTAGATGTTAAAGCATTCAAGTGCAGTTAAGGCCAGACAACCTTGAAGTCTGGACCTGCTAAGTGATTCTCCTGGGGTACTGACATTCTCTTTATGCCATATCACAATAAATAACAGAAGTGTGCTATTTTTTTTTTGCTAGTTATTTGCTCAGTAGGATCCAGATCACTAAGGGATATGTAGGTTGTTAGAAATTTGTGGAGACTTGGGAATCCATTCCTCTTTCTGTTTTCTCTTGCTTTATTTAAACTCTTTATAAATTGTCATATCATTTGCCATGAACTGTATACATTGGTCTCTTTTTGCCATTCATATTACTGACTGATTGTATCAGCCCAGCAGATGAATATATTTCAAATGGGGAAACTATTAAAATTGTTTTCTGGTTGTAAGAGAACAGATTTAGCTTTAATATTTCTTAAAGTTTGTTTTCTATATGTATTGCCATATTTTCTATAATATTAATTTCTATTGAATATCAGCATTCTGTTTGTATTGTCTGCTTTCTTCATTGAATACATTTGTATTCAACCTAAATCATATTTCATTGGGATCATTAGCATTAACGATTATCTTTAATGTTTTATATTTCTTCAGTTATGATGACCATTGTATTATGCATTAGAGATTGTTTTACTTTTATTTTTATATTCAGTTGTATATATTTATACTTTTATCTATTCATAGGTCTAATACTTTAAGAGCTGCATGCTTGTATTCATATTGATTTTTATTATGTGCACTTCTTTAAAATTGTCTATAGGTCTATTTCTCTTCGTTCTGGTTTTGGATAGCATTGAAGATGGATAAACAACTTTTGACTTTACGTGGAGAATTGCACCAGCCACATCTGGACTTTAATTATCTGTCTCCCCCTATGCTAAATGACTGAATGTATCCCCTGGAAATTCATATATTGAAATCTAATGTTCAATGTGATGGTGTTAGGAGGTGGGACCTTTGGGAGCTGGATAGGTCACAATGGTGGAGCCCTCATGAATGGGATTAGTGCCCTTTATAGATAAAGCCCTACAGAATTCCTTGGCCCCTTTTCCCATGTGAGGTTACAGTGAAAAAACGGCCATCTAGGAAGTGAGTCCTCATCAGACACCAGATCTGTGGGTTCCATGATCTTGGACTTTTCAATCTCCAGAATTAAATGAGTGAGAATTAAATGTCTGTTGTTTATAAGCTCTTCAGTTTGTACTATTTTGTTACAGTTTGAATGGACTGACACCAGACATCCTAAAGTCTTTGAGGTATATGGTGAAGATTGTGTCAAACTAATCCCTGAGATATACCTCTTTAGGTATACTACAATTTATAAAAATGTTTATGTTGATGAATGTGGATGTTGTTCATATGAGTTAATGGTTATATGTTATTCCATTTAATATTTAACAATATATTTTCCTATTCAGTATTTCTGTTTAAAATTTCTTATTTTTACAAAACTTCAAAAAACTTTTTGTACATGTCTTATAGAAAAAACAAGCATGGTTTTTTGTCTACAGTGTACACATTGAAGTAGAATTGCCACATTGTAAAGTATGTGCATCTTCAACATTGCTAGGTTGTAACAATTTCTCTTTAAAATGCTTATACCTCTTTATACTCTCACAAGCAATGAGTGTGTTTCTATTTCCTTCTCATTCCCACCAGTACTTGGTATCAGAGTTCAAAATTTTAAGGTTTTTTTTTCAATCACCTTTGTTTTAATTTGTATTTTCCCAATACAATTAATACAATTAATAATCTTATTATGTTTATTGACCACATTTTTTCCATAAAACGTTCTCTCAAGTCTTTTTCTTTTTTTCTATTGTTCCTTTCTTTAGATTAATTTGAAGAAACTCCTTATATTCAGCATATTATTCCTTTGTTAGTTTTTTTTTCTATTGCAAATATTTCCTCCAAATCTATAGCTTAACTTTATACTTTGTGTTAATTATGTTTTTTTTATTTAAAAAAAATTTAATGTTTAGTTTTGAAAGATAGAGAGAGGCAGAGTGTAGTTGGGGAGGGGCAGAGAGAGGGAGACACAGAATCGGAAGCAGGCTCCAGGCTTGGAGCTGTCAGCACAGAGCCCGATGTGGGGCTCGAACTCATGAACCACGAGATCATGACCTGAACTAAGTCGGACACTTAACTGACTGAGCCACCCAGGCACCCCTAAATATGTTCTGTAATACAGACATTTTTATTGCAAAATAATGTAGTTTATAATTTGTAAGTTATGTGTCTTAATAAGGAAATACTTTTCTGTCCTAAATTCACACAGACATGTTTTTTGTTCTAAGCATTTTAGAGTTTAGCTTTCTGAACTTTAATCTACATGGCAGTTATTATTTTTGTATATGGTAATGAAAAACTGATCTGGTTTCACCTGTTTTAAAGACAGAAAACCATCTGTCTCTGGACACTTATTGCAAAATACCTGTTTCACCCACTGATTTTAGTGCCATTTTGTTATATTCCAAATGTGGATATTCTCTATATGTTTGGATCTTTCCCTTTTCATTTTTTTTACTTTATTTAAGATATTTGCATTTAAGTTCATAAATAGGATTGACATGTAATTTTCTTTACTAAAACTGTTTTGTTTGTTTTGTTTTGTTTGTCCAGACATGATGTTAGATCACAGAGATAAGGACTAAACCTCAGAAATGGCAGAGAAGTGATGTGGCCCCTAGCTACTCCACAGCCCTGAACTGCTTGAACTTTTACATGAGATAGTAGTATAGTTAGATTTTGCTTGAGCCTTAATTGGGCGATCAGTTTTATTTTTTACTGAAAAATCCATTCTTTTTTTTTTTTTTTTTTGAGAGAGAGAGAGAGAGAGAGAGAGAGAGAGAGAGAGAGAGAGCGCCAGCCTCTACAAGCAAAGGAGGGGCAGAGAGAGAGGGAGGGACAGGATCCTAAGCAGGAAGTCCAATGCAGGGCTCCATCTCACAACCACGAGATCATGACCTGAGCTGAAATCAAAAGTTGGATGCTTAACCTACTAAGTCACCCAGTAAAAATCTAATCTTAAGCAATCTTACATATATTCTACATTTTCCCGAGCTGGCCTTCATATTTTTGTGTAAAACTTATATTCATTTTTAAAGTTTCCAATTCATTGCAATAAGGTTTTTCATAATAATTTCTTATGATCTATAAAATGCTCTATGGTTACATGATATTTTGTATACCTTATGTTCTTTGTGAATTTGTCTTTTTTTTTCTTAATCAGATTTGGTTTTGAATTAACCTTTTTAATAAACTTTATTGATTTTTATTATTATTGATTCCTTGTGACATACGGAATCATTACTAATTTCTATTCTCAGTAATAGATTCTATAGCATAGGGAACTTTATTATTATAGGTATAAAAATATATAACACAGAAATCTTTTAAGGATGTGAGTCATTAAAAACTTGCTCTATTTCTTATGTAGCTCTTAGACTAGTTTTCCACAGCTTTGGTTTGGGTAATTGATTTCTTTTTTTAAAAAAGCATCAAGAATTTAAGGGCGCCTGGGTGGCTCAGTTGGTTGAGCGTCTGACTTTGGCTCAGGTCATGATACCTGTCTTGGATCCTGTGTTTGAGCCCTGTGTTGAACTATGTGCTGACAGCTCAGGGCCTGGAGCCTGCTTCAGGTTCTGCGTCTCCCTCTCTCTCTCTCTGCCCTTCCCCACCTGTGCTCTCTCTCTCTCTCTCTCTCTCGCCCTCAAAAATAAATATACATTTAAAAATTTTTTAAAGTATGGAATTTCATATTTATTAACTATAAATATTCTCTTATCATAAAAATCTTCTATGTTGTTACAGTCCCATTTTCATTTCCAAATTTGTTTTCATTTTTATATTTTTTACTGTATGTCCTAGAGATTGGTCTGTTTTTCTGGTTTTTGAAAATTAGTTCTAGCTTTTATTTACATAGTATATTATTTGTTTAATACCACCTAATTATTTTTGAATATAAAATATTTTATTTATATATTGTCCTCTTTGTTAGCATTATTATTGTTATTATGTTTTAAATCATAATCCCTCCAAAGATTGTTTGAAACATATTCCTAAGTGTTTAGATTATCAGAGGTGTGTAGGTCTTAGCAGAGGGAAGGGACTACTTTTAATGGAGTTTCCTAAAAAGTTTTCATCATTTCCTTATTTAGTAACTATTTAAATGGCTTTTGCAGATCTTGGGTCCTATTTCTGTGAAAACTCTTCCCCTGTATATCTCTGATGAGATGAAAATCACACGATTTCCCTAAGAGATCTGCCTGGGGACAGACTGCAGTAATATTCAAGTCCTGTTGAATGCATTAGATGTATTGGGTCTCTGAGGCCTTGAGAGATAATAATGAATAAGAATCTTGCAGTGGTACCCCAAATCTTTATTTTAGTACATTTCCTCAGGTAATTCCAATACCTGGGAATATCAGCCAGTATATCCTTCCCACTGTCTTGAAACAGTAAAGTGTTTTACTGTAATACATAGACATTTGTGTGGCATGAATGGAGTTTAACTATTTCCTAACCATATGCAAAATGGAACTTACAAAAAAAGGTTTATTTTATAATCTAAGGCATTAAATGAAGTCCTAATGGATTCAGAGTTTTGCTTCATTGTGTTATCTATCTGGTCACAAGTATCTCTCAAGCCCTTGTCTAGCCACAGAAAGAAAAGATGGTTTCTGAACACCAGTTAATTTGCAAATAGAATACATTTTAAATTTACAAAGAGAAAAAACCTGTTTTGCTACATTTGGTGAATTTGAAATGTCTCCATTTTCCAGTTTGTTTATAAAAATGATTTTGGTTTTGTTAGCAGTGTGGCAGTATAACTCTAGGAGTGTAAGATTTGAATGACATTTGTAAGAATCACCCATTTTCTGCCAAACTCTTCATAACTCATGCTCATTTTCAGTGGTCAATTATCTCCACCTGGGAGTCCTGCAGAAGTGATGTACTTATTCTCAAGGGATAGGTGTCACTTCCATTTGATCACACTAATGGGATTCCACAGTGGCAGGCAACCCTGTTCATGTGGGCAGGGATAGCCCTGCTGATGAAATGGCCTTCAGAGGCACTCCATAAATTAAGCCACACATCAGCGCTACTGGGCCTCGCATCTCTTGTTCTCTCACGCTCATTCAACGATGCTGGGGAGCTCAGACCTAGTTCATACTTCTCAATTTCTTTATTTCCATGATGCAGAATTTGGAGGACAGGAAAATCACATAAAACACACTTGGAATTATACTAACATTTAACGATCCAAGCTTTTCTCTGTGATTTGGTGAGCATTTATGCTTATTTCATGGACTGGCATCTTTTGTGCACTCTTCCAATGTGGCATAATCAGTCCCTTGTTCTCAAGTTTGAAGCTAGAGCATCTTCTCTCAGTCCTCCTATTGTCTGCATGGTTCTGTCACTCAAAAGTTAGATTTGGAAGTAAGCAATAGGGGGCAGTGGGCACAGTGCAGAATTTATCTTTTGGTGGAGACGGTGATAGATTTGGGGACCCCATGCAATCTCAAAGCGTGAGCTGTAATTCTTGTGCTCAGTGACAGTGGCAGTGATAATCTCACTGAAGCAACACCCACGTTGTGGTTGCTGGCTCAAGCTGCTGGGACTGGCTCTCCAACCTTCTTAGACATCCTCTCAGTTTCCTAATATCCTTTAATAATGTATTAAGTGTTACTTAGAACGGGTTCTTAACTCTGCAACCAGGAACTCTGAGCTCGCACATTCTCTTGCACGTGCTAGTCACATTCTGGACATTTTGATTTTCTTTGTCTTTCCCAAAACACCATCTGTCCCCACCTCGAGGCTCTTCAGTTGATGTTCTTTCTGCCCCAAACACAGATATACTCAGAGTTGGCATTTTTCATCTTTAGACTTCTGCTCTAACACTGCCCTTTCCAAGAAGCCATCCTGGCAATTCTTCTGCTACTTAGTGATCTCTACCATGTTCCTTGTTTAGTTGGTTTGTTTGTGTATCTTCATGTCTTCCTTACGATATGAGGGCAGAACCTTTTTTTGTTTTGTTTTGTTTATGGACGTATTCTCAGAATCTGAAATAAAGCCTGGCAAATGGTTAGCATTCATTTTTTATGAACGAGTGGATGAATGAATGAATGAATGCATGGATTAATGAATAAATATGCCTAATATATTGTTTCACTTTAAAGAGCTTTTTAAGGACAGTATTAAGAAACATATGTTTGTATTTTGGCCTAGTAAGAGAAAGAACTGAGAAACTCAAAGGAGAATTGAGATAGAAGTGGAGAGAATATGGAGAAAAGTGAGGGTTTTTCAAAGGGAAAAATGGTGAAGCCAAGTATAAAACCAAAGTGTAGTAATCTGGGGAGGTTATCACATGTACATTGATAGCAGCCTTGTACTCAGAAACTCATGAGAAACTGCGATGGATAAAAGAAAATCTAAGAAGTCCCTGCCACTTTAGTGCTATGGAATAGTTAGTGGAAAAGAAGGAAGGTTTATGGAAAAGGAAAGGGAAAGAGGGAAACATGTGAGTGATGCAGTCCGAATATTGTTGGAAATAAATTTCCTCAAGAGTTTACATTACTCTGAGTGAAAAATCTGAAACCATTATTTGGGGATAAGTTATTCAGACACAAAAATGATTGTTTGGGATTTGTGTTCTAAAGTTCATTCCTACAAAACAGATGATGAAGCACTAATAATTTTTGAGAGAAAATTAATCTCTAAACTTTAATATGTAATAGTGGAATAATAGCTAAATTCTAATACTGGCAAACTTGCAAATTATACCTCATCAATTACTTTTCTAATTAGTAGGTAGATATCTTGAGGCACTATGATCATTTAGATTTTAATTGTCAGACAGACAGTGTCATCTATAGCTACTCCTTATGTCCCAATCAAAAAAAAAATTATGTCAAGATAGCAACTATAGTTTTGATGATTATAGATCATGGTTAATTGGGTAATGGGCATGATTCAGTTCTATTGCTTATTCAGTCAGAACATAATTATGATCATATTATCCACTATCCCATGAGCATATGTATGTTTTCCCCTCCAAAATATCTTAGTGTATAATGTAAATAAGTACATAAAGTTTCTCTCTCAAGAGGAATTACAGATTACAGTTGAATTCACTTAAAAGATATTCAGAAATCATTACAACATGCTAAGTGGATGCATACATACATTATAAAATTTATATAGCGTGCCAATAATAACAGGGGCATCTAATGAACTTATATCAGGTACAGGGAGTTATTACCAGGGATTTATGTGCATTAACATGTTTAATCCCCATTGCTCTCTTATGAGATAGGTTCCTTATTATTCCCATGTTATACATGAGAAACATAGTTTTTAGGAAGATCAAATGACCTCATTCATTAAACAATGAATGAGTAGCAGGGTCAGGATTTTCATCCAGGATTCCTGCCACCAAGTCTGTGTCCTTAACCATAGAGCAACACTGCCTTGGTGGTGGGAATGATAGGAGTTTGGAGTTAGCCCGGATCAAATTCCAGTGCTGACTGTGACTTGAAAACTATTCTTCATCCTCTCTCAAATTTAAAAATCTTCATTTGTAATAGATAAGCAAATGATAAGTAAACAAATAAAAATCATGAAATCAATCTATGAAAATATTTATTGCAAAGGTCTGAAAGTAATGTATTGTTTGAAAGTAAGGTAATGCATAGGGGCTCCTGGGTGGCTCAGTCTATTAAGTGGCTAACTTCGGCTCATGTCATGATCTCACAGATCATGAGTTCGAGGCCCACCTCAGGCTCTGTGCTGACAGCTCAGAGCCTGGAGCCTGCTTTGGATTCCTTGTCTCCTTCTCTCTCCACCCCTCCCTGCTCACAGTCTGTCTTTCTCTGTCTCTCAAAAAATGAGTAAATGTTAAAAAGAATTAGAAAGTAAGGTAGTGCATAAAAGTACCTCGCATGCTGATCAGGATACGCTATGTCCTTGGGTAGCAATACAACTTTTCTAACAATGTTAGAAAATTACCAAAATAAACCAGAAATTCTATTGCTATTTTCTTCATTTTGCTATTTGAATGTGAGGGGGCTGCTGTTGGGAGATCACCCCAACTCCTGGCCCCAACACACACCAAAATGGATTGTCAGACTAGTGCATGCAGTGCAAACCTGAACGGTATCCCTTCCAGAGTTGTGATTTGCTTCTGTCATTGTGTTTACTTCTTGGCTAACTTTTAAATGTAATATTTAAGAAGAAGAACCCCTCCTGCCTGGTGTACCTGCTTCTTAACATTGTTGCTGTTGTATATAATTATCTGTCACTGAAAAGCTAACAAATTGAGTTCCTCTTTCTTTTCTTCATTTTCCCCTTTGGGTACAATTTTCTTTTAATTTATTGATTTCAGGTTTCTGGATGATAGCAATAAGTTTGCAAATATAAAAGCAGACTTCTTATAGAACTATCATTTTACAGTTTTTAGAAATGCACAAAAAACCTCCAGTTGGGGATTCCTTTAGTTTAACAAATAAGATTGTGTTAAACCTCCCAGTGGTGATGTCTTCTCTCTTTGATTCATATTATTGGAAGTAATATGCAGAACTGAAAATATTTCTCCAAATCAAAATTTATAATACTTCTGGAAAAAGACTGATGTATTAGATTTGGGAACCCTGTAGTCTTGGATTATCATTCTTCCTTGTTTTTATACATTAGCATGGCTTACTCCTGTTTTTAATATTCAAATGTAGATCATATAATCAAAAATACCATTAACTGACCACACCACATTACTGAAGAGACTTGAAACTGAGGTCATTTACATAAATCTAACATTAAAAAAGACTGGCCTTATATGAGTTCTAGTCTGAAATAAAGTAATGTGTCTCATATCATTTCCAGTGAGATGTCTGATACTTGAATTGTCAAGAAATAGCAGCTTTTTTATACACAGGTATGGAGTCAGGGTTTCCTATATAGTGTGGAGTAAGGAGAGCCATGAGACACTTTTTGACCCTTTTCTCGTGTAAACCTGTATTATTGTGATGCTCACTTCACTTTAGCACATTTCCTTAACCAACCAAGAGAAGTGTATTTGTATCAGTAAATAAGTTATTGATCTATAAATAGGATTAAATATTGTACCAGTCAACTATGGCATAGTATGTTGTCTTGTTGAGAAAACAGGATTTATTAATGCATGGTTGACAACATATACTCTCATGAAAAAGAGGAGAGTTAGAAGCAAGCAGAAATTTGTGAGTGATTTTTGATATTGTGAGAGGAGATCATAGAAACAGAAGAACAGGGAGAATACTAGGTATTGAAGAGACAATGGGGCCAAAGGCAGCAGAAGACTTGGGTTAAAAGGGAAATTCACTGCATATATATATCTCAGTTTCTTCCTGGACTATCTGTTCTGTTTCATACATTTAGTGTTTTATCCTTTTGCCAATATCACACTTTGAGAATACTCTAGGGTCAAATAAGTCCTGAAATTAGGTAATACAAGTCCTCTAGTGGGTATCTGTGTTGTCAATTATCTAATCATATGTTTTGTGCCCCTTTCACTGGCCTTTTGTCTTTTTACTGTTGATTTGTATTACTTCTCTATTTTTTCTGGACAGAAATTCTTGTTGGTTATACAAATTGAAAATGTCTTGGGGCACCTGGGTGGCTCAGTCAGTTAAGCATCTGACTCTGGCTTAGGTCATGCATGATCTCACAGTTTGTGGGCTTGAGCCCCACATTGGGCTCTGTGCTGACAGCTCAGAGCCTAGAGCCTGCTTCAGATTTTGTCTCTCTGTCTCTCTCTGCCCCTCCCCTGCCTGAACTCTATATCTCTCTCTCAAAAATAAATAAACATTAAAAATAAAAAGTAAAATATCTTATTCCTACTCCTTGGCTTGCCTATTCATTTTTTTTAAATAACATTTTCATGTACAGCGGATATTTTCTTTAGATAAAGTCCAATTTATCTATTTTGTTCTTTTCTGGTTGGTGCTTTATGCATCTATCTAAGAAATCTTTGCTTCCCTGAATGGCTTGAAGATATCCACCTATCATTTCTTTTAGATTATTTATAGTTTTAGCTTTGCATTTAAGCCTACTATCCATCTTGAATCAGGTATTTACTGAAAAAAAATGATAACATATGTCAACATAAAATCTTTGACAAGAATATGCACAGCAACGTTGTCATAATAACCCTACAGCAGAAACCCAATTACTATGAGGAAAAAATGGATAAGCAATCCTATTGTATTCACACAATGGGATACTACTGAGCAATAAAAAGTAAGAAATTACTGATACACTCACAACTGGGATGAATCTCACTAATGCTATATTCCACCAAAGGAACCAGACACAAAAGAATACAATTCTATGATTCCATGTATATGAAGTCCAAGAAAAAACAAAATTATTTTAAGGTAAAGAAAATCAGAAAATGGTTAACTTTGGTACCAAAGTAGTGATAGGGCAGGTTCTTACTGTCTGAGAGTGAGAAGGAAGAACTTTCGGGGATAATGGAAAACTTCTGTATCTTGTTTTGAATGGTAGTTACATGGTGTATACAATTGTCAGAACCTATCAAAATAATGCCTGAAATTTGTAAATTTTATTGTATCTACCTTATATATCAATATTTAAAAAAAAATAGAGGGGGCACCTGGGTGGCTTAGTCAGTTAAGTGTCTGACTTTGGCTCAAATCATGATCTCATGATTCATGGGTTCGAGTCCTGTGTGAGCTCTGTGCTGAGAGAGCTGTGGGCCTAGCCTGCTCTTAATTCTGTGTCTCCCTCTCTTTCCCCTTCCCCTCCTCACGCATTGTCTCTGTCTCTCAAAAATAAATAAACATTAAGAAAATTTAAAAATTAAAAAAAATAATAAAAATAGAGTTAGAAGGACATTAAAAGGGATAATGGAATTTTTTCAGAGACAGATATGATGTGAACAGTCATTTCATAAATAATATGCCTCTTGGAGTTGAACTGTCTACAAACTGTGGCTGTGTCCAGTGGTCATAGCAACCTATATATAATAATGGGAGCAGCATTACCCTGACTTGAAGTAATATACAAGCAGCCATTTAACAACAGCCATTATTTTTTGCTTACTTACTTTGTTTTAAGCACTTCACAGATATTACTTCAATTAATTGATCATTAGAGGCCACAGTAATTTTTATTATCAACTGAGTATGCAGCTTTTCTTTGCCCCTTGCTAATGAGGTCAATATTGTGAGCCTGTGACTTTAAAATGGAGAAAATTCATCAAAGGCCAATGTGTGTATGAAGAGATGGTAAAGAAGAAAAATATCTCTAAACTAGGAAAGTGTTAATGTCAATTGTTTTAATGCCCAGGGCTAGCTCTAGGCAAATGTTTTAATAGGGAAGTTTATCTTCAGTATCTCAGGAGCCTTTCTTCAAATAAAATCACATCACTTTCACTGCTGTCTCAAACACTCCATTTCAACTCATGGGGCTTACCTACAACTTCTTTTTGTGTCCAATACATATTTGGTATGTTTCTATGCACATTGCTTGTACTGAATCATGTATTCCTCACAGTAAGCTTGTTTGGTAAGTACATTTATACTATTTACCTCCAAAACATATGGATTTAAATTGCATCTTATTACACTCTCATTTCTTCAAAAGTGCACTCTGCGTCACCTCACAGAAATACAAGGTGATACTCAGACATTGACCACCTAGTAGAGGAGGTGATTTTATCCATCAAATCCATTTAGCACAAATTATTCATAGGCAGCCATTTTCTCTAACTATTGATTCAACAAGTACTTACTAAGCACTGACTCTCTACTGGGAACACTTATTGACCCTGAGCGTTTAGATACTATAGAAGGGCACTTGTGGAAGATAGTCTCAAATTCTCAAATTTCAGACATTTCGGGAGGGGTAATATTCTCTAATGCTGGGATCGCTGCCCTCCTGGAAATAACTCAGTGTTGTCACCTTAAAAATTGATGCTGCCAATTCCTCTGTTGCTCTAATTAGAGTTCCAAGCCATGAAGACTGCAAAACAGAGACATGTAGGGCTTAGAACTGGGTGTGAAGTACAGATATCAAAGCACTTTCTACAGGCTATGACCGCCACCACCGTAGCATTTACCTCATTAAGATGGGTGTAGTGCTGTCCGTTCAGACCTGAAAAATGTCTGAAAATTCCAGTGACAGTGATTTATCTTATGGTTGGACTGTCATCCATCATGAGGGGTCTGATGTAGAGATGGTGAATTCTGAACATGGTACAACCAGTGACAGCTGTGAGCTCGCTCCAGAATGTACATCTTTAGAGCAAGAAAAGCCACAAGTATTGCAATCAGAGGAGGGAAAGAGTAGCTAAAATGGCACAGTGTTAATGGAAGAAGAAACTGCTGATCCAGCTTTGGAGGAAACAAAGTCAGCACTTGAGAGAGAAGAAGAAAAGTCATCTGAAGACAATGTCTCTTTTGGAGCTGTCCGTGATGATTCTGATATTGTTAACCGTAAGCCACCTAAGTTAGAAGAAATTGGAAATTAAGAAGCTATAATTGTTGGAGAGGCACAGAGTCCAGAAGACTTTAACATGGGCTCTTTTTCTAGCAGCCAGGATACATCCTATAATCCAGAAACTTTGTTTTCATCACAGGCTAGTGATGACGAATCAAATAGTATTGAAATCAGTCATCAGTCTAGTCCTGACTTTAGATGATGGCATGCTAGGAAGAAGAGTGTTCTTAGTTCAGAATCTGAGGAGCAGCTACTTGCCAAACAAGAAACCAAACCCTCTAAGGAATTGTGTAAATGGCAGTTCAACAGTGGTCTCAATAAGTGTGTTATACTTGATTCGTGATTGCAATCGGCATGGGATTTGGATATTTCTATGGCATACTTCAGCTTCAGAAACATCAACAGTCAGAAAGACACATGAAGATGAACTGAATGATATGAAGGATTATATTTCCCAATAGGAAACAGGAACAAGAATCTTTTATAGATTATAAGTCAATGAAGGAAAACCTTGCAAGATGTTGGGCCCTTACTGAAGGAAGGATGTCTTTTGACACTCAGAAAAAGAACCCTGATACATAAAATCAACATTTAAGAATATCTCTGTAGAAGGAAGAAAAAGCCTTATCTTCCTTAAAGGAAGAGTTAAGGAAACTAAGAGAACAGATTAGTATATTGGAAGATAAAGGGACAGGGACTGAATTGGTTACGGAAAATCAGAAACTTAAGCAGAATCTGGAAAAAAGAACTAAACACACACAGCTTTCTTAACCAAAGGGAGACTCTTTTCACAGAAGCAAAGATGCTAAGGAGGGAAATGGAGAGAGAACAACTAATAACCATGGCTTTAAAGGCGGAACATCAGCAGTGAAACTCTAGTGAGTCATATAGCAACTCAGACTCTCCCAATGTATTGAGTGAAAAAAAGGAAATAGAAATCTTGTGGGAAGGACTCACCAAATTGGAGCAGAAGCTAAACTTTGAACAACAACATCCTGATTTGTGGGAAAGACTCTATATTGAGGCAAAAGATTGAAATGTAAAACAAGAAACTGATGGAAAAAAGAAAGAGGGCAGAGGAAACAACAGGGCTAAAAATAAGTCAAAGGAAGCATTTTGGGTTTGGTGAAGGAAAAATTTGATGCTATGAAGAATTCTACCAAGGATTTTGTGAGGCATCATAAAGAAGAAATTGAACAGGCTAAGGCAGCTGTGAAAGAAAATCTGAAAAAAATCTCAGGTTCAGTTAAATCCACTTTTAGGCATTTCAAAGATACCACCAAGAATATCCTTGATGAAAAGGACAATAAAAGATTTGGTGCCACAAAAGCAGCAGCTAAAAAGCCAACAAAGGTCTTTTTTTAAAATAATTTTTAAAAATTTTTATTCATTTTTGAATGAAGAGGGGGAGAAAGAGTGAGAGTGAAGAGAGAGAGATAGAGAGAGAGAATGAGCAGGAGAGGGGCAGAGAGAGAGGAAGACACAGAAACCAAAGCAGGCTCCAGGCTCTGAATTATCAGCACAGAGCTCGACGTGGGATTCAAACCCAGGAACCATGAGATCATGATCTGAGCCCAAGTCGATGCTTAATCAACTGAGCCACCCAGGTACGCCCAACAACAGTCTTTAGTGAATGTTTACACTCACAGTATAGGCACGTACATAAAACAAGAATAATAGAGGTAAAGAGAGTGAAGGAAAGAAAAGCCAATTCACTCTGAAGAATTTAGAAAAAAAATACAAATTCACAGAAATGCAGTGCTGAGCATGACTAATGAAAATTATGATTTTTTTCAGAAACCTTGTTCCGGTGTATTGAATGTGTTCAACAGGAATCCATTATTTTTTTAATATGAAAGTATTGAATCCTGTAAGGATAGATGAACTTATTTAATTAAAAAATATTTAGTAGAAAAACTGGATGGTTTTCATCATTAGGAAGAATGATCCATTTATCAATAAGTTTTCCTAAATGGTATCTTTATATATGATCAGAGGCTCTTCACTGACTTTGCTAATGATATTAAAGATTATCTTAAAGACATGAAGTGATATCAGATAATGGTGGAGTTTTGGAAAAGTGGATGGGCATATATATATATATATATATATATATATATATATATATACACACACATGGACACTTCTTTGGTCACACTCTTTCCCCTACTCTTTTCCGCAGTCAACCAGATAAAAAACAATGAATGGTAAATATTGAAAACTCCAGGCATTGAAAACAAAAGCAGAAGCACCCTTAGCCACAATCTTCTAAAAGAGAATGTAAATGACATAAATATGGTTGTGGTAATGGAAGACACATGGCAGATCTTGAAATAGAATTGGGGCAGTTACCTTTTGACCCTAAATATTGATCATCATGGTTAACTTAAATTAGAAAATAGTAACAGAAACATGGATGCTGTCCACAATGTTTGGCGTTGAAACTAAAATGAAATTATCAAGATAATGTCTATCATTCCTAAGTATCAGTTTGATGACTCTACATTATTACTCAGAAGCATCAAGCAAAAGCTTACTAACTTGCATTTTCCTGTAGTTGAGCTTTGCTGATTTTTTTTTTTTTGCACTGTAAATGTTCAACTGTAGTTTTAAGGAAGTCAGGCATGCAACAGATTTTGTACACGCAGTGAATCTTCCTTTTAGTGTATGAGCTTAAAGTGAGCTCAAATCATATGACAAAGTGTAATTAACACTGATATTTGTGTCACATTTTCAGTAGAGCTTGAAAAGAGTACATTGTGATGGAATTTCATTTTTAACATTTTATAATCTTACACTTGCTTCTTGTCTTTTTTTTTTTTTTTTTGCCTTCAAGAGCCCCATTGACTTGTGATGAATTTGCTGCCTTCTTATGAGTTTGCTGACTTGTTCTCTTGTGAAATTTCTTGGACATCTGAATATTGTAGAAGAAACAATAAAACTCACCATGAGGAAATCTAAAGGTCTTTATTTAAAATCTGGCATTTGTATTAAAATATGATTTTATATTAAAATATGATTTTATACTTTGTGATATGTTTTATACATTTCCTCAGTAGTGATATTTGGGAAAGCAGTTCACTGTTTTGTTTTGTTTTGGGTTTTTTTTTGTTTGTTTGTTTTGTTTTTTTGCTAGTTCCATGAATCTTGCCCAATGTTTACAGGCTTATTTATGCAGCATCTGAATATTTCTACCCGGCAATGTCTATTTCTAGGAAAGATTTAAACACAGTTCAGAATTTCATCTTCTGGAACATCTGAGTTTCCCTTTTAATTTCTATTCATAGACATATATGTGACTTCCAGTTTGACCTTCTGGCAAATGAGTGTGGAAGAACAGAGAAGTTCTCTCATAGCTGCTTGAAATTAGGAAAGCTCTTATTTCCTAGAAGTAGATAAATGTTTGAGTAAATAAAGTCTACATTTTTCTGGAGGGGGGAGTACTTTCTACATCATTCTTATGTTTATTTCTTATGGCTGCTGTAACAAACTACGACAAATTTGTTTGCTTAAAACGGAAACAAATTTACTATCTTACAGTTCTGGAGTGCCAAAGTGTGAAATGGGTTTCCCTAGGTTAGAATCAAGGTGTTGCCAGAGCTGTATTATTTCTGAAGGTTCTAGGAAATAATCTATTCCCTTGAATTGTCTAGCTTCTAGAGGGGGCCTGCACTCATGGCTGGTGGCCTCTTCTGCATTCAAAAGCCAGCTGAATCGCTATGTTTGTACACTTGAAACTAATATAACACCATATGTTAACTACACTAGAATTAAAATAAAAAATAATCAAACAGACAAAAAACCAAAAGTCAACAGTGCTTAGCATCTTTACATTTCCCTCTGTACCTTCTGCTTTCCTTTTAACTCGTAAGGACCCACCCCTGAGATTTCTTTGGGCCCTTCTAGATAATCTCGGATTATCTCTCCTTCTCATGATTCTTAATTTCATCACATTTGCAAAGTCCTTTTTGCCACATAAAGTAACATATTCATAAGTTCTAGGGATTAGGACATGGCATATTGGAGCAGGGGACATTTTCTGCCTACCACATTATAGTTATTTATTCCATCAAAAGTATCTACATTGGAAATGTAGCTAATCCATAAATCATGTACTTAATAGTCAGGATATATATTATACCTAAAGTAAATTACTTTTTAGACTCCCCCAAAAGTGTTTCAGAAGAAAAAGAAACATTCTGTAAACATTCTTATTTGGCACAAAAATCACTCCACTGAATATCTAGATAATAGACATATTTTTAATATCCTCTTCTCTCTCCTTCCTCCCTCCTTCTCCCTTTTCCCACCTTTGTCCCCCCCACTCTTCCTCTTCCTCCCTCCTCCCCTTTTCCCTCCCTCTCTGGCTCTCCCTTTCACTTTCCTCCAATTCTGTCTCTCCTTCAAACACACATGCAAGCACACACACATCTAGATCATCTAAATCAAAGGCAAAAACACAATGATAAAACATCTAGTTCAGAAGTATATTTTGCTTGGTCTTAAATAATAAGCACTCATATAAGGAGAAAAATATTTAAAACATCAGGGGGGTTGCTTGAGGGGTATGAAACATCCTTCCCAGGAGAAATAATCTCATAGTTTAAGCTAAATTTATGGCAGGAATTTGATGGGTTGGCTCCGTTGTCTGGTGCCTTTGGGGCAAGATGCAATGTGCTGGACTTGGCAGATGAGTCAGAAGGCAAGATTTCATACAGAATTTACTTCTGAGAATGAAAAAAAAATCTCTTGAATGAGTGCTTTGGAAAGGCTCCTTGAGCTATAACCTTGGTAGATGTTGGATTCAGGATCATTAACCACCCAAGATAAACACAGTCCATGGGAGTGTTCTCTCCATATGTGGGTTTCAAATGGACTAGTTGTTTACAATAGCTTCAGTACAATGAGAACAAAGTTAAATAGTGATGAGTCAACTATGCAAGCCTCTCCCTCCAAAACTGCAAGGACAAAAAAAAAAAAAATAACATCAATTTCCAAATTTGAGAATTACTCAAAAATATACAATTTATTCAGTTCAAACAAATTGCCTGTGAATTATTTAGAATGATTAGCACAGTGCTCGCTTCAACAGCACAAATTTGTGGATGATTAGCAGAAAGATGACAGGATTAGATTTCCAAATCTACTCCTTAGTAGTTGAGTGGCTTTGCTTAATAAATTACTTAACCTCAATGTGTTTCAGGTCGTCATTGTTGTTGTTGTTTTACTTTTAAAATGACGGGGAAAATACACTTGCCTAGCCTACACTGCAGTGTTGTGATGAGGATTGTAATGACCTGAAAGAATACTTGGGAGATCACTCGGTGTCCTCCCAAGCAATGAAACTCTATACCAGCTTTATTAAATATTCCTATCTGTAAAGAATTTATAAAAATGCCTGACACGTGAGTTTATTAATTATTACCAAGTATTAATTCAAGATATGAAATAGGTAGTAACAAACGAAGGTGCAGAGTTTTAGTCTCTTTCTGTCAAATTTAGAATAATCAGTATCCATTCACAGCGAGCAATCCAAGGAGTTATGACAGACGAATACACTTGTAAAACTACTCTCCTGATCAAGATACATAACAATACCAACACCCTTAAAACTTCCCTCATGCCCCTTAGTGGTATCAACATACATTATTATGAACTTTTTAGAATTTCACATAAATGGAATCATGAAGTATGTACTCTGTTATGTCTAGCCCTTTCCCTCAGCATAACATTTCTGACTTCCTTCCATACAGTGTTGTTGTATGTTTCCTTGGTTCCTTTTTGGAGCTGGGTAGTATTCCATTGTGCTGCATATTATAACATCCATTTCCCCGCTAATCAACAATTGAGTTGTTGGCTTTTAACTATTATAAATAAAGTTGCTGTGAGCATTTTCATATGTCTTTGTGAAGATGTAAGTTTTCATTCCTCTTGGATAAATCCCAAGGAGTGAAATTACTGAGTCATATGTAAATGTACCTTTGCCTTTATGAGATACTGCCCACCTGTTTTTGTAAAATGGTTGTGTCATTATATTTCCCCACCAGCAATGTAGTTTTCCCCGTAATTGACAACACTTAATCCCACCATTTTTCATGGTAGCTATTTGTATGTGTATAGTTGCATCTCATTGAGGTTTTAGTTTACTTTGCCAACTAATGATGTGTATTGGTATTTCATGTATCTTAAGAATTATTCTTGAAACTATTATCACACTGTATGTTAACTAATTGGAATTAAAGTAAAAACTTAAAAAAAGAATTACTCTTCAATTTTTAATAAATTTTAAAATTGTATTACTCATTCAGTTGTAAATGTTCTTTATACATTCTACATACAATTGCTTTGTCATATGTGTGTGTGTATATATATACACATATATATATACACACACACATATATATATACACACACACATATATATATATACACACACACATGTATATACATATATATATATATATACATGTATATATACATGTCAGAGAGACCATATACACACACACATATACATATACATATCCTCTCTTAATTTGTGGTTTGTATTTTTACTTCATTTAAGCATAAATTATTATTTCATTTAAGCATTTAAGTCATCTGACCTTAGAAGGATAATTTTTTATTTCGATAGAGTTCAGTTTATTATTATTTTTCTTTTTTTGTTTCATGCTTCCGATATCCCATCTAAGAAAATTTGGGTTATCTATCACTTTAAAAATGTTCTCACATTTTTTCCTTGAAATTATATAATTTTAACTTTTACCTTTGGTTCAATGGTTTATTTCAAGGTAATTTTGGGGTATGATGTGAGTGAATAGGAGGTTTATTTTTTATGGCACAGATGTCCTGTTGTTGAAGCCTCACTTCTTTTCTCTTTTCTTTTCTTCTCTTCTTTTCTTTTCTTCACTTTTTTATTTCTTAGAAAAATACATATCTAGGGGTTCCTGTGTAGCTCAGTTGGTTAAGTGTCTGACTCTTGATTTCTGCTCAGGTCGTAATCTCATAGTGAGTTCAAGCCCCATATTGAGATCTGTGCTGACAGCGTGGGGCCTGCTTGGGATTCTCTGTCTCTGTCTCTCTCTGCCTCACTCTTTCCCTCTATCTCTCTAAAAAATAAACATTTAAAAAAAGAAAAATACATTTATTTTTAAATTTTATTTCATTTTTCTTTGTTTTTTTTTTTAAGTTTTTATTTTAATCCAGTTAGTTCAAATACAGTGTTATATTAGTTTCAGGTGTACAATATAGTGATTCAACACTTCCATACATCATTCGGTGCTCATCACAGCAAGTGCACTTTTTAATCCCCATCATCTATTTCACCTATTGCCCTCCCCACCTCCTCTCTGGTAACCATCAGTTTGTTCTCAGTTAAGAGGCTGTTTCTTGATTTCTCTCTCTCTCTCTCTCTCTCTCTCGCTTTTTTTCTCTTTTGCTCATTTGTTTCTTAAGTGCCATATATGACTGAAATCATATGGTATTTGTCTTTCTCTGACTGACTTATTTCACTTAGCATTATACTCTTTAGTGCCATCCATGTCATTGCAAATGCAAGATTTCATTTTTTATGGGTGGATAATATTCCATTGTGTATATAAACCACCTCTTCTTTATCCAGTTATTAGTCAGTGGACACTTGGGCTGCTTCCATAATTTGGCTATTATAAATAATGCTGCTATAAAAATAAGGGTGCATGTATCCCTTTGATTTAGTGTTCTTGTATTCTTTGAGTGAATACTCGGTAGTGCAGTTACTGGATCATAGAGTAGTTCTATTTTTACCTTTTTGAGGATCCTCCATACTGTTTTCCAGACTGGTTGCACCAGTTTGCCTTTCCACCAACAGTGCCAGAGGGTTTCCTTTTCTTCACATCCTCACCAACACCTGTTTTTTCTTGTGTTCCTGATTTTAACCATTCCAATAGGTGTGAGGTGACAGCTCATCATGGTTTCGATTTGCATTTCCTGTGATGAATGATGTTGAGCATCTTTTCATGTGTCTGTTGCATCTGTATGTGTTCTTTGGGAGCAATGTCTGTTCATATCTTCTGCCCATTTTTAATTGTATTATTTGTTTTGGGGGTGTTGAGTTTGATATGTATTTTATATATTTTAGATATTAACCCTTTGTAAGATATGCCATTTGCAAATATCTTCTCCCATTCTACCTTTTAGTTTTGTTGATTATTTCTTTCACTATGCAGAAGCTTTTTATTTTGATGTAATCCCAACAGTTTATTTTTGCTTTTGTTTCCCTTGCCCTAGGAGACATATTTAGAAATGTTGCTATGATTGATGTTAAAGAAGTTACTGCCTCTGTTTTAGGATTTTTATGGATTCAGGTCTTACATTTGGGTCTTAAACCTTTTTAAGTTTATTTTTGTGTATGGTGTAAGAAAATGGTCCAGTTTTTTTCTTTGTATGTAGCTGTCCAGTTTTCCCAACATCATTTGTCAGAGAGACCATCTTTTTCCCATTGGATATTCTTTCCTGCTCTGTCAAAGATTAGTTAACTATATAATTTTGGGTTTATTTCTGGGTTTTCTATTCTGTTTTATTGATCTTTGTGTCTGTTTTTGTTTCAGTACCATACTGTTTGATTACTACAGCTTTATAATATAACTTGAAGTCCGGAATTGTGATGCCTTCAGCTTTGCCCTTTTTTGTTCAAGATTACTTTGGCTATTCAGCGTCTTTTGTGGTTCTGTAGAAATTTTGGGATTATCTGTTCTAGTTCTGTGAAAAATGCTGTTGGTATTTTGATAATGATTGTATCAAATCCGCAGATTGCTTTGGATAGCATAGACATTTCAACAATTGTTTTTCTAATCCATGAGCATGGAATGTCTTTCCATTTCTTTGTGTTGCCTTCAATTTCTTTCATCAGTGTTTTATAGTTTTCGAAGTATAGGTCTTTCATCCTCTTTGGTTAGGTTTATTCTTAGGTATCTTATCATTTTAGGTTCAACTGTAAATGGTATTGTTTTCTTTATTTCTATTTCTACTGCTTCATTATTGATGTATAGAATTGCAAGAGATTTCTGTAAAATGATTTTGTATCCTGTGACTTTACTGAATTTTTTGATCAGTTCTAGCAGAGTTTTGGTGGAGTCTTTCGAGTTTGCTACAGAATATCATGTCATCTGTAAGTAGTGAAAGTTTGACTTCTTCCTTGCTGACTTGGATGCCTTTTATTTCTTTCTGTTGTCTGATTGCTGTGGCTAGGACCCACATGTACTATGTTGAAAAATGGTGAGAGTGCACATCCTTGTTTTCTTCCTAACCTTAGAAAAAGCTGTTTTTCCCCATCAAGGATGATGTTACCTCTGAGTTTTTCATATATGGACTTTATCCTGTTGAGATATGTTCCTTCTACACTTACTTTCCTGAAGGTTTTTATCATGAATGGATGTTGTACTTTGTCAAATGCTTTTCTGCATCTATTGAAATGATCATATGGTTCTTAACCATTCTCTTATTCATGTGATGTATCACTTTGATTAGTGAATATTGAATCACCTTTGCAACCTAGTAGTAAATCCCACTTGATTGTAGTGAATGTGTGTGTGTGTGAATGTATTGTTGGATTAGGTTTGATAGTATTTTATTGATGATTTTTGCATCTGTATTCATCAGAGATATTGGCTTGTAGTTCTCTTTTTTAGTGGTGTCTTTATCTGGTTTTGGTATAAGCTAGCTCATAAAATGAATTTAGAAGTTTTCTTTCCTTTTCTATTTTTTGGAATAGTTTCAGAATAGGTATTAACTCTTCTTTATTTTTTTTTTTTTAATTTTTTTAATTTTTTTTTTTCAACGTTTTTTATTTATTTTTGGGACAGAGAGAGACAGAGCATGAACGGGGGAGGGGCAGAGAGAGAGGGAGACACAGAATCGGAAACAGGCTCCAGGCTCCGAGCCATCAGCCCAGAGCCTGACGCAGGGCTCGAACTCACGGACCGCGAGATCGTGACCTGGCTGAAGTCGGACGCTTAACCGACTGCGCCACCCAGGCGCCCCTTAACTCTTCTTTAAATGTTTGTTAGAAATAACTTGTGAAGCCATCTGTCCTAGACTTTTGCTTGTTGGGAGTTTTTTGATTACTGATTTAATGTGTTTGCTGGTTATTGGTCTGTTCAAATTTTCTATTTCTTCATGTTTCAGTTTTGGTAGTTTATATGTTTCTAGGAATTTATCCATTTCTTGTAGGTTGTCCAATTTTTTGGCATATATTTTTTCATAATATTATCTTCTAATTGTTTCCATTTCTGTGGTGTTATTTCTTCTCTCTTATTTGTGATTTTGAGTCCTCTCTTTTTTTCTTGATAAATTTGGATAGAGGCTTATAAATTTTATTATTTGTTTTCACAAAATCAGCTCCTTGTTTCACTGATCTGTTATATTATTTGTTTAGTTTCTATATCATTTATTCCTATTTATTCCTGTGTAAGATATTTTCTTTATCACTTTTTTTTTTTCAAATTTGATTACAATATGTCTTGGTGTGGATTTGCCATTGCTGGTTTTGATGGGAGTTCTCAGCCTCCTGGATCTGAATATCTGTTTCCGTCACTAGATTAGGGAAGTTTTCGGCTATTATCTCTTCAAATAAATTTTCTGTTCCCATTTCTCTTCTTTTTTTCAGGACTCCTATAATATGAATGTTATTATGTTTGATAGAGTCACTGAGTTTCTCAAGTCTATTCTCATTTTGCATAATTCATTTTTTCTCTCTTTTGTTCAGCTTGATTACTTTCCATTACTCTGTCTTCTAGGTTATTAATTTGTTCCACTGCTTCTTCCAGCCTGCTGTACATTCCATTAAATTTGTTTCTCATTTTGTTTATTGAGCCCTTTATCTTTGCTGTTATTCTTCATCTCTGTGTTAAGGGTCTCACTCATGTCTTCTACTCTTTTCTCAAGTCCATTGAGTATCCTTATGATCATTACTTTAAATTTCCTATCAGGAATGTTACTTATATCTGTTTTGCTTAGATCTCTGGCTATAACTTTATCCTGTTCTTTCATTTGGGGATACATTTCTCTGTCTTCTCATTTTGACTAAGTCTCGGTGCCTATTCCTGTGTTTTAGGAAAGTCTCTTGTTCTTGAGGGTGATGGCCTTATGAAGAAGAGTTCCTGTAGTGTCCTGCCATGTAGTGTCCCCTGTTCCCAGGGTCTTAAACATCTGGGAGTGTCTTCGATGTGTGTCACATATGCTCTGCTGTTTTGTTCTGTCTGCTTTATCCTTCAGGCCAGTCATCTGCAGAGGCTTTCTTTGACTGTTGTGGGCAGTGTTTGGTCCCTGGCCTGAATGCAGCATGTTTAACTAGGTATGCTCTGGTCTGTTTGTGAAATGAGATCTGTTGCCACCACTGCTGGAACCAAGGCTCTGCAAAACTCCTGCATCAGAAGACATGGTGTGAGCAGGGGTTTGGGCTGCTTTTTTCGAGGAGGCCACTGCACTGGAACTAAGACAAGGGTGACTGGGAGAGACAATTCCACCAGAGTGCAAGGAGGGAAGGAGCAGGGCTTGGTGTGGGTAGTCAGTGTCAGTGTGCTCACTGGTTCCTGTAGATGGCGCTGTGCTTATGCTGAGGGGTGGGGGAGGGAAATGGTACTAGCCAGTTCCTTTGTTCCTGAAGGGGTCTCTCTGTGAATGCCACCTCCTGGGATATGCTGATATCAGCAAATGACCTCTTCACTGCATGCACCAGGCACCATTTAGATCACTGTGTCCACGTTATATATCTGCGGGTTGTTTGCCTTCTTTCCCAGAGCAGCACAGTACCCTACAGGCTCTATCCCAGCCAAGCCCACTAATCTTTAAAACTCCAGGTTTTAAAGATTTCTCACCTTTTCTCTGAGATTATGGCTCCCTCCCCACTGAAGTAGGCATCATCTTGTTTCTCTCCCAAGCTGTACCTCTGCACTTCCTACTTTCTTCAATGTGGCCTCTTTTCTACTGTTAGTCGTGGCATTTGTTCTGCCAGTCTTCAGGTCAATTTCTGGGGCATTTAGGATGATTTGATAGTTACCTAGTTGTATTTGTGGGATGAGGTGAGTCCAGGGTCCTTCTACTCTGCCGCCATCTTCCAACCTTCTTTGGAAGCCTCATTTCTTGAAAGGATTCTTTTCATATTTGAATTACCTTGAACCATTCCTCAGAACTCAATTGGCCGTATGTGTGTATGTTTACTTCTGGACTTTCAGTTCTGTTCTATATATTGTTCATATATTGAGCTATATGTCTGTCTCTTTGTCAAATTTATACTATCTTGATTATTATAACTTTACAGTAAGATTTGAAATAAGGTAATGCAATTTTTCCATCTTTGTTTTACTTTTTCATGATTGCCTTGGTCACTCTAGGTCATTTGCATTTCCATGTGAGTTTTATAATCAGATTCTCAAAATTTGCAAAATATTTGTTATACGGGAGTTTTGTTACATCTGTAGATTCAACCTGGGATAAATTGGTATCTTAAACAATATTGAGATTTTTTATTCATGATCATGGTTTATACCACCATTTATGTCAGATGCTCTTTCATTTCTTTCAGTATAATTTTGTAGTTTTGTACTTATCTGGTTAAAATATCCTTAAGCATTTCATATTTTTTGGTTACTATTTTTAAACTTTTCAATTTTTTAATGTTTTATTTCTTTTTGAAAGACAGAGAGATAGAGTGAGAGTTGGGGAGGGGCAGAGAGAGAGGGTGACACAGAATCAAAAGCAGGCTCCAGGCTCTGAGCCATCAGCACAGAGCCCGACACGAGGCTTAAACTCACTTTTTTCTTTTTAACTTTTTAATTTTTGGTTGCTATTTTTAATTGAATTGGATTTTTTCTTTTGTTTAGAACGTTTGTTGCTCTCATATAAAAATGTCTGTATATTGATTTTTTACCCTACGGTTTTGCTGAATACATTCTTTATTTTTAGTACTTTTTCATAGAGGGTGTAGGATTTTATATATAATGCAATCATGTATTTATGAAAAAAGACTGTTTTGCTTTTTCTTTCCAATCTGGAGAATTTTTAAAGTTTTTTTGCTTGTCTTACTGCACTGGCTAGGACTGCCAGTATATGATTAACATTGGCCTAGTCCAATGTTGGGACTTAGCCTAGTCCCAAGTCTTAAGGTAAAAGCATTCAGTCTTCTATCATTGTGTATGATGCAGGCTGTAATTTTCCTCATTAATCATGTTAGGGAAATTCTTTTCTGTCTAGTTTGTTCTGGGTTTTTATCATGAGTAATGACTTCTTTAAAACAATTTTTTACATTTATTTACATTATCATGTGTTTTTCCCCTTCTCTCTTTGGTTATTAGAGTAAATGACATTGATTAATTTTTCTGAAAGTGTTAAATCTACCTAGCATATCTGAGGTAAATCTGGCATTTTCACTATATATTGTCCTTTTTATATGATTATATTTATTTGTGAATACTTTTTTAATGTTTATTTATCATTTTTGAGAGAGAGAGAGAGAGAGCACAAGCCAAAGGAGGGCCAAGAAAGAGAGGGAGAGAGAGAATCTGAAGCAGGCTCTGCACTGTCAGTGCAGAGCCTGACAGGGAGCTCAAACTCACAAACCATGAGATCATGATCTGAGCCGTTATCAAGAGTTGGACACTTACCCAAATGAGTCACCTGGGTTCTCCTATTTATGAGCAGTTTTTAAAGAATCTTTATGTGTATACTCAAGAAGTATATTGGCCTGTATTTTTTGTTTTTTGTCTTTTTTTGTAATATTACATTGATATTTATGTTTTTTTTATCATCAAACAGAGCAAGAAAGAAGGAATATTCATAGAAATAGAAAGGATCCAGGATCATGCAATATATTATCATAAAATTTTCACAATACAGGAAACTTTTATGTCTTTCTCACTAGATTTAATCAACTATAAGAATAAAATTATTTTACTCATTGCATAGTTCAGTTGAAAGTTTTGGTACTAATTTGGTAGGTTTGATTTTTGTTTAGTAAATATAAACTTTTACCTCTTCTATGTAAAGGATGTCTTCCTGCCTATTGGTATTGAACTTGGTCATGTTTGAAAAAATAATGGTTTTAAAGTTCCCTAATTTAATAAAAATATATTAATATTTACATTCAAGAATTTTAACAAATTGCAAGTATGGTTATAGCAATCAAAATACATTATTTAAAATTATTGAAAGTCAAAGATAAAGAGGAAATTTTCACAATAACCACAGAAAATTATAAATTACACTCAGAGGAACAGTATTTGAAATGACTTTGACTTTTCATCAGACAATGGAGGCCAGAAAATACTAGGAAAAGCTTTAAAATACTAAAACAAAAGAACTGTTTACTCATAATTCTACATCCAGCAAAAATAAGAATGAAGGTATAACAATACTTTCTGATAGAAGAAAACTAAATTAGTCAGCAGCAGAACTACAAGAAAGAAATGCAGAAGAAAATACTTTAGACTGAAGGATAATTACAAGGGATGAAAACTTGAATATTATAACAAGAATGATGAACATTGGAAATGATTATTTGAACGGATTATATAGAACAACAACAACAAAAAAACAATGAATAACCAATTAAAAGAGGCCAGTTGATTATTTAACCTTGGCTATAATGATGGATAATACACTCTGAAATGGGAAAGTATGAAGATAGAAGAAAAAAAAAACATGTAAAAGTAAAAACAGAATGACACATCTTATTTTAAAGTAAAAATATAGCTATAAAGACAGATATGGTCAACAATCATTATTTGTGGCAATTATGCTCTGGAAGTTAACCTCAAAACACTGACTTGGGAAATGCTCCTAGGAGAAATGCAGTGTTAGGTTTATGCAAGCCTCTGATCACAACATTTTCATCAACCAGTATGTAACCTGGTTTTATGATAGTTTTGCTTTAAAGACACCTCATTTCTCATCAACAATTTACTACATGGTTTTTGAATGATTTAAAGCCAGGGACGACAGAGAGCATTGCATTAAATAGATTCATTTGCCAATGTCCTTGTAAAATAAGCCAGTCTCCAGTTCCATCAGAATCGAAAACTTATCTTCCACATAACCCTTTTATACTTAGCAAGCAAGTTAAAACTTTTTCCTAGAGGCTTCTGACCTGCAGAATTCTCCTATGATACATGTGAGTCAGACAACAGTAGCCAAGAAGGGTTTAACATTTTGTTGAGCATGGGTCAGCATTTGTGCCTCACCACAATGCTCTTATTACTGTACTTAAAAAATAACCCTGTTTTCATTTCATGAATCCTTATCCATAGCTTTATCGCACCCTATATAAATGTTACTTTAACACTTTTCTGAGTGGCCTCATGTACAGGTTGGCAAATTTCCTCTTTCCTTTTCTGGTTGTAGCAAACTGTTGATTCATTAACACTGAACTTGCAGTCAACAGCACTGTAACTCATGCCTGAGTGAAGCTTATCTAACACATGTACTTTCTCCATAAAGCACATCGTAGACTTTTTGTACTCAGGAACACTACTACGCAGTGCCTCAACACTATGCTTGGGCACCATTTTAAACAGCTCAATCACAAACAAAAAGCATAAAAATGACAAAAACATGGCAATAAGAGACCATGAAAAGAACACTTGCTTACGGTGTGAGAGCAGAAATAAGAAGGCAGAGCATTGCCTGCTAGATCTCAGTAGAAAATGCCAGAGACTCAAAATTTTTGCCACTCAGCACATGTCCAGAAATGACTGTGAAAGCACCATTGTGTATTGATATGGGGGCTACAAACAAATTTTAGCAATTAGGCGATTCACAATTATGGAATCCCAGAATAATGAGGAAGATTGACTGTTCTTTGCTTCTCAGAAACTTCTCTCCCTGTTGACAAATTTATATTATAAAATAATTTTTAATCCAAACCAATGAGGAAAAACAAGGTGAATTATTTAGATGAATTCATGGTTATAGTATAGCTATTAGATTCTGGGACATTTTTTATAATCACAGAGTTTGAAATGAAAAAAAGGAAAATATTCATAGTTAATTCTTATCGAGTATATACCATTTGTGAAACATTGTTCTAAACGCTTGACCCTTAAATTGCACAAGGACTCCAGGAAATAGTTACTATCATTATACTTATTTTATAGACCAGAAAACTGAAGCACAGGAAGTTTTAGTAATGTTATATTTTTAAAAAAATTGTGTCGAGTTATTTTTTTCCAGGTCAGGATAGAGTTAGTTCCTAAGATGTGTTGTTCCACTTCTTCATTTTAAAATTAACTCTTGCCTTTTTGAATATATGATTATTATCCCCAAATAAGAAAAAAGAAAAACCATATACACGCATACATATGTAATATTCACTCGTGCAATTAAACAGGGCTTTTAAAATTCCTGGTGCTCTATTGTGATATCTTCTCTTTTCCAGAAGTTTTAACTAAATCTGCTTTTGTAAAGACTGTCTGGGGGCAATCAAGGAAGCCAGGATCTGCTGCAGTTCTGATTTGTGTGAAGAGAGATGATGTCTGAGTAGAACTGAGTATTCAACAGGGAGGGGACCTTACTTATGGTAAGAGAAAAACTTAACAAATAAAGTCTTTGGAATCTTGTGATTAAATGGGTTTCTGGTCAAGGAATGGACTGATTTTCATTAATAAATATCATTTCATAATAGGCATACTTTTTTTTAAAAAAGTGTGTCTTCAACTCAGTGATGTTTTCCTGAACACACAAACATAATCCTTTTGTCACATTTTTATAAGTTTTATCAGTGTAAAAAATGACTTTCTTTCAGTGCACAATTAGTTGGCTACTTGTAGGTGGAGGTTTTTTTGTTTGTTTTTAATTTAAACATGTTTTTCAGCCATTTATGGAAAAAACCCTAAACGAGTCAGCTCTATACACAAATAAAACTAAAATGCTAAGATCAGAGGAAATATTAGATAATTTCTCAAATATAAGACTAATCATATATAGTTTTTATACTTTTGATTCAGTTAGGAACAAAAATAAACATATCTATGAGTAAGTAAAATAAGGATTCTCAGTCTACGCCAACTGTTCTCAAATCAGAACGCACATACAACCACCTGGAGGGCTTTTAATAAATATAGGCTCCAGGTTTCCATGTTTAGAAAATCTAGTGTGTGACCTAGTAATTTATATTAAAACTCTGTCAGGTACTTTTAATGTTCCATGAAAGTTGAGAACTTCTATTCCAGACCATAACTAGAGCCGACATACACAAGTTTTATTCATCAACATCATTTAGAACAATCTTCTTAGTCTTTATTTAGTCTACAATTTTTTAAGTTTGGTGGCAAGTCTATCACTTTTATTGTAATTACTTAGCACATTAAATTACATCTTTGGTTGACATTTGAGACAGATTACTTCTACTATTCAAGAGGAAGAAGCATCCTTAGAAACACAAACATTTGACTGAATTTCATAGCTGGGCTTTCTTAAGAGAGGGGAGACCTTCTTAAACTATTATGGAATAACAGGGTAATAAACTGAGTTGACCATTTCTAGTAATGCTCACTGCAAAGGCTCAGAGAAAGGAGGTAATATGGACTTCTAAACTCCCTCTGAGTCAATGCTTAACAGTTGCTTTCTTTCTTCTTTCTTTTTTTTTTTTAATTTTATTTATTTCTTTTAGGGAAGGAAAGAGAAAAAGAAAGCAGGGGAGGGCAGAGAGAGAGAGAGAGAGAGAGAGAGAATCTCAAGCTGGCTCTGCACTGTCAGCATGGAGACTTTCATGGGGCTTTCGAAACTAGCAACCATGAGATCATGACCTGAACTGAAACCAAGAGTCGATCGCTTAACCTACTGAGTCATCCAGGCGATCCTGTCTTTTTATATACAGTGAGCACATAGAAAGTAACTTTTATCTCTTTAAATGTAGTCTATTACTTCATTCCATATCTTAGTATAAATTATATATATACATATTTAATTTCAGGACTTTTGATTACACTTACATCTTCGAAATGAATAATTGTCAAGTGGCTGCTTGAATAATTTCCTAACTTTAAGACCAGGTCTTAGAATATATGAAAAGTGGAGCACGGTAGTTTTCAATCCATTGGTGTAACTTCTCAAGGGAAAATAAAATACTGCAGTATAAATGGCTGTTATATTTCTGTTTCTTAATCTGTTACTTGCCTTCAGTACTGTCACCTAGATTCTAATTAGGTCTTTTTGCAGGGTTCCGAGCACTGGAGACAGATTGTTTTATTTTTCTCTGGCCTGTTAAGTGTCACTAAGCAGGGATGAAGGTTGCTTCTGTCCTCCTCTCAGACCTACTTTCCTTTTGCATCTTTAGAAAATAATATTTTTGCTTTTGTCATTTATAATCTACTGGTACTGCTGGTAGTTATGTACCTTGGGATGTTTGTATTATTAATGGGTGTGGTTCACTCTGGTTTTCACTATATCCTGTTAATGTTACAAATTATTCCTTTAAATAGGGGAGAACAATGTCTCCTGGTATGTGGTTTTCTAAGTGTGTTTGGTATGAGTTTATAGTATGGAAAAATAAAAATATACATTAACATAATAGTTTGTGAGTCTGTTTGATAAAATGAACTGTACATTGAGACAGTCTCATACAAACATAAACTGTATTCTCAGATGATGTGATATGTGAATATAGCAATGTTGACATTTTTTCTAGTTCAAACAACTTACTTGATATTCAAGAGTAACTAAAGAGCTATTTATATAGCTTTATGCAACTATATTAAATATAACAATATCTAAGTTGGTGAGTAATACTAAGATAGTTCACTTTTCATACTCAAAGTATTTTTTTAATTTTTTTTAATGTTTATTTATTTTTGAGACAGAGAGAAACAGAGCATGAACAGGGGAGGGTCAGAGAGAGAGGGAGATGCAGAATCTGAAACAGGCTCCGGGCTCTGAGCTGTCAGCACAGAGCCCGATGCGGGGCTTGAAACCACGGACCGCGAGATCATGACCCAGGAGGAAGTTGGTCGCTCAACCGACTGAGCCACCCAGGCGCCCCAATACTCAAAGTATTCTAAGTCATCAAGAAGACAACTTAAAAATTTGTGTCATAATAAAAATATTTCACTTGGTGAATTTTATCTGGACCAGTAAGTATGAAATTGGTGAATTTTATCTGGACCTTGTTTAGTATGAAAAAGCTAGATTTATATCATCCATCTACTTTCCCTTACCACCAGGTCCACTATTACCAAACTGGAAAACAAGGAACTGGTATTACATTCCAAATTTTTATGACATTTTTTGTATCATAAAAGGTAAGGCATTCATTCAAGTTGGGAAATTGCAATGAGAGAGACCTACAGACTTTCTTTAATATTAATATTTACCAGCACTCATTTTTAGCAATTATGTATCTTCTTTAATAAAGAATCATTTCAAAGGGTTTCTGAGGTTATTGCTTGCTTTGCTTGATTTAGACCGCACTTCCCTGCCTAGAATCCCTTTACATTAAGCAACATGGAATTAGTAGCCATAATTAAAATTTATTCTGTGTGTATCCTCATGTGGAGGGCCAGAGGAGTGGCTACTTCAGTCACCTGTTCTATTTCTTCCGCCTCTAGAACTTACAGTTCTTAATGTTTGTCATGTTAGTACACAATGTTGTTTTTCAAAGACAAGGCCAAGGAAAAACATTTTTGCTTACACTTTATTTTTTTCTAGTTTACCATTCTGCATTGAGAGCCCCTTTGCAAACTATTTTTATAACCTTCCATCTTTCAAACCTGTGCTGTTGAGATTTTGAAAACCTGGAGTGATAATTTCTACAGTCTTCAGAAAGCACCAGAAAATTCCCTGAGAAATATGTCACTTGCTCAATCCTGAAACAAAACTCACCTTAGAATAAGCACTTTGTTATAGGATTTTGAAAATAAAAAGGATATATTCCTCTCAAATACTGTGTCTTTTCTATCCCACTATAATTCCTCAAAAATATTAAAATCTTAAAAATATACGAAAAGTGAAACTTCTGTATAAATAAGACTTAGTAAAATGAATGAAGCTTATGTATCAGTCATTATAATGAATTTCCTTAATAGGAATTTGAATAATTTTTAAAACATTAACTGGTTTATGTCTTTTCCTACTACACACACACACACACACACATACACACACACACACACACACACACACACACACACACAAATCAATTTATTGAGTGCTGCTTCACTTTAATGAGCCAGAATCCTATGACTCATAGGTATTTCAGTCTCTCCATCCAAAATGTTAAATATATCATTATTCTATACTGGAAAGAAATGCTTCCAGTATATTCATTTCTATGATTTGAGTGAAAGCAGGGAACATTTCTGCTAAGGTGACTGCCAGTTTGCTCCCACATACTTCAAAAATTCCGCAACTAGCATTCAATTACAGAAAAGTTACAGTGAAAAGCAAAGTGCATACACTGTATCTTCTGGGCTAAAAAAATACCCTTGGTCCTTGATGTTTTCTTTAAAATTTAGACTTAAAATAACACTCTCTTGCACAGAAAAGACTAAAAATTTTAAAATTCTCTAAATGGCAAAAAAGGAAAAAAAGGAACAAGTGTTCAATTTCATACAAAACAGAAATGATATCTTGTTGATTGATTTTCATACAGCACCTAACCCTAAAAAAGGTGTAAGTTGCTGACTCTTAATGTTGGCAATGGTATTCTAACAATTAACCTCTTTTCATTAGCTCAAAGTATTTGCATTATATATTTTTTAAGAAAATGCTATTGTATCCTGACAGTAATAAAAACAGTGGAACACTGGTTATTATTCGACATAGCTATGTTCCCATTTAGCTATAAAATTTTAGTTCAAGGACTTAAGAAATAAAAGAGTGATCCTGACAAACAAATAAACATGGGCAGTCTGTAACTTGGTCAGTCTCTGAGATTCTACTCCTTTAGAAGGACATTTCCCAAGACTGGGACATTTCAAGGGCACCAGAAAGCTAGGTAATTCTCAAACATGAAGCAGAAAATCACTAGTATTGAAACACTAATATTGTAGTATTCCAAATCCAATATTACTGCTGGAGTATATTGGCATGAGCAAACCATATTGTGTACTTCTATACCCACATCTCTCCATTTTTCTTGAAGAATAAATGGATTGTGATCCCAGAGACTTGAGATATTTTTCCCTGACTCTACCATTAGGGAATAATAATAATAACTGATCATGGTAATTACTATCTAGAAAGTACCAGCAACTGTGCTAAGTTTTAATATATATTGTCAAACTAATCCAGAAAACCTAATCCAACCTAATCCAGAAAATGATCCTGATGTATTGAACCTAGTACAGTGCCTGCTTAGTAGCAGGAACTCAATAAATAAATAGTAATAAATGTGAAAGTCTGTGATGGAGGTATTATAACCCTTATTTTACAGATGAGGACACTGAGGTTAAGAAAATGGAGCAAATCACTCCATTTTATACCACCAGCAAGAAGCAGAGGAAGAATTTGAAGACAGATCTATCTAATTGACTCCAAAGTTTATGCTTTGATTCTCCATACAACAAAGCTTCATGTAATTCTCTGAGTCAAGTTTGTTATTAATAAATAAAAGTGTTTATCACGTGATTTCTAAGGCCCTTTCCAAATTAAATACAAGTATATTTAAGAAATCCGTGACTAACTTTTAACATTAACAACAAATTAACATCAAACACACACTTGAGAAGTGGACATGGAAACTGAGAGCTGATCTGTTTTTTCAACCTTGGAAAAGTTGACAGTTTTGCTGGATTTGAACCTGAGTGTAAAAAGTGAGCCTTGGTGTTGCTGGAGGGAAGATGGGTGAGGAGCATGGGCTAAATGGGTGATGGGCATTAAGAAGGGTACTTGTTGGGATGAACACTGGGTGTTATATGTAAGTGATGAATCACTGGGTTCTGCTCCTAAAACCAATACTTTGCATTGTGTTAACTAACATGAATTTAAATAAATTAATTTAAAAAAAGAAAAATTTAAATAAATGAGCATCAGGTCTTTCCTTCTACAGATCTATATACTCTCTTATCTGAAGTTCTAATATCCAAACAACTCTGAAAACCAAAACTTCTTAAACTTAGTTGGCTGCAACATCTGGCCTGACTTGAACTTACTTGGCTGTGTATACTAACCTGAATGGTGAAACCATTTCCAGTCTTTATTTATTACACTTGTGAATATTCATTTGCCTTCCTGCCAAAATATTAGTGTATTTGGCCATGAGGTGCTACAGTCACTCCTTGGGGTAATAGGGGCTAGAATGTTAACACATTATACAATTTATACAACGTTACCTGCCTATAAATCTAAAATAACCTGAATTATAAAGCATGTCTGCTCAAGACATTTTGAATTAAGGGATCCTGGATTTGCTCATGCTCTAATGATTAAATCTGCAGTCATTGGAGGAAGAGGACAAACTTTAGGTTCTAAGAGTTCTGATTTCAAGATGTTAATGCATTTACTCTAGAATTGGGTTTTCTTATTTCTGAAAAGGTGGCCCAGAGATTACAAAATAATTCAGACAGAAATACCACTAACAAGGATGGTGTGCCTTTCATGATAGAGTCTTGCATTTTCGAAGGCAGAAATACAAGATAGAGTCCTAGCAGTGACACGTTCATTTTAGCAACTGTTAAAACAGTAAAACTAAAGTAACCACAAACCATTCAATACATACCCAGCTGGGCTTTGACATATCTACATTCTGTTTCTAACTTTTACTTGTATTTTACCCATCCTTGTCCTACTCTGAGAGCAATCAGAGCCTTTCAAGGTAGCATAAGAAGAGAGACAAACAAACAAACAAACAAACAAACAGTTTTCACCTATATACTATCTCCTGGTTTTAAATTGTGTTTTTACTGACATTATCTTGTTCAGTATACACATAAGACAAGTGCAGAAGGATGTAAAGGGGTTACTATGGTTCCATTTAACAGATGGAAAAATTTATGGTCTAGAGATTAAATAACTGATCATTGCCACACAGCTCGTTAGTGACAGCTGAGGGACTAGACTCTAGAATCTAGATTCTTAGCTGAGTGAATTTTCCACTATATGACAGTGACTCTGCAAAGTAACTGTCATCATTTGACTAGGGCTACCCCTAGGATATTTTCTTTTTAAATAGGTGTTATATAAAAACCAGGCCCGGTATTCCGCAAATATCATGTCAACAAGTAAGAAAAAAATTATATAAAATGATAGTGCAGTATGACTCACAAGATTTCTTGATTGCTTTCCAAAATGTTTTTCCTTGTCTATTCAAGACACAGGACAAAGTTCCTAAAATGGCACTGTTAAAACTCCTCTATATCTTCTTTGAGAATCTGGAGACTGGCCAAGCATTCATTTTGATACTGCTGGAACTAATGCTGTACTTTATAAAGTGGGTCACAGCATGCTCCTGAGATGCCTTAAAGATGTTGTGGGCTTTGACTCGAGGGAGTAGAACTGGTTCTTGTACACTGGCTGACTTCAGTGGTCCCTTGCCAAACTTTACATGGGGATTCACAAGACAGTAAGAATGCTAAGTAATTGTGTATCTATGCTTCAGGGTCCCTAATATTTAACTCCTTTTTAATTTTCCCTTATAAATGATAAGTATCCTTTCTTCCTTCTTTTTACTGACAATACAGAAATGCAGGAATGTTGGTATATTTTTGACTAGACAAAGCTTTGACTGAATTACATCCTCTCCAAATTTATATGTTGAAGCCACAATCCCTGATCTGATGGTATTTGAAGATAAGATGTTTAGGTGGTGAATTAGGTTTCAATGGACTAGTGAGGATGGGGCCTTTGTGATGGGATTAGTGTTCTTATAAAAAGAGACACCAGGGAGTTTGCTATTCCTCTCTCTCCGCACCATGTGGGACATAGCAAAAAGGTAGTCTTCTGTGTAGTCCAGGAAGAGGGTTGTTTACCAGATATTGATGATACTAGTACCCTAAATTTGGACTTCCCAGCCTCCAGAACCATGAGAAAATAAATTTCTGTTGTTTAAGTCATACACTTTATGCTATTGTGTTATGTCAGCTGGAGCTGACTAAGACAGGATAGTTTTGACACTATAACTGCCATCTCACTGGACTCATTGACAATAATGCCTCTATACTCTTTGAAATTGGAAATATGTTAGAATAAAGCATTTGTTAAGTACTTCTCTCTTTAGTAGTATGTATTTCCGGGACATGATAAGAAAATAACATGTGGTGGGTTGAAAATGAACGTGTTGCTAACTTGGATATACAAGAGATTTAACTGAGAATTGTCTTCTTAGTATTGAGCTAGGGCAGAACTATTTAAAGTTTTCTACAGAAAAATATTTTGGATTCTTCCAAATTGTGTGGTCACTTTTTGGATAAATATTCAGTCAGTTAAAAATCAAGCTCCCTCTCCAGTTGTTTCCCTTCTCCAGTACTTTCTAAGATGACATCTGGATTAGGGTAACTCATTGCATCCTCACTGGTATTGAGTAGGGATCCTTAAATCTACTTTTAAGCAGGCAGATGCCTTTCATTTTGTCTTATCATTAGGCAGGTGGATGCCCTTCATTTTGTCTTATCACTAGGCATCTCCTGTACATTGGCTGTCAAGGCCATGGTTGGTGGACTTGGGCATCTACTTTCAATATGGTCAGGTCAGTTGGAGACTCCTTGCCAACTTGGTCTCAATTCAGTTTTTCCTGAGACTACCACACCCATCTGTGGTCCATGCACCACCTTCACACAACAATTCCATTGCACACATCTGGCTCTCAGTCTCACAGAGGCCTCCTGGAGGGAACAAATCAAACCTGCTTTCATTCTGTTCAATGTGACAGACTACTGATTAAACCCTTGAAAAAATGTAATGAGGAAGAGATGATTTGAAATGGTCTGGCTATGGAATATTTAAACAATAGTTTGGTGATAACCTCAAACAGTTTTCATGGGGTGAAACACATGATGGGAATGTTAATGCAATGAAGTATTCAGTGAACACGTAAAATTTAGGATCTTCTGTATGGATGCATATTTGCTAGACATTGATGCCTATTTTTCCTTCTACCAAATGAATGTTGGGTAAAATAAATACCAAAAATAAAATATCATCAGAAACATGTTTTGGTACCCTCTTGTCCACTGTGTTTAATAAGCCCTAAGTAATTCTGAAGAAGCTAAAATAATCCTTGCCTTTATGACATCATAAATTGAAATCTTTCATTTTTGAGTCACATTGTTCCACTGGATCTGTTTTACTCTTACATCATGAATAAAACTTGTCTAAAGTCTTATGGTAATCCTAGATACGTTTTCTCTAAATATGAAAATAACAATAATGACTGCAGTGATGTGTAGATTTGTTAATATGAGGCCAGTGTCTCTAGCTGTGCTCATGTTCTGATTTTCTTCATTTCCTTTCCTTGTTTTCCAGGAAACAATATGCTGCCTATATAGACACTTAACTTCAAGTTCCCTAACTCAATAATATGTTGAGAGTGATCTTCATTTTCTTTTTGTTTGATTTTCATCAATGTTATACCTGTTATACTATCCATTTGCAAAAACTGCAACAAAAAAAAAAGCTTTGTCTGAACAAGATACTACTGGAGCTGGAACAAATCCTGAGTTTGTTCAGTTGATCTTTGGAGACGAGGAAACTAAAACTCTGAGATATTAAACGGATGATTCATCTAGAAGCAACAGGATAAGAACTAGGTTTCTTAACTCATGGTCCAATTACTGTTGCTTTATAATCTTAAAATCACTTTTAAATGTAAACTTACAGATAATAATAAATACTTTTTATAATGATATTCTCATGGTTTTAGATTTGAAAATTGCATTTTTAAAGGCACCTGGGTGGCTCAGACGGTTAAGCGTCTGACTTTGGCTCGGATCATGATCTCACGGTTCATCAGTTCAAGTTCCAAGTCAGGTTCTGTACTGACAGTGCAGAGCCTGCTTGGGATTCTCCCTCTCCTTCTCCCTCTGCCCCTCCCCCACTCATTCTCACTCTCTCTCTCTCTCTCTCAAAATAAATAAATATACTTTAAAAATTACTTTTGTTATAATTCATTCATTCATTACGTATTAAATGTTATATGTCAGATGCTGTGCTGAGTTCTTGTAGATTAACTCGTTTACTTCTCAGAACAACCCAATAATAGTTTCATTGTTATTATTTCTACCTGATAGGGAATCAGAAGCACAGACAGATAAAGGGACATGTCTAAAGTTACAACACTGAGGAATGACCAAGCAGAATTCGAACTCAGACTACTGCTTCCAAAGCATGTTGATGTTCATAGTAGAGGTTCATTTGTTTGTTTTGCTCCTGGGAACTCCGTAATTTACCCTGTTCCTTTCCTACCCTGCTTATTAAATAAACTTAGAACCATAATTGTGATTCACCTTTACCAAATTAAACTATTTTCTGGATTTATTTTTTCATACTGACTCCAAAATGTTGTCCTGCTTGTGTCTCCAATTGTCCCGTTATCACCATTCTCTTGTTTTACTATATTTTATCTTGTATATATCTTTTCAAGTCACTATATAAAATTTTTATGTAACAGAACAGGGTACAGATAAATTAAAAAAAAATTCAAGAAACAAACTAGTCAAACTCAAGTTATTATACCAGAAAACTAGAATATTATAGGCTAATTATTCATGAATGTGGGGCTAACTGTGAGCACTCCAGTTGCAAATGTAGAAAAAGCCCGGTAAACCCAATCACAAAGTTCTAGATGGGAAGTATAAATGAAGCTATTGCAAAGAGGAACAGAGCAGTCCAAGGTCATTCGTAGAGGTTGACTCTAGCAGGTATGAACTCTCTCACAACAAAATGAATTAGATACTGCTTTTTGATGACTTCTCTAGGTTTTGTTTGTTTTGTTTTGTTTTGTTTGATACAAGAACTCTATATCAGAAACCCGAATGAAAAACAATGGTTAACTCAGGTAAAAATAATAATTGAAATTTCTCATTTTGTACAGAACGAATATGTCAAATAAACATTGTAGCTTCCTGTCATTTGATATCTCTTGTGGATACTGTCTCAATTTTTGCTCTTAATAGTTCGAGGCCACTGGCAAATATCTATCTATCTATATCTATATCTATATCTATATCTATATCTGGAATAGCAGATTAAATTATTTCATGGGTATCACCAAACCAGTACAATAGTACTGTTTTATTATAAAGAGATCTGTTTTATTATAAAGAAATAGCTCATATTTAATGCCACCTGTAGATGTTTAAGGAGGAACTAACTTTCTAATATTTTATTTATCAAAATACTAAAAATGAATTTTTATAAACTGCATTCTGTTGCATTTTTTTCTTGCTAAGAATCTGTCTAAAATAAGATGAATAAGAAAGTCCTCATAGTGAAATTAGCCTCTTTAGATTCATTCCCATTACGAGATTTCCAAAGGTAATTTTAATCTTCATTTGAGCAATTGATATATTTTTAGAACTTCTGGGTGAATCTGGAAATTCAGCAGTACTCATTACACCAAAATATTTGGTTGGTGTTTGCTTTTTAAATTGTCTAAACCTAAAAGCAAATTTATCCCTTACAATCCCAGGTTTTTGTGTAGAAACAGAAATTGTTTTAGCCCAAATTTGATGAACAATTACTTATAAGGGAAGATTTAACTCTATCTTTGAAAACAAGTACTGTTCAGTTTGAATAATGTTATGTTAATTGAATTAAAATTGATTGAGTCTGACAACATTATATATTTGCTAGTACTTCAATTTTAGCCAGGAGAAGAACGAATATCCCTTAGTATTCAAATGCCACCTTCATGTTTAAATTCATTGCTGTGCTGTGGAAAGAGAAACAACAGAAGCAGCTGTCTGCTCCATCCTCATTTAGCCAGGATTTCAGCAACTCCCAGAATAGGCAGGATTAGATACAGTCAAACACAGTTGCCCAATTCTGTGCTGCAGATTTGTTTTTAATATTCCGCTTTAGAATAGTAAAATGTTGAAATATGTAAGATATGCAAACATTTCCATTTGCAAGTCACAATGAAAATACAGAAGATAAACAGGTTCTGCTTAGTGTTGTAGATTTCCTAGCTGAACACAACTCGTTTACTAAAGATATGATCTTTATTAATAACTGAATCAGAATTTATTAACCAAAACAAGTTTCCAAGCATAGTACTTAGAGTACTCACTTTTAATCAGTGAAAAAATTGTGCTAACCTTTTTACCTTTACTAATTGGACATTGTGCCTTCTTTTTTAGAGTATGCCAACAGACCACAGTTGTCTTCCAGGCATTGAGTCCAAATCAATTATGCAGTTAAACTATTAGCATTGCTAGCCATTGAGTATGCTTAAAAGTATTACATTAGAAATATTCTGACAGTCATAACTTCAGGGCAATTTGGGAACTATTTTCAGCTCAGATCCAAGCTGAAAATTAGCTTTCTTACCAAAATGTTAAATTTTAGAAAACTCTTCTGACCATCAGAAAGGGAAAGACAGCACAAAGGGAAAACAGACAGCAGAAAGACATAGAAGGAAAGACAGAAAAGAGCCATATTAAAAAAAAAAAAAAGAGGTTGCATTGGGCTCAAATACTATTGCCCAACAGAAATATTATTCACAAATGTTATGACACAGAGAGCATATTTTTTTCTTGACATTTGCCACCATTTTTTATTTACTCATTTTAAAAGGGACACAAAACAATATTAAAAGCACCTTAAAATATCTAATCTGGAATCATAACAGTAGAAATATGTAAACTATGTCTTAAGAGGTCTTACTGAGTGCAGCTTGGAGGGTCTGAATAACCTATGTACTTTTTAAAACTTTTTGCACAGGCTTAGCCTGATTATAGTAAGGGGATGAGGGAGGGTATATGCAATTTTTCTTTTTCTATCAGTTTATTGAGTAATTATTCCCCCTGCATACACAGACAGGCTAAATTTGTCTTTACATCAAAACTGCATCTAGGAGAAACATGGTCTCTGCAATGAGCAGTGTAGAAATTAGAGTAACTAGATAATCCTTTGCAATGGCTACTCATTTCCAGAAACAGCCTCAGGTGGGAGCAACGGGAAAGAGGGCTATGAATATTCTCCTGGACTCAAAGGCAAGGAACACATACATGCAAAGGAAATTTTTCTCTTTTGCTAATTAGTTTCAAATCTCTAGGGCATTACAGGTAGCCATGTGACAAATGAATGACAGTAAACGGAAAATGTTGGGGAGTTTAGTAGAGTACAGCGTCAGCTATTATTAATCTGATGAACTTTTCACTTGTAACCTTTGAAAGTGTATTACCATAAAGTGAAGCATGGAAAAAAATTTCCTGTAGGAGACATTTTTTAGGATTTTCAAGTGTACAAAGATGGGCAAAATTAACAATTTGAAACTCTATTAAATGTTAAGAGTTGGTTAAGAGTTAATTTATGGTTAAGAATTTTTAGTGAATTATATTACAGTTAGATTGACGTTCATCATCACTTTTAAAAAGAGATGAGTGCTCCTGAAAGGTTTTTTAAATTATATTTTAAAAAATATGTTGTTATATTAAGGAACTTTATAGAAATTACTTTTGTAGGGTATTTGTAACTCCTGTTAATTTAGTTTCTTTTCAACTTCTAAGACTTACATTAGATTTGCTTATGTAAGGCTAACATTTGTAAAGAAAAAAATATATTTTAACTATACTATACACGATATCTGTGGAAGAATAAAACTAGTTCAAAGATTCCTGGGAGATTTCTGCTTCTGGACATGATGAAGTAATTGGGACATGATGCCATTCTCCCATGAACATTTACAAAACCAAGCATAATAGATGGCGCATCCATGACCAAATATGAGACAAAAGGGAGCAAGAACTACGGCTCCTAAGATATGGGAAACAAACGTGATGAGTCCTATAATTGTCCCAGCTTTCTGACTGGAGGCACTCTCTAGACCATAGTGCAGAAAGGAAAACCAAAACCAACTATAACAGTAGTACTGAGTAAGGGACTGAGGGCAGATCTTGGGGAGGCTGAGGTGGCTGTAATTTAGAGAATATAGTATCAGATAAAAGAGAGCCATGCCTAAACAGAGTTTCCAAAATCTGCAAAAGTGTCCCCTTGAGCCTGTTGTTACACACTAAGCAAAACTTGTGTTAGGATTAACTCATGAGGTCAGGCAGTGCTCAGGAACCTGTAAACTAAACAATTCCCAGAGGAATTGAACTGAATTCAACAACTGAATTCAACACCAGAGGTATTGAAGTGTGACCACCCAGACTTCAGTCTTCATTGAACATTGGGAACATTCTGGATATAGTAACAAGTTACACCTTAGCAGCCGGGATGTATTAGAATTCTAAGATACTCCCATGATCCACACTTCCTGGGATTCATGATCTTTTCCTCTTAAGTGTGAACAGCACATAGTGGGTTATCTACAGTTAATAGAATACAGCAAAAAAACAAAAATGATGATATTTTACTTCTGAGATTAAATTAGAAAATAATAGTGGCTTAAATTTTACTTGCCTTCTCTCTTGCTTTCATTTTGGTTTACTCTAATGGAAGCTGGCTGCCACTGTGAACTGTGTCATGGATAGGACCATGTGGCAAGGAACTAAGGGAGAGCTCCAGCCAACAAGTCATGAGCAACTAAATCTTGTGAACACCCACTTGAGTGAGCTGGGAAAAGGATTCTCCCACAGCCAAACTTTGAGATGACTGCAGCCTTGGTCGACACCTTAATTATAGCCTTATGAGAGACAGTGAGCCAGAGGAACTTGTGCTGCGATCCCTGTCCAACTGACACTGTAAGGAAATGAAGGTGTATTTCTTAAAGCTTTAATGCTTTGGGACAATTCGTTATGTAACAGTAGATAACTACCTGGAAGTGAGAAGCTACCATGATAAATACCTAAATGTAGATAATTAATACAAGGGATAAATGAGCCTTAGAGGAAAAGCTACTATAGCCCTCTGAGCAGAGCTTAGAACAAAACCTTTAAAGGATCAAACTGATTAGCAATAACTTAAACATCAGCAAATTAAAGTCCAACTTTCCTTAAAGGAAGGCAAAAAAACAAAACAAAACTGGCATTCAGCCATGTAAAATTCACAATATCCAACTTCCAATCAGGAATTGCTAACTATGTGAAAACACAGGAAAATGTGATCCATAAAAGGGAGAAATATCAGTGAACACACCCTAAACTGACAGCACTCATAGAATTAATAGAGAGGACTTAAAACAACTAAGAAAAACATATTCAAGTATTTAAAGGAAAATATGAACATCATGATGACAGAAATTAGGGACATATATGAACGGACCAAATGTAATATCTAGAGCTTTGTATCTCTCATACACTACATGAGAATAGAAATTAGATAGTTTCAACAGCAGGCATGGAACTGCAGAAGAAAAGATTTGCGAACTTGAAGACATGGAAATAAAACTTCTCTAACATGATGCCCCCACATACCCAGGGAAAAATATAAAAAGACTAAAAACATATAAATAGTGCCTTTGGGACCTGTTATACTAAATCATGATCTCACATGTCGGTGATACAAAATGGTCTAATAAATGTGAAATTAGAGTTCCAGGAAGAGTATTGGGAGGCAGATAAAAAATTAAAGAAGTAATGGCCAAAATGTTACCAAATTTGGTAAATACTAGATATATTCACTTCCTAGAAGTTCCGCAAGTCCTGATTAGGCTAACTATCAAGAAAAAAATACCTAGGCACATCATAATCAAATTGTTAAATACCCACAATAAATTAATATCTCTACACAAGTCAGAGCAAAAGTCAAATTATTTAGAGAGGAACAAAGATCACAGAAATAATGTGCTAACATCTTCAAAGTGCTAAGAGAAAAATATGCAGAATTCTATACCCAACAAAAATGTACTTCAGAAAGTAAAGCAAAATGAACCTTTTTTAAAAAAAAATTTAATGATTTATTTATTTTTGAGAGAGAGAGAGAGAGAGAGAGAACAAGTGGGGGAGGGGCAGAGAGGGAGGGAGACAGGGAGACACAGAATCTGAAGCAGGCTCCAGGCTCTGAGCTGTCAGCACAGAGTCTGACACAAGGCTCAAACTCATGAGCTATGAGATCATGACCTGAGCCAAATTTGGATGCTTAACAGACTGAGCCACACAGGCACTCCCAAAATGAAGATTTTTTAAATAAACAAAAACAGAGAATTTATCACCAGCAGTACAGAAAATATTTAAGAGAATTCTTCAGGTGAAAGGACAATGATGTAAAATGGAAACTTGGATTTACTGAAAATAATAATGTTAGAAATAGTAAACATATGAATAAATACAAAATACTTTCCTTATTTTAAATATCTATTTTAAAACAAAAGCAATAAAAAACGTGTTGTGGAGTTTGTCATATGTATATAGCATATGTTATAAATCACATGTATGAAAACTAAAGTAGAAGGAATGAGAAGAGATAATTATAATTTTTGTAACGTTTTATGTGAAGTACTATAACATTATCTGAAGGCAAAATGCAATCAGTTAAAGACACATGTGAAAATCCTACAAAATCAGCTAAAAATAAAACAAAAAGCCATTGCTATAAAGCAATAGAAAAAAAATAAAAGGAATATAAAAAAAATGAGATGAGAAGAGGAAAAATAGCAGAGGTACAAATACAAAACAAATAACACAGTCATAGCTTTTAACTGAATGAGATCTATAATTAGTTTAAGGAAAGTAATATAAAGGCTCCATGTAAAAGGGAGAGGATATCAGACGATAAAATAACAAGACCTAATCATATAGTTCCTATAAAAAGTGCATTTCAAATGTCAAGACACTGTTAAGTTTTATAATAAATACACAATAAATATAAATATGTATCTTTACATCATATTCCCCTAATAATAAGAAAGGTGACATACCTATATTGATACTAGAGAAAGTAAACTTTAGGATAGGGAATTATACATGGAAGAAAGAATATTTCAAGTGATAAAGTGGAAATTAATTAAAGTATTACAACCCTAAACATGTATACTTCCAAAAAGAGAATTTCAAAATGCACAAAGCAGAAACTGACTGAACTGAAGAAGAAAATTTTAAAAACCTACAATTTTACGTGGAAGCTACAATTTTTCTTCAGTAATTGATAAAGAAGACTTAATCATCAGTATTAATCAATGTAAGTTAATTGATATTGTGGAATTTTCCATTCAGAAACAGAACAAACATTCTTCTCAATAGCATATGAACCATTCACCAAGATGGATACTATGCTGGGGTATAAGACATGTCTTAATAAAACAAAGAACTATAATTATAAAAATTATATCTGCATGTAATAGAATCAAAGTCTTAATTGACTGCAAAAATCTATCTACAAAATGTCCTCAAACATGGACATTAATCAATACACTTGTAAGTAACCTCGAGTCAAGGGAGAGTCGCAAAGGTATTAGAAATACCCCAATTTGAATAAAAATAAAAACATAACGTCAAAATTTGTGAGATAGGGCTAAAATAATGCTTGGAGGGAAATATAAGACTTTAAATCTTTATATCAGAAAAAAAAGAAAGGTCTAAAATAATCTATATTAACACCTAAAGAATTGAGGAAAAGAAATAAATTAAATTCAAAGTTAATAGAAGGAAGAAAATAAAAATGATAATAAAAATAAGTGTGGAAATCAATGAACTAGAAGACACATAATTAATAGAGAAAAATAATAAAACCAAAGAATTTTTTCAAAGGTCAAAAAATGATAAATTTCTGGCTGGACTATGAGAAAGCAACAAAGTAAAGACACTAATTATCAATATCAAGAATGAAGGAGGGAGCTCTAGATTTTACAGATATTAGTAAGACAGTAAGGTAATGTTATGAGCAACTCTGTGCCAATAAATATGACAAGTATATAAAATATTTAAATTATTAGAAAGGTGTAAATTACCCAAATGGGTCAATCTCTAAATGATTTATCAATATAATAATATTCTGTATTCTGTTCCATCATGGAAAAATAATGAAAAGTTAAAATACTTTTTGGCATTAATATCTATGGTTAATTTCCATACCCCTGTGTTAATATTCTTAGATTGTATTTACTAACTTTCTAGAAAGAATAATGTCTATGCTATTATATATATAATAGCATATATGTCTATGCTATATATAGCATAATATAATATGTCTATGCTATAATGATTAATGCTCAACATCATCATTTATTAGGAATATAAAATACAACCATTATAGGATACCAGTACATAGTCAGTAAAGAAAAACACTGACAATACCATTTGTTGGAGAGAACATGAAGCAACTTCTTCAACTCTCATGCAACGCTGGTGGAAGAGAACATGGTAAAACTACCATGGAAAACAATTTGGCAACATACGTGTAGCATACAACCTAACCATTGCACTCTTAGGTCTATATTCAAGTGAAATTATAGCATATGTTTACATATATGTTCCAGCCCAGAACTGGATGGCAACAGGTGAATATTTAATGAATATTTAACTATTTTATTCATATTAACCTCCAAAATAAAAACAAGCCAAATATCCATCAATAAATGAATGGGTAAACAAATTCAATGGATAAACAAAATTGTGATGCATGAAATGAAATACTACTCATAAATAAAAAAATAACTACTGATAAACACAACATGCATAATTTTTAAAAATGTTATGTGGAGAGAAATGAAGTTGACATGAAAGAGTATACGTAGTGTATATTTATATGAAATTCTTTTTTTTTAATTTTATTTATTCTGAAAGCAGGGGAGGGCCAGAGAGACAGGGAGAGAGAGAATCCCAGGAAAGTTCCATGCTGTCAGTGGAGTCTCATGTGGGGCTTGATCCCACGAACCATGAGATCATGACTTGAGCTAGGTCAAGAGTCAGACGTTTAACTGAGCTACCCAGGCACCCTCATTTATATGAAATTCTATAACATGGAAAATTAATCTCTAGTGACAGAAAGAAGGTCATGCTAACCTTGAGTCAGGGTCATAGGGTGGGTATATTTACCACCAAAGAGTATAAGGGAGGGAAGTGTTCTGCATCTTGATTGTGGTGTATCCAGTGTCAAAACCCATCAGTCTGTAGACTTAAAATGAATATGTTTTATTCTGTATAAAGTAGTCCTCAACAGAATTAAGTGACAAAAATATAAAAGGAAAAAGAAACAAATCACTGGAAGTTTTTCTCAGTATTCAAATGTTCTAATATATATGAAAAAACAAGATATCAAGTTTAAGATTAATGAGTATGAAATCTACATTCTAAAGACAAGATCATTAAAACCTAAATCTATTTGAGTTTACACTATAACTTATGTAAGGATCAGTGTATATTTCCTTGACCTTAGTCAAACACCATATAATAAAATTTTAGTAAACATGACTTTGTCTTCTGTCCCAAATGAAGTCAGGGATAAAGGAAATAAAGGGGAAAGAGGTGAAATGAGTGAAATGAAGAAATATATAAAGTTGTGTTATACAATTATAGTGTTACCATAGATTATATACTGCTCAAAAACCCCTGAATCCTGTGGAGATAAGAAAAGAGATCATTGCTTGGGTCAGTGGCCTAAAGTAAAATATTGATTTTCAAATTATGCTATGTTACCTGGGACCCATACTTGAAAATGCCTATATTTGTCTCATATATGCCTTTGGGGTAGAGTCTCCAAAGATAGAACAGTTTACTCAGAGGAAGAAGTCACATGTAGACGCTTAGCCTTATGGAGCTATTTGGGGTACCCATGTGGGATACACACACGGTAGGGATACGGAAGTGATATGCTGAGATTTGAAAATAAATATCAAAACTTTATATCTACTTGATCTAAAATTTTCAAGTAAGATTTTTAATAATTAATATGTGGATGGAAAATTTTATTTTCCAAATATGAATGGTTTTAGGTAGGTCACTACAGTAATCACTACTTCCTGGATTATATCTTCCCGCTTCTCATATTTTCTTTATCTGTCTAGGCCCTTCGAGTATTTGACTTTCACTGTGAGGACACAGGCAATGATTCTGCCATTGTATTCTGAGGGAAACTTGAATTTTTCTAGCCTTACAAAGAAGGAAAGGATTTTTTTTCCCACATACAAAGATTTCTCTTAATAGAGCACTCACTCAAAAACCAAACATAGCAGTTCGAGCCAGGACTGGTAAGTGGAGGGAGCTGAGTGCACACAAACTCATGGGGGTAATTTGTTTAGTGGAAGCATCTCCTATGTGATTTTTAAGGTCAATAAAGGAGATTCTTACCATTGGGCTTTAACTCTCTTAAGTAGCTTCTGTAGCTTCCCAGAGAGGAAGTCTAGCTTTCTGCTCCTGCTGACAAGGAATGCCTGGCACATGAACTACTGCACAAGTTCAGAAGAACAAAATCATTCTCTAGAAATATAATTTTTTTTCAGAAAGTGGGGCAAATCCAGAAGATATATTTTTAAATGACAGTGAATTATTAGATTATAATATATACAAATATGTCAAAATTCCATTTGCTACTTCAGTTTATTTTGAATTGCAATCAATATTCTTAAGTGTATCAGCACCCTGACTTTGGAGTTTCTAGAAAGAAATGATTTAGTAGAATCAGAAAGCACATTTCTGTGTTCAATAGCTGTTTACTTAAATGCACACTGCAGTTTTCAGAAGTGGTTTTCCCTCATTGCCTGTATTTGCATAATGTTTACTGCCAGGAAGGTTATTTAAGAGCAGTGAAATTCCAAGTTTGAAGTGTGCTCTTTAATCAAAACACTGGTTACTGCATCTGGAATCATTTGATTATTTAGAGAAGTCTAATATGGTGCATGATCTCTGTAACTTTTCACCCATGTTGTTTCTAAAAAATGAAGAAAACAGGTTTTAGAATAATGCTACTTTTAATTTGTAGTGTATATGCATTCTCAGACCATCGCTTATCTGATTCAAAGATGGTTATATAATTGGAATCTGTTTTTCTGCAGAAGGATGTTGTCATCTTGTCAAGCAGAGGAAGTAAGAGATTTGGAACCGTGAATAAGAGACATTTTATTCCTGGCTCTACATTCACTCTTTGGAAAATCTTAGGCAAATATATCATTTCCTTTTCCATCTATAATCTAAAATGCAAATAGAGCAATAATATTGTTCATCAGACACGAAAGAGATTTATCTCGCATTAGTTTATTTCTCTGAAAATGAAAACACCATGCAGAGTTTTAAATAGACCCCTGTGATTTTTAATCTGTCTATTCTTACACATACAGAGAATTCAACTATTGTCTCCTTTTTAAATATTTTCATTCATTTTTATTTGTAAAAATACAGAATCTTACATTATATTGTGTTGACAATAAAATTCTAAAATTAGAATTATGTACATTTCCTTAAACATACATCATCAAGTTTGTTTCCTGAATCTGGGGAATGGAGAAATCCACTTAACAATTCTCACAATTGTTCATCAAACTCTCTTCTCTCTGGAAGGGAATGGAGCCTCTATTTGTAATGCAGAATTCCAACTGGCACCAACGACTGCAAAGTCTGTCAAAAAGGAAGCTGATTGACCATATTTTAAGAAGAATTTTTCCTTTTTACAAATGATGAAAAGATTAGTGATTATAATTAACAATTTTAACCTTTGTTTTTATTTTCAGAATCCTCAGGTCTATACCTGGTAAATTTCCTTTAATATTCCTGTTGAGTGGCCTTCATAAAATGTTTCAGGAGATACCACAGTTATGTTCTATGTGACTTTTGTTCTGTATCTGTTTACTTTGTTCCTAATGGACCCAGAAGATAAAAATTTATCATCTATATGATTTCTTACTTCCAAAGCTAAGAACTCTTTTTGAATTCAAAATCCGTAAACATACGCCCACCCACACAAACACACACATACGCATACATAGTATCTCTCATAAGGGAATTATATTCCTGGGCTACCAAGGCACCCCAAATTTCAACTTGCCCAATAACGTCCTTATTTTTCATCTAAATCAATCAGTGAATATTTATTCTATGCACATACATATTCAAGATTTTAAGTTAGGTTTATATTTTCTATAAGATATAATCTCAAAGTCATAAGTAAATAGTCTGGAGTGGAAGAATTTTCAGAGATATCTATGCAAATTATAATAAATCGCTTTTTTTAAAGACACCATCAGAAATTCTACTTTGTAATGAATACAAATACAGTATAAATATAACCTTTACTTATATTTTATAATAAGTAAAGTACTTACATTTTATGATAAGTAGTAAGTAGATATTTTCCAACTTCTCTTTGCTTTACAAATAAAAGATAATTGCTACATTTGTTCCTGCAGTCACTATTAACAATTTTTTGACTCAAATATTACCATTAACTATATTTAGAATTGACACCTCTATTTTCAATTAAAGTTTTAACTAACGTTTTATTAACAAATATGAGATTTTTTAAAAATTTCCAAGCTTGTCCTCGAAGGATAGAAAGGCTTTTGATAAGCAGGAAGGGAGAAAAGATTCTGACTTAAAAAACAAACAAATAAAAGCTCTATTTTCATTTTAAGCTCTATTACTTTCTCTAAAATTGGCCTCTTTGTAACTATATATACACATATACACACAGCAGCAGTTACTGACAAGTACAGCTATTATTCAAATACCTGACACATACATATGCATATCCTTTCTTCCCTTCTGCCAAAGCCCAGTTGTGAAGTCCAGTTCTTTGGTCCAAACTCTGTTTCATTCTTAAGAGTGATTTCTCTAACTTTTTTTTTTCTTCCCCTCCCCCATGATCTTCTGTTAAGTTTCTCAGGATCCACATAAGAGTGAAAACATATATCTGTCTTTCTATGTATGGCTTATTTCACTTAGCATCACACTCTCCAGTTCCATCCACGTTGCTACAAGAGGCCATATTTCATTCTTTCTCATTGCCACGTAGTATTCTATTGTGCATATAAACCACAATTTCTTTATCCATTCATCAGTTGATGGACATTTAGGCTGTTTCCATAATTTGGCTATTGTTGAAAGTGCTGCTATAAACATTGGGGTACAAGTGCCCCTAGACATCAGCACTCCTGTATCCCTTGGGTAAATTCCTAGCAGTGCTATTGCTGGGTCATAGGGTAGATCTATTTTTAATTTTTTGAGGAACCTCCACACTGTTTAGAGAAAGGGAGCCAAACCATAAAAGACTCTTAAAAACTGAGAACAATCTGAGGGTTGATGGGGGGTGGGAGGGAGGGGAGGGTGGGTGATGGGTATTGAGGAGGGCACCTGTTGGGATGAGCACCGGGTGTTGTATGGAACCCAGTTTGACAATAAATTTTATATTAAAAAAAAGAGTGATTTCTCTCTTATGACACATATCTTATGCCATGAAAATTTGATTCTGTCACATAGGACTTCCTAATCTCTCAGCTATTATCTATGGATATGTGAAACCACGATGAGAATAGAATTCACTGATTTTTGTCTTTGATTGTCTTTTTCTTGATTGTTTTAAAAATTAGTAAAAGTTTATCTTTCTATTTTTATTAGTGATAAGGTGTTTTCATCAGTCCAGCTACAGTCTTCTTTGGCATATTTTAATGTTATAAATTAGAGTCAAGATTAATTTGACTCTAAAATATATTTTAACTTTGACTTATTACCATAATTTACTAAACAAATAATCTTTTCCAACACTTACTGGTCAGTAGTATTAGCTGAGAACATTTTAAAACTACTGATGCCTTGGCCCCCATTTTTCCTGGAGTTGGCATAGACATTTTTTAAGTTTGCCAGGTGCCCCCAATATAAAGCCATAATGAAGGACCAGTGAAGTAATAAGCTCTATTGGTCAATATATGGTGGACAAGATACGAACTACTGAAATGCATTCATCTCCATTAATGTAATCATTTAATTTCAGTAAGTCCATAGAACATTTATTGGTCATCTCTCAAATTGGAATTACTGTGCTCTGTTCTAAAGAGACAAAGATAAACAAGGCATGGCTTCTAGCAACAAAGAATATTCTCCATGTTTCTGAAGAAATAATGTTTTCTGTTCCATTTCCATCCAAATACATACTCACATCCAACTTCATTTTTTGTATTTACTTCTGAATGAATTCCTTTTTTTAATATAATTTATTGTCAAGTTTGCTAACATACAGTGTATAGAGTGTGCTCCTGGCTTCAGGAGTAGTTTCCTATGATGCATCGCTTACATACAATACCCAGTGCTCATTCCAACAAGTGCCCTCCTCAATGCCCATCAACCATTTTCCGTGTCCCTCAGCCCCGCCCCCATCAACCCTCATTTTGTTGTCTGTATTTAAGTGCCTTTTATGGCTTGCCTCCCTATTTGAAACTACTTTTTAAATATTTTTTTAACATTTATGTAATTTTGAGAGACAGAGTGTGAGTGGGGGAGAGGCAGAGAGAGAGAGGGAGACACAGAATCTGAAGCAGGCTTCAGGCTCTGAGTTGTCTGGAACTCATGGACTGCAAGATCATGACCTGAGCCAAAGTCAGATGCTTAACCAACTGAGACACCCAGGCTCCCCAAAACTATTTTTTCCCATTCCCTTCCCCTATGGTCTTCCGTTAAGTTTCTCAAATTCCACATATGAGTGAAAACATATGATAATCTGTCTTTCTCTGACTGATTTATTTCATTTAGCATAATACTCTCCAGTTCCATCCACATTGTTGTAAATGGCAGGATTTAATTCTTTCTCATTGTCAAGTAGTATTCCATTGTATATATAAACCTCATCTTCTTTATCCATTCATCAGTTGATGGACATTTGAGCTCTTTCCATAATTTGGCTATTCTTGATAGTGTTGCTATAAACATTGAGGTACATGTGTCCCTATGAATCAGCACTCCTTTACCCTTTGGATAAATTCTTTGTAGTGTTATTTCTGGGTAGTAGGGTAATTCTATTTTTTATTTTTTGAGGAACTTCCACAGTGTTTTCCAGAGTGGCTGCCCCAGTTTGCATTCCCACCAACAGTGCAAGAGGGCTTCCTATTCTCCACATCCTCACCAACATCTGTTCTTTCCTGAATTGTTAATTTTAGACATTCTGACCAGTGAGGTGGTATCTCAATTTGGTTTTGATTTGTATTTCCCTGATGATGAGCGATGCTGAGCATTCTTTCATATGTCTGTTGGCCATCTGGATGTCTTCTTTGGAAAAGTGTCTATTCATGTCTTCTGCCCATTTCTTCACTGGATTATTTGTTTTTTGGGTGTTGAATTTGGCAAGTTCTTTATAGATTTTGGATACTAACTCTTTATCTGATATGTCATTTGCAAATATCTTCTCCCATTTCATCGGTTGCCTTTTAGTTTTGTTGATTGTTTCCTTTGCAGTGCAGAAGATTTTTATTTTGATGAGGTCCCAATAGTTCATTTTTGCTTTTATGTCCCTTGCCTCTGGAGACATGTTGAGTAAGAAGTTATGGGGGCTAAAGTCAAAGAGGTTGTTGCCTGTTTTCTCCTCTAGGGTTTTGACGGTTTCCTGTCTCACATTTAGGTCTTTCATCCATTTTGAGTGTATTTTTGTGTATGGTGTAACAAAGTGGTCCAGTTTCATTCTTCTGTATGTTGCTGTCCAATTCTCCAAGCACCATTTGCTAAAGAAACTGTCATTTTTCCATTGGATACTCTTTCTTGCTTTGTCAAAGATTAGTTGGCCATATATTTCTGGGTCCAATTCTGGGTTCTTTATTCTATTCCATTGGTCTATGTGTCTGTTTTCGTGCCAATACCATACTGTCTTGATGATTACAGCTTTGTAGTAGAGGCTGAAGTCTGAGATTGTGATGCCTCTAGCTTGGGCTGTCATTTTCAACATTACTTTGGCTATTTGGGGTCTTTTGTGATTCCATACAAATTTTAGGATTATTTGTTTTAGCTCTTAGAACGCCAGACTTCTGCATGAATTCTAAGGGCAAGCAACATTATTTTAGATGATATGTAGAATTCTTAGATATGTTTATCATTCACCCCTTTTTTAAAATTTTAAACACAGAGAGAGAGTGTGTGAGTGTGGGAGAGTGCCAGAGGGAGGGAGAGACAGAATTTCAAGCAGGCTCCATCAGTACAGAGCTCTGTGACGGGCTCAATCCCACAACCCTGGGATAATGATGTGAGCTGAAATCAAGAGTTGGATGCTCAACCAACTTGCCATCCAGGAGCTCCATCATTCACCATTTTAACAATACTATTTGCCTATTTAAACTATTTTATCGTTGATAAATACAGTTATACAGTTTGCAAGAATAAAACCCAGAAACTTTTGGACTCTGGCTTCATCTGTAGTGATTAGATGGAGCAAGCAACTATAATTGACAAAGATAATGTCAGAAATCATCTCTCCAACAGGTGAGTAACAATATAGAGAGCTTAGGTTAGATTCTTTGCAAACTGCTTTCAACATTAATGTTCTGTGATTCTAAGAATGTAAATTATGTATGGTCTAGGCCTGTCTGTACAATGTGGTAATCACTAGCCCCATATAAATGTTTAAGTCAAGTAAAATTAAATATAATTTAAAAATCAGTTTCTCAGTTGTACTTGTAGATTTCAAGTGCTTATTAGGCACTGTAGCTAGTGACTGTATGATACTGGATTGTGCAGATTATAGAACATTTCAATCATTGCAAAAAGCTCTATTACACTGCACTGCTCTAGATATTTCTTTTAAAGCAGTAAGCAAAATGAATAGCAAAGCAAGAGAAAAGCTTATATGGAAGTCTCAATAATCTGCTATAAATGATACCAAAAACAAGAAGGAGAATATGATCAAGACCAAGTCTTGACCCCCTTTTTAATTGCTATACTTTGTAATCCTTCTGATGGAATTTCCTAGAACACATTTACTATTTTATTACCTTTAACCATGAAGTAATCATTGAGAAATGTCAAAAGCTGCTAACATGAGGGAGGCACATATCTTTGTCAATTTACCTGCGTTATCTAGACCTTTCTGTTGATGATTTCAATTTTATTAAGAACATCCACCAAAAAATTGTTATTGGGGCCAAAAACAATGGCTGAGGAGGTGATAAAGTGTCTTGCTAGGTCTGACCCATCAAGAAGAGGCTACAGTAATCATTTAAAATCTATTTATATTGTGCCTGAAGTTTCCATTTAGCCTGTTGCAAGCATTTGATATATGGCTGCTGTAACCACAGAAGCAGTGCTCTTGTCTACAGAGCTGCTCACAGCCCGACAGTCAGGTCAGTGCCTGGGCGGTGGTAAATAACACTGATGAAGAATAGGCTGATGAAGAGTGAGCAATGACTGTTCAATTGGAAGATCAATAAGTCACTTCCCATATACATAAATGGTTGCAAATGAGAAATTCATGGTTGTTTATCATGTTTTTTAACAGATTGCAGCCAAAACAAAATCAATGGATACATGCTGAGCCAAAAGAGGCTGAATTTAAAAGAAGATGATGGTGACATCTTTCAAGAAGTCTTTCTAAATAAAGCACACATGCCCACCCTCAGGTCTATGGGTGGTTGATAATCTGTAGCAGAGGGTTTTGGCTTACCTATCCTTTATATTCAACCTCACTGTTGGGAAGCTGCTGACTATGGGTATAAAAATGTAAATGCAAAAGCAATTGATCATTTTTATCCCTAATTCCTGTGATTCTACCATCCCACTAAAAAGGCCAAAAGATTAAAAACTAGATGAATCACTCTTTAGTCTTTCCTCTACAATAAAAGCATCCAGGCAGCAGTGGGTGTAAGTACCATTTTAAAGGAAGGAGTGTGAGTGGGAGAGCAATATAATTTCACTGAAGATGAAAGAGTCTTTGGAACTGCACCTGTCAACAGAATCTGTTTTAAATGTGCTTGCAGACAAAGTTTAAATGGTTTAGCCAGTACCAAGAGAGGTGTTATTAACAGTAGATAATGGAAATAATCTCTGAAAAGTATTTGCTCTTCTACTTGATATGCACTTTGTGCAACATCCAACCAGAGCAGGCATTTTATATTTCTCATGCCCTCATAATTTAATTATGTTGTATGTTTACATAGTTTACGAAAGGACTTTATGATGTATTCAGAATGTTTTGCAGGGAAGGAGATTTTCATTTGTTCCAGTTTATTTGCAGTAAAGAAAAAAATTTACATTACAAATAAATTTCTCTACATAGAACAAGAAAATAGAGGCACAGACTGAATAATGTATTGGTCAAGCTAGGCTCAGTTCTGCTATAACAAAAACTGACCTGTAGGTCTCATTGACACAGGACAGTGATGCTCAGTTTCATATTTATCACTGTCCTGCACCTTGTTCAGAGTCACCATCACCTGAGACCTAGACTGTAGGATCAGTGCAACTGGGGACACTGCCAAGCTCAAGGGAAACGGGAAATAACAAGGTGGAAAACCATGTGATGGTTTGTAAATCTTCTGTTTGGAAATGGCACATGTCAATTTCCATCATCCCTTTGCCAAAGCCAGTGAGTCTCATGAACAAGCCAGTGAAGCTGATTTAGGGATGGGATTATGTACCAATAAACCCATTGTAAGGTAGAAGTATCGTAAATCAAAATGCATTTAATACATATAACTTACCAAACATTATAGCTTAGCCTAGCCTACCTTAAATATGTTCAGAACATTACATGAGCCTACAGTTGGGTAAAATCATCTAACAAGGCTTATTTTATAATAAAGTGTTGAATATCTCATGTAATTTAGTGAATGTTATACTGAAAGTGACAGGATGGCTATAGGGGAGTGCCTAGGTGGCTCCGTTGGTTAAGTGTCTCACTCTTGATTTCAGCTCAGGTCATGATCTCACAGTTCGTGGGTCTGAGCCCCGCATGGGGTTCTGTGCTGACAGTGTGAAGCCTGTTTGGCATTCTCTCTCTCTCTCTCTGCCCCTCCCCACTCCCTCTTTCTTTATCTCTCTCTCAAAATGAATAAATAACCTTTAAAAAAAAAGGAATGGTTGTATGGATATGGAGTGTTTGTAGTTATACTAGTTCCTTGCTCTTCTGATTGTGCGGCTGACTGGGAACTAGGTTCACTGTCCCCACCCAACATCATAATAGAATATCCTACTGCTTAACAGAGCCTGGAAAAGATCAAAATTCGAAGTATGCTTTCTACTGAATGTGTATTGCTTTTGCCTCATTGTAAGTTAGAAAAATTGTAAGTCAAATAATCATAAGTTGGGGACCATATGTATAGTCCTCCATAGAAAGGGGACCCAGAAAAGGAACAGCAGACATTTTGAACAGGCAATACCATCTGCCACACTATTTAAAAACTTAGTTGCTGGAGTCAGACAAGTTTCAATTCAAATCTCATATCAGGAACACCTGGGTGGCTCAGCTGGTTGAGCATATGACTCTTGATTTTGGCTTAGGTCATGATCCCAGGATTGTGAGATCAAGCCTTGTGCATTGGACTCATGTTGAGCATACAGCCTGCTTAAGATTCTCTCTCTCCCTCTGTCCCTTTCCCCTGCTCACAATGTTTCAAACAAAAATAAATAAAAATTTAAAAAATTCCAGATCAGCACTTAACTGTGTGACAGGTTCATGGAACTCTCTAAGTCTCAATGTTTATTCTATCCTATGGCACTTATTTCATAGAGTAATTATAATATTTAAACAGGATAAGATATGTTAAAACACTTACAAACACACAGTGACAGTTTTATTATAATCAAGCTCTGTTTAAAGGTTTTATTTTGATGCTTTCAGTTTATCATAAATTGCTTTAATATATTGGAAAACCAATAGAACTTCTAAATATTCCCTGGTGGCTAATGGAGACTGATACAAGCTATTAGTTTTAAATACCTAGTAGTGATTAACATAATATTCCTTTACTCTTCATATTTTAGCTGGGACAGGGAAAGAGATTTGGAAAAGGCAGCATGCAGTATCATTTTTATAGTGAAAGTAAAAAGAAAAATTCTGAATAATTAATTATAATAAATTATAATTCTAAAGTAGCTTTTGGCTACCCGCCTTGATTTCCTACTTTGTGACTAAGGTTCTTGTTCTATTCTACATCTACTAACTTAATTTTTCTTTTTCTTTTTTTTTCTTTTCTTTCTTCTTTTTTTGGTATTTTCTTCCAATCTAAATTCATTATGTACATAGCACCATATTAATAAAACAATATTTTTAAAAATTCCAAAAGAGAACATTGACAAAATAATCCAGAGAGTATACCTGGAAATTTTGTTAAATGTCATAGAATTAGTTCTAGAAATTACGTTAGTATTGGCAAATGGAAAAATTTTAATGATCAATATTCATAAGTTCCCTCTGTATAAATTTTACTAATTCAAACAATTGAAAAGTCTTTGTCTGAAATATTAAAGGTTATAGCAGTAATAAAGGTGAAAGAGACTAGAATGTTTTTAAAAATGAAAGGACATTATTCTCATTTAAAATTCATAAGCAAAATTTTCATAAAACCTGATATTTCTTTCTGCTGACATTTGACTTGGAGTTTAGCCTCATTTCAAGGTCACTTGCTAAATGTTTAATGTGAAAAACTTTTATAAATCAAAATAAGGGAAATACAATACTAATGAATAAAAGCATCTTTCTTAAAACAAGCTTTTGGTGTCCCTCGAAACCTTTCGCAAACAAAGCAGCAATCAAACAAAAAAAAGAAAGTTTTAGTTTAGCTTTTAGAAAAGCAGATATTTAAAAGCATAGTATTTTGGGGTACCTGAGTGGCTCAGTTGGTTAAGCGTCCAACTTCAGCTCAGGTCATGATCTCACGATTTGTGGGTTTGAACCCCACGTCGGACTCTGCTGACAGCTCAGAGCCTGGAGCCTGCTTCAGGTTCTGTGTCTCCCTCTCCTTGTGCCCCTCCCCTGCTTGCTGTCTCTTTCTCAAAAATAAATAAACATTAAAAAAATTTTAGAAGGAGGAGCCAAGATGGTGGAACAGCATGGAAGTTTTTTGTGTGTCTCGCATCCATGAAATACAGCCAGAACAACACTAAACCATCCTACACACCTAGAGAACTGATTGGAAGATTAACACAACAATCGGCACAACCTGAACCACAGAATTCAGCAGGTACAAGGCGCATAGAGGTGAATTTGGGGAGCGAGAAGTAGCAGGAAGGGAGGTGCTTTTGCGAGCAGAGAGAGGACGGAGACTGGGAAGGGGGAGAATACGGGAAAAGCACCTCTCCCCAAAAGCAGCTGGAGAGAAAGTGGAAAATTGGAAACAACCGCAGGGACTAAACAGGGACAAAGGAGAAAGGAGAGGGTTTAAATTCCATTAAGACTGTAAACAAGGGGAGCGCAAACACTGCAACTCCGCAGCTTGATACCTGGCGGTGCTCTGGTGGGAAGGGTGAATCCCCAGGAACAGAGTGGGGTCCGGGAGGTTTTCGGGCCACACGAGGAAAAGCGGTTCCACTGCTGGAAGGACACTTGGTAGAGACTGTTGAAGCCACCTGGTCCCAGCAGACCCCAGAAGGCAACCACATTCGCTGGTGCTGGGGGCAAGGTTGTTAAAGGTGAAGCTGCAGCAGGCTGGCACCTGGCTGCAGTCTCGGGGGAGCACCGGCAACAACAGGGTCCAGCGGGCGTTCCTGGGTGCAGCTGGTATTCAGCCATTGCTCGGGGAAACCCTCCTGCAGAGGGGTGGAGTGGGTCAAAGCCACAGTCCTTCGGAAGTAAAGGGCCGGGGAAAACAGCCGCGTCTGAGACAAAATTCAGTAGAGAGGTACTGCCTGGGGCCTGGTCACAGAGAGTGAAAAACTGGAGAGTGGACAAGAGCTGACAATGGAGGATGGGTGCACAATTGCTGATCCAGAAGAACAGACTGGGTATCTGGGCGGCGCCATTTTCAGCACTCCCGCGCATGCGCATACACACCTACGAGCTCCTCAACAATCCAACCCAGTAGGTTAGCAGCGCCATCTAGTGGAGAGCGGAGCCATTACAGTGAGCCCCGCCCAACAGGGCCAACTTTGCTCTTCAAGAATGCAAGTCTCACCAGCAGCTTAGTTTATGGTCTATAAAGTGCTACATAGACTGACCTCTAGGGGAAAATGAAGCAATTTCAGTCCTACTTCAATCTGTTAGCAGGTTCATCTATTCCAATTTTTTTCTTTTTTTTTTTTCTTTTTCTCTTTTACACTTTTCTTTTTCATTAATATAGAAAGAGAAAAAATTCATTTTTATTTTCAATTTTTATTAAAAATATCTTTCTTTAATTTTTATTACTACATTTTTAAATTTTGTGTAAATTTTTTCAAATTCTATTTTACTTCCATCATTTTATTTTAGTCTACTACAGTGTATTCACCTTTTAAAATTTTCAAACATTTTCCTTTTTTTCTTTCTTTTTCTTTTTTCTCTTTTTCGTTTCTTTAATGCAGAAAGAGGAAAACTTCATTTTTTCAATTTCTATTAAAATATTTTTATTTAATATTTTGCTATATTTTTTGCTTTTATGTAATTTTTTTTCAAATTCTATTTTACTTCCATCATTTTATTTTAGTCTACTACAGTGTATTCACTTTTTCAAATTTTCAAACGATTTCTTTTTTCTTTCTTTATCTTTTTTCTCTTTTTCATTTCTTTTCTTTTTTCTTAAATACAGAAAAAGAAAAAATCATATTATTTTTAATTTTTATTAAAAATATTTTTCTTTAATTTTTTTCTACTATATTCTGTACCTTTGTGTATATTTTTTCAAATTCTATTTTACCCCCATCATCTCATTTTACTCTACTTCAGTGTATTCATTTTTTCAAATTCTCAAATGATTTCCTTTTTTCTTTCCCCCACCTTTTTTTTCTCTAATCTGTCAAACCACTTTCAACACCCAGACCAAAACACACCTAGGATATGCATCATCTATTCGATTTTTGTGTGTGGGTGTGTTTTGAATTTTGAATTTTAATATTTTTTAATTTTAATTTTTTTAATTTCAATGTTTCTACCTCATTAATTCCTTTTCTCCCCTCAAAATGACTAAATGAAGGAATTCTCCCCAAAAGAAAAAGCACCAAGAAACGACAGCCAGGTATTTAACCAACACAGATACAAGCAAGATGTCTGAACCAGAATTTAGAATCTCGATAATAAGAATACTAGCTGGAGTCGAAAATAGATTAGAATCCTTTTCTGCAGAGATAAAAGAAGTAAAAAATAGCCAGAATGAAATTAAAAATGCTATAACTGAGCTGCAATCACAGATGGATGCAGCGGTGGCAAGGATGGATGAGTCAGAACAGAGAATCAGCGATAAAGAGGACAAATGTATAGAGAATAATAAAGCAGAAAAAAAAAGAGGGAGATGAAGGCAAAAAAGCACGATTTAAGAATTAGAGAAATCAGTGACTCATTAAAAAGGAACAACATCAGAATCATAGGGGTCTCAGAAGAGGAAGAGAGAGAAATAGGGGTAGAAGGGTTATGTGAGCAAATCATAGCAGAAAACTTGCCTAACCTAGGGAAAGACACAGACATCAAAATCCAGGAAGCACAGAGGACCCCCATTAGATTCAACAAAAACTGACCATCAACAAGGCACATCATAGTCAAATTCACAAAATATTCAGGCAAGGAGAGAATCATGAAAGCAGCAAGGGAAAAAAAAAAGTCCCTAACATACAAGGGAAGACAGACCAGGTTTGCAGCAGTCCTATCCACAGAAACTTGGCAGACCAGAAAGGAGTGGCAGGATATATTCAGTGTGCTGAATCAGAAAAGTATGCAGCCAAGAATTCTTTATCCAGCAAGGCTGTCATTCAAAATAGAAGGAGAGATAAAAAGTTTCCCAGACAAACAAAAATTAAAGGAGTTTGTGACCACTAAACCAGCCCTGCAAGAAATTTTAAGGGGGACTTTCTGAGGGGAGAAAGGATGAAAAAATATATATATATAAATAAATACCAAAAGCAACAAAGGTTTGAAAGGATCAGAGAACACCACCAGAAACTCCAACTCTACAAGCATCATAATGGCAATAAATTCATATCTTTCAGTACTCACTCTAAATGTCAATGGACTCAATGCTCCACTCAAAAGACACAGCGTAACAGAATGGATAAGAAAACAAGATCCTTCTATATGCTGTTTACAGGAGACCCACTTTAGACCTAAAGACACCTTCAGATTGAAAGTAAGGGGATGGAGAACCATTTATCGTGCTAATGGTCAACAAAAGAAAACTGGATCAGCCATACTTATATCAGACATCTAGACTTTAAAATAAAGACTGTATCAAGAGATGCAGAAGGGCATGATATCATAATCAAGGGGTCTATCCACCAAGAAGACATAACAATTGTAAACATTTATGCGCCAAATGTACAAGCACCCAAATATATAAATCAATTAATCACAAACATAAAGAAACTCATCGATAGTAATACCATAATAGTAGGAGACTTCAAAACCCCACTCACAGCAATGGACAGATCATCTAATCAAAAAATCAACAAGGAAACAATGGCTTTGAATGACACACTGGACCAGATGGACTTAACAGGTATATTCTGAACATTTCATCCTGAAGCAGCAGAATATACATTCTTCTCCAATGCACATGGAACATTCTACAAAATAGACCATATATTGGGACACAAATCAGCCTTCAAGAAGTACTAAAAGATTGAGATCATACCATGCATATTTTCAGACCACAATGCTATGAAATTTAAAATCAACAACAAGAAAAAATTTGAAAAGGTAACAAATACTTGGAGACTGAAGAACATCCTACTAAAGAATGAATGGGCTAACCAAGCAGTTAAAGAGGAAATTAAAAAGTATATGGAAGTCAATGAAAATGATAACACCACAACCCAAAACTTCTGGGACGCAGCAAAGGTGGTCATAAGAGGAAAGTATATAGCAATCCAGTAATTACTAAAGAAGGAAGAAAGATCTCAGATACACAACCTAACCTTATGCCTTAAGGAGCTGGAAAAAGAACAGCAAATAAAACCCAAAACCAGCAGAAGACAGGAAATAATAAAGATTAGAGCAGAAATTAATGCTATCAAAACCAAAAAACAAACAAACAAACAAACAAACAAAACAGATCAATGAAACCAGAAGCTGATTCTTTGAAAGAATTAACAAAATTGATAAACCACTAGCCAGTTTGATCAAAAAGAAAGAGGAAAGGACCCAAATAAATAAAATCAAGAATGAAAAAGGAGAGATCACAACCAACACAACAGAAATAAAAACAGTAATAAGAGAATATTATGAGCAATTATATGCCAATAAAATGGGAAATCTGGAAGAAATGGAAAAATTCCTAGAAACATATATACTACCAAAATTGAAACAGGAAGAAACAGAAAATTTGAACAGACCCATAACCAGTAAGGAAATCGAATTAGAAATCAAAAATATTCCAAAAAACCAGAGTCCAGGGCCAGATGGCTTTCCAGGGGAATTCTACCAAACATTTAAGGAAGAGTTAACACTTATTCTCTTGAAGCTGTCCAAAAAATAGAAATGGAAGGAAAACTTCCAAACTCTTTCTATGAAGCCAGCATTACCTTGATTCCAAAACCAGAGACCACACTAAAAAGGAAAACGATAGACCAATTTCCCTGATGAACATGGATGCAAAAATCCTCAACAAGATATTAGCCAACTGGCTTCAACAATACATTAAAAAAATTATTCACCATGACCAAGTGGGATTTATACCTGGGATGCAGGGCTGGTTCAATATCCTCAAAACAATTAACATGATTCATCACATCAATAAAGAAAGGATAAGAACCATATGATCCTCTCAATAGATGCAGAGAAAGCATTTGACAAAATACAGCATCCTTTCTTGATGAAAACGCTCAAGAAAATAGGGATAGAAGGAGCATACCTCGAGATCATAAAAGCCATATATGAACAACCCAAAGTTAATATCATCCTCAATGGGGAAAAACTGAGAGCTCTCCCCCTAAGGTCAGGAACAAGAGAGGGATGTGCACTCTCGCCACTGTTATTCAATATAGTATTGGAAGTCTTAGCATCTACAATCAGACAACACAAAGAAATAAAAGGCATCCAAATCAGCCAGGAGGAGGTCAAACTTTCACTCTTTGCAGATGACATGATACTCTATATGGAAAACCCAAAAGACTCCACCAAAAAACTGCTAGAATTGATTCATGAATTCAGCAAAGTTGCAGGATATAAAATCAATGCACAGAAATCGGTTGCATTCCTATACACAAACAATGAAGCGACATAAGGAGAAATCAAGGAATCGATCCCATTTACACTTGTACAAAAAAACATAAAATACCTAGGAATAAATGTAACCAAAGAGGTGAAAAATCTATACACTGAAAACTATAGAAAGCTTATGAAAGAAATTGAAGAAGACACAACAAAATGGAAAAATATTCCATGCTCCTGGATAGGAAGAACAAATATTGTTAAAATGTCAATACTACCCAAGGCAATCTACATATTCAATGCAATCCCTATCAAAGCAACACCAGCATTCTTCAAAGAGCTAGAACAAATAATCCTAAAATTTGTATGGAACGAGAAAACGCCCCAAATAGCCAAAGCAATCTTGAAAAATAAAACCAAAGCATTAGGCATCACAGTCCCAGACTTCAAGCTATTCTACAAAGCTGTAATCATCCAGATAGTATGGTAATGGCACAAGAACAGACACTCATATCAATGGAACAGAATAGAGAACCCAGAAATGGACCCACAAACGTATAGCCAACTAATCTTTGACAAAGCAGGAAAGAACATCCAATGGAATAAAGACAGTCTCTTCAGTAAGTGGTGCTGGGAAAACTGGACAGCAACATGCAGAAGAATGAACCTAGACCACTTTCTTATACCATACACAAAATTAAACTCAAATGGATAAAAGACCTCAATGTAAGACAGGAAGCTGTCAAAATCCTCAAGGAGAAAGCAGGCAAAAACCTCTTTGATGTTGGCTGCAGCAACTTCTTACTCAACATGTCTCCGGAGGCAAGGGAAACAAAAGCAAAAATGAACTACTGGGACCTCATCAAAATAAAAAGCTTCTGCACAGCGAAGGAAACAATTAGCAAAACTAAAAGGCAACCAACAGACTGGGAGAAGATATTTGCAAATGATATATCAGAGAAAGGGTTAGTATCCAAAATCTATAAAGAACTTCTCAAACTCAACACCCAAAAAGCAAATAATCCAGTGAAGAAATGGGCAAAAGACATGAATAGACATTTCTCCAAAGAAGACATCCAGATGACCAACCGACACATGAAAAAATTCTCCACATCACTCATCATCAGGGAAATACAAATCAAAACCACAATGAGATACCACCACACACCTGTCAGGATGGCTAAAATGAACAACTCAGGCAACAACAGATGTTGGCGAGGATGCAGAGAAAGAGGATCTCTTTTGCATTGCTGGTGGGAATGCAAGCTGGTGCAGCCACTCTGGAAAACAATATGGAGGTTCCTCAAAAAACTAAAAATAGAACTACCCTACAATCCAGCAACTGCACTACTAGGCATTTATCCACGGGATACAGGTGTGTTGTTTCAAAGTGACACATGCACCCCCATGTTTATACTATCAACAATAGTATCAACAATAGCCAAAGTATGGAAAGAGCCCAAATATCCATCGATGGATGAATGGATAAAGAAGAAGTAGTATATATATACAATGGAGTATTACTCAGCAATCAAAAAGAATGAAATCTTGCCTTTTGCAACTATGTGGCTGGAACTGGGGGGTATTATGCTAAGTGAAATTAGTCAGAAAAAGACAAAAATCATATGACTTCACTCATATGAGGACTTGAAGAGACAAAACAGATGAACATAAGGGAAAAGAAGCAAAAGTAATATAAAAACAGGGAGGGGGACAAAACAGAAGAGATTCATAAATATGGAGAAAAAACTGAGGGTTGTGGAGGGGTTGTGGGAGGGGGGATGGGCTAAATGGGTAAGGGGCATTAGGGAATCCACTCCTGAAATCATTGTTGCACTATATGCTAACTAATTTGGATGTACATTTTTAAAAATAAAAAATAAATTAAAAAAAAATTAAAGCATAGTATTTTAAAACAGAGCTAATTAGAAAAATAAACAGAAAAGAAACCTAAACCCACCAATGGTGACAGTTTTATTTAAACCATCATCCTTCAGCTTCTCAAACTTTGAGAAACATACACTAAAATTAACACCTCTTATAGTATGTACCACGTTGTGAAACCTGTAATGTGTGAATTCATTTGTTCTACTCTATAGTATACCTCTTCTTTATGGCACACTTCTCTTCCATTCTTTCCCTGGCATTTCAGTTTGAATGTGATCACTTTCCAGAGCTTACTTCTTACTGATTTCCCTTGCAGCAGAGTAGTTGTAGGATGCAAATGTCCCGCAGACCTAGAATTTCCTGCTCCTTCCTCTGCCCTGGACTCCCCTCCCTCATCTATCTTTTCTTACTTCATCCTTGTTCTGCTTTTCCCTTTTATTCCTATCTGCATGTCTCTTTTCTATGTATCTTCAGATCTAAGAACTGAAGTCAGAAAAGTCCAACGACATAGAAATAGTGAGATGGGGGAATTGTCAATAACAGTCATAGGAACACAAGGGAAGAAAGAACAGAAAGGATCTCTTCAATTGGTGGAGTGTGTAATTAGCACAGCCCCATGAACTTGACTTCACTCAGTTTTCCTATACTGCAGAGTGGTGAGGAGCTTTCAACATTTACTTTTTAATGCCTGCTTTCTCTTCCAAATGCAAAAATAAATGAGAAAATGAATAAATAAAATCACAAAAGAGAGATCAAACAACAATACATCTTGCTTATTTTTAAAAAATTTTTAATGTTTATTTTTGACAGAGAGATACAGAGTGAGAGTGGGAGAGGGGCAGATAGAAGGGGAGACACAGAATCTGAAGCAGGCTTCAAGCTTTCAGCTGTCAGCACAGACCCCAATGTGGGCTCCAACTCACAAAAAACGAGATCATGACCTGGGCTGAAATTAAGAGTGGAGTGTTTAACGGACTGAACTACTCAGGGGCCCCTATATCTTGCTTATTGACTATCAATTCTACACTGGGATCGGGCCACAGAAATGTGAATAAAGCATGTTTTTAATTCAGAGACTTCTTACTGCAGAAAGAAAGATAAATAAAAACACCACTACTATCATGAATGTGCTGAACAGTATAAGAGAGGCATGAACAAGATCATAGGAACATACAAAAGGGATGACTCATTCATTTTTATGATTTTCAGGTAACATTTTGTAAATAATACATGTGAGGCTTAATGTGTCCTTCCTTGAAAGACTGTGAACCTTATCCTGTGATCCATCACTAGGTGTAAAAAGTTTTCTATTCAGAAATAAAATAATAGATCCTATGTTTCAGCGGGAGAACACAGATGGAAAAAAAGGCAAGGATTTAGATATACAGTGTATTGGGTGGTGCTGAGTGCAATGGAGAAAAATAAAAACAAGTTGGCTAAAGAACGCATATGTGTTGATGTGGAGGATTGTATTCTAGGTGGGTGAGACATCAAGCACAGAGGCTCTGAGGCAGGAACAAGCAAGCCACACATGGACCAGGAAGGGAAAGGCCAGTATGCCTGGAGCAGACGAAGTAACTGAAAGCAGGAGATGAGATCAGAGTTAACGGGCAGCTAGGTCAGAAAATGCTTTATAAGCCATGGTAAAAAATTTGGCTCACTTCGAGCCGGCGAGAGGTAGAGATGAAAATAATAAGAAGTACTGTTCTGAAGGTGGACATTTTGAAGAGTTTAGAGTACCTTGTAATCCTAAGAGAATGGACCAGGAGTCAGCGGTGGAACTTCCGCAAGAGAAAGGTGGTGCTCTGAAGCATCTGGCTAAAGAAATGTCAGTGCTTTTTATTAAGTATGGGAGTGGTTTGTGTGACTTTGTTCTAATTGCTGGAATTTCCAAGAAGCAGGATTTGCAGACTTATGTAATTTTTACTGTTGGTCCTCTGAGAGTGGAGAAGTCCTGTTCTGTTGCTGAGAAGTGTGCCTCTAGTGGTTGGAGTGTATATTACAAGCCTAGAGGTGAAGGTTGGGATTAGTGGGCTGGATGTTGCTCCTACTGATGATTTTTAAGGGTGCATTCCGAATGATGAGATGTTACATATTAGGGATAGATACCCTCAAAAATTCCCATAAAGGTTGATTTTGTGGAGTTTAACAGAAGCTGAGGAAAATAGTGGGGGAAGAAAACACTGAGAGATTTTGGCCAAGGATTTAACATAATCTGAGAGTTATCAACAGGATCATTCCAGCTGTTCTGAGGAGGATGGGCTAAAGGATGGGCAAGAGAGAGGCAAGTAGAGAGTGAGAGGTCACTGCAATAATTCTGATGAGATATGATGATGGCTTGGATCATGGCAGAAACAGTGCGATTGGTGCGCAGATCTTGCATTTTGGATATTTAATGAAGTTATTAATTTTCAATCAAATTAACATTTTGATGCTATACTTTTCTGGCACATAAATGTACTGTCGATCTAATTAAGTCAATAAACACTGTCAATCTTGGCAGTTATGTATTTAAATATTTTTAATGACCAAAGTGGGCTGATAATGTATGAATCAACCCAATGTTCTGTATTTTTAAAAATTTTTTTAACGTGTATTTATTATTGAGAGATAGAGAGACACAGAACGTGAGCAGGGGAGGGGCAGAGCGAGGGGGAGACACAGAATCTGAAGCAGGCTCCATGCTCTGTGCTGTCAGTACAGAGCCCAACGTGGGACTCGAACTTACAAACTTACAAACTCGAACTTACGACCTGAGCCGGAGTCAGTGGCTTAACCAACTGAGCCACCCAGGTGCCCCCAATGTTCCGTATTTCATGTGTCCTATGTATTAATAGGAAGACTCTCTAATATTCTGACTTCAGAGAGCAGGCATGGGTAGCCAGTGGGAAGGTGGGTGTATCTGGTGAGAATCAAAATCATTTATGTTTAAAACAGATTACTAGCTACAGTAATATAACTTTATTATTTGATTGTATTTTCATATAGCATGCCTTCTCTTGCACTATTTTTATCAACATGACTGCTGTTCCAGGAAATAATTGCCCAGGAAAATAAATATTGCACAGACAGCATCATGAGAGTCTTGCCTCGAAATCTTCATCTATCTGTGTCTACCAATCCTTCACTAGTATACCATGATCCTTACCATTTTAATTAAACTCCCACATTGAGAAATCTATTTTATAACTTAAAGCCTCAAAAGTAACCCAATTTTTCTCGCTTTTCTGAAATGCTACCAATCCTCTCAACCCAAGGTTCTCCCTCACTAGAGGATGCAATAGTCTCAGTTCTGCTTTATCAACAGGTTATTTTGGTGGTGCTTTCAGGAGGCCAGCATTTAATAATATTTTATCTGGGAACTGGGTCTCCAGTGTGGCTCAGTCGGTTATTCATCCAACTTCGGGTCAGGTCATGATCTCACAGTTTACGGGTTTGAGCTCCACATCAGGCTCTGTGCTGACAGCTCAGATCCTGGAGACTTTTTCCGATTCTGTGTCTCCCTCCCTGTCTGCAACTCCCCTGCTTGCACCTGTCTATCTCTCTCAAAAATAAATAAACATTAAGAAATATTTTATCTGGGAATAATGTTAGTGATACAAAGAAAATCTTTTAGTTTTCTGGTTTTCCCAGATGTTTGCAGTTAAAACCCATTGTACAATTATAAAGTATTGTAAAGTCACTGAGAAATTTTGGCCATGGATAAAACATAATTTAACAGTTGTCAGCAGGATCACTTTGCTGCTGTTTGGAGAATAGACTTAAGAAGGGACTGGGAAAGAAAGACTAAAAATTTTGTTCTGATCACATACAAGAGTGAAGTCACTGAGATGTGGAAGATTGTAAGAGCATCAGGTTTGGGGAAATTAATAGGAGCTCAGTTTTAGATGTGTAAAGTTTAAGATACTGACTTGACACCCAAATAGAGAAGTTGACTAAGCAGTTGGATATTAGAGTCTGAGGAGAAATATTGGGACTGGAGACAAGCTTTGATGTTTTAAACATATTCCCTTCACCTCCTTCTCCTCCTCCTTCCTTTTTCTTCATCTTTATCTTCTTCCATCTCCTCCTTCTTTCCTTACTCCTTCCCTCCTTCTCCTTCTTGTCCTCTTTTTCCTCCTCCTTCAACTCTTTCTCTTTCAACTTCCTTCTTCAGTATTTAGATGATTTTGCTTTCTGAACATATTTCTCTAATTTTATACTTATTACATTGTGAATTGTATTTCTACAATAAAAAAGGCTATTTTTATTTTTAAAAAAGACTTGAAATACTGCAAAAATTATAAACAGTGATTATTATGGTGGTAGGATTACAGAAGTTGTTTTACATATATATACATATTACATATGTATACATATGTATACATATATATATATATATGATAGACTAAAGTGTAGACAAGGTATATATATATATATATATATATATATATATATATATATATATTTAATGGATGGCAACACCAAGCTACTACATAAATGTAGAAAATAGAAAATAGAAGAGAGAACCCTAAGGGACTCCAATCCTAAGGGACTCCAATGTTTAAAAGCCAGGTCAACAATGACAAATAAAGGAGAAAAAGAAAAGCCAATCAGGAGGAAGGAGGAAAACCAGAGTGTATCTTTGGGATAGTACAAAAAGCGTTTCACGAGGCTAGAGTAATCAACTCTGACAAAATTGCTTATACATCAAGGAAAATGAGGTCTGGAGAACTGAACATTGATTTTGGCAATTGGATGATCATCGAAGATGCTGATAACAGTTTTGTAGTAGAGTAGAGGTAAAAGCCTGACTGAGTGTGTTCAAAGGGAATGGATTCAGCAAATATAGAAAATATTTTTTATACATGTAGACAAATATCAGATTTCTGTTGAAATCTGAAGAAAAAAAAGTTGGAATTGGAAGGCAAAGTGGACTCACTTCTTTTTAAAGTTTATTTAATTTATTTATTCTGAGAGAGAGGAAGAGTGAAAGAGAGACCATTCCACATACGTGAGCAGGGGAGAGGCAGAGAGAGAGGAGACAGAATCCCAAGCAGGCTCCCCACTGTGCTGACGATTAACTGATGAAACTGACTGAGCCACCCAGGTGCCCCTGGACTCACTTTTTTTTTTTTTATGAAATTTATTGTCAAATTGGTTTCCATACAACACCCAGTGCTCATCCCAACAGGTGCCCTCCTCAATGCCCATCACCCACCCCTCCACTCCCTCCCACCCCCGATCAACCCTCAGTTTATTATCAGTTTTTAAGAGTCTCTTATGGTTTGGCTCCCTCCCTCTCTAACTTTTTTTTTTCCTTCCCCTCCCCCATGGTCTTCTGTTAAGTTTCTCAGGATCCACATAAAACTGAAAACATATGGTATCTGACTCACTTTTTAAGGTGAGAGAAATAAACCATGGTTTGTATGCTAACGAAGAGATAAAGCTGAGAGGAAAATGGTGACAATGGAGGAAAGACAAGGGATCATTATGAGAGCTAAGTCTGAGCAGATGAGACGATGTGATCTAGCTTAGGTAAAGAGCTGACCTAGGTTATAGAAGCAAAGGAGGTCATAGATGCAGGAACATGAGTTGGTGCATTTATTATAATTCTTTCTTTCTCGGAGTTTTCTTTTTTTTAATTTATTTAAAAAAAATTTTAATGTTTATTTATTTTTGAGACAGAGAGAGAGCACATGAATGAAGGAGGGGCAGAGAGAGGGAGACACAGGATTCCAAGCAGGCTCCAGGCTCTGAGCTATCAGCACAGAGCCTGATGCAGGGCTCAAACACAAACCGTGAGATCATGACCTGAGCTGACATCGGACGCTTAACCAACTGAGCCACCCAAATGCTCTTGGAGTTTTCTTCTGATTGCTTCAGTAGATAGAAGGTGAGATGATCTGCTCTGAATAAGAATAAACAAAGAGATTTTGGAAGCTTGGAGAAACAGAAGACACAAAATAGTCATGAGGAAACATAGGAGTGGATCAAGTGAAAATGAGCACAGAAGAGAAGACCAAAAGGTAGATATATACAACCACAAAACACAATGATTGCTTCTGAAGAACTAGCAAAAATACAGTTGACCCTTGAACAGTATGGGCTTGAACTGTGTGGGTCTACTTATTTGTGGATTTTTTTAAAATATAAATATAATGTAGTCCTATAAATATATTTTCCCTACCTGATGATTTTCTTAATAACATTTTCTTTTCTCTATTTTACTTTTTTGTAAGAATGTAGTATGTAATACATATAACATACAAAATATGTGTTAATCTACCATTTATGTTATTGGTAAGGTTTCCAGTCACAAATAAACTATAGTTAAGTTTTGGGGGAGTCAAAAGTTACACATCTATTTTCAACTGCATGGGGATCAGCATCCTTAATCCCCATTGTTCAGGGTCAACTATAATAGAATTGACAATATATATGTTTACAAAAATAAAAAAAAATATGAAAATTCATCAATATTAAATTAAGGACCTTAAGAGTAATTACACAAGCTTTGAGAGGAATTCAGTGAAAAGAGAATCCCTGGTTTCGAAAGCTTTTTTTATAGAGGACAAACTTGATTTGGATCTGATCCCCCAAAGTATTTTTTCCCTTACTTGAGAAATCTATAAATTATTTGTCCATTTACAAGTTTAACTTATTACAGCTATAATTATAGGAAGACCTTGCTTTCAGGTCTATTTCTATTTTTCAATAGGAAATTTCAAAAATACCTCAAAGGAGAGAAAATATAAAAAATAAAATGCCAAGTAGAGGTACAAAAATGACCAAGTTGGGGCAACTTCTGTTTGTCTTTAATTCCCCACCTTTAAAGCTGACATGTCTAAAAAATTTGATCCCATTTTCCTAATAGTTAAAAAAATGAACACCTGCAACTATAGACAAGTATATATGTATAATTTATTTACATAATAATGAGCACAGATTTATAGGATATAACTATATGTAAGTTGTAAATACATTACCATACTTATTACATAAATATGCTATAGAATACTATATAATATACAATTTTCATAAAATAAGTTATGTTATATAATTTATTTATAAATCAGATACATGTATTACTATAGCAGTATGTTTATATATATTATAGTATATACGTGAGAAAAATTAGGATAAGATAAAAATAAATAAATGACATTTTAAATTATTACATTAATTTTTATTAGTCATACCCAAAATTCTTTGATTTTAATAAATACTATTGAAAATGCTTCAGCATATTGAAAAGTGAATTTTAACGCTTTGATTTTGAATAATATTTTGAAGTTTTGGTTCTAAATTAAGTATATCATAATATTGATTTTGTTTTTTAAATTTTTTTAATACTTAGTAAGTTTTGAGAGAAAGAGAGAGACAGAGTGAGAGAGGGGGAGGAACAGGGAGAGAGGGAGACACAGAATCTGAAACAGGCTCCAGGCTCTGAGCTGTCAGCTCAGAGCCTGACAAGGGGCTCAAATCTACAACCCACGAGATCATGACCTGAGCCAGAGTTGGACACCTAACTGAACCACCCAGGAGCCCCAATATAATACTGATTTTAAAAAGATGGCTGTGTAGGCTGAGAAATGTATGTAGATTTCACTGGAGAGTTTAATAATTGGAAATATTTTGTAATTATGATACACATTTTTCTATTCTAATTTTGAAAAGTGTTTAACTGAAATTTAGTTCTTAATTTTATATTCTAACTGATCTTGATAGATTATTCCTTAATTGTTTAGAATATGCTGAGCTTTTATATTTTAAACAAATAGTTCAAAGCTTAATAATACTGTCTATTTGGAGAATGTGAAACTGGTTCAAAATTTCTATTTCTATGTTTTAACGCACAGATGATAAAGTCTATGTAAATGACATATTTTTACAACAAAAATAAAATAAAAATCTCACATTGAGAGAAACTCTAACAAATACCCAAATTCAAAGGAGTTTCTTTCAAAATGGAGTTACTGTCATTTTTTATTAAAATATTATTTTTATCTTAAGGATACAGTGAAGGTTGAATTTAAAAAAATATATCTGCTAGATAGCACACTACAGATAGCAATTTTTTATCACCAAAAATTCAATATATTGGAACACTTATCTTTTTAAAAGAAAAATGCTTTATTTATCTTTAAGCTTGACAGCTTTTTAAAGTACTTTGCCATGACATAAACAGTGAACCCCTGAATGTTACAGAAATAAATCAGAATCACTTCCCTTCTCACGTCATTGTTTTGTAAAAACTCAGCATTTAAGCCAATCTAATAGGGCACACATAAACTATTATAATTTAACTTTCGCTAAAAGTAAATAAAGAAAAGATAATACCATTGTCAACCTATCCACTTTGTAAAACCCCCACTCTTCCCTTTCCATTCCTGTATGTATAGGACACCTCATCTGTTGACTTACAGGCTGAGTGAGGGCACCAATGTTAATCTGCACATTAAATATTAATATAAGTTGACTTTTAAATCATTTAAAGTTGTTTTGATAGAAAACAGATATTCTAGTATTTTTTTTCTCACACTATTTAGCCATCTCTGGTGCTCACAACTTTGGAGACCATTGCTTTAAATATATGGAGTGAGGCATGCTGTCATTCCAAAAGAAAGAAATGTTGAAACTTAGTGTGTTAGTGATGGTTGCTTTACAGTTAAAGAAATCAAATTGAGCTGGCAGAGAAAAATTTATTAGAGAAGACATTCTAGTGTCTCACTGAAATCAAGGAAGAGTTTTTCAAAGAAACTTCAAGGATTGGGCCCAGGATGGATGATTATGGGCCTTCCTTTATCACAGCCCCATTACTGTTATTCCATTATCCAAAGAATCTAGTCTCAATAATTTTGTTCAGAAATCCATGTTCCTGAGAACAGGACTGTGAATGCCTGACTTAGATCTTGTATGTATGCATGGCCGAATTTTCTATGGATAGAGAGGAGAGTCATATAGCAGAAATATACCTGCTAATAGCATAACATGGAACATGGAGAGCAGATCTCAGAGAAAAAGAGGCTGACCTGCCAAGCCAGATTATTTCTCTATATCAAGGAATGGACTTGGGAACACATGTGTTATGTGAGGGACAGGGTGAATGATGTAGTCTGACTAGAGAGTAGTGCTCCTGTAACTGAACAATTGACGATCATTAAGACTGATAGATTAGGGCTAAATTTAGTGGGGTTAACAATCAGATATGGGAAAGTGGAATTTATATTAGAGTCATAAAAAGACATTTGAAAGTACCTGATCGGGAAGGAGCATAATTACAGGAGTCAGAATCCCATTAGGAAATAGTTGAAAGGGTGATTGAAGAGAATTGAATGGAAACTCTCTGGAAAACCATGGGCAGGGTTAAGGGAAAACCACTGTGGGGTTCAAAACATTAGACTTGGAGACGTGGGAGGAGAACGTGATTGCCAGAATTTGAAGGAGCTGAAGGTATTGGAGCCTGTCATCTGATAGGAGTATGTCCTTACCTGGGACATATGTAGCGACCACCAAACCACAGCCCAGAAGGGTGGTGGATAAAAGGTATGTTTACCTCTTTGTCCTCCTACTTCCTAACCTCCTGTTGGTGACTGTCATTGGCAAACTGAAAGGAAACCAGAGAACATGATTGCTGGTTGACACTATCTGCCAAAGATAACCTCTCAGACACAGAGAAGAGTGCAGAATGTGTAAAATGAATGCAAAGGGACAAAAAGAATATCCTAACCCAATGATCAAAGGTCCATTTTAGAAAGATAATGTCTTGACATAAACTAAGGAGTACTATACCAGTGAGATTATAGTGAGAAAGAGATTGAATATTTCAATAGCCTGAGTAAGAAGGAATAAGACTTTTCACTTGGGTGGTAGAAATGAAAAGAAAGTGGAATTTAAAAGACACATAAAGAAGGAAAAAAAGATGACTTAATAGCTGATTGGATATGGTGAAAGTCATAGAGAAAAATCAGGAAACTCTCTATAAATTATATACCTTGAAGTACCACCCACAGATAGGGATAAAGTAAAAAGGTATATACTTAATTTGTGTGTGGTATATAATCAATGTGTAGGGGGAGAAAGTGGCAAGAGCTCATTTGGGTGACCACCAAAATCATTTTTGATTTTATAAGTTAGTGGATAAGAAAAACACTGTTTATGGGGCACCTGGGTGGCTCAGTCGGTTAAGCGTCCGACTTCGGCTCAGGTCATGATCTTACCGCTCGTGGGTTCGAGCCCTACATTGGGCTTTGTGCTGACAGCTTAGAGCCTGGAGCCTGCTTTGGATTCTGTGTTTCCCTCTCTCTCTGCCCCTCTGCCACTCATGTTCATGCTCTTTCTTTCTCTCAAATATAGATAAACAGTAAAAAATTAAAAAAAAAAAGAAAAAAACTGTTTGATGGTGCAAGGTTCTTGGGTTTCTGCTGATCAACTGGTCAACTATATTGATTAATCAACATAGGATTGACCCTGCCTTTGGTCTTCCCTGGCCCAGCTCTTTGAGACTCTACCCAATCCAATTGCATTTAACAAAATGTATTATGGCATTTTCTAAAAATGAGACTTCTTTGTATGGAGAATGGCAGTGGTACCCACTAAAAGAGCAAATAGCATAAAATGGATACCTTTTCTAATATTATAGATTTCTAAATTTCTCTCTCTTTCTTTTTTTTTTTTTTTTGAAATTGTTTTAACTACAAGATTGGTTTCCCAGCTAAATTTTGAGTACACCATTTCACAAAGCTATTCTTGACTGTATATCAAACATCTCTTAAATATGACACACTATTCCAAAGAGATTTATATTTATGGCATGTGGTGGGGATGGGGATGACGTTAGTGGTTTCGTGGCTCTCAGGTCTAAAGATACTTTGTTCAGTATTTTGATTTGCTTTTTTCTATCCTCAGAAAGAACTTTTAGACATCTCTGGCAATTAAGCCCAGTTAAAAACGTTTTCTCTTACAATAATTCCAAGAGAGTTTAGTTTATTTTGGAACTTTCCTTAGACTTCACACTATTGAATCCATAAGGTGAATTTATCTTTCAAAACCAGTTCAGTAGCAGCTGGGGAGGTGAGGACCTCATCACACGGCATTGTTTAATGCCACTGGGACTATGTGGGAAGGAGAGTCCTTTTTCTTTTTCTTGGGCTTTTAAAATGTGGTCTAAGTTTCAGCGAAGCCTCCCTTACAAAAACACCATTAAACCAAAATTAAGGGCTCCATACATTCCAATAATAGCTGGGTGGTTCAGAATAACATATTTGCTGGCTGAAAAGTACCTATGAATAGCTCCTGGCCCTGCTGGAAGTCTTGTTCTCCAAGCCCATTAAGTTTATGCATTAGAGCACACAGACAGTGGCAGCTGCCTGACATCTCCCATTGTGCTCAAGGACTAGAAAGTGATAAGGTTAATGAGACTTTGTATTGATGCTGAACCAGAGTAGCAGGGCTAGGGAAGCACTGCCTTACAAGTTTTCCAATGATTTTATTATTTTTTTTATTTTTTTATTTTTTAAATTTTTTTTAACGTTTATTTTTGAGACAGAGAGAGACAGAGCATGAACAGGGGAGGGGCAGAGAGAGGGAGACACAGAATCTGAAACAGGCTCCAGGCTCTGAGCTGTCAGCACAGAGCCCCACGCGGGGCTCAAACTCACGGACCGCGAGATCATGACCTGAGCCGAAGTCGGCCACCCAACCGACTGAGCCACCCAGCCGCCCCAGTTTTCCAATGATTTTAAAGCGTTAATAGGCTCACAACTGTGTTTAAGGATAAAGGGTCTAATTTTGATAACAATATCACCCTTAGAGAAAGTGCTTTTTATATTCAGACAATTTTAGAAGCATTTTTAAAGGTTATTTATTTGTTCTGAGACAGAGAGAGTGCAAGTGGGGGAGGGGCAGAGAGAGAGGGAGAGAGAATCCCAAGCAGTTCCAGCACAGAGCCCGATGTGGGGTTCAAACCCACGAAGCCACAAGATCATGACCTGAGCTGAAACCAAGAGTCGGACACTTAACTGGCTGAGCCACCCAGTGCCCCTATATTAAAACTTTTAATGCTATCAATCATTAACAGGATTTTGTAAGGTTCTGGAAACAGTCTTTTATCCAATGTGGAGAGTTTGAGGAAATTCTGACCATTGGATAGAGGCATTTTTACCCCCCCAGAGTTTGGGGGACAACTTTATGCAAGGTCTGTTCATTACCTGTTGTTACTGCACGGAGATGATCCTTCCTCATTTTCTGGGATGAAGACATCCAGTCCAGCTTCAAGTTTTCTATTACCCTGAATGACTGAAGTTCAGAATGTTAGCAAGTGTTGGGTTTGGGAAGAGTGGTTGTCTCAAGTCCTCTGCTAGGAGTTTGACATTCATTATCTCATTTAGACTTCACATAAACATTTCAGTTTTGTGATTCTCAGCTCTGCCTGCATGTGCACCAAAAGCATGTTAGCTTTATTTTTTTTAAATTGCAAACATCTGCATATTATCCTTCGGGATTCAGCAGGTCCGAGCACCTGTATATGCATTTGTGATGCTGGTATATATCTTGTGTTTATGTAGATGACAAAAGCAATGCTCGATAAAGGGATATTGAACTGCTTTAAGCCACGTTGCCAGGGGAAGAATTATAATTCCTATGAAGCCTGAATGCTTCCAAAGCCCATGTGGTTCCACCACACAATGATTCTTCCCTCTGCTACCAACTCTTTGTGATTTGGGATGAGTTCAAGGGAAGTTCAACCCGCTTCGCATCAGGGGTCTGACATTTAGAAGATATATGAAGTTTAGATTATGATTGTAAATACATGTGCAACTTTTAAAATCGCACATTTCCAAGTTGATAGCGTATGCAGTCCTCCACCATCACTCTAACACTAGCAATAAGTAAGCCCAGTACCAGTTGGTGTTAATAAAAGCCTTTGTAAAGGACTCCCTGTTTCCAGGCACTCTTCTAGGCGCTTTACATGTATCAAATATTTACTCTTTATAGCCACTCTATAAGGTAGATGGTAAAATTGTCTCCATTTCACAGACTGGGCAGTGAGGTTCTCAAAGTTTAAGAAAGTCATTGGAATCATGACTAGTAGTAGCAAGACTTGGCATTTAAACCTAGTCCTATTCTAAAGGCCACGCTAATAACTGCCATCCCAAGGACTGGCCAACTTTCTGTAAGGGGCCATATAGTAAATATTTTAAGTTCTGTCAGCATAGTTTCTGTCACTACTAGCTAACTCTGCCATTATACTACAAAAATATATAAGTGAATGAGTGTAGCAGTGTTCCAATAGCACAATGAAGAACACAAGGTCACTAAAATTTGGTTGTCATATAATTTATATGTTACAAAATATTATTCTTGGGGCTCCTGGGTGGCTCAGTCGGTTGAGCATCCGACTTTGGCTCAGGTCATGATCTCGCAGTCTGAGTTCGAGCCCCAAGTCGGGCTCTGTGCTGACAGCTCAGAGCCTGGAGCCTGCTTCGGATTCTGTGTCCCTCTCTCTCTCTCTCTCTCCCTCCCCTGCTCATGCTCTCTCTCTCTCTCTCTCTGTCAAAAATAAACATTAAAAAATTATTATTCTTATTTTGATTTTTTTCAACTACTTAAAAAGGTAATAAGGCTTTACATACATGGTCAGCAGGCAAGATTTGACTTGTGGGCCATAGTTTGCTGATACTCCTTATTGAAATTTCTCATTATTAAATCTTGGGAGACTATTGTGTATGGAAAGGAGCACTTACCTCTTCTTTTGCTTTTTTATCATTCAATTTATTAAGCTTGTAAATCATTAGGCAACTTTCCTGTAAATTCATATACTACTTACATTTCTAATGAATATAAATATACATTCATAAATCCAGTATTCTAACCATTTAAAAGTTGTTTACCCAGCCAGCCCTGAATGTCAATAAAAATAACAATCTGATATAAGAGATCTTTTCAATACTTCAACTCTTAAGACAAATTAAATATACACAGAATAGCTCAATTATTACAAATCTTATTGTTATACTGACACTTAAATCACTATATAGATATTGATACTTGGATTTATGGGCTTAAAAATTTGCATTTGCATTCATATCCTTGGATAGCCTAATCTTAACAGTGTACCCCAAATAATATTCTTTCAAGCCAAGATATCAGGTTCTGATTTATTAACGACTTGTTCTTGGTCTGAAAATAAGGCCTGTTTTTACCCCAAGGGGATTCAATTCCAAGTCTATACTAGTTGGTATGGCTCCCTCTTTTAGTACAAGTTCATGTGCTATTTCACAGACTTTCTAAATTGATTCCTTTTCTTTCACCTCCTCTTTTTGTTCCCTTACCATTGAGTTCGGGCTACAGATACCTCATATAATTATTTGCTTCACCATATCTTGTTAATATCTCATTATAATTAGTAGAACCATACAGAGATTTCCCTTCTAAGACAGCTGAGTCTGCACCTTCCACATCCTCTTACAGACATTCAATTGCACTACGGTCCTGCAATCCACCATTAAAACCTATTTCTAACCAATTGTTTTGTATGGCCATTTCTGCTGACCACTCTTCTTGTTTATAATACAGTTCTTGGTTTTCTGGTTCAGCTGGGCTCACTCATGATTCCTTTTGTCTACCATCCCCCATCACACAGATAACAAATAATAAATATCTTTGATCACACATATTCTTAATAAAAACAAATAAAATCCTGAGATCAGCACACTCAGATATGTCAATGAAGCAACATGAGTTTGCTCCTTGATGAGTCAGAAATGGCACCAGATTGAGTTGTCGCACAAAGAAAACTTTTATTTGCAATAAATAAAGAGATTATGGGGAGTGGCTTCCAAAGCCAAGAATCCCTGAGACAGAGTGAATGGGTTCCTTCGGTTTAGGGTTAGAATGAGTATTTAGATAAGGATGCCTTGTCATCCTATGTAGAGGTAAGCATAAAGTTGCACCTTAAAGAAAAATGCCAGTCCTCACATTGTATGTTATGTAAATGAGGCTGAGGTTCCTCCCTGGGCAGAGATTTTAGCATAATGAAGTAAAGGTAGTTGTTGGTCCTTCCAAAGGTCACTCAATGGTACAGCTGCACGGGCGCTAGTCGGGGGCTTAGCTCAAAAGGTCTGGGTGGTCTGGGCTGGTGGCAGGTCTTGTTAGGGCAGTCACCATCACCTGAGGGATGATTTCAGTTTCATTTGCCTGAGTTACGATGTAAGCCAAAAAGAAGAGTTTAAGGAAAAATGTTAGACAAAGATTAGTGAGTACAAGCAGGCAGGAAGTAAATGTCAGGTGTTGGGGTCTAGCTGGTGACAAATTCAGTCACACATTAAAAGTAACGTAAAAACATGTATTACATTTACCCTTCTTTTGCAAACAACTATCTTAATTTACATTTATGTAGTTTTTCCCCATTTGGAGTTTGTTTATGAACTGAAATTTTTTCCATTGTTAAGTGTTTCTCAGTCTAAGCCCTGTAGTTTTAAAAAAAATTTATGTTTATGTATTTATTTTGAGAGAGAGAGAGAGAGAGAGCCAGCAAGCAGGGGAGGGACAGAGAGAGAGGGAGAGAGAGAATCCCAAGCATGCTTCGCACTGACAGCGCAGAGCCTGATGTGGGGCTCAAACCCATGAATCATAAGATCATGACGTGAGCATAATCAAGAGTCAGATGCTTAATGGACTGAGCCACCCAGGCACCCCTCAGTCTAAGCACTATTGACATTTGAAATTGTAAAATTTTTTGTGGGGAGCTATTCTGTGCATTGTGGGTGTTTAGGAATACCCCTGTCTTTACTCATCAGAAGCCAGTTCCACGTCCCCTAGTGGTAACAGCCAAAAAGTCTTCAGTCAATTAAAATGTCTCTCCGGGGGCAAATTGTAGCTGGGTAAGAACCCTTGTAATTAACCATAATTTTTTTTTGATCCTCAATATATCAGAATATAACAAATAGTGGCCCTTTTATTTGGCTCCATTGTTCTTTTACCACCATCGTGGGCAGTTTTGAAATTACACCCACTTTAAGGAAACAAGAAGATTTTCTATCTTCATAATTCCTTCCCCTACTTCTTTAGGGAGTCTCAGATCTGAGTGTTAAAGTATGCATCACCTTTTGGGAGTTAATAGGTTAAATCCTATTCAGCAATGCCATTTGGATGATGGCTAAGGTAAAAAATAAATTTAAAATCATAACTCCATAAAGATGTTTAAAAAACAGTATTTTTTTCAGATTCTCCCCATTTTAAGATTATAATGCAAGCAATATAACCATAGTTATGATTCCATATTACTTGCCATATTAATATATCCATATTTTTTCTTTCTTATTATTGGTATAAGGGTAGAATGTCAATTTTATAAAACATATTCTGACAGATTTAAAGTTATATTAATGTCAGATTCAAAGTTTGGGGTGGATTCAGACTTGCTTGATAAACTGTGGGTCCTTTAAAGAAGTCAGGGAGAGGAATAGACTCCTGAGTTTACAAACACTAGGAGACAAACAAGATTCTGGGCAGAAGGGGGAAGAGTGAATAACAAGGCCTGTGTTGTAGAGGACCTGATGGCTCCTCGTTTGAGAACATGAGGTAGAGTTTAGCCACAGTCCCTGAATCTATGTCTTTCAAACACCCAATTCCCCAAATGCTCGTGAGAGTCTCCATTTTGAGGAGATAGTTGTGTTATAGAAGATGGATTGGGTTATTAGGATCTCAGCAGCTCCTTTTTGGTAACTCCTAAATAGTTTGGAGAAGCAGAACAAATTTATCTTAAGGCCCAAGAAGGAGAAATTTATTGGAATTTAGCATTTCAAATGAGATCTCTACATGGCAGCTACATTTCCTGGAAGCCCAAGAATCACAGGCAGGGAAGAAAAGCCCCACACGTTCACATTCAGACACCAGCTATGATTATAGATGTTAAGACCCTCCTTTCCTTCAGAAACTACTGCAGGAAATAACAGGAATATCCATGAAAGGAAAACCAGGCTCCATGCTCACTGAGGAGGTGGCTAAGAACAATGGAATCTGAAGCACTCTTAAAGAGACCTATGTACCATACGCTGAGGAATCTTCAATTCATATTCCACTTGTTGGAGTGTTTTCATCATTATGACATCATTTGATTCTCTCTACTAACTCAAGAAACAGGAAGGAATACATAATGTTACTCCTATTTTACAGGTAAGGACATAAGCCAGACAGTTAGCTTTCTTTAGATAATACAGCTTGTAAATTATATATCTTGAGTGAAAATCTAGGTTTTGTTGATGCTTAAGGTAGTGTTTGTCCCCATTATTTAAATGGTTTATGATCTTGGAGAAGTTACTTTGCAACTCTATGCCTCAATTCCTGTTTGGTATTACAGGCATTATAATAATAGTTATAAACCCCAGATGGTGAAAAAATCAAATGAAATTTTATGTGTGTGTGTGTGTGTGTGTGTGTGTGTGTGTGTGTTTGAGTGAGTGTATGATGCTTAACTTAGCACAGTGCCTCTCTTGCAATCAGTTAGCAATAATCATCAGAGTAAGACCACATAATAAAGAAACAGATTCATTTAGAGCACACAGAAAAATGAGTCTTTGCGAAAGCTGTGTATACTAATGATAGCTAACATTTATTGTTTAAAATATGCCAGGGATTTTCAAGAGCTTTATAATAGTCAATTAGGTCTTTTCATTGGTAGAACAAACTTTGAAATTAGGATTATTTTAATATCCACAGTACAGTTGATGAAATGAGATAGGGAGTGGCTCATCTGACGTAGCTTGCCCAAGATTAGTGGTGAGGCTGGAAGTCAATCAAGCCCAGGTGAGCTAGTCAAAGCTCACGAACTTGACTTGTTTGGTATGAACATGTATACACCATTTTCTACTAAAGTATACAGCTTAAGACAATTAGATAAATAATCATATTTGTTTATATTTTGATCTATGGACTGTAGTTCTAACAGTTATTTATGTATACTTTAGAGGCATAAATCTTGAAAAATTCATGGACCAGAATGATATTCAATACTTCCTCTTAGCTTCTAATTAATTATTAGTACTTACTTATAATGTTTCCTCATCCTGGTTAATGATACCTTTAACATACGGCAATATATATAAAACTATTACACCTTTTCATTATATCATACCTGGTCAAATTCTAGGACTACACTTCTTAGGTATGCAACATTGTAATCTAGGTGTTTTTCCACATTCATCAATATTTTTATAAGCTAAAGTCATGTTTAAATTGACAGCAGGAACACATTGGCTTAGGAAATTTAATCACCAAAGGGCAGTTAAAATTTAAGGGCTAATTATAGAGAATAATTTTTTTTTTAAATGTGTGATTATATAGAGTGATGATTAAAATAACAATTCCATATGGTGCCCATGGAAATAGGCTTCATTGTTTTATGTCTCTTTCTTTTTAGAACTAGGTGTTGAAATACATGTTTGCTTTTCCCCAATCATAAGAATTGCTGAACACTCTAAAAGCACCAGGCCTGAGGCCAAGGTCCACTTCGTCTTGGTACAGGAAGAGTTGCATTCCATCTGTTCTGGCCTCGAGGAAGCTTGCACAAATCCATCTTCCCTTTGCGTGTCTTATGAAACCCCATGACCCTTTATGAAATCTAATAGAGGAATTCCATTTCCACCAGTGGAGGAGTGTCCATCAATAGCTTGCTGATCAGTGGCTTTCCCCTGAAGGAAGCAGAGAGAAACAGCCAGATGAGAAAATGGACATACGGCATATAGGTTCTGAAAACAGTCCAATTATGCCACATCTTGTGTACTTTGTTTTAAATGATGATGGTGATGATAAGAAAAGGGGGTAAAAGGAGGTACAGAGATATGTTTAAGCTGATTATTGAATTTATATTGTTTATTCAATGGGAATGTTTAAGAATCTGTTTTTGAATGATGCTAAATTTGATTTAGAAGCATTAGGTCATATATAAACTTTGAAAATAGCCTACGAGTTGTTACTCCTGAAGATTTAAAATTAAATATGAATGACCCATGGTAATAAGGTCAGTTAATCTATGGCAAAGGAGGCAAAACTATTTAATAGGAATAAAGGTGATCTCTTCAACAAATGGTGTTAGGAAAACTGGATAGCTACATGGAAAAAATAAAAGCTGGGCCACTTTCTTCCACACAAATATAAACTCAAAATAGATTTAAGATCTAAATCTGAGACCTGAAACCATAAACATAGGCAGTAATCTCTTCGACATTAGCTGCAGAAATGTTTTTCTAGATATGTCTCCTTTGGCAAGGGAAACAAAAGTGAAATTAAACTATTAGGACTACACCAAAATAAAAAGGTTTTGCACTGTGAAAGAATAAATAATAAATAAATAAATAAATAAATAAATTAATTAATTAATTAATTAAATAAACAAATAAAACAAAAAGCCCACCAAATGGGAGAAGATATTTGTAAGTAATGTGTCTGATAAGAGGTTAATATCCAACATATACGAAGAACTTATACAACTCAACACCAAAACAAAAACAAAAACAAAAACAAATAACCCAATTCAAAATGGGCAGAAGACATGAACAGTTTTTTTCCAAAAGAAGACATACAGATTGCTAACAGACACATAAAAAGATGTTCAACATCACTTATTAGCAGGGAAATGCAAATTTGAACTACAGTGAGGTATCACTTCACAGCTGTCAGAATGACTAAAATCAAAACATAAGAAAGGACGAGTGATGGTGAAGATGTGGAGACAAAGGAACCCTCATGCACTGTTAGTAGGAATACAAAATGGTACAGCCACCATGTAAAATAATGGAAAATAGTATGGAGGTTCCTCAAAAAATTAAAAATAGAATTACCACATGATCCTGTAATTCTACTGCCAGGTATTTACCCTAGGAAAACAAAACACTAATTCAAAAAAATGTATGCACCCCTATATTTATTGCAGCATTTTTTACAATAGCCAAGATATGGAAACAACCCTGGTGTCCATCGATAGATGAACACATAAAGAAGGTGTGATATATATATATATATATATATATATATATATATATACACACACACACACACACACACACACACAATGGGATATTATGCAGCCATAGAAAAGAATGAGATCTTGCTATCTGCAACAACATGGATGGATCTAGACGGTATAAAGCTAAGTATAATAAGTCAGTCAGAGAAAGACAAATACCATATGATTTCATTCATGTGTGGAATTTAAGAAAACAAAAGAATATAAAAAGAGATGAACTAAAAACCAGATTCTTAAATACAGAGAATAAACTGGTGGTTGACAGAGGAAGGAGGGGGATGGGTGAAATAGGTGAGGGGGATTAAAGGTACACTTATCACGATGAGCACTGAGTAATGTATAAACTTGTTGAATCATTATATTGTACACCTGAAACCAACAGGACACTGAATGTTAATTATATTTGAATTAAAATAAATAAATAAAAATTAAAAAAAATAAACTTACGTATGAATGTTGCCTTCATGCCTGGCAACCCAGCAAACAGCATGTGCTTAGAACATAATGAGCAGTATCAACTCGTTTTATTGGGAAAAGCAATGTTCTTTCTCTAAATTTAACTCATAGTCCAGATATAAGATTCCATGAGTCTAGGGGCACCTGGGTGGATCAGTCGATTAAGCATCTGATTTCGGCAGGTCATGATCTTGTGGTTTGTGAGTTCGAGCCCTGCACTGGGCTGTGCTGACAGTTCAGAGCCTGGAGCTTGCTTCAGATTCTGTGTGTCCCTCTCTCTCTGCCCCGGCCCAGCTTGCACTGTGTCTATCTCTCCCAAAAATAAATAAAACATTTAAAAAAAATTCCATGAGTCTAAAATTGGCTGACAGAGACACTTTTTTTAAACCACATTCTCTGTCTGAAACCACTTCTGTATGGGGTGGCCATGGCAAAGCTCGATTCAGTGACAGGGCAGTATGCATCGCTGAATGGCTCCTTTTCTGAATTTTCACCAGTGAGGGAAGCTCGTTCTACTCTGCTTTGCATTTATCTATCACATCTAGATATCCTATCCTACTACCCCACCCCTCCCCCAAGAGAAGGGCATCTCTAGACCAAAGAGAATTATTTTCTGTCTATAAAGAATGTACAATGAGGTAGAAATACAAAATGCAGGTGGTATTTTACTATGGCATTTGGAAAAATCTGTTAACTATGTTGACTTTTATCAGATTCCTGTGAGCCTGGAAAACAGTGAAGGGGAAGAAATCCTCCACATTTTGGGGTTCTGGAGTACAGCTTAACTGCAAGAAACACTCTTCTCTAGATAACTTGGGTAAGACTCATGCATGCTCTTTGTTTACCTCTGACATGACCAGACATAGACTCTCCAGATTCCTATTCTCTGCCTCATAAATGATTTGATGAACAGTTATCCCCACCGATCCTTTGGAACCAAATGCTTATTAACCAAATTTTGGTCAAGCTTCTCTTCTTGCCCCAGGTTCCTAGCTTTTGAGCCACTCAGCCTGGGCCATCTTACAGCCCTTCTTCAGAGCTCACCTGGGTATAGACTGAGTTCAGGGTAAATAGGGTAAAGCATTCCTTTTTTTTTTTTTTTTTTAAAGATTTTATTCAGTAATCTCTACACCCCACATGGGGCTAGAATTTATAACCCCAAGGTCAAGAGTCACATGCTCTATGAGGGAGCTGGTTGGGTGCCCCCAGGGTAAAGCATTCTTTATTCCACCATCCTATCATACAAGCCCTTCATCCAACCTGCCCACACCCTGCTCTTTCTAGCTTATATTCACTTCTCTCTGTAAGGGAAATGCCCTTTTTGACTCACTCCTAAGACGTTTGTTGATCTAAGGTTAGCACTTCCTATTGTAATAGCGCCTTTTCTCACCTTACAACTATCCCCTTGAATAAAGACTCTACTAAGTCTGAATTTGTTCTTTATTTGACATTTATTTAATGATTACTTCCTAAAACGCGTTAGACACCCGTGATTTATTTATTGTATTTTTTTTAAAGAAAAAGTCCTAATTTGCTGCAACTGAATATAAAGGGCTTTATGAGAACATTTATGTTTTGTTAAATTCCTCATTTTTCAGCCTGGCAGGACTTTTTAAAGAGTGAATTAGATGAATGTTTTAATGTATTGCAGTCATTTCCTTAGCTTTTAGCTAATGACCTCATCTGGACAAAGTAGATATTTCCATTTCTTATCAGTAATAATTAGAAATATAACTGGTGTTGTCTCATGCCCCCTGAAAATTCTCGAGGAGACTTCAATGACTTCAAAGGAGATGACTTTGTGGAAGTGATAAGGAATGGAATGAAGAAATTTAAAAGTAATGTCTTTGATTCCATAGTGACATGATTGTTTTTAGAGTTCCTTTAATATATAAACCTCTGTAGAATTACAAGTAATGCAGAAAAAAAATGGCCACTTTATAGGAAGAAAATTAGATCTTTCCAATTCAGAGGAAAAAGAAAAAAAAAAAAACACAACCATAACCACAAGCAAACAAACAAACTAAAATCCCCAGAGCTAAAGCAGCTACATTAAATCTGCAAGGGTAGTATAGTGGGTATATGGAACTCAAACCTTATTTTAGTTAATAGTTTTGTTTTCCTACACATTGAAACCTTTTATAAGACATTCTACACAAACTTAAAACCACTCAGTGGATCTTCATCTTCAATCTTTGCCCTTCTTGTGAAAGTAGACAGGAGAGCCATCTTCATAAAAATTAACATATCAATAAAGAAACGTTAAGGGGCTTGGCTTCTCAGAAAATCTGTTATACTAATCAGCACAGACTGTAAAAGCATATTGTTTTATCATTTTTAAAATACTCTAAACTGCATTTTGGTTATCACATCCTTAATTTTGATGGGTCCTGTGGCATATGGCAGTGTTTCTCATGTAAACTTGACCCCAAACCTCCTGAATCAGGAACTTTTTTGGTGTGTCCCAATGATCCATATTTTCAACAACCTTCATAGATTATTCTTCTGCACTCAGGGAACGACAGATAGAACATGACAGCATCAATCAAAGAGAGATAAAGAAACATGTAGTCTGCTTTGCATAGAATCTAATGAAATGTATAGATCTTCTCTCCAAAGCAATGCACACAGGAAGCTACACGTCATTTTGCCAATAAAATTCTAGGACATTCAGAAATGTCTTCAAGACAGAGGCTAACATATAGTTTCTTAACAAAAGATTATTTGTTCCAAAGTTAAAAGCACCTCATTTACTTTATCCAATAGTCATTCTATTGATGAGGAAACTATAGCCAAGAGTGTTAATATTTTGATTAAGGTCACACATACAGACTACTTACATTTTCAGGTTTCAACAATTTAAAAATCAAATTTAACTAGGTTCTAGGCAGGCACAAAAGTGATTTTCAAATAATTTAGTGTAAGATAACCATTTTCCCCAATGTATACGTAAAAATCACAGTCAGTAAATTTAGTTTGTGGATTCAATTTGAGAATAAATTAACTTTTTCCCTAGACATCATTTTTATTTATAGAGCTACTTACTATTGACTTTGAAACCATTAAAATGAATTCTGCTAGTTACATTTCATTTTAGTCTCCATAAAAATGCATTGACTCATATTGATGAAATGTATTGGGCGTGGTAGAAATGAATCCACCATGGTAAATTCAGTTTTCTGTTATTAGAAAGCAAAATGGAAATTTTAATTCCAGGCATTTATAATCATACTTTTTGTGTCCCATCATCCTTAATTAACCATTCCTCTAAATTTCCTCTCTTTAAGAAATTCATCTTATGAAATGTATTTGCACTTTAAGATATATATTGGTAAATATCCTCCTGGTCATGTTAATGAGAGTTAGTTCTAAAACTTTAGAAGTAAGAAAGAATGTAATCACTTGTCTAAATGAGGAGAATATATGAACAGATACAGAATAATTTTCAAAGGGGGAAGGTCAATGTGGGGCACATCAATGAATTACAGAAAGCACCAGAGAGTTTCTAAAATGAAGGGAGAAACAGAAATAGGGAGAGAGGGCAAATTGAACGAACACAATACAGAACAAAGTAGACATCTCAATCTTACACTGCAGTTTCTTCTATCATTATTTTGTTAGGAGATCCTCCTATGCCTACATTTCCCATAAATTACTTTAAATTATGTTCCAAATTTAAATTATGCTAAATATTGGTAGTAACTGTGTACACCTGTGCTTCACTGTTGGATGTTCCTACTCTGATGTACTTTATAAGCATTTACAGCTTTAATGAGGCTGTTTATTTGTAATTGGTCCCTATAGGAATCTGCTGCTGTATTTCATCCCATTTGAGTTATTTTCAGTTTTTCTCTGGAGACATCATTTGAAATAAAATACCTGAACTTACATACAAAGAAATATATGACATTTTTAAATGACAAATAAATGACCATGCTCTAATCCTGCCTTCAGAATTTCACACTTAATATTTCCCACACCACTGCTGTTTTCCTTACCTGGCCACTTGCACTCAATTTTCCATAACAAAAGAGAGCATCGGCTCTAAGTAAGAAGATTTAAATTGATAACTTCTCCTTAACTTCCTTTGCACTTCATCTTGGGCAAGTCAATTTCTGTGCACGTCGGTTCATGTATCTGTTAAATAGAAAAAAAGTTAGATCTTCTAACCTCATGTGGCTATTGCAGAGGTGCAATGAGATAAGGAAGTTAACAGAGCTTTGTGTTTTGGAGATGAACATACATATTCTGAAATCCAAGCATATTTTGGGTTTTCAAGGGTGTTCAATGTTTCTTACCCCCTTTTTTTTTTTTGAAAGCACAAGTATTCTTGTTTAATTGATAAAAGCTTTGGATTCTGATTTTTTTGTCTTTGTTTTCTCTTTTGTGTTCACACTGATGAACACAAGTTCTTTCGGGCCAATGACCGGATTTTCACCTGTGAGCTTCTATTATTGGATGTTCTGTAATATAGTTCTTTCAAGTGTCTGTTTTGATTATTTATTTCCTTAGCTTACCCTTTTTAGATAATAATAGTTTTTAACCTCATCATTGTGGTCTTAGATTTTTGAATTTGTTTTCTATTTTCTTGTCTTTATATATTCCTCTGATCATTCCATTATGTTTTCTTACAAAATGAACTCCTTATTTCATTTCTTTGTTTTTCTTTACTAAATTTCTTTCTTTCTTTTATTTCTCTTTCTTTACCATCAATCCCCCCCCCCTTTCTTATTAGCTATGGTCTTTATCATTGATACCATGTTGCTGTGATGTATCACTTGTCATTTGTTCAAATTCAAGGTGGTCAGCCCTTCTACTTACTGTATCTTGAAAGCCATTTTTCTTACATCAACTCCCTACTTATCTGGGACTGTTGGTCTTCCCTCTGAGCTCCAGTTAGAGGAGTATTTTATCCTGTTTTTTCAGTTTGGGCATGTGGAGGAATCTCAATTTGGTCTTCTGTTCTTTCTTCTATGATCCTCTAATGGGATCTTACTCTTCAGTCTATTTCTTATCCTGTGTATAAACTCAACAATGACAGAAAATAAATCTGTATTCCTTTTATAACTTATTTAGTAGAATTCTGTGGATTCTCTATGTGACCCCACATAGAGATATCTAGTTATAAAGACAAGGAAAATTAGCATTGTGCTTGCATGTTTTTTGGTGATGTATTCAATTATTTCATACTCTCCTCTAAGCACCATGGTGACATATTTCACAAAGGGAGCTGTTCTGGTATTGGTGGGTGTCTGGTAAGTAATACACTTTGGTATCATGAAATATAAACTAGGTGAAAGCTGAATGCAAAGGTAAGAAATTGAGAAGAATATCTTCTCTTTTATAATTGGGAAGGATGAATTATTAGGGCCTCATCTCAGACTGAAGGAGAAACCAAGCTTTCATTTATTGATCTGACTTACATGGAAACAAAATAATCTGAATTAAATATGTAAAAACAATGCATACAATTTAAGATCCCAAAAGGTCCCTCTTTTTGGCATCTGGAAACTATTTCCACTCCACCTTTGATATACAGTATCTTTTAAGGTCAAGTGAGTCAAGCTCTCTAATATTTAAAGTAAATGGTAAAAGAAAATTGCCGATATCTCAGCATGGAATGGTGACAAGGTATAGTGCTTGTATTTACCTTTCAGACATGATTAGACACCTTTACTGTATTCTTTGCAATCTACATCTTCTTTTGATTTACTAAGAAATATTGATTTGATTCCATAAGAGAAAAAATGTCATTTATTCAAAACAAAACTTCCATGCAGGTTTTTTTTTAAGTGTCAGGTTGACAAGTGCTATAAAATAATAAACTTCTCATCTATTATACATTCTCCCTCTTTCTCTGCATAACAATAGATTGATGTGATGAGGGGAGGGGTTGAATCCAGAGCAGATGTGTTTAACATTGTTCTCTGAAGAATGACTGTATAGTCAATAACACTTTAGTCTCCAAAAATATGATTGAAGAGAGGCAGCATTTTACCTAGAGGGCAAATGAGAAACAAGAATGATTCTCAAGTGATTTTTTTTATACTTAGATGAATCCTTTAATACTCTCTACCAAATCCACTTAGTGATAAAATCCCTGTAACAGCACTTGATTGTGTGCAATATTTCAACCTGAGATTTTTTTTTTAATATACTATAATGCATACATGGAGTGTGGCTCATGTCTGTGGGTGATAGCTGAACATAAAGGCTGCCTCCATGTTAGATAATAACATTTATGACAGGAAGAATATTGAAAATGGAAAAAATATATTTTAACAATACTTTCAAGTACCCAAAATACTGAAGAAAAAGGCTTCGGGAGATATTTTGTTGTTGTTATCCAGATTTCACTGTCAGCCAATTTCTTACATGCAGATATAAACCTTTATTAAACTTCCTTTTTCTCTAAGAGTATGAAAAAATACATATATTTTGCCTATTATATATTAATCATAGAAATATTTTTCTTTATAATAAAAATAATGTATTTCATTATACTTTTTGAGGAAAAGAGATCTTATGAGAATAATTTTGTGGAATATTTGAAGAAATGGCACATTAGGAAATAATAATTCAATAGTTCTTAAAAGTATTTTCTGTGCAAGGCTAGAGGCTGTTTGAATGAATATATATTCATGTGAATCAACTGTTTTTCTATAGGAGGAAGATAGAATCAGGATGCTTGTCGGTGGTCTGAGGGAAACATCACAGGTGTGTTCCTCCCTACTTCCTTAAGAAAATGGACCATTAGAAATAGGATTCGTAAGATTCTATACCTATACCTGCTTCCTTTCTCCACAGCTCCAAGAAGTAGGAATCTATCTATTTATCTTCTATCTATCATCTATCTATCTATCTATCTATCTATCTATCCATCCATCTACTTATAATGATAATCTGGAAATTGTATGTTTAAAGTCTTTCCCTTGATATCAATGTAGTTTGTAACTACTGCTCAGATTTTGTTATCACCAGCATCTTCAATTTGTTCATTTGGGAATTCTATTATTATTCTCAGTGAAAGATTTTCATTATGTTGAGAGATCTAGTATCTCATGTTTTACATTATCATCAGAAGTTCATTATGGGACTAGAGTCTAAATAACATTAATTCTAATGGCCTAGAAATGAGAAAAGTTTGGGAGTTTAAGGCAGTATAAATAGGAAGTTATTTATTTTAGAAAATTATATATATATATATATATATATATATATATATATATATATATACACATATATATATACGGAAAAATATATATATGAGGTGATATTTAGTCTTTAAAAATTTTATCCTCATCTGTTCTGAAATTATTAACAACATATAAAATGCTTATTATGTGCCAGGCACTGTTTCAAGTGGTTTACAAATTGGTACCTCACTTAATCTTTATGACAATCAGATGAGATATGTAGTATTATTTTTTAAATGTTTATTTATTTATTTTGAGAGGGGGTGGCGAGTAGGGGAGGTGCAGAGACAGGGAGAGAGACAGAATCCCAAGCAGGTTCTGCTCTGTTAGTGCAGAACCCGATGGAGGGCTCAGTTCACCGAATCGTAAAACCATAACCTGAGGGGAAACCAAGCGTCAGACACTTAACTGACTGAGCCACCCAGGCACCCCCGAGACAAATATTACTTATTGGTTTCCAATTCAATCCAGTGAAGACACGCAGGTGGAGAGAAGTTAAGTTACTTGCTTGGATAGCACGGATACCTCCAGAAAGCAGAGGGTGAGAAACAGGCTTGCATGCACATAGTTTATGAAGGAAACAAACTTAAAAGGCAAGAATAAAGAATGAGGAGAATAAATAAAATAAATAAAATAACCCTCTAACCTTACTTATATCTTGTAGACCTCAGATATGATCCTAAATGTACTGTTTCTATTGTATCATGGATTGTGTAGCACCACTCAACTATACGATTTCGTGATTCAGACAATAACTGACTCAAGATGAGCACAGAATTATCTATTCTCTCATGATAAAGAACATTAGCATGCCAGTCTTCTGCCACAGAAGGATGATGGCCTCCATCAGAACCCTAGGGCTCTGCAATAACATTTGTTGGTAATTTCCAGAGATTCCACACAGCGTCCATATTCACCAGAGCTACATCTAACATTATCAGATCTGCTGGGTCATATGACTGGCATGGCTGAGTAGATATCTTTATAGCCTGGGGCCTGCTACAGAGGCATTTCTTATTCTTGGCCCCACTTAATTTTTTTAAATTTACTTACTTTTATTTTTTTTTTTGAATGTTTATTTTATTATTGAGTGAGAGAGAGAGAGAGAGAGAGAGCAGGGGAAGGGCAGAAAGAGAAGGAGACACAGAATCTGAAGCAGGCTCCAGTCTCTGAGCTGTCAGCACAGAGCCCATTGCGGGGCTCAAACTCACGAACCGTGAGATCATGATCTTAGCCAAAGTCAGACACTTAACCAACTGAGTCACCCACCCACCACCCACCACTGAGGCCCCTTTTGGCCTCACTTAAAATTGATAACCCTTCAAATGCCCTGAGAATAGGTTGGAGAGTTTTTCTCCAGCTCAGTACATACGGCTTCAAAATTCCAATGAGACCTACCAAGTGCTATACCACTTTGTGATTTATTGATAGGGGAATATGGTGCAACAACTTGTCTTTTAGCTAAGATAGGCTATCCTAGCTTGCCTTAGACCAGTGCATTCCTAAAAAATTTTACATATGTGACAGCTCCTGAATCTTCATATTTCCCCTCTTATTTCCAGCATGCCTGTGTTTTAAAAGTATTCAGAGTACTTGCTACTTCCTACTTGTCTGGTCGGTTTTGCATAATGCTGTAATATTATGGACAAATGTGGTCTTCAGAAGAATGTTAAGACTGTAGGATAGCTATATATAAGTAGTTGGCTATTTCTTTCCTATGCCATTTAGTATAAAACAAAATATTATTTTATTTTAAAACAGTGTGTTTTTTTGTTTCATTGTTTTGTTTATAATTAGGTGATTCTCTTCCAATGAATTATAAATTCATCAAGCACAAAATAACATAAACATTTTATTCTTACATATAGCCACAAATATTATTAAAACATTTTGCTTATAGTTGACATAAAGATGGTGAATTGATTTGAATAAAAACTAGCTTAGTGATTATGAAGATAATAATTGAAATATACAACCTGGGGAAGTGTTAAATTGAATTAAGGAAAAAAATAGGAAAATACATGCACCAAAAGTGAGAAAAAAAGAGGAATTAAAAAAATATTTTTAATATGCTTGTAATGTGTTGACCTCCTGTGCTTTGTCTAGGATAAAGTCAGCAACGTGATGCTCTTGCTTAAGGAGCAAATGCCATTAGTGACATTCAGAGGTAAGCTGAGGATATTTAGGCATGGCTGTCTTCATTCTTCAATAATTTTGTGTTAGCACCAGAAAAATACAAGGCATCATTTTCAAGTGTATTTTTATCCAATTATATGGCTTTGCCATGGAAACAGCATAATTGAATTAAATATTTTTTTTTTTAAATAAAGAAAATAAACATCCTGAGGTTATTTTCATATAAAATATTCAGTATTTCCTCTTTATTTCAACAGCTGCTGCAGTTATTAAAAGACCAACTCCATTTCCATTGCTATATGTTCACGAAATCCTTTCCTACATTCCAAATTCATATTCTGGAATTGGCATACATTGCTATGCATCACATCACAGCATCTATTTAAAGTGAGGGACCAATCATGTCTTTGGATCAGAATATTTCTAGTCTTTCCTCTGGAGGAGAATTGCTACAATGGATATAAGACATAAACTCTGATAGGTATTTAATAACAAGTATTTTGTGCTTTATAACAAAATCTTAATTCTCCTCCAAATATGTTCACTGTGTAAGTTTAAATAATATTAAAAATTTAAACCAAGTAAGACCAATAAATTTTTTTCTAATTTGAATGGCAAAACTGATTCAGCTTTATCCTTAAGTTTTTTCCATTATATTTTTATTGTGAAGCATTCTAAATATTCAAAAACTATAAAATAAGTATTTTTTAAATTTATCTTTGAAAATCTTAATGTTTTATCATTTTTTATATTATTAAACACACACACCCATTACATTCTAGATATAGCTTTAGTATCCTCTCTGTTCCCATTTCTTTCCCATTATCCCATAGGCAAAAGTTATTCTCATTTTGTGTTCTTATTCTCATGCATGTATGTACACACATATACAGTATATATACACATTGCATACATATGCATTCTATATGACATATACAGTTATAAACATTTCATTGTTCTACTGGTGTTAAGACTTTCTGGTATTTTCTCATGATTATCCTGGAGTTATGGATTTGGAGGAAGAGTACCACATAAGTAAAATGATTTCCTCATTTCATTATATCAGAGAGCTACTGATTTCAACTTGACTTCTCTTTAGTGACATTATCCTTAATCATTTGGTTAAGGGGGTGTCTGCCTGGGTTCACTACTACAAAGATACTATTACTCTCCCTTCCACACTATTCGTTGGAAGTGAGTTACCAGGTTCAGACCACACTTGAGACAATTAAGTTTCCTTACACTATCTCATGTTCCTGTGATAAAAAATGCTAATGAAGTACAACAACTCAATCTAAGCAACCCATTAATGACCTAGACATTTCATGAATGAAGTTTGGGGTCACCCCATCAGGCAAGGAACCATAACAAGCAGAGGTGCTTACTAATAGCTAAAAGAATATGGAATTATTAAGGGAAGAAGAAGGTTTAAATATCTGCTACCATCACATGATTAGCCACAAAAATAAAAATTACATGCTTTATGAATACTCCTTAATTATTTTTAAAAGAATATGTGTGTGTTATATGTGTGTGTATATAATTTATCAGAGTTACATTAAAGGATATCAAAGAAGGACTCAGACTCAGCTAGAAAATGAATAAAAATCGCCCAAGGATGGATAAAGTGACTGTGTATTATTGTATGGTGAAAGTTGACTGTTTTAAGTTTCTTTTTTTAATTCTCACTTCTCTTTAATCACAGAATTTTGGTTTTTATGAATAATCAGGACATTTCAGGTAACTAAGGTTTGAGAGGGAAACAGTTCTTACTTTACATGAAGAATTACGACATGCTCCATTTTTCTGTAACTCTACTGGCTGGATTAATAAATATTTTAACAGAGACAAAAAAAATTTTTGTAAAGCCAAAGATCACTGCATATATATTTGCAAAAAACCATAAACAAACACGCATTTCTCCCTGACTAGGAGAACTTAAATAAATGTTTGAACATTAAGGCAGTGACAATTCTAAAACATAATAAAATTCTAAGTTAAGGCTTTATGTCTGTTTTGAAACCCATGTTCATAGGCCACTGTGACCATAGCAAACTTTTATCTATCAGGTTAGGTTCATCTGTCCTGGATAAGTTATTGATTCACTACCAACTATTCTATGGGATAGGAATTAATACAAACATCATCCATTTAATGAGTTATTAGTCCAGTCCTTAGATTTTATTTTGAGGATTTAGTTTTTAGCAGGAAAGCCTGTGCCACAGAAGGAACTTTTTTTTTAAAATAAAGTTAGAAAACTTATTGGCTGCACCGATTTTTCCTTTGCTGAAAGTGGGCCAACAATCAAGAATTCCTGATTTCCTAAACACAGAAAACCTCCAGAGCATGTGTGACCATGCTCCCATCTAAAAACGTGGATGTTCTTGATTACTGAAGTAGCTGGTATTCATCTTCTTTGAAGACTGGTATTGCTATCTAAATAAAGCAACAAAATGCAGAATACCATAGTTCAGGTGGATCTGTTCTATACTTGTTATCCTCAAGGCACAAATGCTACCCTTGCTGAGCCAAAGTCTTTCCTTATTCCAGGAAAGATGAGAAGTGGATGAAGATTCACTTGAGAATAATTGATTGCACTCTTGCCCTATTCAAGCTTACACAAAGTATGGAAATTTAGGGGGGGCGGGGATGTCCTTTTCTCTTTCCATTATTCTTTTCCTTAACATTTAGACAAAACTCAGATCCAGCCTGTAGGTCCACTTTGAGAAGCAGCTCTGGAGCATCCCCACCCCACCCCCACTACTGGGGAGAGCAGCAGGGGTGTTCAGCGGGCACATTCCAGTATGAGCTAACTGGGCATGATTCCACAACGCAGCGTTTCCGCGGTTGGGATGACAGACGGTCGCTTAGACCAGAAGGATCACTGTTCACACTGGGTGCTCGCGGCTACTTCTTGAAGCAGTAATTGTACAGAAACACGTCTTGTAAGGAAAGTACTGTACGTTTACGTTGGGACCACTCCTAGTTTGTGTGGAGGAAGAATAGCATTGATTACATGAAGATGGTCTCAAAAGCTAAAGCTGGCTGTAGTTTCCCTTTGTCCCCAAGTCAGAAAAAAAGGGTGATGTCAAAGCAGATGAAGCTGCAGGCAGCCGGAGTCCCACGCTGTCTAAGCACTCCTGCTTGAATCTGCTGCGTGGCATCTGAGTTCTTTAGATTTACTATCAGGAAACAGGAATTTCTCTCCAGCACCGTCAAACATTTTAGGTGCAATTTAAGTCAAGCGAGTCACATTTCAACTGAAATGTTTTGCAGATTTGAAAAGTCGGCACCGTACTACCTGCTAAGCTTGGCTTCAGCTAATTGCCAGATGGGTTTTAAAGGTGTGAGATACACTTTTTTTTTTTTAAGATGGGAAGACTAACTGTGAGAGGGCAAACGGAGGCAACACAGAAACAATCATTTTTATAAAATTTTTTTTAACGTTTATTTATTTTTGAGACAGAGAGAGACAGAGCATGAATGGGGGAGGGGCAGAGAGAGAGGGAGACACAGAATCGGAAGCAGGCTCCAGGCTCTGAGCCATCAGCCCAGAGCCCGAAGCAGGGCTCGAACTCATGGAAGGCGAGATTGTGACCTGAGCTGAAGTCGGATGCTTAACCTACTGAGCCACGCAGGCGCCCCGAAACAATCATTTTTAGAAAAACATCTTATACTTTATAATACACTCACTTTATACACGAATTTTGTGTTTACAAGTACAAAAGGCACAGAACCTCCAAGGACCGAAGTAAGCGCATCAGTTAACTACGTTCAGTGGCGTTAACACTGTTGTCCTACCCTCCGTTCGCTGAACCCAAAAGGAAACTGTAAAGGCCGACCCACGCACGGACTTCACGTTTAGAAGTTGGAGACCGTGTGTAGTTCTGCGGTTTCTAGAGAGCTGAACCGAGATTCCATCGTGTTCCAGGCCAAATCGGCCAGAAGAAAGTTGCCCATTGCGGTTTGAGTCTCAAAGGGTCTCAAAGCCAGAATTCATGGTCTGTGTTTCTGTGCTGTTCAATTGAACTTTACTCTCTACAGCAGGTATGCTTTTAGCAGTGGAGATTCCTTCGGTTTGGGTCTCTGTGTCAGACGAATCCGTACTCATGGAAAAGCGGGAGTGTTTCAGAATACTTCCCAGAGGCAGATGGGGCTACTGTCTAAAAAAGAAGTTTAGGTCTGTCTGTGTTTGTATGTCAAACATTTCAAGGCCTAAGAAGCTCGAATTTCCCCTACAGCTATAGGACTAGGCAGAGGTATCTGCAAGGAAGACGTCAGTTTGGGTCTCTATGTCCAGCAATTCCAAGACTGGTTCAGGGGTCATGGTGTTAAACTCACTCTCTTCAGTTTGAGTTTGGATATATGAGCGGAAAAGAACTCCTCGATATCAAAATCAATTGCAGGATTCTGGGCTGGGCCAGATGGGAGCTGGGTATCTTGTCCAGTATTCGTGTCTGACAAAAGACTACGATTGTCCAGTGTCTGACGAGGCAGGTTACTTGACAAAATGTTTTCTAAATCACTTAATAAATATATAGTCTGGGTCTGATTATCTGTCATGTTCTGTGAAAGAAGCATAGTGTGCTGTGCGCTGAAGTTTATAATTGGTGAAGATTTCTCAGTATCTTGATTTAAAGTCTTAGGGTGGTTCTGAGGTAACAAACCATGAGTGACAGTCTCTGCTACTAAGCTGCTGCTTATGATATTGTCTGTAGAAACACCGTAGGACAAATGGACACTCTCAAAAATGTCTCCACACGTTACAGCTTGGTCCATCTGGACTCGGCCATCTGTCCGACACTGCATCGCACTGGTCTGAGTTTCTCTGGAGATCCCACCTGACTGGTAACAGGCATCTGTGAACGTATCAGTCTGAGCAGCTGTGGAAGAGGTTACCTTAGAACTGGATAAGAATGTGAACACTAATTCACTGAGTGTGAACACTAATGGGAAGGGAGACTTGAGAACCAAACGTCAAATCCGTTTGAGAACAGGACGATCCGGAGGAATCGGGGCCGGCCCACTGTGTGGAAGGTATGAAGTGTTGTGTGGCATAAGACAGGTCCGTCTGTACATTGACTGAAGAAATGCTATTCTTCTGACATGTGTTTCCTAGTTCTTGTAAACGATTAGACCGGCTCTTACCCAAGTTCACCTGAACACCTGTACTAATTGGCTCCAGAGCAACAGGATTTACAATTTTTGAAAGAGGGAGACTCTCCTTGAGACAGCCAGCCTCGGAATCTAGGCTGACGATCAGGGTTCCGGCCCACAAGGGCAGTATGTGCACAGCGCCAGGGGCGGAACCCTGATGATCCACACCCAACACTACGGGCTGGGCCGAGGAGTTGGCTATAGGCACAAAGACAGGTGTGGGAGAAAACTGCAGAACAGGAAGTTTAACCAGAGCCACTCTGGGCTTGGGTAAAAGCAACTTCTGAGGGTATCTTGGAGGTGTTGTAAGAGTCTGCTTTCCGGCATTAGAGTTGCAAGATCTCCAAAAGAAGTTTCTAGTTCTTGAGTGTCTGGTCTTGGAGCTGGCTGACTGCTCAATGACTCAGTGGTCTTATTGGACAGCTTCTGGCTGTGCAGGCAGTTTTCCATTTTCCTTTTCTTACTAGGTGGCTCCCTGTGCTCTGCAGGGATCTCGTGGCCAGTTTGGTAGATAGGGGACTGTAAGGCGGTCCTGCTGGCATAGGGACAGCCGCACGTTCACTGGAAGTTCTTGCCACAATCCTTGCGTGCCTTCTCAAGTCCCACCTGGTGCCGTAGCAGTTGCTGCACTTACTACACTTTTGCTTCTTTTCGGCGTGCATTTTCATAAAGTGCTGTTTTACGAGAGAAAGTTGAGAAAACGGTCTGTCAGGGCCTCTGGGGCATCCTTCAATTGGACAACAGAATTTTGGTACCATTTTCAAATCTTTTCATATTGTTGGATTTACTATGCCATCCTGCAGGCGGTGGCTCTTGACCGGGTGCATGTTGAGCGCCAGGCTGTTGGGCAGGGTCGGGGTGCCCCAGGCCAGAGGCTGCCAGGGCTGCCACATGGCAGAAGGGCCTCCTGTTTTCAGTTTTAAATGGATTATTGCATAGATGGAAGCACAATAATGTATTTGTTTGATAATTACATGTGTTCTAAAGAGTGATGCATGGATGCCAATTTGTAAAGAAGAGGACTGTGGTGAATTCATACTTGGTCAATGTAGCTAAGCTGGAACTATCATTCCCAGAATTCTTTCATTTCTATGGTTCCAGGTTAGCCTTGGTTGCAAGAAAAATTTGCATGAAATTTGGAAGGCAGAAGTGAAGTCCCAGATTTGTATCTGGTCCCAGGCACCACTGAAGCGCCTTCATTATTATTGCTGATTTGTTGGCTCATTTCGTTGGTGTGGAACAATGTTCAGTCCCTTGGATTCTCCAGTTTTTAATCATTATCTCCTCCCTTAGCAGGGCTAAGTACATGGCAAAGGCACTTATTTCTTGTACACGTCACCTGTATCTTTGAGGTTAGATGCAAAGAAAACTGTTTTAGTTTGTTTTCATATAGTTTTTCATCTTGAATTCCAGTTAGTCTGTCTGAGTTCCAGATTGTCTTTGAACATATTACTATTTGGGTACTGTTTGTCCTTGCTTTCCCCCACTCTGTGTCCAGTTATTCTCATCAACTACCGTCCTATTGACTGATGGCAATTTCAGCCCTCCACCAGATTCAAAGTCAATAGCCTTTCATACACTTCTTCACCAGCTCCTCTTTGAGGTCACTTAATAGTGACTTTTCTTTGGTCATCTGACTTTATATTACGTTTTTGGCCTCCTCTCCCAATTGTCTAAGGTCCAGTTATTGTAACAAATTTCTTATTCCATAGAACTCATATCGGTTCTGCTTCCTTGATTGACTGCAGTGATATGAGTACCTTCTTAATTTATCTTTCAAGTCTCTAAATCTCATTTTCATAGCTATGCGTTTGTCTCATGGGAGGCATGTAACTTACTCAATTCTTTCTTGGAATTTATTAATTCTGTGTTTACCAGAAATATGCTATTAGACAATCACAATTTTCTTTTTTATTCATTTCTTGCTTACTTTTTTTATTTTTATTTTTAAGTTTATTTATTTATTTATTTGAGAGAGAGAGAGAGAGAGAGAGAGAGAGAGAGAGAGAATACAAACAGGCTTCAGGTTCTGAGCTGTCAGCATGGAGCCCAACGTGGGGCTTGAACTCATGAACCATGAGATCATGACCTGAGTCAAAGTTGGATCCTTAATCAACTGAGCCACCCAGGTGCCCCTCACTTTCCTTTTTAATTTTAGAAATTAGTTTTTTGTTCTTTCTCTAAGTTATCTTTTCTTGTATTTTTTTTGTCTTGTTTTATGTTCCTTATTTTACGCTTTTAATAATTTTGGATATTCCGTTGTATAATATCTTTCAGATGGCCAACTATTTTCTGAAGTTTTCTGGAGAATCTCAATCTGCTCTTTATTGTGTCTATTGCCTCTCCTTTCTGGTAAAACTTTATACATTTTGTAATTTTGAAATGTGAGCTCTTCTTCATGGATCGTTTTTAGTGGAAACCACTTTAGACCTGAAATGAGATTATGCTCTTTTCCAGTGTGGTTTTTATTTTTTTCTGTCAAGCACCCAATGGTTTCACTGGTAAAGAAAATCATTGTATAGCAGCAGGAGCAGTACTAGTAGTAATTTTTGACTTGCAGAATGTGAAAGTCATTTAAAATCTAACCCTGATGCTTCTACTCAGAGGAGACTCCTATTCCCTAAACTCAATATGCACCTTGATTCATGTAAGTGATTTCATTATCTCCCCATACTTCGGGGAGAATTTTTATTAGCATGTACAGACTAGCATCCTCACTAGATTTTATCATCAAGACTTAAATTATTTCACATGTTTTAGTATGGGTATTTGAATAAGTGGTTACTTTTGTCATTCAAACTATATAATTGTGTGTGTGTGTGTGTGTGTGTGTGTGTGTGTGTGTGACTATATAACTAGTAATGAGAAACAAAACATTTTGGTATTACATATTATCAGTGGAGTTTATATAATTTAACTGTTAATCTGTATTAAGTTCTCACAGATTAAAATTTTATAAAATTTAAGACCTTTTAGCATTTTGATATGTATACTGCTGTATTTTAATGTATTTTGTTTATTATGTTTTAGTATGTATTTAGTTACAACATTAATCCCTTTGTACTTGAGCTTAGTATGTCAGTCTTGATAAATAACTTAATATTTATGAGACATTATCACTTAGGAATAATACAAATACAGAAATTCCAAATACAGGAAACTAATTGATTTGGGGCTTAAATGCTAATGAAAATTGTGCCTTTATAATTATATTGAATGAAACAGAGACTTCATAAACCAAACACGTTATAACCCAATGAAAACAATTTACAATAAATCCACTCATTATTTTTTTTCAAAAAAGAATTACTGATTACTTAACGTGTTAGGTAGTGTGTTGGGAATTTACTGGTGAACAAAAGCTATTTCCTATCCTTATGACCATTTGCTAGTGGAAAAGGTGTACACTAAAAAATATAATGACACTAAACTTGTAAAACTAAAACTAAGTGATAAATTAAAAATAAAATAAACACAAGACCTATGACAGTATGTGGCAGCGAGATAACGACCTAATCTATGGAATCATGGAGAGATTCCCCAAGGAAATGATGCTGCAGGCAATATTTAAAGTAGATAACTAAGCCATGCAGATGGCTAACAGGCACATGAAAAGATGCTCAACATCACTCATCATCAGAGAAATACAAATCAAAACCATGATGAGATACCACCTCACATTTGTCAGAATGGCTAAAATTAACAACACAGCAAACAACAAATATTGCTAAAGATGTGGAGAAAAGGAAACCCTCTTGCACTGTTGGTGGGAATACAAACTGGTGCAGCCGCTCTGGAAAACAGTGTGGACTTTCCTCAAAAAATTAAAAATAGAACTACCTTATGACACTGCAATTGGACAACTAGGTATTTATTTAAAGGATATGAAAATGCTGATTCAAAGGGGCACATGCACTCCAGAGTTTACAGCAGCACTATCAATAATAACCAAATTACGAAAGAGCCCAAATGCTCAGCTGATGAATATATATATGTACACACACACACATACACACACACACACACACAAAGCGTGCACGTGCACACACACACACACACACACACACACACACAAGAATATTACTCAGCTATCAAAAAGAAATCTTGCCATTTGCAATGATTTTGGATGGAGCTAGAGTGTATTATGCTAAGCAAAATAAGTTGGGTAGAGAAAGACAAATGCCATATGACTTCACTTATACATAGAATTTAAGAAATAAACAGATAAAAATAGGAGAAGGAAGAAAAAAAGGAGGAAGGCTAACCATAAGAGACTTTTAACTGAAGAGAACAAACTGAGGGTTGCTTGAGGGGAGGTAGGTTGGGGGATGGGCAAAATGCGTGATGGGCATTAAGGAGGGCACTTGTGGGGCGCCTGGGTGGCGCAGTCGGTTAAGCGTCCGACTTCAGCCAGGTCACGATCTCCCGGTCCGTGAGTTCGAGCCCCGCGTCAGGCTCTGGGCTGATGGCTCGGAGCCTGGAGCCTGTTTCCGATTCTGTGTCTCCCTCTCTCTCTGACCCTCCCCCGTTCATGCTCTGTCTCTCTCTGTCCAAAAATAAATAAAAAACGTTGAAAAAAAATTAAAAAAAAAAAAAAAAAAAAAAAAGGAGGGCACTTGTGATGAACACTGGGTATTTTATGTAAGTGATGACTCACTAAATTCTACTCCTAAAACCAATATTACACTATATGTGTTTTTTAAGTTTATTTATTTATTTTGAGAGGGGGGAAAGGCAGAAAGAGACAGAGAGAGAGAGTCCCAGGCAGGCTCCACACTGTCAGTGTGGAGTCCCATATGGGCCACAGTCTCATGAACCGTAAGATCATGACCTGAGCCAAAACCAACAGTCCGATGGTTACCTGACTGAGCCACCCAGGTGTCCCTATGCTATATGTTAACTAACTAGAATCTAAATAAAGCCTTAAAATTAAAAAAAAAAAAGTATAAATAATAAAGTAGGTAACTAGGAAAAGATGGGAGACAATGGGGGAGTAAAATTTTGGAAGATGAGACATCACGTGCAATTGAAAAATATTCAATTTAAGACAATACAGAAAAAGGGCAGGGCAGCTAAACCTGCTGAAATCGAGACCAGAATGCATGGTGAAATTTGGAAATAGGTGAGGAATGTACCATTCTGTGCTACATATGTGACAACATGCTGAGAATATTGGTTTTAATGTAGGAGAAGTTTGGAGCCACAGTAAATCTATGGGTGTGCATGGGAGAGGGAGATTTTTAAAAAGTCTTCTACTTTAAATTGACTAGTCTTCATTGATGGTGTCCAATCTTCTGTTAATCTCATATCAAATATTTTTATTTTAGATGTAGTATTTTTTATCTCTAGGTGTTCAACTTGGGTCTTCTTAAGAAAACTATCTTTCATGTCTTTCCTTATCATCCTAACTTTTTCCTCTACCTTCTTGATCATATGGAGTACGTTTACAATAGCTTTTTTAACTTCATTATCTTCTAAACATTCTATCAATAGATAGATTGATAGATAGGTAGATAGATTGATAGATCAATAGATAGATTCTGATTCTGTTATCATTCATTTTTTTTCTCTTCATTAGGGGCTTTATATCTATTTTTACATGCTTGGAAATTTTTTATTAAATGTCAGATATTGTGGATTTTGCTTTGTTGGTTGCTGGCTGGACTTGTTCAAGGTAAGCAATTTAAAGGCATAAAAGTATATATTAAATAAGTTAAGTTCTGGGGGTGCCTGGCTGAGTCAGTTAAGCAACCAACTCTTGATTTTAGCTCAGGTCATAACCTCACAGTTTCATGAGTTCGAGTCCTACTGAGAGCACAGAGCCTGCTTGGGGTTCTCTCTCTCTTTTTATCACTGTCCTCCCCTCTCTGTCTCTCTCAAAATAAATAAATAAAAACTATATACATACATATGTATGTATGTATATATATGTGTATATATAGTTTAAGTTCATTATTATTTTTTTAATGTTTTATTATTTATTTTTGAGAGACAGACAGAGATAGTGTCAGCGGGGGGAGGGGCAGAGAGAGATCCTGATCTGAAGCAGGCTCCAGGCTCTGAGCTGTCAGCACAGAGCCAGACGTGGGGCCTGAGCTGAAATCGGACACTTAACCGATTGAGTCACTTATGCACCACCATTATTATTTTTTCAAATATATATGTTCTTGGGGTGACTGTATGGCTCAGTTTGTTGAGTCAGACTCTTGATTTTGGCTCAGGTCATGATCCGAGGGTCGTGGAATCAAGCCCCTCTTCCGGCTATTCAGGGTGTTTACAATTCTCCCTCCTCTCTGTTTCTCTCTCTCTCTCTGCCCCTCTCTCCACTCGTGCTATCTCTGTCTAAACAAACAAACAAACAAACAAACAAACAAACAAACAAGACATTTTCTTTGACTGAGAAAAGATCTCTATTGGGGCTTAAGAATATGTCAAATAGTGCACACTGAAAATGCAAACACTGACATATACTGGACCTGACATCCTGTCATTGAGTTTGGATCCAAAATAGATTAAAAACACAAAACTTTCTAAGTGTCCATATATTGTTGTATGGTCAACTATTTTATTCTTTTGTTCGGTTGATTGGGAAATTCAGATTTGGAAGTACAAGGAACTATGGTGCCAAAGTTATCTTTTTCTTACTAAACTATGTAGTTCTTGAGGAAGAAATTATGTCATAGACACTACTGTGTTTTATTATAAGGATATGGTATCCTTTCTTAAATTATAAATATTCAAGAGTTTTCATTATTAAATATTACTAGTATGAAATAGAATATGAATGCTGTCTTAATCTGTAAGACAAACTTTTTTTAGATGATACAGATTTTTGTAATAAATCCAACCCACACATAACAAATAAGCAGTCCTTCTGAGAAATTCATTTTTAAAGTAATAATCCTATCAAAATCACACAGTTCTTTTGACCAGAGGTTATGCTCCCATTGCTGCAACTTTTCAACTGATGACATAATTTTCAGGATAAGAGTGTTTAAAGATAAGCACATATACCTTATAGTTAAAAAAAAAAAAAACATTTTTTTGCATACAGAACAATATACAAAATAATGTATCCTCTGTCAAGTTTTGTCAAATGTTAACTGTAGATTTCATGTGTATATATTCATAAGTTTGATAAAGCATTCATTTGAGATTTTTAAGTTTTAACTGAATGCTATCACATTATACATGTTCTTTGGGTAATTTGCTTTGTTTTCTTTATACATTTTTTTTACTAAGTAATATTGATATATACCATTGCACATCACTGAAGTTCAGTTAGTTTCACTGTATATTACTTTTCTCTGTCCTTGAATTTCACATAACTGAAATCATACAGTATATACTATTCAGTGTCTAGCTTCTTGCACTTAACTTTCTGTCTGTGGGATTCAGCCATGTTGTTGCATGTAGCTGTATTTTTTATTGATATGACTGGTTAAGAATCAGAAATGACATAGGATATAATTGTATGCAGAGTTTTGGACTTCTTCCACAGTCCTCTATGCAGTATGTTCATTACTTTGTCCCTAGTTTTTCATCCGCTTTGCCTCACAAAGTCTCTGACCTCTGCCTTCCCTTCCCAGTGAGATCAGAGCCTTCTTGGGGTGTAGACTCCTGCAGGAAGAACCTGAAAATGTCCTCAAAGAAGATAAGGTTAGACAGATTTTACTTGCTGTGCTTCTCTTTTCTCAAGGATAGTGTCTTTTAGATATTTTCTTAATTTTTCCAGTTTCTTCAGATAATTTTGTTTTATTTTATTCCATTTTAATAATTGTTTTTGACAAAAAAAGTTATTCTGATACCAGCTATTTTAACATTCCTGAACTACAGAAAATCCTTTGTGTATAATTTTTTTGTGTTTTTTAAATGTATTTTGGGTAAATCTATCTTTTCCTTTCAGATTTCTTATGACTTCTTAAAGAAATTGAATCTATGTAGTTAAAAAGACATTTTACCTTTTTTTTTCTGGTACAATTTTTTTTTTAATTTTGCTTTTTGATTTTAAATCTATGTTAAACCTGAAATTTATTTTTATGTATGTTTTCTATTTGGAGGTATTTTTTTCTTGTGTAGGTAAACAGTTATTTGAGCAACTATTTATTAAATAATGCACAGAACTATTTATACAATCTGCTTAAATATGTATAGAAAGTATAATGCATTTTATAGAGTAAGTCTTTTTAAATATTTACTTAGATTACATTTGTTGAGAAGCCTATTATGCCAGGCACTATGCAGCCTACAGCAAAAAAATACAGCTGCATTTTGGGGATGGATTATGCTAATTGAGAAGACTCCAATTCTAAAATAATGCCATATGACTAAGGTTTACCTATTCATAGACACTCTTAATGAATCACAGATTCACTTTTGCTATATTTTTACAATGCCTCTGTTAGTCAGGATTTTCCAGAGAAACAGAATCAACAGAATCTGTGTGTGTGTGTGTGTGTGTGTGTGTGTGTGTGTGTGTGTGTGTATGTGTGTATGTATGTCTCTACACTATCTACTGATTAATTACAAGGAATTGGATCATGTGATTATGGAGGTGGGCAAGTCCCAAGAACTGCAGGGCAAGTAAGCAAACTGGATATCCAAGAGAGCCAATGGTTTAGTTCCAGTCCAAGTCCAAATGCCTGAGACCCAGGGAGTTAATCACATAGTTCCCATTAGAAGGCTGGCAGGCTCAAGACCTAAGAGCTGTTGTCTTGGTTTGAGATTAAGGTGGAAAGGAAACCAGTATCTATCTCCATTTAAAGGAGGTCAGGCAGAAAAGGATTATCTTTTATTCAGGAGAACATCAGATGCTTTGTCCCATACAGGCTTTCAACTTATTGGATGTGACCCATCCAATTGGGCCTCATCATGAGGAGTAGAGAACAATCTACTTTAGTCAGTCTGCCAATTTAAATGTTAATCTCATTCAAAAGCACCTTCAAAGAAACACCCAGAATACTGATTGATCAAATATCTGGACACCCAGTGGCCCAGTCAAATTCACATATAAAAGTAACCATTTCAGCCTCCAAATAGAAATGGTTAACAATCAGGCACAGTAATTCATTTCCTATTTTTATTTGTCATAATAAGCAACAAGGAAGTGTTATATAAATGCCATTTATCATTGGAAAGCATTTTTTGATGCTTAAGTCTCAAGCTTTGTGGTAAGTACTGGAAAGTTACAAAACTACTCTATGATATTAAAGAAACAGTTGTGGGACGTGATTAAATATGAGTAGGCCAGGAAGAACTTGCAGGCAGAAAAGATGGCTTGCCAACATCTCTCAGGTAGCCAAAGAGTTTGATCAAGAAACAGAAAGAAAACCAATGTGGTGAATCATAGTATAGATCAAAGCAAAGATTTGGGTCTACATTCTAAGAAAAATGAAAAGAAATTGACAGCTTTCAAACAGAAGAGTAACATATTCAATTTTCATTTTTGAAAGATCATTCTGTCTTCTCTGTGAAAAATATGAGATAGAGATAGGGTCAAAATTGGATGAATGTAGTATAGTTATAAAAGACACGGTGATCTGAACAATAGCAGAGATATAGAGAACTAACTATATATACAAATAGAGGAGGAATTGATAGCATTTACTGAATGATTGGGTTTAGCGTAGGATAAAGGAAGGTGTCAACAATGATCCTTTTGCTTTTTGATCTAAGGAATTGTCCAAGAAATTCTAAGGAATTACCATTTGCTGAGAGGTAAAATGCTACAGGAGAAACATATAAGAATGAGGTCCAAGAGGTAAGTTGGAGAAGGATTGAAGAGAGATGGGGAGAGATTCTTGATGAAAGTTCACAGCTGAGGGGATATGCCTCAGTCTTCTGTAAATCAACATTTATGGAAATTCAGTCTCTTAGTTCTTGAGTTCCTTTCTTCTGGGGCACCTGGGTGGCTCAGTCAGTGAAGCATCCAACTTCAGATCAAGTCATGATCTCATGGTTTGTGGCTCTGAGCCCCACATTGGGCTTTGTGCTGATAGCTCCGAGCCTGGAGCCTGGTTCAGATTCTGTGTCTTCCTGTCTCTCTGCCCCTCCCCTTCACACTCTGTCTTTTTCTCCCTCAAAAACAAATAAATAAATAAACATTAAAATAAATTAAGTCCCTTTCTTCTGAGACCACCGCATGAACTTCGCCATTTCATAACCTCTGAGTCCGTATTAGGTTGAAATCCTTTCACAAAGTTCTTATTAAAGTTTTTGCCCTTTATTATTTGATTTGTTCTTTAGGTTAATGTCGCAGATTTGAGTCTCGAGTTCTCTCTTGTCCAGCAAGAGAGCAGATGTGAGAGAGGCTAATGTCCGGGAGGAGACAAGAGTCCCGAGTAAGGGTCCTTGCTCCATTTTTATTACGATGAGAAGGCTTATTAGCATGATGGACATGCATAAAGAGACAATGAAACGGTGGATATTAACTCATGTGAGTGAGACAAAAGGGGTTTGTTTCAAAGATACCCGGTGTTAGGCGTTTGGGTCAATTCAAAACAAAATCCTGGTGCCAGGCAGATGGTTGTTTATGGCAGGCACAAGGTGCCAGTCTGCTTATTTTAGCTTGCCTAGGGGATAAGACAGATACAGCATGCTATCTCAGGGTCAAGAAGGTAGCTTTCTTTTGCTAGTTAGCTCTACTCCGGGCAATTTCACCCTGTGTGGTCTATATTCCTGTTCACCTGTTTACCTATTCTGGATCTTTCCTCCTGTGAAAGCAACTTTCTGCTATTGTACTATGTTGGGGCACTTCTGCCCTGTTTACCCAATCTATGATACTTTCATCCTGTGGCTTCCTATTCCTATGCCTTTGTTCTATACTTCTATACTGGGGGCACTTTGGCCCTGTTTACCTAATCTTGGATGCTTTCATCCTAAGCCTGGTTAACCCATTGGTGCAAGCTCAGGGAATTCCTAAACTGATTCTCCACAGGTTTACATTCTCCTTTCCCTAAGTTTTTAGAAAAGGGACTGACTCCTGTTTGGTCACCAAATTAAAATTCTTAGAATTAGTGCTGATGTCACTCCGTCCATTCATTCAGTCAAATATTGATGCTAAGGATACTATAATTGTATATAGTGATTAGTCAGGCCTTGACTACATGTCTGTCCCCAGAACAGAGTGACCTCCAATTGGATTCCACATACATTAAGAAAGGCAGAGGACACTATCAATAAGAGAATATATGGTCAATTGTCAGCCACCTATTTCTGAAATATCAGATCAGATGGGGATTAAAAAGTGTCTACTAAATGTAGCGTCAGTGAGTTTATTTATGTTCTTAGAGCAGTTTAATCAAGCAGTGGATGTGGAAGATTAACTAGAGGGGGAAAAAAACTTCATGGAAATTGAAGAAGATGCATCTGTAGACAAGAAAATGCATGCCTGACTGAAACAGGACAGAGAAATCAAACATCTGTTTGTAATTATTGATTGTGTTTGTGTGGGGAATCAATGACTAATGATGGTGACTGGAAGTTCTGATACCTTGCTGATCAGCTCAAAACTCAAAATAATTTCCCTGAAACACTAATTTGAACAATAAACTCAATTCTCTTACAACCACGCACACACTCAAACACACAATTTTATCATCAACCCTTCCAAGTGTACAATTAAAAGACATACTTGGTTGGCTCTTGTCATTTTCATTTTTAGTTTCTTTTACGCACTAATATATTTGAACCATCTCAGAGCTTCTCACATCGGCCTAGTATTTCCCCACCTTCATTCCATCCTCTTCAGTGTAAGAGCATGAGAGTGGGCCCTTTTGATTGCAACGCAAGGCCTGAGTAAGCTTTAGATTGCCGGGGTCTCCACCTCGAAGGCAGCCCTCTCCCAAAACACATTGCCAGCTACACAACTAGATGAAGAGGCCACCACCCCTGAAGTTTACTTTGTTTTAGAGATTTCTGGTTGACTTAGATAATTTCCACAGCTTATTTCTTCCATCCTGTGTTTTAATCCCCCCCCTTATGTTTTAAACTCACCAATAAAGAATGAACCCATGAAACCCCTAGTCACCCCAACCTCAACCCCAGCAAAAACAGAACCCAGGCCCATGTGCTCTCTCTTTCACTCTCTCATTTTCTTTCTCTTTCTCTCTTCTCTCTTTCTCTCCTTCTCCCTGAAACCTCACTGTGTGGCATGTATCTATCTATCTATCTATATATATAGATATAGATATAGATATAGATATAGATAGATATATATCTAGATATATGTATATATAGATCTATAGATCTATATACATATATCTAGATATATATCTATCTATATCTATATCTATATCTATATCTATATCTATATCTGATATATGTATATATAGATATATAGATCTATATACATATATCTAGATATATATCTATCTATATCTATATCTATATCTATATCTATATCTATATCTATATATTTAAGTTCCCTGATGGTTGTTGCTGAGATGTATCTTGCACTCACGGTAGGAGCCACAAGGACTGGTCCAACCACAACGTTGGCTCAGAAAGGAGGAATGTCTGTGGGGTTTCCTGGTGGGTACAGCTGGCATTTCTAGCCAATGGCATCATTATCGATAGGCTGAGACCAGCACAAAACAATTTTCCTACCACCTGGTTTGGATTTGGTACCCTAAAATGTCCCCTCACCGCCATGATAATATTTTCATCATGTGTCTCAGATGTGAGAGTTCCTACTTAGTTGGTCCCATCCTTTTGGCTTTGGTTATTGAAATCACTTTAAGAGCAAGTTCTCCAATACCTTCTTTCAGGGAAGTACACGGCAAAGTTAATTTTTTTGAACGTTTGTTTGTCTAAAAATGTTTTTATTCTACCTTTACACTCTATTTGTAGTTTGTCTGACAATGAGATTCAAGATCAAAATAATAATAATTCAGTATTTTGAAGGCCTTACTTAGTATCTTATAGCTTCATGGAAGTCTGAAACCATTTTGCCATTTTGAATGTTGATCTTTTGCACATAAGCATGAGTTGCCCACCCCCTTAATTTCTGGAACTTAATGAAATTTACCTTGGTTTTTCATGCCTTAAAGTTTCATGTGAGGGCCACATGGGTGGCTCAGTTGGTTAAGTCTCCAACTTTGGCATAGGTCATGATCTCACAGCTCGTAAATTCTAGCCCTAAGTCAGGCTCTGTGCTAACAGCTCAGAGCCTGGAGCCTGCTTCAGATTCTGTCTCCAGTCTCTCTCTGGCCCTCCTCTGCTTGCACTCTGTCTTTCTCTCTGTCTCTTAAAAAGAAATAAACATTAAAAAAAACTTAAAAATAATTTAATGTGATATACCTCAGTATAGGTCTATTTTTATCCATTGTGTCGGGGACTCTGTTGGCTACCTCAATCTAGAAGGTTATCTCTCAATTGCATTAAATCTTATTGAATAGCTTTTTTGATAGTCTTTGTTCTACTTTAGTTATTTTTGCTATTCCTCACTCATTATTAATCAAAAATAACTTTTTTATTCATAATATTTTGATCAAGCAAGCAATAAGAAGTAGGTCAAAAATGTTTTAATGTAACTTTGAGATTTTTACTGCAATGAAAGAGATGTATGATGTTTGCTCTTATTACAAAATTAGCTGACATCTCTACTCCTCTCTTCCTTCCTTACCTACAAAGATAGGAATAGAATAAGGGATAAATCAGAAACTCTGCAGGGTATTCACAAACAACACTAAAATGATCTTGGAAACAAGTGATAAGACAGGAAAATAAGGTAACTTTTTATTGTGAATTTGTTGCTAATCAGTAAAATATAAGAGTCATATAAAAGGACACTGGATCTCAGTGTCAAAACAAAACAGCAGTTTGAATCAATTTTCTTAACTGGATAAAATTGCCAGGGTTGTGGGTGAATTCACTCCTTCACTCAACTGCCATTGGCTAAATGAGACAGCTCATCTGGTACAGTGCATAAAATAAACTATAACTCACCAATAATTAAGCCAGACTACCTCTTCAGAACATCTTGTGTATTGTGAAGGCTGTCCAATAAATGAAACTAAGTAATTATGAGATCCGTGCTGCTTTTGATTGTGTTAATTGAAGAAGCTTCTCCAACTTTCTCTCTTTTTAAAACAATTGTTAATGTTTTTATTTCATTTTTGAGAGAGAGATGGACAGAGTGTGAGCAGGGGAGGGGCAGAGAGAGAGGGAGACACAGAATCCGAAGCAGGCTCCAGGCTCCAAGCTGTCAGCACAGAGTCCGACAAGGGGCTCAAACTCACAAACAGTGAGATCATGACCTGAGCCAAAGTCAGATGCTTAACTGACTGAGCCACCCAGGTGCCCCTCCAACTTTCTCTTTCAAATTACTGAAACAAAGCATGGTTTTAGGGTTTTGCTGTGAAACTTATATGAACATTAGAATATGAGGTCATTGAGAAGTGGTCATCCAGGCAGGCTTCTAGCGGCATAGTCAAATTCAAAAATGGCTGAGAACTTCCAGGAAAAGATCTAGAAGCTACAAGGATACAGAGTTTAATTTTCTTGCACATTCCCGGGAACTCAGTATGAAGTCACTCTTGTAGCCTCCAGTCAGGAGGATGGGCTACAGTCCTTAAGAGGGCACATCTTGGTTTCCATACAAGATGTGCCCTCTTAAGGACTGTAGCCCATCCTCCTGAATGGAAACCAATTTGACAATAAATTTCATATATTGAAAAAAAAAAGCAAAAATAACCAAGTAAAATTTTAATATCTTTAACCCCCCCCCCAAAAAAAAAAGAATTTGGTTAAAAATGACCTCATGTTATTAAGAGTGGCATCCAGACTGTTAGTAAAAGGATCTTGAAATGAAAAAAAAAAAAAAAAAAGAGGGCACATCTTAAAGCAGATCTCACACAGAAAATTGTGGTGTACATCTATGGGTCAAAGAAGAAGCTCCAAGCCTTTGGGTGGTCACTGAGGCTGCTGTGAAAATGGAATGTTAAATATTGACAAAGGATTTGGCCTAATTTCACAGTTTTTCTTTTCTTGTTTTAGAAATGACAGTGTTTTCAATAGCACTAAGAAGTGTATTTTATACACTAGCTGTATCACATCACGTCTGTTCAAAAATGTTAATTGAAAGAGTTTCTGATAAATTGTGTGACCATTTAAAAGGTAGCATTTTGTCGGATGGCTTCACAGCAGCTACTATCTGTGTCTCTCTTGTTCAGGTCATTGCACAGCCCTATTAATTTGCCTTTAACTTGCATTTTAAAATATTACAGATTTAGGCCAGAACTTCAAGTATTTTCAGTTTAGTCTCTATTACTGAGGTCACATAGTGCTATTTATGATGTATTTTTGTGGGTGTGCGTTTTAGTCACTTGCAACAAAGATTCTTTTAATACTTTTCTTTTTAACTTTTAGGTTTTAATTTTTATCAAATTGGGCTTTTCATGCCCTCATTTGAATTTGTTACAGATTAACAACAGTAATCTCTGAACTGCGTAGAAAACAGGCTAAAGGGAGAAATTTGTTCACAATCAATAATTTTTATTTGATTCTAATTTCTGATACTGTAGTCTGATGTAATATTATTGTAATCTTAGACATTCTGGGCTAGTGACACATAAATGGGACATTTTGATGCAGTATTTAGCAACTGTAAGGCTGGTTAAGGGAAAACTCAGTCCCACTGGCCAATTTATAGAGTCACAAGTGAGAATAAACTGACAAACGAGGACCAGAAATAAGTGACTTACTTAGCCGTCCATAGTCCCACAAAATGTTTACAGAAAAGTGAGAACTAAGACACAGTTGTGTTGACTTTCATTATTTTATCTAATTTGTATTCCTCTATGTCATTATTGTGATATGGCTCCGATCAAAGCCAGATTTGTTTTGGAATGATTTGACAGTTTTTGCATGACTTATGCAACCAATTAGTAATTGTCAACCTCTGTAAGTCCCAGGCCATGCTCTGAGGCCTACTCCTTAACCCTAGGTGCACACTAGAGTCACGTGGGCTGCATTAAAAATAATATGATCACCTAGACCCTATCCCTAGAGACTCTGATTTAATTAATTTACAGTTGTACTTATACATTTAAAAAGCTCTCTAAGAGAATCTAATATGTAGCCGGGGTTGAGAATCTCTGCTGTGTGTTATGCAGCACTGTGGTTTCAACCATGTCCATTTCAGACACTCACCAACATGTAAACCTAAAATCAAGAATTAAAAGTTTGGAAATGGGCTTACATTTATTCATATATTCTCCTTCTCAGGCAGGAATCTGTCTTACTACATGTCTGATGTCTAATCATCCACTATGGGTAAAGTTTCATTACCATAACTGGTAACTCCAAACTTCTTTCTTAGTCTAAACTAAAAGATCCTTTTTTGCACTCAGAATTACCTTTGTAATTATGTTTTTTTTTAATTTTATTTTTTAATTTTTTTAAATTTTTTTTAATGTTTATTAAAAAAGAGAGACAGACAGACAGACTGCAAGTGGGGGAGGGGCAGAGAGGAGCAGGCTCCAGGCTCCGAGCTGTCAGCCAGAGCCTGACGCTGGCCTCGAACTCACGAACTGTGAGATAATGACCAGAGCTGAAGTCAGATGCTTAACTGACTGAGCCACCCAGGCACCCCTGTAATTAGGTTCTTTTTCAGAGAAGCTTAGCATTAGATAATTTTACTAAGTACTTATTCTTATATCTTCATAATATTCTTATGAATACTAGTGACTTTATCCACTGAACATCAGTATTAATTTTTTTCCAGTGGATACACATTTCGAATTATTTCATTGCTATTTATAACAAATCCAGCTGCCCTTTTTTGCAGTTAATCAGGTCTGAATGTTCTGCCCTTCAAATTACAGAGGACAAAAAACTTCCCTTTACCAGGATTCTAGTTCCAACGACTTACAGCTTGTAGTAAGTTATGGTTTCAGTTTCTTTTGGGAAATCTGAACTGAATTGGGAAATCTAAAATCAATGCTTAAGTTCTAACTCTGCCATTAATAAATTAGCATGAGTGAATCCTAATGAGTGCCCATTATGTGTCAGTATGCTAGTATGAACAGAGAAGCCAGAAGTAATAATAAAAATAATACTGATAACTTACATTGATGTAGTATATTATAGAAAACTACAAGTTCCTTGCTTTGAAGAAGATGTAAATGAGTTTTAGAGATAAAAATACGAGAAAAAATAATGAATGATACAAGACAAACTGTATAAAAATTTCCATGATAAAGCATGAGTTCTGTGAGCGTTAAAAGCATAGGGAAAATAATAATGATAAATATTTATAAAATCCTTCATGAAAGAGAACCTGAAAAGGACTTGAACTTGGTCATGTTTAAAGAGAGAATATGAAGGGTCAGGAAGGTGTTCTATATAAAGAAAATGGCATAAAGAAGTGTGTGTGTTTGTGTAGAAACAGAGAGAGAGACTAAATGAAAGGAAAATGTGTTGGCATTAGGAAGAAGTAAAGCTAAGTAGGTGGTATGCAAGCTGCACAGCAGAGAAAAGTACCAATTTTGAAGTCTGATGGATATAGGGTTTTTTACATGGGTTTATTTTCTATTTAAAAAAATTTTTTTAACGTTTATTTATTTTTGAGACAGAGAGAGACAGAGCGTGAACAGGGGAGGGGCAGAGAGAGAGGGAGACACAGAATCTGAAACAGGCTCCAGGCTCTGAGCTGTCAGCACAGAGCCTGACGCGGGGCTCGAACTCACAGACCATGAGATCATGACCTGAGCCGAAGTCGGCCACTTAACCGACTGAGCCACCCAGGCGCCCCTATTTTCTATTTTTTAATTGAAATATAATTGCCATGTAACATTGTTTAAGTTTACAGCATACAGTGTGTTGATCTGATATATTTATATATTGTAATGTGATACCCAGGCGCCCCTATTTTCTATTTTTTAATTGAAATATAATTGCCATGTAACATTGTTTAAGTTTACAGCATACAGTGTGTTGATCTGATATATTTATATATTGTAATGTGATACCCAGGCGCCCCTATTTTCTATTTTTTAATTGAAATATAATTGCCATGTAACATTGCTTAAGTTTACAGCATACAGTGTGTTGATCTGATATATTTATATATTGTAATGTGATAACCACTATAGAGTTAACTAATACCTCTTCATGTCACATAATTGTTATTTCTTTTTTATACGGGTTTAAATTCTTTTTTTTTTATTTTTTTTAACGTCTATTTATTTTTGAGACAGAGAGAGACAGAGCATGAATGGGGGAGTGTCAGAGAGAGAGAGGGAGACACAGAATCTGAAACAGGCTCCAGGCTCTGAGCTGTCAGCACAGAGCCCGACTCAGGGCTCGAACTCACGGACCACGAGATCATGACCTGAGCCGAAGTCGGGCGCTTAACCTACTGAGCCACCCAGGCGCCCCTATACGGGTTTAAATTCTTACCCTACTCTTACTAGCTGTGACTGACAGTGGATAAGTTATTTATGCCATAAACCTCAGTTTCCGTATTATGAAAATAGAAACATTACAACACCTACCATATTCTGGCTGGTAAATCAGATAATCCTTGTCAAGTTCTTAGCTCAGTGTCTGTGCTCAATAAATACTAACTAAAACTTAAATGAAGCCAAGTAAGGAAATAATACACTTAATATGGTTGGAAATTAGCTTTCCCTAAAAGCTGAAAATTGGAGAACAATATTTGAATTAGTTTAGTCCAGCAGTAGGACAGAGAATGAAGGTAGAGAGAATTTAGAGTTTGAGAGACCATTGAACTGATTATTTCAGGAATTGAGGCTTGAAGACGTATAGTTCAACACTAGTGTCATTAAAATTAAAAATGATAGGACAGGTGAAAGAGACTTCAAAGAAAATTTGCAAGTCTTTCGTACTCAGAAAAAAAAAAAACCACTTTGGTTAATGTTGAGTTTCAGAAGGAGGGAAAGCTATCTGAATAAAAGCGTGCAAGACGATTGAAACTAATGGCTTGAGTTGGAATGGGAGAACAGGACTGAGATATGAATACCATCAGTAATAGAACAGATATGAATACCATCAGTAATAAAATGAAAGTTGAAGTCAGAAAATAAAATGAGGTCTCTGAATAAGAAAGTGTAGTGGTTGAGTCTTTAGTAAAGGAACTGAGATGGATCATTCAATCTGTCTAATGGTTAATGGGTTCCTTTCTATTGTAGGTTCTCAAGAAATATGTATCAGAGCATTATTGATTATTTTCACTTCCATCCACTACTTTCTCCATTTCATCCTCTTCTGGACAGTCTTTCCTCCCACCATCTTCAGTTTCACATTTGCTGAGTCGACACAGGCAGTGTCAAGCAGAAAATGAAAGCGATCAACTTTTTCTTTTTGCGTTTTTCTCATTTCATCATGTTAAGTATCTTTCAGGGTAAAAATTAACATCAGTCAAGCCAAAAAGACGGTTAGACAGTTTGCTGCTGCCTTTAGCATTCAATGCTAAAAGTATTTTGCATTATCAGACATATATTGATATTTTGTGGTTTAGTCTTTCTATGAATATGTGTCAATTATATGTTTATTTCTTTCCATTGACTTATTTTTTTTTCTTTTGTTAAATAGTACTGCGTAAATTTCTCTTGTAATGGGAAACATGGAGGGAAAAATCACATGCATAGTTTTTTTCTCAATGCGAAATGAAATAATTTGGGCTTTGGTGATGGTTAAAGAGGTATTTTTTCTTTCTTGGTAGAGCACTTTCTAATAGGTGGAGCTTTTCTCTTCATCTCAATGCTTTGAGTCCGTGGTTGTGTTGAAGAATATGATCACTGAGTTTCTGGACTGCAATTCATATTTTCCAGGTCAGCAGAGCCTTTAAAAATATATTATTTCTTCTCACAATTTATCTTTGTCTTTTCGATTCTGAATAATCAAATTCAACTCCATGCTATTTTATTCCTTTGGCTCAGAGGCTATTGGTAACAGAAGTGGAAATCAGTGAGGGAATCTGCTTTTTCCCCTTCTCCTAGGTGGGTCTTCTGGAAGGATATACTTGATGGTATATTAATGTGTATGTAGTCACAAGGAGGAGGAAGTAGTAACAAAGATGACTAGCAGATGGTGTGCTTCAAAGGCTGTGTGGTTGTTAAGCCAATTTAATGGCTGTTACTTGGGCACTGGGCCAGATACAAAGTCTGCATGGTCATTTTTATTACTGAAGTGATGAGTATCACAGCCTGCCTGATTCACAGTTGATTTTTGCCAACCTGTACCATGCACAGCCTATATTATGGTGCACCCTGAGTGGTATGCAACAGATGCAAATGTGGAGTCATTATGGAAATCAACCTTCACTCTTATTAACTCACACAAGGTGTTTATGAGGGTCATCACGCCTTTCATTTGGCACCTATGTGAGGTCTGACTCTTTCGGGGATGGTGCTAATTCATTTTCAACAGCGAGTTTTACTTTATTCACTGGTCTTTTAAAAACCTCCCAGGTAAATGTGAAAAACAGACACGGTTTCTTAAAGATTTAGTAAATGGCAAATGGGAACAGAATCAGTTTTCATCTTCATAACAGAAAGGATGTCCATTGTATGTATTCACTTTCCTTATTTTTCAGGGTAACTATTGTGGTTTTATTTTCCTAAAGTTACATTTATAAATAGTATTTTAATTTTTTTCTATTCTAGAGGAAAATATAGTTTGGCCTGACCTATGCCTACTTCAGCTAGGGATAAAATAACGATCTAATTCTGCTTTAAGAGAAAATACGTATGTCTAGAGGTTTTTAGAAATAAACCACAGTTAGATAAAGTGAATTTATTAATCAGAATAAATAATCAGGAGTTGACTTTATGCTCATAACTGATAGAGATTAATTTCTAAACTTCAAAGGGCATGGAAATGGCATTTTCAAAAATCAAAAGAAAACTAGAGGATTTTGGGCAAATGCATTTTAAAGGCATATCTTTTCTTTTGATTTAGATATTCTTATGCAATGCAGAACTTTGGAAAGGCATGAAAAAATGAGTTGTAAGCATAGTAAAAAGTAAGTAAGCATCCACTTAGATTCTTCTGACAATGTTGAGGTAACTTTTGAGTTGCCAATATAATTTAAAATACTGCTTTTACAAATTTTATTTTCAAGCATTAGCTTTGATATTTATGCATGAGAAAATGATAAACAACTTTCATTAGTTTTACAACTCCACCAGGAAAAAGGAATGTTTTTATTACAGTGTTCTTTCCTGTAAATGATAAATTCTTACTTATAAGATGAAGTGCCATAATTTCTATCTTTAAGAGAAAGAAATGTGAGAGTGTCATAGTCTTTTTGTAAACAGTGATACTTGTTAGCCCTATCAAGTGCTATTTCAAATCTCTGACAAAATTGTGTTCTAACCATTTCTGTATTAATCATTCTGTATTTATTTGTTAACATTGATTTCTAACATTTTCATAGTGTATGATCAATAATAAATCATTTACTTTTAGTGCTGATTAATGGGGATGAAAGATGAAGGGAGAAGACAGTAATGACAGAATTTATTAGAGTTACATACAGTATCTTAGTTGAACCAGTCATTAGCTGGTAGTTTAAGACGAAAGTATAAAAGCGGAAAATTCATAAAATAGTTTCAAAAGACTCAGCAAGGAACATTTCAAAGAATTTCAAATTTTGTAGACTTTTCCGAAGATTGCTTTTATTTCATTAAGTGAAAAATATATTTTGCAATTTCATCATGTATTAATTATGAATTTTTGATCACTAGAGAAATATACAGGTATAGCCTAGATGTGGCTCACTTCTATAAAAGTTATCCTTTTATGGAAATACGTTTTTTAGCAACTAGACAAAGCAAGTGGCATTTTCTATCTAATTATAATTAATCAATCAAGCAAGCAAACAAGCAAGAAATTAATTCTAGAAGCATATTTTTGGTTCCCTACCATGTACCAGCTCTATAAAATACTTCCTAGTTAGCCAGGACACCATGAGCCAGTCTTTCTTGGATGGGTCTCATTTGTAAAATGTGAGTGTATCAGTTCTGTTTGTTTGTTTTGTGTGGTTTTGGGGGTGCTTTTGCAAGTGTAACATCTTACTTGTACTACTCTGAATCTACTATTCCCATAACCAAATAGATGGTATATTTTAAAACTCAGTTTAGTTTTGAGACTTTACAAAGATATTACACTTCTTAAAGTTAGACATTAACAAGGTTCCTTTGAGATTTTTAATGTTGAGTATAAAATCTCGGAAGCTACAGTCAATAACCTAAAATCTTGGGGCTTCATCATGCATTTGTACTAGTGTTAGAGTGAACGAAAAATGATTCTCTGAGTTAGACTGTTGTCGGACTCATATTTGTTCCCTTGGCTCATTTTTATCTGAAGTTCGAGTAATCACGTATAGTATTTTGTCAGATTATTTTCAGCCTTCTGCATCTTGAGAAGGTAATAACTTTTCCCCAGAATCCAGACTTTTGCTAAACTGTGAAAGAAAATGTTCCTTTTTAATCACTAAAATATAATATTTATGTCCCAACTTCTATTTAGGGAATAAAAATTAAAATTTACTTCTCTGTTCAGTATCTATTAAGTTTTATTATGTGAAAAATAACAGGTAATGTGGGATTTAAATTTGATTAAGATTATTATTTTTCGGGGCGCCTGGGTGGCGCAGTTGGTTAAGCGTCCGACTTCAGCCAGGTCACGATCTCGCGGTCCGTGAGTTCGAGCCCCGCGTCAGGCTCTGGGCTGATGGCTCGGAGCCTGGAGCCTGTTTCCGATTCTGTGTCTCCCTCTCTCTCTGCCCCTCCGCCGTTCATGCTCTGTCTCTCTCTGTCCCAAAAATAAATTAAAAAAAAAAAAAAAGTTGGAAAAAAAAAAAAAGATTATTATTTTTCAACCCATAGGTCATAAGATATTTGTAGGTCAAGAAATTATTTAATGGTTTCCAGCCAACTTTTAAATATTCATGATCTTAAAATAAAATTCAAATTTCAGAATACATCTCATATAGTAAGAGTATATGCTGTTTCATTATATATGTGTGTGTTTATATATGATATATATATATATATTTTACTGTCATTCATAAAATATTTTATGTTTAGCTTTGTTAATCTATAACATTACTGAATAATGTGTCTGGTCTCTATTTTTCTGGTAGTATATAAAAATTAATTTTATTGCATTTTGCTTTGGAATAGTGTTATCAGCTTACAACAAAGGGCATTATAAAACAATAACAACTACTAAATGAAATCTGTTATTTATTTAATAAAGGAAGTGGTAAATACTATTATTCCCTGACTACTTGGACCATAGTTAACTACTTTGTAAGAATCCATAGGAGAAACTTATTTCTTTTTTCTATGCTAGCAATGATTCTTCTGACAAATTTCTGCTTTTCCATGTGTGTGTATAGACAGATGGGAATCTTGAAACAAAATTTGTAGGTTCTTTTCTCATAAGTAGACAGGATCTTATGACATTGCATACTATTAACATTGACTTCATTTTACACTTTGAACGTTTATTTTAATTTTTCTCTGCTTTATTTATTTACCTATTTATTTATTTTAATCTTGGCTTACAGTTAGAATTTTTAAAATTAGGTATAGAATAAATAAATCCATATATAGATGCACTCATATATCAACCTAAGGAATAGAATTGGTACTTGATCTGCTTCTTATGAAGTTATTATAATAATCAACTAACAGGTTGATACTTTCAAGCATGGCCTTGAACACAAGTTACAACAAACTAGATAACTTAAATGTTTTGGCTAGGCAATTACCCTTATATGCTTGGGTCCTTTCTTTAAAGAATTATAATAAATATCTGATTTTATAAGATGTATCCAACATATGAAAATATTATCATTTAGCGTTTATAATATGTTTAGCATCAATATTAAGACTGTAGATTCTGGAGGCCAAATCCAGGGATTTCAATTGTTCTGTGTCACTTACTAGCTATGTCACCTGGGGCAAGGCATTAACACTTTATCTGAATACCTCATTCTTAAAGTGAAGACAATAATGGAATCTATCTCTTGGAATCATTTAGAAAGTTAAAGCATTGAATGCATACAGTTCTGAGAACACTATTCAGTTCATACAAATAGCTGTATAAATTAGCAATTATTCCCATCCTATTCCTGTCCATCGCCACAGAGCTTTGCAGAAAACAATTCTTTTAATGCCTTTTCTCTTCTGTTACTTTTGCAAGCCTCAGATCCTCCTTCTACATTTCAATGATATGCCTTTCAAAAAGTTTGGAAAACCCTGCCACTTAGTTCAGTAAATTGGTTTCCTTAATCCTCTTTTTTTTCTGGTTTTAAAAAACTTCAATGGAGCATTGCTTATGTTACAGAAAAGAGGAAATCTTAAGCAAGTGAGATAGAGAAATGACAAGAAAGATTTCCAGATGGGAAGAATATATACTTGCTCTGTGAGTTCTGGCATCATTTTGTTTTAAGTACTTGCCTTTATCTTTTGCTTTTAAACTGCAGAAATGTTTTATACTTAATAATTTTATTCATATATCCATCTTTCTTTTCTGCCTAAGATAGTGCTCAGTGTACAAAAATGATGTATATATGTTTTCCAGTTTTCACTACCACCGAATATTAAGACTTCATACTTTTTATGGTTCTTAATGAAATGAATATGATTTCTTTTCTAAAAGCTTATCATCTCTCCTCCCATCTACTTTCCTACTTCTCCTAATTTTCTCTCTCTTCCAAATTTTACATTCCATTTTCCCTTATATTTAGTATTACAAAAATAATGGTGCTGTTCATTCCCTCACATAGAATCTCCCCTATAATATTGTGAGTATGTACATTAGCTATGGTCTTGTTCTCAGAGACTCATTACTGAACTGAAGAATCAGTCTAATGAGCATTGTCCTTACTTACCCTTTATATAGGAGAAATCAGAAAACTATGGGATCAAGTTAAGATCCTGTCTTTGAAAGAGACTAAGGCCACTGCTGTAATTGGAACCATGTGCTAAGAATGTCCTGAAGATGTTCTTTTCCTCACACTGTTCCCTTCAGAAGAGCGAGCTTTTTGAGTTCCCTAGATATGATGTATTGACAGCTCCTTATCTTTTGTCTGTCTACTTGTCCTTCAGGTATTAGCTCAATGTCTGCCTTTTCTAAGCAGACAGACCCGCTTTTCCTTGGCCTAAAGTTCCCTGAGACTAGAGTTTCTTTTTTCATCATTGTATTTACAGACCCTTTTGAACTAATTGTACTATAGTGGTCACTATTAAACTGGCTGAATAGATGAATTAAAGATGAGTAGAATTAAATGTAGATCTTCCCTTTCTGATTAAACGCAATAAAATATAATTGACTGGTGTAGAAAAAAATAGCATTTTTTTTGGTATTTGACATAGAATTCACTCTTTGGAGCAACATAAAACAATAAATAAAGTCAAGAAATTCATTTCTATGTATCACTTCTGAATATAAATTTTGTAAAAGTCAAATGGAAAATGAACTGGCCTCAACTGAATAAAACACTTGGACATTTACTACCAGTATAGTAATTTAATAAAAGTTTTGCCTGATTTAATTAAAAACTGAGGAATAATTAAAAGTTACTGTATGGCTGCTATAATATTTAGTGCAGGCTTTTCTATTAAATGTTCCACAAACTATTCAGAGAAAACATCTAAAACAAAGTAGCAAATAAATTTGGGAAATGTTGCATACATTACCTTGTCTTAGAGAGTCACAATTCACATTAGCTTATTAAAACCCTTGAGAAAGGGCACCTGGGTGGCTCAGTTGGTTGAGTGTCCAACTTCAGCTCAGGTCATGATCTTGCAGTTTGTGAGATTGAGCCCCACAGCTGTCAGCCTGTCAGCACAGAGCCTACTTCAGATTCTCTGTCCCCTTCTCTCTCTCCCACTTGTGCTCTACCCCCAAATAAATAAATATTTTAAAAAGAACCCTGAGAAGTCTTACAATAAAGAGATGTGTAACTTTTAAAATATTTTTGCTAAATGTGTTTGACCATATTAACATCCCAGGGGTTAGTTAGTGTTTCAAGAAAAACACTTTTGAGAACACTGATATAGTGGGCAATTTGTATCATTTTTATGTACATCCTGAGGAAGGAAAATAAACACAGGGTTCTTAAGAAAAACATAGTACTCTCTCACGAGTTGAATTCCTCATAATAGAAAATATTAAAATTAAACTTTTAACACAAAAAAAGACCCATAGGAACTGTTGTCCTAGAGTTAGGCATCTGGGAAAGTAAATATAAAAGCTGATCTGAAATTATGAGATCAATAAAACAGGAAATGGGAAGGATGAATCTAACAGTGATTGCTTTCAAGGAGGTAGTCATTAAATAAAGTGAAATAGGGGCGCCTGCGTGGCTCAGTGGGTTGAGTGTCCAACTTCAGTGCGGGTCATGATCTCACTGTTTGTGGGGTTGAGCCCCGCGTTGGGCTCTGTGCTGACAGCTCAGAGCCTGGAGCCTGTTTGGGATTCTGTGTCTCCCTCTCTCTCTGCCCCTTCCCTGCTCGCATTCTGTCTCTGTCTCTCTCAAAAATAAATAAACATTTAAAAATATATTAATGAAATAGAACTATAGGGAGAAAATCAGGCATTAAGCGTGGAATCAGCTTGAACTGAAAGACATGGATGCTCTTTACTTCAGGTGAAAATAACAAAGGATGAAATCTGCAGCTCTTCTTCATTGTCTTCCTCATGCATTTTTTCCAACCAGCAGCTACACATTTATTTTTTTAACCTTACACCTTGAATAATGGCAAGTTTAGAGGCATATTAGATCACCATAAATAAGAAATATTTCCCCAAGGTCTGAGTCTAAGCATCGAGCTATTTTTGAGAACAGATTGATGATCTTTGTTTGTCAGGCTTGCCATATGGAAGCCGTAAGTACTGAAGTCTCTCAGTGTAGTGTCTATGTTAGGAAAATGTGATCTCTTAAGTACTATGGAAGGCTTGCAATCTCAATGTGTAGTATTCTAAAGTTATATATTTTCTTTACTACATTCCATATCACCTAGTAACCCTCTCTAAAGCAAAAATGGAAGCATATTTCACTGGAAATATTTTCCTAGAAACTAAAGAGGAATTTTTATAGATATTCATGCCAGTTGTTGGGAAAGTATTGTTAAAATCTAATATTTATCAAGAACAATCACAATGGAACAAATAGAATAGAACTAGAAACAATATCAAAGGTCAATTGTTGATTTTATAATGGAATTCTGTTTTTAAAAAATATATAAACAAGCCAACCAAAAATTTCTAGCAGCTTCTAAGGGGTAGGATCGGGATGCCTAGATGTCCTGGAAACTATGGCCACAAGCTATTCTCACTTATTAATGTCTTATCAAAAATAAATAGATTAGGAATTCATTTATTCATTTATTCAAAAACCATGTGTTAAGTACCTTTGTAATGACCATCAGGCTAAGCACTGAGAATATAGTAGTCAACCTGGCAGATATTAAGGTTCCAGAACTCAAGAATCTTACCATCTGTTGGGGAATATAGAAACGAAGATAGGAAGATAAATTTTGTAGAATATATTCAATGATACCTTGTATGAAATAGCTTCTATTAGAGGAGGGTATGAGTCAGAGAAGAATTTTCAGAGAAACTGACACCTAATTTACAAGCCAAGATTTAAGTAGGTGCTAGAAAGATAAGGATGAGAAGAGAAGATGGATTAAAACAGAGAAAAGAAAATTATGCCTTGAAGGTAAGAGAAATCACACAGTGTAATAGATGGGAGCATTCAAGACTTGAAATGGGACATAGAGTACTAAGTTATTGTAATGTTCAAGTAGAAATATGAGTTGGGATAAACTGTGGGAAAGGCAGGAAACAGAGAATGAGTAGATGGGTTTGAAACATATTTAGTAATACTAATAAAAGGTAGAAGAATATCTAACCATGATTCAGTACTGCCTGCTAGACACTGTAGTAAATGCTTTTCATGAATTATGGTATTGATTCCTCCAAAATGTCTATTAATTAGATTTTTTTAAATTAAGACCTTTTTTTTTTAATAAGAGCTTGAGATTCACAGAAAAATCAAGGGGAAGATACAAAGATTAGCCCCTGTTCCCATGCATAGCCATTCCCCTTATCAACATTCCCCACCAGAGTGGTACATTTGTTAGAACTGATGCACCTGCATCATTATCACCCAAAGTCCAAAATTTACATCAGTGTTCATTCTTTAGTGTTGTACATGCCATGGGTTTAGATAAATGTATAATGGCATGTATCTACTACTATTTTATCACACAGAGTATTTTCACCACCCTAAATATCCTCTGTGTTTCTCCTATATAATTTTTAATTATTATTGTGTCTCCCCTATGGTCATGGGAGGCTCTTCAGTTAGCTACTAAGTCTTTTTGAAACATATCACTCTGGGAGTCTTTCGCCTCTCTAGTGAAACTTTAAAATAAATTTGTCAATATTCACATAGTAACTTTCAGGGATCTTCACTGGGATTGCATTGACTCTATAAATTAAATAGAAAAGAACTGACATTTGACAATACTGAGTCTTGCGATCCATGAATGTACAATATCTCTCTATTTATTTAGTTCTTCTTTGACTGAGATAGATATTTTTACATGAGAAATTTTATTTTAAAATTATGTCTTAAAGAAACTTAAAAATAAAGATCTAAGACTCAACGAAACTCAAGGTCAGGTAACACTAAGAAGAAGAATAGGGATTTAGATCCAGGCTGTCTGATTCTAAAGTCCATTCACTTCAGGGCACCTGGGTGGCTCAGTTGTTTAAGCATCTGACTCTTGGTTCCAGCTCAGGTCATGATCTCACTATGTGTGAGTTTGAGCCCTGTGAGCCCTGTGTCAGACTTTGTGCTGACAGCATGGAGCCTGCTTGGGATTCTCTCCCTTTTTATCTGCCCCTCTATTGCTTACTCTCTCTTTCTCTCTTTCAAAAAAAATTAATTAAAGAAATTTTAAAGTCCATCCACTTCTCCAATGCTTTACCAGAGAAGCAATTAATTTGGTGTAGGGAATGGAAGAAGAGAAGGGCTAACATACTGTGTTCAGTTTTCTTGTTTGTGTAGCTGGGTGGGTAATGCCAGTCAATGAGACAAGGAACATGGGAAGATTATTAGGTTGTGAAAAAATGAATTTAAGGGTTACTATTCCACGTATGAAATATTCTTGAGATATACAAGTATGGATAAAATATCTATATGATATAGATAGAAGTATATATGTATAAATTTTCATGAGATAGTTGAAATATACATCTGGGTTCAGAAAGGAGAATATACCTGTAAGTGTAGGTTTGGAAATTTGTTAGTCTAATTAGCAGAGGAAAGTCAGAATTTATTTCCATTGGTGAGTCTAGAATACTAGCATCATATAAAAACAGTGATGGGGTAAAAAATATGCCTCAATTGATGACAGCTAGAAGGAATAGATACATATTGCACCTCTAAGTGTTCTCACTAGGGTTTGTCATTCAAAAGAATGATTTGCAAAACACAAGAGATGCCCAGTTACACATTCATTAATCCATTTAATCATTCATTTATCTGTGACACACTTAACTACTGTAATAACCTAATTCAAATGCACAATTTATTCAGAAATCCTATAATAGAAGATTATATGGTGCCAAATATATATTCCCATTTTTCTTTGCTTTTAGACCAGAACAAATGAGTTTAATTCTCTTCTGAGACAAGATCCTTTATAGTCATCATTTGGGGAGCAAAGTGACTCAATGAATCCGTGTATGTGGACACAGAGGCTAGCATGATTCAAAATGAAACTAAGGCTGTTTCATGTCATAGAGAACCAGTTGATGAAGTACTCACAAGCAAAAAGCACTTCCCCAAACAGGGATATTTCTGAGGGTTACGTGCCATCTCTCAAAATGCCACAGACTCACAAATATCATGCCAGTGCTGGTCTCAGAAAATATTTAAACTTCTATTAAGACGGAGGGAAGAAATATAGTACAGTTTTTAGAGTTGCAGAAATTATTCATAGCTATGATCAGCTGCTATTGTTTGCTTTTAATTCTTTGTATGTTTATAACTAAAATAATAATTAAAAATACCCTAACTTACAAAGATAACTATTGAATAATTCAACCAAATTTCCTGCTATAGTTTCAATGAAACTTTTTCTCCACGGACAGCTTAGTTTCTTCTATACATTCAAACTTTACATGACTGAATTACAGAAGGCTATGAATATGGTATTTGACTACTTTTATTCATCACTAATATCAATGTAATTATTTTTCTTGTTGATATAGATGATTTTGCTCAGACTATATGCATTGTTAATTACATGTATAATACTATTACACAAACACACATATCACAGGTCTTGTGTAGGGATTGAACATATTCATAATATTATTTTTGAATAGTGTGAAAACCAAACTGGGACTCTTGACAGATTTTGGACTTTTCTTTCAAATTGCCTGGGAACCAGATATATTTGATTACTGAAATCTATCAAGAATATTCCTTTGAATTAAAAAACCTCCACATTGTTGGTGGGAATGCAAATTGGTGCAGCCACTCTGGAAAACAGTGTGAAGGTTCCTCAGAAAATTAAAAATAGACCTACCCTATGACCCAGCAATAGCACTGCTAGGAATTTATCCAAGGGATACAGGAGTACTGATGCATAGGGGCACTCATACCCCAATGTTTATAGCAGCACTCTCAACAATAGCCAAATTATGGAAAGAGCCTAAATGTCCATCAACTGATGAATGGATAAAGAAATTGTGGTTTATATACACAATGGAATACTACAGGGCAATGAGAAAGAACGGAATATGGCCCTTTGTTGCAACGTGGATGGAACTGGAGAGTGTGATGCTAAGTGAAGTAAGCCATACAGAGAAAGACAGATACCATATGGTTTCACTCTTATGTGGATCCTGAGAAATGTAACAGAAACCCATGGGGGAGGGGAAGGAAAAAAAAAACAAAAGAGGTTAGAGTGGGAGAGAGCCAAAGCATAAGAGACTCTTAAAAACTGAGAACAAACTGAGGGTTGATGGGGGGTGGGAGGGAGGGGAGGGTGGGTGATGGGTATTGAGGAGGGCACCTTTTGGGATGAGCACTGGGTGTTGTATGGAAACCAATTTGACAATAAATTTCATATATTGGAAAAAAAATAAAAATAAATAAAAAAATAAAAAACCTCCACATTGATTCATAATAATTTGAAATCACCACAGTTAGTGTAAACACATTATTCTATTTGCTTTGGTAACAGGGTTAGGGAAGAGCTCTTATTCAACAGCCCTTCCATGTGGAAGGTTATCTATTAAAATAAATTCCTGGTCTCTCTCTACCCTGTCAATCTTACATCTATTAGCTGGTTAGTGAGGTTGAAAAGAGAAATTGGTTATGAGTAGCTACCTCTCTTCATCTTCTTGCATCTTGGGAATATGCATAGAAGAAGCATTCTTCTGTGCTGCCTCTCTCTGCTTTTTGGTTTATAAGAAAAACAGAGCAGAAAGCAGGTCTCTTGAGTGCAGACTCCCAGGAAGAAAAAGATTGGAAGGAGCTGACCTACCCGTGAATAATCAGTCTAATGATGGACCACGATCAGAATTAGGAAGTTCATTTTGTTCCAGTGCGCAAGCCACATTATAAGACTTTTGTTTCACTGGCAATAAAGATAAGATTTTGTCCCAGATATGATTTCTTTCATTTCTCAATTAGCTCGGAACTTGGGAAGAAGAGTGTCATATTTTGACACTCCTTAAAATTTCACAAGAGTTAAAAGAATAAATTCAATGAGAATATATGAGCATTTATGATATATTCATTATTGCCTTAGATGCTGTGGAAATAAAATAAAATATATAATATTTCCTGACCCCAAAGGCCTTATAGGGTGGAATGAAAGCCAATATATGTAAAGCAAATGGAGATTGAAGGGTTATGAATGCAGTAAGAATGTACAGAAAAGTGAGGCAGTTGGAGCTGGAGCAGTTTTATATAGTTTTATAGAATGACAGATAAAGGTAGCATTGATAGAGGACAGAAATTATAGATCACAGTTAATGATCAGGGGACACTATAGTTTATTATTCTGGACACATGGGCAATCCCTGTGTGATTGCCATGGAATGAAGCTTTAATTCCTGATCAAAGATTGTTTTCAAAATAAAGAACTATGTTTATCAGGAACATGAAGTGAAAGCACTTCATGTTTATATATATTTTGTAGTCTCCCCTTGGCTCTGAGTTTGATACACTGCTATGATATGATTGATCACGTTTGTGCATTATTTAGTTGCATTTTTACTGCGTGTGGCTTGGCAGTAAATATTCAGTCTTCACAACACCTTTGCAAAGAGACATTTGCCGAGGACTTTTTTCTAAAATCAGACTACACCAAAATCCCATGATGAACAAGTACAATGTGCCAAAAATGTTATTATTTGTACATCACTACCAATAGACTTAGTGATATGTATTTCTCCCGTAATGGAAATATATGATAGCATTGAAGAAGGGAACCCTTTGAGATTCTTGTAATGTTGTTATTTTCAAACTGGAACGAATTCATTCTAATTTGTATACCTTATTGTTTGTCACACTGAATAGCCCCATTGGTTCTCTACTGAGTTACATTACTTCTATTTAAGTAAATTTTAATTTTGATCACTCCAGGCAAAAGCACGTATATGATGAAGCGTTATCACGAATGACAAGATGGTGATAAATATGAAATTAAAGCAGCCTTCTAATTTCGTAGACTGTTTTCTATTATGCTTACTTGGCTCATGTTACTGGAAGCTCACAGGACAAGTGGCAGCCTAGTTAATCACAAGCATCACGGGGTAATTTGTTATGACAGAGCACCATGTGTGCTCATTAAATGCAGTGATTCCTTTATTTCTTTAATCTGACTTATGTCCTTTTATGATCCTTGTCTACCAAATCTGAAGATGATACAACAATAGAAAGCAAGAACTAATAGCCATGCCTGACATTACAGAAAAGCACCGAGAGATTTTTTTTTCTCATTAAACATTTGGCAAATAAATGATTTCACTAAATGACACTGAAATGATCTACCTTTATAAATTATGAATTGACACACCATACATTTGCTTACCCACAGTGTAATGATGATGAAACTATTAAACAGAGTATATACTACTCTAATTTTTTACTAAAACTGAATACTGTTACATTCAATATGGAGGATTCGCTAAACTGTACAGAGCCATTCTTCACAGTATTTATTTATTCTTTTTAATTTTTTTTAACTTTTATTCAGTTTTGAGAGTGAGAGAGACAGAGCATGAGTTGGGGAGGGGCAGAGAGAGAGGGACACACAGAAGCCGAAGCAGGCTCCAGGCTCTGAGCTGTCAGCACAGAGCCCGATGCGGGGCTCGAACTCATGAACCATGAGATCATGACCTGAGCTGCAGTCGAATGCTCAACCACCACCCAGGCACCCAACTCATAGTATTTGGACAGAAATTTAAGTATAGATTATAAAATGTTAAGAATATGAATTATTTTATATTTTGTATCTATTGCTTTTTAAAAATCTCATAATTTTCTTTTGGCTTTAGTTCTGTCTTAATTATTCAATCAAGTAGTTAAAGGACTCTATTTGGACCTTTAAAGATGGCCCATACCTTGTGCATTTCTTGAGACAATTCAGTGTGTTTGTGCACATGTATAGGGTTAGTTTCAGACAAACTTGGCTTTGAATCTGGCTATATTGTTTAACTATTTAACCTCTGGCAACATAATTTCTATGAAGGCCTAATCTTCCTCAATATGAATATTAAAAGAAGCAATTCTCTTAAAGCCATAGCATCTAATAGGGACATAATACTAAATAATCACTTGTCCAAACACGTTGCAGTTTGGCTATTTATAAATAGATGATACCTGTATAGCTAAATGACAGAACACTTTTAGGGAATAGTTTTGAGTTTTAGTAACAGAAAATCAGAAAAAGTTAAGATAAACAAGTATCAGAATATATCTTTGTCCCAATGAAGAGATCTAGAATTAGGCACACCAGTGCTGGGACATCAAGAAGAAGATAATAAAGACACAACCATTTTCAGGGAAGAGGGAAAGATGTGTTTGTTTTAGAAGCTGTGACATTAAAACTAATAAGAGGATGATGGGACGCCTGGGTGGCTCAGTCAGTTAAGCGGCCGACTTCGGCTCAGGTTATGATGTCACAGTCCGTGAGTTCAAGCCCCGCGTTGGGCTCTGTGCAGACAGCTCAGAGCCTGGAGCCTGCTTCTGTTTCTGTGTCTCCCTCTCTCTCTGCCCCTCTGCCATTCACGCTCTCTCTCTTTGCCTTTCAAAAATGAATAAATGTTAATAAATAAATAAATAAATAAATAAAAATAAAACTAATAAGAGGATGTTATACAAATGATGTCAATATATTTGATAATTTAAATTAAATAGATAAAAGAAAACTAATACTAAGATTCACGAAAATAGAAAACTTTGTCTCATTATTAAAATATTGACTCAGTCAACATCTTATTATGATGAGAACTTACTGCTCACCTTTTGTTCAGTAGTGAGTTCAAATAAGTATTTCAAAAATAAATAATTTCAATTAAAAATTATCATACAGTAGTGAAAAAATCCCTAAAGTAATTTATGAGAGCAGGGTTTTTTATGATAATAAAATCTGACAATAACTATACAAGCATGAAAAATTACAGATTACTCTTGGCGTAAACATATATGTAAACAACCTAAACAATATATTGGAAAATTGAATCCATAAATACATAAAATTTTAAAATATCTTATAATGACCAATTTTGTTTTATCCAAGTCATGTGAGATGGTTTAATATTAGGAGATCAATCATTGGTATCATATTAACTCATTTGAAAACAAAGCAAAATTTAGGATGATCTTACTAGAGGTGGAAAAGCTTTTGGTGACATTAAATATTCAAAGGCAATTTCCTTTCTTTGATAAAGAATATCAACCAAAACAACTTATAATAAATATCTGTCCTTTTGAGATCTGACACAAGACAAAGATGTTATTTATTGGCATTTGTATCTCATTACATAGTGGAGGTTTTAGCCAGAATAGAAAGGACACAAAAGGTAACAAAGGCTTAGATAGGAAAGCTCAAATCTGTAGTTCTAAGATGATGTGATTTTGTGAATAAAAGATAAGATAATAGAAATATGGAGTATTAGAATTTAGAAGATAATTTAAAATTTTATTTCATACAAAATTAATATGAAGGATATAAAGCACCTAAAAATCAATCTAAGAAAATTTTGCATAACTCAAAGAATAGAATTGTGAAATTATGTTGAGATATGTTAGATAATTCTTAATAAATTAAGAGATGTATTTTGCTCATGGATTAGAAGTCCCAGTATTATAATGTCATCAGCTCTCCCTAAATTCATTTACAAATTTAAAGCAGTCTTGGGGCACCTGGGTGGCTCAGTCAGTTGAGTGTCTGACTCTTGATTTAGATTCAGGTCATGATGTCAGGGTAGTAGGATCAATCCCCACGTGGGGCTATGCACTGAACATGGAGCCTGCTTAAGATTCTCTCTCTCTCTCTCTCTCTCTCTCTCTCTCTCTCTCTCTCTCTCTCTCTATCTCTCTCTCTCCCCCTCCCTCCTTCCTTCTGTCCCTCTTTCCTGCTCACTCTCTGTCTCCAAACAAAACAAAACAAAACGAAAAAACAGTCTCTGTCAATTCCAGTAGGCTTTTTTTCTTCCACAGTGGAAGTTGACAAGTTGATTCAACAATGTTTTAGAAAGTACAAAATTCTGAGAATAAGCCTAATACTCCTGAAGAAGTAGACTAAGTTGGAGAGATGTGCCTTATAAAGACAGTATATTATGGTAAAGAGATAAATAGATGAATGAAACAAAATTGAGGGTCACTGAACAAAAGAAGACTCATGTGGTCAATAAATATGGGATGAAGTTCTCAATTTCATTAATGATCAAGGAAATTACAAATTATAAACACAGTGGGATACTATTACGCATCTGACCAATGGACGTTTTTCAAATCAAACTTAGTAAGCTTTGTATCAAGATTTGGAAAGTTTCTGGAACTCTCATACACTATTGATACAAGAAAAATGGTACAACCATGTTGAGAAACCAGTTTAGCATGGTGTATTGAAGTCACATGCACTCATATTTTAAAACTCAACAACTTTACTCCCAGATAATAATCTAAGGAAATTGTTGCTACTATAGACTGAATGTTTGTGTTCTTCCAAAATGCATATATTGAAGCGCTAATCCCCAAAGTGATTGTATTTAAAGGTTGGGTATTTGGAAGATAATTAAGTCACGAGGGTAGAGTCCTCATTAATGGGATTAATGTCCATATAAGAAGAGAAGACTGGAGCTCTCTTTCTCTGCCATGTGAAGATACAGGGATAAGATGACTATTTGCAAACCAGGAGCAGGACAGTCGCCAGAACCTGACCATGCTGACACCTTGATCTCAGACCTCCAGCTTCCAGAACTATGAAAAACCAAGTTGGGGGGTTTAAGCCAACTAGTCTAAGTTATGTTTATTATAGCAGTCTTAGACGAATGAGGCAAATGCATACCATATCCATAATAGCATCCACAAGGTGGAATAGCTTAAATGTTTGTTAATGTTAGAGCAAATAAAAGTGTCATATAGTCACAAGTGAAATACCATAATTCAATAAGTGTGAATGAACAACAGTTATATGCAACCATATGAACAAACAGTATTGGTTAGAAAGAAGCAGATCATAGATGAATAGGTATAATAAATTTCCATTTATGTATGATTAAAAAATAGACAAAACCACATACGCATATGGGGAATGTGGTATGCAGTAAAATTGAAATAGTAAGATAATGATATTTTTAAGTATGTGCATATATATTACATGTGTGTATGCATTTTTAAAGTTATTTATATTTACAAGTTTTGACAAATGTCCATTTTTTACTAGGTTACTGTGCACGATTGGGTTTAGAAGAGTGATAAATGCACAAAGTTGATAATGGGACATTAGACAAAACATGTGTGGTTACTTAAAGGTACCGTTTATCTAAAAGTGTAAATATCCAAAGATTGCAAAGGTTGACTTTAAGCTTCTTATAATACTGAAAGGGAAGAAGAGACTAAGGCATGCAGAATTAACTCAGGATTTGAGCGGAAAATAGTTTGTCACAGATATGCTCCCTTCCTCGGATTAATTAGAACTCTAAAAAAAGATGGTGATTGTAAATTTGTTTATCTAGGGTAGCACTGCTCCTTTAAAAAGTATCTCCAATCTTCCCTAGCTTAAAAACTAATTATTGTTTCCATTTCTCTGCTCCCACATCTAATCTTTAAAAAGCAAAAAACCCAGAAGACTTCAGTATCCTGAAACTTAGTGTGGGTGTGCCCAGTGAGAATCTTCCAAGGAGAGGATGTGCAGATACCGCAATTGCTGAACTCCTTTGGCTAAGCCCTTTAACACTCTCCTTCCTCCCAGTAAACACCATCTTGTAATTCATATCGGTTAGGTCTCACTACCATAGCATATTTAGCTTGCATTGCTCTTTCAAGCTGGATGTCTATGTGCATTTGTTTCTGTTTTCCATTGGCTATATTCCGAATAACATTCACTTCTAAATTCAACACAGGAACAAGTATGCATATTCATGAATATATATGTCTATATAAATATATATATTTACATACAGATATATACAAATATATACAAATGTATATAGAAATATATGTATTTGCACACAGATAAATGCATGCCATCTATATATAGACACAGAAAAATATATAATCATTTTAACGTATAATAACAAAGTTAATGCTTAATGTATTTACAATTTATTTTAAGAAATAAAACAATGTTAGCTGCTTACAAAGACCATTTGTTCTTCACTTCTAGAGAAAGAGATATGTGATTAGGAAGAGCACAAATGGTCTTTGTAAGGAGCTAACATTGTTTTATTTCTTAAAATAAATTCTAAATACATTAAGCATTAACTTTGTTATTATACGTTAAAATGATTATATATTTTTCTGTGTCTATATATAGATGGCATGCATTTATCTGTATGCAAATTTCACTGAGTTTGCTTGTTTATTTAAAAAAACTTTTTTTTAATGTTTATTTATTTTTGGGAAAGAGACAGAGGATGAGGAGGGGAAGGGCAGAGAGAGAAGGAGATACAGAATCTGAAGCAGGTGCCAGGCTCTGAGCTGTCAGCACAGAACCCAACTTGAGGTTCTAATCACAAACCGCAAGATCATGACCTGAGCCCAAGTTGGACGCTTAACCGACTAAGCCACCCAGGCGCCCCCTTGCTTGTTTATTTTTAAGAGAGACCTCCAGGCTGTAGATTGGTGCTTATTCACTTTCTGTTTTTACCATAGTTCTAAAGGTCTTCGTTTTGTTTTGCTTTGTTTTGTTTTTCATCATAGCCTATGACAAAAGAAACTGGTTGGGTTGTTGTTGTTGTTGTTGTTTGTTTGTTTGTTTTTTAATGCCCAGCATAGAGGCCAGATGATCACTTTGTAAAGTTATAGATGAAAGTGGCAGTTAGAAAAATTAAGCAGACACAAGTATTTATGTGGTATAACAGTCTGGGAGTAGGTTGTCTACACAACATAGCCTGATAACTTTCAATGTTTCCTTTTATGAGAACCAGTCTTTACATCTGCAAAAATATTATACTGTAGTGATCAGAAGTTATTAGTGATGGCTCCATGATATTGATCATATTGTTACTAGAGTGGGTCTTTGGACTCAGCAACAGTAGAAATGAGGCTAGACCCCAAATTCAGAAGTACAGGCAAGGCTTTACTGGGGCAACAGCTTCAGCTGAAGGTAGACAAAGCCAAAACTAAGGTGTCAGATGGGATCCTGAAAGAATAGCCAGGGAAGTTTTAAAGGGGCTGAGGTGGGCAAGGAGTGATGTTTAAGCACATGGGAGCAGGAAATTCCAGGACCTTGGGCACACAGGCGCAATTGACAAGACATGCTTCTTCATTTGCATATTAAGTCTCCACTTTTGGGCGTTTTTCAGCATTATAATGATGAAAAATATCAGTGAAGGGTCACATTTGGTGGCAGTCTTATCTCTGCCAGTTTGAACTGGTCTAGGCTTGCTCCTGGCTGCTTTGCTCTTCAGGAAAAAATTGTAACAACCAGCAGGGTGTTCTACAAGAAAAGTGATAACAGCCACGAGGGACTGTCCCAGGTGCCTAGGAGTTTGTTCCCAAGGTCCCTGACTATCTCAGTGCTGTGTTCAAGAAGGTTGGGAAACATAATACATATTAATAAAATATCCACAGATTTTTTACAAGAAAAAGAGAAAGCTTTAGTGCCTTATAAGGTAACCTTAAGTTATCTCTGCACATTACAGACTCACGAATATACAAATGGCAGAAGCTTGGATACTTTAGTGCTACTCTCACTTTATGAAAGAGGAAATTAGGAACCAGAGATGAGCACTGATTTCCCCAAGGTCATAGTGCAAATGAATATAAAGCTGGTTTTATATTGATCTCAATACCTTGGGTTTGCACATCTCCCCTTACATTTATTCCCCAACTTATGGATAAAAGATGTGCTTTTAGATTTATACTCACCATCCTTGAGATACATCGTAAAGCCAGGAATATATATATATATACACACACATACACACACACACACACATATATATATATAAAATATTATGAGCTAATATCAGTGAGTGTTTACAACATGCTAGCTGCTGCTATAAACATTTGTAGGAGTATTAACTTACTTAGTATTTATAAAAACTCCAGACGTTAGTGTATCAGTGATTTATTGCTACAAAACAAACCAGCCCCAAATCTCTCAAGATGAAAACTTCTAACCATTTTCTCTGGCAGTGATTTTGTGGTTTAACACTTGAACTGATCTCACTTGGGCACTGAGGTGTTTACATTCATCTGGTGGTTTAAGAGAGGTTTTTCTGTTTAAATGGCCTCAGCCATCTATCTGATAGTTGGTGCTGTTTGTGAGCTGGGTATCATGACCCAGATCTCACTTGGGATACTTCACCTGACAGCCATGTTCCAAGAGGGCAAACTTCAGTGCCCAGTCCTGTTTAATTTTGGTTATTGTGTGTAATGAGGGCAAATGGGTTCCTAGCAAATATTTCAGTTTCATCAGAATTCTTAGGATTAGAATTCTGTTCTTTAGAAAATCAGCTTTCCTTAATTTTTTTTATTTGTGTTTCCTATAATGATGTCCCTTTAGTCTTTGAGTCTTATAAAGATAAACTTCAATATGTCAAACAGTCTCAATTTTCTTGAATGGAAATTTTAAAAATTGTTTTGTTTATAATTTAATACATGATTTTGTTTACATTCTTTCAGAGACAGGAAGGAGTAATTGTATTTCTTTTTTTAATATTCATTCATTTTTTTTAGAGAGACAGAGACAGAGCATGAGCAGGGGAAGGGCAGAGAGAGAGGGAGACACAGAATCTGAAGCAGGCTCCAGGCTCTGAGCCATCAGCACAGAGCCCGATGTGGGGCTTGAACCCACAAACCATGAGATCATGACCCTAGCCGAAGTCACATGCTCAACCAACTGAGCCACCCAGGTGTCCAGGAGTATTAAGCATATTTCTATGGCCATTGTGCTTGTGTTGAAGTAAAAAGTAAATGAGACTTAGAAAGCAAAACCCTAGGTAAGTGTCAGGATAAGCCGCTTTGCTTTCTAGATCTCCCTTCCATCCAAAATTAATGTCCATATGTGGAATTTAACAAACAAAACAGATGAACATATGCTAAGGGAGAAAAAAAGACAGGGAGAGAGGGAAACAAACCATAAGAGACTCTTAACCACAGAGAACAAACTGAGGGTTGATTGAGGGAGGTGAGAGGTGTGGGCTAGATGGGTGATGGGCATTATTAAGGAGGGCACTTGTGGGGATGAGCACTGGAGGTTCTATGTAAGTGATGAATTATTATATTCTACTCGTAAAACCAATATTAGACTGTATGTTAACTAACTAGAATTTAAATAAAACTTGTTAAAAAGCCCACAAAATTAGTGCGCAAACTGTAGTGGTATTTTACTTTTTTTTAGTGAGCACAATCATTCTTATTTAGGCAAGAAACCACTCTTTTCTTTTGTAAAAATTTCTGACACAGATGTTATAATCAAAACTACAAGTACATCAGATGATTCTCAGCAGAGCTTTTAGCCATTAAACCAAATGAATGATATGTCAGTTTAACAGACTGATGGTAATGGATCAAGCCACTTTGTTTAGGAAATTTTTAATCTAATTGTCTTTTTGATTTTAATTAGCATGGGCAGGGCTATAGGAAGACAGAGATTGTGTCTGAATTTTGCCTTTATGATAAATTCTCACATAAAATTGTTTAATAGTTACATCAGGATGATTAGTTTGGATGATAATAAAAGGAGAGCAGAACTTGAAAGTGCTAGTAAAATGGAGGTTTAGTGACATGTAATTTTTTTTACTGTAATGCTTAAATATATCTGAACTAGAATAATGGAAACATTGTGGTAAATAGCTAGAATAGCAAATGATGACATAGGGTTTTCTCTTCAGTCAAAAATGGAATCTTTACATAATTTGGCTATTGTTGAAAGATGAATGGATAAAGAAATTGTGGTTTATATACACAATGGAATACTACTTGGCAATGAGAAAGAATGAAAGATGGCCTTTTGTAGCAATGTGGATGGAACTGGAGAGTGTTATGCTAAGTGACATAAGTCATACAGAGAAAGACAAGATACCATACGTTTTCACTCTTATGTGGATCCTGAGAAACTTAACAGAAGACCATGGGGGAGGGGAAGGGGAAAAAAGTTAGAGAGGGAGGGAGGAAAACCATAAGTGACTCTTAAACACTGAGAATAAACTGAGGGTTGATGGGGGGGTGGGAGGAGGGGAGGGTGGGTGATGGGCATTGAGGACACCTATTGGGATGAACATTGGGTATTGTATGGAAACCAACTAGACAATAAATTTCATATAAAAAATGGAATCTTAGGCTTTCTCAATTTATCTGTTAGTTGTACTTTTGTAATTTTGCTCATACCTTATCTCAACATCATGATTGGTCCCCTTCTTTCTCTTTACTTTCATCTAAGCAACCTCCTAGAATCACTAAGCTTTGGAATGGGGTTTCCTCTTCCTGAGTGTATTGTGTTCACGGATTTTATTTTCCTATTCCAGATTCTTATATAATTTACACAAAAGACCAACTAGAGATCACTATATCTGCTCTATTAATAAGACAGTTGGATTTCTGAATGCAAGTAGAACCTAGTGAGAGACTTTCTTCTTCCCTGAATTAAATGTTCCCATCCTGTTATAGGTTCCACTGATGGAGCTTTTGGGATACAGTTTAAGGAAATTGTTGCTTATCACTTAGGAGCTAGGAGGCAAGAAGAGCTCTAGACCTTGTAAGAACACAAGTAGCAACAGAGAAAGCTAACCAAGAAACCAGACCTGAGGCATGTATACCTATGCTTCTGTCCCAATCTCACCATCCATCTGACCATACATTTTGGCAATAAATATATATTGAGTACCTTCTATGTGCCTGACACAGTTCTAAGCACAGGAGATACAGTGGTGGACAAGACAGACTAGGTTCCTGCTCTCATAAACGTTACAGCATAGCATGGGTAATAAAGAAATCTAGTAATCATCAGAAACATGGTTGGAAGAAAACTATCAGGAAAGTAAATTATAGGGATGAATTTGACTGATTGAAAGAGTAGTCTAGATTAAGTGGTCTTGTACGACTTTTCTGAAAACAAAACTTTTAGGCTGAAGTCTTGAGGACATCTTGGAGCCAGCTATGTAGATATTAGAGAAAATAGAATATCAAAATGAAGAAAATAACTAGTTCAAAGACTCTAAAGTGGGATCAAGAGTATATGTAAATGTTACTGATAGATGAGTTCTGGGCCTAGGCATGCAGGGTTTAGTAGATTAGGACAAAGTATTTAGAGGTTTTGTATATGTATGTGAGGAGGATGTGGGAGGGGTTTATTAGGAGATTAAACTTGTGATATTATTTATATTCAGGCTGCCTTGGGAGGATTAGATTTGGAGGGTGGACTACAGCAAGCAGGGACTTAAGTTAGATGTCTGTTGTAATATTCTTGAGTAGGGATAATTGTCACATTGTCTATAGTGGTGTTGTTGGAAATGGAGAGAAGCTGGTCCTGATCCCAAAGCAAAATGCTCGTCAGAGGATGGAGAATAGGGCAAAATGTTTACCCTTACACTCTAAACGGATGCACACTTTGCTGGTGCTCAGTAAAATTAATAAAGTATTTCTGGTCAACTGGCACATAGTGGCTGACAAAAAAAAGTCTTTTGGGGCACCTGGGTGGCTCAGTCGGTTAAGCATCCGACTTCAACTCAGGTCACGATCTCGCGGTCTGTGAGTTCGAGCCCCGCGTCGGGCTCTGGGCTGATGGCTCAGAGCCTGGAGCTGCTTCGGATTCTGTGTCTCCCTGTCTCGCTGACCCTCCCCCGTTCATGCTCTGTCTCTCTCTGTCTCAAAAATAAATAAACTTTAAAAAAATTTAAAAAAAAGTCTTTTATCTTTAGCCTCAAATTGTATTTAATTTGAATAATATTCAAATTATGTTGAATAATATATTCACATGTATTTATATTCAAGAATATATATGGTATTCTAATAAATATGTTTTCCTCAAAGAAATATTTATTTCCAGAACAATACTATGAATAAGATAATGAGATAATGTTCTACTGGTATATTAGAAATGTTGAAGAATTTGCAAAATATAGGAAAAGTGAGATAAGATCGAAGAAAAACCCAGAGCAGAGAAAACTTTATTAAATATATATCCAATACAAAAGTAGGAAATTTTCCACCACAGTATCTCAGAAGAATGTCAAGTACAAAGAAAACATTTCAGGAAAAGGAGTTGCAGTTATCAGAGCAACTAATTGAAAAAGTATATTCTGAATACATGAGTTCTTTGGGCCATTCCTTTGCAAACAGTATAAGAGTTATGTAGCAGGGGCACTTTCTCCAAGGCTGCAGCCCTAAGAATAACTTTATAAATAAAACAATTTGCTCAGGTAAAACTCCAGCCACACAGTTGGTGCTTGCAAAAGATGCACATAGAGCCTGGGCTGACTAGAAATCTTCACAGGAGAAAATTAAGTAAATATCAGGAGCAGTGGGTTCTGAGAATTTGCCCAAGAACAAACTTTCTACAAGTCCCAACTTCTGATGTTAGAGTCTCAACCACAGGAGAAAATGGGTTGGTGTTATGGCTTTGGAAATAGAGGTAAGCGTAAGATCATACATTAACCAGGTGGATTGAGTCTAAACACCTAGACAAGCTATCTACACACTCTCCTCAGATACCTGCCTACCCTTAACAATATCACCATGCAAACACACTCACATACTACACATGCGGGGTAGGGTTTTGAAGACGGGACGTGCTTTTATACACAAAAGAACAGAGATCCTCATTTGAGTCTGGAAAATGTTCAATCTTTTCTGTTTTGGGTAGGATGAGAATGACTGAAGATTTGAAAAAAAAAATTACAATCAGGAATGAGATACTCCCATTATAAAAATGACATTAATCTTTACATTGTTTATTTATGAAAACTCCTGCTATAGGAATGAATTTAGGCATCTGTTGGTCTAAAAGATGGTAAATATTTTTCTATTACTCCATTTATATTTTTACTTTATTGATACTGTATAAAAACTTTTATATTTTTATATAGCCATGAATTTTTTTCATTTGTTTATGGATGTAATATCATGTTAAGTCTTTTCCACATAATAATATAAAATATAATACTTCCATATTGTATATTATTATTTTTTGTATTTTATTTATATATATTTTTTTAAAAAATTAACATTTATTTATTATTGAGAGACAGAGAGAGACAGAGCATGAGCAGGAGAAGGGCAGAGGGAGACGGAGATACCGAATCTGAAGCAGGCTCCAGGCTCTGAGCTGTCAGCACAGAGCCAGATGCGGGGCTCAAACTCAAACCGCAAGATCATGACCTGAGCCGAAGTCGGACGCTTAACTGACTGAGCCACCCAGGCACCCCTATCTTTTGTATTTTTATCCGTAACTCATACAGAGTTAAATTTTTGTAATTGTGAAATAGAGATCTAGCTTTTAAAAAAAATACTAGTGTGTTAGTACAATGAAATTTGTTGACGGATTTATTTTTTGGTCACTAATTTGAAACATATCATTTTTAACAGATACTAGACTCTGCTTCCTGAATCTGCATTTTGTTCTATTCATTTATCCTTCAAACTGTTTTTAGAACCATTTTGATATCTGAATGATTATCCATATGAATCTTGAATTATTCTATATTACTTGAACTCTGTTATTTATGTTATAGTTTTTATTGTTTGATTTCTTGAATTGACTGTATAGAGAAATATGTTGCTTATAAATAATAATGTAATCTCCCTAATTCTGCCTCTTCTTGTGTTGCATAAATAAGATATTCCACAAAATGTTTGATAATATATACTTCTAAGATATTAAAGTAGGGGTGCCTAAGTGGTTCAGTTAGTTAAGCTTCCAAATCTTGATTTTGAGTCAGTCATGATCTCATGGTTTGTGGGATCGAACCCCATGTCCAGTTCTGCACTGACAGTGTGGAGCCTGCTTGGAATTCTCTCTCCCTTTCTCTCAGCCCTTCCCCCACTTTCTCTCTCTCTCAAAATAAATAAACATTTTACAAGATATTAATTTAAATTTGATATTAAATAAATAATATTGTCTTTATTTTTATTAAAAATTGTTTAATGTTTATTCATTTTTGATAGAGAGAGAGAAAAGAGAAGGACATAGAGGACTTGAAGTAGGCTCTGTGTTGACAGTAGAGAGCCCAATGTGGGGTTCAAACTCACCAGCCGGGAGATCATGACCTGACCCAAAGTTGGACACTTAACAAACTGAGCCACCCAGGTGCCCCTAAATAATATTGTTTCCATGTAACTTTTCTATTAATTTAATAGTAAATATGATTTTTGTTGTATAAAAAAGCTTTCCATTATGGTATACTAATAGAGTTATATTTTATTTATTTATTTTGAGGTAGTGAATTCTCTCATGTGGGTGTTGAATGTTATCAAAAGACATTTTGGATTCTATTGAGATAGTCACATATTTTTCTCTTTAATTATTATAATGAATTGCATAAATGGATTTCTTAATATGAAATCACTCTTGCATGATAAACTAAACCAAATTTGGTCATGGTATATTAGTTTTAATGACACAAATGGATTCCATTTGCTAATATTTTATTTAGGATTTATGTATCTATAACTAAAGTTGATCTATAGTGCTATTTCCAAAGATATATTCCTTGAAACATTGCTTTTCTGTGCTAGCTATTAAGTTTTAAGAAGTTTTTTTTCCAGCTTATTTTAGGAAATTCTAAGATAATTATATAAAGGAATGAATAATATATTATAGATGTCTGATTATGGCAAGGCTGTAGGATAAAAGAATCTTAAGACTCTTCATGTGCAAGCACTTCTAGGAGCTGAACAAAATAAATCAATGAGTTAAAAATAACTAAGTCTATGCTTTAGAAAGTGAAGCAGTATGAGAGATTTACCTTATGAAATATTAAGTTGTCTTATAAAGGCAGAGAAATGATAATGGTATAGGGCAGAGAATAAAAAGACAGATACATAAGTTAAGTGCCCCAAATCAGACCCGTGTATTTATATGAATGAAAAAGATCCCTGTATGTATGGGTGTTAGATAGGAGAGCAGCAAAATTTGAAGAAAAGACAGATTATTTAATAAATCCTGTCAAAAACTTTTATACTAGAATATGGAAAAATAATTGAGATTAACTTGAAATACATTAAAGGATTATTAATGAAAGGTATAATATATTTTTTTCTTTTTTCAAGTTTTAATTTCTTTATTTATTTAGAAAGACAGAGAGAATGAGTGAGGGAGGGGCAGAGAGAGAGGGAGAGAGAATCCTAAGCAGGCTCTGCACTGTCAGCTTGAAGGCTGATGTGGGGCTCCAATTCACAAACCATGAAATCATGACCTGAGCCAAAACCAAGAGTCAGATGCTTAAATGACTGAGCCACCTAGGCACCCGAGAAGTAATAATAAAAATATTAATATAAGAAAAATCAAATAAAATATTTATTAGCCGTGTATGGAAATACACAATGTAAATATGCACCCAAACATGTCAAAATATAAACTTCAGAAATACTAAAAGCAATGGAATAGAAAGATATATGAAAAAAAATCAATAAAAATAAAGTTTACCTAAATGTTTTAATATTAAGCAATCAAAATTGACTTTAAGGCAAATAGGGTTATTAGAAATGAAGCGGGTCATTATATAAAGTTCACTAAGAACATATAGCAGTTTTGAACTTGCAGCTAACAACTTTAAGACAAAATTTAAGAAAACATACAATAGATAATGTGAGCAGCATAACTGGTAAACAATATCTAGTGAACATAAATTTCTTCACATGTTTAAGTGCACATGAATATTTGTTAAAACTGTAAATGAGATTAAAAGATACAAAAAGATATAGGGGGTTTTAACCTATCACTCTCAGTAAAAATTACATTTAATAGATTGAAAGCTAAATATGAATACAGACATCCTACACAATGCAATCATTGAGATAGATCTTTTGGATACACATACAAATTTAACAGCCTAATAATAGAGAATACAAGTTTTCTGTAATCTACATGGAACATTCACAACACTGATTATATATCAGATACAGAAATATCACAAACAGTGCCTCCAAATATAGTGCAGTCTAAATAGAGATTATAAACAACTTTTAAAAAGGCCTTCAACTTGGAAGTTACAAAAACTTCTGTTAAACAACTCTTGGGTGAAGAGGAAAACACAAATTGAAATTACAGAACCTCTAAATATAGTGAGTGAAAAAGTACAGATTGTTGTATATAATCTATATTTACAGCGATGAAGAAAGGAAAATTCATAGCTACAAACATCTGTCAGAAAACATGAATGAATGAAAATACATGAATTAATTTTTTTGATTCAATATGCTAGAGGAGAAGAAAGAATAAAGTAATACAACAAAAAGCCCAAGGAAAGAAATAAAGCTTGAAATAGAAACTCATGAGGTAGCTATTAGGTAAAGAGTAATCTAGTTATTAAACTGAAAACCATTCCTCTGGGGGAAAAATATGTATTAGAGTTTTCCAGAGACACAGAACCAAGAATATATATTTATTAATATTTATTTATTTATTTATTTATTTATTTATTTATTTATTTATACAGTATATATCTATATATTATGTAATTTAAGGAACTGGCTCATGCACCTGTGGAGGCTATAGAGTCTGAAATCTGCAGGGCAGATTGGTAGAGTGGATATTCACACAAGAGTTGATGTTCTAGTCTAATATTCAAAGGCTGGAGACACAGGTAGCCTAGCTGTGTTTCAGTCTGGTGGAAGGATTACTTCTTCAGGGTACCTCAGTCTTTGCTCTTAAGACTTTCAAATGCTTAGATGAAGCAATTTTACTTTTGTAGGGTAATATACTTTAAAATGTGCTGATTCTAGTATTTTTACTTTAAAATTTTTACTTTGGGACAGGCTCACTCCTGTTCAGGAGACAATTATAAGGCTTTTTATTTTGTTGCACATTGTCATGTGAACAAATGGAATAAATGTAACTATCCTTTGGCAGATGAAGGGATAAGCTGTATTGTTTTTTTTCACATCTGCAATACGTTACTACAGTTAAAATGAATAAAAAATGGTATATTTATATTAACATGGACAAACCGTAAAAACATAATCTTGAGTCCTAAAAAAATTGCCAAAGGATAAGAACTGTATGTTGTCATTAGTATAAAATTTACAGATGGAGGGGCGCCTGGGTGGCTCAGTCGGTTGGGCGGCGGACTTCGGCTCAGGTCATGATCTCGCGGTCCGTGAGTTCGAGCCCCGCGTCGGGCTCTGTGCTGACAGCTCAGAGCCTGGAGCTTGTTTCAGATTCTGTGTCTCCCTCTCGCTGACCCTCTCCTGTTCAAGCTCTGTCTCTCTCTGTCTCAAAAATAAATAAAATGTTAAAAAAATTAAAAAAAAATTTACAGATGGAAAATAATGGTATGTACATTTCTATGCAGACCTACACCTGCAGTAAATGTATAAAGACATGAGATTTATTTAGACACCAACTTCAAGATAGTATTTATATAGAAGCTGGTAGAGAAGCTATGCTGGCACTACATTGTTACAATTTTATGTTCTTAAAATTTAAGAAAAAAAGATATGAAGCAAATATTGAAAAATATTAACATCTTCAACATTTCTCTAGCAAGTACATAGGGTCTGGTATCTCATTTCCTGTAGTTCTGTTCTCTGTGTTTGAAATATTCCCTAATTAAAACATGTAAATTATACATTATAGTGTTTTGCACAAAATTTCATTATTTATAAAAATATTATTAAGGCCACATTATTATGAAATTATTTGAAAGTTAGTTCTTGTTTAACTGCTGTCTAAGTTAGCATACATATAATAATATAAACTTGAAATACAAAATAGCCCTTCTATTCTGTTTCCTGGGAAACAATTTTTATCAAGTCTTGACAGGAGTTTTTGAAAGTGTCCTCTCTTCAGGCTGTGAAATGTCAAAGTTCATCTTCGTATGAGAATTCCCAACATGATAGAACTTTCTTAGCTCTAATCTGTAATGCAAGGTGTGAAAACAGAAGTTATAGTTTGATTCTGAGAACTGTTGATGTGCGAAGATGACAAAGGTTATTACAACTCAGAAGTGCCAAACAATGTAATTTTCGAGAAAAACAGACTCCATAAAACTCATTTTTTTTTAGTGTAGTCTGAAAACTCTCCAAATACCATTTCATCTTCTAAAGAGTAAATCAAAATAAATTATTTCAGTTTTAGTCTTTAACCAGAAATGTAACGCAGGTCTCGGGGCACCTGGGTGGCTTGGTGGGTTAAGCGCTTGATTTTGGCTCAGGTCACAATCTCCAGATTAGTGAGTTTGAGCCCCACATCAGGCTCTGCGTTGACAGCAAAGAGCCTGCTTGGGATTCTCTGTCTCCCTCTCTCTGTGCCCCTCCCCTGCTAGCACTCTCTCTCAAAATAAATAAATAAACTTTAAATTAAAAAAGAAAGTTTTAAGTTTCCCTTTTTTTAACTGTTTAATTTCCCCTTTAAATTGCAAATTCAGATTTACCTTTGAGGCAGAGGACTACTTTTTCTCGAGGATGGAAAATGAGTATGGTCCAAGCTGCTTCAGCAGCCCTTTGAATTTAGCTCGAAGTCAGGTTCTAGGGAAAGTTAAGTGAACAAGTTCAAATGACAAGCTTCTGATTAAGATTTAAAATTTTTGTTCAAATAACATATGGGAGTCTTTAATCAAAACTGTATCTCTGAAAATTAGATGTTTTTCTCAACTGTATTTGTATCCTTATTATGAGGATTGTCAAATTATTTTGTGTTAATGAGGATGGTGTAAATGTATGACTTATTGAGTGTGTTTGCATAGGAGTGTGTGTATGTGTATGAGTGTGCGTGCATGTGTGTGCTTGTGTGTGCGTGCTAATGTGGAAACATTAGCTTATAGGAGATTGTTTACATTGGATTACTTCCAGAAGCAAATGCAGGCTCTGTTTTACCCATTACCTCACAATGGAAGAAAGATTAAGAAAGAACTGTATCACTGGTCTTATAGCAAGAAACTTTAAACTAGCTTTTGTTTTCATAGTGGGCTGTGGTTTAAAAATAAATTGCCTAGACTTTGGGAAATGGATTTTAGCAACATTGTAGTTATCTTCACAAGAGCAGATGGCGTCCTTGTGGATAAAATGGGATAACTGTAAAGGTAGTTGATGGTCCCACAGTCAGTGATCCTGGGAAGAGAAACAGAAACTCTCCAAACAGAAATTGGTCTTTCCTTTCTGTAAGGTGCAGGGCCAATGGATCACGTATCAAGAATATGTGGATTCTGGATTCTGGACTCTGGATTCCCACTGGTGGTAGTTGTGCATGTGTGGTCTGGGCTGGGGGAAGGTGGAGTCCCACTGGGGGTAGTTGTGGGTGTGTGGGATGGGTTGGGGGAAGGGATTAGAGCACAGGCACATGAGCAGTTTCCAGCAATGCCAAGGCCAGCGATAAGTAAATAGGGAACTTACTAAGTGTTTCAAGGTCTGGTTTTCCCTGGTGATCTCTACAAGTAGCCACTTATAATACAATTTATATGTTAATCTGTGTTGAACTTTCTTGCAGTATCCACAAGCATTCAGAAATGGGCAATTACAAATGCAATCCTGGAAGGGTTCTACTTCTGTTCTGAAAGTAGGAAGCCAAAAAGAGGACCCACCACTCCTTTGCCAACAATGGGGAAGAAACACACAAACTAGGGAAAAACATGGTTTTTTGAACCCATTAGAGACCTGAGATTGTGGGACACCCGAGAATTCTGAATTCTAAAGCAGGACAGACACCTCCAGGAGGAGTGGTATGCCCGGGTCAGCTCACTCGTGGCGGACAATAGAAGCAAACGTCCCATCATGATAGTAGGGAGCCATGCAGACACAGCTTAGCTACGTGGGTGTGCAGTTTGTGCTTAGCTGCTGGTTCGTTCCCATGAACTTTCACCTAGTGACATGAGAAATGTTGGGGATGAGGTAGAACATTAGAGAGATACTCCCTCAGTGATGTATGGTGAGCTGCAGAGAAATGGCTGCTGCCACAGAAAGGCGCAAAGCCCTGCCCTGGGGGTACACCTTTCTCAGACAGAGAACCGCTGAAGGGGTGCAAGTTGTGGGGTGCATGGTGGGGCTCTCACCTCTGGTCTTAGATGAATCCAATGTAGCTAGGAGAAAAGCAGAAGAGAGGATTTGGAAGTGTGTATGAACCTGTGGAATTGTATAGTTGATAGAATTATAACACAAAGAATAACCCAATTCATTGCTAAACCCAATTATTTTATATTTTAAATATCTGTCAGTCTTAACATTTTTCTTTCATTCAATGCCACCACTGAAGTTCAATTATCTGCTGATTCATCTTCGTCACTTAGACGATAGTAACTTTTCCTGCCTCTTTTATCTCCACAAGCCAAGTTGAATAAACATTTTTAAAAAATAATGTTTATTTTTGAGAGAGAGAGAGAAAGAATGCGAGCGGGGAAGGGGCAGAGAGAGGGAGACACAGAATCAGAAGCAGGCTCCAGGCTGTGAGCTGTCAGCACAGAACCGATGCAGGGCTCAAACCCACAAACCGAGAGATCATGACCTGAGCCGAAGTCAGGTGCTTAACAGAGTGAGCCACCCAGGCGCCCCCAAATAAACATTTTTAAATGTGAATCTGACCAGGGTGTCCTTCTCCCATTGTACTGGCTATTGTCTATTGTTTAGACAAAATACCTGAGGTCTGGAATGTTTAAGTGACTTGTCTGTGGTCAAACATTGTTGAGGATTAAGTCAAATTCTTCTCATTCGTATTTGGTTCACAATACAGTTTTCTACATTGATTGGTTGAATATAATACCCATTGGCTAATGTATTATAAAATTTCAAGTTCTCTCTGATTTCCTTTATGCTTTTTTCCATAGAAGAGCTTAGGTGGTTCATTTCCTATGAAGACACACTTTGCTACCATAGAGGAGGATAGGTATGGTGATTCAAACATAGGGGCAGAAGCTCTATCAACAGTAAAAGTCTGTTCCTCACTTATAACATGAAATGATTGAGACTCAAACAGATTCAGTCATAGAGGTGTTAAGAGTAAAAGAAAATCTGTTTCTTTGACCACCAAGAAAACAATCAAGTTAAGCTCACTAATATTCCAGTCACGGAATCAAACTCTAGTCCCACGGAATCAAACTCATAAACCAAATGAAATAACACTATGGAATTGATAAGCAGATAAACCATATACTGAGTAAGCTGCATATTCTTGAACTATCCCTACGGTTTTACGAGGACATTGTAATAAAGCATTTTTGGTTTTGTAGTTTACCATCAGCAACCAGTGAAGTGGCTGTTTTATTATGCTTTGCTTCTGGCTGAGTGTGAAGGGAAAAGGAGGTTTGTGGGGGAGATGGCTTTTATTTCTATCTAGATGCCGGCAGAAATAGAAAGCGGAGGATAGAAAATTACTGGTTAGGTACTGTACATCCTGTTTGTGAAAAAGTTCTGTTTTTTAAATGGATGCCAGTGAGAATTCTCTTTTTTCCCTAACTTTCCTAGCACATAATCTCCACCTATTCTGACATTCATTGCAACGAAAGAGATGTCAAAAGCGTAAGAGTTTTATATAAAATCCTTCCACGTAGTAGTCCCTCTAAATACGTGTTTGTTTTGATTGAATTATACTACTTCAAGTCGAGCACCCAGCCCTGCTCCAGTTTTCATGATTTCCCTTGTCTGGGGCCACTAGAGCTACTTTAAGGAAATAATGACTTGTTTCTGATTCACATCATTCTTTTGGGTGACTGACTCCATTTTCTGCTGCATAAATTTCTTAATAAAGTGTCCTTTGCTTTACCACTTACTATTATATTTCATTGTGTTCTAAGAAGAATGGGCTTGTATGCTATACAGATATATAATAAGATAAATTCCCCAGAGTGGCAACTATTTTTTCAAATATGACTTATAGAAGAGACTTACATTAAAGAGCTAGCCTTATTGAATCCTGGTGGTTGTGTAGACTGATGCCTCTATTTTCAGTTAATTAGGAATAATTGGTCAAAAAGAGGCTGTATAGTGATGCAAAATCATGATGGAAAACCAAGGGCTATTTCAAACATTGCATAAGAGCACACATAAACTTAATTGAAAATATGTAACTTTGTATCCATGTAAAAAGCAGATCAGCCTTAAAACGATGTGAAAAACTATAAAACTTAAGTACACTATTATAAAGACTTAATAATTGTGTTTAATTATGTTTTATTTCACTATACACATGCAATTAATGTTTGCTTTCAAGAATGATCCTCAAATTAAATATTAGTGCAATAATAAACACAATTCTTTTTTTTTTAATTTTTTAACGTTTATTTATTTTTGAGACGGAGAGAGACAGAGCATGAACAGGGGAGGGGCAGAGAGAGAGGGAGACACAGAATCTGAAACAGGCTCCAGGCTCTGAACTGTCAGCACAGAGGCCGACATGGGGCTCGAACTCACGGACCGTGAGATCGTGACCTGAGCCGAAGTCGGACGCTTAACCGACCGAGCCACCCAGGCGCCCCTAAACACAATTCTTAAAACAAATAAACATATATACATACACCACCCGCTATCCCCGTCACCCTTCCCCCACATCGACTCATTCCAAAAGCAATGCCATCTATTCTCCATCAGTCCCTATTTGGCTAAATCAAAAATAATATAAGCATAGACATTTCTAAATTATTGGCTATTGGGAAAATGGTCTTGTTTAGAATATGTAAAATATTTTCCCCAAAAGTGTTTTCTGAACGTATTGAGTTAAAATGTCAAGTACTAAAATAAGAAGCGTCAAAGTTGTCAAGTACCCAAATTTAAGGAGTAGACACCTCCTCAAGAACTTCGTTAGCACGACAAAGACAACTCTGTCAATCAGAAACCCAGGACAAAGACCAAAGTTCTTTTCACAGGACATGTTCCATTTGCAGTCTCCTAACCCTTGGAAGTTTTGGCTGATTTTGAATGGCTCTTAATAAAGGTACCCTTGAGGAAACAAAGAAGGAGAAGGAGGAGGAGGAGGAGGAGGAGGAGGAGGAGGAGGAGGAGGAGAAGGAGAAGGAGAATTTATAAAGGAACAACCAAATCATTTTTCCAACACTTCACCAATATCCCAGACTCCCCCTCCCTCGTGAGCATGAGCAGAAGCCCAGGGAGAAGACAATCACCAGAATCAAGAGGGGAATAACACAGCTTTTTACTCCTATGTTAAAACAGAAGGACTTAATCTTCCTTAAAAGTTCGGTTCAGAACGTTTCAAATTAAAAATATGCGATGAAACTGACCTGTCTGAAGCCAAAAGACATAATTTTTTCATTTCCCTGTGGCTATGTGCTTGTGCCACACACCGTGGTCTATTTCTTTTTGCCTGTGTGACTCAAAGTTAAAGAGAATGGGAGACAGACAACAAAGCCGAGAGGTGGCGGCCTGAAACCGGCTGCCGGCCCACCATTTGGCATGGTGAGTGTTGTTAGTTCCCTGTGGGTTAAGTGGCGATGAAAACTAGCCGAGCGCGAGAAGTCTTGCTGGTACCTTGCCTGAGAGCACCAAGCTGCAAGAGATTGTGTGGTAGGCTGCCAAAGGCAGGAGCTGGGAAGAGGGGAAGAATTTCAGCCGGAGTGAAATCTCTCCCATTAAAGAACCATGCGGTGAGAAGGCCACTTACAGTTTGCCCTGAAAGAACTATCTGGCCCTACAAGGGAGCTGCCGTGTGGGCACCTGCCATACACAGGGCATCGGGAGGCAGCCAGGTCAGTTAGAAGCTCACTAACCACACACCAGCTATGTGACACCTACTTGTCCTGTATATATCTTCTATCCCTCCTGCTTCCTTTGAACCATAGCAGCTAAGAATGCATTTCTTTTACATACTGAGTTTCAATTTACGCTTTTGCTTTAAGAAAGAGTGCCATAGATACATTTTTAAAAACATGTTAAAAATTACCAGAATTAAGTGTCCGACTTCGGTTCAGGTCATGATATCACAGTTCGTGAGTTCGACCCCGTGTTGGGCTCCGTGCTTACAGTTCAGAGTTGGAGCCTGTTTCAGATTCTGTCTCTCTCTCTGTCTCTCTCTCTCTCTCAAAAATAAATAAACATTAACAAAAATTTTTAAATTACCAAATCAATTTTCTATAGCAGCTAGCTCCAAAATTATGCAATTCCATAGTTAGAAATCACAGAGATTTGGGGAAGACTTGTAAGAATTCACAATGCATACAGAGAAATAGGCATGACTGTAAGAAGGGGAGACTCACCTCAAATTTTCTTGCTGAAAATGACCTCCGCGTCCAGGCTTGCCTCCATACCTCAGTCACACATTATGTGTGCAGATGTGTACATCCATGCATATATATGTAGAATATATCTGCAATAGTATACAAATATATAATATATGTTGGGTGATGACTCCAAGAAGGGATAAACATTCAGCAAAAATGTTAGTTTTACTTTTCTTTACAAAAATTAATTTTAAAAATTAGTCATTTTTTATTTGCTGCTATGGGCTACAGAAGGATAACTGTTTCTCCTGCATAAAATGCAGGCTTATAGGAATTATAGAGATTTATGAAATAAAAGCTTTTGCTACTAATACATATTTTAGCCACATCTTATTCACTGCTTTTCACATTTACATCTTAGCTTTGCAACAGCATTCTATGCATATATTTTGCAGATATTGAACATACAAGTAGGGAGAGATTTATAATAAAGGTGGACAAAGATATGTACAATCATAGAGTACAAATTAGGAAATTTTACAGTTTGAAGAGAGACAGATCTCTCATTCATTGCTTGGATTTAAAGAGTGCTACACAAATGTACTCCATTTTTACATTTGTACATCTTATTTGAATTGAGCTTTGTTCCATGTAATATTATAACAATATGTCAAACATAATTGACATAGTCACTTAAAAGTGTTCAGAAAGTCAGCCTATGGAATGGGAGAAAAATATTTACAAACCATATACCACATAAGGAGTTAATTTCCAAAATGTAAGAAACTTCTACAACTCAGCAAAAATCTAATAACTTGATTAAAAAATGGGTTAACAACTTGAATAGACATGTCTACAAAGAAGACATACAAATGTCCAAAAGGTATATGAAGAGTCTCAACATCACTAATGTCAGAGAAATTTAAATCAAAACCACAATAAGATATCACTTTACATTTGTTAGGATAGTTACTATCAAAAAAAAAAAAGACAATTAGTGTTGACTAATTAAAGATGTGGAAAAATTGGAACCCTTGTACACTGTTGGTGGGGATACCAACACTGATATGGAAAATAGTATGGAGATACCTAAAAAAATTAAAAATAACATCACCAGGGGAACCTGGGTGGCTCAGTAGGTTGAGCGCCAACTTCAGCTCAGGTCATGATCTTGCAGTTCGTGAGGTCAAGACCCGAATCAGGCTCCCTGCTCTCAGCACGGAGCCTGCTTCAGATCCTCTATCCCACTCTCTCTTTGTACCTCCCCTGTTCACTTTCTCTCTCTCTCTCAAAAAATAAAAAAAATAAAAAATAAGTAAATAAAATCTACTCTGTGACATAAGTCTACTTCCGGGTATTCATTCAAAAGAACTGAAATCAGGATCTTGAAAAGCTACTAACTTTCCAATGCTCATTGCAACACAATTCAAAATAGTCAGGGTAGACAATCTAAAATATTTATTTGTGCATCAATGGATAGAGAAAATATGGTATTTACATACAATGAAATATTATTCAGCCTTAATAATGAAGGAAATTCTGCCCATATGTGACAACATGGATGAGTTGGACGATATTATGCTAAGTGTAACAAAAGTCACAAAAGTCACAGAAAGACAAGTAATGTGTGACTCCACTCACATGATGTATCCAAGTCAAATGCATAGAACCAGAGAGGAGGATGGTGGTTTCCAGGGGCTGGGAGAGAGGGAAACAGAGTTGCTATCAACAAACACAAAGTGACAATTACGCAGATTGAGGAAGTCCTAGAGATCTGCTGTACAGCATTATCCCTATAGTTAACAATACTGCATAGTACACTTAAAAATTTGAGAGAGTGTGGATGCCTGAGTAGCTCAGTCAGTTAAGTGTCTGGCTCTTGACTTTGGCTCAGGTCATGATTTCACAGTTCATGGGGGTGAGCACCGTGTCAGACTCTGCACTGACAGCACAGGGCCTTTTTGGAATTCTCTCTCAACCTGTCTCTATGCCCCTCCCTCATGCTCTCTCATTCTCTCTCTCACAAAATAAATAAGTGAACTTTCAAAAAAATGAGAGAGTATATTACATGTTTACCCAAATAAAATGCCTTTTTAAAGAAGTGGTAGACACTTTTTAATATTATAAAATTTTGTAGCTTATAGTCTTTTGCATAAGCTTTTCGATGCCTGAAAGGATGTTCATATTCTACACATTAAAAAATAAACCATAAGAGATGTGGGAAAATAATTAATACTGACTGCCAACAGGAAGAAATGACACAGTATTTCACAAGCTAAAGAAACATCAATCACTAATGCAAGTAACTTCTCAACATAATATTTTCACTATATAGTCTAAATTAAGGGAGAAACATAAATCAACTACAAACAAATCATGAACTCTTTCTCATGGGCTGGTTTTACGAAGTGATATGAAGGTGATATAAAGTTCTGAAAATATTTTATGTATATTATGAGATTAAGCAAATAAATAATGTTTTGATAGTGTTGGGAACCAGAAATTTCACTATAGAGAAAGGAAATATGAAGAAATACTGAAGTCAAGGCATGACCCTGAAAAATTTGGATTGCAATTGGAAATTTCAATGTGAATTCATGATTTCTAATATCATGTGTATCTGTTCAATTCCTTTTGTGTACAGAGAAAAGCAGAGTGCTAAGGTTAAAAACAGAGACAAACAAAAACAAATTAAACACACACACACACACACACACACACACACAGAGTAAAATACCTGTTGTCTCATTTCTACCATTTACCAGCTCTTTTACTATGACTGAGCCATTAACTTTTCAGAGCTATAGTTTGTCATCTGTAAAACCGTAAGTCACAAATCTTTGAAAATACTTGGGTATTCCAATGCAATAACATATAATATACTACTATAAAGTAGATTAAGTCAAATGGAGGGTCCATCTCTTCTAAAACTTTTACCAGAATCTGTCAGCTCTGGCCATAGGGCCCTCTTGCTAATGAGCTGAGTTGTGGTCAGTGATGAATTGGGGATGATACATCACTGTTGCACCAGTGGAGTTCAGCATGACTGATATCATAGCAGTACAGTGTGCAAAATCTAAACATTCTTAGCAGAGAATGGCAAATGAAACAACCCTTGGGAAAGTTTATACCAGTTTCAAAATTATGTTCTTAAATTCTTTGCCTGTTGTCCTCCTGTTAGGGCTTGAATGTTTGCATCCTTTCAAAATTCATATGTTGAATCCCTACCCCTAGTGGGATGGTATTAGCAGGTGGGTCTTTGGGAGATAAATAGATTTAGATCAAGTCTTGAGTTTCTTCATCATGGATTAATGCCTTTATAAGAAGAAATCAGGGAGCTCACTCTCTCTGCCATGTGAAGATATATCAAAAAGGCAGCTACCTACAAGCCGAGAAGAGGGTCCTCACCAGAACTCGACCGTGCTGGCATCCTGATCTTGGAATCCTTAGTCTCCACAACTGTGAGAAATATCTCTATTGTTTAAGTCACCAGTCTATGGTATGTTGCTATAACAGCCAAAGCTGACTAAGAAAACGACTACAGAATTCATATACAATTTCTTTTTAACTCCATCTCCCATAAACTTGAAATAATTTTCTAAACACACTAATGATTTGCACAGTACAAAATCATACCTGGATAGTTCATTTGAAATGATAAACCATATAAATGTAAAGAATAACTTGGGGCGCCTGGGTGGCTCAATCGGTTAAGCGTCCGACTTCAGCTCAGGTCGTGATCTTGCAGTTCGTGTGTTTGAGCCCCACATCGGGCTCTGTGCTGACAGCTCAGGGCCTGGATCCTGCTTTGGATTCTGTTTCTCCCTTTCTCTCTGCCCCTCTCCCACACATGCTCTGTCTCTCTCTCAAAAATGAATAAACAGTAAAAACATTAAAAAAAATAAAATGAATAACTCTTTTTGTATAACTAGTTTTTAAATCAATAGTTTTTTTTTAAATAATCCTTCCTTATGTTCCCAAAGATACAATTGGAAAAATCTCTTCCATTATATAAGTCAAAAATAATGGGATCTCTTGACAAATTAATGGTACTTAGGAAATTTTACAATTTTTAGGTCAAAAGATTTTGTGGGTAAGTGAAATTGATTCTTTTTGAAATATTAATATCTATTTGCAGTTGCACTTATAAAATACTGACCTATTTCTTTCTCCACAAAAATAAGTGTGCTAATATTCCAGAGATAGGCCATATGCTATTGCTCTGGATCTCCTGTGGCTTTTGAGACATGAATTCTCACCCAGTGTTTCAGCAAACTGCCTTTTCAGTACTGCGCTAAATCAACCACTTGAGAAATAGTGTGATAACTATGGTAGTCACCATATAACCTTCACATGTAGAAAGTGCGATTCCATTTTATTATCACAATCCTTCTAACATTGAGGTGGTAAGTTGTTTTTTCTAAATAACTTCTTTCTGTTGGAGATGCCATCTGCAGTGAAGATTAAGGCTAAGATGCATTTTAGTGGCAGTTAAGAGAGGAGTGTGTGTGTGTGTGTGTGTGTGTGTGTGTGTGTGTGTGTGTGTTTCTTAGAGTAGCTACATCACATTTAGGATAAATAAAAATTTTGAAACATCTAGAATAATAGCATTAATTCTACATTTTTTTGACCATAAATTCATGCTAGGTGAGAAAAAAATAGAGCAAATAGACATTTATTTCATGATATCCAATTGCAGTAAGCTAAAAATACCTGAATATGTAGTGATATTATATTATGAAGGATATCCATTCTAATCAATAGAAATGTCTCAAAGTATTTCTATTTGACTGTATAGTGATTCAGAGAATTCCCTTGACATGTAATATTCTATTTCTTTTTTTATTCTCAAGTTCAGAGAGGTTTCCTATGACATATAGCCAGGCAAATACATATGGCCAGGCAAATGATGTAGCCACACAGAAGAGAGGCTCATTTTCTAGAAATATTATACCAGTGAGGCTCTGAAACTAGAACCATCATAAAAAAGAATGAAACACAGGGTTGAAAAAGGGTGTTAAGAGGAAATCTTAAGGGCATCTGGGTGGCTTAGTTGGTTGGGCATCCAACTTCGCTCAGGTCATGATCTCACAGTTCATGAGTTTGAGCCCTGAGTCGGGTTCTGTGTTGACAGCTTGGAGCCTGGAATCTGCTTTGGATTCTGTGTCTCCTTCTCTCTCTGCTCTCCCTCTGCCACTGTGCTCTGTCTCTATCAAAAATAAATAAATGTAAAAAAAAAATAAATTAATGTGGTAAGAGGTAAGGGTCTTGGCTCATTTTTGTTTATATGGATATCTTACTTGAGTTGTATCATTTATTGAAAAGATCATCAAATCTCCACTTCACTGTACTGTTTTATGTTTGCTATAAAATGTTCAACACATTTATAAGCCTGGTATTATCACTTTTTGTCCGTATAAGCAAGCTGTGGATCATGAAGGTGAAAAAGGCATATAACCAGTAAGTAAAAAAGTTATCATTCCAAGATCTTTTGGCTGCCAAATTCATACTTTTCTACCTTGACTTATTTCTGCAGTTCTCTCCGTTTTACTTCAAAGATATAGAAGCATTTGTTAAATTAATAACTAAATCAGTAAAGACACTATATATATATAAAATGTTTTTGAATGATCTGGAAAGAAATAGTGTTTCTGAGAACTAGTTTTGGCCATGGAATGGGGGCATATCAGAAATGAGTGAGTGAGTGCCCGAGTGTCGAAGAAGACAATGAAAATACACATTTCAAGATAAAGTGGAGAGGTTCTCTTGAGACTAAAGTGATATTTCAGTAATAAAATTTTATAGAGGTAGAGGCATTGTCCTAGATGGCAAGGAAGTTAAGAGTAGGGGTAAGATACCTTTTATGATGAATGGTCAGTAGTGGATGGGACAAGCACAATGTTCTTTTAATTGCAGCACAAACACACAAAAAAGTAGAGTCTAGTTAATATATCATTCTGTAATGTAGTCATAATATAGCACAAACCAGAAGTCTTTAGTACAGAACTGAACAAAGATTGCAAAAATACCTGTTGGAAAATGCTTGAACATACACTGAGAACCAGGATTCATTGGCTGTATTTGACTAACTGGTAACATTTTAATCATGATAAGATTTGTTGAAAAAGGATCCCGTCAGTTCACTGTGTGCAGATGTCAGTGTTCAGTCTCTCCTTGTTTCGATGGGACTCTGGACCCAGAGCGGCTAAGGAGTCAGCTTCTCTACATTCCTCAGGATTATCTTCATCCCTGGTTCACTTCTTTGTTTCAAAAACTATCGCAAGGTCCCAGTGTTTGTAACCTTTGCATATTTTGCATTGATTTTTCAAAATTCACCTCAGGGACCAAGTTTTTAATCCATTGATTTTCATATATACATGTATAGATTTTTTTTCCTGAATTCTTCACTAGATTCAGGGATTTTTTGCTGGATGTGCTAACACCAAAAACCACATGGTCAGTTTTTGTGGCACGGTAGCATTATACTCTGGGTCCGAGATTCTGATTCTGTATCCAGCACCTTTGGCAACATCAGCATTTTTCTCTGCTGTAATGATCAGAGTAATATTCTATTCTCTCACAGAAAGAACCCCTTCTGATTGGATTCTACATTGAAAGCACATTCCTTGTTGTGCAAGTCGGCAGCAATTTTTGTGCAACATTTTATTTGCTGCGAAATTCAGTTATATAGTTGACATCAATTAATGTTTATTGGCCAGGAGATAGATTTTCACATTCAGAAAACGCATGCATTATTTTAATTTGTTTTTACAACTCCAAATCTCCTACCTTAATACTACTAATAATGGCAACAACAATTAAAAAAAAAGTGCTCTTCATAACATCTCAATGTGCAATGGGAAACTGCATTTGTGAAGTTTTATATTATTAAACCAATGCTCAGGGACGATTATGATTATGTGGTAAGCTCATCTCAATGCTCTAGTTTTTTATTGTCACCTTCTCTGAAGAACTCTAAGCACTAAAGGAGAAATGATCGGATACTAAGCGCGTATTGAGGAAAGGTAGTTCAGGCTAACAGAGTTGGGACTGCCCAGTGGGCTTGTGAAGCACACACTCAGGTAATAATGTTAGCGTTAAAGGAAATGAAAATGTCACGGTGAATGTGAAAGCAAACAGATGTCAGCTGGTGTGTAATGCTAATGGGAAAAATTAAAAAATAAAAGATCAATTCAAATGAGAGTAAACCTAAGTATTCCAAATGAAAATCCAATTAAAGGGATGCTTACTAGAGGTAAAACACACTCAATAGAAAGATAACTGCAAGTCCTTTCAGTTCTGGGAAAAAAAAGTGCTAACTTTAATGCTCACAACTTGGGGGCCAATGACTAGATTGAACTCCCTGGATATACACACACATAAAGAAACATAAATTACTGCATTGCGCTAACAAAGTTATACAGAGAACGTGCTTACCTTTCAAAGAATTTAGAATCATCGTTTGGCCTCCTAATAATTCCAGACAATAATTAAGATTAACATAGAACAAAATAAAGAACACATGTCATTCTTTCCATGCCAGACCACTCAAAATCAGGACCCAAATCTGCAAAGCCAGGCCAGTTTTCTTTCTTTTTTCTTCAGTGTAATAACATATATTTGACCTCTGTATGCAATTACCACTTTGAAATTCAGATTTTACATTAGTTCACATCACCTAAAACCATGTATCTAGTTCCTGCTCTATCCACAAGTTTTTATACCCAAATTACAGACAATTGAAGGGAAATTAGGGAAATGCAGGACAAAAGAAAGTTGTTTGGCTTGAGGTAATATGAAGAGATGTGATGTAGATGTAAATGTCCCTATAAATGTGTAGAAATTTCCCTTTCTAACACAGAAATAAGAGTCAGAGGAAAAAGGCATTTTCTAGAAAATAATCTGGCTCAAAAATAGCAACTGACCCAGAAGGCTGTTTTCTGAGAAGGAAAAGCCTGTCTGTGAAGGAGTATGCGTTACTCAGTGAACCAGAACTATGCAAAGTCCTAGCAATAGCCACATTTCCTGAAATCGGGATTTCATATAGTTGCCTCCAAAAGCAGACACATTCTTCTTGTGTGACTTTGTATTTAGAAATACAAGATGACTTGTTATAAGAGATAATAACTAGTTAGAATGTGGGGGAAGACAACCCTATCTTATTCTGCTGCCTCAATTTGCAGCTTTATGAGGTCTAGATAGGAATACTTATTAATTGACCAATCCTGGAGTTCATATGGCTATATACCTAAGAAATATTTTAAAAATGCCAAGAAAGAAAATAACAATACAGAGAAAAACTATATAATAAATGGCTGAAATTTAGTGTTCACTTTCCCAATTACTTTGGTCAGAAAATGGGTCACTAAAGCCTTAAAGTGCACCTGGAAATGTGGCTTTCTGTGTCCACGCCCCAATATATTTGTGAGGCTCTTAATTCTCAGATACAGGTTAGCCTGTTCTCCAGAGGCTAACTTTATTCCAGAACATCACTGACAAATAAATTGTCATTTATTCGGAATGGAATCTAGAAAGGATGATTTATTCTATTCCCCTATGAGGAAATCTGAGTTCTACATAGGGTATGTAACCGATACAAAGTTACACAGCTAGTTAATGGTCAGACTCACACCAGAATACTGAATTTGTGTAAATACATTGCTTTTAATATACTTTTGGTTTTAAAATGTGTATATATGGCTCTCAGCTCCTTTTTGTTATCACCTTATTTATTCGGTCTCTCAATTTTAGCAATTCTTATGTATTTATTCATGACAAACACTTGCTTGGGGCTGTCTGCATGGTTGGAAAGTAATGAGAAATCAGGTCGATAATTAATCAGATTTTCTCTTTACTCATTGGAAAACATAGATTTAATTGCATGTAGTTATCTTATGAGCAGTTTTAGTTTGCTTAAGATTCTGCACATATATGTACAGCATTTGAAATTGAAACAGTAAGGTTTATAAAGGTCAAATTGTAGTTCGTAAAAGCACTTCAATTTTCTTTATGTATATTTTCATACATTTGCGTATTTATGCTAATTGGTTCCTAAAATATTTTATTTATGTAAGAAACCATGACCTGGATATATGCAATGGCACAATATTTATATTGAATTATGAAATGTCATTAAGAATATGGGTTCTAGAGGTTTTAACAGCTCTTAATGGCTGTGACATCATGAATGGGCTGACTTTACCTCTTAGTTTTCTCATTTTTCAAATGAGAAATAGTATCTCCATTGTCAGATTGTTATATATATTAAATATATGTATATATATATATATATATAGCACTTAGAATAGTGACAGGAACGATAAACTCTACAAAGTTGTTGGCTATTAATTATTATCACCATTAATAAGATTTTAGACTTTAAGACTGATATTCTAGGCCTATTAATCATTATGTATTCTATTTTTATATTTATTTTACATTTCTCTCTCACTATTAACATAGTATTTTGCTATACCAACTTCATATTATGTAATTTTATACCCCATTTGGAATATTACAGACTGTACATAAAAACAAAATAAATCCTCTAACATCAAAAATACAGAAAATAGTGGTCCAGAGAACAGTGTAGCACCTGGCACATGCAAAAGTATCAACAGTCAACTGGAAGGATGGACTTTGGCCTAAAACATATCAAGAGATATCACATAAACTCTACAATAATCTTATTTGAACTAATGGAAGTAGGCTCTGAAAAACAAAATCTTGGGTTTTTTTTGTTTGTTTTGTTTTTTGTTTGCTTTCTTTTCTTTTCTTTTCTTTTCTTTTCTTTTCTTTTCTTTTCTTTTTTTGGAAATCTTAGCTCTTACCTGGAAATTTGGGAATTTATACCAAGGGCAAATAAAATTTCTTATACTATTAAACTTACACAATACAAATTTCCATATTGAAAGGAGCAATTTGCTTTAGGCTGAGGGATTTAAAATAAAAACACGATTCACAAATTTTACTATTGTCTCTCTTTTCTTGTTATTATATGTATGTTAGTTAACTTTAATTATTGGCTTTACTGTGCACTTAAAAATCATGAAAACTGATGGGCTTGATTTCTATTCACCTTACAAATAGATTTAAGCACGAGCAAATAAGTGTTATCACTACAAGGATAACTTGGCACATTTTCCATTATGGAGAAGATTCAAACACAAGTAAACAAGTCAAGCAGATAAAAACTAAAAGTCTAAGGGGCGCCTGGGTGGCTCAGTCGGTTAAGCGACCAACTTCGGCTCAGGTCATGATCTCCCGCTCTGTGAGTTCCAGCCCCGCGTCGGGCTCTGTGCTGACAGCTCAGAGCCTAGAGCCTGCTTCAGATCCTGTGTCTCCCTCTCTCTGGCCCTCCCCCGTTCATGCTCTGTCTCTCTGTCTCAAAAATAAATAAACGTTAAAAAAAATTTTTTTTTTAAACTAAAAGGCTTGGAGCACCAACGTGGCTCAATAGGTTAAGCATCCAACTCTTGAATTCAGCTCAGGTCATGATCTGGTCATTCATGAGTACAAGCCTCAAGTTGGCTTTGCACTGACAGCACTGAGACTGCTTGGGGTTCTCTCTCTTCCTCTCTCTCTGACCTTCACCAGACCCCTCTCTCTCTGTCTCTGTCTCTCTCAAAATAAATAAATAAATAAATAAACAAACAAATAAACAAACAAACAAATAAAAGAAATAAATAATCTTAAAAGGAAACTAAGAGACTAAAAATTATATGTAAATTGGTAAATATAATTAATAAGTTTTACTACTTCACATAGGTAGAAACATGCATAGCAATTATGTAACGTATTTTTTCTTCAACACTGACGAATAATTTCTTCAAAGTTATAGGAACCAAGATATGGAGTAATTTCTAAACAATTAGCATAACAAAGACCACAGACTAGGATCACAAAGCAATGAAGTTCCATATCAATAACAATAACAGCAAAATTAATAATCCAATATATTTAAAACTATAAAACACAATTACCTATGGGTCAAATAAGTAATAGGAAAATTAAAAAGTGATTTGGAATTACCAAAAATGGTGAATACACAGCAAATCAAATCTTTTATGATGCAGATAAATTAGCAATTGAAGGAAAACATAGGGCCTTAAATGTCAGAAGAAAATACACGCTGAAGTTAAATTCAGCCAAATGTTCAGCTGAAGGGACATCCAAGAAAAGTAGACCGAGATAATGATTATAATAGCAGGAATTAATGAAATGGAAAGCAAAGAACAAGCAAAAATCAACCAGAATGAAAAATATGTTATTTTAAGTCTAGTAAAATTTTAAACTAACAAGAAAATAATCAAGCAAAGACATAGAATGCACATATAAACAATAGTAAGAAATTAAAGTGGGATACGACTATATAATAAAAAATACAAAAAATAATATGGGAATGCTATAAAATACTTTGTCTTAACATATTTAAAAATCTAGACAAACATAATTTTAAAATGACTCACACACACACACACACACACACACTAGAAAACATAAACATCCCATAATCATGAAAAGATAAACAACTTAAAAATCTTTACAAAAGGAAACACTGTCCTCAGTCATCTTTAAAGGAGGCAACTATTCCAATTTTATAGAACCTTTGCAGAAACCAGAAAATTTCTATTTAGTAGGCTTATCTTGATCCTCAACAGAAAAAGATAATACAAAAAAGTTTAAGATAGAGGACAATTTTACTTAAGAACAAAGATAAAAACACCACCCAGAAAATTGCACACAGTATCCAGTTTATTAAAATATACCCTAAATGAAATGAATTTATTAGAACACTGCAAGGTTGGTTCAATTGTAGAAAATGTGAGGTTCTTTTGTTTTGTTTGTTTATTTCAGTAAGTTTCACACTCAGTGCAGAGCTGACCTCTCAACCCTGAGATCAAGACCTGAGCAGAGATCAAGAGTCTGACACTTAACTAAGCCACCCAGGTGCCTCAACAATACAAAATTGTCTTAAAATATTGTGCCAGACAGTATTATTTTTCCTGCATATTTATTGCCATCACTTGGAAAAGAATCATACTTTCCCCATATCATATATGTCAGCCCGAGACATGTAGTTTGCTTTAGATTGATGAACTGTAAATGCAGTGTTAGGCAAAAACTTCAAGAGGCAGCCTGGCCTTACCCATGATTATGTTTCTTTTACCAAACCAACAGTGTTCCACATGGAAGCTGTTCCATCAGTAGATTTGGGTTGAAGACAACACGAGATACAACGGCAGCAAATCTGAGATAAACACTTAGCATGAGCAAGAAATAAACCTTTGTTAAGTTACTGAGTTCTGTGGTTATTTCTTTTGCAGTTTAACCTATCCTGACTATTTTAGTAATTTACCACATTACAAGTTAAAAGTGAAAATTTCAGTGAACACCCAATTATCCTGTAAAGCTTGCAATAAAATTCAATACTCATTAATGATAGGAAAAAAATGACAATAAAATAAAATAAAAAGAAGCATCCCCATCCTAACTAAGGGAACCTACCAAAAAAAAAAAAAAAATAGAAAAAAATAATGGAAAAATGTTAGAAATGTTCTATTTAACACTGGGAACAAGACAAGTATGCTTATTATATAATATATGCTTATATACAAATATATTACTTATTTATTAGTGTTCTAGCTGTCACAAAAGTCAAAGAAACAAAAATAAGATATCTAAGTATTGGAAAAAAACAGTATAACAATATTTTCAGTGATATGGTTGCTTACACAGAAAATCCTAAATACTCTACAAAAAAGGGTGTCGATTAATATGAGAGCTTACAAGAAGACAAGTGATATAAAAATTGACTGCATGCTATAGGCCAGTGAAAAGAGAACGTATTTAAATGAAATGTACATGTAATAGCATAATCTTGTGAAATCATCCAGGAATGATGCTTAAGAAATGGTGTAAGACATTTTTAAAGATAGTTCTAGGAACTCTACTGAAAGCCATTTTTAAAGACCTGTGCAAAACAGAAAACACACCATGTTCAGGGCTATAATAAATAGGCCAGTTTTTTAAACATTGACTTATAAGTAAAATTAAATTCCTATTAAAATTATATTATCTGTGTGGGACTTGCTAAAGACTGATCTAAAATTTATATGGCAAAGCAAAGGGCTCAGAATATACAAAATATTCATGAAAAATGGCACATTGGAGAGACTTGCCTACAAAATGTGAGGTTTATTATAATGCTACAGTAATTCAGAGAATATGTTATTGATATAAGGATAAAAAAGGAGATAAACTGAACATTGCAGTGAGCACAGAAATATTTCTGCATATGTATGAATACTTCATTTGTTACAGAGGCCACACTGCAGTTCAGTGAGAAAAGAATATCATTTTCTCCAACTAGTGCTCTCTAGTCACTGATTAGACTTTCCCAAAATCAACAAAGTTGCTCCATATTTCACACAAAAAACAAAATTTTCAACTTCAGGTAAGTTGAACACTTACATGAGAAAGAAGAAAATAAAACATTCAGGAATTTTATCTAGTGATATACTTAAGGCTCTAGAAAATGCCTGGCACACAATTGGTACTCAATAAATTATATGAACAAATATGGGACCATATGAAATCAGAGTAAGGAAAGATTTCAGGAAACACTTGTGTCTGTAATAAACAGTAAAGGAAATGATTGATAAATTTTGATAATTTAAAGTAAAAATTTCCCTTCATCAGAAGCCACTATTAAAAAGTATAAAAAAAAACATAAGCTACGAACTGGAAGAAGATATTTACATTAAATACACATTAAAATATTAGTATTTAGAATATATAAAGAACACTGACAAATTAACAAGAAAATGACAAAAAAACTCAATTTAAAAAATAAACAAAAGATGAATAAGCATGCTGGTGAAGAGACAATATAAATCACCATTTAACATATGAACAGAAGCTAAGACAGTTCTATTAGTATTTTATTTTGTTAGCTAGGGGTAGAAACGTGGATGTTTAACATTAATCATTACATTTTATTTAACTTACGTATAAACATCTACATGTATATAGACGTAATCTTTTGAAGTCTGAGATATAATGAAAAAAGATAGTAACATTAATAATACAAAGCAATGTCTGAGTAAGAACTCTTAAAAATTTACTGTCAACTAGTAATAATAGCATTAAAGTAAATGATAGTTACAATTCACTGAGTGCTTTTATTTATCCTACATTGACCTGATAACTTCACATCTGTTTTCCACTTTTTACATAATTCTTGCATATATGTTAAATAGGCCATTTTCCCTATCTAACCAAATGGGGATTTTAATAGGTAGATTCTGTTAAACCATGAGCATAATATAAGGATTAAGAAATACATCTTGCTCCAGTGTTTTGGGCTCAATGTAAATACAAATAAAAACGAATGGTGATAGACATTACTTTGGTGAATCTCAAAGACTTTTCTCCACACATGCTATTCAGTATGCATCAAATACCCAGGGATCCATGGGCGCATTCATGACCAGAGTGAATCATTAAAGTAATGCTTCCACATATTGATCCTGATTACTTCTCTCTTCATGACTGGTGGTTTGTTATTCATTCATTAATAACCAGATGAAATCTGAATTGTGTGGAGTGGATGAACTAACCACAACCATTCTTTCATCTATTCAATATTGAAAGTCTACTAAAAGATCAGAATCTGTTGAAAAACACAGCAAGCTCTCCTGAACTTTACATTTAATTACACTGAGCAAGTATGCATCTTTTTAATGTTACCAAGATATTCTTCTCCAGCTGATATTTCTTTCTATAATAAATTTTGTCAGGACCAATTTCAGACATTGAACAAACATTCCAAGAAGGTAAAGTGCAAGGAAAAAATAATTAGGTCAAAAGATCTGCTTTAGTACAGCTCATTTGCTCAACCAAAACTCATGATACCACAGTGCTTTTTTCTTTTTTTTTTTTTTTTACTTCCAAGTCCCTGGATATTTATTCAGGATTCTTTCCTCGGCCCCCTCACAGCAAACACTTCTTCAGTCAATCCCTTCCCGAGTCCTTCTGTAGAACTTTTTGCCTGTTTCACATAGCCATATTTGCTGGGGCTTTTGTTTTTGTTTTTGTTTTATTTGTCTCAATTACAATTCAGTCTAGATTATTGACCAGTTTCTGTTCTCACTTAACTTTTACATTGCTGAATACTGTAAAGTATATATAATGACGGACAGTTAACATACTTCCAGGGAGGGAGCCCATCAGCCAGCAGGGTGAATTTCAGCCACATGTGCCTGTAATATGGCAGGTGTCAAGGTCTGTTGCTAGGCAGGTTGAATGCATACTTTCTGCCTACACACAGCACTTGAATCTCATCTGAGCTAGTAGCACCATTTCTGGAACCCTGAAAACTAGATATACCAAACAGTTTATCTGCACTGTCTGTGTTTTGTACAGCAGATGGCTGGCTGGTTGTTTTTACATATAATAAGTGGAAGCAGCACATATCTATAAATAAATAGTACATTAAGCACTCTTTTGCCAAGTACTGTACAGAGTTGTTGTTTTTTTTAAATTCAAATATGGAAGTAGATCCTGTCACAGGTTTTCTGTTATGAATGCAAATTTAAGGCATAATTATATGCAGGGTAAAATAGGATGATTAGGACAAGGACTCATGTCTGCTGTTTCATCTTCAGCACTAAGCTGCCTTTGTGTCCTTTGTTAGAGGACTGAGAGATTTGTTCAGCTAAAAGGAATGAACCTCACAAGGTCATTTTGTTAATTTCACCGCATAAAATGATCAGATCTATAGGAATAAATAATGGGTGCTGTTCTCACATGTTGATAAATGTCCATGATAATCTGTTACAGTGACTAAGTAGCCTCAGGTCGATGTCTATACTTCCCAGACTGCTTAAAGACTTTCCTATGAAATGCTGCGGTGGGAGGGAGCTCAAAAGATCAGAGATGCAGACAATAAATTATAACCCAAATGCTTCTTCCTTCAGATAAGATTTTTGATCTGTCAAGAAATTATAACAGAAGCTAAAATATTCATTGAACTGATGTAAGACTTCCAACAAACTGTTTTTCTCACCAATAATTATTTATATTCCACAAATTCTGAAAAGGTGATACATACTGAGAAAGCCTCTTACACACAGAAGTTACCCACCCACATTTTCCACACGCTTATAAGTTAGCACTTATATTTAGAATTGCTTCCTAAGCAGGCCTCCTATGCTCAAGCTACAGGCAATATTCAAATACTCAAATAAATATTAGCATCAGTGTGTGTGTTCTATGCATTCTCAATGGGTTGGTTAGAAAAAAATTTAAATGTAAAATAGCTAGCTAGTGAGTAAAATGTAAAAATGAGTAAGCTGATGGCAATCATGATTAAATTTGTAGAGAAGGCAAATATTTTTGAAGTAATATAAAAAAAAAGTAAGGTTTATTGGAAGAATAGTAAAAAGGTTTATTTTAAGGACAGTTAACTGTTCCATCGTTAATTGTGTCAGTCTGTGATTTGGCTGACCAGGAAATCTGCCAGTTATTCTTCTTTTTTTTATGTTTAATTTATTTATTTAGAAAGAAAGAACGTGCAGGGGAGAGGGGCAGAGGAAGAGAGAGACAGAATACCAAGCAGGCTCCACACTGGGCACCAAGCCCGATGGGGGCTTGGACCCACGAATCATGAGATGGTGACCTGGGCAGAAATCAAGAGTTCAGTGCTCAACCAACTGAGCCACCCAGGTATTCCCACCAGTTGTTCTTAATAGAGTAAATACTAAATTAATATTTTTGGAGGGTAAAAAAAAGAAGAAAAAACACAACAGACACAAGAAATACTGTGATTACTTCTCAGTGTTTTTTGTTGTTGTTTTTTTTCATTCCCAAAGGCAATGGTTCATACTTGGTGAGAACTAGGGATGTATACATAATAAAACTTTCCATAACACAAGTGAAAAAATTGAAAACTAGAGCTTTCCACATCGATGAAGGAAACTAAGCATTTGGAGGTAGGAGAACTATGCTGGACAGTGTTTCTATTTAATTTGTACGGCTGTATCGGTGCCAAATCTATTCCATGTATTTCTTCATTTTCCCCACCCACAGGATATTTGCACATGCTGTTATTTCTGGCCCCGATACTCTGCTGTTGCAAATCACTGTATTCTCACTATCAATTGCATTTTAAGTCTGTGTTCAGTTATTTTTAAATTAATAACTACACTCTAATTACTGGCCCCCAACAAATTCTCAGATAGAATCTCTGCCCCAAGAAGCTTAGAAAGTGAGATGCTTGAAGTGAACTTCCAAGAAGATTGCTTTTTTAGACCGTTGAAACAATCTTAGCACTTACTCAGATTTTTGGTTTGTCACTCTCTTAAAAGCACTTAATAAGATTCTTCATGTGCAAGGCACCCTTCTGGGCATAAAAGAAAAACGAGCTAGTCTATTTTCCCAGCCCATGCCATTACACTATCTCTAGTGGAATCGTTTCTGGAGGCAGGAAACAGAATCAAAGCAGACAGTGTCTTGTACAATCTCCCCATGAGTGGGAAGGATGGCAGCAAAAGATATGGTGCCTTTTCTGCTTTGCAGCAAAGCTCCACTATTGGATTTTAGGATCAGTTTAGAAGCAACTAAGAGACCCATCCTGTTAATTCCTTGTGTTTTATAAATGGAAATTAAATAGAATTCACCCATGACAAATATGAAGGGAGAAAAAACCCCACAATTTTACAATCAAAGTCTACAGTCTATTTTTCCAGGGGTAAAAAAAGTAATGCTAACAGAATTCTGGATAGTAAAAACTACATTTCTTCCTGTTCACTGTGAAAAAAATGAATTAAATGGTGATAATAAATAAATTTGAAATAAATATTTCAAAGAAATGAGAATATCAAAACTAATTTAAGTGTTAAAATTCCGTTTCTTAATTTGTAAATCACAGGTAATAGTTAAAATAATAATATTAATATCTTTATATCAATAAATGAAATAATGAAAGTGCTATGGTAGAAAAAAATCACAAAATGAGATTTTTAAAAATGTGAATCATTATTAGCATGGTGATTAAGTGCAGACTCTGGAGCCCGATTCCTGGTTTGAATTCTGCCACCTCTGTGACCTTTGGGGGTTGCTTAAAATCTCTATGCCTCTGTAAGAGGGGGAGAATATTAAAAGGGCTAACTCATGAAACTTGTTTTGAAGAACATTCACACTCACTAGAGGGAAACTATTAAAATTATGGAAATGGTCTTTATTATTAACCACAGAGTAGTAAAAGAGTTGTCTGAATAATATTGTCTGATCCTTTATTGTGTCTCATTTCCTTCCTCTTCTTTAAATCATTTAAACTTACCCTGTGGCTTCCCAGATAAAGCTGATACTTCTGAGTATGCTGCCCTGTGAAGAATGTCATGAGCCTACTGCCACTTGAAGCTCTCAGATGACCCAGTCACAGTCTATCTTGCTCCAAGTCTTCGCTCACTCATTTTTATTTCTGTCCTTGATGTCCTTTGTTCACCATTCCCACTCCTCTTCACCTAACTCCATCACGGTCCCAGGTAGCACCTTCTTAATGTTTTCTGAGCACTATACTGAGATCATCTCTTTGGTAGGCTGGGTCTTCCACTGGAACAAAAGAAGCTTGAGGGCAGGGGTTATGTTTCATTTTTTACTCTTGTGCCCCCCTGAACCTTGCCCACTAACTTCATTTTGTAAATGTTTTATAAGTGTTTGATAAATGAATAATCAGGATTATCAACTGATATAAATACGCCGGAAATTAATCTTATCTTTTTTGAGAGACTCTCCGCCGTGTCTAGACCAATGGTTTTTAAGCTTGGGAGCACATAGAACCTCATAGAACTTTAAAAAACAAACCAACAAACAAACCAACAAACAAAACAATGCTCAGAACCTATTATTTTAATAATCAGGTCTAGGTGGTTCTGTTGACACACCTTCACTGAGAACCCTGGTCTAGAAAAACGTATTTCCAGTATTTGGTTCATAAGAATATTTTTACATAAAATCTAAAATCCTCTAATTCTAATTCCCCACCCTTGGTGGTATACTTTTAAGAGTTTTTAACTAATGCATATTTAGGAGTCTGTGAAGTTTCAGATGCTATTAATTAATTTTCCAATAATTTTCTGTGGCTTTATTACCCTATAATCATAGAAGTTATTTTTTGTTTCCGTCAGGTAACCTAGATGAGTGGAGCACAACTGTGCCTTCGGGGTTTTATTTAGCTGCAGAATTAGGTTGTTAAGATGTCAGTCCTTAAATGTCCTAACTTCCATTTGGGTCAAGGTAAAAAAAAAAAAGTCCTGGGTGAATAACAAATTTGAAAATTAATGTAAAATTTTCCTCTCTTCAGTATTCTGTATGCATCCAAAATTCCCAGTTAAGCCTCCAGTCACTGAAACTTTTTACTGGTATCTTCCAAGTTCAGACAAGTGCTCTTTTTTAGTCTTGCTTATTATTTAAATTTTGGTCTACGTTTAAACAGTCACCAAAAATGTTATAGTTGATTATATCCTCTCCATTAATTAAAGTGAGGACAGTACAGGTGAAGGTAGAGTTTCTTATGCATAATTTCATGGTTTATCAGGGTCAAAGTCAGAAAGGTCAGCTAGATCATTAATTATGTTTATGTTATAACAATATTTTATGTCATACAAATATTTAATTCAACATAGCAGTGTTTATTTTTAATCCCTGAGATATGAAAGATATTGAAGCCATAGACCTTGAGTTTAATCTATTTTAAATACTATACCTATTTCATTTAATTATTTTTTATTAAGGTATAATTGAAACACAACAATATATTAGTTTCAGGTGTACAACATAAAAATTCATAATTTGTATAAATTGCAAAGGATCACCATAGTAAGTCTATTTAATATCTATTACCACACGTGGTTATAAAATTTCATTCTTGTGATGAGAACTTTTAAGATTTATTATCTTAGCAACGTTAAAATATTCAGTACAGTGTTATTAATTATACTGTATATATTTTAAGAGATAATTCTCCATGTCAATAGTGTGATATGAAAATATTGTTATGAGTATAAATCTTCTATCTTGAAGGTTTTAATTCTCATGTGATTACTGTTTGTAAAAAAAAAAAAAAGCTTGAATGTCTTAAGATATAAAACCAATGTAGTTGTTTTAGTAGCTAAATTTCCTTTGCATTTGGAATCTGTCCCTTTATTGATCAGCATCCAACTTTCCTGTTTTCCATACTCAATTGCAAAGTTGAAGCTAAATTTACTTTTTTAGCATGTCTCAAAACTTGGGTGGATGATGTAAATATTTATAAATGAATTGTAATAATCTAGTTTATATTGTCAAAATGAAATTTTCTGAAGGTAGACCAGAAAAACTTTGGGATCAGAGGTCTGAGAAAACTGGAAAAGTGAAAAGATATGTTAAGTGATTCCCACAGCTTTAGTGTTTCAGCGGTAAAGCAATACTTTCAACTTAAATACCTTATGTGTATATGTATAAGTTACTGTCAAAGTGTCTCCTGGGTTTGAGTACTATTGCTATTGTACCCAATAATTGACATAATAATTGATATAATCATACAATAATTGACATCATGTGAAACTTATTTTAATTATGTTTTCTTTACTTTGTATAATATTAAAGAACTTTTCTCTATATAATGTTAACATTGAACAGTTGGTAAAGGCTGACCTAAACACATTTTGCTCATAAGCTCCAGAGTCTGTGCTAGGTACCAACTTGTGTTTCAGAACTGCATGACTGAGCTCAGAAAACTTGAACTTACCTAAAAGTATCATTTTACTGTATTCTCGTAATATAATGTACATTTAAACCACCTCAGTGTCTTGTTAAAATATAGATTCTGATCCAGGAAGCCTGAAGTATAGATGTGATTCTTCAGTTCTAATAAAGTCAAGTGATATCAGTATTGTAGGTCCATAGACCACCCTTTGAGGAGCAAGGAGTTCTTCAATTTCTGGGTCTTTCAATTCCAATGTTCCATTACATAGATGAACAGGTGGGGTTTTTTTGGTTTGTTTGTTTTAAAGGTGGTAACTTTGTTGATAAGCAGACCACATTTAAATTGAATTAAATTAAATTCTGTGCACAATTTTTATGATTTCCATCTTTTAAGAAGACTTCTTTAGAAAATCCTTAAAGTAATGAAGGATGAAGAAGATAATTACCATTTACATATATAGTAAAATATTGGTTTGCAAGCATAATTCGTTCCAGAAACATGCTTGTAATCCAAAGCACTTGTATATTCCCCATTGGAATTAATCCAAAGCAAATTTCCCCGTAGGAAATAATGGAAACTCAGATGATTCGTTTCACAACACAAAATGTTCATTTAAAAATGATTATAATACTGTAATATAATACGAAATAATAAAGAAAATACAAATTTAAAGAAAAATAAATTAACCTGTGCTTACCTTTGAAAACCTTCGCGACTGGTGTGAGGGAGACAAGAGAGAGGAAGCTTATTGTGTAGGACGACTTTCACTATCACTAGCAGAATCACTGCTATCTATTGGCTCAGTGGAATCTTTTTCTTTCCATGCAACTATTAAGGAAACCTATAAGGAACCCATCCAATGACACTTATCTTTCCTTTTGATGATTTCGTAGAAATGTGAAATTGCATTGCTAATCACCCACAGTCCTGCAACGAGACAGAGAGAGAGAGACAGAGAGAGAGAGAGAGAGAGAGAGAGAGAGAATATAGTATATTACTTGGCCTTTAAGACAAAGGAAATCATGTCATTTGCAACAACATGGATGAAACTGGAAAGCAGTATGCTAAGTGAAATAAACAAGACACAGAAAGACAAATACAGCATTATTTCACTTATATGTGGAATCTAATATATATAGCCAAACTCACGGAAGCAGACAGTAGAATGGTGGTTGCCGAGGTAGTGGGAAGATGCCAATGGGGAGATGTTGGTCAAAAGATACAAAGGTTCAGTATGCAAGATAAATAAGTTTTTATCATCTAATGTGCAGCATGATGAGTAAATTTAACAATAGTGTATTGTGTACTTGAAATTTGCTAAGAGGGTTGATTCTGAGTTCTCAGCAAACACACAATATAAGAAAATTGTAACTATGCGAGGTGATGGATATGCTAATTAGCTTGTGATCATTTCACCATGTATATGTATATCAAAACATCAAGTTGTACACCTTAAATATACACAATTCTTATTTGTTAATTATACCTCAATTTAACAAGTGGCTTATTTAGCACCCACGTGGTGCAAAAGTACACTCATTCTTTAAGTCAAATCCGAGTTTTACAGTTAGAAGAAAATTATACACATAGCCTTCTGATAGTATTTGGTGAAAAAATAGAAAATTATACTGTTATATAATTAATGCATTTGTTTTACAGACAAAATACCAAAATAATTTTGCAGGATATATATTTTTCATAAATATATTTTGCATAAAATTTGATATAAAATATATATAATATTTTTTCATTCATTCGATTGACAGACATTTAGATCATCTCCATATCTTGGCTATTGTGAACAATGCTGCAGTGAACATGGGAGTGCAGACATCCTTTGACATCCACACATTTACAGCTCGCTAGTCTTCTGAGAATATACAATAGGAAAGGATAATCTTCAATAAATGGTGTCGAGAAAATTGGATATCTAAATACAGAATAATAAAATTGGACCCTTATCTCACACTGTAAACCAACTCAACATTGGATGAAAAACTTAAATATAAGAGTTGAAACTGTAAAACTACTATAAGAAAACAGGGAAAGGTTCCTTGACATTGTTCTTGGCAATAATTTTTTTGGATATAACATCAAATACACACACAACAAAAGTAGAAAGATACATACAATAGGATTGCATCAAACTAAATATCTTCTTTAAAATCTTTTAACTTTTTTTTTTATTTTTGAGAGAGAGAGAGAGAGCACGTGCAGGGGAGGGGCAGAGATAGAGGGAGACACAGAATCTGAAGCAGGCTCCAGGCTCTGAGCTGTCAGCACAGAGCCTGATGTGGGGCTTGAATCGATAAGTCGTGAGATCATGATCTGAGCCGAAGTCATACACTTAACTGAGTCATCCAGGTGCCCCCAAACTAAATATCTTCTTCACAGCAAAGGTAACTATCCATTCTTACAGAATAAGGGAAAATTCTTGCAAACCACATATCTGATAAGGGATTAAATATCCAAAATATACAAGGAACTTATACAACTTAACATGAGAAACACATGCAACCTACTTAAAAAATGGAGAGAGAACCTCAATAGACATTTCTCAAGAGAAGACAAACAGATGGCCAGCAGGTATATGAAAAGGTGTTCAACATTGTCAATCATCAGGGAAATGTGTATTAAGATTACAATGCGATATTACCTCACACCTGTTAGAATAGCATGAATATAAATTGGTATAGCCATTATGGAAAACAGTATAAGGGTTTCTCAGAAAATTAAAAATAAAGGGCTCCTGGGTGGCTCAGCTGGTTAAGTGTCCAACTCTTGATTTCAGCTCAGGTCATGATCTCCTGATTTGTGACATAGAGCCCCTCTTAGGGCTTTGCACTGATAGGGTGAGCCCACTTGGGACTCCCTCTCTCTCTCCCTCTCTCTCTGCCCCTCCCCTACATGAGCACTCTTTCTCTCTCTCTCTCACTCTCTCTCTCTGTCTCTCTCTCTATCTCTCTCAAAATAAATAAATACAATTAAAAAGAAAAACAAAAAAGTTTAAAAAAAAGAAATTAAAAATAGAACTACCTTGTGATACAGCAATCTTACTTTAGGGGTACTTATCCAAAGGAAATACCAAGGTACTTTTAACATCTGTATTTATTTTCCTCATTCTGTTTTAATTAAGGATAATTCCATGAAATAAACTTTAAAAATCATTTACATAATAAATGTTTAAATGTTTATTATTTCATATATTTGTTCTCATGTGTTTTCCAAAAACTAATGTATTGATGGGTTTGCAATTCCCTCATTGCCTTAATTTTGTTGTTTTCCACTTGAGTGTGCTGAGTACTTTTACCCTCTTTCTTTTTGTCATATGTTTTCATGATAGTACTACTGTTTTAGGAAGATTTACCAAGTAATTACATGAACTTGAATTGATAGAGAAACAAGCAGTAAAACAGTAACCCAAATATGTAAGAAAAATAATTTATCTCTAATTACATTTATCTTGGTTTGCCAGGAATTGTAGGTCAAGAAATAATATTTTTATATTAAAGTTATTTGATAGGTAGGATCAAAATTTAATAAGATTTAAATGATTTTATTGGTAACAAATGGGAATATATTTTGAACATCATTTAAAGATTTATCAACACATATATAAGCAATGAAAGAATAATTATTTAGAATAGAAATGTGAAGTATTTAGAATAGAAATATAAATGCAGTGGAAACAGACTCTGGAGTAACGAGAAATATTTAGATTCAGAACAAAATTTAGAAATAAACTATCTTCAAATAATAAAATGAATATGTTTATATGACCCCTGGAACCTACATTTGGAAAAAAAATAGTAAAATTATAGCTCTGTAGCACGTGTGTGTGTGTGTGTGTGTGTGTGTGTGTGCATGTATGTGTCATAGGAGGTGGGAATGGGATGGAAATCTCTTGGTCACCCCGAGAAAGAAAGAAGGAAAGAAAGAAAGAGAGAAAGAAAGAAAGAAAGAAAGAAAGAAAGAAAGAAAGAAAGAAGGAAAAGAAAGAAAGAAAGAAGGAAAGAAAGAAAGAAAGAAAGGAAGAAAGGAAGAAAGGAAAGGAAGGAAGGAAGAACCTTTCACAGACTGTCCCCTGCATATCTAGGTTGAGTGGAGGTAAGACAAAGGCATCTTTCTAGACTATTAAAGATATAAAAAAGTGCTTATTATCCCCAAATCTCTTGGGGAAATGCACATATTTCCCTTGGCTTAAGCTGTTTGAAATAGATCAATGTTATCATATTTAAAAGAACCAAATCATTTTTTATTGTTTTGAGAAAGGATCAAAATTCTAATAGTAATAATTAACTTCTAATAATTACTTGACAATGTGTGTTCTTCTCTCTGCTTTAATAGATTTGGACTATGTTGCAAAATTACTGAACCCTGGCCTCAGTGTTTCCAACATCCTTTGTCATAACTCCTTTCTCATAAGCCAAAAAGAGTTATTGATGAAATAGAAGACTGAGGGTTGATGGGGAGTAGGAGGGAGGGGAAAGTGGGTGATGGGCACTGAGGAGGGCACCTGTTGGGATGAGCACTGGGTGTTTTATGGAAACCAATTTGACAATAAATTTCATATTAAAAAAATAAAAAATAAAAGAGCAGACAAGTAATGACACTCATTGAGTACTTATCATGTTCTAGTCTCTGTGAAAGAAGAAACTTTTTTTATAATCATTTCTTGAATTGTAGCTTCATATATTATGAATTCTGTGTTGAGGCAACTATTATCTGGTGCAAATTACTTAACATTTTTAACTCTTTTATGGTCTAAACTTCTTAACGTAGGAAATAGGCTTTATAACATCTACATACAGTTTTCTGATAATTAAATGACACAATATATTTAAAATATTTGTCAAAGATTCTGGCATATCAAAGGCATTTAATAAATGTTATCTATAAAGTTACAACTCCATTATCAGTATTATAATTTCTATTATTATTATTGTATTTAATTCTCACAACAGTAAGTCTGGGGAGATATAATGCTAATTTTTGTTAGTAAGGTTTGAATTTTAAGTAAATTTTCCAGAATTGCAGCATAATGGAAAAGCCAGAATCCAAAGTGATATCCATCTTATTCCAATTCCCTGTTATGTGCCTGACATAAAATTTAATGAAATAAAACTCCAAACTCTACAAGTTGTATGGCCTTGATTTAGAACTTTCTTTTTCAAAGAACTGCATATATAAAATACTGTTTTACCTGTCTTTTTCTAGTTCTAAATATTTACACAGAGGTATGCATTTGATTAGAAAAACAAAGTACATCCAGTGATACGTAAAAGTGGTGTCATCTCAGATTTATCTATGGCAGAGATATTTTTGTTGCGGTTTTGATGGACTTGTAGATATTCTAAAAACACACTGTGAGTCAATCTCAAATTCTTAGGGGTCAATATCTTAGAAGGTTTTGTTTTACTTAGCAAACAATTTTAAATAATTTTGCGTATTATACAGATTCATTTTGGAAAGTCTTAGTAATTTTTAAAAAGTATTTATAGCCTCCTCGAAAATAGAAAGTACTTGAAATTATGTGAAAAAAAGTTTTCATGTGATTCACATTTTTATTGACCTACAGGAGATATTGAACCGATGAAAATATTTTTATTTCATATATTCATTCATCTTCCCTTGGTTTGTTTTTTTTTTTTTTAATGTTTTATTTATTTTTGACAGAGAGAGAGAGAGACAGAGACAGAGCATGAGCGGGGGAGGGGCAGAAAAAGAGGGAGACAGAATCCAAAGCAGGCTCCAGGCTCTGAGCTGTCAGCACAGAGCCAGATGCAGGGGATCGAACTCACAGACCGCGAGATCATGACCTGAGCCGAAGTCCCACGGTCAACCGACTGAGCCACCCAGGCGCCCCATTCCTTTGGCTTTTTATAGCTTATAAATAGTACCAAACAAATAGGTGTGTTACTAACAGTAGAGTTTAATCTTTGCAATTTTGCCAGTGAATATTAAGGCTTAAAGTAATACTAACATAGAAGTTGATGAGTGATAAGATGAATGTGTACTAAGTTTATAGTTGTAAGTCATGCTTACACGGCTGACTCTATTACCCAGGGAGTTGGAGAAATTCATGGAACAATCTAGATAATTCTCAAATCACAAGGCTTTGCTTTTCTTTTTCTATGAATACTTGTCCAGGAGATGTTGAAAATATATTCAATGCTGCATCACGCTGCAGAGAATGTAAGATCTTTCAGCACATTTTGTTTTTCTATGCCTAAATTCAAGTTTTTGTTTTAGTTTTTTGTTTACCCTTGTTCAACAAGAAAAACCCCCCTCTGAAACTGAAATGTGGTGGGGTTGGTCTGGGATCTGTATTTTGACTATAATCATGATGGTTTTTAAGTGCCAAGGAGGAAAACATAAAATCTAGCATGACTTTTCCACTATACAGTATTCCCATATTTTGAGCTAAGAGTATAGCTCTGAAGAGTTAGGATAAATTTGTGCTGGAGTTTGCGTCAGATCAAACTGCGCTGGGTCTGCTCTTGTCAATGGAGATCCTGCTATAGACGTTAGTGGCCGCAAAAGCCAGCTAAGACCACTCTGTACTTTTCATATTAAAGGTATTTTTTTCCTGAAACTATTGTAACGTTGTGTCAACTCTACTAAAGACCTTTAAAAGTTAGTTTCCAGGGCCATGATAGGAGAGAAAAAGAACTTCTAGATTGAATTATTGCCTTCTCCTCTATTTACCTACCACTCCCACTGCTACAAATAGATACGGGGAATAGACAATAGAAGAAGTAAAATAGGTTTTTCTTAAGTAATAACTATGGACTAGAACTTGTCCTAAGTGCTTTATTTTACATTTATGGTATCATTTAATTTTTTTTTAATGAAATTTATTTTGAAGGAGAGAGGCGGCAAGCTTTTCCCAAATTGCCCAGGATAGAATAATTACTTTGGAGACAAGGAACTAAAAAACAGATATCTATTACCCTAAAGCAGGGCAAAAAAATGTGACTTCACCCAAGAAGAAATCAGCAGCCTGGTTTACCAAGTTACACGAGCACCCTGGTCAGACAGATTTGCTTCATGTTGGTAGTTCTTGGCTTCAGAAGTGGCCCTGAGGGAGGAAACAGGTGTCAAAATAACTTCATTCTTCTCTTTGTTCCACTTTCCATCGCCCGTTCTGTCTCATCTGTCTTACATTTCTCCTGCCCTAAACTGCTGCTGTCTTAGATATTGCCCATGATAGGTAGATTGGGTAATTTATCTTTACCCAAAGAATTGTCTCTAGGGCTAAGCACCAGTTATTATGTACTACAGCATTAACTAAAAGAATGTCAGACTTTTTTTTACAGTCAATTCTTATAAGTTATTCAATTTTTTTAAATGTTTATTCATTTTTTGTGAGACAGAGCATGAGGGGGTAAGGGTCAGAGAGAGGGAGACACAGAATCTGAAACAGGCTCCAGGCTCCGAGCTGTCAGCACAGAGCCCGACGCGGGGCTCAAACTCACGAACTGCGAGATCCTGACCTGAGCCAAAGTTGGATGCTCAACCGACTGAGCCACCCAGGCGTCTCATTCTTATAAGTTATTCATACAGATATCTGGCCCTCTCAAAAATAAGAAGGCAAACCAAAACACTCGGTTGGAATCCTAATAAAACATTAACTACAGTGTCCAAATAGGTCAAATTGACAATTCACAAATTCCACACTTTGGATAATGATATAGAATAATCAGTTACTTGTTTTGAGTTAGTAAAGGGTTTTTTAAATAAGAAAAGGTAAATGTAATAGTTTTAAAAGACTCAATTTTATAGGAAAATTTGGAAGGGACTTGAATCCTTGGGAAACACTGACAATGTTTATAACTGTCACAGAAGCTCACTCATTAGAATTATGAAAGTGACAGCATGAATGTAATGAATTTTGACATCTGGTGCATTGCAGTGAAAAAATGTTACTAAGCAGAATGTCTGAACAAACACTCTTAACTATAACTTTGTATTCTGAAAGTGCCATATAAAATATTAGAAAAGTACTATATTTCTCCTCTGGACATTTACAGATTTAAATATCCAAGGGGTTTATTTTGCCAGTTAATTTCTTTTTTTTTTTTTTAACATTTATTTATTTTTGAGACAGAGAGAGACAGAGCATGAACAGGGGAGGGGCAGAGAGAGAGGGAGACACAGAATCTGAAACAGGCTCCAGGCTCTGAGCTGTCAGCGCAGAGCCCGACGCGGGGCTCGAACTCATGGACCGCGAGATCATGGCCCGAGCGGAAGTCAGACACTTAACCGACCAAGCCACCCAGGCGCCCCACCAGTTAGTTTCTTAAACATTCAAAAACATTTATTGAAGGGCAGCTGTTTAGTATTCACAACTATTAAAACAAGTGCCTGTCTTCAAGGAAATTATATTCTTGGCACTTAGTTCTCTCACTGCCAAAATGTAAGCTTTTGAGATGAGGTATATAAACTTACTTCTTTTAATCCTGATAGCATTTCCCAAATTGATACCCAAATGTACCCAAAATTCTAAGAATGTCTACTCTGAAAATACAGTATTCCATTATCAGCAATGATAGATTAAAATTCAGTTATTTTAAGTCAAATCTGCAGTGTCAATGAGAAATGAAATATATTTGGGAAGCTGATGTTTAATGTTGCCTAGAAATTTGATCTGAAGAAGATCTGTGGAGCTTTTTTTACAAATGATTTCGTGAAATAATTATCCATACAAAGATTCCCTCAAAGCTAGGGTGAAATATTTTCTTAACCTCTTTAATAATCTTGTGCTAATATTTAATTTTTCAAATCCTTTTGCATGAGTAGAAAAAATGTAAGTATAGTTGTATGCATACATTTATACACCTACCTATACTCTCCAAACACACACACACACACACACACACACACACACTACTATATAATAAGTATTCTATTAGCTTGATGAATACTATATTATCCATAGGGAGCATAAAAATATACACAACTATGAATCTGCAGTATCTCTTCACATAACTTCAAAATTAAAAAAAAAATGAAATTCATAAAAAGCATGGCAAACAGTGCCTGGATGGCTCAGTTAGTTAAGTGTCTGACTCTTGGTTTTGCTTAAGGTCAGAATCCCACAGTTGGTGAGTTTGAGCCCCATGTCAGGCTCCACACTGACAGAGTGGAGCCTGATTATGATTCTCTCTCCCTCCTTCTCTCTGCCTCTCTCTCTCTCTCTCTCTCTCTCTCTCTATATATATATATATATATATATATATATGTATATGTATATATGTGTGTGTGTGTGTGTGTATATATATATATATATATATATATATATATATATATATATCCCCAGCTCTCTCATAATAAATAAATAAACTAAAAGAAAAAATACAAAGCATGGCAAAGACCTATGCCTGCAAACCATGCCAGATAAACTGGATCAGTTTTACTTTACCACTGTAAGGAACTGGACAAAGATTAAAAACCAATATTAGTAGTTTTTGGACAGTGACCAGTAGGAAGCTTAAGGAAAGAACATACAGGGGCGCCTGGGTGGCTCACTCGGTTGAGCGTCCGACTTCGGCTCAGGTCATGATCTCACGATTTGTGAGTTCGGGCCCCGCGTCGGGCTCTGTGCTGACAGCTCAGAGTCTGCAGCCTGCTTCCAATTCTGTGTCTCCCTCTCTCTGCCCCTCCCCTGCTCATACTCTGCCTCTCTCTGTCTCTCAAAATTAAATAAATGTTAAAAAAAATTAAAAAAAAAGAAAAGAACATAAAAGATGAGCCTTGGATTTACCCAAACTATCCCTGATGGCATTTTCCAACCATGGTAAATAGAGTGAGACTGATGGTCTCCCTTAGTAGAAAAAAAGAACAAGCAGAGAGTGAGGGCGCCAAGGTAACCGAGATTTGGGAACATGATGCCAGTGAGACGGGAGCTGTAAAGGAGCCACAAAACACTAGGCAGGAAATTTCCTCAAGTCCTTGTCCAACTTCTACATTGTACTTACACACAGTGAGATTCTAAAATATTTAGCTTGAAAATATTTTTGAAGCACAGATGTCAAGAAAATTTTGGACTTCTGGCATAGCCAGAATAAAGCTATATTCCAGATGAGACCCTGGAAAGGCTACTCCCTATGAGTTACATCTGTGCTGTAGTAGACAAGACCAATCTGCACAAGTAAGGGGAAAGCTAAATGAGACATGGTTTAAGGAGGCCTAAAAGCAAGATTCAGTAGAGCTACATATTTTATCAGCTAGTCCTCTACAAAAGAAGACATCTTAACCCAGGCCTTCAAAAGTCTTTCACCTGCAATATTAAGCATTACAGAAAAAAAATGATTAGACATGCTAAGAAGTGACAAAAGACAACTTATAATCAAATGATAAATGAATCGACAGAGGCAGACCCAAAGATGATGCAGATATTTAGAGTTAGCAATCAAAGATTCCCAAAGAGCAAACAAACAGTTTAAGATGGATTAAAACATAAAATATCTCAAAAGAAAATTCAAGTCAATAAAAAGTATAAACATTCTCGGACTGCATAAGACAATATCTGAAAGTAAGAACTGAGTGTATTTCATAGCTCACTGGACACGGTAAAATACAGAGTTAATGAAATCACAGACAAGTTAGTAGAAAAATATCCAAGCTGAAACAGAGAGAAAATACACATAACAGAATTCAAAAGTGTCACATGTGGACGTGTTTTTATTTTTTTTAATATTTTTTAATGTTTGTTTATTTACTTTTTAACATTTATTTATTTTTGAGACAGAGAGACAGAGCATGAACGGGGGAGGGTCAGAGAGAGAGAGAGGCACAGACTCTGAAACAGGCTCCAGGCTCTGAGTTGTCAACACAGAGCCCAACATGGGGCTCAAACCCACAAACCCGTGAGATCATGACCTGAGCTGAAGTCAGACGCTTAACTGACTGAGCCACCCAGGCGCCCCAATGTTTATTTATTTTTGAAAGAGAGAGAGAGAATGAGTGGGGAAGGAGCAGAGAGAGAGGGAGACATAGAATCCAAAGCAGGCTCCAGGCTCTGAGCGGTCAGCACAGAGCCTGGCACGGGGCTTGAACCTGAGAACTGTGAGATCATCACCTGAACAGAAGTCCAAGGCTTAACCCCCTGAGCCACCCAGGAGCCCCATGTGGTCATGTTTTTAAAACTTATAGGACATGTGTAGTTGCAATACAAGAAGGAGGAGACAGAAGGAAATGGAAGAGAAAATGTACGTCTAAAGAAATAGTAGGTAAGACTACTCAAAATCTGGTGAAAGATAGGGCACCTGGGTGGCTCAGTCGGTTAAACGTCTGACTTTGGCTTAGGTCATGATCTTGCAGTTTGTGGGCTCAAGCCCTGTGTTGTGCTCTGTGCTGACCGCTCAGAGCCTGGAGCCTGCTTTGAGTTCTGTGTCTCCCTCTCTCTGCCCCTCTCCCACTCCCGGTCGCGGTGTGTGTGTGTGTGTGTGTGTGTGTGTGTGTGTCTCAAAAATAAATAAACATTAAAAAAATTAAAACAAAATCTGATGAAAGACATCAAATCACAGATTGAAAAGTCTCAGGGAAAGCCAACCTAGTCCAGTAAGAACTTTTCTCTTTGAATAGGACTTCTCTATTTAAAAACAGTACAGGCATCTTGGAATTATTGCCATTCCATTGTAAAGTATGTGGTCAGTCTTATTCTTGATTTTGTTACTAAAAATAGAATTGTGCAACAATCCCTCAAATGATCTTAGAAGCCACAGTGTTTATATACTGCTAGCTATCCAGCCCATAAAGGTGTCAAATAACAGACCCAAGGTTAATTTGCCTTTGTCATAAAAGTGATGAACTCCTTCAGTAAAACTGATTAATTGATTGACTATTTTTTCCTGGTTTTCAATATTCCTGTGGATATTTTAGTAAGTTGTCATTATATTTCTTGCAGAAGAGGTATTGAAAAATTTTAGATATTCAAAACTATCTATGAATTAAAAACTATGCCCTTAGAGTGGCATAAAAAAAACATTGGAGTGGGATAAAAAAACATTGAAGCATGGAATCCTACTAGAAAAAGTACCCCAAATGTAATTATAATCTTTACCACCTTCAGTTAACAAGTATATATATGTTTCCATGCCCTTCAAAAATTTACAATAGAGTAAAGGAGTTAAGATAACTAATAGAGAAAATTAAAATAAAATATGAAAAGTCATATGTGATTTGTATAGAGCTGTACTAATATAGTAGCCAATAGTCACATGTGTTTACTGAGTTCTTGAAAACAGTATTTTTAACATTTTCTTTCTGTCTGAAAAGAGAGTATCACCTAAAGTTTTTACCTATGCTGTCATTTGGTCCTATGATCATTTGGGCAAAATATTATCACTAATTGTTTATCTGTTTGTTACATAAAATATCCCACAATTATTGTGGATTTTTCTCTCTTTTCTTATAATTTTGGAAATTTTTGCTACATATATTGTGAAACCTTGATATTAATTGCATATACACTTAGTGTTATTGGATCTTTCTGTTAAATAAAACTTTTTATCCACATGAAATGACCCTATTATAATTGCCAATGGTTTTATAGCAACTGCTACTAATGTTTTTGTCTTGATTCCAGTTTGTTTAAGAATATAATGATATACTTCCTTTTGATTATGGTTAAATGGTACACTTTTTTTTTTTTTAAGAGAGTGAGCTAGCAGGAAAGGAAAGAGACAGAGAGAGAAAGAGAGAGAGAGAATCCCAAGTAGACTCTCCACTGTTGCTGCAGAGCCTGATGCAGGGATCAAATCCACAAACCATGAGATCATGACTTGAGTCAAAATCAAGAGTCAGAGGCTTAACTGACTGAGCCACCCAGGCACCCCTAAATAGTATTCTTTTACCTAATCTTTTACTTTAAGCTTTTTTGTAAGCTCATGCTTTAGATGTGTCTCCTAACAGTCAGCAATTATTTTTTATGCAATCTAACTGTGTTCGTCTTTAGATAATTTAGTTTATGAATATTTATTTATTTATTTATTTATTTATTTATTTATTTATTTATAATGTTTATTTATTTTTGAGAGAGAAAGAGAAAGAAAGAGAGAACATGAGCAGGGGAGGGGCAGAGAGAGAGAAGGAGAGGAAGATACAGGATCTGAAGCAGGCTCCAGGCTCTGACCTGTCAGCACAGAGCCCGACATGGGACTTGAACTCACGAACCATGAGATCATGACCTGAGTTGAAGTCGGATGCTCAACTGACTGAGCCACCCAGGTGCCCCTAGTTTATGAATATTTAATGTATTAATTTTTTGAGACTCACATATGCCTCTCTGTGCTTTCCCTTTGCCTACATATTCTATTAGCTTACCCTCCCCCTTCATTGCCTTTTTGGGATTATTATTTTTCATTTGTCAAAGATTAACTTTTTGCTAATATTTCCTAATATATTAAGGATTGTCCTAGAAATTACAAATGCCTACTTTACTTATCAAAATGTAATGCTAATTGGTACTTTTACTAATATAATGTCCCTGGAATACTTTAACGCCATTTAATCTTTTCTTTTTCATATATGGTGTATTTATAAGGTATATTTATAATATAACAATGATTTTTTTGAAGTTTATTTATTTATTTTGGAAGAGTCAGACAGTGCAAGAGGGAGAGGGGCAGAGAGAGAGAGGGAGACAGAGAATACCAAGCAGGCTCTGCACTGTCAGCACAGAGCCCAACACAGGGCTCGAACTCACAAAACCATGAGATCATGACCTCAGGTGAAATCAAGAGTTGGACGCTTAATTGACTGAGCCACCAGGCACCTCTTAAGGAGATATTTTATACAGTTAACATCCATTTATATTTATACACATTTTTCCTTAATTTTTTTTTATTGTTTCATTTTCTCACTTATTTCTGATCTTATGTCTTGAATGATTTTCTTCTTGCCTTATAAGAGCATCTTCTAGTATTTTCTTTAGTATGGTTCTCCTGGTTGTGAATTCCCTTAGTTTTTGCTATTCTAAATTTATTGCTATTATCCTTGAAAAATACTTTGCAGGGAATAGAACTCTAATAAAATATTTTCTCTTTGGCTATTAAAAATATGCCATTGAGATATCATATCATATTAAAATAATTTTACTTTTGGAGCTCCTGAGTGGCTCAGTCAGTTGAGTATCCAACTCTTGATTTCAGCTCAGTTCATGATCCCAAGGTCATGGGTTTGAACCCCTCAATGGGCTCTGTGCTGAGCGTGGAGACTACATGGAGACTGCTTAGGATTCTTTCTCTCTCCCCCTCTGCCCCTCTCCCCTGCTCACACTCTCTCTCTATAAAATATAAATAAATAAATAAATAAATAAATAAATAAATAAATAAATAAGCAAGCAAGCTTTCCAGGAGTTAATTTCTATATTTACTCTGGTTGCTTTTGAAATTTGTCTCTTTGTCTTTGGTTTCTGTGGAGTTATTATAATATATCTAAGTGTAGATTTATTTTTCTTTATTCTCTCAGAATTTGTTCGCTTGTTAATTCTATGGCTTGGTGTTCTTCAACAGTTTTGTGTAATTCTCTGATATTATATCTTCAAATCTCCTCTCTTCTCCCTCTGGAACTTAATTGAACACATATTAGACGTTCTTATTGTGTTCTCTATTAATCTTTCCTATCTTCTCCGTTTTATTAATGTGGTCTCCTTTCGTTACTTTGAATAGTTTCTTTTGATATATATTCCAGTCACTTACTTTCTTTTTAGTCATGTCTAATATGCTCTTTATTAGACCATCATTATGACACATAATATTTATTTTTACAGTTTCCGGGTCTATTAAAAAGACTCAGGTCTTTTTTCATTTCTAAAAATACCTTATGTTTTCTATTTCCTTTCTGAGAGAAAATTAATATTTTTATACCCATGATTTTTAGTCTGTATATGGTGATTCTATTACTTGGAGAGAATATAGTCTGTTTCTGCTATTTATTATTAATTTTGATTCTTCATGTCATCATTTATCATCACACGGCTAGATTATCGTTGATTGTATTCTAAACTTTGTATTAAAATGTCATTATTTTAGGGGCACCTGGGTGGCTCAGTTGGTTAAGCAACTCACTTCGGTTCAGGTCATGATCTCATGGTTCATGGGTTCAAGCCCCACATCAGGCTCTCCTCTGTCAGTGCAGAGCCTGCTTGAGATTCTCTGTCTCCCTCCTTGTGCTCTCTCTCTCAAAAATAAATGAACATTATTTTTTTAAGTCATTATTAAAAAAAAAAAACAATCAAGGCCTAGAATGATGTCATCTTTCTTTTGGAAAGGTTTATATATTTTTTTTCTCTCAGATGCTTCAAGAGACTATAAATCTGGCACCACCTTAGAGATTTATTAGAGCATTCATATGATTCAAATCCGGGCTGCTCTCTGGCATGGGATGGTATATTTCTAGTTTACCTTTTATTCTAACATGAAGCTTTTTAGGTTTCCAATGTACATCAGGGGACTTTACCAGGGCCTTGCTCTGGGTAGAATCTGGGCCTTAATTTGCTTTTCTTTTAACTAAGGGAGGCTATGAAAAGTGTTGTTCAGCCTCTTAACCATCTTTTCTGGATTAGCAAACAGACCCAGAGCAAAAATTGTACTTATAGCCAATTGACTTGGCCTCCCTATGTCTCAGTTTTCTCTTGTGTGAAATGAGATAAACACCAGGACAAGGCTCCTAAGATTGTGGTAAGGATTAAATGAGTCAAGAATCTGCAACAGGTGTCTGGTGCATGGCAAGAGCTTAAATTATTGTCTATCAATATTATTTACAATATTAGGTTCTCTGAAGTAATTGTGGTAGTCCCAGTTTATTACTGTTACCTGGACAGCTACCAGTATAAATCTGACAGATTTTTCCACTTTATTCCACAAATATTTATTGAATAATTTTATGGGTTAAAGTACTTGTCAAGGCAGTCACGAGAAGCACTTATCTCTACAGATTTTATAGAATAGCAATAGGCATTAATATCCAAAGTAATGGGGGCCAGTTGTAGAATTAATAGCAAAGGCAATCAAACATTTCTTGAGTAAGCAACTTCTGAGAAGCTTGTTTTCTTGTGGCCATCCAAATGCATGCAAACTTTATATTTAAAACTCTCAGTTGTTTCAGGAAGAAAGTTACTGTTTATAATGAAATAATGAAATTTTGGTGCCGAGGCCTAAATCGATTTCAGTTGACTATCACAAACAGGCTAAAATAACTAACATTAGAATACTGGAGGTGTTGTTGTTGTTGTTGTTGTTGTTGTTGTTGTTGTTGTTGTTATTCTGTTGTGTTTGTACCCTTTGCTAAGCATCAGAAGTTCTTTAGTGAATATAAAGTTAAGATAGGGGGCGCCTGGGTGGCGCAGTCGGTTAAGCGTCCGACTTCAGCCAGGTCACGATCTCGCGGTCCGTGAGTTCGAGCCCCGCGTCAGGCTCTGGGCTGATGGCTCGGAGCCTGGAGCCTGTTTCCGATTCTGTGTCTCCCTCTCTCTCTGCCCCTCCCCCGTTCATGCTCTGTCTCTCTCTGTCCCAAAAATAAATAAAAAATGTTAAAAAAAAAATAAAATAAAAAAAAAATAAAGTTAAGATAGGAGAGTAAATGCCAACTCAATTATTAGTTCACGTAACTAGTCATATTTTAAAGCCTTATATTAATACATTATTACATTAAAATAAAGAGTAGTTCTGAAAGGACAGAAAATCATCATGATTAAAGGTAATTTGGATGAAATGTCAACTGATTAAAACCAGATTCTGATATATGCTGATATTAGGCATAATTTTTCATGCTGGGATGTTTTATTCTTTCACACTATTATCCACTGGATATTTTGTTCCTACTCTACATGCTGTATTACCAGCATGATGAATATTCCACTTGTCTCTATGTAGATTGTCTCTTCAATACCTGTAGCGAGGAAATCAGCATTCTTTGTTAGCAAGACTCTGAATATCCACTTCAGTTTTACAGTGAAATGAACTAACGTGAATGTTTATGCCACCTAGGTGATAATCAGGGAAAATTTATTCAGGTATTCTCTTAAACTGTACATTTATTAAGGTTCCTGAAATTGTTTGTCATTTTCAAGTAGTTAATTTGTGAGATGTAGGACAGTCAAGGTCCTTTACAATTCAGTCCCTCCCTGTCTTGGAAACGGAGTACATACATTCCCCTTCTACCTACCAAGAAACCTGCAACCCTAGTAAATAAGATCCACCAGTTTTTGATCGCACTAGCAAGGAGATGACAATGGTGACGTGATGTGAGCTGGTCCACCCAGAGTGCCAGCAATAAGGAGGAAAATGGTCTATAGATAATTTAAGAAACATAATAAAGTCAACCAAAATCAGTCTACTTTTCATCATCACCATGCATTGGCAGTTCTAAAAAATGACAATAATAGTATCCAGCCCAAAATGTTTTGTAAAGGTAGGCTCTAAATAATTGCAGTTAATGCTGTGTTGGCCCATAATACCTGGCAACGTTCTTCGCACATTGTTTACGAGTAATAGTCTGTATTAAATAGATACATATGAGTTCAAGTGGATGAAAAAAAGTCTCCACATCTAACATGTATTCATTATACTAAAAAACATGCAAAATAAAAGTGATTCTACTGAATGGAGAAAAAGAGTCTAAAGATAAAACATACTACAATTTGGATAACTCAAGTTATTATTTTTAAAAATCTGATTGCGAGTAAGGTGTATTTTTTTAAATTATTTTCTTATCTATACCTTTCTGGAAATACACAAAAATATTAACATCACTGTTCCCTTAGATACCACTAGAAACTTTTACTTAGGCTGATAGTAACCAATTAAGTAAAGTTCTTTGGAGAGCCTCATCAATGTTTCTTACTGTTCCATCTTCTAGCCTAAATCTTCATAAAGAAATATATTTTGAATACATTTTGTTAATCAACTCATTCTATAGAATAATTTCTTAATTAGGTATTCTCAAGCTGTTTATTGAAAGAACAGAGAATGGCTTGCAAGTGGCATAACCATAAGTAAGTAGTCCTAAATGTTTTTATATTTTAAATCAGTCCTACCCATTACCCTCCACAAATAGCAATAATTTTTAAGTTTCTTAGCCTTGAATTAATAAAAATTTATAAAACTTATTTAATAATACTGGGTAATCAGAATAATTTAAGGAGTAAGATTAGGTTCTAAGACTACAAGGGATAAAAATCATGTTAACCTCCAGTATTTTTAAATTTTGAAATAACTGGCTTCTTAGCAGGAAAAATTATATTGATGTAGAAATGAAGATAAATTTTCCAATGTGCTTCTGACATCACTAAGAAGAGTTAACCTTTGTGAGCAATGCTTTTATGTCAGGGAGTGTTTTAATTGCTTTATTTGCATTATCTTCTTTAATTCTTATTAACAACCCCATGAAGTGGGGACATTGCTATTCTCATTTTATGAAGCAAATGAAAATGATCAAAAGCCCAACGCATCACAGTTCTAAGTAGTTGATACAAATTCAGTCACTTTGACTCCAGAGCTAAATATGTTCTGAAATAATTGTGCTCTAAATGACCTTCAAATTTAACTGCTGAGATTTCCCACGGTGATGTGATATATCAGCACATAGAAATTTAGTTTGTTAGTATTTGTCACGGGAAATCATTTTTCAGGGGAAAAAATAATGGTTCCAAACACTGTATGGAAGTCATTGACTAGGTTTCAATGCCTCTATGACACATCAAAATTAGAATTAGCCACTGGGTGGCTCAGTGGGTTAAGTGTGTGATTCTTGATTTTGGCTCAGGCCATGATCTCACGGTGTGTGAATTTGAGCCCTGTGTCTGTCTCTGCACTGACAGAATGGAGCCTGCTTGGGATTTTGTCTCCCTCTCTCTCTCTCTCTGCCCCTCTCCTGCTCTCTCTCTTTCTCAAAAATAAATAAGCATTAAAAAAAAAAAGAAAGAAAAGAAAGAGAAGGTCTACCTTAAGTGTGAAAACACAAAAATAAATTCCAATAGAGCATAGAGGACAAAGAAGGCAAAAGGTAAATGTGATTTAAAACATCAGTCTTTGAAGAGTATGGTTTCACAGACAGAAAAGGGAAAGAAATAAGGCACTCAGGAGCAAATTAGTAATGAAGCAAAGTAAAATAAAGTAAAATTAAATTAAATTACATTAAATTAAATTACATTAAATTAAATTTAAGGGTCAACAAGACAAAAGAGAATAAAAAAATAATCAGATAAAACACCCATCCTGACCAACAGAAATATCAAACTAAAGTAGTTTACTTTGCCACACTAACAGAGGAGTCTTCATTGAACAAGGAATCTTGGAAACCACCCCAAATTCAAAAAAACATGAACAAAAAGTAATAAATCTCTACAAATGTGTAACAAACTTATAAAAAATGAGATTTGACACCCCTCCATTAAGAAATCCTGCTTTCTCGGGGAACCTGGGTGACTCAGTCGGTTAAGTGTATGACTTCAGCTGAGGTCATGATCTCACAGTTGTGAGTTCCAGCCCCGCATCAGGGTCTGTGCTGATGGCTCAGAGCCTGGAGCCTGCTTTGGATTCTGTCTCCCTCCTTCTGTGCCCCTCCTTCACTTACACTCTGTCTCTCTGTCTCTCAAACATTAAAAAAAAATTTTTTAAAGAAAATAAAAAGAAATCCTGCTTCCTTGCTCCCAAGAACACAACCATGAAGTAGAATAAATGAAAACAAAACCAAAAAGACTACAGGACCCTTCAAACTGAATTAAAGACAATCAAGTAAACATTTAAAGATTAAAACAAGCAATATTTAGGGGCGCCTGGGTGGCTCAGTCGGTTGAGCTCAGGCTGACCTTTGGCTCAGGTCATGATCTTGTGGTTTGTGAGTTCGGGCTCACGTTGGGCTCTGTGCTGACAGCTCAGAGCCCGCAGCCTGCTTCCAATTCTGTGTCTCCCTCTCTCTCTGCCCCTCCCCTGCTCATACTCTGCCTCTCTCTGTCTCTCAAAAATAAATAAATGTTAAAAAAATTTTAAATAAAAAAATAAAACAAGCAACATTTTCAATATGGTGAATTTTATAGGTGTCTGTAAAACTTTACACCTGGTAATCAAAGATACTGTTTTTAAGCAATCATATGTCAAATTCATCATATACACAAAATATCATTGAGTTCCATAAAGTAGGTTTATTAAATAATAATCTCTCATCATAAAACAATAAAACTAGAAATTATTAACAAAACTGGAAATCATTAAACAAGTCAAAAACACAAAGGAAATTAAAAAGTCTAATAGTGACCAACCAGGGTAAAAAGGAAAATAAAACAGATTTCCTGGATTTGTGATTTATAACAAGTCAATGATGGAAGGATGACTCAAGTATGAAACACTTTTTATTTTTTTAAAGATGAAAGCACTAAAATAAACTTAATATGCTTTTATTTTGTTAATAAATTTTTAAATCAAAATGTTATTTTTCAATAAATTTTATATAACTGTGAGCTCAAACAAGAAAATGGGTAAGTAAATTAAAAGAAGTGAAAAGGGAGGAAATACTAAAGATAAAAGCCATAACTAAAATACTAGAAAATAGAAAAATAATGTTCCTCATTAATACATTAATATCCTGGTTCCAGTTTTGTTTCGTTTTGTTTTGCTAACCGACTAAACAAATTGCTACGTAATTTGATCAGGTGTCAAAGGCGAAATAACCGTTGAAAGGGAAGATATTTTAAAAACTCATGAAACTATGTTGTAACACACTGTGCAAAGTAAATCATTTAAAACTTACCATTTGGCAAACACCACAATAACGATTGCTTCAGGCAAGAATCAACAGACACTTAACCTTGTGGGTTAAGTAAGATGGAAACTAAGGTATTTATTTAGTCTCAAGTATTTCCCCAGTACATCCTTACTAATTGCAAAGAGGATAGGGTAACTTCATAGTGGAGAAAACTGCACCAGGCGCCTTTTACAAAATGATTCAAATTAACACCCCAAATCAAATCAACACCATGTTGATACGATGAACTGAGAAAGATAAGGCATCACTTATTATATTCTTTTCAAAAGCACATAACCTCAGGGGGCCTGGGTGGTTCAGTCGGGTTAAGTGTCTGCTGATTTTGGCTCAGGTCATGATCTCAGGTTTTGTGAGTTTGAGCCCCACCCCCGTCAGGCTCTGAGCTGACAGGGCAGAAACTGCTTGGGATTCTCTCTCCCTCTCTGCCCCTTCCCTGCTCATGCTTGTTTCTCTCTCTCTCTCTCTCTCAAAATAGATAAAGAAACTTTAAAAAAAATTATAAAAAAATGTGCATAACCTGAATTTAGTCATGATGAAACACCAAATAAGACCAAACTGATACAAAATAACTGCTCAGAATTTACAACACTAACGTGCTGTGAAAGACAAAAAGAAATTATGCTAAATTAAAAGGAGACATAAACTAAATGCAGTGTCATACGGGATTAGATTCTGATCTAGTAAAAGAACATTAGAAACACAATTCATGAACTTTAAGTAAAGTCTGTAGAACTAGTTTATAGAGTTATATCACTGTTAATTTACTGGTTTGATACCTGAAGTGTGATTATGGAAGATGTTAACGTTTGAGGAAGCTGGGTGGCAGGTATATGGAGATCCTTTGTAATATTTTTTAGCAAATTTATTGGGTCTGATTGTATTTCAAATCAAAAAGCTAAAAGCTAGAGGCACCTGGGTGGCTCAGTGAGTTAAGCGTCTGACTTTAGCTCAGGTCATGATCTCATGGTCAGTGAGTTCAAGCCCTGCATCGGGCTCTGTGCAAAGAGCTCAGAGCCTGGAACCTGCTTCAGATTATGTCTCCCTCTCTCTCTGCCCCTTCCCCTCGTGCACTCTGTCTCTCAAAAATGAGTAAATGTTAAAAAAAGTTTTAAAAGCTAAAAGCTAAATAATAACATAATGAAAAATGAACTTAAGCAAAAAAGACACACAAAACTTATTAAACTTCTAAAATTGAGAATTATAAAAGCAATACATTAATTTTGGATATGAGCAAGCTTTTTTTTTCACGATAAACTAAAAAATTAACTTCACTATGAGGTAAACATAAATATTGATTTGACCAAGAACTTATTTTTATTTCAAGGTTATAAGTCAGGGGAAAACAATTTTAAGAATGTGAATGTGTTACTATATAGATAAGCAGAGTGCAATAATTTGACATAAGTATAAAGTTCTGTCAGGCGGTAGAAAAGTAATTAGCTTAAGAAAAAAGTGAAGCTAACTGATAAAATATATTTTAAGGAAGTTCAAATAAAGACTGAGTTTTTTTGTCAGCTATTTAACCAATGGGAGTTTAGATCATCTGTTTTTATCTACTTATTTTATGTTATTATTTATTTATTTATTTATTTATTTAAAAAAATAATATTTATTTTTGAGAGAGAGAGAAGAGAGAGAGAGAGAAAGTGTCGGGGTATGGGCAGAGAGACAGAGAATGAAACACAGAATCTGAAGCAGGCTCCAGGCTCTGGGCCATCAGCACAGAGCCTGACATGGGGTTCAAAGCCACAAACTGCTAGGTCATGACCTGAGCCCCTGTTGGATGCTTAATTGACTGAGCCACATAGGCACCCCATTCCTTGTTATTTAAAAAACACATTTGCATACGATTAAATTTTATCCACACCAATAATAACTTTGCTTTTTAAAAGACAAAAACTTCAATTATTACCAAACTATAATTCTGTAACTTCAGGGTGGGTATTTTTTTTGTGGTAATTTATGAGGAAAGAATGGATAATTTGAGGGCATGACAAAAACTTTAATTACTCCCTTGCACAGAAAAGAAACATTATAAATATGAGAAGGAATATGGTCTTTGGGGCATCTGTATCCTAGGAAGCTTTATATAAAGTAGACACTGTAAATTTAAGAAAACTGTATAGTTCTAAAATACACAAAAAAAGTGAACTACCAATTTAAGTGGAAAAGTATTTTTAATGTATATTTTAAAAAGTGTTAATAAAGGGTTATATCTAGCTGACAAATTACTGTATGCCAGCTTAAAGCTTCTTAATTACACAGAAAAATAACAGCCTTTGTCTCATTTGTACTGACAGCCACCTGCAGGTAATTGAATTTGGTTTCCACTGTTTCTCTTAAGATTTAGAGGACTTTAAAACTGTGCATTATGGTGCGATATTAAAGTTGATGCAATGCAATTGCATCATAAAATTCAGTCAGAGGATTTAAAAGTAAATCACTTGAGATAAAATAAAGATGATTTTTAAACAAATCTTGTTTAAGAACCATGAACTTACAGTAAAATCCAAGGTGCACAAGGCAAAATACGAGCACATAAAGTTTGTCTGTGAAGCCAAACTCTTGAAATTGGCAGAATGTGAAGCAGTATTTATTGTGGAATTAAGAGACGTCCCCTACATGTGGCAGACTTCCTACGTATAACAACGTGGTGACAGGCCACAAAATATATTAAACATCAGTAATACTAAACACACAGCCAGAACATCTACTTGTGTGTTAAAAAGACAACAGCAATTTATTATCCTCATGAGATAATTATCATCAGAATGTGGCTGAACAGCACCTGCCAAGGGTGCCTCAAAACACATCATGTTTTAACTTGAATATGGAGAATCATATTCTTAATCGTCTTGAAATATATCGAACAATTTCAACCCAAAACATTAGGAATATGACCATTTCAATCAACTATCTACTAGAAAAAATGGAATAATATCATGCTAATAATCCAGTGGAAGCCATAATAAAATTATATTTTATATGTCTTCACAAAGATGTGATTAAAAAGGGATGTATTTTTAAAAATTCCTTTCTATATGAAGATAATTTTAAAATTAGAAAGTAACAATGTTTATATGCCTATAATACTGGGAAAAAATAGCAGTTACAGGGATCATTATTTAAAGTTAATTTTCTTCATGGTAAAGCTGAAAACAAAAATTACCCAGAACTCTTTGGCATGTCGTAACTATAGGAAGGAGGAACATATCTATATTTCCTGGGTTAACTGTCCCAGAATAATTATTAAAAGTGCCCTCTTGTATTCTCAAAAAGCCCCAGTTTAGACAATAAGTTGAGACAATAAGTTAGACACCTGTATGTTTAAGGCAAATGCAATATTTTTTACCTCCTGTTATGTAAGGAAATGAAGCCCACTTATTAGAGAAATAAAAAGATTAGCTCCTTGACTTCATTGAGAACCTTGCTACTTACATGATGGTCAGCAAACCAGTAGCACTGGCAACATCTGGAAGCTTGTTAGCAACACAAAAAAATGAGGTCATCTCAGACTTGCTGATCCTGCATTTTTAACAAGATTCAAAGTGATTTATATGCACATTTTCATTTAGAGGCATTGTTTACAAGCCCCCTAGATAGAAAGGTGCATAAATCCAAGCTTGCTTCCCCTCTGGATTCATACAGGCTATTGACAACACCAAGTTAATGGCTCCTTCTAGGTCATGACTGGACAGTGTTGGTACCCATCATTTCTGACCCAAAGATAACTGATGGGGAAGAATTTATTTTCAAGATGAGGTCAACATAGAACATACAAGTGCAGGTAAGAGCCACAGTGCCTCTGCCAGTTCCCGTGATCAGCGGCGTCATCACCCTCAGAACAGTTGTATGAGAAACCAGAATGGGGAGGAGGGTTGGGGTGCGCCTTACCGGCTTCTCCCCCCAGAAGACCCACGGCAAGAGCGGAAGTTCTCTGACTCATACTGGACGAGAGACTTTCTTATTTAGGGAAACATATTTTATGAAACAGATTATACTTTTGGATGGATAGGATTAACTTCAAACATGTTTTATTCTTACTCATGATACATTTTGAGCTGTAACTGAAGTGTGCTATTGGAATGTATTTCCACCTTGTAGGGTGTGTCAGGGGTAGGGTTGTGGGAGTCACGTTCAGTAGATGGGGCATAAAAATTGTTATCCGAAAAGGAAGATTCGCATAAAAAGCCCTAAACTGGATTCATGCTTTTTTTTCTTCAATTCTCTAAAACAGGTCATCGTAATCAAAGAGTTAAGAAATGTTTCTAAGAATAATAAACTTTGCAAGCTATTGTTGTTGCAAGCTACTTTTCAGCTCTTTCCTTTTTTTCCGTCTTCAAATATGGAGAAGCTACCCACCAAAGATTCTTTAAAATGCCTCTCATGGGGAATCAGGGTAGCTCAGTCTGTGGAGCGTCCAACTCTTGACTTAGGCTCAGGTCATATCCCGGGATGGTGGGATCAAGCCCCATGTGGGGCTATGCACTGAGCGTGGAGCCTGACTGTATTTCTCTCTCTTTCCCTCTGCCTCCTGTCTCTCTCTTTAAAGCAAAATTAAAAAAAAAAAAAATTAAAATACCTCTCATGATCACCAGATGCAAAGAAATCATTCAGAAGAGTGACAAGTCTAAAAGCATTTTATAGCCTGAGGGCAAAAAAAAAAAAAAAATTCCCCAATCAAATGGACACGGAAAAGCAAATAGTAGAGAATATAAACCAAACACTTGCAGAAACATTTGGAAAAAGCAGAGCTTTTTCTTTTCTTTTCTTTTCTTTTCTTTTCTTTTCTTTTCTTTTCTTTTCTTTTCTTTTCTCTTCTCTTCTCTTCTCTTTTCTCATTTCTCCTTCCTTCTTTTTCCTTTTTCCTTCCTTCCTTCCTTCCTTCCTTTCTTTCTTTCTTTCAAGAGTTTTTCACAATATCTTTAAAAAATGTATGAGCAAAGAGCTAATGTAAGGTTGAGGTCTTGAATAAATGATCTTGTGTTTTTTGTTTTTTGTTTTCTTCCCCCCAATGGATAAGAATTATCACAGTTCCTTAATAAAGAGGACTAAACACTATTATATCTATTGTATATATGTGTACCATTGTATAGTTCTGGTAGTCTTTTTGAATCTAGTTGTGTTAATCATCAAATCCTGGGTTACAGTTGCTAAGTGTCCCTATATTTAAACATTTAATCATTCTTATTTCAGTACCATCAAGTTTGCAGGTATCCAAAAGTGGGAAGAAAAGCCTATAAGTAGTTTGCCTTAGAGAATTTAGATGAATGAAGCTTATTTTCTTCTAAGGCCTCCATATATTACATGAAATTATTAGAAGTATTTCATAATGCAAATTCAAAAATTCTGCCAATATCAGATCATTATCATAGTAGGTTATTTCCTGAGTAAAACACTATTATTTGGTCTTTTTTTTGGTCAGGTTTCAAAGAGAAGGTGAAAATGATCAAATACATGAAAGGAAAAGAAGGCATGAATGATGTGAGACTATTGGGAATGAGAAGGGAATGTATGATGTCTAAAATAATATCAATTTCAAATACCACAATAACAACACATCCAAATAATGGGTTAAGGGACTGATTTGTTTTCAGCTACAGATATCATCCTAAAATTCAGATGGGAGTGTTTTCCTTCCCATCTACTTTGATTTTTTTAAAGGACATGATGATTTCTCTGGTAAAATTCTGTCCCTTAGGAAGCAGCCATGCGTTGAACAGTGTAGGGTCCCTCTGGTAGAAAAAGAGGAATTGTATTTCTATTTAAAAAAAAGAAGAAGCAGAACCACTTAAATTCTAGGTCAACTTGTACTCTAATGTAGGTTACTAAAAACGTTGCTCACCGTGTGAGACATGAATAACAAGCCTGGAAGTGAGTGGCAGGATCTCAGAGTTTAGAATTCCCTTCCTTTGTTGTACTCCCTTTGTATTTCTCCAGACTCCCTGTCCCACTTCCCTTTCCTCTTTCATGCGCAACCAGCCTTTCCCCAAAATCACTGGCCCTATTTCTTACCCCCCCCCCCCGCCACCCCCTAACTATTCTTACACCTCCCATTTGGTGCCAGCCTCACACTGCCCTCTGTCCTTCGGTTCCGTCTACTTCACTTTTAGTCAAAAATAAATTTCTACTATCTCAGTGGGGAAATGTAAACATATAAACTGCAAACAATCAATAGGTTCTACCCTACTCGAAGTGTAACCCATTCCTTGATTTCTAAAATGTGGACCCAATTCTGTGGAGGGCTGCCTGGAAATGTGTTTTTTTGTTTTTTTTTTTTTTGTTTTTTTGTGTTTTTTTTAAATTTTTTTTTAACGTTTTTTATTATTTATTTTTGAGACTGAGAGAGACAGAGCATGAACGGGGGAGGGTCAGAGAGAGGGAGACACAGAATCCGAAACAGGCTCCAGGCTCCGAGCTGTCAGCCCAGAGCCCGATGCGGGGCTCGAACTCACAGACTGTGAGATCGTGACCTGAGCCGAAGTCGGACGCTTAACCGACTGAGCCACCCAGGCGCCCCTGGAAATGTGTTTTAAGAAGACAAATTCACAGCCACCAGAGATAAAGATTTCCACATAAACTGATGAAAGTGCACTAAGCCTCTCATCTTAAGGAGATGTCATGATTTTCTGAAGTTATCAAATAGCATTTAATAACTTAGCTTTTTCTAAACACGACATTATATCCCTGCACAGCTAAAATGTTAGTAACCTTTAAAATGAATATAACACTCTGTGCCCTTTTCTTCATAAAATTTTTAAAAATACCTTTTTTTTAAAAAAATTTTTTTAAATGTTTTTTATTTATTTTTGAGACAGAGAGAGACAGAGCATGAATGGGGGAGGGGCAGAGAGAGAGGGAGACACAGAATCGGAAGCAGGCTCCAGGCTCTGAGCCATCAGCCCAGAGCCCGACACGGGGCTTGAACTCACGGACCGCGAGATCGTGACCTGAGCCGAAGTCAGACGCTTAACTGACTGAGCCACCCAGGCGCCCCCAAAAATACCTTTTTAATTTTCTTTTACTATATTCAAATGCCTATTAGTACACATCAAACTTGCTGTTTAGTGATTCAAAGGATCTCCCCATTTTTAAAATCCCTTATTTCAAGTTAACAATCCTAGTTGACAATACAGGAAGTGGAACAAGTGAGTAGAGGACATTTTGGAGTAGCTGCCTACCCCAGATACCTCAACTCCATCCTTGACAGGTATCAATGGGCAACTCTCAGAATAAGGCCACCCTTCCCTTGAGAGTGATTAAGAGAAAGTTCAAAGCACTGAGACTAAGATGATATTTCCTTCACTTTCTCATTTATCAGCAGGACCAAAAGAGAGCCCTAGACACCCATCCATCCTACTCCCCAACCACACATGTCATAGCAATCTCCATCTGCTTTGAGTCAACAGACGACCAAATTCATTATGCTCTTCATGTCTCTTTTTATGTTAGTCACTCAAAGAACACTTACCACGCAGGTCACTGCTGACCTTATGTGTACAAAGTTCCTTAAGACTCTGAACATCGTGTCTGTGGTTCCTTTGTACTAAACTCCCAACTGCTGAAATTATCCACTATGCTGTGGAGAATTCATGTCCCAGCATCAGTAAAATCTCTTATTTTCCAAATCTGTCCTGAGTGTTCCTTTCCCAGCTGTCTTCTTGACTGCTGTTATTTCCTCCTACAGCCACCGTATTATAGCCACTTCCAGACTTATTTCTTTCTTTCACCATAAAGCACTGCCTCAGCTTTGAATTTCATGTTATCCATCAGAGTTTATCATCCTAAATACCATTTTTTCTTTTGGTTGCAGTCATCTACTGATCCTCATTTTCTTCACAATTTTTAGCTTCTGGCTCTCTGTCACTCCTTCAAGATTCCTTGATATTTCAATACCCTGTAGATGATTTTCCTAAAAGCCTGGTTTTTAGTCAATGTATGATCTTCTGTTCCAAAGATCATGTCTCTCACATTACTCCACTATTCCTTCTCATGTCATGGTCATTACCAATAACTGCAATACGTCATAATCAAAAATTCACAAACCTGACTCAATACAGCGCTTTCAGTCTAGTATATCAGTTCCAGTAAAGCACTTAACCAAGGCATCCAACCCACATATCTTTCACAACGATCGACCCAGTTTGCCTTTTCTTTCCTTCAAGTAAGCAGGAATCTATTCTTAAGCAAGAATCCAAGCTTAAATCCATGACCAATAATTCAAATCAGTCTTGTGCATTCACCCTCAAATATCCTGACCTTCTCTTTATTTGTTAATATTGTCTTAGCAAAAATCTCAAATCCAAGTCCAAATTTCCATCTTGTTCCTGCTCTATCTGAATGTGTCTAAGGAGAAGCACCATCATGCTTACTCTTCTCATTTTGAAATCATGATCATGATGTGGCAACTTTCTCGTAATGATGGATAATAATTATACTACCTTTCCCTAACCCATTTACTTTCATACTCTGATGTCCAGCTCACATCTTTTCCTGTTCCCTCAAACCTCTAAAACCTCCTCTCCATTCTCATTTCCAAATAAGTGATCTTGTTTTCTATTTCACTGAGATAATTGAAGCAGTCAGAAGAGTACTTCTATAGATTTCCAAATCTATATCTGCCTGTTTGTCTATACTCTGGCTTCGAACCTTATTTCACCCAACTATACACAATTGTAATATTGTGATTTATATGACACATATATTTGGAGGGGGGTGGGAGAAACATATATTTGATCATCATCCCTGTTTCTGGCATAGAGCTCCTAAACACTTGAAATTTCTAAGTGATGAGAGCAATAAATGTGTGTCTTGTTGTGTGAATGAGGTAACTTTTGTAAACACCTCAGGACAGGAGTTGGTTGCCAGGAAAACCAGCCCTGTGATTAGAGGGTTGGGACTTTCAGTCCTGCCCTCCCCAACTCCAGGGAAGGTAGAGGGGATGATGGTAGGATCAACTACCTATGGCCAGTGAGTTAATCAATCACACCTATATAATAAAAGCCTTCATAAATACTGAAAAATTTAAGTATATAATGAAGCCTCCATAAAAAGCCAAAAGTTAAGTCATGGGGATATGACGTACAGCAAAAGAGAAAGAGAGAGAGAGGACAAAGGGGGGAGTAAAGATAAAGAGAGTGAGAGAGAGAGCAGGAGAGAGGCAGAAAGAGAGAGAGAGAGAGAGAGAGAGACAATTAGTTTAGAGAGCTCTCAGTTGGTGAACTTGTGGGGAGGCAGGGAGAGTGGTGTGCCTGGAAAAGAATAGGGTTTCCGTATACCTTGCTCTATACAATCTCTTCCATCTGGCTGCTCTTGAGTTATGTATTTTCATAATAAACTAGTGACCCAGTAAGTAAAATGTTTGAGTTCTGTGAGTTGTTCTGGCAAAATAATGGAACCAAAGAGGAGGTCATGGGAACTGACCAGTTAGTCAAAAGCACAAGTAACAGATGAAGTAGGGGTGGGAGGTGGGGGGGGCGGCGGTCTTGTAGAAATGAACCCTTTACCTATGAAATCCGATGCTATCTCTAGGCAGATTGTGTCGGAATGGAGTTGAATTGAGTTAAATTGTAGGACACTTAGCCAGTGTACAGAAAATTGCTTGTTGTTGTGGGGGAACCCTCTTTTCCACATGTTTGAAGTTGGGTCCCAACACACATTCAATAATCTACTCCTCCATTCCATTTTATAATCATCTTACAAATTGGGGTGACTGGGTGGCTCAGTGGGGTAAGTGTCCGACTTCAGCTCAGGTCATGATCTCACAGTTCGAGTTTTGAGTCCCACGTCAGGCTCTGTGCTGACAGCTCAAAGCCTGGAGCCTGCTTCAGATTCTGTGTTTCCTTCTCTCTCTGCCCATCCTCTGCTTATGCTCTGTCTCTCTCTCTCTCTCTCTCTCTCTCTCTCTCTCAAAAAATAAACATTAAGAAAATTTTTAAAAAATGATCTTACAACATCAATGCTACAGCAAATTTCTCCTATTATTCCTATGTCATAAGTTATCATCATCCTGGACTATCTCCTCCACAAACTTGCTATTATTTCTCCCATATTTAGATTTTTTTTCCCTTGAACCAACTTCTCCTGCCTCCTCTCCCCTTTAAAACATAATTAAGTAAAACACAACCTTGAAAATGAATGTACCTACACTTACTCTCCCTAATTCCTCCTTTTGATTCTCTCTCAAACCTATTTCCACCAGATTTTTTGTTCCTTTCCCTCAACCAAAAGTGTTTTTGTCTGTTCTACCTCCCACTGTCAGTGTTCGAGTGACAAATTGTATCCTCTTGATCATCAGTTTCGGGCACAGTTAATCACTTCCTTTTTTCTGCTATATATATTTTTTTACATTGCTTGTAAGACACAAAATGCTGTTGCTTTCTTTACCACCTCACCAGGAATGTCTTTCCATTCATCTTTGCTAGTTTCTTCATTCTCCCGTTTCTCTTAATGTCGAAATATCCAGGGCTTCAAGATCTCATCAAAGCACATGGCTTTAACTACCAGACAGCACCAAGCCCTCTCAGACTTGTATTTATAATTGCCTATGTGGTTCTCTGGTGGATGTTTGAAATTCACGTCAAACTAAACACGCAGCCTCTGGAACTTCTCATTGCCTTCCCATTAAATTTGCTTCACCTGTTCTCCAGCCTAGCTCCAGTCTCCAATACAATTTGCCTAAATTAATACAACTATTTTTTTTTTTTTTTGGTGCATTTATGCTTATCTTAACAATGCATTTTATTTTTTTAATTTTTTAATATAATTTATTGTCAAATTGGCTAACATACAGTGTGTACAGCATGCTCTTGGTTTTGGGGGTAGATTCCCGTGGTTCATTGCTTACGTACAACACCCAGTGCTCATCCCAACAAGTGCCCTCCTCAATGCCCAGCACCCAATTTCCCCTCTCGCCCCGCACCCCAACAACCTCAGTTTGTTCTCTGTATTTGAGAGTCTTTTATGGCTTGCCTCTTTCCCTCTCTATTTGTCACTATTTTCCCCCTTCCTTTCCCCCATGCTCTTCTGTTAAGTTTCTCAAGTTTCACAGATGAGTGAAAACATGATATCTTTCTCTGCCTGACTTATTTCACTTAGCATACTACTCTCCAGTTCCATCCACATTGTTGCAAATGGCATGATTTCATTCTTTCTCATTGCCACGTAGTATTCCATTGTATATATAAACCACATCTTCTTTATCCATTCATCAGTTGATGGACATTGAGGCTCTTTCCATAATTTGGTTATTGTTGAAAGCGATGCTGTAAACATTGGGGGTACATGTGCCCCTGTGAATCAGAACTACTGTATCCCTTGGATAAATTCCCAGTAGTGCTATTGCTGGGTCGTAGAGTAGTTCTATTTTTAATTTTCTGAGGAATCTCTACACTGTTTTCCAGAGTGGCTGGACCAGTTTGCATTCCCACCAACAGTGCAGGAGGGTTCCTGTTTCTCCACATCCTCTCCAGCGTCTGTAGTTTCCTAAATTGTTAATTTTAGCCACTCTGACCAGTGTGAGGTGAATACAACTATTTCTTTCTTTTTTTTTTCCCAATAGGTGCCCTCCTCAATGCCCATCACCCACTTTCCCCTCCCTCCCACCCCCTATCAATCCTCAGTTTATTCTCAGTTTTTAAGAGTCTCTTATGGTTTGCCTCCTTCCCTCTCTTTTACTCCCCACCCCCCACATCCCCTTCCTCACGGACTTCTGTCAGGTTTCTCAGGATCCACATGAGTGAAAACGCAAGATATCTGTCTTTCTCTGCCTGACTTATTTCACTTAGCGTAACACTCTTCAGTCCCATCCACGTTTCTACAAAGGCCAGATTTCATTCTTTCTCATTGCCAAGTAGTATTCCATTGTATATATACACCACATCTTCTTTATCCATTGGTCAATTGATGGATAGGCTCTTTCTATAATTTGGCTATTGTTGAAAGTGCTGCTATAAACATTGGGGTACAAGTGCCTCCTATGCATCAGCACTCCTGTATCCTTTGGGTAGATTCCTAGCAGTGCTATTGCTGGGTCATAAGGTAGATCTATTTTTAATTTTTTGAGGAACTTCCACACTGTTTTCCAGAGCGGCTGCACGCATCTGCATTCCCACCAACAGTGCAGGAGGGTTCCCATTTATCCACATCCTTGCCAGCATCTATAGTCTCCTGATTTGTTCATTTTAGCCATTCTGACCAGTGTGAGGTGTTATCTCAGTGTGGCTTTGATTTGTATTTCCCTGATGAAGAGTGATGTTGCGCATCTTTTCATGTGCCTGTTGGCCATCTGGATGTCTTCTTTAGAAAAGTGTCTATTCATGTCTTCTGCCCATTTCTTCACTGGGATGTCCAGTCTCACCACTGTTGTTTAACATAGTGTTGGAAGTTCTAGCACTAGCAAAGAGACAACAAAATGAAATCAAAGGCATCAGAATTGGCAAAGATGAAGTCAAGCTTTCACTTTTTGCAGATTACATATTATACATGGAAAACCCAATAGACTCCACCAAAAGTCTGCTAGAACTGATACATGAATTCAGCAAAGTCACAGGATACAAAATCAATGTACAGAAATCAGTTGCATTCTTATACACTAATAATGAAGCAACAGAAAGACAAATAAAGAAACTGATCCCGTTCACAATTGCACCAAGAATCATAAAATACCTAGAAATAAACCTAACCAGAGATGTAAAAGATCTGTATGCTGAAAACTATAGAAAGCTTATGAAGGAAATTGAAGAAGATACAAAGAAATGGAAAAATATTCCATGCTCACGGATTGGAAGAATACTGTTAAAATGTCAATCCTACCCAAAGCAATCTACACATTCAATGCAATCCCAATCAAAATTGCACCACCATTCTTCTCAAAGCTAGAACAAATAATCCTAAAATTTGTATGGAACCACAAAAGACCCCAAATAGCCAAAGTAATATTGAAGAAGAAAACCAAAGCAGGAGGCATCACAATCCCAGACTTTAGCCTCTACTACAAAGCTGTAATCATCAAGACAGCATGGTATTGGCACAAAAACAGACACATAGACCAATGGAATAGAATAAAGAACCCAGAATTGGACCCACAAAAGTATGGCCAGCTAATCTTTGACAAAGCAGGAAAGAATATCCAATGGAAAAAAGACAGTCTCTTTAACAAATGGTGCTGGGAGAACTGGACAGCAACATGCAGAAGAATGAAACTAGACCGCTTTCTTACGCCATTCACAAAAATAAACTCAAAATGGATGAAGGACTTGAATGTGAGACAGGAAACCATCAAAACCCTAGAGAAGAAAGCAGGAAAAAACCTCTCTGACCTCAACCGCAGCAATTTCTTACTCGACACATCTCCTAAGGCATGGAAATCAAAAGCTATTCCTATTGGGTTAGGACTATTGGGACCTATGAAGATAAACTATTGGGACCTCATCAAGATAAAAAGCTTCTGCACTGCAAAGGAAACAAAAAAAAACCTAAAAGACAACCGATGGGATGGGAAAAGATATTTGCAAATGACATATTGGACAAAGGGCTAGTATCCAAAATCTATAAAGAACTCACCAAACTCCACACCCAAAAAACAAATAACCCAATGAATACATTTCTTTTTTTTTTTAATTTTTTAATGTTTATTTATTTTTGAGAGAGAGACAGAGTGTGAGTGGGGGAGGAGCAGAGAGAGAGGGAGACACAGAATCCGAAGCAGGCTCCAGGCTCTGAGCTATCAGCACAGAGCCTGATGTGGGGCTCGAACCCATGAACCCAAGACCATGACCTAAGCTGAAGTTGGACGCTTACTGACTGAGCCACCCAGGTGCCCCTGAATACAACTATTTCTTAAATCATCTTTTTGTTTTCATCCCCATCTCCTAGAGTCAACTCACAGCACTGCAGCCAGAAGCTTTTAAAGTGAAAATCAGGTCATATCACTCCTCAACTCAAAGCTCTGCAATAACTTCCTATGAGTGAGTGACAAAGCACTTAGGAAAACTTAACAGTAACCTACACCCTTTGCCCCTTAAATTACTTAATCTGTTAATCATCCTTATGTTGTTTAATATTCTTGTGTGCATTGGCTTTTCTGCTGTTTGTAGAACAGAGCAGACCTCCCATGTGAGTCTGTGCAGTAGCCGTTCTCTTTACTTGAATGTTCTTCCCACAGGTACCTGCATGGCCACTTCCCTGATGGTCCTAAAGAGTTTGTTCAAGTATCATATTCTCACTGAGGCCTCACCTAACAATCCCAGCCAGTACTGATTCCCTTTGTTATGCATTTTATATTTCATTTCCCAAAGTATGTATGACCTTTTAACATACTACTTATTTATTACATTTATGCTATTGGTTACCTTCTATCTTTTCTTACCTAGAACATAAGGGATTTTTTTTTTTCTGAGCACTGGTGTATCCTAAGTACTTATAATAACAACAAAAATCTTAGGACTTGGTAATGCTCAAACATCACTTCTTGTATGAAGGGACAGATTTAAGACAGGTGTTTAGGCTATACAAAATATGACAAAACTATTTCTTAGAAATCAAGCTAAAAAGTTTCTACTGAAAAATCAAACTTGAAAAATTTTCTGGGTATTTTAGAATGATTTTGGGGAATGGTCAAGAACGGTTTCTGGTGCCTCATTTTTTTTTTTAATTTTTTTTTTAACGTTTTATTTATTTTTGAGACAGAGAGAGACAGAGCATGAACGGGGGAGGGGCAGAGAGAGAGGGAGACACAGAATCAGAAGCAGGCTCCAGGCTCTGAGCCATCAGCCCAGAGCCCGATGCGGGGCTCGAACTCACGGACCGCGAGATCGTGACCTGAGCTGAAGTCGGACGCTTAACCGACTGAGCCACCCAGGCGCCCCTCTAGTGCCTCATTTTTAAAGCAAAATGAAAGAATGTATATAAATATTCGGCTCCAGTATTGAGGTCTAAATAGAAACATTCCAAAGCTTAACATATTTCCTGCATTGCATATAGGCGACTAAGAAATGTGTCAAAGTTAACAGTGTCAAAGTTAACCCGAATTTAAAATATATGAATAAATTTGAACACTTATTAAATTCCAACGTAATAAATTTGAACACTTATTAAAATGTATAGAAATGTATAAAATTACAGTATTTGCCATTCAGAAATTTTGCAAGTCAAAGGAAAGCCCCTTCCTTCTGTCAATTATTTCTCAAAAAGTAAAACCATTGCCAGGAGTCTAAGAAGATAGGGTGGGTGGGAATGCCTAACATCTCCAGTCCGAGCTGGGAAAATTTAGGAAATGGTAAGGGAAGGACTGGGATGAGACACTCTAGCTCAAACTGCACCCTCCCCAATTCAATTCAAGTTTATTGTTAGCAAAAGAATCAGAGCTCTGTGCAGAAGCACAGCATAAATTTTAATAGATAGCTTTGACCTTTCCTCATCAATAAATCTACGTGATGGTACTGTTCTTAAATTTTTGTTTATATATTATTTTTGATGTTTACATGACCTTTATAGAACTGTAAACTTGTTTCTAACTACTGGATATAACTTTAACTAAACGAGTTTATATTAAAACAATCTTAAGATATAGAGGCTAGTGTTGTTCTAATTCCAGCTTGATATATGTAACTTATGTCCTCTGACTGAATTATTTTACTCAATAGCAATGACTTCTTTTTTTTTTCAATATATGAAATTTATTGTCAAATTGGTCTCCATACAACACCCAGTGCTCATCCCAAAAGGTGCCCTCCTCAATACCCATCACCCACCCTCCCCTCCCTCCCACCCCCCATCAACCCTCAGTTTGTTCTCAGTTTTTAAGTCTCCTATAGCAATTACTTCTTAACATAATATTATTTTGATATAATATATTAAATTAAATATAAACATATATAAAATAAACAAAAGCTAGCTAAATTAATTTATACTTTGAACAAAATTTTTCTTTAATAACCATGGTAAAGATAAATATACTTCCATTCAGTAAATTCATTGAGCACCTAGGCTTTGCAAGGCATTATTTTGGGTACAGTTTGAAATATGAAAGCCTGGTAGTATGCTTCACTGAGCTCAGCTTTATAGAGGAAGTAAAATATACAAATATTTATTAAAATAGGAAGATTATCTCTGATATGAGCTAAAAGGAGGTATTGATTATCTCTTACCGGTGTCACCAGAAGAAAGATGCTCTCCCAGCTAAAGAATTCAGATGATAGGATTTATATACATTATGTCCCTATGGTCTTCCAGAAACATGTTAAACATGCATTTTGTTATTTCATATAAAAACATTTTATAAGAAAATGTAGATGTTAGACCTATTTTGTTAATAAGATCTTTTAAAAAAATCAGTTCTTAGTCCTAATTTTCTTAGCCAATAAATGGGATATGTGGAATTCCAAACCAGTTCTCTCATTTCAAACACCGTGCTCTTTCACCTCTTACAGTTTATGGAGAAGTTATTATTTGAATTGACTTTGAAAAAAGAGTGAAAATTAAATATGGAGCATGGGAAGAAGAGAGGGAATTTCCAGTTCAAGAAGGGCATGAGCAGAGCTGAAGTCAGGAAGTTTCAGGGTGGTGTATGTAATAATGGGTGTTTTTCTCTAGTTGGATATAAGATACATGAAGAGAAGTAGAATGTTAGATCTATGAATGATAGATCTTTGTGCGCAGATCACATGTATCTTTGAACTCTTGAATGAAGACTATACTTTATTCCAGAGCTAATTGGAAGTTCTTGTAAGTTTTTAATTACATAAAAAGAAATATGTGGAACTGTATCTAGGGAGTCCAAAGTTAAAAATGGAGGTAAGTAGATTCTGAAAGAGATAATTAGAACATGAACCAGAGTAAAGGGGACATAGTGGTGGGAACAAATGTGAAAGGAATGTCAAAAGAAGGGATAGTCTCGCATGGGGAATAAGGCATATTATTGGACCTTTGTCAGTATTTAAAAATCAAAATTGAGAATTAATGAACAAAATGTTTGATAAATTGTTTAAGTCTAGATTTGTAGGAATAAAAAAAATCTTTAAAAAGTCTAAAAAATTAAAACTATAAAATATAAGAATTCATTGAAAGAAGAATGATTATGTCAGAAATAAAAACAAATATAAGGAGCATTGAAAAGAGGGTATTAAATGTCTGAGCTCCTTGAATGAAAAGAAATATAATGATTTTTTGAAAACATACATTCTGTTTATAAGAGAGATTTGTTGGATAAAATAATACTAAATAAATATTTGGAAAAAGTACTGAGGGAATTTCCGAAAATGATGAAACACATAAACACAAAAGAAGATAAAAATATTAAAATTATAAGTCATAAAATATTTTCAAAATATAAATGTATGGGGCACCTGGGTGGCTTAGTCACTTAAGCTTCAGAATCTTGACCTCAGTTCAGGTCATGATCTCATGTTTGTGAAATAGAGCCCCACATCGGGCTTTGCACTGACAGCACAGAGCTTGCTTGGGATTCTCTCTCTCCTTCCCTCTCTCTCTGCCCCTCCCCCAGTCATGCTTTCTCTCACTCTCAAAATAAATAAATAAACATTTCAAATATATAAATATAAAAGTTGTGAGAATTTCCAATAAAAATTTCCAAAGATGCACATTAACAGGTAATGTTCACTTATATGCTCAAGTTTTAAATATCATGTTAACTACAAACACAAAACAATCACAAAATACTTCCTGAAAAAACTGATTTTTAACCAGCCAACTATTAACTTATCTAAGAATAAATAGGACAGCTGAAAAAATCAATATTAGTTTAATTACAATATTTGAGCAGTATAAAAGATCAAAATAACTGTAAATCAGAAATTCACTATTAATTTTCCTATCAAGTCATTTATATCAGCATATTGTTATAAACAAAATTCTTAACTTGGGATAAACAAATCTCACTCTTACTTACCTCAGTCCTGGCTTTAATTAGTTGATTAAAATAATCATTCCAACTTTTCTGCAGTTTCTTTCTGTATGTGTAAAACTTGGAGAAATTGAAGAGGGTTAAGTATCAATATAACATGTTCAATAAAAAAGGCTAAAACTATCTTAAAATTTTACCAACTAATTATTAAGCTTAAAGAGGGTACTTACAGATGTGAAACTTCGAAACCATCATGTGTATTTCTCAAATAAAAATACATATCCTAATATCTCCAAAGGAAAATTCATCCATAATGGGCAACTCATTCTTATTGATGCACGTAACTAGGTATTTTTTTTCTGCTTAATATTGTTCTTATGGTTCATCCATGCTGATGAATGTAACTATAGACCATTCACATTCCCTGCAGTATGTTATTCAATTAATGAATATGCCATAATGTATCCATTATTAAATTGATATTCTTGGTAGACATTTGAATTGCTTCCAGTTTGACATTATATATATTGCTGCATTCACCATGAATGCTTATATCTTCTAAACATTTGCCAGAATCTCTTCGATTATGTACCTAGCAACTGAATCATAAGATACAAACCTCTTTCAACTTTTTTTATTTATTTTTTTACTATTTTTTATTTATTTATTTTTTTTTTTAAGAGAAAGAGAGAGCATGAGCAGAGGGGAGGGGAGGAGGGAGAGAGAATCTTAAGCAGGCTTCATGCCCAGCTCAGAGCCAGGCACAGGGCTCAATCTTACAACCACGAGATCATGACTTGAGCCAAAATCAAGAGTTAGATGTTTAACCAACTAAGCCACCCAGGCCCCCAAGAAAGAACTCTATTTTAGGTAATGTCAACCATTTTTTTTTAAGCAACGTTTCTACAAATTTACAAATCAAAAAGAAAAGAATAGGTGTGTCTTTGCTTCACATTTTTTTTATTTGCCAGATTTTTAAATTTCTGCCAGTACAGTGGTTAAGAGATATCTCATTGTGGTATTACTTTCCAACTTCCTGATTTCTAGCGAGGTTAAAATCTTGCAAGTAGTTTGCCCATTTTTCTACTTTTTTTTCCTTTGTTATTTATAAGGTATGCACGCACATTTATTTAGGATATCTTCAGTGGTTTTTCTATAATATTTTAGAATTTTATCCATCAAAGTATTGTATATATTTTGTTAGATTAAATCCTCAATATTTAAAAATTTTTTGGTTGCTTATATAAATAGTGTCTGTTTAAAAACTTATGTTCTCTATTTTTATTCCCCTGGGTGATGAAATGTAACTGAATTAAACTTGTATGCTGATTGTGTCCAAAACCTTTGCTAAGCTTTCTAATGAATCTTAATTATGTACTTATATATTTGTCTATATTTCTTTTGAAATTACTATATCATGTGCAAATAATGATGATTTGATTCATTTTCAAATATTTTAATGTTTAGTAAGTTCATTCCTGCAATTAAACCTAACTTGGCCATACCGTATTTTATTTTTCAATAAATTGCAGTGTTTGTTAACTAATGTTAGAATTTTTGCACTTGTGTTTATGATTGAACTTTAGTTTGGGTGCTTTTATCTCAGTATTTTTGACTTATTTTGATATCAGTGTTATAGCAGCCTCATACAATAACCAGAGATTGTTCGCTATTCTCTCTGAAAAATTGTGTATGATATCACAACTGATTTATTCTTCAAGTGTTTTTAGAATCCACTGGTATGTCATTATGGGTGTTTTTCATTTGTGGGAAGATTTTTAAGCTTCTGAATCAACTATTCTAATCATTATCTCCTTCAGGTTTTAAATTTCTTCTTCAGTTAATTTGGTAATGGAATTGTTCATCTAAATTTCAAAATGCATGGACATCAGGTTAATTATACCTTCTTGTCACATTTGTCTCTGCAGCATCTGGCGTTATGTTCGTTTTTCATTTCTGATGGAATTTATTTATACTATTACTATTTTCCCTTGATGAGCCCTGCTAGATGTTGACCCAGTTTATTTTATGCTTGAGGACAAACTTTGGCTAATAGGATTCTGATGATTATACCTTTGTTTCCTAATTTTTTTTAATTTTCTGTACTTTTATTTTTTCCTTTTATTTTCCTAGTTTTTAATTCATCAATCGTCAGCTTTTTCCCTTTCATAATAAACTTACACATTTCCTTTTAGCATTGCCTTAGCTGCATCTCAAAAGTATTGATAAGGAGTATTTCTGCTGCCTGTCAGCTCTACTTATGCCCTCATTTCCATTATGATTTTAAATTCAGTAAGAAATTATTTCCTAGTATATTTTGTTTTTTTTTAATCAGATGAGATTTTCTTTTACTATCTTTTATTATTTAATCAGTTTTATTATATTATTGTCAGTATACATTGTCTGAAGGATATCAGTCTGGAAATTTGGTAACATATACCTATGTTACTATGGATACGTTACTATGTCCATCTAGAAGAAGCTTTCAGATTGCTTGAAAAGAATGAGTATTCTTAAACTGTTGCAGGCAATAGTTTATACATGTCTTATCAATCAATTCTATATGTCATAAATTCTATTTATACATTTATCACTTCCTTTCTTCTGCTTACATGATATATAATTTCTTCATCGTTTCTTAGCTTCTTAAGGGTTAAGTTCAATCATTGATTCAAGACCTTTCTTTTTCTTTTCTAATACAGTTCTTTTTCTTTCTAATACACTTTAGTGCCCTAAAGTTCCCTCTGATAGGCATTTTAGTTACATAGCACAGATTTTGATTTGCTGTGTTTTCATTTTTATTACATTCAAAATACTATCTACATCTTCTTTTAAAGTTTTCTTTGACCTATAGGTTATTTAGAAGTATGTTTTCTAATTTCTAAATGTTTGCATTTTTTTTAGTTATCTTTCTGTTATTGATTTTTATATCAATTATTTTGGTCAGAAAAATTCTTTGTATGATTTGAATCTTTTAAACTTGTATTATGGTAAAGATATGATCTCTCTTTTTAAATATTTTATGTTCACTTTTAAAAGATGTGCATTCTGCTGTTTTGGAGTAAATTATTTCATAACTGTCAGTTAGGTCAAGTTTGTTTGTTGGTATTGGTCTTATGTATCGTTACTAATTTTCTAAATAGTTGTTGTTTAAACTATTAGGAGCAGAGTGTCTATTGAGGTTTTGTCTAATTTCTAGTTCCATACGTTTGCTTCATTTATTTTGACAAAGTCATAAATTTCGTACACCATTAGAATCATGTCCTCTTGATTAATTGATCCCTGTACTAGTTGCTTATTGCTGTATAACAAATGATTCTAGAAGTTGGGAGCGTAAAAAAAACAAAAGTTGATTATCTCACAGGTATGTGAGTCAGCTATGGGGGCACCTCTTAGTTGGGTGCTTCCGTCCTAAGATCTTTCATGCATTTTCAACCAATATAATTATAGCAGTGGTTTCATGCAAAGTCTTGACTATGGAGGGGGATCCACTTTCAAGTTTCCTCACATGGTTATTGGTAGCCCTCACTAGATGAGTTTTTCCATGATAATAACTCATGACATAGCTTCTGAGTTTCCCCTGGATGGGCAAGCAAGACTCTGAGACGTAAGCAACTGTCCTTTAATTTTCTAAGCACAGAAGCCACATCATATCACTCGGCCACGTTCTGTTTTATAGAAATAAGTCGGTAAATCCACCCTCACTTAGCGGTAGATGCACAAAGGCAATGAATACCAGATGTTCGAGATGATTGAAGACTGTCTTTGTGGCTGCCAAATTTGGTCTTTAATTTGAAAACAGCATAAGTAAATGTCTTCAAGGAAGAAAATAGGAATTGTCAGCTTATCTCAGAAGGTCTCTTTCCTTTCTACAATTTTAACTCATCTAGTCGTTGTGGCTTCCCCAACTTTTAATGTGTTTACTGTTTTTGTAATGTATCTATGTTTTCCAGTTTTTGCACTGAAAGACATATCTGCCAATACCTGGTACCTCCTAGCCGGAAAAGAAATGTTTTATTTTAATTAACACACTTTTAATTTCTACAGGTTCAATTTGGTTTCTTTTCAAAATCTTTTGTTCACTTTAAGGTCTTTTTTCCCCTTAATTATATTTTCAATTTCCTCGTATTTCAGAAAATATATTCTGAAAACTCTATTGATCATATCTTCTAAAAGTGTATATCATGCTTTATACTACATGCAAAGAAATTCAGCTCAGAGATTACATAGTAAATGAAAGCAGGAATCCACAAAGGCATATGAACCCTGAGTTGGCTTTTTCTTAAAAACAGAATCACAATTTACCTTTTAAGAAGTTACACCATAATGTATCAATTGTAAGGAAATAGAAATTATCTTTAAGGAAAGTATATGAAAGTGGATTGAACAATGGGAAATTTTTTGTTTTCCAATCTTAAGACAAAGTATTCAGAGACACAGTATTTTCACATGCTGTCTATTCTTTTTTTTTTGTAATGTTTACTTATTTTTGAGTGGGGGAGGGGCAGAGAGAGAGAGGAGACATAGAATCTGAGCAGGCTCCAGACTCTGAGCTGTCAGCACAGAGTCCGACATGGGATTCGAACCCATTAACAGTGAGATTACGATCTGAGCCAAAGTCAGACGCTTAACAGACTGAGCCACCCAGGTGCCCCTCGCATGCCATCTATTCTTAAAGAAAACAATTTCATCACTCATGAAAAACATATTTTAGTTTTGCAATAAAGACCACCTATCTACATTATAGCCTATGTCTACATATTCCATTTTTTTAGTCAGTTCCTCTGTTGTATTTAATGCCATAATTATCAATATCTACATTTTTTACATAGTCCATGCATGTTATGCCATGTTCCAATACCTTTGCTTGTTGTTTCTGCAGTCTACTAATTTTCCCATGGATGATTCATACTGTGTATGTGATTGCTTAACAGCTACCCAGCCTCTCTCCAGTATGTCTCCTTGAATTGTAGAAGCCAGAAAGTTAAATGGCATTTTCCTACCTCCCTTGTCTTTTTCGTGTAACTTTACTAATCATATAAGTCTTGAGTTCAGAACTATATTAACTAGGAAGCAGAATATAAAGCATTGATTTTGTTATAATACAAACACAATATCAACTTTCTGATTCAGGTAGTTTCCTGATTGCATCAGGACAATATGTTTCTATAGTGAATACCTATAATAAAAATTTCTCAGATAAGTAGATAGCCTCCTGATGATGGTAGGTATACTAACTTGCTTAACAACCCTATTCTGTAGTATAGTTTTAGGAAATTTTCCTGGAAGCTCAGACTGCAGTCTATTTCACCAATACTCCCAAAGACTAAATGTTATTTAACGATTCATTACAAATCCCTTTTTCTCTTTAAACAATCTAAAAAGAATTACATCCTTCAAATAATAACCTTGATTGGCATATCCATGCTTCAAAATTTGGCTCAGGTAATATCTCATCTTCTTCAATATTTTAACAACTTTTTTGATTACTTTTCATGTAGGTCCTCCACAGAAAGCCATGCTGTTCTGACACAGTGAATTAATTTTTATCATGTCTCTTAATACAATGTATTGTATCTTTGCAAATGCTTCCCCCATTTGACTCTACACTCCTTGATATATACTCCATTTCACATCTCTATCAGAAAAACAGTTCAAAGTAAACACATAATAGGGGTGCCTGGGTGGCTCAGTCTGTTAAGCAGTTGGTTTCAGCTAAGGTCAGAATCTCACCGTTTCGTGGGTTCATGATCTCTCTGTTTCATGGGTTCAAGTCCCATGTAGTGCTCCGTGCTGACAGTGTGGAGCCTGCTTGGGATTCTCTCTGACTCTCTCTCTCTCTGTCCCTCCCCAACTTGTGCTGTCTCTATCCCTCTCAAAATAAATAAATGAACTTTAAAATAAAAAATAGAATAGAACAGAATAGAATAGAATAAAATAAAATAAAATAAAATAAAATAAAATAAAATAAAATAAAATAAAACACATATTGAATCTCACTGTGGTACAAGGTCCTGGCCCACTCCATTGCCTTCACTCTGCCTCTTTTTTCATCCTTTATATTTTATTAATTTACTGTCAAATACTAACTCCACCCATTCTCTCACCTCATTCCTCAAAACAATTTTCTTCTTTAACTATATATTCAAACTTAAAGGGCAAAATAAGCATTTCATACAGTAAATTTTTGGCCTATGTGTACAATAAATTCTTTCTTTATTATTTAAAAGTCATTGTGTCAATAGAAATTTCATTAATTAGAATTATCATATTGAACATGAGGTATATTAATGAATTATCAGATTTAATTATCTTACATATCATATGACATAAGTTGTATTATTCATATTTTCCAGATGAAGACATTGAGGTTTTGGGAGGCTAAATAATTTTAAGTCAATATCCAGTCAGAGTTGAAGGAGAGAATTCAAAACTAAGTCTAACTACAAAATCAGCATTATCAGCAGGCAGACCTCTGGAATTCTCCAGGTGGATTTCAGAGACGACCGCAAAGGGAGAGGAGCTGAAAGGGTGGTCAGTCATTCCTCCCTATCCTCTAGTTCAAACAGCTATGTCTTTTGTCTAGATATATATTGGGTTTGACAAAGACTCTCTCCTTGACCAAACTTTAGTTAGGCTCCTCTGAACCCTCTTCCCAATTAGGTCTTGACTTTTGGACTTCTGGGTTTGTCTTTGCATCACCCAATTTTAGCAAAAATCTCAAGTCAGTTCAGTGAGAGTTCTCCCACCCTCAGTAACTGGTCACCCTTTGGCATCTAATGAAATTCCCCATCTCCCATGCTTGGTATCTGATTACCCTGATCTACCTTCAGCAAGAATCCTGTCAAGTCAGGTTAGCCAGAATCCCCTATATCCACCAAAATTTCCTCTTAGTAATTTTCAATCCATTGACCCCCACCCTGCTCCCTGGTTATAAATCTCCACTTGTCCATGATACATTTAGAATTGAGCCCAGTTCTATACTGAGGTCTTTTTTTCCCCTACTGCAAAACTTCCTATATAAACACCTGGTTTTACCAGTTTAGCTATTGTTAGGGTCTGGTTTTCTTTAACAGACTCCACTTAAGAAGTCATAGAAGGAAAGCATCATAATAGCTATCAATTGTTTATTACACATGCAATAAACTATTGTTTATTACACATGCAATCTATTGTTTATTACACATGCAATATTCAATCTATTGTTTATTACACATGCAATATTTTTTTTAATATAGGGGATACCTAAAAATAATTGTCTTATATATTAGCTGCCTATTACGTTTGTATCATTTGATTATTGACTCTAGGGTCAATAATCTTGGATTTTGTATAACATAATAATAAATAATTGAAATTCAAAAAACAATGTGCTTTCCAAGTGGAAAATGCTTACAAGATAATCCTATAGGGAATAAAGGCAGGCAACCAGGTGTGAGAAGCATTCCATTTGCAAATCAGGCTTAGCCATTGGAGTTGTTAACATAAGAAATATCAGAATTTTGAACATCTGCTTAATAAATGGTAGCCTTTATTGCTGATTCCCTTGGAAAATACCTTTTACAAGTGAGTGCTACTTTTATGGCTTTGCTATTATGTGGTAAACATATTACTAAGAATTATATAAGCCATTAAAAACTGTAACATAATATTACTGAATTACTATTGAGCATTTTACTTTAATTTGAAGATAATTTGTTTTCTATTTTGTATTACATTTTTCTTTAAAATCATTACATACAAACAATTACAAACTACCTAAATTGAAGAATCATAACTTATGCATAGGCTTTTTATTTAAGATTATAGTCAATTTGAGGTAGTTCTATATTAGCCCAGAAAGCTAACATAAGACTCATTGTATGTTGATGAATTCTTTGTATTATGTACATCCTTAGTCAGTGGTGAATAGTCTATGATGGAAAATTTGAGGCAAGAGCATAAACTATAAGTTTTGTCCAATTTTGTTCAGGGACCTACTTACTTACATATGCTATGTGACTGTCATAAACTGGTAAGTTGGTCAAACTCCACAACTTGCTGAAGAGATTTCAAAATGGCGGACTACCACTCAAGATAACAAAACAGCACATGCACCACTGAAAAATTACTCTATTGTATGCTGCTATCAACCAACCCATACCAGGTAAGCAAATATTCTTCAATTATTTCTCACATTGGAGATTGTCAATGGCTCTAACATATATTTCTGTCATCTCTGTTTACACTAACAGCTTAAGTCAATTCATCATCATCTGAACTGACATAGAGACAAGTTAAAAAATCAGATTCCTTTAGATAGGATGATATTCATCGAGATCTTAGTTTGTAAAATACTAACTCAAGACTAATATAGTAAATCTTCTTATTTAAGTTTAGATTGGAGAATAAACCAGGGATTCAACGTGTCTTAATATGACTGGTAGTAATGCAACAGTGATGCCAGAATTTTTGATCCCTAACACTGTGAGACTAGCAAAGATATAGTAGATTAAAATAGTCTAGGGGCACCTGGGTGGCTCAGTCGAATAAGCATCTGACTTCGACTCACGTCATGATCTCATGGTTCATGAGCCTGCTTCAGATTCTGTCTCTCTCTCTCTCTCTCTTTGCCCCTCCCCTGATCACACTTTGCCTCTCTCTCTCTCTCTCAAAAATAAATAAACATTAAAAAAATTTTTAATAATCTATTTTCTGGCCTATCATAAGACTTTCAATTCCACTGCAAATTGAATGAAATTCCATCGGGACTACATTGCTTTTTATATGTACTATTTTAGCCATTCCACATATTATCATATAACATATTATCATATAATTATCATTATACAATTATACATATAGGATTAAATGTTATCTCATTTAATAAACTGGGTGATGTCTATTCATATCTCTATGTTGTAGATTAATAAAATGTACCTCATGACTTGAGATATTTATCTCATGGATCTCACACACCAAAGACAAGGAAACTCCAAAGGGCTTCATGAAACACAGAATTAAATCCACTGTTTTGTCTCACAGAAGTTCCTAGATGCCTCACTGTTTCTCTATTCCTCTTGAATTTTCATGGTAAATGGAAACATAGTATAATTATTAGATTGGAAGTTATAGACAGACCATCTGGGTTTCAAACCTTGCCCTTCTACATACTAGGAGTGTAACTTTAGCAATTGATGTAGCTATTCCATGCCTTAATTTTTTTTAATTTTTTTAAATGTTTACTTATTTTTGAGAGAGACAGAGACAGAGTATGAGTAGGGGAGGGGCAGAGAGAGAGAGAGGGAGACCCAGAATCCCAAGCAGGCTCCAGGCTCCGAGCTGTCAGCACAGAGCCCAAAGCGGGGCTTGAACTCATGAACCGTGAGATCATGACCTGAGCCAAAGTCCGACACTTAACCAACTGAGCCACCCAGATGCCCCTTTGCCTTAACTTCTTTATATGTGAAGAAGATATCAAGTAATGCAATTTGGGAGGATTCACTAAGTTCATAGATTTCACACGGGTAAAGCACTTAGATCAATATAAATTAAAATTGGAGGTAATAGAAAACCTGATTGTTTTATTTTGCTCAATAATTAGAGGCAGACAATGACACTATCAAAGTACGATTCTCCTTTTAACTTTTTTTCTCCACCATTCTTCATATGTGACTTCTGTTATTATCGTAAGATGAACACTGCCCATCGATAAGTATGTCTTCACATCTTGCTTTATACACTGGAAGAAGAGAGGCAGTCAAGCAACAAAAGGAAATCTATAAGGGACTAAAGTTTACATGTCATCAGTAAGAAAAAATTTAAATGTGTAGCCTAGCTGCAGAGAGGCTAGGTAATAGATATTTTAGAGTTATAGGCTCTATGAGAGAGAAAGACAAATGAGTAAATGGTGTTCAGACCAAGCGTTAAGTCAATCAACAAAATATACTATAGGTCTATGGTAAGAATGCAAAAAATGCTAGCAGCCATGTCTTCTTCCTGCACATCTCCTTGCATGATTACTAAGATTACTCATCAGTACTTAGCCTAGGGTCTATTTGAATTTTTTTATGCAGTTAATTAGTTCAGTTTTTCCTAATCCCAGTCTAAAATTTAAGAGAGCAAGATGACGATTCTATGGTGGTCAGACTTCTATTTCAAAAGTGGATATCTTCAGCCAAGTTTGTAGAATGTGGTTCCAAAGCTTGTTGCTAAGCTAGCTGTCATATGCTGGGATTGGTGTTGTTGGTAGTGGTGGGGTGGTGGAGTAATATATGGTGCGTGTTATGTTTCCTACAGTACCTATAAAATTGATAGTAATTTCTAAGATATCAGAGAACAAATGGAATCTAGCTTACTCTGCCTGGTAGGTATCGTACAAAAGGGATCAGAGAAAAGGGCCATTAGAGAGGTGACTGGCTGGCTCAGTCAGCCAAGTATGCAACCCATCGTGAGTTCAAGCCCCACCTTGAGTATAGAGTTTACTCTAAGAAAGGGGAGAAGTGCTTGGATGCCTGGATGGCTCAGTTGGTTGAGCGTCCACCTCTTGTAGGTCTTGATCCCCGGGCCATGGGATCAAGCCCCATGACAAACCCCATGTTGGGCTCCACGCTGAACATGGAGCCTGCTTAAGATTGTGTCTCTCTGGCTCTGCTCCTCTCTCCTGCTCATGCACCCTCTGTCTCTAAAAAAGAAAAAAGCAATTAGAAAGGGGGAGCTATCAGAGTGTCTGTTGATGCTATTATTTCTGAAACATGACCATAAAACATTTTCTCAGACTCTAACAGATTATATATTATTACATGTGGCAAAGGATATCACTACAAGTTTATTGTTTGTGCAAAAAAGTAGTTCCTTGGGCGCCTGGGTGGCTCAGTCGGTTAAGCGGCCGACTTCAGCTCAGGTCATGATCTCGCGGTCCGTGAGTTCGAGCCCTGCATCGGGCTCTGTGCTGACAGCTCAGAGCCTGGAGCCTGTTTCAGATTCTGTGTCTCCCTCTCTCTGACCCTCCCCCATTCATGCTCTGTCTCTCTCTGTCCCAAAAATAAACATTTAAAAAAAAAAAGTAGTTCCTTAAAATGTAACTTATAGTTTTAACTTGTGCAAAATATTTTATGTTAGTTAGATGGCTGACTAAAAATCTATGCATTCTCAACAATAAATAATTCATATATTTAAAAAGGCATTATTTGTAATTAGTGGTATTGGAAGAATTTGACATATTTTAAAATCTAGTCTAATAGGTAGAAGGAAATTTTCACTTTAGTTCATTAGCTTAGTAATTTTGAAAGACTCGCATTACTTTCATAATTGATATATATCATATTCTTAAATGGTTAATAAAGCACCATGTTTGCTAATATTTATTGAGTATTTTTAATATGTCAGTTGTTCCTTCCAATGATAAGACTAGAAAAAATCTGGCCTATTAAAAATATTCAGTAAATATTAGTAAATTTGTGTTTTAATAACTATTTAAGAAAATAATATATATTGGATAAGAGAGTGATATGATATATGATATTATCATACACATTTATATGCATATGTGTATATTTTATATATAATGTATATATTTAATCCTCCTAACAGCTCTATGGATACATAAAATTTTTCTACCCCCTTTAAAGCTATAATTCATCCAAAGTAACACATCTAGAAAAAGATGGATGTAATTTTAAAAACAGAGGTCTAACTTTATAGCTACACTTTAGAAAGCTATGCTTTATGGGCTCCTATAATGAAGGGATGTTTTTCTTTTAAATGTAAATGGCTGCATATAGAATGAGCTCTAAATCTTGTCCATTTCCAACATTTCATTGCAAGCCTTTTGAGAAAGCAATTATGTTGAATCCATGCTTCATGATTTTTAACCAAGTATTTGCTCCATAGCTCCTCTTGTTAATTGTTTTTCTTTAATTTGTAATAGTTATGTAAAAGAAGATGCAATTTAGATAACATGGATAAAAGTGGAAATATTTATCTCTGAAAGAATGCATAATGAAAGAAACTTTTAGAAGTGTATTCATTTGTCTCCATTTCTACCATAGACAAAAATTATGATGAAAACATTGTTTTTGGATATTTCAAGGTAATAATGATTAACAGCAGGTTTTGTGTATAGATGCATGTGAGTGTTGGCAGGGGAAGAGGTAGATGAGAGGTTTGTAGTTTATGAAATAGCAACCTATTTATTAAAGCTAAAAGGGAAGAATAAAAAGAATAAATAACATTTTTAATATTTATTTATTTTGAGAAAGAAAGCACGAGCGAGTGGGACAGGGTCAGAGAAAGAGAGGGAAATAGAGAACCCTAAGCAGGATCCAGTCTGTCAGCACAGTGCCAGACTTGTGGCTTGAACCCACGAACCGTGAGTTCATGACCTGAGCTGAAATCAAGAGTCAGACAGTTAACTGACTAAACCACCTAGGTGACCCAAAATTAATTGTTTTAATGGGAAGCCAAAAGGACAGTCATTAATGATGTGAACTAATGGCTAGGCTGGAGGAACAAGCAGAGTTCATAGTAAGTGTGGCTGAATCTAGTTATTAACAGCCAATATCCATTACCATATTCATTCTTTCAAACAGAAACTCAATTTTATTTGGGGCTTCATTATACTCAGAAATATAGCATGTGGATACTGAACAAAATTGAAGTTCTGTTAGTTAAGAGAAAGGATAGGGTGCTTATGGAATGGCTAACAATTTCTGTCACTGTAAGTTTACACTAGAATAAAACTAAAGGATGTAAAACATAGTAGCCTGTGTACCTGTAAGGTACTAAAGAAGTATCAAAAGAACTTTGAATTGGTTTCTATGATAATATTGTTTCTGATATGATTAGTATGTCAGGCAACTGGGGGTTTTGTGTCAGAGCAAAAAGAGAAACAGGTGTAAGACAGCTGAGGTTATGTAATAACCTTGTAAGATTGAATTTGAATGGGAAATACAGGTACAGGGGCGTAGTTGAACTCATGATGGTTTTATCTTGAAAAAATACAGATGTTTTAACTCTGTTCACTGAAAAAGTCTAGAAATAAAGACCATTCAATAGTAGTAAGTATCCTTAGTGCTCAAATCGTGGTATCTTTTTTTTTTTTTTAATATTTTTTAACGTTTATTTATTTTTGAGACAGAGAGAGACAGAGCATGAATGGGGGAGGGGCAGAGAGAGGGAGACACAGAATCTGAAACAGGCTCCAGGCTCTGAGCCGTCAGCCCAGAGCCCGACGCGGGGCTTGAACTCACGGACCGCGAGATCGTGACCTGAGCTGAAGTCGGACGCTTAACCGACTGAGCCACCCAGGCGCCCCAATCGTGGTATCTTAATATCATTTCTCACAAAAAGAAACCAGAGATACTACAAGAAGTGCCTGATTCTAGGTCTGGGTCTCCGACAGGAAATACACAAGATGAACCTGGGGACGATTTGTCATACAAGACATCAGGCAAGCCACAAAAGACCACGGAGGATGTTTCAAAAAAGACTTAGTAGCTAACTGAAGAGCCTCCCATTGGCCAAAGAAGGGCACAGATTTATAATTTAAAAGTCAAATAGGAGGAACACAGGATATTTAGGGCAGTGAAAATACTGTCTGTGATAGTATAGTGGTAAAAATGTGTCATTATACATTTGTCTAAATGCCTACAATGTATAATGCCAGGAGTGAACTCTACTGTAAACTACAGACTCTAGATGATAATGTCCTGAATCATCATATTTTCATCAATCGTGACAAATGTACTACTATTGTGGGGATGTTGATGATGGGAGTGGCTATGCATGTGTAGTGGCAAAGGATACATGAGAACTGTCTGTAACTTTCTCTTAATTTTGCTATGAATCTAAAACTACTTGGGGCGCCTGGGTGGCGCAGTCGGTTAAGCGTCCGACTTCAGCCAGGTCACGATCTCACGGTCCGTGAGTTCGAGCCCCGCGTCAGGGCTCACGATCTCACGGTCCGTGAGTTCGAGCCCCGCGTCAGGCTCTGAGCCCCGCGTCAGGCGCTGGGCTGATGGCTCGGAGCCTGGAGCCTGTTTCCGATTCTGTGTCTCCCTCTCTCTCTCTGCCCCTCCCCCGTTCATGCTCTGTCTCTCTCTGTCCCAAAAATAAATAAAAAACGTTGGAAAAAAAAATTTTAAACTACTCATTAGAAAAAAACCCTTTAAAACAGTAATACTGCAATGGAATAAAAGTTTAGATCTGTGAGCTGCTAACATAGTAAGCCTATGCTAAAAGAAACCAAAACCCATTGGTCATTTTCAGGGAAGTCAGATGTTGGAAAGTATGATCCCTGGATCTAAGCTGTTTCAAAGTCAAATTTTGTAAATAAAATTTTATTGAAACATAGCACACCCATTTTTTACATATTGTCTGTGGTTGTATTCTCATTATAACAGCAGGATTGAGTAGCTGCGACAGAGAATATACAGATTATGAAGCCTAAAATATTTACTGTCTGGCCCTTTGCAAGGTAAATTTGCTGATCCTTTTTCTAAGTAGTCCAGTCATTATTTTGAAAACTAACAAATAAGAGGAAAGAATTGTGTATTTTTTCTACCTTTCCTTTATAGATAGTAAATCAAACTTGCCAAATGTTGATGAGGGGATATATTCTTTATATATGTATTCTAGCCTACAAATAAGAATGGATAAAATCAGAATGTCAGTTTTTCTACTCCTAATGAAATAATGAGTCAAATGATATAGTGATCATCAGGGGCTAACACTATTGAAAACGAGGCAAGCAGATATTTGCAGTTTCTAATAGAATTTAAAGTAGCATCTATATTGTAGTCTTGCAAAAAATTAATCCTAAATCTGTTCAAAACTCTGTAATGCCCAATTTACAAGAAAAGCCTGTTAGAAAAGGAACATTTGAAGCCACACCAAGTGGACTCAGTCAGCGATATCAAGAGAATGGAAAACTCTGTAGAAAAATAACCTAGTTTCCAAAACAACTAGGACGTAACATGCGATGGGAACATGAAATGATGGCCAACTTAAAAACAGACAACTTCTGTGTTTTGGAGACACATGATAAAATATGTGCGGATAAAATAAAATGATGTCTGGAATTTGCTTCAAAATGACACTGGGAGGGGATAAAGAGGAAAGAGGTATTGATAAAGCAACATTGATCCTGTTGAGGTGGGCTAATTGCATTGACATGATGGTTTTTTTAATACTGTTTTCTCAGTTTGAAATTTTCTACCATTAAAAGTTTTAAAAGGAGGCGAATAGAAAGAAATCTGTATGATGTCTCAGTAGAACACAGAATTTTACTCTAGACCAAGGGTTGAATCAATAATAAAAGAAAAACTGGCCAACATGCCTGTTAGAGGGTAAAAAAAACCCAAAAAACAAAAAAAAAAACAAAAAAAAAAAACCCTTATTTACAAATGTACCATAGCCAAGTTACATTCAGCATCGGTTCCAAATATCTGTCATTTACCCTACCCATCTGTTCAGTTTTTACATCCAATATTCTTCAAGTTACAATAAGGCAGAACTTCTATTCTAAAAAGTGGTTGATATGTGATTATAAAGTGACTCAGTGTGGATGACTTAGAGGAGTTTATAGAAATGAGAGCCTGGATTAGTTACTAATTGCATTAACTGATATTAACACAAGGCAAAGATACCATTGCCTTAAATAGTACAAAAATTTATTTTTTCCCTCATGAAATTCAGAGGTGGGCAGCCTAAAAATATGGCTATGGGGTGCCTGGGTGGCTCAGTTGGTTAAGCATCTAACTTAGGCTCAGGTCATGATTTCACAGTTTATGGGTTCAAATCCCTCATTGGGCTCTGTGCTGACCGCTCAGAGCCTCGAGTCAGCCTTGGATTCTGTGTCTCCCTCTCTTTGCCCCTCCCCTGCTTACACCCTGTGTCTCTCTCCATCTCAAAAATAAAATATTTAAAAAATAAAAAAATAATAAAAATGGTATTGCAGATCCCTCATGATTACTGATGTCCCAAACTCCTCCATCTTTCTGATCCAATCATCAAGTCCACACACAGAGCAGGAAGAAGGCAGACTATTTATGGGCAGAAATGTTTCCCAGCTTATCAGAACAAAGTTTACTAAATTCTTTTGAGATCCCAGACAATCTTTTGTATTTCCATTGCTTCGGCCACCCTGATCTGCAAACCGTTGAAAAAAAAAGGGGAGGCAAGCAGTTAATTAGTTCTGAAGATTCCACTTGGACAAATACAGAAGTTGCCTCACTGAAAAAGAAGAGAATGGATATGGAATAGGCATCTAGAGCCTGAGCCACAGAACTCCAGACCACACTCTGATGTGAGATATCCCCATTTCTTTTGGTGACTGCCAGCAAATACTACCTAACATGAATACTTAGAATACAGAACTTGCTACTTGCATTCAACATTTTCAAGATCAATGTTGATAGAAGCTATGGGAGACAGAGTCAATGGTTTTGGAAGTGTAAAGCTACAGAATCCTCTGAAACATTTTAAGGATATTAGGATATGAGAAAAAAATCATTTTTTTTCTAAAGAATATTAATTTGGCTTGGCAACTGAGTCTCTCCTAGATGGCCTCATTGTGATGTCTTTTCAGGAAAAATTACCCAAGACTTGGAAGCGTGTTAAAGTAAAAAAAGTTAGTAGATAACCTGTCAGTAGACTATTGTGTCTAATGGACCCTCAGGGAATTAGCTGGTCCTCCAATACTACACGCTTTTGAATGTCTTTGCATGACCATGCTATTTAATGATTCTGAAGAGAGAGATTTCAAGTTGTAGAAAACCGATTACAATGTAAATGTTACCTGTCCACAGCGAGGCAAATCATCCCTACTTTGGGCATTGCAGATGAAGTTTGTCTGGTAGATAATATAAACTCCCATACCTCAAATTCTCATTGGAACTGGTTTTGACATCTGACCGATTTCCTCATTAGTTAATGAGTTCAACAAAACCTTTGACAGATTGTCGTTTTATCTTTGAATAACAGTTACAATTTTACCTTTTTGAAAATCAGTTATGAACAGTTTTGGGGATCCCACTGACACATTCAAATGGACTCACATAATACATCCAAGTCAAGAGTTTTGCAGGAGAAGAGCAACCAATGAACTGTGTAAACGTATCTTGCTTCCCAGAGTGAACCCGAGTGGCAAAAGAACTTTAACTGTATGGTTCTGTGTCTCTCTAGAATTCCCCCCTATGTAATTTTACAGACAAATTACAAAATATTTTTCAAGTTATTATTTTCCATGCTTGAACAATTTGAATATTTTACAGTGAAGATATTTCTGTTTTTCCTTCCCCAGGAAGCACATTTGAATACTGTAAAAGAGTACAAAGTTGACATTTAAAACTGGTTTCATTTACATAACATTTTGGGGGACTAGAAACAAACCTCAAAGGAGAAATTTGAATCTTTTTTGTATATCACAGTATCCAAAAAGGTAACCAAATATATCATTAGCTTATCTCTCCATTTCCTCTTAAGGCATGTTATTTTTTGTTAGCAATTGGAGGAATTATTTTTTGTACCAGGTGTGGAAAAAGTGCTGAGGGCAACATTTTGCTGAGTTTATTTTCAAATACACATTCTGGCTGCATCATGTGTGTGGAAATAGTGTTGGGGATGGCCTAAAGAGTTTAATGTTTCTAATTATGTCTCTGTGTTTTAGACTAATACAGGTCTGAGGTGAACCAGTGATTTCAAAAAAATAAATAAATAAAATTTTTAAGAAAATAAACTCTGCAATGAAATCTTTAACAGTAGCCAGCTTCTGAATATTTCATTTACACTTACTCAAACATCTTAAAATCACATTATCATAAGTAATTCATAGACCTTTTCTAAAATATGAAGGAGTTATAAAGCAACTTTTCACATTTGAAGAAAAGTAAAGAAAATGCATTCTTAAAAGTAGCATGCTTTATTTTGCCAAACATTCTTTTACAAATATTAAATTAAGTAAGATTACATATAACTCAGGGCACTGCAATAATTTTCTGGTTTTGTCTTCCCAAAGAAAAAAACTTCTGTGCCATAGTTGAAAATTGTAACACGCTTGTTCCCCCCTCTCGTATTTAAGTTATTCACTTTATATTCCAAGTGTATTTACGTAATGTGAGAACACAGTTCGGGTGTGCAGGATATATTGTGTATACCTCTCCACATCTATTTTCCACTGTTCTCCACTGTCTTCTCTGCCTTAGAGACTGATCTGTGAACAAAAAAGGGGGCTCCCTTGACCTCTTTGACCCTTGCAGATCAGTTGAGCCAATGAGGTAGCCCAGCAGGAGACTAAAGTCAAGGAATGATTTGGGGCATTTATTCCTCTAGCTCCTATCATCCACAGGCAAGCTGTGCTCATCAGATGGTGTTGCCTCATTTCAGCTGGGCCTTCCTGTGGGATTTCTGTCTCTTGAATATGGTGACAACTCTTTGCTCTTGTCATGTGCACCTATAGTCGTAATTGGCTTGCTTTTCCTAGAGCCATAAGTATGTAATATCCTCTGTGGTTTACTTACGCCCTACTTATACCTTTGTATGTGTTTTTTTAATTAAATGATTCCCAAAGTATTTATATTCGACTGTGATATCTATTTCCTACCAAACTTGACAAATAAACAAACCAAAAGGAATCTTTAGCAATGGCAAATATCTACAGGTAAGGTTTATTTAATCCAATTCTAGTCAGTGAATTTTTAGTGACAGTTTGTGAAACACCTAAGTTCTTGGAAATGAAGGAAAGTGTAGAGGTAGAAGGTAGAAAAGCAAAATAATATCCAGTTCATATTTACCAGAGATTGAAGCAAAGTAAGTAAACAAAGAAACAAATAAATAAAATAATATACATATTCAGAAGTATTCACATTTCATTCCTATTATGGCATGACTCTCTAACCATGCTTTTATTTTAGTTTCCTCAAAGGAGAAACAAAAGATAAGAGATTTTAAAATAAGAATACATGTAAATAAATAAGATTTTTCAAAAGACTTTGTTCCTACTGGCAGGTAAATGAGTGGGATTATAAGTAAGCAAAACACTAAAAATATGTATAAATAAGTTTAGAAAAATATAATTTTTATAGATTCTGAGAATTAAAAATTTTGACATTCACTCTTGATTTTAAAATATGCAATTTTAAAGGATGATAGAAACCTTTTCAATGTGATTAAAAACTATTGTAACTAAGACTAATATTGTACTGAATAATAAACATTACACATTTGAAACATCTTTTTCTATGGTCAGAAACAAGAAATTAACACCAATTTCTTGTATTACTTGATATTGTACTAATGTATGTACTAAGGTATTAATGCTATTATTACTATACTTAATAATATGAGATAATACAATAACCTATCCAATTAGACAAGGAAAAGAAATAATAACATGAAAATTAAAAATGAGGAGATAACACTATTTGCCAATCACGTGACTATAAATTGGGAAAGACAAGAAAACCAACTGAAAATATTTAAAATATACAGTCATTCAGGATACAGTAGAGTAGAATATTAACACAGAAATCAATAAGATTCAAACATAAAACTTATAGAAAATACAGTGGAAAAATACTCAACAAAGATAAAACTCCTAGGAATATATAATGAGAAGCATGCGGAGTCATATTAAACTATCCTGAAGATACATAAAAAATGAAACAAATATGGGGCGCCTGGGTGGCTCAGTTAAGCACCCAACTTCAGCTCAGGTCATGATTTCATGGCTTGTGAGTCCGAGCCCCGTGTCAGACTCTGTGCTGACAGCTCAAAGCCTGGAGCCTGCTTCGAATTGTGTGTCTCCCTCTCTCACTGCCCCTCCCCTGTTCACGCTCTGTCTCTCTTTCTCTCAAAAATAAATAAACATTAAAAAAAAATTTTTTTAAACTGAAACAAATGGAAATAGTAGAAAAAAAGTCAACAATCTTCCATAAGGTTGACCATCCATAATTAGAGTGATCCCAGTTAATATACTATTTATTAACTGTATACATTAATACCAAATTCACATGAATTTTTAAAATTAAATTCTGGAAAACAAAAGCAAGAAGAGGGTCTTTTCCTAACATATTAAACACAGCATATAAACTTAAGCTGTGAAAACTTTGTAGAGACAAATCAATGCAATAGAATAAAAGATTCAGGCAATGATTCTAATACAAGATTTTAAATAAATCTGAAGTGGACAGACGTACATTCAACAAATGTATTTGAAACAACTGGGTTAAGGCTTGGGGGCAAGAAGGAAAGAAAAAAAGAAACAAGCTGGGTCCAAACTTGCGCAAAGATGAATCCCAAACGTGGCAGTGATTTAAACATAAGAAACCACAAAATAGGGAGAAAGATGAGAGATTTCTTTCATAAACTCAGAGAGTAGAAGGCTCTTCTTCATCTGACACAAATATTCAGAAGCCATAAAAGATTGATAAATTTAATGATGTGAACATCAAAAGGCTACTGCATAACAAAAGAAAAAGAACACTCTGGAAACAGAAAAAACAACTGGGAAAATATCATGACTAATATCACATTCAAGTACTCCAAAATATATAAAGAAAACTTACATGGAGGTAAGAAGGTCAATAAAAAAGCATAGGCAAAAGTATTAGGCCAGTCACAGAAAAAGAAATGTGTCCGTAGGTAAAGGAAAGATGCAAAATCTGTAAGAGAAATACAAATTAAAATTATCATTTTAATCCATCAGACTCACAAAAACCAAAAAGCTTAATAATACACACAATATAGTAAAATTATGTGCAGAGCCGATGGACCGCCCTCTTGCAAGTTAATTTATTCATATTGTGTCCCCTGTGAATGACTGTTTACTGTGTAACTCCAGCTATTCAACAGGAAGGTCTTTGAAGGCTGAGGTGGTTGTGAGAATTGGGACTGGCATGCTTATGCATTATCATGGAAGTATAAAGTAGTACAACGACTATGGAAGGCAAGTTTAGAGTTTCCAGAAAAATTGAATATGTATACATCTTCGTAACAGCAATTCGTCTGGAGTTCTTGTTCATATACACTACTGCATATGCAAAATAGCTTATGCACAAGTTTTTTATTGTAGCATTATTGCTAATAGCAGAAGGTTAATCCTACTTAAGTAACATCAGATTTCCTGCAAGGAGGTACTAATCAGCCACAAATAAAGGAGTAGAACCTTCTGTCTTTCTCCATAGGAAAAGATGTCCCAATATATAATGAAGTGAGAAAAAATAGCAGAAAAATGAGTGTAGTATGCTACCACTTATGTGAAATGAAGGAGAAACAATATATAATCTGTACTGGCTCGTACATACATACATACACACAGAAAAGAAAATCACTAACAGAAAAAAAAAAAAAGTAGATAATATTGGTTGACTTGTTGAGTCGAGGTGCTAATCAAGTGGATTGGGATCAGGGATGGAAAGCTGTCATAGTCAATTTGGGTTGTTATAACAAAATATCACAGACTGGTGGTTTAAAAAACAGCCACTAATTTCTCAAGGTTCTGAATAGTTCTGATTTCTTTTTTCCCTTACAAGGGCACCAAACTCATCATGAGAGCTGTACCTCCATTACCTCATCTAGACCCCATCATCTCCCAAAGGCTCCACTTCCAAACAATACCATATTGAGGAACAGAACCTCAACAAATGAATTCTGGGGGACACAAACTTTCAGTCCATAGTGGACAAGAATCATTTCACTGGGCACCCTTTAGTAGCTTTTGAGGTCTGAAATTTGTGAATGTTTATTACCTATTCAAAACTTTAAAATGCAAACATTCTCCAAGAACAATCGAGATGAGTGGTATCACATCAGAAATCAAAACCCGAATGAATAGATGACAAAGAAGAGAAGCAAGAATTTAAAGAAAAGTCAATGATGTATCCCATTCTTTTGTAAACTAATGTTCCTGTTCAACTTGCTACCTGCTTTCAGCCACAATTCAAAAGGGTTAGATTTTGTTTGTGAACAGACATTTTCTCCTTCAAATCCTCATATTTTGCCAAAAAAAGAAAAAAAAAACAGGGATTTTTATTTTTATTCCAAACTTAAATTATCCCAAGATTTGTATTTAAATCATTCCATAAATTATGAAAGCCAAATATCTGTAATATTTTTAAAGTGTGGATAGGAAGAAAATGCAAATGATGAATGAATTATAAAAGAAAACACTCCCTCACAAAGCAGCATCCTGAAGATAACAGGCTGTTGTGTTCTCGATGAGCTGGAAATTCCAGATGGCCAAGCATTCTGGAGAGGGTAGGTAGTGATGAAGAGTAGGAAGTGATAGAAAGTGGTATTTTGGGGGATTTGAACTGAGGGAAAGCAGTGAATCATTTGGCCTCATGGCATTCTTTCTGCATATATGAGTGTAAGTAGTTCTGTCTGCCATGAACACAAAGAAGAAAAGAGAAAGAATATTACTTATTTCTAGATTTGCCATGTTAGACATGCTTAGTCACTGGGATTTTCCTCTCTTTTAAAGTGGGGAATGCATTGGAATATGCATGACATATGAGCTTGAAAGTTCATAGTGGAAAAAATAAAGTTTAAGGGTAAATGATTCAGGGGCACGTGGGTGGCTTAGTCAGATGTGAGATCAAGCCCCAGGTCAGGCTCTGTGCTGGGCCTGGAGACTACTGAGATTTTCCCTCTCCCTCTGCCCCTCCCCACTTGCTTTCTCTCTCAGAAAAACACAAACAAAAAACAGAGTAAATGATTCATACCCAAGCAAGAATGTTTAGTTTATAAACATAAAAAATCTACTTAAGACAACACATTCTGAAATGTTTGAAATAATTCTCTCCATAGCCTCTAACATCATGGGGACTAGGACTTTTGCCAGAAAAATCTTAAGAGACTTAATATATGTAATTTTACTATGGATGTCAAACACTCTCTTGATTCAAGCTTTACTCCAAGTGAGCAGGTTTTATTAAACATTAATTAGCCAAACACTCCCATTTTGTTGTCAATAACATCCTCCTTCCAACACAAAACAACAACTTCCAAAGACAGGTAGAGGAAAAAGGTTACATGACATTAGGAATAAATCTGTCTGTAGGTGGAACATTTATTCTTTGTCATCATAGTGTCCTTTCAAGTGTGCCATTGAGAATTCTTGCTATTTTACAATCTTCCGAAAATTCCAGTAGACAAAGAAAATCTAGTTTTTATTAGACATTTTTTATTTTCCACTGGGACCATTTCTCCATGTCTATAAATAGGACAGCAGGCAAACCTATTTCAAATTCCGTGATTTGATACAGCTTTTCTCCTATGTTGTCTGTAAACTAGAAATTCTAACATGGTTGACAAAGTGAACACAGCCTGATGATCTAAATTTTTCACGACCGTTAACTTCCGGGGGTTCAAGAGTACTACATTCGCTTTTGCCAGGTTTGCCTTGCCTTTTGACACTCTCCCGCACCTTTTTTTTTTTTTTTTTTTTTTTTTTGGCCACTAATTATATCATTTCTGTCATTATTCAAGTATGCTGTATCTGTATCTAAAATATCCACCCATTACCACAGATGATTTCTCCAAGCATTGTCTAATTTCATTTTTCCATTAGCAACAAAAGGTCCTTTAAGAGTCGTTAAGGTTTCCTGTCTTCATTTTACCTCCTTTTATTCTCTAATCAAATGTAATAAGACTTCACCTCCACTGATACTTCTCTCATCCAGGGTCATCCATCTGTCTACTGCCAAATCCAATGTAATTTGTAGCCTCCATTGTATCAAACAGCATTGAACAGTTTATTACTTTTTATTTGTTTAACACTTTCTCCATGTCTCCTCTAGAATGTCACTCTCTCTGAATGCTCCTCTTACATTATTGGCCTCACTTTCCTTAACTTTACATATCTGAGGAGACCAAGGCTCAGTCTTTGATCTCTACTCTAGTAAACTCATCCTAAACACCATCTTTTATGACCATGGTTTTATATTCCATCTATTTCTGAGGACTAAAATTAAATCAACAGTCTGTACTTCTAGGTAAAACTCAAGACATAAAGTTATAATATAATACCATTGAATACCTAAGCTGTTTTTAAATTTTCAAATGTGAGATACATAAAATAAATTTATTGGCTTGATGCCCCCTCCCTCATAAAATAGGTTATCTCTCGGCTTTCCCCTCTCAATAAAAAACAACTTCATCCTGCCATTTGCTTAGACTAAAATTATTTGCAATATCCTTGATTCCTTTTTCTCACATGCCACATATAATCCTCTAACACGCTAAGAATAGAACACAAGAACATATGCCCTGTGCCTCAGAGTTTCTCCATTTCCACCTTTGATTATAATGCTCTTCCCCCAGTAGACACACAATTCACTCTTTCCTTCAGATTGCTGACCACATATCATAATATCAAAGTTCTTCCTCAATGATCTGTAGATTACTGCTCCTCTCTAATCCTTCTCTAGTATCTTTAGACTTCTTGACTTCTAGACTCCTCCCTTCCTTCTTCCTCCACACCCCTTTTCTTCTTACCTTCCTTCTTCTTTCTTACCTTCTTTCACAGAAAATACAGAATAAAAGAGAGACAACACTAGTGGGCACCAGAACTTAAGCCCCATAAATAAATAGACAATTTGGAGAAGTTTCGGTTTCTCTAATTATTCGGATGGGGGTTTTGAGGCAATCTTGCATAAAATTTCAAGCCCAGTGAAGACTCCATTTACATGTGAATAGCAGTTATGAAACACTTTGGACTTCTAGGTCCAGTCTTGCTCCTGAGATATAAACTTGTATTCTTTTTCTTCCCAACTGCAGTGCTGCACATCGTAGAGCTCACCCCATTTCTCTCTCTGCCTCCAGCTGCTTTCTTGTTTTATCTTTTCTGTATACCTGTACTTGTACCCTCTTCACTAGAAGTATCCAGCACCTGGTAGATAGATGGAAATAAATGACACTTTCTGATAATTAGCCTTTGATAGTGTTTCCGGCAGATGAGGTTATAGAAAATGCCAATGGTTGTAAAGCCTACATGAAATATCGTCCCAGAGGTTACAAACTAGCTATTAACCTTGACCAGACATCTTGTTTCTGAGTTTTGGGCACACTGGCAAGAAATTTAGGGTGGTTTAAAAAAATCACAACCATTAGAAAAAAAAACTGCTATCTTTCTGCTAATAACAAGAATAAAAGGAAAGACTACCCTATTATCTGGATGATAAGTATTCTATAGAATAAAGGCATATTCTACATGGGATTTCTGGCTTTGATTGACATGTTAACTGTTCTTTTAACACAAATAGGAAATTAAGGTCGTTTTATTTGTTTTCAAGTTCTTTCTAAATTTCTTTTTCTTTTCCTTTTCTCTTTTTGTTTTGTTTTATGGCAATACAGCTAGAAGTTAAGCTCCTGTAGATGATACTGGGTGTGTGTACATGGGGGGCGGGGGGTAAGGTCTCCTGATTCCTTTCTAGTATAGCAGGAGTTTACAACTATACCTTCCCACTGACAATTTATCAACCACTTACACGAATGAAGGTTTTATTTTAATAGATTAGTGCTTTGTGGTGAGCCAATCACAATATAGCTACAAAATACTTCAATTTTCTTCATTCAGGTAAGTTTACTAAATAAACAGTGCAATCATTTCAAAGAGACAGAATGTGACCATAATTTCTTCTGCCAAAGAAAGGTTAATGATTTTGGGGATCACCACCTACCACATGTTCCATGTCACTACTGAAGAAAGATATAACTCCCTGACAAAGAAATAATTTTTATAGAATCAACCTTTTCAAATACTCTAAAAGAAGTGTCTCTATGCCATACTTTTGGTTATTATATCATCTAAATAATGTATCATATTATTACCCAAATCAAATATAGTAGGCAAAAATACTGAACTCTCATAATAATATAAGACGATATATGGGTTAGTATTGTTGTTTTATGTCAATTACCAACTGTTCAAAAATAGCACCTATTAAATAATATTTTATCTTTAAACCTTCTGTGGAAGATAGTAGAAAAGAAGTTTTGCCACAAAAGCTACCCCATTTATTTGCTAAAAGGAAAACTCAATTTAAGCAAAATAATGTATTTAAAGTTATAACACCCTTTTTCTGCAATCTGTCCAGTGTAATGCTACTAAGGTGGGAAATATTTGGTACTAAAGAGTTTATATTTAAGCTGTGCAGTTACTTAGTTGGCTCAGCTAAGAAGCAATGTGTGATTGGGAAAAAAAGAAGAGATGTATTACACAGAAGCGTCATTTGAAATAGGCTGAATGGGAATTCACTATAGGGAAAATATAAGGTAGGGAAAGGTCTTTGGTTAACCAGCTGCATTAAAAGATTAGCTGTATTGTGGGGGCTCCTGGGTGGCTCAGTGGGTTAAGTGTCTGACTTCAGCTCAGGTCATAATCTCGTGGTTAGTGGCTTCAAGCCCCACAACAGGCTCTGCACTGGTGGTGCAAAGCCTGCTTGGGATTCTCTCTCTCTCTCTCTCTCTCTCTCTTGCTCCCTCTCTCTCTCTTTCTCCTTCTCTCTGTCTCTGCTTCTTCCCCACTTGTGCACTATCTCTCTCAAAATAAATAAACTTAAAAAAAAAAGGTAACTGTATTTCCTTTTTATTAATGTTTTATTTTTGAGGGGTAGGGGAGGAGCAGAGAGAGAGGGAGACACAGAATCTGAAGCAGGATCCAGGCTCTGAGCTTTTAGCACAGAGCCCGACATGGGGCTCAAACTCATGGACCACGAGATCATGACCTGAGTGGAAGTCAGATGCTTAACTAACTGAGCCACTCAGGTGCCCTGAGTAGCTTTATTTCCAATCTCACCGAATTCCTAGCTTTCTTTAAAAGTCTGTTTGTTCTTCAGAGCATATCTCCAATGTCACAGTTTACCGAATCACTCTTTTTTAAAATACATATCCCTTGCTTGATCTTTCAAGCATATTGAAGGTGCTTTGGATAAAGCCATTATACACTTGTTCTGCCTCCAAACGCTTCAAAAAATTCACCAGGCTCCCCACTATCTCTAAAGGCCACAGTGCCCAGCAAAGTGTCACTCTGGAGATGTGGATTAAAGACAGTGTAAAGTTAATTAGAGTCCATTTAAAATGTAATATTTATTTATGCCAATCAGCTTTGGAAAATCTCAAAATGAATTCCAGATTTTTATAATAAATACTTTAAGTTGGTCCTCATGGAATCCTCTTGCATAAGTTTATCAATTATTAGAGAAGTGTGTTTAACAGGTAAGAACATAATATTTGGCATGCTTTGTAATGTTGAAAAACATAATAAATCTTCATTATTAGTATTATGTAGTACTTCAAGTATATATAAAATACGTCTTGGTGATTTTTTCTGATGTATAAATCCTTTTATGTGAATTAACTTTCTTGATAATCAAAAGAGGCTAAAATAAGCATAAAAACATAGGTATAATGGATGAAGAAATGTAAGGTTCAGAGCACTTGTAGATGGCTTGCCAAAATTGTCTGGGACATCTAAGTAAAGAAAATGGTTTATAGCAAATAAATCCTCCCTATCTAACCCCATGGGCCAATCAAATTGAAAACTAAAGTACACACGCAAGGCCAATTTCAAAGACATAAGTGGAATCACCGATCCACCCACCTCACCAATTCTCCGAGTTTCAGGATCCAATGCAGGCTTATTCTCACAAGCTGGCCACTGGCCCCGGGATCTAAGTGGCCCCGAAGGCCATTAATAACCCTTATCGCAAAACAAATTGACTTCCAGGGTTCCCATTTTAGTCATTGCCACCAAAGAGATAGAATTAAGAACCTCCTTAGATCAGGAAGCCCCGCGGAATAGACACGATATACATCACTGTGTCCCACTCAGGGTCTCTTCCCTGCTTCACACTGATTGCTGTTCTCGCTTATTTGTCCAAAGCTTGTCTAAAGCCAAGAGTTACAGGTTTATTCATCATTCTCTTACTCTCTCCAATTATCCATCTGGAAGGGGGTGCTACACTGGCACTCTAGAGAGCTGTTTGCTGTTCTGTTGCCTCTTTTATTACTTAGCTCTGTTATTTGGGTAAAGTTTACTTTTTTTCTCTCTTTTAAATCCACTTCCCCTATATGTAAAATTAATGATCTGAAATTGATAAATCTCTACAATCTCTTCAATGTCTCCAGGTCTTGAAGAAAAGATAAGAGCGTAATAAGCAAATGTCAAAATGTGAGGAAAAGTTATAGTAAATGATTCAAGCCATGGCACTAAATAATGTCTATTCGGGGCTTTGCTAAAGCATCAATTTGGAGAGTAAATGTAAGCATTCAACTTTAGGGGCCTAATGTAATTGGAGTGAAAATGATAGAGCCACAGATTCAACACCATTACTAAATTAGTTTGCTCTTAACTTCCAGCATAGCATTCCATTAAATTATGCACTTAATAACAATACAGTTAAAAAAACTGTCTTGAGAAGAATTCTATACAATTTTGTTACAATCCCATTTTAAACCATACAGCTCAACATTCCTTAACATACATAGTATGTTTTAGCCCGGGTAAGCTATTACCGTTACACACAGACAGGGGGCGCACCACTCTCTTTGCCCCATCCACCCCCTTCACTGATGGACGTGTTCTCTGCTAAACACTCCCAGTAAGAGGACCCCTCAGGCGTTAACCCACATTTTTCCCACCACAGAAGGATCACTGCAGCTACAAGTGTTTTTGTTTTTTGTTTTTTGTTTTTTGTTTTTTTTTTATTCTCTCCCACTCTTCATCTGCTTCTGTCATCCCACCCTCCAGTGCAAAAGTGCATGCTGTGTCCATCCTGTCTTGGCCCCGACGCTTGAGGTCACTCCCAGCCGTGTAAACTCCGTGTTCTAAGGGAGGCTTCATGGAGAGTCCGCTTCCCGGCAAATCACATTGCCGCAGTGACTGCTCCTGTCTTCACCCTGCTGGGTCCCAAAAATTATGGATGCTGATCACATTTTCTACCAGTTCTGAATTCTTGACAGTGTGACCTGAGTTTTGATGCCTGGGGCTTATCCTCAGAAATTAGTATTTTTACCTGCTATCGCGACTGTTTGAATTTTAGCTTTTTCTGTTGACTTTTGCTCTGCTCACCCAAACCTGTGTGTGTGTGTGTGTGTGTGTGTGTATGTGTGTGTGTGTGTGTGTGTGTGTTGTTGTGTACATGAGTTCATTTTAGCCACACTTTCCAGTACATTACTTAAGTTGATATGATATAAAATCATTATCTACATAGCTAGTATGAAATTTTATAGGAAAAGTAAAGTATTTTCTTTCTATTGTTATCTATCTATCATCTATCTATCTAATCTGTCATCTATCTATGTGCATTTGAGGCATGGATAGCAAAATATGTTTTCATATGTTTTATATACTAACATAGCTACTAATAATCTAATTTGAAAAATACCTTAGGCTTTACCTGTTATGCCCAGAATTCGTGATCCCCAAAGATCACTAGGGAGCCGAGTCCGATGCAAAAGCAAAAGAACCTTTATTCAAGCTAGCTCGAGCTCAATCCCCTACCTGCACCGATGCAGCGGTGAGATACCAGGGAGAGAGAGCGAGTTTCAAAAGCACGAAGGTTTTATAGGGGTCTAGGGGCAGTTGGTGAGGTAATGGCTATGGCCTCAGCCGATTGGCTGGGGAAGGGTCGGAGTCCTGTTACGCAGGTCGCTGGGCGTGTTTTGATCAGGAAGTTTGAACAGGTGAGCGGGAGGTTACTCAAGGGGAGGAGGCGCGGTCTGAGGTTTCTGTGATTTTCCCGGAAAAGGGGTCATGTCGGGGACATAGTCACTCAAGGTGGAGAACACAGAACAAGATGGAGTCGGCCGGCGTAGGCCCGCCCTTTCATACCTTTTCTTTCTTCCAGTCCTATATGCTGGTATTGCCAACATTTCATTTAAAGATTTTAATTAAAATTTGAGATTTAATTCTCAGTCTTAAAGAACGATGAAGAAATGGCCAAGATTTTTTTAATTTTTATAACCCAAAGTACATCCTTTGATCTCTTTTGTTGTTGTTGTTGCTTATTTATTTTGAGAGAGAGCGCGCGAGCGCATGCATGCAAGGGGGGAGGGGCAGAGAGCGAGGGAGAGAGAGAGAATCCTAAGCAGACTCAACACTGTCAACAGAGCCCAACGCAGGGCTGAAACTTGCTAACAATGAGATCATGACCTGAGTTGAGATCAACAGTCAGATGCTTAACCAACTGAGCCAGACCCTTTGATTTCTACAATTAAATTCTTTGCTTTCTTTCAAACCACTTTTACTTATTAGTAAAGTTTCTATTAATTTAAAAACTGTCAAACTAGTCTAACATAGAACATACCCTTAAAAATAGTTTGTTTGTGTGTGTTCAAATTTTAGAACTAAGAAATACATTTATTCTTAATTTAAACATAATGTTAGGCTAAAATTATAATGGAAAAAGAAACAATTGTTTTTCACTCTGGCCTAAGAAATTAGTACATTGTAACAGCTGCTACAGGCAGCAAAGCATTGGCAATAAACACAGCAGCCATGGGGGCACCTGGCTATTAAGTGTCTGACTCCGGCTCAGGTCATGATCTCACAGTTTGTGAGTTTGAGCCCTGCGTGGGGCTCTGTGCTGACAGCTCAGAGCCTGGAGCCTGCTTCAGATTCTGTGTCTCCCCATCTCTTGGCCCCTCCCCTGCTCATGCTCTGTCTCTCAATAATAAATAAATGTTAAAAAAAATTTAAAAAATTCAACCATCATGAAAACATGTAACAACTTTAATTATACTTGACTGTTCAAGAGTATCATTTTTTCCCCCACAGATACAATTTTGAAAGAGTGAGGATAGTCAAGTAAGGTAGGAAGCTGTCAGTCTGACAATTTATCCAACAAATAAAAAGCTAAATATATACTGATGTACAAAGATTTTAAAAATAGATATTAAAATATACAACTGTTGCAATATACATTAAAGGATCAAATATCTACTGATCATAATTTAAACAATTATAAACTAAATGTCAAATGGTACTATATTTTGACATCTAATTCTATTTCCTAATTGTATAATCTGTTGTAAATCCTATGTTCTATTTTTATTAGAGTTTCTAATGACTTAGTGGTTTTAGGGGAATGATTTTCTATAGACCTTTTCTATAGGACTTACTAGTCCTATAACCTCAGGCAAGTATCTATACTTCTTAAAGCTACATTTTCCTCCTTCATAAATGATGGTTAGAAGTACCAGCCTCATAGTATAGTTGAAGGTATTTTTTAAAAGCTATTTAATGCGTTTAACACTGAGACATAGGAAGTACTCAAAAAGCATTAGTGTTATTTTTTAAAATTATCACAAGCATCTAATTATGTAATTGTTCCCTCAGTTCCTTACTGGCATTCTCTCTGAAAGCATGCTCCCTTGGTGGTATATTAGAAGGTTTAAGAGAAAATGACCTCTGTTGTTTGAAGTTTTTCTCATGGGGAGGCAAGAACAGTTAACAAAGTTTCTTAATACACTATCTAGAAGTGAGTAGTAAAAGATCCCTCTCTCCTGATAGTGCAGCTCCTGGCAATATGGTTACATCTCAGGAAATGACTAATATCTGATGATTCAAATGGCATTTCAAGTTCTTGCTTCATTGGTTTTCCCTTTTGCCATTTCATTCTCATTAATGATGACTTTCCCTAGACCTGTCATTCTGGTCAATGACTGAATCAAAAAATCATGTGCAGACAATTAAAGATCAAAGAATGAAAACTGCTTCAGCAGCTATTTCAATCATCTTAATGACTGAATAAGGAGACTGCATGTATATGTATTTTATAATATACATATATATGAATATATATACATGTATATATATATATATATATATATATATATATGAACCAGAGAAACAAAACAGAATCCTATGCATAATTTGAAAAAAAATTATATACAATTTTTTTCTGTTAGAGACACTCTTCCGTGTACAAGTCGTTTAAAAAACAGTTTAAGTAATTTTTAAATCAACCTTATTTTTGCCCCAAATGTTAATTTATTTAAAATGGTCCAAGTAATATGTGAATGTACTCTTCCTTTGAGAATAAAATCAAATATAAAAGGTATGGTACAAACCCACCTCTGCACCAAACCCTTGTACTAATTCCCCACCTATGCACATCTTGGTCTCATGATGGCCCTTTGAAAGATAATTATAAAAGACAGTTTGAGTGCTTCCTTCTGGGCTGTTTCCACACATTTATGGCATGTATCAGTGCCGATGTTGAGTACAGAATTCTCACTTTATAGAAATGAGAGGATGTAAGAACTATGTGGGGGGAAAAAGCACTTTAAGAAAGATTGAAGGTAAAAGGGAGCAGAAACAGAATACAAATTAGTTTTATACACATTAATTAATTGAGCCCTCACAACAGCCCTGGAGGCACATTTTATTATTCTCAGTTACCACAAGAGTCAAATGAAATTCAGGCTGGGAGACATCCTCAAGGTACATTATTAGCAAAATGCAGGGCTGGAATTCAACCAAATTCTGTTTGATTCCAATGTTTGAAACTTAGCTGTTACACGATGCTACTTCTCAGTGTCTTTTTCTTTTGGGTCATTGATTTTCTTTTGACAATAGGCAGTTTCTTCTAGATACACATGTATTCACACAAGTACATACTATATACATACATATATACACACTCATGTATACACGCATGCATATGAATCTTAGTATACATAGAAAATGAGAATTATATCATTAAAGAGATAAAGATAAATAATCATAATTACTTCTTCAGATTATTCACTAAGACAATCTCTAAGGGACCAGAGGGAAACAGTTTTCTTTTTAATATGTCAAAACTCAACTAGTACAAATTAGATAAATACCTATCCATATTTATGAATAATTTTGGCACAATAAATGAGTCAGTTGACTGTAGTCAATGCATTCAAGTTCCCATTATTTCAGTATGTTGGTATTTTGAGAGTTTTGAGTACTTGGTCTGGAGAGAAACTTTAAGTTGCAGTTGTTAATAAATACTACTGGATACTTCTAAAAAAAAAGTTGATTTTAGCATGTTTCCGGTCACAATTGTGATCATTCATGTTCATGATCTCCCTTTGGTCAGTCTTTTCTGGCTCTGAGTAGCAGACCAGCATTCAGGCCATTCCTTGGCACTCTCTTGGTGTACAGATATTCCTTATGAAAGGCAGTCATTAATCCTTTATTTATTTTTATTTTTATTTTTTTAATTTTTTTAACGTTTATTTATTTTTGAGACAGAGAGAGACAGAGCATGAACGGGGGAGGGGCAGAGAGAGAGGGAGACACAGAATCGGAAGCAGGCTCCAGGCTCTGAGCCATCAGCCCAGAGCCCGACATGGGGCTTGAACTCACAGACTGCGAGATCATGACCTGAGCTGAAGTCGGAGGCTCAACCGACTGAGCCACCCAGGCGCCCCCGTCGTTAATCCTTTAGAGATGGAAACTGGATCTCTCTTGCTGAGCTTGAGCCGATAGCAGAGAGCTAACAAGGGAAAATCCTGTCTATTGCAAGCTTCTAGTTCTGGAGTCCCTTTCCCATATGTCACTTTCTGCTAAAATCTATTCACAAACAGAACACATCACCATGTGTAATCACATACAGCTCCTCTATATGTCTCAGTGAAATAGCCATTTATCATGTGTGAGGCCTATCTGCATGGTTTCAGTTAATTCCAGATTTTGTGAAAATAAGACTCTCATGCTACCAAGAAAAAGGACAAACATAAATATTTAAGACAGAGGAATAAAAACATATATACTTGCGTTAATTTAATAAAAAGTTTTTCTTCCACCTAATATATACATTAATGGTTTTGAAAGCAGGGGAAACGAGATAGAGGCAGAGAAAAAGAATCTTTTGGAGAAATTTTGACTATATAATACGAATTTTTTTAATGTTTCTTTATATTTGAGAGATTGAGAGAAAGAGACAGACAGTGCGTGAGCAGGGGAGGGGCAAAGAGAGACGGGAGAGAGAATCCGAAGCAGGCTCCAGGCTCTGTGCTGACATCTCAGCTCTACCCACGACCTGCGAGATCATGACCTGAGCCAAAGTCGGACACTCAACCGAGTGAGCCACCCAGGTGCCCCAACTATATAATGTAATTTAAAGATAATTTCAACATATCTAAAATATAACTACACAATTTTGTCTTACATAGTTTCAAGAATTATTAGAAGTTCCAAAACATTTATATTTTATAAATAAAGTTCAATGAAATACTAGCATACTTACAAATGCACTCCCTATGTGATTAATAAAAAGGACTTTGAGTCTCCATCATTCTTTTTGCTTCACAATCATTTGCCACCGAAAGAAAACAGTAAGAGTTATTTTAGCTGTAGTAATCAAAGCAGTATGGTACTGGCACAAAAACAGACTTATAGATCAATGGAACAGAATAGAGAGTCCAGAAATAAACCCACATTTATATGGACAATTAATCTGTGACAAAGGAGTCAAGATATACAATGGGGAAAAGACAGTCTCTTCAATAAACTGTGTTGAGAAAAGTGAACGGCCACATGCAAAGAATGAAACTGGACCACTTTCTTACACCATATACAAAAATTAACTCAAAATAGATTAGAGACCTAAATATGAGCCCTGAAATCATAAAACTCCTAAAAGAAAAGATAGGGGGTAAACTCATGGACATGGGCCTTAGCAATATTTTTCTGTAAATGTTTCCCCAGGCAAAGGGAAACAAAAGCAAAAATAAGCATTTGGAACTACACTGAACTAAAAAGCTTTTCAACAGCAAAGAAAACCATCAACAAAATGAAAAGGCAAGATACCAAAGGGGAGAGGATATTTGCAAATGATATATCCAACTAAAGATTAGTATGCAAAGCATATAAATAACTCATACAACTGAACTCCAAGAAAACAAATAATCTGATTAAAAATGTGCTGAGGACCTGAACAGACATTTTTCCAAAAAAGGCATACAGATAGTACCAGACACATGAAAAAAAAGATCAACATCATCAATCATCAGGGAAATCCAAATCAAAAGCACAATGAGTTATCACCTCACATCTGTCAGAATGGCTAGTATCAAGACAAGAAACAATAAGTATTAGTGAGGATGTACAGAAAAAGGAACCCTCATGCACTGTTGGTGGGAATGTAAATTGGTGCAACACCTACCCCTATGGAAAACAGCATAGGGGTTCCTCGAAAAACTAAAAATAGAAATATAATAGAATCCAGTAATTCCACTTCCGGGTATTTACTCGAAGAAAGCAAAAACAGTAACTTGAAAATATATATGCAGCCATATGTTTATTGAAGCATGATTTACAATAGTCAAGGAATGAAAGCAACCTAAGTGTCCCTTGATGGATGAATGGAAACAGAAGATGTGATATATATACATATATATATATATATATACACACACACATATATATATATACACACATATATATATACATACACATGTATATGTATATATATACATACACATATATATGTATATATATATTCCATTATATATATACATACACATATATATGTATATATATATATATATTCCATTATATATATATATTCCATTCTATGTGTATATAAACACATATATAATGGAATATTATTCAGCCATAAAAAAGAATGAAATCTTGCCATTCACAGCAATATGGATGGCATTATGCTAAATGAAGTCAGACAGAGAATGGCAAATATTATATGATTTCACTTACACATAGAATATAAAAAAAAAAGCAAAAAAGAAAAACCAACCAAACAATAATAGCAATAACAATAGAAATAGACTCATACAGAGTGGTGGTTGCCAGAGAGGAGATGGGTGGGGGGATAGGAAAAATAAATGAAGGGGATTAAGAGGTACAGACTTCCATTTATAAAATAATTAAGTCAGGGGCACCTGGATGGCTCAGTCGGTTAAGTGTCCGACTTCGGCTCAGGTCATGATCTCACAGTCCGTGAGTTTGAGCCCCGCATCGGGTTCTGTGCTGACAGCTCAGAGCCTGGAGCCTGTTTCAGATTCTGTGTCTCCCTTTCTATCTGACACTCCCCATTCATGCTCTGTCTCTCTCTGTCTCAAAAATAAATAAACGTTAAAAAAAATCTTTTTAAAAAAATAACTAAGTCACAGGGATGAAAAGTATACCCTGGGGAATATAGTCAATATTACTTATAATACAAAAGAGTTACTTTACTAATTAAATGTGTTATACATGTTTACGATGATTGCTACACTTATACAAATTATGTGATAAAACCATATCAAAGTGGCACCTGGGTGGCTCAGTCAATTAAGCCTCCAACTCCTGGTCTCAGCTCAGGTCATGATCTCACAGTTTGTGAGATCTAGCCCTGCATTGGGTCTGGCACTGACAGCACAAGCCTCCTTGGGATTCTCTCTCTCCTCTCTCTCTACCCCCTCCCCCACAACTCTAAACAAACAAACAAACAAACAAACTTTAAAAAAATATATATCAGAGTCTTACTACATAAAATACTCAGAGTTCAAAATACAATGTATGATTTCTGGCAACTAATATACTTTGTGCTTAACCTCTTTCGTGAAATATTTAGTAGATTATGTCTTATTCACTTTTTTCTTTGAAAATCCCACAAGTTTTCATTTAGTGTCCTATGGAAATGTCCAGAAGGAAAAAAATGCATAACATATCAACTGAAGTCTTGTAGACAATGAATAATTCATATCAAATAGCAGAGCTTTATTTTAGAAATTCACAGGTTTATTTGTTGGTTCAAAATGATATTTTTCTTTTCAGTTCCATGCACCTGAGGATTCACAGCAACAAACAATTCCAAAAACAATTTAGCACCTTTCACATCTGTTTCTAATTACAAAGTTCTATCACTAAAACTTACTTAATATTTTGCATACACTTTTGTAGTCTCTGGAATATGTATACAGTCTCCCTCATCATGCACATACTTTCATCACCTGAATACATGAACAGGTGCACTTTACAAAGAAGCATAAGCATACATATATTCTCATGGCAGTAACTCACTTGCCCTCTTTTCACTTGTATGTATGCCTAAACGTAGGCAACACAATGCTGTAGAAAACAAAACTTACAATAACTTATAGGTAGGCTTGTAATTCTCCAACTGTTTGATCATATTTGGTTCTAGGACTTCTTTGACATGCCCACACAAGTAATTAATAGTCACTGATACATGCTCCTTCTCCATTAGTATAACTGAAGCGTGCAAAACCAAAGACAAAACACAGTGGATATATATGCTTTATGATGTTACGATAGAGCTGGGCAGACCGCTATCTCACTTGGTTCACATTTTAAGCACCTTTTAGTAATCCATTTGCTAACTTCACTCTCTCAGTGACCCTGCCCTTGGTCAATTTATTTAAAAGTGCCACTCTTCCATCCATTCCCTGTATCATGCTTTTCTTTTCCTCGTTTTCCTAGCAATGGCAGAAATTCTAATATCCCATGAGAGCAAGGCTCTGCTAAGTCCATTGATAAATCCCAGCATCTAGAATAGTGCCTGTCATTGTAGTTCATTGTTATTGGTTTTGTTGAATCTTTCTTCTGCCAATGAGAAACTGAGGCCTAGAGAGGTTAGCGAGTTTACCCAGGGTTATACAACTGGGAAGAGGCTGCCTGATTTCAAAGTCTCAGCCCCTATAATAAAGCATTTCTTGTACTCCCAAAGATAAACATTCACTTGCTCAAGTAGCTTGACACTGCCCTGGGCCAGCTCTCCAGTGAGACAAACTTAATTTTGCATAGTCATGGCACAATATTAAAAGCAGACTGGCTTGAAGAATGAGTGCTAGCTTTGAGGAAAATAAATTCTGATGTAAGCTTATTTTTTAAGAGAATAAGTTTATTTCGAAGTCTATGGGTGGCGTACCTAACATATATTGCAACTGATTTCGTTCATTTTTTAAAAATGTTTATTTATTTTTTTGAGAGAGAGAGAGAGAGGGAGGGAGGGAGAGAGGGGCCAAGGGACAGAGAATCTTAAGCGGGCTCCATGCTCAGTGCAAGGCCTGATGCAGGGCTCAATCCTACGACCCTGGAATCATGACCTGAGTTGAAATAAAGAGTCAAATACTTAATGAACTGAACCACCCAGGTGCCCCTGGATCATCTTTTTAACACTCTTCCCTATTGTGTGCCTATCTGTGTACCCCCAAAATTCATGTATTGAAGTCTTAACCCCCAGCATCTCACAATGTGACCGTTTACAGAGATAGGAGTTTTAAACAGGCAAAGTAAAATGAGGGCATATGGGTAGACACTAATGTAATTAACGGGTGTCCTTGTAAGAAGAGATAGGACACAGACACGCACAGACTGAGGGGTGGCTATGCAAAGACACACTGAGAAGGAAGCTATCTTCTAGCCAAAGACGGAAGGCCTTATGAGAAACCAAACCTGCTTACACACTAAACTTGGACTTCTAGCCTCCAAAACTTTAGAGAAAAATCTGTTGTTTAAGCCACACTGTCTATATTATTTTGTTATGGAAACCTTAGCATGGTTTCATGAAATAACAATTTTATCCAGAAAAGAAATGCAGAGAGAAAATTTTCTTATTTGGAAGTTCGTGTATATGTGTATGTACATCAGTAGACAAAATTTAAAAAAATTACAAGCAAGGAAATAATATCTATTATCACACTAATGCGAATTTTGAAAGGAAAGAGGGAGAGGTACGTGAAGAAATGCTTCCAGACAGAGAGAATTCTGTGTGGTTCCAAGAATTTTTTGCACAAAGACGGCCAGAATTGAAGTAGAGTCCTATCTCCTCTTCTTTAGAATCAGGGTGGTGTTGTTTATATCAAACCTACCATTTAAATATAAGAATGTTTAATGGCACCGGGACTGGAGACATAAGTCCCAGCCAAAAATAGTCCAATGGGTTCAAAACCATTAGGAGTTTACTCTCAATGCAAATACATGAGGCCGATTTCATGTGTTCATTACAGTATTTAGAATTTAGACCAACAAAAGACGTTTGTGGAGGAAGTCTATTTTATTGCCGGTCTAGTTTAAAATTGCCAGTACATTGTGATGATACTAAGGCCAACTTTTAATTGATACTAATGTGACTCTTTTTTTTTTTTTTTTAATTTTCTAGAGTCCTAATTGCTGAATCACCTCCTTCACAGCCTTTTTACTTTTAAACATATCTTAATGTTTTTCCCTCAACAGGTACTTCTCCTGTTTCCCATTCTGATATATCTGTAATAATTTTCTTTATTTTTCTTTAAATGCTGATTTATTTATTTTGAGAGAGAGAGAGAGCATGAGCATGGGAGGGGCAGAGAGGGAGCGAGAGAGATTCCCAAGCTGTCAGTGCCAAACCCATTGTGGGGCTTGAACTCAAGAACCATGAGATCACGACCTGAGCTGAAATCAAGAGTTGGACACCTAACAGACTGAGCTACCCAGGCACCCTGTAATAATTTTCAAATAAACCTTGCTTTGTTTACATAGCGTATCACAGGTTCTACTAGCATAACACGAGAAGGCAGGGGCTTGAATATTGACAAAGTGAATGATCCCTTTTGGCTCTGTATCACAATGCCCTGCTTTTCGCAGGGATATTTTTTTTCCCCACGTAATTTTCAAAATTCCTAGGCGTTGGCACAGGGTTGTTTGGACCTGGTTGATGCTGACTTGGGAGAAATTTCCTGTGCATGGAATGCTGTTTGAAGTTCTCCTTCCAAGTTGCATGGGAGGTGGGTGCTGCTGTTACCTTCCTGTCTGTGTAGGAGATTCTTCGATGCCCATGTGTCCCTCCTCTTCCTGTTGATAGGTCTGCTCAGAAATCGCTTTCAAATAACAGAGAGACGGATTCTTTACTCTGTGTAATGCTCAGCCAAAAGCCTGGGGGATCGAGAAGACTCAGAACAAAGCTGCACTAATGCTAAAATGCTACGGTCCTTTGTGTTTATTTATTTAGTTGGCAAATACTAATGTGCCAGACATCATTCTAACTTAATAGAGCATGCTTAATATTTGTCACAGCAGTATGAGGCAGATAGTATTTCTACTTCCATTATACAAATGGGGAGATTGGAGCACACAGCTATAAAGTGATTTGCTCGAGGTGCACAGTTAATAGGTGCTGAACTGGAATCTGCCACCAAACCACCTGTCTCCAGAACTTGTGCTGTCGACCTCTATGCTGTGTAACTTTTCACAGGCACACAGTCTTTTCCCCCCCAGACAATCACATGCCTCTCTAACAGTGGAGCTGAGATAGTTTCTGGAATCATGCACAAATTCCCTCAATAATTCAACCACCTATTTCTTGGTGCTGAGTGCCCATCACTGATCCCCACTCCCCATCTGTTACAACCTGCCCTCTTCTTTTTGGAGACACTTCTTTTCTGTACTCTCTGTCCTTTCCTGCCATCTGGTCTCTACTCTGGTCACCCAAGCCTGTCAGTGTAATAGCTGCCAGAGTAGAGAAGGACCAACAATTATGGGATTGTATGGGAATCTGAGTAGATAAATCCCTAGAGTATAGCTAGGTGTCTTGAAAATAAATTTCTAAGGTAGGCAAAATTACCAGATGTCTTTGGGAGATCCAATTGTTGTTGCAAATCATTTAAATCCAAGGCCAAAAGTGTTGGAATTAAATCTTGAATATCTTCAAGATTCATTTATTCCTTCAGTATTCCCAAGAACACTAGACCTACATTTTTTTTTCTTTTCTTTGACACCGCTGATACTAATCTGCCATCACATAGGATTTCCTAGTCTCTTGATGGATGAATTTAAATACATTCTATTTTCTCTTGTCTTTCATTCTGGGAACAAAAGAAAAAAAATACTTTTTCTCTCTCAGTAAGAAAATAAAAAGAGAAAAAATACTAAAAGCTTAGGACAGAGGAGTTCACAGAGAAAAGAAAGGGTGTGAGAAAATATCTAAGGAATGAGAATTAGTGTCATTCTCCCTTGGCCACAAGAAATGTTTTTAGGTATAAGAGGTGCTCTGTTAGCCGATGCCCACCACTGCAATATAATGAAGAAACTTAAAAGCACTTGGGATCAAAACAGGTATACAGAAATGGCTTTAAAAACTTACCTGCCCAATTACAGCAGTGAGGAGTTCAGCATGACATGTTAGTTGTTTTTTTTTTATTATGAATTTTCTGCTATGTTTCTTTAAAAATGTATTTTATTAAAATATAGACAGACTGAGTAGTTTTATTCATGGCAGTTGAATAAAGTTTTAAAAATATTTTTTAATTCTTTGAAATACTGCAAAGTGTCAGACTGTCAAATCAGACTCAGAAGAGGCAGAGATCTTCACCAGTCCCAAATTCTATTAATAAAAATGCAAAGGATGCCAGTAATGACAAGGCCCAGGCAAAGGATGGAGGCATCTGAGATCATCTACAAAGCTCCATGTTCCTTTCTTCCTACAATAAGATGTGCTCTGTTTCAAACTTTACCTATGAGGTTGTAAGCAACATGTAGAGTGAAGGAAGGGTTTTGTGATGGTTAGTTTTATGTGACACCTTGACTGGGCCACTGAGGGGTGCCCACACATTTGGTCAAACATTTCTCCGGGTGTGTCTGTGAGGGTGTTGATGGATGAGATTAATATTTGAATGCATACACTAAGTAGATTGCCCTCCCTAAGGTTGGTAGGCCTCATCTAATCTGTTGAAGGCCTGAATAGAACAAAATCTGATGCTCCCACCAATAAGAACTCTTCTGTTTTGATCAGCTTTGCTCTGGGACATTGTTTTTTTTATTTATTTATTTTTTTTCCTGAGTTGAACAGCATACTATACCATTGTTTTTCTTGGTTCTCAGGTCTTTGGAGTGGAACTACACCATCAGTTCTGATCTCTACCAACTGCAGATCTTGGGACTTCCCAGCCTTCACAGGCACATGAGTCGATTCTTTATAAAATATATAGATTATGCTTATATATGTTCATAGATTTTTTTTCTCCTTTCACCTGCCTCCTAACAGAAAGGGTTTTTTTTTTTTTTTAATCTTTTACTTCCAGAATGAGAGAAAAGAGAAAATAATACAAATATATCTAATAAACTATATGCACACATATAAATTATATATAAACAAATTATATATATATATATATATATATATATATATATATATATATATATATATATATTTCATACCAAAAGTGGAACATCTCTTTTGTGCCCTGTTTATTACATAGCCTATATGACATTTTCTAGTGAGCTGTGGTCACGGATCCATAAATTTGAAGCTTATTTACTAGGTATATCCAGCTGATAAGACTTCTCTATTACTTCAGTTACCTTTTTTTTACTAATACATACCATTATTGTGTTTCCCAAGAGATCTGAAGTGCCTGTTCAAATGGGGTTTGATGGGGCCATCTTTTTATTTCTGTGTATGTCTGGTAAAGGAAGAGAATAGGACTGGGGCTAGCCTTGCCTTCTCAGTCTTTTATTGCACTGGAAACAGACGCACTTGTTACAAAATGGCACTCAGATCACAGAGGTATGTACGTGTCTATTTGATATATAAATTAAATTACATGATCTTGTATAATATAGATTTTTTATTGAAGTATAATTGGCATATATCGTGTGTAATGTAGATTTTTATTAAAATATAATTGTCATATTATCCTATTAATTTCAGATGTTCATCATAGTGATTCAATATTTTTATACATTACAAAATGATCACTATGATAAATCTAGTTATGAAATGTCACCATACAAAATTCTTACTATTGACTGTATTCCCTATGTTGTACATTACATCCTCATGACTTATTTATTTTATAACTGGAAGTTTGAATCTCGTAATTCTTAAGATTCCACTTATATGCAGACTCTGATTAGCTGGAGAAAAGGACCATCATGGTATTTGGAGAACTGTTCATAGAAAATAATGGTTCTACATGTGGTTGCAGAAGCATGTAAGATACCAAAACAGGAAACTTCAGAAAAGGGTCCTAGAGACACCAAAGGAGTGCTGAACACAGATTAGGGCATTTTTACTTGGGGCATTTTTATACTATTAATTCATGCTTTGTATATATATACAAGAGCTGCATATCAGAATAAAGACAAATAGAAGTGTGGCCACAGAAGTGTTTTAGCTTGCTTTCTAGGTCACTGAATCAGGAAAAATCAACATTATCTGATAAACCAATGCACTGTAGCACTGTATCTTTTCTCCAAAACAATGCACACATTGTCCTTTCTCTCTCTCTCTCTCTCTCTCTCTCTCTCTCTCTCACACACACACACACATACACACACACACATCCTCCTCACCGTGTTAATATAAGTAAGTGATTAAACAGAGTTACTACTCCCTACAGAGTGTGTAGAGAATAAAGTTTTCCAGCTTTCTCTAAAATGGTTTAATTATGTAGATTCTCACCAAATGTTTTACTATCAGATATCAACTCTCTTGGCATCATAACAAACAGAATCCCACGTATCAGTTTTGGGAGCCCATTAGTGGGCAAGAAATGTATGTAAAGTAAAAGGTTCTTCTTTGCAAGAAGGGAAGGTCTTTTATGACTCACAGATTTCAGCTAGTTACTTTCTAACTTCAAACTCTTGTTTATACTGCGAAAAAAACAGATGGTCTATTTTCAACGGCTTTGCAATACCTTTTATGATGTGGATGCATGCATTAAAATGAGGGAAATTTGTCAAATAAAAGGTTCTGATAGGATGTAAAACATTTCAAATGGTTTTTTTTATTTTTAATTAATTTAAAAAATTTTTTTTGTTTTTATTAACTATTGATTTAAGTCAAAGATTCCCTCCTATATAAAATGCCAATACACAGAAATATATTAATAGTAAGTTCTTGACATAGAGCTTTATCTTGTGGTTTTTAATACACCAGAATCCACATAAGTAAGTCTGTGCAAAATATACATTTCTAATGCTTCTTGAAATTAATATTAGAAAACATTTACCTTTGATAAAGACATATGCCTCCTCTAACATACAACTAAATGTTCTTTTCCCTGAAGTAGACAGTAAAATTTTAAGCTTCATATACTTTCATCCAATGTTGCAATATCAGTTTATGTTTAACAACACAAGACACCTTATTTATTTATTTATTTATTTATTTGAACTTCAGTGGGTACAGCACAGACTTTGGACAGAATCATATTTTGATTGTCAGGCCAAAAATGTCCTTTCTCTAATCTTGGAATATTTGCCAAATTTCTGAGTCACAGTTTCCTTGTAGTTAAAATAGCTAATTCCTATTTTTGCTTGGAAGAAATATACGAAAGCCATTCCTCATTTCCAATCATATATGTGATGCTAATAAATGCTAAGCATTATTACTATGTTCAGTGGTGTGTTCTATTTTAGTGGCTACATAAGGCCTTTTGGGCAGCAAGTCCCCCATCAATATATTAAAATTTTATCCCTACTTTTCATTTTAAAATATAGGGTTTTTTTAATTTTTTTTTAACGTTTATTTATTTTTGAGACAGAGAGAGACAGAGCATGAATGGGGGAGGATCACAGAGAGAGGGAGACACAGAATCTGAAGCAGGCTCCAGGCTCCGAGGAGTCAGCACAGAGACGGAGGCGGGTCTCGAACTCACGGACCGTGAGATCATGACCTGAGCTGAAGTCAGACGCTTAACCGACTGAGCCACCCAGGCGCCCCTAAAATATAGGTTTTTATGTCAGGACACCTTCACGAGGCTTTCACTTATTATTATTTAGCCTGTATACTCGGCAAATGATATCCATTCCACTTAAAGGTATTATGCATAAACTTACAAGGCAAAGTGAACTTTATTTTAGAAATTAGAAATTTGATACATCTGTGAATAGTGGCTTGCTGATCTCAAAATATCATAATGTTAAATACATGTGCAAATTGTGTCTCCAATTTCAACCAAAGACTATGATTCAGAGCATGTCAAAGCAAAGTGCCGTATTTTTAAAAAGCCGGTATTAAAAAAAATCTTACGTTGATTGAAAAATTATCATATGATTTTAAATAATGTTGAAGAATTGTACCTTCTTACTTTCATAATAGTAATATTATCACTCAAAACAATGCAGTTAACATTTTCTTCATGCACATTGAAAAATTTTTTAGTTGGAAAGATCCATTGAGTAAAAGACTACACTTGAGGTTTTCCTCTCTTATTTAACATATTCTAGAGAACACAGTCTCAAGCAAATGTGTCCATTATAACTCATTTATTAATAATTCTGAAATTATTTATTATGCTGCATAAACATATATAATGTTTTTGCTTTAAATAGTAGTGAGATAAACCTCTTCTTCCATCAGATAACTTTAACTTCTTGTTTGGTAAACAAATATTTATTAGTAAATTCAAAATATTCAGTCTAAGCAACACATTGAAATACTGTCAACTGTAAGTTTACCAAAAGAACCATCATTAAATAAAACAATGTACGTAAGTAAATATTTTAACATGTTTTCTGAAAATGATCAATTATTTTATTAACTTGATCTTTTGTTTAAGCATCATAAAACTCTCGTTGTTGAAAATAAACAATATATGAATGAAGAGGGCACTGGGCATCCATGTGATTCTGATATTATTAAAATGTAACTGCAAATCTGAAACACTAATGCAACATTTTCTAGTTAATGCCCAAAAGACATAAAGTTCTTCTCTTATAAATTATTTTTAGAAATTTATTTAATATTGCTGACAGATTTTTTTTTTACTGGGATGCTTTGAAGAATAATGTGATAACTGGGTTAAGATCTGCATAAATGAATATCATAACTGTTCCATATTTGCAGTCATGAGTGGGCAAATACCACAGACTCACCAGATTTCAAACACAAGCAGTTATATTCCCTTCATCAAGCTGTAGCTTCTTTAACTCATCATCAAAATTACTGTCTATTAAGATTTAATAATGAACAAATGCAAGAAACTTGTCTATAGTTACAGTGTACTAGTAACACACTGATGATTTTCACACTTTGAATAAAAACAGAATGGCATGGTCTTCTCACATTTTGGTCACTGGAGCTATTTAGCTTTATATCCTGCCCAAAGCATATTGCAGATCCCAATTTTTCCTTAAATGTAAATTGCTTTAACAGAAAGAAGAGAGAAGAGACCATTAAAGATTAAGAAGAGACAAAATGTTTTTGTTTCAGGGTTCTTTTTTTCTCAGATATAAAAAGTGAACATAGGGGCGCCTGGGTGGCGCAGTCGGTTAAGCGTCCAACTTCGGCTCAGGTCACGATCTCGCGGTCCGTGAGTTCGAGCCCCGCGTCGGGCTCTGGGCTGATGGCTCGGAGCCTGGAGCCTGTTTCCGATTCTGTGTCTCCCTCTCTCTCTGCCCCTCCCCCGTTCATGCTCTGTCTCTCTCTGTCCCAAAAATAAAAAATAAAAAAAAAAATAAAAAAAAGTTGAAAAAAAAAAGTGAACATAATCATTGGAACACAAGATAGATTATACTGATTGTATGTAACAGCTCTATTGTATTCTATGTGATAGCTACATCAGATTTAACAAACTGGAAGGTTTTATTTTTAATGTATATCAGCCCTATTAACTCTTTATTATTAACATAATTCAGTATTAGTGACTCAGTCCAGGAAGAAAAATACTTAGTAAATAGAGTAGAAGATACATCTGAAACTGAGGCTATTTTCTATATAGTTTCAAAGCCAAGTCTTTTAACTGCACCTTTAATAAAGTGGATCTCCCTGGATGCATGTTAAAAGCACGTATGGCAGGAAGGGCTACAAGAGGAGACTGAATACATTCCAATGTCTACGTCCCACCTCAATTAAATCAGAATTTTGAAGGGTAAACCCAGGTCTCAATTATTGAGAAAAAAAAAATTCTAAGTAGTTTAAAGTGCTGTAGGAATTAAGAAACACTGATTAATGAATACATTCCATTCTAGGCAAACTTAGTTGTGTTTATGGAGAAGTTTGGGAGGTAACGTTATTATGGATAGTTTTACTATATGCAGTAAAATAGGTTCATCAGAAATTTCAAAAAGAAAAAACACTGTTAGTTTTTTCTATTAATATATTATCCCACAGATGAAAGATTTGAACACTATGGCAAACAGGAAGAACAGATTATTAAGGTAAACACTACAAAGAAAATAAAAGATTCTATTACTTTCACTTTCTGTATTTGACACACGCCTTTTTGCATTTGTAGATTTGGGCTGTCATGTAGTTAAATTTCTCATAGGATGTAGAATAAGGAATTCTTATCACTAAACTGTAACTTTAAAGTCAAATTATGTATCCCAGTGCTCATTTATTCTTTCCTATTCTCTTCTTCTCTTTTGTAGAAACAAATGCCTAATTCTAATAATTGTTCATAGTAGAAGACTTTAACGTAAAGAAGACACTCCTATGCATTAAAGACCTATCATGTTCTATGCACAGGTGTCGTGTAAGAGCTTCTTGTTAAAACACAGAGAATATCTACAATGGTGTGGATTCATAGGTGGGATAAAATATTGCTTTAATATTCTCATAAGAGTAAGAAAATCCTCATGGAATAAGTGTTTTCTAAGACTTAAAGATTCTTTTGCCAGCAGGACAAAACACCCCAACACTAAATAAGGCAGAACTCTTTGCCACTATTTAGAGTTCCAAATGAGAGGAAGTTTCCACACAATACCATGACAGGAAGATGGGGCCTTCAGCAAGGCAAGCAGGATGGGTTTAGCTAAATTTCACAAACAGCTTCTGGATGTGCTAATTTGAATAATTTCCTGGGCTCCAGGGCAATGAGGTTGTCTCTACCTTTCTGGTACCTGGCCCTGGAGAATGGGACCGCAAAAAATGAGGTTGAGGTGTATACACAGAGATGCTGAAGAATGGAGCCTGATAATGGAAGTGACTGTGGCAAGGGCTTAGCACACTGCTTGCAAAGGGGATTTGACAGTTTCTAGCCATGACTTTAAAACTGGATCAAGAAAGTACTTCTGAAATATTATATTCAAATTGACTTCTTGATGTCCTGACATCAGTGTTGAGCTCAATTATTTGGGGTATTTGAGTGACCTGAATAGTAAAGGAGACTTTCAGAGAATAAGGCATGAGTTTCCCTAAACAGCAGAGGAAACATTTTATGGTGACAGTAGAAAAAAAGAAACGAGGTAGAAACATGAGGAGTCAGTGATGGTCAGCCTATAGCAGGTTACATTTTGTTTAGTGTTAACCAGGAGAATAAATCAGTAATGGCAGGGACCTCCAGTCTTATTTGGACTGAATTATGTAATGCGTTAAATGTGTAGGTTATATTTGCTATGATGACCTTGCAAAAACCTTCTTGATTAACTAATAGATAATCAAGTGCTAATCTATTGTCCAAAACCATTTTTGTCAGTTTCTCTAGCCTTGATTAAGTAGGATAATATTTGTTATACTTTAGAAATAGTAAATGCTAGAGTTGGACGTTTATAGATTAGCATCAGTGATCTTTGATTATCGGGTAAGAGCAGCAGTCCCCGTAGCAGTCCCTATGATATCAAAGTATAACGAATCCCAGTATAGGTACAAACACAATATGTCAATGACCTTTGTTCACCGTGCAGAAAGAATGATTAACATTTATATAAATGGGAGCACCAAGAGAGGCCACAGTGCATCGGTCTGGTTTATGGTTTGGGAGTAGTGGAAGGGCAAAATAGAAGGGATGAGCACCCTTATTTGTTGGGCTATAATATATGCCCATCGTATTATCTTTAGATTGGAAAGTTGCACCTCACTTTAGGAAAATGGAAATTACTGGAGGAAGACTGGTTTTTGTTGGACATGGTGAGGGTATGGAGTCCTCCATTAGTAACTATGTGCTGTGGAATGAGGAAGTCTGAATGCACCAGCCACTGACCATAAGGAGGCATCCCAGATAGGGAGAGGCCGTAGTGGGGAAGAGGTTTTAATTCCCCAGTATCTTTTACCTCCACGACAGATATCAGCCAGATAAATGTGTGGTATAGGATGTGTGGGAGCAGGCTGAGGGCAAATCCAACAGATAGTTAATGCACGTAAGGCTAGTTCAGTTCAATGTATGTATATGTTGGAGTTTTGTGGAAATATCCAAGGTGTGATGGGTTTGGATTTTATTTGGCATGTAGTCTTTTGGAGGGCAAGAGAAACAGGCCCTGTGAGGATGGGAAAGACTGAGGTACTCTTAATCTAATAAACTTTCAACACCCCAGTTCAGGTTCTAGTTTCTAGTCTATAGCCCATTTTCTGACTTTTGGGTAGCGAGGAGAAAACCTCACGGGTCCCAGTGGCCCGCCCCCTAGGACACCTCTCATTTCATCTCTGAGGAATCGGGATTCATAGTTAGTAGGGAGGCAGTTGCCAAGGCAGTTTAGGGCTTCAGGAGTTTAAAGTTAATTCTCTATTGTGGAGAAGCCCAATCAGCATGTTCCTCCCTAAGGGGGTGTCTGAAACACACAGACAAACCACATACGACTTTCCAAATGATAATGTACACTAACATTAAAGAAGTGTGGCACCCTGAGACAGGGCTCTGTCAAACGTAGCAACACTTGTGTACCTCCAACCTGGAGAGTGGAGAGTGCAGCTTAGTGGCCTGTCACTCCAGTTGCCCTAAGATGGGATGTCATCTGGATGGTACCTAGTCCCTGGAGTTTAACCAATTAGCTCTGTTCATTTTGAATATTCACATGCCAAGAAATGTGAGTAGGAAGAGAGTGGCAACCGTCAGCAGACGGCACCAGCTAAAGAGCAAACTCACTAACAGGCTATAGTTCCATCCCACTGCTGCTTTTGCAAGTGATCGAGAACCAGTTAGGAAGCCAAGAGCAATCCCTCCAAGAAGTTCTGCAAGAGTCGATAGTCAGGCCATGCCATCCTGCTCACCTCACTAACAAGATTTAAATGTCCTTTGATTAGTAGGACACAGCACACTGACACTGGATATATGAAAGGCAGGACGCTGTGTTACTTGCAGCTCAAAACAAAAGAAGGCTATCCCACAGGGTTACACAGAAGACTGCACCTGGGGCAGGGTACCAGCAACCTGGAGGCAACATAAAGCAGCTTACATATGGCATGTACGTTGGGATTAACTAGGTTTTTCAAGCTCCTTTGAAGATCGGCTAATTTGAACAAATTCATGGACTTCAGGACGTGAAAGCTGTCCCTAGTTGTCTGGGACCTGGCTTGGGAGTGTGGGAAATGGGTGGTGGGGGTGGCTGGTAGGATGAAAACCTAATGGCCTGGAGACTGGGAACCTGAAAAGGGAAGTAGCTAGAATGAGGTTTTAGCAAGTGACCTGAAAAGGGGAATTGAGTTTGTAGCCATAACTTCAATACTATGTCAAGATAGTACTTACGAAATACGATATTAAATTGGATACATTTGATTCCATTATTGCACCCACTTCAATATATCAGTGAAGCCTTCATTAATACCATAGATCTGGGAAAATGCTATATATTTTATCCCCTCTTTGATTTTTAAAATCAGTTTCCTCAAAAAAAAAAAAAAAAAAAAAAAGGGGTTAGAGTAGGAGAGAGCCAAAGCATAAGAGACTGTTAAAAACTGAGAACAGGGGCACCTGGGTGGCGCAGTCGGTTAAGTGTCCGACTTCAGCCAGGTCACGATCTTGCGGTCCGTGAGTTCGAGCCCCGCGTCAGGTCCGTGAGTTCGAGCCCCGCATCAGGCTCTGGGCTGATGGCTCGGAGCCTGGAGCCTGTTTCCGATTCTGTGTCTCCCTCTCTCTCTGCCCCTCCCCCATTCATGCTCTGTCTCTCTCTGTCCCAAAAATAAATAAAAAACGTTGAAAAAAAAAATTAAAAAAAAAAAAAAAACTGAGAACAAACTGAGGGTTGATGGGGGGTGGGAGGGAGGGGAGGGTGGGGGATGGGTATTGAGGAGGGCACCTTTTGGGATGAGCACTGGGTGTTGTATGGAAACCAATCTGACAATAAATTTCATATATTGGAAAAATAAAATAAAATAAAATCAGTTTCCTCTTCTCAGGGTTCAAAACAATCCAGAAAGCAAATAAATAACATGTGAGAAAACAAGAGGAATATATATTTTTTCCTACTCTTCTATATTTGTTAAGTACCAAAATAATAGTAAATTTGTCTTACAAGTATCAGGAATAGTTTCATATCAGAATTATTTCGCTCGGCGCTGTGCCATGTTTACTCTTTGGATTGGTGTTAAACATTTTAGGGAAAAGGAGTTCTAAAGATGCCTGGTAGATTTTTTTTCTTCTGAGGGTTGATTAGTCTTCGTCTGTTGGTTAGATCCCAACATCCATAGAATTCTATTTGTTTTACTTCTTTTAGGCACATTGCCTTCTCCATCCCTTTGGGAATATTATCATATCATATTTTAGATTGTAAATGACCTTGGAAACCATGTGGAGTGGTCCCCACCCTTACCCAAAGTTTCACTTTCTGCAGTTCTGGTTACCTGCGTCAACTGCTATTCTGAAGCAGATGCTCTCCCTTCTGACACCACCTCAGAAGCTCAACACTAGCCTAACTTTATGTCACAACACCCACGTCGTTCACCTCCCTTCATCTCATCCCATAGGCATTTTATCATCTCACATCATTGTAAGAAGAAGGGGGGGAGTGCAGTACAATGAGATTTTGAGACAGAGAAAGACCACATTCACATAACTCTTATTACAGCATATTGTTATAATCGTTCTATTTTATCAGTATTTGTTGTTAATCTCTTACTGTGCTTTATTTATAAAGCAAACTTTGTCATAAGCATGTATGTATAGGAAAAATACATTAAATATAGGGTTTGGTACTATTTGCAGTTTTGGGCATCCACTGGGGGACTTGGAACATATCCCTCACAGATAAAGAGTGACCATATTATGATATTCTCATATTTACAGGAGGAAACTATCATATAGATTTCATCATTCAATCATTCATTCATTCAAGTTATGTAGCCTGTTATGTCGGATACTCATAGCAACATTATTCTCTGTGTCCAAAGGGTACAGAGAACCCAAATATCTATCAAAGACAAGATAAATGTAGTATATTCATGTAATGAAATATTAACCAGCAATAAAAATACAGAAGTGCTGTATATGTGACACCTTAGATGAAACTTGAAAACACTATGCTAGGTGAAAAAAGTTTGATTAAAGAAGACTATGTATTGAATGGCTTCATTTACATGAAATAACCAGAAGAGGAAAGCATATAGAGACAGACAGTGAATTAGTGGTTACCTAGGGCTGGTGATCAGAATGGAGAGTGACTGTAAAAGAGTTCGGTGGAAGCTTCTTTTTGAGGTAATAAAGATGTTCTAAAATTAGATTGTAGTGATAGTTACATAACTCCATAAGTACATCAAAACTCTGAATTGTACACTCAAATTAAAAAAAAAAAAAAATAGATGACTGGGACACCTAGGTGGCTCAGTCGGTTAAGCATCTGACTCTTTATTTTGGCTTAATTCATGATCTCATGGTTCATGAGTTCTAAGCCTGCCTTGGGCTCTGAGCTGACAGTGTGGAGGCTGATTGGGATTCTGTCCCTTCTCTCTCTGTCTCTCCCCTGCGCTCTCTCTCTCTCTCAAATAAAAAATAAGATAAAAAAAAAATAAACATTAAAAAAATTATGACTTTTATGCTATGTAAATTAAATCTCAGCAAAGCTGTTTAAAAATTGTGACCTAAATCCAAAGTAACAAAATTACACAAAATATATGGAAATGATCAAAGTCGTAGTAGTAGTAAATTATAATATACACTAATAAGCCAAAAGAAGACATGATATCTGCTTCAATGGAGCATACAGTCCACTCGAGAAGGGACATTTGTATCAAATATTAACATAAATGAACCCCAATTCGCCACTGTGACACAAAGCTATGCCAAAGTGCATGGCATCTTTGAAAATCCATGAGAGGGGTTCTGACTTGAGTCAAGGAGATTGACAAACTCAAGACACATGCATGCTGAGATCTAAAAGAGAGAATAGGCTGAAGGGAAAAGATGAGCATTCCAAGCAGAGACAGCTAAGCCCTGAAATGTGTCTTTAGAAGGCCGGTAGAAGGGACCAAAGTAGTTGCAGTGCAGAGATTTGAAAGAGATGAACCTGGAACTTAAGGTAGGATTCAGACTATTCTCCAAGAAAAAATTATCCTAGAATCAACTTGAAATCATTATAGTATTTTTAACAGAGGATGATATCATTATCAGATTTGTGTGTTACAGTGATCCTCATGACTGCAATGTGGAAAATGGATTTCAAAGGTGCCAGAGGGAGAAAGAGTATGCAATTAGTGATACTCGTCATACTTCAGAAGAGAAATGAACTAGCCTGGTAGAAGTAAAGATGGAAGAAGTGGCCAGATTTATGATGTTTTAGGAATGAGAATAGGTGAGTCTTGCTGATTGACGACACACACACTTGACAGAGGAGGAGTAATCAGAAGTAACTCCCAGCTTTCTTGCTTGAGAAGTAATTTGAGTCATTTTCTGCGATCTGACTGGGGAAGAGCATGAGGTTGGGTGAGGGGATTATAAATTTCCTCCAGTGCTTGTTGAATTCAAGGCTCCAAAAGATTCTATTATCAATGTAGCATTTTGATGTCAAAAACAATTCTGAAAACTTTTGAATGAAAGCCTAGGTATCTCAGGCTTTATTTGTGTTTGTATGAGAAGTATATCAATGCAAGTTAACAAACGTCATGATGCTCTCATTAGCACATGTTAATGATTGCATCTATAATTAAAAAATATTTCTATAAAGCATTTTAAAAGGACAAATGACAGCAAACTAAGAACAGAAAAACTAGGGCATTACACCTTGCCTAAGAGCTCTTCCAGGCCCTCCTTGCTCTTTCCTGCCCTTCCCATCTCCTTTGTACACCTGCCTCACTGTTTAAGTGTCAAAACAAAACCCAAAGTCTGTTACATGTTAATTACTTGCAGTTTCTTAGAACACACTATGTTGCTTCTTATCTAAGCACTATTGTTTTCCTTCTTGCCCATGCTCTTCTTAATTCTCAACTTTACCTGTAATATCGATTTGTATGCTATAAGATGAAGCACAAGCACTTTGCAGAGATGAAGTAGCCCTTCTCATCTATTCTCAGCCATCACACATCGTGGCTGCTTTTTCAGCATTCAGTACATTGTTTTGTAATCATCTGTTCGCATTTCTGTTAAATTCACTACGCTGTTAGCACCTTGTGTCTTATTGAGGGTTGTATCAGCAATACTTAGCACAATAGCGGTTGTACAGTTGGTATTTACTACACTCTTCAAGTGGAATGTCTAAAATAACAGTCCTCTCCAGTTTTGAAGACACTGAAAAACAAAACGAAGATAAAGGCTAATGCCAAAATATTACTTTTATTGCCAACAAAGTTCAAAGTGTTTGGTGCTTATATAAGCAGGCAGATGGCCCTACTAATGCCAAACTCCTACATGAGACAAATGCACCCACTGAGTCACAGGAAACATGGGACTGGGGCAAATCACTGTAGACTTGCAATGCAAAGGAGCTGAGACAAGCCTGCCATTACACTAATTGAACTTCATTCACAGAATGAAAAGACCATGAGTGGGAAGAAGCATTCCATTAACAGGGCTCAACAACTGTGTGGTGTATAATTGAAAGCAAATCAGTAACACTTGCCTTGGGAAAAAAAAAAAAAAAGAGAGAGAAGACTTAACAGAGGCAAGAGGAGCAAGGTCCCTGGAATAGAATGATATTAGGATACCATCACCGTTTCATTCCAATAGGTGCTATTAATTTAAAATATGTATTAATATATTAAATATTAATTTCCTAAAATGACTTTCATTCCCTACGCAAATTGAATTTCTTCAGTGGTCACTCATGTATAGCAAATGTAACCTTCTAGCAGGCTTATGCTTAGAATAATTATTCAATTTTAAGCTTCATTGTTTTATTTTGTGTGCACCCTCCCCCCCCAACAAACAACTTTGGTTTCTCTAGACTGACAGGGAATTCTGCTTAACAATAAATTCATTGCAAAAGGCTAAAATTATGAACCAAAGCAAACTTACTAGTTGCTTAGCAACAACCTAGTATGCTGAACCTTAATTTTGGATCAGTTAACCCTGAAGGAAACGCAGAATTAATTTCTCGTATTGCAATATCTTTAAAAGGTTACCGGTCCATGTCTCAGCTGTGTTTCTCCCCCCCTCTCTTGTATTCAATCTTTTGTAACTTCTCAAGCATCAAATTAGGTTTGTTATTTTCATATTTCTCCATGGTTTTCAGGTAAAACAGTAAAAGCGCTTATACTGTAATTAACCAAAATATTTGAGAAAAATCACCTCATTTGTGAAAAAATACTGTAAAATATGACATTTTTTCTATTACTACATCTTGCAGCTGGAGAGGCCATGAAAATGTAGTTCACACAGGTCTATTCCCCCTTCACAACCACAAGTTTACATCCTACACGAACTGGCCTGAAACACTTCTCCCCTCTTTTGAAGACTGGAGAGAGATCGCGCAGAAAACCATGTGCAGTTAGAGGCATTTGTCCAAACCAACTGTCTTAATGTCTATTTATTTATTTTGAGACATAAAAAGAGAGAGTGAGCCCACAGTGGGGGTAGGGCAGAGAGAGAGAGAAGGAAAGAGAATCCCAAGCAGGTTCCACCCTGTCAATGCAGAGCCAAACAGGAAGTTCAAACCCACAAACCATGAGATTATGACCTGAGCCAAAATCAGGAGTCAGACGCTTAACTGACTGAGCCACCCAGGCGCCCCTAGCCTACATTGTTATTGAATCTGATTGTTTTCTTTTTCAACTTTTATTTTGAGATAACTTCAGATCTACCAAACAGTGAAAAGTAGTTGAGTTTTCTCAAATACTTTCGTCTTGTTTCCCCTCATCTTAAAACCTTAAATAACCATACAGCAAAATCAATACTAGAAAACTGATACTGATATATTTTAAGTAGGCTATAATTCTATTCAAATTTCACCATTTGAATTGTTCTTATATTTTCTCACTATTCCTGAGCTTATGCATTTGGATCAAGAATACATTTGCAGTTCATATTAGCCAAGCATGTCAAAGTGCAGTTAACTTTGACAACTTGGTTAAGATAGCATCTGCTAGGGGCACCTGGGTGGCTCAGCCGGTTAAGCGTCCGACTTCAGCTCAGGTTATGATCTCACGGTTTGTGAGTTCGAGGCCAGCGATGGGCTCTGTGCTGACAGCTCAGAGCCTGGAGCCTGCTTCAGATTCTGTGTCTCACTCTCTGTCTGCCCCTCCTCTGCTTATGCTCTGTCTCTCTGTCTCAAAAATAAATAAAACATTAAAAAAAAAAAAGATAGTATCTGCCAGATTTGTCCAGTGTAAAAATATCATTTTCCCTTTGTCACTAATAAGTATCTTGTGTAGACATATTTGACACTGTATATATGTTATTATCATCATACTCTCATCCACTAATATTAGCATCCAGTGATTCTTCCTGTCTGCAAAAATATTATTGAGATATTTGTCTAACGATGAAGTTTTATATTTCCACTCTTCCTTTTACATTTATTAACTGGAATTCTACTGTAAGGAATAGTTTTCCCTACCTCCCACTTATTTACTCAATTATATACTTACACCAATTACAGACTCGGGGGTATTTATTTTATTTTATTGGTTGCAATTCAATACTATTATTATTTATTTATTATTTATGGTATTCTTAAATTATTCCGGCTTTTGACTTTGGGAATTTCTTCAAGTGGCTTATGTGTCCTTTTAATAACTTCCCATCATCTTTTGAACACCTCGTTACCTTCTGATATTAGAATATTCCATACCATTTTGTACCTTGTCCCAGCCCTAGAATCAATAATTATTCCAAACTAAGATCAGAGGCTAAAAGTGTGCATGTTACTAGGGTGCTACAATCTCTGTGCCCTATCAGCAGACTACACTGGGAAGTAAAGTTATGTGCACTACCTACCCATGCTTCTATAGCTATTTCTGTGTCTATCAATCTGTGTGTATTATTAAAACCAAGAATTCATATTGCTACCTCCAATTTCAGCCCCACATCATGGGATTCATTCTTGCCTTCACTCTTTCCTTATTTGTAAATTCTTTCTCTATGATAAACCTGAATCTTCTCCACAATATATTCACATGTTTGTTCAATCTTAGTAAACACATAAAATATTTCAGGGGCTCCTGGGTGGCTCTGTCGGTTATGCATCCAACTCTTGGTTTCAGCTCAAGTCATACATATCTCACGATTCATGAGTTCCAGCCCCATGTCAGGCTCAGTGATGCTGGTGCAGAGCCTGCTTAAGATCTTCTCTCCTCCTTTCTTTCTGACCCTCCCCTGATCTCTCTCTCTCTCAATCTCTCTCAAAATAAATAAATAAATTTTTAAAAAAAACATAAAATATTTCTGAAATGCTAACCAAATCAAATGTGGGAAACATATTTACTAGCTGGACTAGGTACCTATATACACTTCCTCTTGTCTAGCATTCTAACACATAGTCAAAATATGGTTCTTCAAATATCCTTGGGTTTTTTCTCTCACCAGCTGCCGACATAAGTAATTCATTAAAATTAAAATATACAATGGGGTAATATTATTCATTTGTTATAGTTGGCATTCTATTTTAATTTCCCTCATATTCTGTTGATTTCTATTATTTCTTGATTTCTTTCAAAATGTGAAACATTAACTATGGGTTTAAATATCAGAACTATACTGGAAAGTATATCCAGAGAAATATAGTTACTGTTCATTCCTGAAACTTTGTTTTAATTTGACCATTTTCTTTACTTCATTTCCTTTTGTATCTATAAGTAATCTCATTAGTTCCTGATTTATCTTTCTGCATTTCTTTTCTGTGAATGAACAGATACATGTCTGTTTTATTTTATCCATTTCTTATATAAAGGGTAACATACTAGAGATATTTTTTGGCATTTTTTCCTCACCTAACAATAAATCTTGGCGTTCAATCCCTGTTAGGTCATAGCTTTCTCGTTCTTCCATACAGCTGCATATTACTTCCTGGTATAGATGTATTACAGGTAATTCAACCACTCTCCCATGTATGGGCATTTAGGTTTTATCTAATATTTTGCAATTGCACAGGATGTTGAAATGAATAGCCTTGTAAATATGTTTTTTTTTTCTTATTTTGGGGGGTATACCTTTAGGGTTGATATTTAGAAGTAACAATGCTAGGTGAAAAGCTGATTTTTAAAGATTTTGGGGGGGACGGGAACCTGTGTGGCACAGTTGGATAAGTGCCTCTGACTCAATCTCGGCTCAGTTCCTGATCTCGCGGTTCATGAGTTCAAGCCCTACATCGAGCTGTGCACTGATGGTGTGCAGCCTGCTTGGGATTTTGTCTCTCCTTCTCTTTGCCCTTCCTCTGTTTATGCTCTCTCTCTCTCTCTCTCTCAAGTTAGATAAACAAACTTTTAAAAAAGTTTAAAAAGTAGTTTGTTTGTTTTTAGAGAGTGGGTGAGAGGGGCAGAGGGAGAGAGAGAATCTCAAGTAAGGCTGAAATCCCATGACCCTGGGATCATGACCTGAGCTGAAATCAAGAGTGGCTCAACTGACTGAGCCACCCAGACACCCCAAAAGCAGATTAAAAACAAACACACAAATAAAAAAAAACAAAAACCAGATTTCCAGGGTTGCCTGGGTGGCTCAGTTGATTGAGTGTCCGACTTTGGCTAGGGTCATGATCTCACTGTTTGTGAGTTTGAGCCCTGCATCAGGCTCTGTGCTGACAGTTTGAAGCTTGGAACCTGGAGCCTGCTTCAGATTCTGTCTCTGTGTCTCTGCGCCCCTCCCCCCCCTTCTCTTTCTCTTTCTCTCTCTCTCAAACATAAATAAACATTTAAAAAACTTAAAAAGAAAACAGATTTACAAAAAGATGCAGGGTGGATTTCTGAGCATGTATACAATTTTTAAGGCCTTTGACACCTATTAGTAAATACCAACTTAACGGAAGGCTGTATTTATTTCTAAGAACTATATTGAATAAGGTAAATTGAAAGAAGAATGCAAACTATAAGAAAGTCTCTGCCGAAATTTTGAGTTACTAAGAAATTTCATGATTAAATTGGATACATATGGGAACATAGGAGAAGAGATTTAAATAAAAGAGGTTTTTTTTTTTTTCTTTTTTTAAATAAAAGCAAGTAATATTACAAACACACCTGCACAGTTTGGAAGGTTATTGGTAAATACTTCTTGGTATTCATATTTGCTGAGCTCATTAATTATTTTTAAAAAAGAAGAGAAAAAGGAAGAGAGAGATAGAGGCAGAGAAACAGAAAAAGAGAAGTTACTTTTGACTTGACATTTCATCCAGTCCTAAGGTTAATGAGTTCACTTTACAGCCCAGGGAAACAAGTTTTATTCCTGATATTGATTACAAAATATATAATAAATATTTTAATAGTTTCAAAATATTGAAATGTCAAGTAGTTAATTTGAGTATATTGAAATATATTCTGAACTGGTACAAAAATTTTATGAGAAAAATTGACTTAAAAACACATTTTCTAAGCAGAATACTGTATATTGATGAACATTTTTAATTAGAAGTAAAAGTTTCTTTAAGTTTGTCAGTGAGTTTAATGAACTTCATACATATACTATTATTTTGACTCCACCAAATGGAACACAATATCCCAAACTAAAAACTGGTTCTAAAAGAGGAATTTGATTAAATCAAATTATTTACTCATGAAATATCTTCCTTAATAAAATACATTTGCATTTTTATTATTCTGTAATATACTAGTCTTCCTCTCAAGAGAGGGATTTGTAACTATTATTTCTATTTTCACTGCAAGCTCATAATATTATCTCTATGAAGGAGAGAGAGAATAAGAAGCTTAATTCCTACGATAATATACATTAACAATAACATATGGGCCTTATTATGTATGTCACTTGAGTAAGGATTTTTTTGTTCACTTGTCCTGCAGTTTTGTTCTTTTAGAAAAGGCATTTAAGATTGCATGGAGTTCTGAATATTTTTGTATTGGGGCATTTGGGAAAGGCAACAAAGTGCAATTCTCTTTGGAAACCCGGTATCATGTGGTATGCACATACATTGATCCAGATTGTTTAAAGCAGGGCTGGAACGTTTAGGCCTTTAAATCAAATGATTTCACTTATATGTGGAATCTAAAAAATGAAAACAAAAACAAAACAAAAACAAAAACAAAAAAAAAACCCACCTCATAGACATTGATACAAAGCAAGGATTTGTTGTTACCAAAGGCAGGTGGTAGAGGATGGTCAAAATAGATACAGGTAGGGGCGCCTGGGTGGCTCAGTCGGTTAAGCCTCCGACTTCGGCTCAGGTCGTGATCTTGCAGTCCGTGAGTTCGAGCCCTGCGTCAGGCTCTGTGCTGACAGCTCAGAGCCTGGAGCCTGTTTCAGATTCTGTGTCTCCCTCTCTCTATGACCTTCCCCCATTCATGCTCTGTTTCTCTGTGTCTCAAAAATGAATAAACGTTAAAAAAAATAATAAAAAAAAATAGATGCAGGTAGTCGAAAGGTACAAACCTCCAGTTATAGAATAAATAAGTCATGGGATGCAATATACAGCATGATGACTATAGTTAAAAATACTGTAGGGGCACCTGGGTGGCTCAGTCGGTTAAACAGCCAACTTCAGCTCAGGTCATGATCTCGTAGCCTATGAATTTGAGCCCCACATCAGGCTCTGTGCTGACAGCCCAGAGCCTGGAGCCTGCTTTGGATTCTGTTCCTCCCTCTCTCTCTGCCCCTCTCCTGCTTGAGCTCTCTCTCTTTTTCTCAGAAAGAAGCATTATTTTTTTTTAAATACTGCATTGCCTATTTGAAAATTGTTAAAAGAAAATCTTAAAAGTTCTTATCATAAGAAAGAAGAATTTGTTACTGTGTATGGTGACAGATTGGATGTTAACTAGACTTATGGTGGTGATATTTTTCAATATTTGCAAATATGGAACCATTATGTTATAACTTAAAGCTATCATAATGTTACATGTCAATTAATACCTCAATAAAATAAAAGTAAAGAAATTATTTTAGGGAATTTGATTTCTACTTAGTGCAGAGAATATTTTCTCTGTATGAAAGCTAAAATTTAGTAGTATAAGCTTCCTATTGGCAAAATGACAGCACTGGAGTGATTCCTCAACACTTGGCTTGTGCCCACAGAACCAATCACCAATTTTCTTAGACATACAAACATACATCATAATCCATTTCCATCTATATTTTCCGGTTATTTAATTTCATTGCCAAAGTATGTTTCAAGTCTAGATGGGAAGCTTTTTTATATAGTAAGCTAGAGAAACTGTTCCGAAGTGTGGTCCCAGGACTCTCTAGGGATCCCTGTGACCCTTCCAGGGGGTTTGTGAATTCAAAACTATTAGACTCTTTTTTGTCGTTTTTACTCTCATTTTTTTTCTTTAAATCACTTTATTCAGGTATGATTCAGAAGATGGGCAGTAACTGTTTACTGAATGAAAATAATTGTTTTATATTACAATTTATGTTGAACGAATTACTTTCAGTTTATGGTTGCTTTTCCACATAGCTACTCTGTTGATATTCTCTTTTATAAGGTTATCTCTGAAGTATTGAAAAGAAATAAGCATCCTTTTTCTCCCACTTAATCCAATGAGTCATTTTTTTTTCATTTTCCATTATAAATATACACATAAATATATTATATAATGTACATGATATACATTATGAATAGACACATCTTGTGTCTTTTAGATGACACAAATATATTTATTTTATATAATTATAATGTCCTTAATTTGAAGGACTTTACTATTATCTATATGTGTTCACATGACCTAGTATGATTTATATATGTATTATTACCCACACACAGTCACTAATACCTAGGTATATACCTTGATAATAATGTAGCCCCCAAATTACAAAAATGTATATACATGAAATTGATTACTTTTGTTACATTTAGCTAAATTGATTAGTTAGAGCCTCAAATTCCCAACCCATTTGATAAATATAAGCTACTGTAAGAAGAAGGAGCTGAGGGAAGAGAAAGGACAAAAGGTTGTAAGAGATGATATTGGTGAAGAAAAAGTATTTCACCATGCAGATTGGTATTACTTTACCTATGTGTAAGGAGTATGTATCCATTTCTTTTTTATTTATGCAAGAAATGTCTTTTAAACTTCACGTATATTTGGCATAATTTTTGCTGAATTTTTTGGAAATCTAAAGGTTATGCCAAAAGAAATCAAAAGCTTAATGCTTCTATTTTCTATTATTTTAATTAATAAAACTGTATTTTTATTCCCTCCAATGAGAGGAATTAATCATTCAGTAGAGCCCAGAGGGCAGAACAAAGAATAATGAGATAAAAGTTACAAGAAGTAAGATTTCAGGTCAAACTATGGAAAAATTATAGCAACTATAACTATACAAAATTGAAATGTCTCATTTTAATAATAGCAATAACCATTTTTGGATCATGTTTTACAGTTTACAAACTATTTTCATATGTACTGTATGGGATCGAGAACCACTCTGGCGGCAGGCACTATTCTCACCATTCAAACATTAAAACTCAGTCTTTCCCTGGCTTCAGTATCAAGGCTCTCAAGGCAAGTAATGTGCGGAAATACCCTCAGATCTCACTATCACTTGTGCAAATGACTCTTATTCATGGATTTGTGGCCAAAAATGCCATGAATGATTTGGTAGTAAGATATCATTGCTGCCACAGTTTGGCCAATCCTTTCAGGAATCAATCCCATCAGAAAGAATTTTCATTGTCTCCATGTATAAATAAGGGAATTAGAGAGATTAAGTTAATTCTCTAAGTAATATCTAGTAGAGATGGAGCAAGGACTTAGTCACAGAACTAATCTAAATCTACAGTAGAATTATTTCTTTGGTCCCAATGTAATTCAAAAAGAGACAAAGAATCAATTCGCTGAGTATTTTTTAGAAGAGACTTAACTGTGAAATACAAGTTGGACATTCAGCTTCCTTTCAACTGAGAAATCAATAGTTTTATGATCCTTGAGATTTATTGACAATCTCAATCCAATTGAAAGGTTCAAGTTTTTTTTTTACGTTACTATCTTTTATTTTACATATCTTTTTCTTGTACTGAAAATCTTTATTCCTCACAACATTAACAGATTCACTTAATTTTTTTTTCCAGAATTGTAAATGTAAAATGGGACACACCTTATGGAAAAGAGTTCGAAATATTAGTAAGTTATATATGTATTTATCATTTGTTCTAGCAATCTCACTTAGTGGAGGCTATCCCAAAGATACCCTATAAAAATAACTCATGTGCATAAGATTACTTGCTGTTCAATTGCTTGTAAGAGAAAAAGAATTGAAAACATCAGCTGTAAGTCAGTGGAAATAAAGCAATAAAGTAAGGAATACCAATATATGAGCTCCTTTCCCATATAGGTTTACCCGGAGGAGCATGTTTTGGATTTTTGCTAAGCTGATAGAGGAATAATAGTAGCGCTGTGTGATTTCAATTTGTCATTTTCTTTAGGAGTGAATCTAGGCAGAATTTATAAGTGCATTGGCCATTTGTATTTACTTCCCCATGAACAAGTTATTCCTAAGTTTTGTCCTTTTCTTCAGTTGTTGGTTTTCTCTTCTCAATTTTTAGCAGATCTTTATATATTCAAGTAATAGCCCTTTGTCTATGAAATAAGTGTTGATATTTTCCCCGATCTTTCATTTTTCTTTTGATGCTGCTTATGGTAATTTGGACATGCAAGCACTTTATTTTGGTGTTTCTACCATGCAGTCATGTTTAGCACTCTTTTCTTACCGTTCTAAATTTTGAGTCATGGGTTTTCCACACTTTGCTGGATATAGACTGAAGCCACCTTTTGCCAAGCATCCTAGATGACCACAAATAACTTCACACACATGAGCATTCCTAGCAGAGATTAGTCAATCAATAGTCTTCCACCTAAACCTTGAATTTGTAAGCAATAATAAATTTTGAATTAAACCCCTAAATTTTGGATTAATGCAAACTTTTGGGGTTCGTTTGTTATTCAGATAAAAGCTAATTAATGCACTATCCAGTGTTCCTAGTAATACACGTTTAAGTCTATTTTTTAATAACTATCGATTTGCTATGTTATCTTTATCATATACTACATTACATAAATACTTAGGTCTATTTGGGATTTTCTATTCTGTTCTAGTGCTCTGTCTGTATGCACTCCATTCGTACACATTTTTGAGATACAGGAGTGTTTTAGCATATTTTAGTATCTATAATTGCTTCTTTGGAAAATTTCAAATAGTAGTAAACTTTGGTGGAATTTCTATTTTTTATACTATCTGTTGGAACAGAATGAGAATTAGAGGGCTTTCCATTTTTTATCACCAAAATTTGCAAAATAGTAAAAAAATTTTAAGTAGACAATTTACTTGAGAGTTTCGGTTATTTGAAATTTTTGCTGAAGATGTGAACTCTGAATGAAAGTAAAGAAAAATATAACTTATAAAATTATTATAACTGAATTAAATGTTCTCTAAGAAGATAGAATCAATAATATACTTCCCTTAGCACACGTGCTCTGAGACTTTCAGATACTTCAGCACATGTGGGAAGAATTATTTTCTCCGTGGAAAGTATTTTTGTCTACAGAAAATAATTAATTGGATATGCCAATTTGCTATCTGGAACATGAAACTTTGAAAACATATTGCAAATAATAGAAAACTCTGAATACAATAAGAACACGTTGGAAAAAGAATATTCAGAAAAATACTAGTAATATAGTATGGAGACAACTGTAGATAATACATTAATTTAATGAATATACGGACAATAAGGATCTTGCTTATGTTACCTTTTTAATATGTAAACTTTATGGAGATTTAATTTGCATAAAATAAAATGTACTCTTAATCACAAAAAGGCAAATGCTGTATGATTCTAATTGTATCAGTACCTAGAGTCTTAAAATTCAGAGATGGAAATGGGTGGTTGCAAGGGGCTGGAGGAAATGAGAATTATTGATCACTGGGTACAGAATTTCAGCTTTGCAAGATGAAAGGGTTCTGGAGATAAATAGTGGTGACATTTGCATAATATAAACACAGTTAATACCACTAAACTGTACATTAAAATGCTTAAAATGGCAAAAGCATGTAATGTGTAGTGTACTACATTTAAAAAAAATCTAAGAAAACAAAATAAAATACACTCATTAAGTATATAGTTGGATAAGCTTTATCGATTATTTATACTTGTGTATCCATGACCACAATCAAGATATAAAAGTTTTCATCACTTCTGCTGTTAAAAAAAATTCTAAATTCTAAATTCTGTTCCTGTGCAATCAATCACATAGTACATATGCTTTTTGTCTGGCATCTTTCATTCAACATGATGTTCTTGAGATTCATTCATGTTTTTACATGCTACGATAGTGCTTTTTATTGATAAATATTATTTCAGGGTTTGGACATACCCTCTCCTGATGGATATTTTGCGGGTTTTTTCCCAAGTGTTTGGATCTATGAGTAAACGTTCTATAGACAGAGAAACCACTTTAGATCATTAAAAAGGCTGGAGAGAAGAAATTGAAGATTAATGGACCTGTTTTCCCCTCCGGGCATTTGATTAATTCTAAATTAATGGCTAAAACTCTAAGGAGAGAACTTCAGACAATCAGAGAAGTTTCAGGAACCTCTGTGCTTAGGGGACAAGGGTTAGCATTTAGGACCTACTGGGAGGAGAAAGACCAAATGAGCACACTAAATTAAGAATTAAAAGCTCGAAAGCCCAAGAAATAAGGCCCTAGAAACATGGGCTGACCAAATACAGACTGATATTTACTCTTTACCAAAATTTCAACCTTGACTCTGCTTAGGTCAGCCCATAACTGGATTCAGGTAGTTTGCCCCAACTCTTCCTGCCCAGGACAGAAAATATTGAATTCTAGAGGAAGATGTCATCTCCAGCTTTAATAATGCTAAATATACATGGTTGTCATTCAGTGATAATTTTATATATATAAAGGTATGACCAAGAAAAGGACCACAAGACCAAACATTCACAATTAAAACAGACAAGATATGGTCACAAAAGTGATACAAAAACTGGAGAGAATAGATAAGATCCATAAATAAAGATTAATAAGCTCAAAAAATAGAGGAAAGTTGGATAGCATGGGCTTTCTATGACTTTATAGGAGGAGAATTTGTTTGCAAAATAAATCATGAAGAAGAGAAGATGATTGAATGGGTAGATGAAAAAATAGAAAATATCTAAATTGAAGCAGAGTAGCAAAAAATATTGGAAAACACAAGATAGAACATACAAGACATGTTAAAAAGCATAAAGTGTCTAATACATATGCAATGAGTTCTAGAAAGAAAAGGGGAGAATGGAGCAAAAACAATTATTTGGAAAGATAATATCCATCGATTTTCCAAAACTAATAAAATACTTCAATCTGACACTCAATAAGCTATGCAAATCCCGTGTGGGATAAACATAACGTTGATATATTACAATAAAACTACTAATTATTCTGATTTACAAAAATGTCTTCAAAGCAGCATTACAAACATATTATCAAGAAATAACAAACACCCTAACAATTGACTTTACAGCAGCAGAAAAAAAGAAAAAGAAGACAATAAATAATGGAATGACATTGTTTAAGCCAACAGAAATGATCTGAAACCTAGAATTCCATACTCTAAGAGATCGTCACAATAACAAAGGCAAAGTGAAGATAACATTTATAGTCAAAGAAAATGAATAAAATTTGTGTTTGGCCGCCCTGCATTAAGAGATATACTAATGGATGCTTGTCAGATGGGAGAAAAATTGTCCCAGAAAGAATCATGCAAGTGTAAGAAGAAAAGAAGAGCAATGAAGATAGTAAGTGCATGGATACAATATAAGTAACTATGACAGTGAATTACTCTCTTGGGATTTTTAATATATGTAAAATTGAAATGCATGACAACGAAAATTCAAATGGCAAATAAACGGATATATAATGAAAGGGTTCCAAATTCCTATTGTTTTTGTGTATCTTATTTTTTTTTTATTGCCACATATCTAATTACTTCAGAAAATAGTGCTTAAAAAAGAGAAACATTTATCATCTGACACAGTTTCTGTAGATCAGGAGTTTGGTAATGGCTTAGCTGGGTGACTCTCAGGGAATTTCTTACGATTGCAGTTAATGATGGCCACGATCACAGTAATGTGAAGGCTTGACTAAGACTGAAGGATCATATAGCCAGAAAGTCGATGCCAGCTATCCATAGAAGAAATACATTTCTCACAATGGACCTCTCTGTAGGGGTGCCTGAGTGCAGAAGCTGCAAAGTCTTTAATGACCTTGCTTTGAACGCCGTTTACTCTCATTTCCATAATACCCTATTGGTTATACAAGTCAATACTGTAGGATGTGAGAGGGTACCACACAAGGCTGTAAAAACCAGACTATAGGGGCGCCTGGGTGGTTCAGTCGGTTAAGCGTCCGACTTCAGCTCAGGTCACCATCTCGCAGTCTGAGAGTTCGAGCCCCGCGTCGGGCTCTGGGCTGATGGCTCAGAGCCTGGAGCTTGCTTCCGATTCTGTGTCTCCCTCTCTCTCTGCCCCTCCCCCGTCCATGCTGTGTCTCTCTCTGTCTCAAAAATAAATAAAAAACGTTAAAAAAAAATTAAAAAAAAAACAGACTATATTGGAGTCTGGTAAACACACTGAGAAAATGGCAAACATTATATGTATTATTTTTTTTAGACTACATTGACTCAAGGATGCGTGTTGTAATCTCTAAGGTAACCAGTAACATACCCATAAATGCATATATGGCCAACAAGCTAAAAGATGAAAAATGAAAATAAGAAAGAAAATATACTAATATGTAAATAGAAAACAGACAGTAAGATGTTAAAATAAATCTATAACATTAGTAATGACATTACAGATACAGTAATTAAATATATAAATTAAAAGATTGAAACTGACAAACTCGATTTAAATGATTTACATACTGCTTACATAAAGCAAACCTTGAATATAATAATATAGAAAGATTGAGATTGCAAGAATGTAAAAACATAGCTTAAGCAAGTGCTATAATATTACAATATGAAGTTTTCTTGAAAACAAAAATGATTATTAGATCTAGAAAGAGAATTTTAATAAGAAAGAGTGTCAACCATTAGGAAGACATCACAATTCTATATATGTATGCATATCATAAGAATTTTAAAATTATAAAAAACAATAAAAGTTACAACTCAAAGAAGGAATACTAAGGAAAACAAATTAAAAAACAGCAAGGGTATATAAGATCTGAACAACCGCGTAATATACTTTAACTATACTATATGGCCCTGGCTAAGGTGAAGAAAGAAACGCATGATGTAGGGTCCCAAATTTAAAGAGGCACACTTCATTAAAGATTTTCCATTTTCAGGATGTTGAAAGTACCTGCTTAAATTTTGTGCCTTATACACTTCACTTGCTTTGCTCTAGATCCACTCTGCATATACAGAACATTCCCCCAAATGATGTGACATAATGCACAGTATTTTTTATTTTAAACTTTATTTATTTTGAGAAAGAGAGAGAGAGAGAAAGAGAGAGAGAGAGAGAACGGGAGAGGCAGAGAGAGAGAGAGGGAGAAAGAAAATCCGAAGCAGGTTCCGTGTTGTCAGTGTAGGGCCTTAGGCACGGCTCAGTCTCACAAACCATGAGATCATGATCTGAACCTAAATCAAGAGTCAGAAACTTAACTGACCGAGCCACCCAAATGCCCCAAAGCACAGTATTTTGAATGGATGGGAATACTTGCCATTGTTAAATAAAAAAGATCATAAAACAAGGATTTAAATCAATTAAATTATGTTCTCTGAGCACAGTAAAATTAATCTAGAAATCAATAACAAAAAACACTAGAATAGGGGCGCCTGGGTGGCTCAGTCGGTTAAGCGGCCGACTTCGGCTCAGGTCATGATCTCGCGGTCCGTGAGTTCAAGCCCCGCGTCGGGCTCTGTGCTGACAGCTCAGAGCCTGGAGCCTGTTTCAGATTCTGTATCTCCCTCTCTCTGACCCTCCCCCGTTCATGCTTTGTCTCTCTCTGTCTCAAAAATAAATAAACGTTAAAAAAAAATTAAAAAAACACTAGAATATCTGCAAGTGTTTGGAAATTAAATCCGTATGTCTAAATAACCGATAGAGTAGAAAAGATATCATAATGTAAAATGGAAAACATTCTGAAGTAAATCAACTGAAGATATAAAATATCAAAACCAACTGGATTCAGATAGTTATGCTTAGAAATTTAGAGTTTGACTCTTCCTATATTAGAAAGGAAGAAAGGTTAAAAATAAAGTCTCTAGGCATCCATATCAAGATGCTGTAAACATCACACCTAAAAACAGGAAATAGTGCACATAATGATAAACCTAGGACGAGGCAAAAAAGAAAAAGAAAATTGTATTACATGCAAAATTGACAGAGCTAATAAACATTATGTTGAGCTGGAGAGGCTATATATAAAGCAGGACATAATGAATAACTCCACTTCTACAAAGATAAAATCAACTCAAGCATAATTAACTGAGGGTATTAGAAGTCAGAGTAGAGGTTACACTTAAGAGTGGGCATGATTGTGAGGAGGCCCCCAGGGGCAGTTCCTGGGTGCTGGCTATGTTCTATTTCTTGATGTCAGTATTTGTCATATTAGTGGGTTCTATTTGTGAAATATTCCCAAGCTGCAAAGCTTTGATTTCAGTGCCTTTCTATATACCTATCGTATCTTAATGAAGAGTTTACCAAACCAAAAAAAAAAAAAAAAAAAAGAAGTAATGAGAAGAAACATTGTCTACATTTAACAGGAAATTTTTAATGACTTATGAAGGAAGTGTGGAATGTAGCCAAGAACATGGGAATATTCCCTTAATCTACATCTTACAGTGGCAGGTGTATTGTTCATATACTTGATATTTATAAAACAAAATGTAAATCTTAGCTTCTGAAATTGCAACTCACTCCTTTCCAAGGTAATCATAACTAACCATACAATGCACTTTTACAGTCTTTGAAAAATAAGTATCTAGACATGTATGGTTTCCGTAAAATTATCAAGTTGTTATACATATTAGATGCACACTGCATTTTAATGCATATAATCTCTCTCTTTTTTTTTTTTTTTTTTTAGTATATTTTGAGAGAGAGAGAGAGAGAAAGCACCAATATGGGAGGGACAGAAAGACAGGGAGAGAGAGAATCTCAAGCAGGCTCTGCACTGTCAGCACTTTATTTATTAAAGTTTTTCCAATATCTTGTGATAAGCAATTTTATTAAGAAAATATGTACATACATACATCTGTGAACCTCTTTTATTTCCTTAGAATAACTTCCTATACGAAGAAGGCTGTGACTTTTGACTTTTGATATATATTGATATATATTGACAGATTGCCTTTTAGATATTCATATAAATTTAAACATGTCCTTAAAAACATATGACAGCTTTCATTCCTCCTTACCAATACTGTGTGTCATAAATATGTGTTTTAAAAATTTACCCCAAAATAATGGGTGATAAAACAATGTCACTAACTTTTTAATTTACATTTATTTGATGGTAATAAAATTGGTTATCTTTTCATATGTTTTTCATTGCTTCTTCTGTGAATTACCTATTTCTGTATCTTGCCATAAAAACTAAAAAACAAAAAGAAAATGTTGATTGTCTTCCTATCTATTATTTCTTTTCCCCTATTACTATTAACCCACTATTGTATGTTTCTCATTTTTTAACTCAGTTTATTTTTGTCTTTCAACATCATTCGTGGATATTTATCTAATAAACATGGACTTTAACCTAGTCAGATATGCCAGTATATTCCTCTATGTTTTGGCCTAGGAGGCATAGCGGAAAAAGGTTTTACCATTTCCAATATTACAAAAAAAAATTTCCTATGGTTTCTTTTTCTACTAATAAATCAAGAACACAAATAGGAATAACCTATCCTTCTTGACTGCTCACTAAGAGCCAAGATGCTTCATATGTATCAATACAATCCTCAAACATAAGCATGTATGAGTTAAATACAACAATTTTCCCTTTTGTACCAGGAGGAAACATTGAGGTTCCAAGAAATAAAATAATTCGGATAGTGTCACACAGTCTTGAAATAGTTGCACCAGGATTTGAACCCAAGCAGTCTGATTCCAAAGTCCATGGAGTTATATTACTTTATCATTTTATTTTTGGCATTTAAATATTGAATCCAAGTGGAATTTATTTTAGTATATGATGAAATCTAAGCATCTCAATTGTTTTCAGAATTAAATATATTTTCCAGAATCTTTAACTGAATCTTTCATTACTGAATTCAAATACAATTTTCGTATACACAAAATTTCCGTACGTTGATGTATTTTTTAACTTTTTAATTTTGAAATAATCTAGAATTAAAAATTGCAAAATCAGGCAAACATTACCAAATACCTTTTGCACACCTTCCTCTAATGTTAACATTTTCTATAATCATAGTAGAGTGATTGGAACCAGGAAATTCACTCACACAGATAAAATATTATTAGCTACTCCTCACACCTTATTCAAATTCCATCCATTTTCCCACTCATGTCCTTTTTCTACACCAATATCCAATTCCATATCTTACACTGCAATTAGTTTTTATGGTTCCTTAGTCTCCTCCAATTTTTGAAATGTCAAAAATAATCTGGCAATATAAAGATTTTATATCCTGGGTTCAGAGAAATAGGTAAAGATAGTTGAAATGTGAAAAGAGAGATTTTATTATCAGCAATAATGTACTCAGAATAGTTCTAAGGAATTTTCAACATACTTGGTCACCCAGTCTAGTGACTATCACAGAATAAATCTGAGCTGTATGAGAGTGGGTATAATGTTGCTAAGCAGCCTTGTCAATACTTATTTTATATCATCTTTTCAGTTATATCTTGAAGACAGATACTTATCACATATACGTTTATTCATTGTAGTCCCTGGGATTGATGCCCTAAAATTTGAATATCTATCTATCTATCTATCTATCTATCTATCTATCTATTATCTATCTATTTATCTAATCTATCATTTGTCTATGTATATTTGCCGAGTAATCCATAAATTCTTATTTAGTTAGGGAAGCTGTGACAAAATGTCAACCACATACCTGTTTTCTACCTCCCTTCCTCTCTCATTTCTCTTTGTACTGCTCAGAGATGACCTCCAATGAGATTTAAAAATATATGAGTATCACGCTCCTTCACAAGATGCTAAATTGAAAATCAGTGAAACGTAGAAAACCACAGCTGATTCAGGAAAAGATTTAAAAAATAAGTCTTACAAAACCAATATTCAAAGGAAAAAAATTAGAAAAAGTTGTCAAAGTTTTATTCCTCCCTGCAACTAATAAATGGCAATAACTAAATAATTTCAATAAAATATTGTCAATTAAAATAAAATGCACTTTATTGTTGAAAGAGATAAAAGCATTGGAGAAAATGATAACCTTCCTCCCCGACTCCCAAATTAAACCTGTTAAGGGAGCTATGACCTACTTGGATTGCATTTTAAGAAAGATAGTGTTTTTAGATAGCTGTCATATGGATTCACAATGATATGGCTAGCAGAAAAATTCCTGTAATCTGTGATGGGGATAATAGATGTTGAAAGAATTTCAGCACTCCAAAATAAACGCAGAAAATCAGGACATCCAGGTTATAAATCGTGGTGTATGACTTTTTAGCTATGAAACCACACACAAGTTCTTTTTCACCTTAATCAGATTTCTTCTTCATAAAGTATATAATAATTTGCGTCTGTGCAAAAGAGGCATGATTTCTGACTACTTTGCTCCTGCTATCCCCATGGCTGTGTTGGTTATATAATCCCTTCATCTTCTTGATATCTTCACCCAAAATCAGGTATTTACAATAAAATTTCAGGAGCAACCCAGTATTAACTACTGGTGTTAAAACTAAATATGAGATAAGGATACTTCCCTACAGTCCCTTCCAGCTAAGATATCTTGGGTTAAGTGACGACTTTGCAAAGGCAGAGTGATGCCATAATCTGAACAATGATTTTGTTTCGAAACAATTTCAACATCTGGTAAGTAATTTGATACAGTGTATATAAACACATGCATATGTTTTGGAATTGAACACAAAATGTGTCTGAATGTTATCATAAACCACAAGAAGAAATTGCTTTCACATGCAAGTGTAGGAACTCAGTTCTCACATTGTAGACTACTCTGCGAAGCCTTAATCTAAGTCATAAAGAGAGGAGACACTTAGAATGTCATCAATAAAATGGTGGCTTTATGGTGGCAAAGTACATATGATTTTCCACTCTCCTCCACTCAGAACTGATCCAAACTCAATGAGTAAAACAAACAAACAAACAAACAAAAAAACCAGAATATAAAAAAATTAGAAGACATTTGCAACCATAAAACAATATATGAGGAAAATCTGCCAATAGTGTGAAGCTTTATTTTTTGTTGTTGTTGTTTGTTGTTGTTTTTTGTTTGTTTGTTTTAGTTTATTTATCTTTGAGAGACGGAGAGCAGGAGAGGAGCAGAGAGAGAGAGGGAGACAGAAAATCTCAAGCAGGCTCTGAACTGACAGTGCAGAGCCCAATGCAGACAGAGCTCAATCCCACAAACTGCAAGATCATGACCTGAGCCGAAATCAAGAGTTGGACGTTTAACGACTGAGCAACCCAGGCGCTCTGATGTGTGAAGCTTTAACAGGAGTGTGGCAAGACACTAATAGAGGACACCTCTGGCTACTGCATTCAGACAAAGCAGGCAATGTGCAGGTCTCCAAATGAGAACTCTTCTTTGGAAGTAGAGGACAGTGAAAATACTGCTGGTGGGCGTTACCCTGGGGTGTCTTTGGTAAGAGAATAACAGGTAGCCGGGGAAATGGGGAAGCAGAGACAGCATCATGTAATAGCACGTTCTGTCGGCAAGGTGGCAAGAAGAAGAAAGGATGAACTGGAAGCAGCTTGGTAGAGGCTTTTTTCTGTTGTCTGGGAAGAAGCAAAGTCTGAAGGACACATCCATTCGCAGTAGTTTGCAAGGCAAACGCAGTTCACTGGGAATCCCAAGAATTCCTGGTGGTAGTTAGCCCTGATGTTGTGTTTCTTTCACATGAACTTCTTATAAGCAGTGACCTCTAAAAGGACCTATCTCACTCAAAGATGAGTGTATTTATTTATTACTTTTTTTAAGATGAGTGTATTTAAAAGGAGCTAACAGAAGATCTATATTTTTTAAAAAGTATAAAAGAAAAAAAAACATGGCAAACAAAAAATATTGACTAAGAAAATACTGTCATGAAACAGAAGAAACAGACAAAAAATGTAAAACGTGGACAAATATATTATCCTAAACTAAGACATAATGTAATGACTCATTTTTTTTAAAATGATCTCAGATTCGTAATCAGGTAAGATCTGTGAAAGAACAAATGGGATGAAACTGAGCTGATCCAGCAGAGGAATTGAGAAAAAAAAAATCATCACAAATACTAAGCCATGTTGAAAAGTGCTAAAAGTAAGCATAAATAGCTGAAAACATAGGAGGGGCTATAAAGGATGAAATTGAGAACAATTAAAAAATGGAAACAGAAATAGACAAGGTTAAAAATGATGTGGAAGAATAATATCAATATAGAAGAGAGAAAATTAGTGTCACTGAAGAAAAAAAGAAACTAAATAAAATAGAAGAAATAATGATATAAGAACATATTCTTAAAAATTATAAATATCACTTATAAATATTATTAAAAACTATTAGCTTTGGGCACCTAGGTGGCTTAGTCGGTTAAGTGTCGGACTCTTGATTTCGGCTCACGTCATTAGTCATGGATCATGGTTTCAAGCCCTGCACGTCCTGACGCTGCTGAGCCTACTTGAAATTCTCTCTTCCCTCTCTCTCTCTGCCCCTCCCCCACTGGTGCTCTCTCTCAAAATAAATTAGTTAATTAAAAAAAATACTGTTAGCCTTTACTCTAAAAATATAAAGCGGGATAGCTGACTGGGAAAAAAAAAATGATGTAGATGACCAAGCCAATATAAGTCATACCAAAGTTACTATACTTCAAAGATAAAGAAACTTTTATATATCCTGACCAATCACTTGCTAATAGAAAGAATTAAAAAATCTTGGCCTCGAGCTTCTCCACAATAACATTCTATACTAAAAGACCGCAATGGCTACCAGTACCCTGAGAAATAATTTATGACAAAATAATGTTATATCCAGCCAAAACTTAATTTTATTACAGACAACAACAGTTTTACTTACAGGGAGGAAGCATCCCATAAGACCATTTAGAAGTGAGACAATGAACCTAAGACAACCAGAACTGAAAGATGAAACTATCATATATATATAAGCAGGAACATTCAATCAGTTTAACCACAGGGTGTTTATACTGTGTTAATATACAATGAACAATGAAAATTTGGAAGTAATGTAACCAAAATGTTTAAAAGAGGCAGGAGGTAGCATAAATTTATTTTATAATCAAGTGGTCAAGGAATTTAATTTAAAGTGGGTTATTAAGACAAAGTTGTTAAGACAGAAGTATTAAGTATGTTTGAGTGTGTGGTGTCCAAGAAAATATGCCACTCTGGTCTCCTGCCATGGAGAGCAAGTGGTGGGCCTTCTAAAACCTTTCTTTACCCTGTATTCACTATTAGTTCATGCTTCCTACAGGATGTTTCCCGAGCAAGGAGGGTAATAATGCAGGCTTTTTTTCCTGCAAAATGTGAGTCCCCCTAGTCTGACTGTCTCAAAATTTCCTCATCACCCTGATCAAAACTTCATTAGAATTGTTTTGCAGTCTAAGACACTACGTGTTGAATCTTCCTTCCCTCTTTCCTTCGTAGGAGTCCACCATGTATTATAAGCTAATGCTTCCATCCAGCCTCCCTTTCTCTGGCTGTCTTCACAAGTATTTTCCTCCATAAATCTCATGCTTGTCTCATCCCATTTTAGCATCTGTTTCTCAGTATCTGAGCTAACACAGAGTAAAACACTGGAAGAATTAATGACAAATAACATAATTGTATTCAAATTATGTAGTGAAGGGAAGAGGGGGAAATAAGAGAAGTAGAAATATATTACATTGTCCTTGTGCCTAGGGAGAACTCAATAGGTAGTCTAAATAATGTATTGTAAGTTATATTATAACTGTAACAACTAAATTTATGGTAACTATCTTTAATTTTTATGTTTACTTACAGGACACACATAGACACACAGAAAAAAAGTAAACTCAGACTATAAAGTAGTAAATATCAACAAATGAGCCTATAAAATAAACAGAACACATAAAATATAGATAAGATGTAAAAAACAGAAGTCATAAAATAAGATTACTTTAGTCAGAGCTAAACCAAAAACACTTTTAATTCAATAGATGTCAATGGAATAAATTTAGCTAAAACAGAGAGGCAGAGGGGCAGTTGAAATCTCTCAATGTCTATAGCTAATTTACTCTTAGAAGATAGTTGCATTTTTGATATATATTTATCCTTTTTTCTTCAATAAGTTAGATAATGGTCTATCTATTGCCTTGACTTATTTTAAGCAAAGATCTCATGTACATTTGAACCCCACCAAAAATCCTCATTATTTCTTTATGGAAATTTTAAGTATATTTTCTAACTTCAGGAATAGAAGGTAGAATTTGCTTAATAATATACTGTTACCTTATAACTATTTTAGGGCTATGAATTTTCTCCTGATACTAATTCAGTTGTATCCTGTACATTTTAATATATACAACATTCAATATTCCACACTTTTAAGGATACTTTGAGTTTTGTTCAATATATTTTTAAAATTTTGTGTGTCCAGCTGGAAGAGTTTTTATTTTCTCATCTTATTACTGAAGTTTTATTAAATTATACATTGAGGATGTTATATGAACTGCTTTTACATTTTACAATGTCCATATACTAGTACACATACAACTGTATTTTGTTAGTGTTACATAAGTACTGGGAAAGAAGGTATGGTATTTCAATTAGCTCCTCCTTAAAAAATCACGTTTTTTGAAGACATCCATATATGTAGCTTTTTTTAGCTTAACAGTTCCTAGGCTGAGAGGGAAGAAATGACATTATTATTATTAGAAAGTGACTTATCACATTGGGATAATGTGCTCAGCTGCTACCTACCAAATCTCACCACTCTGTATTGATAAGAAGCCAATAAAAAGAAGGGAATGTCCACAATGAAGAAGCCATCACATGCAGAAGCTGCTGAAATCAGGACAACTGCCATGAATAAGATATTGACAAAATTACACATTCGCTCCAGAAAACAAGACAAAACAAAAACCAAACAAACAAGCAAAAACCAGGTAAATGGCAGAAATAGCAAATTCATGGTATTCACCTCACTTCTGCCTTCCAAATACATACAAGGACTTCTAATTATTTGAACCTACATCCTATCCAGGATCTGATATACAAGGCGGGAGTCTTAAAAATGCAATTTTAGTTACCATTTTCTAGTTGGCTAGTTACCATTTTCTAGGACCTCTTAAACAAGGGTGAAAACTGTATTCTATGCCAATCCATTATATTTTCCAGGGCCACACTTTCTGGGCATATTTAAAGTTCTAATCAATAAAGGTAACATGCTCCCATTTAACATGACACAAGTACACTAATATCATGGAAAACATTTATCCTCTTTCCAAAATGGAAGATCCACAGTCCCAATGGTCACTATAACCATGTCTTGGTGATAATTATGTCTCTACTAAATCAAACCCCATTACTTTTTGTTTTCTACCAATGGAACCTATTATACTGATCAAAATTATACTGATCAAAAATTATATTATGTTATATAAAATATTAGTGAAAGACTTGTGGGAAAAGGAAATTGGAAATGATATATTAGGTAAAAGATGATAGATGATGATGATAGATAAGTAGATAAATAGATGATAAATAGATAGATAGATAGATAGATAGAGGGATAAGCAGAGAAAGAAAGAAAATTTATGTTACTATTCCAATGTTGCTTCTGTAACATTGATGAGACCATAATTGCATTTATGTTAATAGATCCTTTTCTCCACTACTCCATTTTATGTTCTTTTGAACTCAAACACTTCAACTGACCCCAAACTTCATTTCTGTGATGATTGTTTTGTTCTTTACAAGGTCTGGATAATCAGTCAAACTGGTGGACACTTCCCAAGAACCGGGGGGTATACCTCTGGTCATTTATTCTCACAGGAAACATGGACACTGTTATATGTCAAGCAACTTTTTATCTATTGTAAGAAATTACATTTCTGACTGTCTTTCAAATTACTTCCTGAGCGAATTATAATGTGGCTCAACCCATTTCTATGATAGGTGACCTACAGTTGTCTCCCCTTCTGGTCATCTTGTTACCCTTCTGGTAACAGTGAACTTCCAAAAAGCCTATAGTTGAGAGCGGAGAAAGAGGTGGCAATGTTGTGAGTACATCGCCTTAGTGAGCCACCAACCTGATGGAACAATGTCCCTCCAATACAGATGGGTTATTTATGTTACTTCTATTTGTTCTTCCTTCAAATTAATAAACTCTTTTGCTCTAATCTACATGAGGCTTCTTATGCTGGATTACTCTTTGAAGGTTCCTTTGAGTGTTTGGAGCACTATACAAGAAGATTTCAAGATCTTTGATGCATATCCCTCACAGGAAAATAATATAATTATGAATTAAAATTTCCTGTTGAGCCAATAGTCTCGCATGAGTTAGAATAACATGAATCAATTTCACAAATCCAATATACAAGGTAAATAAATAAAACATATGTAATTTAAGCAGACTAGGTTTCATAGAGTAATTTTGAATAAGTTCTAGCATGCATTATGCACATGTCTAAAGTAGCCCAACTTACCTTTCTAATCATTACTTCAGAAGAATTGGAATACCGGATTGAAAGCACATGATCTCAGATTTTATTTTCAAACAATTTCTACAAAACCTACCAGAGATATGGCAGTATATGAATGCTAAATCTATTGGTTATTTTACTATTCAATTAAGTTAGATTCAGTTCATTTGTCAATAGCAATATTTTATTTGCAAAAGGATGCTAATAAATAAAATATAATATGACAAGCCTGGATATATATAGTGTTATTTTTTTAGCGTAAATTGGATGTTAGAGTGCCTCAGATGTTGATCTTTAAAAAGATAAAACATGCTTTAATACAATTCAAACTGCTACAAATTCAAGCTGTAAACATTAAAACATATTTCAAACCGTATGTAATGAAAAACATAATAGTGGTAGCTAACCTTATGAATATGGACGCATTTAGTTTTGCCTTTCTTGTTGGCATTAATTAAGTGTAATAACCTTTTATATAAATTAAGAGGAAGTGATTCTGAATGATAACAAATGGCCTTATATAATAACTAATTAATGTCTCATTTGTGCACCTAGTGAGGAATTCACTCTCACCAACGGTTTGCTTGAAATTTAACCATCATAAATTATTTGTAGCGTGAGGCAGTTAAGATTAATTATTTTACTAGATCCGAATGAAATAAATAACCTTCTGACCTTTGGAACTTAATATGATGCTCTCATGCGGAATGTAAGATTCACCAAAAAAAAAAAAAAAAAAAAAAAAATGATGGCTGGAAGAATAAGTGGATTTTTTTTCCATTTAATGAATACTGAAAAGTGTGTTGCAAATACCCTGAGTCTTTTCTTAATATGTAAATCTCTCACAGAAAACAAGGTTGCTGTCTATGTAGTCTGGCATGCAATTACGCCTTTCTTTGGTAGCAGCATCTGCACCCAAGTGCACACTAACACTCTTTTTTTCCTTTTACAATGTCCTCTGGTACTAATTGAAGATTTTTGTGATGAGCTCTGAATGTGCAGGAAATGCCTCGTAGGAGTCCAGACATTTGCAAATGGAATTTCTGGCTAGCTTACTATTCACAATCTATGCTAGCATTTGAGCTTTAATTTTCTTAAGCTTAAACCCCCTCTGTGCTAGTTTAAACCATTATTCGCCAGGGTTACAATTTGAATGTATAATGCACGTAATCCGGAATTTGTGATTTGTAGGGTATTCTGTTACACACTCAATGGATGCCTCAAAGTCAAAATATGATAAAAATAGAAGGCAGAAAAATGTCTATTTCAGGAAAAAAAAAGTTTCAAGGTCACAACATTTATTTATGCTCCAATTTCTGTTAGAATTATTAACATATTGCATTTTAAGTGATGGACCCTTCATTTTAAAAAAAAGTTCTCATTATTATCAAAAGAATAAAATACCTGAACTGAAAGGATTATATTTTTAGAACGAACAAGCATTCTATGTTTCAGAACTGTCAAGTAATGTAGTCTTTCATAATAAGCTGTAATGAGTTGCTAGTAAAACAAAGAACTCCTACATCATTTAAAACCAAAAAGAATGTGCTTCTCTGTAAGAGACAGAGTCAGAACAAGGGTTTTACTATTATGAAAGGCACAAGGGTGTCATGGGAGAGCGGGAGCCGAGACTGGGATGGAGGAGGGCAGGAAAGATAAAGATGAATACATGAGAAGTAGAGTAGGTACATTATGGTTTGTCAGATTGCTACAGACTCACCAGCTTCTTTCTGGCTTCCCTTCCCGCAATTTATCATAAGCGATTTGTACGAAGCTACAGGATGGTAATGTAAATCAAAGTTCTCCATTAGCTACATACAGTCTCAACAATCTATCAATGAATCTTCAGTCAACCAATCAATACATTGACAAATCAGCAAACTAATAAAGTAATCACCTAGTGTGGGCAAGGTGTTTATGACTATGACAACAGAGACCCGCAAATTGACATTGAAGACAATGCTCCAAGAGGAGCTCTTGATAGTGGTCCAGGAAGCAAGATTACGTACAGAGTACTTACAGCTAGATTGCTGTGTATGTGTGTGGGGGAGATGGGGGGAGAATACCTCACAGGAGATGGATCTTATCAACAAAATTTTAACCACACAAGGCAGTCTTGTTAACCACAGGTACAGTGTTGTATAATGGAGCTCTAGAATGTCTTCATCTTGCATAACTGAAACTTTATACCCATTGAACAGCAAAGGAGGTGTTTTTCTTGTTTGATTTTGTTTTTATTAAGGGTAGTCTACTTGAAAAAAAAATCAAATACATTTAAAAATGACCACATGCATACACACACATACACAAGACTATAAGATTAGATTGCATCGATGTCAATATCCTAGTTGTGGTATTGTACTATAAGTTTTATAAGATATTACCATTGAGGAAACTGGGTAAAAGGTCCACAAGATCTATGTCATGTTTTACAACCGCACTCAGACCTATAATGTCAATAAAAATTTACTGAAAAATGAATGAGCCACACAAGGTCTAAAATCCTCAGCACAATCTTTGAATTCCCCTCTTTTCTCATACCACTATCTAAAGTCTGTTTGGCTTTAGTTTTTAAACGTGTCTCAAAAAATATTATTCCTATTGATTCTTAGCACTATTTTTTTTAGTTTAGACATTTGTCATCACTTACTAACCCGTGAGAAAATGCCTTTCCCCTGATTTCCCTACCTATGGATTATTCATGTCAAATCCATAGTCTTCATTTCTCGTTGAATATTCTTTCTTTAGTTTAAAGATAATCCAGTAAGTAACTCTTTTTCTTAAAAGTATGTTGTCTCTAGCAAAAAGGTCATTCAAATTAGGCCACATTCAACTGTCCAGCAGCTTTTCTTCTTGTTGTTAGTCTGATAGCTCTAGAAGGCCGATCTCAAACAGATGTGAGGATCAGAAATTGTAATATGTGGTCCCCCTTCTAGGTTCTAGTTGTTAATCCCGTAGATTGCTGAGGCTCTAATCAATATCTGCTCATGGACTCGTACTGTAACTGGTCAAAGTGACAGGACAAACAGCTATTAATGTTAAATAATAAGTGTTAGCAGGATTAATGAAAAATTCAAAGATGGCGGTAAACAAAAAGGCAATCATTTTGTGATATATTAAAAGTACCTAAATCCATACTTAGCTGAGAAATTTTTTCTAGTTTTAACAATATGCTTCTTAAAACCTGGCTTGAAAACCCTGTGACATGCAAATACATTGTGTCTCTTTTAGAGACCCTGTTTATCTTTGCTGAAAAAGTTAAACATTTTGTGGGCTAGACAAAAAAAAAAAAAAAAAAAAAAAAGGAAAAGTGCGTTAACAAAGAAGAAATAAATAGCATGAGGTGGACCTAAAGACTAGTTAAGTCCACTGAAAATATATCTCTCTTTCATATACTGCAGTTTGAAAGTTCTAGCACTGGGAATAAGAGTTAGGTCAAAGAAAAGGCACTTTTATGAATAGAAACCTCCCTGAGAACATAAGCCTGAGTTTTGGAGTAGTTTTGAAACATCTTCCAGCAATAGAATATGGTACCCAGGAGGCTCGGTTGAAGCAGGAAGAGGTCTATAATAACAAAAATGGCCACCCACGTCCTTTCTTCCATCAGTAGACAGATATTCTTCGACCCTGATGACAGATACCACCAAGAGAGGTTTTGTGGGTTTCCCTCACACAGCATAGGGGCATTTAGCTTCTAAACTATTTCCCTTTACACTCAAGCTTATGTGACATTTTCCAAAGAGCTATGCCTCAAAAATTCATAGATTCTAAATTTATTATTTTGAGCAATTCTTAACCAGGGCATCCTGTTAAAATCATTCCATAGGAATATCATGATCTTTGTGCCTTGAGGTCTAGTAGATTGACAAAGAGACTAGATTGGGTCATCGGCTCTTTTATTTTCTTATTTCCCCAGGAGCCATTCCCCAGAAAGTGGGATTAAAAATGGATCACAGATCAGTTGTTTGACTTCCTTCCTTAACAACCATCAACCTCTAAATCAAAATGGTGAAAGCTCGTTTATATTTTGAATACTGTGTTTAAAACAATTGCTGTAACTTCACAAGCAGATTTTGACATAAATGGAGGTTTTGGGTTTTGGATTTGGAGTTTTTTTTTTCTTTGACAAGGATAATATGCATACTGGGGGAAAGTGGTCACTTTCGTAATCCTTGAATGCTCATTCCAAGGTTCAAAGAAGAGAGGAATAGCAGATCATCATAGCGCCAACTCTTCAATCGACCTGGAAGCTGCACAGTTCAACAGATACGAAGTTGCATCCTAACCTGTGAAGATGCCCAAGAAAGTAGCTTGCGGATGTGCATGAGCACGTATATGTGATTCTGTTTTCATATTTTAAAAGTATTTATTTATTTATTTATTTATTTATTTATTTATTTATTTATTTTTGAGAGAGAGACGGGAGACAGAGACAGAGAGAGCAAGCGGGTGAGGGGCAGAGAGAAAACGAGGCAGAGAATTCCAAGAAGGCTCTGCTCTGTCAGCACAAGCTGGACACCGAGCTCAAACCCTTGAACCATGAGATCATCCTGAGCCAAAATCAAGAGTCAGATGCTTAACAGACTGAGCCACGCAGGTGCCCCTGCTTTCATTTTTGTCACTGCTATAGTATAAAGTGAATATATTAAAACAAAAACTCTGATGCCACAGTCTGTGAAAGATACTTGATATTCTTAAATAAAATATGCCAGAGAATCCTTAACCACTGCTACCTGAAAAAAAATTTGCAGGGGCGCCTGGGTGGCTTGGTCGGTTAAGCGTCCGACTTCGGCTCAGGTCATGATCTCACGGTCCGTGAGTTCGAGCCCCACGTCGGGCTCTGTGCTGACAGCTCAGAGCCTGGAGCCTGTTTCAGATTCTGTGTTATCCTCCCTCTCTGCCCCTCCCCTGTTCATGTTCTGTCTCTCTCTGTCTCAAAAATAAATAAACGTTAAAAACAATTTTAAAAAATAAAAATAAAAAATTTGCACATCTGACTCAATCTGAAAATAGTTTTTTTGGCCAAAATACTAAGGCCTGTAAAACTCTTCCCTACTGGGTAGCGGAATCAAGAGAAGGGCTAAAACCACATGCATGGTTGACAGAAGAGAAGTTTTTACATGGCAGAAACAAATCATCTGTGTTTGATTGGCAGTTGTATTAGGTCTCCGGCAGGTACACAGAGCATGAGAATGGGAAGAGGAGTTGCTAGAAGTGAAGTTCAAATTTCTGCCTTGTGCAGTTGCAAAGACAGAAACGAAGACGATTTGCCAATTCAGACAAAAACCTAAATATTATGAAGCGTCACTGAAAAAGACTCAAACAGTGAACAAAACAACGATGAAAGCAGAAGAGACAAAATCAGGACTAAGACGGTCAGTTTTCTTTGCCCCAAAGAGCTTGTGATTTCTGTGATACCTACCCACGTAGACACAAATTTATGCTTCATCTTAAGAGACCAAATATCAGTAACTTGTGAGTTTAGTCCCTTTCAGTTCATCATTTTTCCTTTCATTCACAAAGTCTTCAGTTATAGGACCCTTCATATATTATTAAAAAAAAAAAAAAAGTACCTGGATGGGAGCATGCGAAAGGGACAGAGATATTAAAATGCAAGGGTATCGGGGCGCCTGGGTGGCTCAGTCGGTTAAGCGTCCGACTTCGGCTCAGGTCACGATATCAAGGTCTGTGAGTTCGAGCCCCGCGTCGGGCTCTGTGCTGACTGCTCAGAGCCTGGAGCCTGTTTCAGATTCTGTGTCTCCCTCTCTCTCTGACCCTCCCCCGTTCATGCTCTGTCTCTCTCTGTCTCAAAAATAAATAAACGTTAAAAAAAATTAAATAAAAAATAAAATAAAATAAAATAAAATAAAATAAAATAAAATAAAATGCAAGGGTACCCAGTGATCTAATGTGGAAGAATTTAAGCAACCAAATAAATAGTGTAGTATTGGGTTAAGTAATCTGAGTGTCATAGTCACTAGTGTATCACTGGTGAGTATAAAATGAATACCCATGAGTCAGTAATGATATAAGTAAGTAATTTAATAAATTAATAACAGAAGACTCAAATCTCCCATACAGAAGAATTGCAAATAACTTGCGTACATGCTCCTCCTTAAGGAGGTAGACTATAACTCATCACCCTTTGAGGGAGGATTGTGCTTAAGGACTTGCTTCCAAAAAGTACAGTATGGAAATGGGGTACAAGGAGCTTATAGTGAAGAAATGTGGCAAACAGTACTGGAACTGAGTGATCAAATTTCACATCATTAGTGATATGTCATGCTGATAGCCTGTGCCCTTGATAGCATGCATTGAGAATGGCACTTGACCTCTAAGGTCTTTCTCCTCAAAATCTGAAACTCCAGTTACATAACATGAGACAAATATTACACAAATCTATACAGAAGGACACTCAACAAAACACCTGACATTCCTCCTCAAAACTGTAAAAGCCATCCAAAACAAGGAAAGTCTGAGAAACTGTCATAGACCAGTGAAGGCACATGAAGACTAAAGGTGGAATAGAAAAAGTACATTAAGGAAAAATTAGTGAAATGCAAATAAACAGTGGTGTTTAGCTAATGGTAATGTACCAGTATTGGTTCCGTAACTGCAGCAAATGCACTGTCTTAATGTGTGAGGTTAATAACAGGGGAAACTGAGTGTGGAATGTATGGGAATGCACCACACTATCTTTGCAACTCTTCCGTAAATCGAAGGTTATTCTAAAATAAAACATTAACTTAAAATAAAATAAAACATTAATTTTAAAAAGTGAACACACACACACACACACACACCAGGCATCTGAATTATAGAGACCCACATGACAATTGCAGCTATGACATTCACACTGATAAGCAAGTCTTTATAAGAAACAGCCGTTAAAGACTATCTCCTTGTCAAATTTTGATTGTCTGTGTATACTCTGCGTTGTATTGGTGTATCATTAATTTCAATTAATTATCTACTTCTAGTCTCAAAGTAAAAGCAATCTCTTCGCATGTGGGCTCCTGAGAAAAAGGTAAGGATGACATAAAAGAAACATCAAAACAGGGTGCCTGGGTGGCTCAGTCGGTTGAGCGCCCGACTTCAGCTCAGGTCATGATCTCATGGAGGCTAGTGAGTTTGAACCCCACATAGGGCTCTGTCCTGACAGCTCAGAGCCTGGAGCCTGCTTCAGATTATGTGTCTCCGGGTCTCTCTGCCTCTCCCCCACTTGCGTTTTTTTTTTCTCTCTCTCTCTCAAATAAATAAACATTAAAAAAAGAAACAATTTTTATGTGCATAAATCTGCCCAGAAAAGTTCATCTCTAATATTAAGAATTTTCATTATTATTCTCTATGCATCTACTTAAATTTCACCAGAGAATGCAACTGAACCTGATATATTTCGAAAGCCCATCCTAAACTGCCAAATTTATCAACATACAATTCTTTGAATAAGTTTCTAATCATCTTTCAGTTAAGAGCTATTTCTTTCCTGTGCAAACTTCTTGCATTTTCAACTTTTACTAAATTTTTATTTTTCACTTAATAGTTATTTTTCAGGAAGATAAACATTTGCCACAATTTCCTGTGTGATATTATGTATATGTAGATATCAGCAAAGCTACACTGAAGCAAAGAAACAGAAAAACCTCCTGTCCAACTAAATAATACACCCCAACAAAGTGCGTTTACAGGGATTTTAATTCAAATTTATCCCCTGAAATATATAAATATCCTTATGGCACATTCCTTCTAGGTCTTCCCTTTTTTTAATTTTTTTTAATGTTTACTCATTTTTTTTTTTGAGAAGAGAGAGAGAGAAAGAGACAGAGAGAGAGAGAGAGAGAGAGAACATGAGTGGGGGAAGGGCAGAGAGAGAAGGAGACACAAAATCTGAAACAGGCTCCAGGCTCTGAGCTGTCAACCCAGAGCCCCATGCGGGGCTTGAACCCCAGCCTGGAGATTATGACGGGAGCCAAAGAGGGAAGCTTTACCGACTGAGCGTCCCAGGCACCACTTCCTTCAAGGTCTTCCAATTATTAGTGTGAACTAAAATATTAATCTGAAAAGGAAAAATTCTGCTTTTTTTTTTTTTATTTTTTGTATCTAGAATTTTGTTTTTTTGTGGGGGGTGGGGGGTGGGGGGTGGGGGGGGAGGGCGGCGCCCGGGTGGCTCAGGTCATGATCTCACAGTTTGTGCGTTCGAGCCCCGGGTCAGGCTCCGTGCTGACAGCTCAGAGCGTGGAGCCTGCTTCGGATTAAATAAACATTAAAAAAAAAAAAAAAAAAAAAAAATCAGAATTTTTTTTTTTAAAGAACCACTTAAAAGAAAGTCCCTAACCTTAATGTATTTTGACAATACTGGCTTTATCTTTCCCTATTTTTAATTATTATTTAAACAATTTTTTTTTAATGTTTACTTATTTCTGGCAGAGAGAGAGACAGAGCATGAGCGGGGGAGGGGCAGAAAAAGAAGGAGAACACAGAATCCGAAACAGGCTCCAGGCTCCGAGCTGTCAGCACAGAGCCCGACTCCGGCCCGAACTCACAAACTGTAAGATCATGACCTGAGCTGAAGTAGGGCGCTCAACTGACTGAGCCACCCAGGCGCCCCATCCCTACTTTTAATTATTATTATAAAGAAATCCTATTTTGTTGTTTTCTTAAGTTTATTTGTTTATTTTGAGGGAGGGAAGGTGGCATGCGAGTGGGGGAGGGGCAGAGAGAGAAGCAGAGAGAGATTCCCAAGCGGGCTTCGCACCATCAGTGCACAGCCCAGTGTAGGACTCAAACTCAGCAGCTGTGAGATCATGACCTGAGCAGAGATCAGGAGTTGGGTGCTTAAAGAGATGGAGACATAACCGATGGCACCACCCAGGCTCCCCAAGAAATACTGTTTTAAATTAAAACAAAAAGCATCCTACGTATTCCCTCTCCTGTCATCTATGAAGTTTCTCTTTTCCTGAGTGTGCAGTGCAGTAAGGAAGAGAGAATATTCATCGGAAGAGTTCTCATATTGATCATATAGAGTTAGGTGCAGTAATCATGTGTTTCTTTCACATGGACACTCATTTGTACCCATTTTGCAGGATAACGCAACAGGATAAAAGCCAAGGAAAAACTAAATGTATTTAGTATCACTTTAACACTGACTATCAAGATAATTTACAAAGGAAAACTTTGGGGGACAAAAATACATCTCCCATGATACGTTTTAAGTTCTCACATCACTTGATCCATCAATAATATTTTATCCTTCCTACCCAAAGTTTTCTCTTCCCTAAATACGTACAAATATTTATAGAACACCAAGCATCTGCTCTGCCTCTTTTTGTTTCTTTGCGCTTTCATCAGTATCATTTTGCAATCTGCATTGTCCATTTTATGAGGTAATCTAACATCTGCTCAGAATTGCTTGCGATCTATAATTAATTATAAAATGCTATGTAAACCATCACATACCTGATGGTCCTTTAGAGCAAACAAAATTAATTGATTCCTCATTTATGATATAGTTTCTGTCTCATTTGCTTGGGCAGCTGTATTTAATATTATGAAATTAGTCAAAGAAATAAAATTCTCAGAAGACACACTGCATTCCAGTAATTGCCCTTTCATCATGACTTATTCTTCTCATTAAAAACATATTGATAATCTATATCAACATGATACTATTCAATATTACATATATACAGAGGTAAAAGGTACCTTTCTTTTTCTTTAAGGCATTATGATTTATGATATGTTAGAACATAACCAAAAGTATAAAGCTTTAAAATGTCCAAGGAATTTTATATGCATTTTCTTGGTTACATACTCTGTACGCATTTCATTCATATTGTGAGAGAGCATGAAACAAATACACCCATTACTGCTAACCTGATTGAGGTGCTCAGCATCTCCCTTCATAGCTATTCCCAAGGTTTTCACTCTCTTCCAATACATTCTTTAGTTTCTGCCAAAATCAGCTTTCTGTAACATCAGTCTCCGCATGTAACTGTACCACTTAATACCCTCCCTTGTCTACCAGATAGAGTTAATTTGCCTGATTATAATAGAAAAGGCTCTTCTGTGAATATTTAATTATCTTTCTATGACTTGGACTTTAAGGCACAATCATCTCAAAATCTTTGCAGTGTGTTGAAATTGTCAATAATTCGCACACATCCACATTGATTCCTCTGCAATGAGTTTTTTCTCGGCCTTACTCAAGGCCTACTACCTGTCCCTGTCTATAATGCATACCTATTCATCAATCTACTCATATTGTAAGACTAAGTATATACCTGTGTACATACTTAACATGTGCAGAGACAAAATCAGGAGAATAAATAATCTAAATCATCCATCTACTCTGATTTCCAGTTAGTGTCAAAGGAATACCATCAACTAAACCCAACTGGAAAGCAGAATTCCTGAGAAAATACTGATGGTGGAAAATTGTGGAGAATAAATTTAGAGGAGCAAACAGACTGTATGCAGCATAATATATAAAATTTGGCCCCTGCGCTTGACTAAAATGTGATTTTTTTGAAAAGTTTATTTATTTATTCTTGAGAGAGAGAGTGGAGAATGGGTGGAGAGAGAGGGAGAGAGAAAATCCCAAGAAGACTCTGCCTTTCAGTGCAGAGCCCAACATAGGGCTTGAACTCATGAACTACGAGATCATGACCTGAGCCAAAATCAAGAGTCGGAGGCTCAACTGACTGAGCCACCCAGGCATCCCTAAAATTTGATTAAAAAAAAAAAGAAGAACCATAAAATTGTACCATGTAGTTGTAAACCTGACAGTGTAGATTGAGACAATTTAAGCTATACAATCTAGAAAATGTTTCTTCTTTTTATATTAGAAATAAATATTTTACTAAATATAGTAAAAATATAAATATTATTTTAAGGACTAATAAACCTTTAAATAAGAAAAAAAGAGTTGCTTTTTGTTTTTTGGAAAACAATTAAGATATGGCATATACTTTCCAAAGCAGTCTCAATAAATAAGAACATTTCATGGGGAAGTAGTTTTTATTTTTTAAGTCCTAGTAATTCAATTCTGCATTTTTTGCCTTGGTTTATTGTATAAATGTGTAATCATCATCATTATTATTGGTTTAGACCAATTAAGATTTTACCCCCTGGAACTGAGCATTTCTAGTAATTCTAGAAAAAAAAATAATAAAGCCAGGGAAGGAAAAGTAGATGGATATTAAGCAACTGGCATGTCAACTGGAATCATTAAATAATTCTTCCCAGTGTCTTTTTCTCAATTAAATTCAAAACCAAAAAAAACTGTTCTATTATTATGACATAGTCATTTACAACAATATTCTCTTGCTTATTTGAGGGCCCAAAATGACTGAGAGTAATGGAAATATGACAGGAAATAATGATATACAGCTAGTAGTCATTAATATAAAAAGATACCTTTAAATTACTCTAAAGAAGTACTTCACAACACTTTCTTGCTCTATTGGTTAACACATTCACTATGTCTAATCTGCTGAAATATCACTCAAATAACACTCATTAGATCTGAGTCCCTCAGTTTTGGTCCACTATGTGTTATGAGCAGCATAAGCCTATCACTTATCTAAAGTGAATTAAAAACACTGGACAAAATCTAAAAACAGCTACCTGGAGACACTTAAAACAAACAGCCAAACAAATAAACACACAAGCAGTTTCTGAAAAGTTGTAAAAACTAGAAAAACAACTTGCATGTAAGTCAGCTTTTCAGTTTTCCACAAATGTGGCAGCGGGGAGGGGGTGGGTGGTGGGTGAGGTGTGTGTGTGTGTGTGTGTGTGTGTGTGTGTGTGTGTGCCCATGCATGCAACTAGATGTGGAGAAGAATAAATACAGGAGGATAAAACTTTAAGAAGAACTCATGCTTTGTTATTAAACAAAGGACCTAAAACATTACTTTTTGGCTGCAAAATATAGGTGGATTCCTTTACAAGAAAGAGTCAGTATGGAGGATCCCCTAATTCTGTATACCGATGCACAAAAATTTCAGCCTGTCCCCACACCATTCACACCTAAGACAGATCCGAATCAGCAGGGCAAACGCTTAGAGAACTGAACTGAGATTTGAGCCACCATAAACAGAAAATAAGTCAGAATTTATGATCTCAATATAACCAATTTGATTCTCTGATGGTACAAAAACATCAACATTCTCCAGAAGAGCTGAACAGGGTTCAGAGGCTATATCGCACAGCATTCACAATGTCCTGATAATTTAAAATTCTTCAACATACAAAGATCTAGAAAAATGCAGGAAGTTCTCATGGGAGGGTGAGATCAATAGATGCTAACCCCAAAATGACTGTCTGATACTAAAACTACCAGAGACATTATTAAACCGGTTATAAAATAATGTTTCATAAGGTAAATAGAAACACACCTGAACTGTATGGTATAGAGGGAATTTCAAGAGAGAATTAAAACTTATAAAAAAGAACCACATGAAAATTTTAAAAATGAAAAACGAAATGCCTTAAATAAAAATTCAATGGTGAGTTGAACAACAGAATGTGATAGCAGAGGAAAGAGACAATGCATGTTAAAGTACATTGATAGAAATTATCCTATTTGAAAAATAGAAAAAACAAAATTGGAAAACGTGAACAGAACTTCAAGGACTGGTGGAACAGTATCAAACTCTAGACCATCTGTTTAATTATAAGCCTCAGAAGAGAGAATAAAAAGATTGGGGGACAAAAGATATATGAATTAATAATGGCCACAAATGTCCCCAATCCAGAGAAGACAGAAAGTTACAGATTGAAGAATCTCAGCAAATCTAAACAGAATAATCTTAAAACCATGGCTTTTAGATGTATCATAATCAAACTGCTTAAAAAACCACAAAAGGTCTTGAATACAGCAGAAGAAAACTGCAAGTTACACACAGAGAAACAATGATTCCAATGGCCATGAATTTCTCATCAGAAACCATAGAGACCAGAAGAATGAGAACAAGCATGTTTAATATACTGAAAGAAAAGAACTTTTTATTCCAAAGAAAAATGTGCAAGTAGATCCTTCAGGAGTGAAGGAAAGCTAACTACTTTTTCAGAGGAAAGAGTATAGAGAATTTGTCCCCAGTAGATCTGCTCTTACAAGAAATACTAAAGGAAGATTTTCAGTCTGAAGAGAAATGATACCAACAGAAACCTGGGTTCTTCAGAAATGAAGGAAGAGCTAAAAATAATCTGATGAGATATAGCATAAAAACCAACAGACTAAAATGAAAGACTAAAATATGTTTATATAGTGCAAAAGAAGGCAGAAAATTGGAAGCAGAGAAGCCAAAGCAGAGGAGACAAACAAAATATAAAAGCTAATTGGTAGACCTAAATTCAAACAAATCAAACATTATATTAAATGGTAGAGTCATAACACTCTAATAAGAGGCAAACTAGACAGAGATTTTTTTTAATCTAACAGCATACTGTATAATACATCTAACAGTTAAAAATGAAAAGGGAGAAATAGGTACACAATGTCAAATGGAAGCATAAGAAGGCTGGAGTACTTATTATCTGATACAATAGGCTTTAGCCCCGATGGTCTTCCCAGAGATAAAGAGGGGCTGTTCTTTATGATAAAAGGAACAAACTCATCAGAAAGATATACAGCCATAAATCAGAACGTGCCTAAAAACAGAGCCTCAACATGTGTTGAACAAAAATAGAGCTAAAGAGAAAAATAGATAAATCCACAATCATAGTAGGAGATTGTAACAATTCTCTCTTGGTGATTGATAGAACAACTAACCAAAATCCTCAGGAAAATTATAAAAGTTCTGAACAGCACTGCGGACGAGCCATCTTGCTGTCCATCTCGCATCTTTGCAATATGTGTTCTTTTCAATCCACACATGCGTTCATTAGGACAGACTGCATGCTGAGAAATAAAACAAAGTCTCATTAAATTTGAAAGGATTCTCTTCCCACCACAAAATTAAATTAGGAATTAATAAAAATTTAAACAAAAATAAATAAAAAATAAGGAATTGAAAATATTTTGAGGAAAACTATAAATATCTGGGGTTTAAACAACACCCTTCTATACGATTCAGAGGACAGGTATGAAATGACAAGGATATTGGAATTATAATAAAACAACATATCAAAATTTGTGGAATACAGCTAAAGCAGTATTTAGCAGAAAATTTATACTGCTAAATGCTTATATTAGAAATAGAAGAGAGAAACAAAAAATCAGTGGCCTGATTTTCTTCATTAGATAAAAAAGGAAACATGTAAGGAGAGGGAAGAAATTTCCACAGAAAAAGGGTAGAAAAATCAAAGAATTAGAAAACAGACAGTGGAGAAGGTTAACAAAGAAGATTAGCTGATTCTTTAAAATGATCAATAAAGTTTGCAAACCCCTAGCTGGATATAATCACCAATATCAGGAATGGTAGGGGCAATATTATGAAAGAGTACACAGTTATTAAATGGATAATAGAGAATGCTTGGAACATCTAAATATCAACACATTTAACACCTTACAAAGAATGGAAAATTTGAAATATACAACATACCAAAAGATACACAAGAAACAGAAATTTTAAATGGTCTTATATGTATTTTTTAATGAATTTATTAACAAAAAAACCTCTCAAAAAAAACAAGCAAGCAAGCAAGAAAGAAACAATTCCAAGCCCATTAGTTTTCACTGGTAAATTCTATCAAATATTCAAGGAATAAATAACATCAGTGTTACACAATATATTTTTTAGAAAATTGCAGGAGGAGTCATTCCCCATCTCATTTTATGACGGCTGCACAAACACAACGCCAACCATGGCCAAGGATATTACAAAAAGGGAAATTTCTCACATGAATAATCCTGAGGAAGTATTAGAAATCAAATCCAACTCTACACAAAAAGGATACTGCAATATGTTCATGTAGGGTTTATCCCAGGAAAGTAGAGTTGACTTAACATTTAAAAAAAATCATTTAATGAAATCCAACATACTAACAAAAAAAAATAAATAAATAAAAAGGAAAAAAAATATATATGATTAATTCACTAGAAACATAAAAAGGTTTTGGAAAAGATCAACACTGAATCATTAAAAAACCTCTTCACAAACTAGGAACAGCATAGAATTTCCTCCAACTGATAAAGGGCATGTATCAAAACTCTCTCCCCCAACATCATATTTAATGTGAAAAGCCTATTAAGTATTTTAATTGAATTCAACTTTCCTTTAAAGAAGGGAAGAAAGCAAAGATGTAGCTTTCACCATTTCTACTTAACACTGCACTAGAAAAAATTATATTATTATATAGAGGCAAAAAGAATTGGAAAATAAAGTTAAGAAAAAAACCCCAATTCATAGTAGTAGCAAAACCCACAAAATACCTGTGAATATTTTTGTCGAAAGACATCTGACATTTCTATATGGGAACTAAAAAAAAAAAATAATGCTAAGAGTTGCAAAGAAGACCTAAATAAATGAGGAGATGCATCACGTTCATAGATTAATATTCTTAGTAATTCAGGTAATTATCTTGAAATGGAGTCAACTCAGCAACACAATCCCTGTCCAAATTCCAACAGGTTTTTTTGTTTTTGTTTTTTGTTTGTTTTTGGTTTTTTTTTTTTTGCAGAATTTACAAGTTGATTCTGCACCTTGGAAATACAAAGGACTTAGAAAAACCAAAGCAATTATATATGCTATGTGCATAATAAATGCACATAATAAAAATAAATGTATTTAATATACATGTATAGTTGGTTGACCTACCTGACCTGATTTCAAGATTTACTATAAATCTGCAAGAATTAAGACAGTCTGGGGCGCCTGGGTGGCTCAGTTGGTTAAGCGGCCGACTTCAGCCCAGGTCATGATCTCACAGTCCGTGAGTTCGAGCCCCGCGTCGGGCTCTGTGCTGACAGCTCAGAGCCTGGAGCCTGTTTCAGATTCTGTGTCACCCTCTCTCTGACCCTCCCCCGTTCATGCTTTGTCTCTCTCTGTCTCAAAAATAAATAAAAGCCAAAAAAAAAAAAAATTAAAAACAAAAAAGAATTAAGACAGTCTGGTATTGCAAAGAAGGTAAATATATATATATATATATATATATATATATATATATATATATATCAATGACACATACAGAGAGTCCAGAAATAGACCCACCTATATGTGGTTAATTGATTTTCAGCAAAGTTGCCAAGACAACTTAGTGTGTGTAAAAAAAACCTTTTCAATAAAGGATACTGGAACAACTGAATATCCATATGGAGGGAGGAAAAAAAGAGCATCATCCTTTACTTAATATTGTAAGGAACAATTAACTTCAAATGAATCACAGACCTAAACGTGATACCTGAAACTATAGAAATTCTAAGAAAACTAGAAAATTGAGATCTTGAGGTGGAAAGAGTTTCTTTTCTTTAATGTTTATTTATTTATTTTGAGAGAGAGAGAGCGAGAGAGAGAGAGAATGAGTGAGGGAGGGGAAGAGAGAGAGGGAGAATCCCAAGCAGGCTCCACACTCTTGGCACAGAGCCCAAAGTGGGGCTCAAACACAGGAACCATGAGACTATGACCTGAGCCAAAATCAAGTCAGATGCTTAACCAACTGAGCCACCCTGTTGCCCCTAGTTTCTTAAGTAGAACTTAAAAAGAACAAAACACAGACAAAAAAATTTATAAATTGGACTTCCCTTAAATTAAAATGTTTTGCTAGTTGAGAGACACTATAAGAAAAAAAGGCAAACCACTAAGGAATAATATTCACAACATACCTATCAGACAAGAAATTTCTACCCAGAATATAAGAATAATTTTATGACTCAATCATGCAAAAATCATCATGGAAATGCATATTAAAACCACAAACTGAATTAAATGAACACTACATGTCAATTAAATGAACACAAAATAAGAAAACTGCTCAAATCAAATGTTACCAAGGCTATTGTACAGCTAAAACTTTCACATACTGCTGGAAGGAATTGAAAATGGTGTATCACTTTAGAAAGCAGTTTGGAATTTTCTTAAGTGAAGCATACACAAATCAAGTGATGCGGCTTTTCAATTCTTAAATATTTAACCAAGACAAATGAAAATACATTCTCCAGAAAGACTTGTATATAAATGTGCTCAGCAACTTTGTTTCCAGTAGCCAAAAACTGGACACAGCACAAGTGTCCGAAAATTTCATGTGAAAAGAGGAACAAATTGTAGTATACTTGTATAATGGAATATTAGTCAATTAAGAAAAGAACTATAGGTACACTCAGTAATATGAATAAGTCTCAAAAACATCATGCTGAATTAAAGAGGTTAGGTGTTTTTTAAAGGACTGTATAATTTTTATTATATAACAGTCTAGAAAATATAATTTGATATATAGTGACTGAAAACACATTAATGGCTGCCTGAAAATGGCGCTGGAGGGAGGCATAGAATACAAGGGGGCCAGAGAATTATTGCTGCATAACGGAAATGTTCATTGTCTTGATTGTGTTGATGGTTTCACAGATGTATATATATGTTAAAACTGATCATATTATACAATTTAATTGTGTATACTTTATTGTATTTCAATTATAACTTAATAAGGTTGGGAAATAATAGAAATATGGAAGATGATTAATGAGAGAGAGAGAGAGATTGATTGATTGATTCTGGAAAGAATATTAAACATTAAATAAGACATGGTATTTTCCCTCATGGGACTTTTAGTCTCCCAGGGTTGATAATATCTGCACCAAGAGGTAAAAAAACAAACAAACAAACAAACAAACAAACAAACAAAAAAAACCAGATTCAAGTAAGCTTTCCAGGAAAGTGGAGGAAAAAAAAAATACTGCTTAAAACTGAAAGGAAATAAAATTTATTTTCATCTGTGAAACTTCAATAAGGTTCGTGTTAAGGAGAAGCGTTTGAGCCTTTATATTTGTGTAGAATTTTGACAGGTGGATCTTGCATAGGGAACCAAGGGTGAGTAGAGGTTACTTTAGATAAAAGAAAGGTCAAAAGTAAATCTATGACTAAAGGACAGTGTGTTATTGCATTGCAAATAGTCCTTCATAACTTGAGTGTGACATACTTGTATGATCATTATGGGAAACTGAGGACATGTCATAAATAGCTGTTTAAAAAAATACTATGACATCGCTGGTTTGGTGATGAATGTTTCCTAATATTACCTCTCAAACCTGTGTTATTGAAAGGTTTAGCTGGTAAGAAAATGCTTTATATAAACATTTGAGAGGGTTACAGAGATTGTGCGGTGGTGGGAAAGTGAAAGAGGGAATAGATATGAAGTGTAAGGGAAGCTTAAATAGATCTTGTAAACTATTTAGATGTCAAGATGGGAGAGGTTGCTGGACAAGGAAAGGAAAAGTAAAAGAAAACTCCAAACTTTTGTATTGGATAACCTAGGGAATGGTAAATCCCTTGACAGAATCTGGGATTTAAATGAAAACATCTGGTTTGATAGAGAGAAGTAGGTTTGGAACAGTGGAGTGAAGATTTTGTAATATCTAAGCAGATAGCTCAGTAAACACTTGAGGGAAAAGTCAGAGCTGGGGGTATTTATGGGTATTATCTACATAGAAACAGTACTTGAAGGTGTGTGGAACATGAAGAAGAGCGATAAGGGTGAATTTTATCTTTTTCTATTTCAATATGCTTCTTTTCCTCTAATTTACAAAGGACTCATACGCAATATTTTCCTAAGTACAAGCAAAGAGCTAAAATGGGAATTTTAGAAGAAAACACCCCAACATGTTTCAACTAATTTTACTGAAAACAGAGCATATATCGCCGGAGAGCTCTAGGTTGCTTTGCTTCCAGGTTTCTCTCTGGAATCATACCAGCCTCTTAGTTCAGGGTCATCTGGTGTGAAAGGGATGAAACCTGTAACGTTAAAGATATTGTTCAGTGAAGCACGCTATTGAGTTTAAGGATTGTTAATGACAAGAAAAAACTATCTGATGTCTAATAAAAACCAAATCCTCCCAATCCATTCTCCTTGTGTCTGAGCAAGGTACAAAATGCTGGCTTTGTTGAAGTACCCACAGGAAAATAAAATATATAACCATCACTATAATACCTGGGTCATTTCAAAGTTAACCTACCTAGAAAAAGAGTTTCAAGAAATCATTTGTAAATCCTTTCCCTATATTATCGCACACGGAGCAGAAGCTTACCAGTGGAGGGGCGCTCCCATTACTGCAACATTCTTCAGAACAGCACAGAGATTGATGGCATAGAATGTGTCTACTGGGCTAACCACAGCATTTACAGATAATGCCTTGCTCAATATAGAAACTCTCTGGAAAAATGGAACAATATATCCTTTCATAAAATGTGCTCACTATCTTTAAAAGTGTACTTTTAATGGCATTTATATTGAAGAAATAGAAAAGACTGAGCACTTACAAAATATTGTACTATATCTTGGATAAATATGTCATATTTGTCTAATCTCACCTAGTCCATATAATTCTTACAGAAAGAAAGAGGGTTGGGCTGGAAACAGGATAAGAAAGTGACCTAGATGGTTTTGTTTTAAAATATAACAAAAGTACTTTAATATTCTTCAAATCATTACATTTCCATTAATGTCTTCAGGGTATAGTAAAGATAGCTATACCCATCTGCACATAGCTCGTCCTCCAAGGACTCGAAACCACTTACAATTTTTAATGCTGCAATTTAATCTTCACTAGCCTAGACATCATCACTACTCAAAGGGGAGTTCTATACTTCAAAACAATTTTCCAACTTATGAAACAGATATGATTACATAAAGACTGATTCACTTACTTCTGAAGTCATACCACCACTTTCGAGCAGCTTGATTACAAGGCGGTAGGGGCAGGGATATTGTTTTACCTTGACATAATGCGTTACATGCTGTAAGGACAATCTTTCACAATTTCCACAAGTAAGTAAACATTGTGCCCAAGTATAATAATCATACATTCTTATAACAGCTAGTATGTATAAACAGTTGAGAAGACAAATTAGAAAGTTTCTTGTGAGCTTGTGGGCACTGTAAAAATAAAAGGATTAAAAATGAGTTATTGGTATAAGGAACAAGTGCCTGGGAGCCCAGAGGCTATCATACTGTCTTTGGCAAACACCTACTTTTCTCTGGGTCCCAGTTGTCTTGTTTTCCAGGTAAATCTGTGGCTTAGAGGATGCCTAAGAGCATTTCCATCATAGCACTTACAATCCCCATGATTCTAAATTGCTTGATGTAATAATGTACAGAATTAGGTAAAGAGAGTATGTCAGCGATGCTGCTATTAAAGAAAAGGATCTGTTCATTTTGTATACTTTGCTACCAGGGGTAGGAATAATATCATCTGCCCAAGGATGAATTCCACAACCTACATTTCCTCTTCATTACCTCTCAGTTGACTTGCTCCCTTTCAATAATGCCTAATTCCTTAGGTTCTTATTGAAAGAGCTTGTTAATTTCAAAAAGGCTCTCACACTTTCTGCTAATAAAAATGACCTAGGGAAATTTTTAAACAAACGGATTTTAGAGTTCCTAGGAGTATGTCCCTTTTCATAACTGCATATGGTTTCCGGACCATATGCTCTGAGATAGAACCATAGCTTCATCGCCGGTCATTTCTCGTAACTCTGAACAATGAAATATTGTAGTTCAGTCATTAAGATTCAAATCCGGGAGTCAAATGAGCCTACTACTCTTGTTTCATGTGTCATAAAGTATGTCTTATATACTCTTCCCTCCCCAAACTTACAGAAATGTTAAAAATCAAAACTTTAAGGTGATAGAGAATTCGGAGAGGAAACATTCCCTTTAGAATTGGTAGAAAAGTGAACGAACAAATAAAGGTCTATAGAGTAACACTGGTTTTCAAGGCAGTAAGAAGATAGGACAAGAAGTCCAAGTGGAAGGAAAAGAAGATGCAGTTTTACATATCTAAACCAGATATAAAGCAAAACTCTGAGCCACTTGTAATTACAAGTTAGCTAAAATTTAGCTAAAGTCAAAGCATAATAGCCAAATTTTAATCATTTCTAAATAGCTCATTGTATGGACCTGAATATGTCCTATATCCTTCAGCCTTGTGACCATTCTGTACCAACAATATATATACTGCATTTCAAAATGTTTTCTCGATTTAAAAAGACTTGAAAACTATCTTAAGAATTAGATATATTAGCAAATACTGAACACTCTGTATATCTGAACTGTGAGGAAATGTGTGTGTGTGTGTGTGTGTGTGTGTGTGTGTGTGTGTGTGTTTTCAAGAATTCATAATTATAGTTACCCCTCGAATGGGTCATGGGTTTAAACTGTGAGGAGGGTCCACTTATATGCAAATTATTTTCAATAAATATATTGGAAATTTTTTGAAGATTTGCAACAATAAAGAAAAAACTCAAAGATGAAACAGATAGCCTAGAAACACCAAAAAATAATAAAAAGTTAGGTATTATTGTAAAAATATAGTATAGTATATATACAACATATAAGATATGCATTAATCAACTGTTATCGGTAAGATTTATGGCACTGGTAAGCTGTTAGTAGTTAAGTTTTGGGGGAATCAAAAGTTATACGCAGATTTTTGACTGCATGGGGAGAATCAGTGCCCCTATCCTCAGCATTGATCAATGGTTAACATTCTTCTTTAGGGTACGTTTCTCTAAGTAGGATTACTCCATCATAGAAGATGTACATTTGGATGTATACTGCTTTTGACCTTCAGGAAAATATAAATAGCATATCAACATTACATTAGAACATCTGTTCATCCACTTCTGCATGAGGCATTATCACTTCTAATCTAAGAACCTGCTAGGCAAAAATATAACATTTTAAATTTTACTCAACTAGAGGCATCGAATATACTTTAATGTTTACTGACTATTGATATTCATACAGTGTAAATTGCCTGATTATGCATTTTGTCCACATTTCCGTTGTTTAACTTTTTCCTACTGTTTTCCAGGATTTTGTATGTATATTAATAAGTTAAGATTTTGCTATCTGCTATTTTTTTACATATTGCTACCCAGTTGTTTAATAACATTTATGCATTAAGTTATTATTCTACATTACTTAAAAATGACATTTTAATCAAATAATGAGTTCCCATAAGTAGTTTGATCCGTATCTGTTCTTCACATACGATTTATATTTAGAACCAGTTTGCTATCTCTTCATTTAGACTTGATATCTTGTTTGAAATTTTATATAAATTGCCCACTTTCACAAATATAAGCAATATGGAATAGTAAGGCAATCATCTAGATAACTCAATCTGAAAGTTACTTTGAAATATTCACACAGTTGAAGAAAAAGTAGATCTGAAATTCAGATTGTATTACTTACTTGTAAAATATGTTATTCAAGTTTGCACATTTGGGTTTGGAACACTTTTCATCATCCATTTTAAAAATGAATTACAATAATAATTGTTTTTGTCCAAGTTGTAGCCACATTAGTAATTCCATATTTACAAATGCCAAAATTAAGAATATATGATGGAAAGTTGGAAGATGGTAGTGATATTTTTAAAGGCTTTGTGATCAAATGTCCATCAGGGTAGAGAAGATCAAATACCTTTAAAAGAGAATTGTTACCAAAGGTGTATTTCTATGCATGGAAGAATAAATCCTGAAAGTAATATCTAACCTTTCAAAATAGCTGGCTGAAACAAAATGTACACTGAAATTTGGAAGGAAGAACTATTTTTACTTTCCTTAGGATGTTCAGGTTAACAACTGCACTCTAACATCAAAATGATTACGATCTCAGCAAAATTGATTATAACATTACATTTTGTTATAATTTTTATTATGAAACAATGCATAAGTCTACATATCTACCTTCTAATTAAAGGGGAAACTAAAGAGTTGAGTCATCATATGGATAATTCAGGCATAAAAATGTCTCAATTCAGCTGAACAATTATCTTAGAAAAAACATTTTCTTAGAAAAAACAAAATGGATGCTTCTTTGCTTATATAAATACTTATAAAATTATTAAAATATCTAAATTTTCATTGTTAACTCTAGTCTGCTTAAATAAGCCAAGAGATGTGAAGGAACTAATTAACAGTTTCTTTTAGCTGATGCAGACCAGGGAAGACAGTAACCAAAAAAACCTACTTTGAAGAAATTAAATAAAGAATGTTATCTTAAACGGTTGAGGGACAGAGCCATTTTGAAAACAATTTGGGAAAAGAAAACGGAAGTGTTTTGATTAAGCACGTGACATTCAGTTTTCAGCACAGGAACAGGTTATTGGTATGTATAGGAGCAAAAGGGCCCCCTGCAATTCCATGATAAAAGTGTGAATGTTAGTGTTAATCCTGAGTATCGTGGTTCTAATTTAGGATCACATAGAATTTTTCAGGATCTACAGGGACCCAAAGAAATTTTGTTATCATTCAATTCTCTCTTTTTCAATTGGTGTGTGTGTTGACCTTTAGGAAGGTGAGGAAGAAGCCAAGAGAGGTGCTGGGCCAGAGGGACACTCACTAGTGCCGAAAAGAAAAGGAGTTGCTTGAAAATGAGTGCCCCGGCTGGGTTTTCAGACATCTATACTGTCTCTCTTTATTTATCAGTGAACTGACCCAACGCACGTTATAAACTGTTGTGTTTAGCTTAGACATCTATGTATAGCCTGTAAGGGCTCATCTTCATGCCTCTCATTCAATCCCATCTCCTTGCAGAGGGGAAAAATGGGTAAAATCTTTTATATATTGGTGTGATACACAAATAAAATATGCTTTCTTTAGAAAATCTTCACTCACATTAAATAATATTCAAGAACTTTTGATCCCTACTCTGTGCAGGATTTAAGAATTAAATGAAGGGCAAGGCAACCCTTTTCTCTGAATTCATAAAGTTTACAGGCTAGTGAAGACGAGGTAAAAGAATGTGAATTTTACTGGAAGTTAAGTGGTCAATTGGGAAGGGGGTCCTCCAATGGGCCTGGAAGTGTTCCTAAAAGCAGAGAGGAAAGGAAGTGTGTCTTTTCCAGGCACTGTGGGAAAAGAGAGAGGGAAGGATGTGTAATGATAGAAAAGTGGGAAGGATGTGTAATGATAGATAGTGGGACTGGAAAATAGACAAAGAGGAGAATGGCACTTGAAGAAACTTCAGTAATATCATCAAATGACATGCAGTTGATTTATTGGAGTATAAAAAATTAGCATTCAAAACCGACCAAGTTAAAAGGAAAAATAAAAATGACTTCCAGTGCCTACACTTTAGAGATGAAAAAACTAAAGCAATAGATCTCATGGGATATTAGTGAAATCCCATCTGTTCCTTTCGAACAAGCTAATGTATTATTTTTAGATATAGGATGAGTGCCTGTGACCATTTTCAGAGTGATTTAAAAAAATTATGGTGTTGTAACCACTGGATTTTTTGAAAATGGTAATAAAATGCCTTAGCAATGCTTCCACATTTGGTCTCATGTTTTGTTTTGTTTTGTTTATTTCTTTTAATGTTTATTTATTTTGAGAGAGAGAGAGAGAGAGAGGCAGACTGCAAGTGGGGGAGGAGCAGAGAGAGGAGACACAGAATTCAAAGCAGGCTCCAGGCTCTGAGCTGTCAGCACAGAGCCCAACCCAGGGCTTGAGCCCACAAACTGTGAGATCATGACCTGAGCTGAAGTCAGACGCTTAACCAACTGAGCCACCAGGTATCCCTTATGTTTTCATTTTAATAATAAGTTATACAAATGTTTACATCTAATTTCCAATGTATTGTAACTGGCACAAAAAGTCAACTAAAATGATAACTTTAGTGACTGATTTATGTTGAGGAGGGATCCTATGGAAGAATTAAGTGTGCCGAACCACAAAATAATTTATTCTATAAACCAAAACAACAGAAAATCACAATATCATTGGCATCATTTGCAAAGCTAATTTTATATAACAAATATATTCTAGTCAGCCACTTGTTTTATGTTCATATATGTATAGTGATGAAAAAAAATAAGGTAGGATAAGGGCAAAGGAGTCCAATGAGTAGAGAGGCATTGCAATCGTGTATGAGGTCATCAGGGGGTCTGAAAGTTATATTTTACAAAGTCTTTCCATTGGGGAGTTGCTTTTGTCTATTCCTATTGAGACTAAACCGAAATAGGTAAGATCAACAGTGTGGACAATTCTCAAGAGGTTTTTGAAATAAATCTGATAAGAGTGGATGATGGCTTTTTTCAAGGCAATAGTAGTGGAAATGGTGACTTCCTTCAAAATTATTTCTTCAAAAATATACACAAATACTACAATATTATTTAACATATTTGTATTGAAGTATAGTTAACATATAGTTTTGTATTAGCTTCAGGTGTACAATATAATGATTCAACAGTTTTATACATTACTCAGTGCTCATCACGGTAAGTATACTTTTCATCCACTCTTACCTCCTTCACCCATCCTCCTGCCCACTTGCCTTCTGGCACTAATACAAATATTTTCTTTAATAGGTTGACTTATTTAATTTTAATTAAAATGCAAATATTTCTTTAATATTTTAATAAATTAACTTGATTAATTTGATTGATTTATTGAATTATAAAAGTGCAGCTATTTATATATAGCTCATTTTCCTCAAGTCTCATAAACTTTAAATATTTGCCTCAGATATAGAAAGTGTTAAACATAAGTAGAATCCAACTTTTCTCCTTAAAGACTAGTAGACATTTTCTTGCATTTTATCCCATTTCATGTTTCTTTCTCGTGCCACACTTATTTTCGTTTTACTTCTGAATAAAATAGCTATGTGTCTTCAAAAGAATGTGCCATTGACATTTACAATCAGTTATTTTCTCTGAGAGATGAACTGTGAGGTTCATGATCCTTGATGCTTGCTTTTCCTCTGAAGAATGTCATCATTCAATGCTCTGTTTTGTCTGGATTTCCTGTACCAGTTTTGTCCCAATTCTGGCTTTTTTTTTCTTTCTTTTTCCCTCCTATGGCAATGTCTAGCCTTTGTGTATTTGCTTATCATGTTATCTTTAAATTCTCTTTTTCATTGAATTAATACATGTGCATCATTTAAGGAGTCTATTAGTTCTGTCATCCTTAAGATAAAGAGCAGTCCCCAACCCCCTTGATGCTGGTGTACAACTGTTGTCTTCAGACCTCCCTTTCACCATCACCCTGGGGATTCCCTTCACTCTCATTTGTCTGCCTCATTTTCTGGGGCCTCTGGCCTTCTCTTTTCTTCATTTGTTATCCAATAGCTTCCTGAAAAAAGGTGTGAGGAATATACAGTTTTTCAGTCTTCATATGTCTGAAAATATACTTATTCAATATTTTTATTGAATGCCTTCATTAAAGGCATTGATCAGGTATTTTCTAGCTTCCTGCATTGCTATTGAGAAGATCTTAGCCATTTTGATTTTTGATCTTTATCTGCAAATATTTATGTATTCTAGATAGTAGATCCTTACCAAACATGATTACCTCTCTTTTTTGTGGGTTGTCTTTCCACTCTTGATAGTTTCCCTGAATACCGAAAGTTTTAAGATTTAATAAAGTTGATCTATTTTTCCCTTTTGTTGTTTGTACTTCTGGTATCATATCCAAGAAACCATTATGAAATCCATGATCATGAAGATTTCTTCTGATCTTTTTCTTTCAAGATTTAATAAAGTTTATCTGTTTTTCCCTTTTGTTGTTTGTACTTTTGGTATCATATCCAAGAAACCATTATGAAATCCATGATCATGAAGATTTCTTTCTGATCTTTTAGTTCTTATGTTTAGGTCTTTTATCCTAAATATCCTAAATAATATCCTAAATAATATCCTTTTATCCTTTTATCCATTATGAAGTGATTTTTATATGTGGTGTGATTTGCATTTGGATATCCAGTCGTCTCAGCACCATTAAAAAGATCATTATTTCCTCCATTGAATATCTTGGCCCCTTGTCAAAAGTCAAATGCCCATAGTATACAGGCTAATTTCTGGACTTGTGATTTTATTTCATTGGTCTCTTGGTCTATTCTTATGGCATATTGCGTAGATTACTGTAGTATTGTAGTTAAGTTTGGAAGTTGGGATGTTTGAGTCCTCCAACTTTGTTCTTTTTGTCAAGATTGTTTTGTCTATTCAGAGTGTCTTGCAATTCCATAACAATTTTAGGATCAGTCTTTCCATTTCTGAAAAAAAAGGTCACTGAGATTTTGATAAGGATTGTACCAAATTTGTAAACAGCTTTGGGGCACTGTCATTTAAATGATATTAAGTCTTCCAATCCATAAACACAAATTTTCTCTTCATTTATTTGGGTCTTCTTTAATTTTTTTCCAGCAATGTTTTGTAGTTTTCAATATACAAGTCTTGAATCTCCCTGATTAAATTTGTTCCTAAATATTTTACGATTTTTGATGCCATTGTAAATGTGGCTATTTTGATAATTTCACTTTTGGTTGTTCATTGTTGGTGTATGAAATGTCTCTAATTGTTTTCTGTTGATCTTATATCTTGTAACTTTCTTTTTATTTATTTAGTTTTTTATTTAAAAAATTTTTTAATGCTAATTTATTTTTGAAAGAGAGAGACAGAGCATGAGCAGGGGAAGGGCAGAGAGAGAGGGAGGCACAGAATCTGAAGCAGGCTCCAGGCTCTGAGCTGTCAGCACAGAGCCCGAAGCAGGGCTCGAACTCACAGACCAGGAGATCATGACCTGAGCCGAAGTCGGATGCTCAACTGACAGAGCCACCCAGATGCCCTCTTGTAACTTTCTTGAATTCTTTTTTTTTCTTTTTTCTTTTTTTTTTTTTTTTGGCTCTAGTAGTTTTTGTGTGAATTCTTTAAAATTTCTATGTATAATATCATGCCATGTCTGTGAACAGAGATAGTTTCACTTTCCATGCAAATTTTTATTTTATTTCCTTTTATTAACTAATTGCTCTGGATAGAAATTCCAATAAAATAATTGCTATTTGATGAGTATGCTAAGAATGGCCATACTTGTCTTCATCCTGATCTTAGGGAAAAATTTTTTAATGTTTTACGTTTCAGTATGATGTTATTCAGCTTTTAAAATAAATGCCCTTTATCAGGTTGAGGAAGTGTCCTCATGTTTTTAGTTTGAGTAGGTCTTGTTACATGTGTTTTTTTATGAAAAGATGTCAGTTATTTTCCTGCATCTGTTGCAATGATAATATTTTTTTTCCCTTTTTCCATTATGCGGTGTGTTCAGAGTTTGGTGTGATATTGAAATACATCATTCAATATTTCAATAAAGAAAGTAGACATTTTTCATTGATTCCCCCTGGGTTTCGTGTAGAGATGTTTAGTGTAGAGTTAGACCCCAAAATATAGACACTATTGTGGATATTGAAGAGTGGCCTTTGACCTACTGATATACTACAACTGAATGTTGTTACTCTCCCATTATCTTACCAGCACCCCTTCATGCTGTCTGTGCTAAGACCAGAAATGCATGTCATTTCCTTCACAGACATTTTTATGCAGTTCTGGTTTGGGATACAGCATTTTTTCTTAGTAAAATTTGAAAATGAAAATTATTGGAGAACCTGGGTGACTCAGTCAATTAATCATCTGACTCTTGATTTCAGCTCGAGTCATGGTCTCACGGTTTGTGAGATCAAGCCCCACGCCAGGCTCTGTGCTGACAGTGCAGAGCCTTCTTGGGATTCTCTCTCTCCCTCTCTCACTGCCCTTTCCTCCCACCTTAAAATAAATAAATAAACTTAAAACAAATAAAAATGAAATATATACAAAACTTATATAGAAGAAATACATCTATTCTTTACACTTGTTAAAAGGAGAGTCAATTAGTATTTTATTTTATTTTTTAAATATTTTGAGAGATAGAGAGAACAGGGGAGGGACAGGGAGACAGGGAGAGAGAGGATTCCAAGCAGGCTCTGTGCTGCTAGCACAGAGCCTAACTTGGGACTTGATCTCAGGACCATCATATCACAAACTGAGCTGAAATCAAGAGTCAGATGCTTAACCAACCTAGCCACCAGGCATCCGGTGACTGAATTAATATTTTATATAAAGATTGTATCATACTTCTTTCATTATTCTGAATTGGGGAATATATATGTATATATTTTTTAATTTTTAAAAAATGTTTTTTTACTTTTGAGAGACATAGTGCAAGCAGGGAAAGGACAGAAAGAGAGAGACAGAATCTGGAGCAGGCTCCAGACTCTGAGCTGCCAGCACAGAGACTGACACGGGACTTGAATCTATGAACCTTGAGATCATGACCTGAGCCAAAGTCAGTAGCTTAACTGACTGAGCCACCCAGGAGCCCCTCTATATGTATACTTTTAAAAAATTTTTATTAGGATGAAGTAATTTGAAGTTTATACATGAACAATTGAAATATTTGAGTAAGAATGGCAAAAGTTTACATTTTGAATGTTATATGTATTAGAGAATATGGCGAATCATGGTGCGATGCAACTATACAAGGAAAGCTAATGTGAAATTTTTTGGGAAAAAAAAGTATTCCAAGAACTGACAAAAATCACTCTCATGGAGATTCTTCACATTATATGATTTATCGTAAGGGTTTATGAGGTTATTTCTCCAACTATTAGAAATGTGCTTAATAAAAATTCTGACCTTGGGTAAGAATTTGCCTTTTACCCTGTATGTACCATATATGTTCAAGTACATACGTGAATGCAAATATACATACCCAAATATTCTCTTACACCCATCCACGCATTCTCTTCCCAAAACTCATTAAGTATGATATTGACTTGATTTAACAACCTGATTTTCTGCCAGCCTCTCTTTTTCTTGAGCCTCCAAAGATTCCCTGATAAATAAAAGACCAAAAGTTGCTTATTTCTTCACATCCAATTTCCCTTAGAGCCATAAATATCTCCTATTGAGAACTAAGAAGTAATGAATACTGGGATTTTCTCAGTTGAATTTTTTACTTTTGTTTAGTGAGGATAGCGAGACAGAAGCAGAAGGAAACCTGGTATTACTTTTGAAAATTAATGTATAGTGAATTTTTGAAAAGTATTAAAGAAAACATGCTATCTAAAAGCAAGATTTGAAAAATCTACCTGAAATTTTTAAATGTCCTTAGCTAACTAAAGGATACCAAGAAATCTAAAATGAAGGTTAGTGGTTTTACAACTAACCTATGCTAGAGTCAAAATTTGGCACTGAAGAATGTCTTTTGTATCAATTGATCTGCAGATCCTCAAAAAGAAATGCTCTAGTTTGCCAAACCACAATTTAAGTTTTGCTGCTGTTGTTAATCTATTCTAACAGGATTCTGGTGGTAAAATAGAGAAGTTTAGACACTATATTATCTTACTTACATGCATTATTTTGAAAGAGAGAGAGCAGGCACATAAGGGAGGGGCAGAGAGAGAGGGAAAGAGAGAATAACAAGCAGGCTCCTCACGGTCAGTGCTGAACCCAACGTGGGGCTTGAAATCACACACCGTGAGATCATGACCTGAGCCAAAATCAAGAGTTGGACACTTAACCTAACCTGGGACACCCAGGTGCCATGTAACATGCTTTAAATAACCTGTTTATTATTCTATGAGACCAAGTCACCTCTGAGTTTCTTGGTCTTTGTCGACACTACTACTGACTCATGTGTCCTCTGCTGGAAGAAGGTTTCAGTTTCCTTCTGGTGTGAAGATACAATAGTTGACTCAAAGAGCACTTTGCGGGGCATCTTGGTGGTTCAGTCGGTTAAGTGACTGACTTCCGCTCAGGTCATGATCCCACAGTTCATGGGTTTGAGCCCTGCATCGGGCTCTGTGCTGGTAGCTCTGAGCCTCTAGTTGCTTTGGATTCTGTGTCTCCCTCTCTCTCTCTCTTCCTCCCCCACTCATGTTCTATCTCTGTCTCTCAAAAATAAATTAATGTTTAAAAAAAAAGAGCACTTTGACAGTAAGCACTGTATAACAGTGCTTGCTGAATATTATGCTTGATAGGCCTGTCCTTGATTCCCTTCCCCATAATAATGAGTTTTGTTTGGAATTATAATAAGTTATGAACAGCATGGTTTAGATAATCATAAACATTTGATCATCTTTCCCCTTTGAAAAAAAAATGGTACCCCCCCCAATCTTTTTAAAACCCGTTTGTTGCATCTTCGTAGTAATGTGACTGTATTTTATGTCTGCTTTTTATATTAAAAAAATAAATAGAAGAAATTAAGACATGTTATGTAGTGTATTATATTTGTTGATTTTTGTATGTTTGAACCATCCTTGCATTCCTAGAAAAAAATCTCACTTCATAATGTTATATGATATTTTTACTATGCTGCTGGGGTCAGTTTGCTAGTACATACTTTGTTTTTTGAGGGTCTTTGAATCTATATTCTTAAACAGTATCAGTCTTCAGTTTTCTTTTTTTAAGATGTCATTGGCTTTGGCATCAGGATAATGGCATTCATAGAATGAGCTAGGAATGCACTAGGAAGTTCTCTCAACCCTTCTGTTTTTAGAACAAATTGAGAAGAAGTGTCTAGTAGAAATTAATTATTTCACCAGTGAAGCCATTTCCTTCTGGACTTTTCTTTGTTGGGATTTTTTTGGTTACAGAGTCTTTTTACTTATAGGTCTGTTGTGATTTTCTGTTTCTTTATGAGTTGGTTTTGGTAGTTTTTGTGTTTCTAAAAAATTGTCTATTTTATCTGTGTTACATAATTTTGGCAAACTATTGTTTGTAGTATTCTTGTATCTTTTTGTGTATTTCTGTAAGGTCTGGAATAACAGTCCCCACTTTCATTATTTATTTTCATAATTTCAGTCTGTTCTCTTTTTCTTTGTTGATTTGTTGTTTTTTTTTTTCAAAGAACCAATTTTTGGTTTTATCAAATCTCTATTTTTATTTCTATTCTCCTATTTTATTGTCTGTTTTAATCTTTAGAATTTTATCTTTTCTTGCTTTCAGTTTAGTTTGCTCTTTTTTTCTAGTTCATCAAGGTGTAAAGTTGTTATTAATTTGAAATTATTTTTTAATAGAGGCATTAATAGCTATAAATATTCATCTGAGCACTGCCTTCGCTTCCTCTCATAAGTTTTGATATATTGTGTTTTTGTTTTCTTTCACTTCTAAATATTTTCAATTCCCTGTGACTTCTATTTTGATCCTTGGTTGTTTAAAATATGTTGTTTAATTTCCATATATTTGTGAACTTCTGTATTTTGTGAATCTCTCCAGTTATTCATTTCTAGCTCCATTCCATTGTGGTTGGAGAAGTTACTTTTTACGATTTCAAACTTTCAACATTTTCCAAGACTTTTTTTCTGACCTAATATTTAATATATCCTAGAAGCTCTTTCATGTCCACTTGAGGAAAGTGTGTATTCTGTTGTTGTTACGAATAATTTTCTGTATATGTTGGGTCTGGTTGATTTTTTTTGTTTGAATCCTCTAAAAACATTCTTCACCTGCCTCAAGTGTTAAAGACAGATTGCCAGCAATGTGAAAGTAAACAGAGAACAGGCATTGCAGTCACCTGTTTCAACTAACTTTGTGGATTTATGTGTTAAAGTGAACACACACACAAATAAAAATGGCAATAAACATTCATGCATCATTGTTTCAGGAGGTTTCAAAGGGAGCAAATGGAGATTTCATTTGCCATCAGTTTTAATCAGACAGATCTAAGATGCAGGTTTTGACATAGTAGGTTGATTCACTTAGTAGGTTATACATTTTTAAAGATTATTAAGTACTATTATATAATAAGACTAGGTTATAAGTCTTTAGTACAAACATATATATTTTTTTAATTTTGAGATAGAGAGAGAGAGCATGAGAGGGAGAGGGGCAGAGGTAAAGGGAGGGGGAGAGAATCCCAAACCAGAATCTCCACCCTGTCAGTGCAGAGCCGGACGCGGGACTCAAACTCACAAACTGTGAAATCGTGACCTGAGCCGAAGTCAGAGGCTCAATTGAGCACCCAGGCGCCCCTACAAATATTTTTCTTCTTAAAGACTTTATTATTTTAGAGCTTGTGATAAAATTGAAAGGAAGGTACAGAGATTATAATCCCTGACCCATGATTAGACTCCCTCATTATCGGCATCACTCACCAGTATGGTACTTTTTTTTTCTTTTACCAAAAGTAACCTACATTAACACATAATAGGCACCCCAAGTCCTAGTTTATATTGTATTTTTTCATGGTGGTGTATATTTTATGGGTTTGGACAAGTGTATAGTGACATGTACTTAGCATTATAGTATCATACAGAATAATTTCACTGCTATAAAAATCTTATGTGTTCCACAGATTCATCCCTCCCCCCCAATCCCTGACCATCACTGATTTTTTTTTACTGTCTCCATTGTTTTGCCTTGTTCAGAATATTGTATAAATAGTTGGAATTATACAGTATGTAATCTTTTCAAATTTACCTCTTTCATTTAGCAATATGCATTTAAGTTTCTTCTATGTCTTTTTATGACCTGATCATTTATTTCTAGAACTGAATAATATTCAATTCTTTGGATGTATCACAGTTTATTTATCCATTTGTCTGAAAAACATTGGGTTGCTTCTCAGTTTTGTCAGTTATGAAGAGGGCTGCTATAAATATTTGTGTGTAGGTTTTATGTGGATTTAAGTTTGTAATCTTTTTGCATAAATACCAAGGGAGTTGCTGGATCTTACAGCAAGGTATACTTAGTGTTTATGAATCTGCCAATCTGTCTTCCAAAATGACTGTACCATTTTGCATTCCAGCACCAATGAAAGAGAGTTCCTATCGCTCCATGTCCTTACCAAATAATTAAGACTTTTTCAAGATGGTGCCTAGGAATGGTTATCTGTATAAAGCTCCTCCAAAAAATTTAAAGTTGAGAAGCACTGACGAAAGACATTATTCACAGGTATTATTAGAATAGTTATTTGAGTAACTAATTATATTCATCCATCTGCCCATTCTTTTGAGAGAAAATGAGTGACTTCTTATCTATAGGCAGCCGCTGATGAGTTCTTGATGGCTTTTTCAGTTGTGTCTATTTTGTGTGGATCATATCATTTATTCCAAACAAGAAGCCAATGACTTTTTGAGGTGGATATTACCATTAATCTTATTTTACAGAGGAGAAAGTGAAACTTTGTGAGGATGAGAAAAGTACCCAATGAAATCCAGAAAGCAAGTCGATAATTTTGGCCAGTTAAACGCAGCAAATATAGCAGCCATTATAACTTTAATATAATTGCAAAAAGTTTTGTTTAACACTGTCTTTTTAAAAATTTCTATCAGGTTGTAATTTTTGTATCTGTCAAATTATCATTCAGCATATCACTTTTTGTTCAATAGTCCAAGTGATTCTTTTCCTTTTATCATGAGATCTAATATTTTCCAGAGACCAAAGAACTGCACTGAGAGATTCCATCTATTAAGATTTTACATAAAGTACTGCAGTTTTGTCATATAAGGTTTAAAGTGTGTATGACCTGATGGGTCTTATCATGCTGATTAATGGAGGACTTAGTAATAGAGAAATTTGGAAAATTAAGAATAATTTTTTAAGGGCACCTGGGTGGCTCAGTTGCTTGAGAGTCTGACTCTTGATTTCAGCTCAGGTCACGATCCCAATGTCATGGAATGGAGCCCCGCCTTCAGCTCTGTGCTGAGCAGAACCTACTAGAGATTTTCTCTCTTTCTCTCTCTGTCCCTCTCCCTGACACATGCTCTTCTTTCTCTCTATAATAATAATAATAAAAATTCTGTAGTATCACTTGAACTGGGTTTATTTTGACCTATATGTCTGGAAACTATATTTTTTTCTTGAAAAATTTATACATATATATATATATATATAGTTACAGTTATATAGTTATAGTTAGCGCTGTCCAGCTACTGATGTACAGCCCCCTGCTATCTTCTCGCCCATTAGTATCAAATGAAGTACAGACTGAGAGGGAATTGTATTTTGTATTCTAAGATTGTTAAAACTCACAAGCCTCCAAAAGCTGACAAGAAGTCATTCGAGAATGAGTAGTAGCTTGGGCATGGGAAGAACCATGAATGTGTCAATGCACCAAAAACTTAATGAAGAAAAAAACAAGACAAGCTGCTACATAGGCCAAAGACAAAGAGGAGCAGAAGCTTACAGGAAATCAATTCTTATCCAGAGGCATGTAGAACCAAAAGGAAGACAACAACACCTTGGACCATATTTTGGTACACAAAATTCTTTAACACAGCATCATTGGAAGGACGCTAGCATTGACTAAACTTGGTGTTACAGATGAATTATTAAGAATTCTGAATAATTCAGTGTGAATTTTAAACTGAATAGGATGCTTATTCTCAAAATCAAGTGGTAGTTTTATTTTCTGGTTGTTAGGCAAAATCACCGTTTCATTATTCAAACTTATTTTTTCTCAAGATCATGTAGATAATACTATCCTGAATAATAAGACATTTGTAAATTTCTACCATTTTCTTCAATATCAGAATTATTGAAAAGCTATCAAATGTAAAATCAACATCAGTTTCAATTGCAAAAAGAATGAAAAAAAGGGAGAGAGGAAAAAAACCTTGTGTGGATCACAGTGGTAGGAGAGAGACAGTGATTAGCCATGCCCTATTAATTATGCATGGTATCCTAGCATCAAGGAGATTTGCTCCTCAATCAAATTTTCAACAGTTATAATTCATTACTACTTTCAATAACTTAGGGAAACTAGTTTATCTGATTGCAAAACTTAACACAGCCTCAGAAAATTTATTTGTGTATTTTTTTGCACTCAGGTAGAAATATTACCTATATCATGATCAGTTGTTGAAATTATCTGGACTCCTGACTAAGAATCATGGCTTATTTGCTTCTAAGAATTTTACTTCATTTATGGTGTGGGCTATTCTGACTGCAGCCATCAGAGACTATCTGGCTACCTCTCCTCCACAAATAATAATGACTTCAAAAACAGTGTGCCAAGAAATGTGCTCTCTCTCCTCCCATAGAACACGGAATCCAGAAATTCCCTCAAGTGCAAGAAGAAAGCTGAAAGTTTTGACATTATGAATTTGGTGAAAACTCACCTAAAGGTCCTGATGTTCTGTTTTGTTTTGTTTTGTTTTTTAAATATATCTCTGGGTTAATGGTTCTATCTAGCCTTCTTTTCTTGTGAATAGACGAGCTATATTTTTCAAAGGTAGCAAAGCCCAATTTTGATTCATGGAGAGTAATAGTTTGACACGTAGCCTTCTCTGGCTTCCCACTCCCAAACCTCATAAACTTCTTTACAAAGACTATTCTTCTAAGTTACTTAGATGTTCTTTTGACAGAATTGGTCCAAATTGGTTCTGCTGAGCTCCCCAAAGGTACATAGTGCATCATGACCTTTGCAGCTTTCTTATGGATGCAGTCATGTCAAACTTCACTGAGGCTTGACAGAATTAGTTCTGCTAACCCTGACAGGGAAGGTTTTCACAACCAGCATACAGAGCTCCCTGTTTTGCCTAAAATAGCAATCTTCTTTCTTTCTGGGTCCATATATGTCTGTGATTTATGCCTTAGTGCTTGTTAATATCAGTACTAGGCATTCATGCAGCTATTGCCATAAACAGAAAGTAAATCATGCTTGTCTTTCTTGAAAAGAGAAATATTACAGTTGTTCACTGTACCCTGTATTCACAAGGACTTACTAATCTCTTGATCAGGGTCACCTATAAAGCAATGACCAAAATGCCGTAGGAAAGTAAGTGTAAACAGGCAAAGATTTGGTCAATGTTATTTACCTTTCTCCAGGGAGTAAAAAAAGAAAGCACAGGTGTTTGCATTGGGCTTCTATAGAAACTGAAAAAAAAAAAGAAAAAAAAGAACCTTTGAACAGGGAAGGATTTTTAAGATGGAATGTTAGATGTCATATCTCAGAAACCTGTCTAGATTTTCCTATCAGCTATGTGTAAGCCCAAAAATATAGAAAAAGTAAACTGTATTTTATCTTAATCTCAAAGATAATATCATAAATGGAAAGCACCAGGGTTCACTGTCATGAGCTACGAGTTCTTAGAAAATTCCTCAGATTCGTTAATTCAATGAACGAACTTTAAATCAATTTCCATATCCATCTTTGATCATTTTTTCTTGTCTCTTGATTAGGTAAAATAGATATTTGGATTTTTATAATATTGGAATTTGGATGGTTCCTATCAATGATTTTCTGTACCCTGCTTTAGTCCCCGGTCCCAAATATAACTTTTAATATAACATGACAAGTGTATTCTCCTCTCTGAGTGAACAGCCAGACTATCCCACAGATTTTTCTTCAGCAATCCAGAATGTTAATAGCTGTGTCTCATCTCTTTGACTTATAACATGGACCTACATACAGTATGACAGACAGTGTTATCTATTTGGTGCTGATAGAAAAATTGCCCAATAACCACTACCCTCATCACATATGTGTCCTTGCATGCATACATATATTGCATCAATGTCGTGTTCTGGCAGAGGGTTTATCTCCTACTGTGCACAGAAGAATGTATTTTGCAATTTTGTATTGTACATAAAGAGGTAAAGTTAGTGCTTGGCAATGTCATGTTATGGTTAAATAATGAAGGTAGCCAGGAAGAAGGAAGAAAGAAGAGGATAAATCATATGGGAAGGGTTTGGTCCTTCACTTGATCTTTTGAACTGATTTTGAACCCCACTGAAGAGTGGAGACAGAGATATTTGTGGAAGTCTGGAGTGATTCTGTGTGTGTGTGTGTGCACACGCGCATGTGTGCACAAAATGTGCCACAGAGGTTGCTCTTCTCTCCTACCTCTGAGCAAAGCCCAACTCAATTGAGCATCAGAATGATGGCTTGCTTGAGGAATGCGCCAATACCTGTCTCCTGACAAAGACACCAGCATTCTGTCATGGGGTGTGGCATGAGATTGCACACAGCTGACGAGGATCTTGAGCAGGAGTGGGAACAGAATTTGAAATAAAAAATGCAACACCATTTACATTAGTACCCCCCAAAAATACTGAGATATCAATCTAATGAAATGTGCACAAGACCTACATGAGGAAAACTACAAAAGTCTGATGTGCTTCCTAAAGGCTTGTAGGCTTGTAGGGCTAATATAATTCTGCTAAGCACTGTGTACTTCATGCACACAAAAATACATTAATCATTGAACATTTAATAAACTAAATCTTTGTATTTAGCACTTTTCGGAGTATGATGTTCTGAACAAACTCCATGTTATTTTATATAGATAATCTTCTACCAAAGAAGTTTGAAAATCAAGAAGTACTGTAGATGATTACAGAAAGTCAAAAAAGGGAGGAATAGCATAATATCTCAACACTTGAATCTGTAAGACCTAAATAACAAAATCATTTATTTTTACCATTCTTTTAATTTTGGCAGACCATGTGTTTATCACTTTTCCTCATTTCATAAAAAAAATGTTAGTAATAAAATAAATACACATTTTCGCTCCATTATAATCTCAAAAACAATAAAAAGCAAATAAAATGGTGAGTTGTGCAGCCTATTAAATTTATGAATTCACACGAGATAAAATTATTGGAAAGACATTGCCAGGTCGTGAATCCTCAGAAAACGCATTGCTTTGATTTTGTACTATATATATCTAAAGCTCTGCTTGTGGTTTGAGAATTAAGAAAATTCTCAGAGCATAGGGGTAACACTAGTTGGAATTGATGGTGAGAAAAAAATGAAAGTCAATTTGGTCTCTGGACATGGCTAAAAATGCAATGCTCATACCTCTGGCATCCAATTAATTAAGCACTTCAATTAATCAAGCATGCTAAAAATTCTTTCTACTCTTAAAAATGGGTTCAACCTTGGGGCGCCTGGGTGGCTCAGTCGGTTGAACCTCTGACTTTGGCTCAGGTCATGATCTCACGGTGTGTGAGTTCGAGCCCCGCTTTGGGCTCTATGCTGACAGCTCAGCCTGGAGCCTTCTTCGGATATTGTGTCTCCCTCTCTCTCTGACCCTCCCCCATTCATGTTCTGCTCTCTCGGTCTCAAAAATAAATAAACATTAAAAGAAATTAAAAAAAAAATGGGTTCAACCTTGATTTTTTAAAATATCGGAGAAATCAGATAAAATTTTCACAAAAACCCAGTAAATGAAAATATCTTAAAAATCTCTAAAATTGCTTTAGAAATAGTTATTTTAGAAAGCTGAAAGGTAGCTTAAGTAGGCTGGCATTCCACTTATGTAGAAAGCCAAGTATATATGGTGACATATTTGTAACAGACAAGAAAGTTAATTACCTTTATTGCTATCCCAGCCCCTCTCCTGGGTGAAAACCTGTTTTGTTTTGTTTTTTTTAAATTCAATAACAACACTTGTTTATTCACTTGTAACAGATCCCAACTGCACTGAAACTGCATGCTAAGTTACTGTTGGAAAAATTAACGTTTAAATACTTCACCGTAATTATATTCTAGTCCAAACTGTTTGTTTTATATTCCAGAAGCCATTGTAACAATGGAGCTTCTAGTGTCGTTAAATATTATGACTCTTATTAACAAATACATGTTTGAAAATATTTTAGTAATGAGACTTAAAAAATTAACAGGATATTAAAAATATTCCAGTCTGGTAATTTTAAGTGTATATTGACAGTGTTGATTTGTTGGACTGGCACACAAGAGCTGGCGCCTACGGGCTGGCAGAAGCTGATCGTACACATCTCTTCTAAGCTCTTGTTCAGTGGCACTATGTAGATTGAAATCAACCATGATGAGAATATTTATACAATGGAAATCTGCAAGCACTCTAAATTAGGGGACTTTTTATGGTTTACCAACATACCAGTGGTGATGTAAAATATTGCTAACTAATAAAATCCTATACAGAGTTTTTATTTTTAATGATGTGAGATCAATGATTATTAGAACATTTAAATTTTGATGTCCGACTATTTTCTATTTTATGATATCCAGCAATGAGGCTGAACTTCACCTCCCATATCTTTACATTACTAAGTAGTTCATAGCAGCCTTTTTCATATAATTCATTTTGACAAAATGTTGCTTTATATACACATACACCTGTACACACACACACACACACACACACACACAATTATTTTAGGTTCATGGCAAAATTAAAGAAGTACAGAGATTTCGCATATATTTCCTCCCCAATACTCGTATAGCCTTCCCTATTATCATCATCTCCCAGCAGTTTGGTATATTTGGTACAAGTGATGAATCTACATTAATACATCATAATTATTGTTTTTAATGTTTATTTAAATTTGAGAGAGAGAAAGAGCCTGATCAAGTGAGGTGCAGAGAGAGGGAGACACAGAATCCGAAGCAGGCTGCAGGCTCTGAGCTACCAGCAGGGCTGACACAGGGCTCAAACCCACAAATCAGGAGATCGTGACCCGAACCAAAGTTACACGCTTAACCAACTGAGCCACTCAGGTTCCCCTGAAGTAAATCCTTTACATTACAATTCACTTGTAGTGATGTACATTCTGTTGGTTTAGACAAATGTATAATGGCATGTATCCATCTTTAAGGTATCATACACAGTATTTTGACTGCCCTAAAAATCCTCTGTGATCTGCCTATTCATCCCCTGCCCCACCCGTTGCCCAGGCCGCAGAGACCACTGATCTTTTACTAACCTAATAGTTTTGCCTTGTCGGATTGTCATTTAGTTGGAATCACACAGGATGTAGCCTTCTCAGATGTGCTTCTTGACTTAGTAATACGCATTTCAGCTTCGTCCATGTCTTTTTATGACACATTAGGCCATTTCTTTTCAGTCCTATATAATATTTATATGTTATTGAAATCATATTTCAGTGTCTGGAGATACCACAGTTTATGCACATACTTAAGGACATTTTGGCTGCTTCTAAGTTTCGGGAATTGTGAATAAGGCTTCTATAAACATCAGTGTATAGGTTTTTTGAAGACATAGTTTTCAACTCTTTTGGTAAATATCAAGGAGAGTGATTGCTAGATTGTATGATAAGATTACATTTAATTTTCTTAGAAACTGCCAAACTGCTTTCCAAAGTAGCTGTACCATTTTGCATTTGCACCAGCTTCACATCCTTGCCGGGATTTGGTGTTGTCAGTTTTCTGGTTTGTCCATTATAGTAGGCAGTAGTGGTATCTCATTAGTGTTTTATTTATTTATTTTTCTCTTTTTTTTTAAATATGAAATTTATTGTCAAATTGGTTTCCATACAACACCCAGTGCTCATCCCAACAGGTGCCCTCCTCAATGCCCATCTCCCACCCCCCATCAACCCTCGGTTTATTCTCAATTTTTAAAAGTCTCTTATGGTTTGGCTCCCTCCGTCTCCAACTTTTTTTTTCCTTCCCCTCCCCCATGGTCTTCTGTTAAGTTTCTCAGGATCCACCTAAGAGTGTACACATATGGTATCTGTCTTTCTCTGTATGGCTTATTTCACTTAGCATCACACTCTCCAGTTCCATCCACGTTGCTACAAAAGGCCATATTTCATTCTTTCTCATTAGTGTTTTAATTTGCTTCCCCTAATGACGTATGAGATGGAACATGTTTTCATATGCTTATTTACCATCCCTATATCTTCTTTGGTGCAGTGTCTTAAGGACTTTGCCCATTTTTTAATCTGGTTGTTTGTTTTCTATTTGATTACCAGTGTAATGCTTGTCTAAAACTTCTATTTTATTTTTAAAAAGACTTCTATTTCATTAAAGGGTTTGTGTAACATTAGTATTATTTATTCTTCAAATAACTGGTAGATTTTGCAAGAGAATCCATTTGGACCTTTGTAAATTATGTTTCTTTTTTATCTGGTTGCCTTTTATATTTCCTCTTTACCTTTACATTTTAGCCCTTTGAATGATGTCTCTAGGCATGAGTTTTGTAGAGAAGATATTTTCCAGTTTTATGTTCTTTGAATTTTTTGGATCTTCAGTTTAGTGTTTTTCACCATTTTGAGAGAATGCACAGACATTATCTCTTCAATTTTTTCTTTTTCAATTTTTGGTTCTGTTTCCTCTCTCTTCTCCTGTGAAATCCTAATTATATTGATGTTCAACTATCTGATGTCCTAAAGTACAAAGTGTTCTCTTCTTTATTTTGTTTCCTCTTTATTTACTTCATATATTTTAATCTGGGTCATTTCTATTGGCCTGTCTTCAAGTTCGCTGATTCTTTATTTGATTGTTTCAATCAGATGACTCTCTTGAAGCCATTTTTCATCTGTGTCACTGTATTTTTCATTTCTAGTGTTTCAACTTGACTCTTACTTATGGTTTCCATTCATATGCTGAATTTACCTATCTATTTATGCACAGTCTGAAACTTTTCTATGAGAGCCTTTATGAGATTAATCATAATGGTTTTAAATTCTCTGTCTGATTGTTTAAATTGTTATATATAAGTATGATTGTTTGGATTGGTTTGTCTCTTGACAGCAGAGTGTCTCTTGATTTGATTTTCTATGGTCATTTAAATTTTGGTTGAAGGCCAGATATCACATGTAGAAAAGTACAGACTAAGAGATTTATGCCTAGAAACAGGCGCTCCTCTTATTTGGTTAGGTCATTTACTATAGGGGCTGACAACATTATAGTCAGGAGTATATCTGAGCTTGTGTTCTGTTGTTGCTATGTTTAACTTCAGTGTAGTACTGGCTTGCATTCTCTGTGTCTACAGCTTTCAAGGGCTCTATAATCTGATGGTAGCCAAAAATTAAGCCTTTCAAAATTTAACTCAATAGACAGCTCCACCTTACTTTCTTGCTTTTCCCCTGGTAATTCAGTGTTTACACGGCCATGTTGGTTTAGTATCACGACTTATTTTTTTAGATATTACAGTAATTGGTTGCCTTGTGACCTCAGCTTTTTGATGTTTCCAGTGAATGTTGTGATTTTGTGGACTTTTCCTTACTGTTAGGATAGGAGAGGTGTTCTACCAAAATTTCATATTGTAAGCAGAAGCTAAAAACTCTTTTTTTTAATTTTTTGTATGCTTTGTATTGTTGGCTCCATCAAGAAACATAACTACATTTTATTGTGTGAAATATTTCTTGGATGGAGAAAAAGGATGAAAAGGAGCAGTTAGAACAAATGATTGCTGCTACAGTTAAATGTATTGCTAGCACAGCAGGGCACCTATGACACATCATCTTCATTGAATTATGTATGGAAATACATATTTTATAAGGATGTGACAATCTGGTTATTTATCGGAAAAATATCTCTTGCAGGCATTAATCAGATTTTACAACTGAACTTCATGAAGTTTTTAATCTTTTAAAGACTTGGAACACTTTACAGACAGTATGCATATCTCAAATTGTAGTTTGCAGTTCTGCCAGGCATAAGCTTGTATTTAAAAAAAAGGAAATAAAAGTGAGGGGGAAAAAGGTGTCAATTATCTACTGTGCTGCCATAGGAAATCTAGCTATTTTGAGCACATCCTTGAGTGCAGGAAATAACTCCACTTATCTTCTTCCAAACAACTTCAGATTTAGGATATTCTGGCTCATTAAGTACTTTGAAATGTTACTCAGTTGAGGCCAATCTCATGAGGGATGTTTGAGAAAACGAACAATTTGACCAGTTTTTGCCTCTTCTCAATATTTCTTATTGAAATTTGTACTCTGAAACTTATTTTAAATGAAATATGATAAAAATGCATTTATTTAATGGTCTATAGGCAGCATAAAATGACTATTACCTTAAAGATGTCATTTTAATTTTTATAATTCTTTATTTTTTAACTGAAATTTGGGAAACACTTCCAAAAGGAGCTACTGGCTTTGTTTTACCTTTAATAATGCTTAAAATAATGCATTCAAAACATGCAAAAATGAGATTTTACATTTTTTATAGCAGCCAAGCAATAAATGTTGCTCTTAAATAAATTATGGAAATTTAGTCATTATAATCCGGGACCTAAACCTATAAAAAGTTAGGTATCACAATCACAATTTCAGTTAACCTTCGGTCTGAGATTGCAGAGTAGATTTCTCTCTGTGTGTTTTTACCTTTTAAACCAATCAAAACTATGGTAATGAGAAATCAAAATAGAAACTGCATCTTTGATAACACTATAAGACATCTTTGTTCCCCAATCATGCTAAGAATAAGAGGCTGGCAGAGGCAATAAAGATTGGACAATAGTAGGAAAGGACTTTAAGAGATGCTATGCAACTATTTCCTTTCATCTTTAGCCACCTGCAGTAAACATATCATTGGACACATATTATGAGGTATTTTCAATATATTTGCTCAATGATATTGATTAATGAAAAGAAAAAATGTTAAAGCTCTATGTATTTTAGATGCTATATCAAAGAGCAGAGGTACTGCGGCACTGTTCTTTCTAGTTTAATTTCTTTAAAAGTAATTAAAGACCAACATAGAACCAGAATATTTTTTCCAAAATGAGGGACAGTAGTCTCCACCTATTTCATTTTATTTGCACGTTTTATTTTTAAATGAATTCTCATTCCACTTTAAACCATCCTTGCTGTGATTTTTATCATAAGAATATGACATTTTCTCCACTTCAGACATATAAAATTTCCCCTGTCCTTTAAAATTCATTTTGGAAAATTCTTTCTACATTGTTCTATGTTGTTGACTTAATTTGTTATATGACAAAAATTAATCTCCAAGGTAATATTTAAGTTGGCTGGGGTGAAAAGGAAAGCAATGGCTTTGAAAAACACAATAGAGTATTATTACCAAGTAACTTACTCAGGGAATTTCTTATCTTGAACTCATGTTCTATTAAACTGACTGAAGAGACTAATGACAAGAGTCTGAAAGACAAGTTTAAGACTAAAGAGCCAGAATTCAGTCAATTTCCTGGAGTCCTGAAGAGAACTTGGAACTCCAGATCCATATCAGTTAATGAATGTTCCATTAGATTCCAAGTATCTCAAGATGACAAATTTCAATTTACATTTAAATTTTTTTTAATTTATTCATCTTTTGAGAGACAGAGAGATCCAGAGCATGAGCAGGGGAGGGGCAGAGAGAGAGGGAGACATACAATCCAAAACAGGCTCCAGGCTCTGACCTGTCAGCGCAAAGCCCGACAAGGGGCTTGACCTCACAAACTGCAAGATCATGACCTGAGCTGAAGTCACACACTTACCCGACTGAGCCACCCAGGCACCCCTCAATTTACCTTTAGTAACTAAAGAAAAGGTAGCTTTTTAGTGGTAGGAATCTTGATATGAATATCTTTCACTTATATGAGCCTAATTTCTGTATTTTTTTTTATGGTCCATTCAATAACATCAAGAAAAATAATCAAATTTTAATTCACTTTATTTTCTCATTCTATCAATGCTTTCTAGAAATATTTTTTAAGGTGATATATTTATTTTGAGAGAGACGGAGACCATGAAAGTTGGGAAGGGGCAGAGAGAGAGGGAGTCATAGCTTCCCAAGCAGGCTCCATGCTGTTAGTGCAGAGCCTTACATGGGGCTTAAACTCACAAACCCATTAGACCATGACCTGAACCAAAACCAAGAGTTAGACGCTTAGCAGACTGAGCCACCCAGGCACCCTTAGAAATATTTTAATGAAAAGGTTCTTAACATATATGCTTTACTTCTACTTTTTCATAAACTTAAGGGATGTGCTCTTGAATTTGTATATATATGTATACATATATATATATATATATATATATATATAGTTATTTATTTATTTTGAGAGAGACAGAGAACACCAGCAGGGGAAGGGCAAAGAGAGAGGGAGAGAGAGAATCCCAAGCCCGCTCCATGCTTGTCAGCACAGAGTCTGAGATGGGGACAAACTGTGAGATCATTAACTGAGCAGAAATCAAGAGTGGACACTTAACTGACTAAACCACCCAGGAGCCCCTGAATTTATATATATTTTTAACTTTCAGCTGCTCTAAATACTCAGCTCAATAAATTTTCCTTGTCTTTGTTGACATGCATTGTGGTTGCTTCACTAAGCAAATATATACATAAAATTCATTATTCACCATGATAATAATACCTAATTTATTATGGCCCAAGTTTGTTGAAATTTTTAACTTATATTGGCTTTATTTTACAAAGCTAAGAAAGCAAATTTTCTGTGAGAGAATTTTTAGTTGTGAATTATAAGCAAAATATTCTTTTCTAATTTACTCAGAAAGATGAACTCAGGATTAAGTGAAGAAAGATGGAGCAGATTATTTAGTCTACTAGAATACAATTTAGGAAAAAAAATCACTGGTTGGAAACAAGCAAATAAATTTTGTATAACTGAAACTTTTTATGGGCAAGAATGTGTGTCATTAATTTTTGTATTGACAAATCCTAACACAGTGACTGATTATTATACTATCATTAAATGTATTATGTTTATTATTTTATTAAGTAAAACTGTTACTGACTCACTCAATGACTAAACAGATCAGAGGATGTGCCAATTTTCTGGACAGCATTATTATACTTAGAATCTTCCACACTGGTTTAATAGCATTTATGCAACCAGAAGAACTCTGACCTAGACCTGCAGTCTATGACTTACCACTACTAATCACCTGTTTATACTGGGGGAAAATGCTCAGTCCTTGAGATTTTTAGTCTTTCACTTGTAGCCTGGGATGTTACACTTATTTTTAATATATTGCAATAAATTTACCTCAAAATTTTTCATAAAGACTATACAGAGAAACTTTTTCATAAGGTCTTTAATTTTTTTTTAATGTTTATTTATTTTTGAGACAGAGAGAGACAGAGCATGAATGGGGGAGGGGCAGAGAGAGAGGGAGACACCGAATCGGAAGCAGGCTCCAGGCTCTGAGCCATCAGCCCCAGAGCCTGACGCGGGGCTCGAACTCACGAACCGTGAGATCGTGACCTGAGCTGAAGTCGGACGCTCAACCGACTGAGCCACCCAGGCGCCCTTAAGGTCTTTAATTTTTAAGCTGATATTCTTTGTCTATTTCTCCATTTCCCTCAAATATGTGGATTCTCTTTTATTAATATGGAAAAGAATTAAACTACTCTATGTTTTTCACTCAGCGTAATCTCTACCAAGTATAACTTTCTGCCCAATTGGTAAGGCATGGACTCTACTAATAAATGGAAGTTATGTCTACATAAATTCTCCAAAATGGTAAAGAGTAAGGACATAAAATCATTCCCCTGGCCTGAAATGATGAGAAAAGTGACAGATCATCTTTCTCATATTACCTACAACAACCTGTCAGAAATGATCTATATTATTTTTTAAAAATCTCTTTTTTTTATCATTTATTATTTTTTTTAGCTAGCCCATGAATCTTTAACAGGAAATATGAAGACTGAACTTTAGTTCAATGGTGGACATAAGTGATACATCAACAGTTTTGCTCCCAACAGGCAGGAAGAAATCCATGAGCAAAGTGACATTAGAACTAATGGGGGCTATTTGTAGTCTTTTCTCAGCTGTGCAATGAACTCTTACAAAAGTTTATCACTGACACAAAGGAAATAAAAAAATATATATTTTGGTATTTTTTACCTATTTAATATAATTCCATTGTTATGGTTAAACTTATTGTGACCTATAGCAATGAAGTCAGTTTGTATGTGTAGTAAGTCCTTACAAATAGGGAAATATTTATCTGGGTATTTGTTTCTAGCTTACGTTATATTTTGAGACTTCTTCAGTTAGCTCCTTGATATTTTCATGTCTTCCTCAATGATTCTAATAAAACACTTATTTATAGTTACCTCTGCTTGATACTTTTTTGGATTTCTAATATTCTCAGCAATATCTTGGTATAATAAACTACTTCTTTATATTACCATGACTGACATTTAAAGAATCTTTGTTCCTCACTAAATTTCAACCCGCTGTTGCACAGCTATCCTCCTGTGGTCTCCACAAACAAGTGTGGACATGATTTTTGGTAACTAAATCTTCTCTTTTAGATCTATAGTCACAACATATTAATTCATTAAATTAATAACTCTTTTTTCCAGTCTCTTTAGATGCTTCATTTTGTTGCCTATAAAATGTGAATGATGGACCATAACATGAGACAGAATGCTAATTACCATTTCATATGCCTATAATAAGCTTCATAAATTTTTCCAAAAAGTTTGACTTGAATAGGATAGAATATTACCAACAAATATTGCAGAGTCCAAAAAAAGCCATGCTTATTTTGTCCTTTCTTGCCATTTGAAAATGGTATTAGTAACACTAACTTCCCTTTTTGTAATCTGAATCCATCCAAAATTATCAGCTCAATACCAACAACAGCTGTATACTTGCCATTACTTTATTATAGAAATATAAAATGTCATATGTGGAAAACACCCAAGAGACTATTATATTGAATTTCCTCAATTTATTCATGAAGAAGTAGAAAAATGGAGAGCGTAGAATAATATCTGTTTAGTTTGTTTAAGCACTAGCAGCGTAAGGTCAAGAACTATAGTGCTATGATTTTTAATTCAATGTTCATATTAATCTTTTCCATTAGACAACCTCTTTGCCTCTAATGTAATTTATCTTTGTGAATATCCTCTATTTCTTTATGAAATGTATTAGTGTTCTCCAGAAAAACAGAGCCAATATGTGATACACTATAAGAATTGGTTCATGCGGTTATGGAGTCTGAGAAGTCCCGCCATCTGCCACAAGCTGGTGAAACATGAAAGCTAGTGGTGTCATTCAGTTTGAGTCCAATGGCCTAAGAACTAGCAGAGTCAATGGTGTATGTCTCAGTCCCAGTCCAAAGGTCTGAGAGTCAGAGAGCTAATGGTATAAGTCCTGGTCTGAGTCTGAAGGCCCAAGGACTGGGAACATCAATGTCCAAAGGAATGAAAAGATGAATGTCCCAGCCTAAGCAAAAGGAACAAATTTGCCCTTCTTCCACCTCTTTGTTCTACTCAGTCCTTAATGGATTGGATGGTGCCCACCCACACTGATGAGGGGGAGCTTCTTAACTCAGTCTGTGCATTTAATTTCCCTTCCAGAAACACCCGCACAAACACACTAAGAAATAATGTTTTACCAGCTATCTGGGCATCCCTTAGCTCACTCAAGTTGACACATAAAATTAACCATCACAAGTCTACTTTCTTTCAATTTATTACTCGTACACATCTCTTTAAACAGTACTTAATCTCTAAATTTAAAAAATGACAAAATCATAATTCCATCTAACATGATACAATTATCCTGTGTACAGCACAAATGTACTAATTCTATCCCCAGAAGAGGAGGTAAAGTCCTTGAGTGATTTTACTCTTTCCCTGATACTACATAACTTAAATAATATGATTTAAAATTAATAATACTTCAACAGTGATATAAAGTCAATACATCTTACGTTACACAATAAGGGAAGAAGAAAGGAAACAAAACAAAGATAACTGCTTGATATCATGCACACCAACATATTCATGCACACCAACATATTCATAATAAAATAAAGAGAAAATACTAGTGATAATTACAGTCCTTGATCTTGTAATTTGTCATATGGTCATAGCTGGTATTTATAAATACCTTCTTCTACTACCTATTCAGTATTCCCTCTGACTTCAGAAAACACCCCAGCTGGGCATGGTTCTATACCTGGTGGGATGACCCAAACTTTAATTCCTTAGGGGTCTGGGCCGTTACTAATCCTACCTGCATTGAAAGTTGTAGTTTTCCATTGACCTTGATCACAAGACATGGTAACAATAAGAGATGTCCTAAGGGATGTTCTGTATTACAGACATATTCTTCCTTACCTATACTGTGAAGGAGTAGTTCAATTTACCTCCAATAGTCAGGGTCAGTCACCCCAGCCAAAAGTATAATTCCTTTTTTAGTGTGTTTGTTGATTCCAAGGCATGAGGAACCCGAAATGGCTGAGTGGCAATCTTAACTTCCAATTCAATGAAATCATTGTTGTGAGTCCTGGTTAAAGCATTCCTCCCTTTGGAAATAATACCTCTAGGGAATCAGAACATAAAGTCATGGGAACAGGAAGCAAGAGTTTTGCTAATGGGTCACTAGGGGAAATAGGTCCAGGATTTCTGGACCCATGAATCCTGACCATCAGAAAAAGAATACCATATACTGGATGCTGATTCAGAGAATATACAGCATTCTGGAGAATCTTGCCCCAGCTCTGAAAGGTATTGCCATCTACCTGGTGCTATAACCAAGTCTTCAAAAGGCCATTCCATGGCTGTATCAAGCCAACACTGCTTCAGAATGGTAGGCAGCATGGTAAGATCAGTGAATTCCATGAGCATGGACCCGTTGCTGTATTTCCTTTGCTGTGAAGCAAGTTCTTTGATCACAGCAATGTTGTGGGGAATATCATGGTGGTGGATAAGGTATTTTGTAAGTCTAGGTATTGTAATTTTGACAGAAGCATTGCATGCAGAAAAGGTCAATTTGTATCTGAAGTGTCTACTCCAATAAGGACAAAACACTGCCTCTTCCATAATGGAAGTGGTCCAATGTATTCAACCTATCACCAGGTAGCTGGTTGATCACTCTGGGAAATAGTTGTCATATCAGGGGCACAGTGTTGGTTTCTGCTGGCAGACTAGGCACTTAGCAGCGGCTATAGCCTGGTGAGCTTTGATGTGTATAAGTCTATTTGCTGAACCCAGGAAGAACCTCCATCCCTGTGACCATAGTCACTTTTTCACGAGCCTATTGGGCAATAACAAGGATGGCTGGGGAATGAAGCTGACTGGTATCTACATAATGGGCCATCTTATCTATTTGATTATCAAAATCCTCTTCTGCTGAGATATTTGTGCCTTCTCTGGGGCACAAATATCTTCATGTCTTTTGCCCTCCAATTTCTTTGTTATCAATATTTCAATCATGTTCCTTACAATTCCTTGACCGTCCAACCAAAACTTGGCTACAGCCCACAAATCAGTATATAACTGCATGTTTGGCTATTTCTTCTTCCGAGCAAAGTGATCAACCAGATCCAAATTTCCACCCATTGGGAGGATTTCCCTTCACCACTATCTTTCAGGGATGTTCCAGAAAAGGGCTGCCATGCTGTGATGTCCACTTTCAGATGGAGTCTACATAAGGTGTTTATACTTCTATTGCTGTGAAATGAGTTCTTTGATCAGAAGCGTTCTTTTGTTGATTGATTGCAGAAAACTCTATAAAGTAACAAATGCAGGTGAACAAACAGAAAGAAAGTAACAAGACAATGTAGCCCATGGGAACCATGGGCATTTGGTCCTCTTCTTCATGTAACTCATTTGTGCCTTGAGGGCATGCTTGGCCAAATTACATATATATACTACTTTCATCTGATGACACAGTGTTCACTCAAATTTATGGCTCAATGGGTCAGATGACATCAATTCACAATGGGCAGCCCAGGTCACATGGTAACTTGGTGGCCCATGGTCAAGTGTTCAATCTCTCCTAAGGCTCAGTAGCAGGCCAAGAGTTGTTTCTCAAAAAGAGAGTATTTCTCTGCAGATGATGGCGGGGTCTAGCTCCAAAATGCAAGAGGCTTGTACTGCAGTTTACCTATAGGGTCTTGCCAACATTCTAAACAGCATCCCTACCTGCCACTGAACCTTCAGTACCTTTGGATCTGCTAGATTGTGTAGCCAAAGTGGTAGAGTAGCTTGAACAGCAGGCTAGACCTGCTGCAGAGCCTTCTTGTGCTCTGGTCCCACTCAAAACTATCAGCTTTTAAGTTTGTTCAGCAAATGAGCGAGAGTAATACCTCCAAATAAGGAATATCTTGCTTCCAAAATCTAAAGAGACCCACTAGGTTTTGTAACTCTGTTTTGGTTGTAGGAGGGATCAGGTGCAACAACTTATCCTTCACCTTGCAAGGGATATACCTTGATATGTCCAACACCCCTGGAGCCCTAGAAATTTCACTGATGTAGAAATCCCCTGAATTGCAGTCAGATTTATGTACTACCCTCCGATATGCAAATATCTTTTAATAAGTTTAGGGTAGTTGTTATTTTGAGTTTACTAGGTTTAATCATATATATATGTATACACACACACACACACATATATATATATATATATATATATATATATATATATATATATGAAACCCATTATATTGAGGATACAGAGACTCCTGTGTTGGTAAAGTACTAATGAAGTGAATTCTGATTCTGAAATAAGAAGTGTATTAATGTCATTTGGAAAGGAAAGAAAGTAAAGAGGAGAAAATAAGCACAAAAGAAATTATCAAGTTTTGAACTAACTGTGGCTTTTGCAGAATATCTTAGGTCCTGTTTGTGCTATTCAAGCAAAGGAGAAAAGGAAACAAGAGTCAAGTTAATAGAGTAATAATGCCTTAGACATGAGGAAGTAATATGTATCTACTATTAGTAAAGCGCTTTGGATGTACACCAATTTGGATGTGAAACAGTGAATTTCACTGGGCTCTGAAGCTCATGTTGCCCCAAGCAGCAGTAATTTCACAGGGAGATTTGCACATGGCTGGAGTTTCTCCATGATCTGAACAGGGTGAAATAATGAATTTGTGAGAAGGATTAATATTTGATGTGATCTCATCTGTACACTGATAGGTAAGCCCTTATTCTACCTAATAAGTAGAGCATCACTAGGATTCAACTCAGCTATTGCTGGTGTCCTTATTACTAATACACAGAATATTTGTACTAGAAGGAATCTTACAGATCCTCTTTATGGAAAATCTTAGTACACACATTAGGAGGTGCACACAAGACAACTGGCCAGCACTTTTCCATGTGCAGCAAGCTGACCAATATCCCAGTGGGCCTTGCAAATAATAGAAACTCAACCATTAATGCTTTAGTAATTAATATAAGTTTAGTTAAAGGACCTTAATCATGGTCTAAATTTCTCAGACTCTGTTAATAATAACATATGGTATTTCTGTATTTAAGTATTTTTGCCTTTATAATTCCATACCTATATCCAGATATTTTCATATAATACTTTTATTTTGTAATCACAAATTTACCTAGAGATTATATTTTAACCATCATGGATACCTAGTGCTTAGCAAACTGCTCAAAAATAAAACTCAATTAACACTTATAAATATCACAGTAAGCAGAGACATGAACTCTAAATTGTCCTATATGATCTTTTGGAGCTTGAGAAGCATCGCAGAGTTACAGATATTTTCATTAGGTAGCATAGAAGTACATTCTTCTCAAGCAATAGGTTTTCATCTGCATCCATCATCTCAAATTCACGAATATGTTGAAATGGAAAGACATTTTGTCAGTGGTGCTGGCGGAGTGTGTGTTTTAGAATATAAAAATGACACATTCTACTAAAATAACCTGTTGCAAATTCAGAACTTTGACTAGATTTCTCAAGAAGAATTTTTAGTTGGCCCCAAATCAACTTATTATTTCCATCTGGCTCTTAGCAACAATGTATCCTTGGCATAAAATTGGTCTAATCTAATACTAATTTCAAATTTAAAAAAAAAGGATGAATCAAATTTGAAGGGAGAGTTCAAGTTCTATCATGTCATTCCATTTCATTTAAATATTCTATATTATTTTTGACCAGAGATAATATAATGGCAACCCTCATTTTATTGTCAAGTAAACAGAGGGAATGTTTTTGAAAGCATTGTTATCACCGTCAAGACTAAGTTCGAGCAATCAGTGATATCAAGAGATAAAAAAATGCTGTCACTAATCCAGAGTGTTTCTTTGGAGTATCCTTTTTCCATGTCTCCTCTCTATTGGTTGAGCTTGGAGAGTCTCGATTATTACTTCCAAAGAGCTAAATCTAGTATAATTTTATTATTTACAAATTTATAGAAGCCATTTAATTGGTTCCTAAATAAATGTTCTCCAAAGAAACAAAAAATAATAATAATACATGTATTTAGAATTCTTTCATTTGAAAAACCTTATATTGAATTATACCCTGTAGACCCAAGTGTCTTTCTCTCAGTGCTTTCCCTTCTCATATTTTGTGCATATTGGATTTGTATTGTTTAAAGTTCTCTATGAAACAACGTGCCGTGTTAAGACTTAGCTGTCACTCTAAGGGCTTGTTGGTTCTCAAGATCCTCAGGAGCCTCCCGAGTAAAATCTGTAACCATCCCCCATACACAGAGAGGGCAGGGAGAGACTGAAGAAAGAGGGAGGCCCCTCCACATTGGTGGTAGCAGGCATAATAGGCAAGAAAAGTTACCTATGAGGCTTTTCCTGTACAGCCTTGAGATGAGTAGATCTCTGCACTGGCTGGCCAAATCTTAAAAGTTTTATAGGTACCTTAACTGGCTTCAGTCATATATATTATCCAGAGGATCTTAACACAAGATCACCATCTCAAGGCTATGGAAAGAGCAGCCTCTGGGCACGGGGAAGGGAAGCAGAATGCACCTTCCAAGGACAGGCGAGAGGGTGAGGAGCCTCCTAGTGCCCTGAGGTCAAGTACTAAAATGAACCAGAGGTCAGGTACCCTCAAAGTCATCCCCAAAGAGCTTTCTGATATACACTGCTTGTAGTGGTTACTCTTTCTTTCTTTTTAATTTTTTTTTTTTTATGTTTTATTTATTTTGAGAAAGAGAGCATGGGAGGAACAGAGAGAGAGGGAGACACAGAATCTGAAGACAGGCTCTGAGCTGTAAGCACAAAGCCTGACACCGGGCTCCAACCAGGAACCGTGAGATCATGACCTGAGCTGAAGCCTGTCGTCCAACCAACGGTGCCACCCACGCACCCTGTGGTTATTCTTTCTTAAGTGCTGACACAACAAAAGGGTCAGTACCTTGCAACTTTAATTTTCTATTTTCCTAACTTTTGTATTGCCTAAGAGATCATAGATAAATGCTGATGGAGAATACAACCATTTGATTTTTAAGAGCTTTGTTGTAGGAAAAACATCATCAGTGTTCTGCAAGCTGCCCTGGATTTCTTCTTAGTGTTAGGTGTCTCTTTAGCTTTAATTATAACATCGTCCTGGGATTTACCACTATGGCTGGTGCTTCCTTGAAGGAAATAGTCAAGATATGCAAACACAATTTGCCAATTGTTCTCTTCAGATCAATTCAGAGGATAAAAAATAAAATTTTCTCGTAGCATTATAGTCAAATTTTGTTCTCGCTATGCCAGCTGCCCTGGATCAACTCATCTTCAAACATCCTACAAAAACAATATGCTTGTGTATTAGCATCTGATAAGAGAACATTTATAAGAGAATAAGGTCCCTTTTTGAGAGGTGCTTGTTAATAAAGTTTAGTAACTTAAAATTGGGTTGCCAGAATGTGGAAAAGTGTATTGACGTAAAATGAATGTTTATGGCCAAACATAAAATCTGGTTATGTTAGCTTAAGAAAACCTGTGGCCAAAACTGTCTGAATATTCTCCTCATCTTAATTAAACTTTAGACAGGTTGCTTCTTGGCTTTCCTTTAGAAAACACACAATTGTAAATTCCTTCTCTGTTCCTTTGAAATATAAACCTTCTCCCAGCCTCTTGTCAATATTTCAAGCCAGTAATGTCGTTCTCAAGGGCTGGAAACTATCCCTTGGTAATGTAATCATCAAGAAAGTACCCTTATCTCCTAGTTTCTGTGGGAAAATAGGGGTTTAACTTTGATGAACACCAATTAGCAAATACAAATTGCCTCATCACTTTGGCCTACCTCTTCCCTAAAGTCACCCAATACTTTTCCAATAACTCATTCTAGCACTCAACACTCTCTTTTCTTGTTAATGTTTATTTATTTTTGAGACACAGAGACAGAGAGAGAGAGAGCAAGCAGGAGAGGGACAAAGAGAGAGGGGAACAGAAGATCTGAAGCAGGCTCCACACTGACAGCAGAGAGACAAAGGTGGGGCTCAAACTCACAAACCATGAGATCTTGACCTGAGTAGAATTTGGTCTGAACCACAGGCGCCCCTCTTGTCTTTTGTTCTAGCAGAACTGAATTCAATCTCTCTCCTACTGTAGTAGTCTTGAATAAAATCCTCCTTGCCTTTTCAACTTCTCCAGTGCAATTTTTCTTTGACACATGTATGCCATTATTACTTGAACAATTTCTCAATAATACATTAATTAGAAGATGAGAATTTTTTAGGCCCATAGAACATTGAGGCAAAATAAGTATCCTTGCTAAAGGGCAAAGAGGCACTTAAATTAGTCAACTATACCAATGATTTAAGATATTCTGTTTAACTTCCTCCTGTACTCATTTACAATGACCATAACAATGATATAGAAATCCATGTCAGGTGTGAATAAAGGGACAGAATCACTCTCATCTTTGCAGAACCATTCTAACTTCCCATATCTCAAAGAAAAGAACCCTGCAAGTATTTATAGGAAACCTCATATGGATAAGGCACAATGGAAAAGGGATGGCTCTTCAGAGGGTAAAAGGAAGACAATCTGAAAAGTACCAGTGTATGAATCAGACTTATTACAATAACCTGGGAGTGTCCCAGTGCTCTGGGGAGGATGTCTACGTACAAACTGATAAAAGAGAGGACTTCTCAACCTGGAGTACTTTGGGCCCCAGGCCACTAAGATTAAAGTCTTGTAATTTATTGTGATATTGGAAACTTTTCTTTCCCAGGGAAATGCTACTTAAAAGATTCCTCTAGAGTCTTTCTGGTTGCCACCAGGTAAGTCGATTAGCCTCTGAAATGAAGTTTTGGGTTCCACTGTCAAAGGCAATATGACACCGCTCCTCTTTGAGGAGGTCAGATGTTTCAGATGAAAAGACTCTTATCACTCCCTGTAGGTCTGATTTAATCACTCCTCCCTATCTTTGAATCAAAGAGGAACTGAGAGAACTTTATCTAAAAGAACCTGGGAGTTCTGACTAAATCTCCTACACTAAATATATGCAACAGAGTGAGAAGGTGAATACCTGAAGATTTGCTTCTTTAGGTAATGTGTCTCCTATGCATCTGTGTCCACTGCAAAAACTAATATTTCTTCTAGATATGACATTTTCATCATTAAGGTCAACTTTTTCCTCGGTGGTTATAGTCAATATTTGATGGCAAAACCAACCAGAATCCACAGCTCTCTATGCCTCTTAAGAGTTATGCCAGGACAGAACCCAGAATGGGGAAGCAGGCCTTAGGAGAGGGATAGTTTAAACGTCCATTACCAGAAGAGGACAACAATTCCTTACTCTGGGGATAGAATGGAACATATTATCTGTAGCTTAAGCTATGTAGGACAATCTGACTGATGTTATGTATGATTTTTACCTTTATTGATTTTTAATGACTTGAATTTTCTTAATTGATGCTCTCTCTTTCCTTAACTTTAGTTGCTATGTATAGATATAATATCCTTCATTGTTGTAGCCCTTGGAATGCTATTGAAAGGTAACATCTTTAAAGTCCATTTTGGTATGGTTTAGGTTTTTTTAATCCGTGCCAGACATTGTAATCTGGCTACCAAAGCTATGACTTTTGGGGGGGCACCTGGGTGGCTTAGTCAGTGGAGCATCCAACTCTTGATCTCAGGGTTGTGACTTTGAGTTCCACTTTGGGTGTAGAGATTATCTTAAAAAATAATAAAAGCGTAACTTCTTTTTACTTTCTTTAAGAAATCTATAGTACGATAAGATGCAAGTATTTTGGTGGTGATTCATGTTTTTAGTTTTTGGGCTTTGTTTTTGTTAATCACATTTATTACTTTTATACAAACTACGTTTCAAAGAAATTATATCAATTTTCATTCATAATGATATAGTAATTTCATCCTTTTATAAGCCCTTCCATTCCATATGCATGAATGGATGGAATATAAATAGATAAAAACAAAATGACACAGCTGGGTTCAAATACAAGTTGAAAATTTCTTTGGACCAGAATCAGAAGAAAGATGTAAAATATTAATATGTTCTGAATCTCTGTAATATTTCTGACTTTGGGGTCTAGAATTTGTCAGAAGAATCCTAGACCTTACATAGGAAAGTGACTAATTCAAGACTCCCTGCTGAAAACTAGTTTTTTGCAGTCTCCAGATTTGTTTTGGGGAGTTATTTTTTTGACTATTATAATATTGATGATTTTCCATAGTAAGGAATGATTGTTTTCTCTCAAGTCAAGGAAAACAAAATTATTACACAATTTTTGCATTTCCTTATCTTCAGAGGTTGCCATTTCCATATATTTTTTTGTTTGTCTTATTAAGGTCTTTTTCTTCCTTGAAAGACCAAATTCTAAGAACTTAACTGGGGTTCATTTAAGTTGTACTTTTTCTTGCACTATTGATTATCCTCTATTTGTAAAAGTTCTATTATTTCATTAGCCTTTTGATACATTTTTCTTTATTTTCTTCTATGATTATATATCTATAAATATCTATTACAGTTAAATGTTTTTACATAGGTTATTTACTCTCTTTGGTCTACCGAAATAACTCTTGGAGCTGTCTAATGAAAATATATTGGGCCCTTTCCATGTAATGTGAAATGTTTTTTGGTGGTCTTCAACTATGAAATTGCAAAGAGCATGAGACAAATAGATTGCTGACATGTATTTCCTCGTGGTAACAGAAATCTCACAAATTAGTTGTCTTAAACCTCATCTAGATCCTGCCAATTTTGTTACTTTTTTTTTTACATTTTTAAAGTCCATGACAAATCTCCAATTCATAGAAGCTTTTTATTAGCAAGCTACACTTTTGAATTATATTATGAAATGGTGACTTTGATTATGTCTTTTTATAAAACATCCTATATTATTTTTACTATGTCCTTAAGTTTCTTTGTACTTTGTGTTGGAGGCTATTTGCATTTTGAGCTGGGTTGGAGAGATAGGTTCCCATCTCCTTATCCTACCTTCATAGACTTAGATTTTATTTATCTGTCATGTATTCTGAAAAGCAACCCAAATAATATTCATTGTTATCATGCATTCAGTTGTTGGAGTAATTATTGTTTTATATTGTCTTATAGGCCATCTCACAACCTGAATCCATTATTTTACATGCCATTTAATTATATTCCTATCATTTCCCAATATTTTAAACATATTGTTTGTGGACATTCCATCCTTGCTTCTTCGGGAATGCCTCTCCCTAAGTGTGACTTCTAAGTAGTGTTTCTACGCAACTTATTATAAATAATGCCTAGCTCAGTATACTTACTCTGTTCATTTTTTCTTGTTTCTCAAGCTTAGCTCTGAAGCACAGTTTTTATTCTATGGCATCATTCCCAGGCACACATTAAGCCTTCAATGTCTTTAGCAGCTGTTATGCTATCTAGAATATTTTTCCCTTCTGTTACTCATGTGGATTTTATTAGTATTTTCTTAATCTATGCTTCCTCTCGTCCACATATAATAAAGGTTTTGCCTGTCCGTTTAGGCTTTGTTCATATATTCATTTAATCATTTTTAATTTAGTTACTAATCTGATTATTTCTGGTATATTTTTTCCAAGGTTTCGGTCTTGTTGGTTACATGAGAAACTGGCTACACTTCAAATAGCCTATTAAAAAGAATTTGGAACTTCCTCATTCACAGACATTGACTTTAATCCTTGATCAAATACTGAGGCTTTACTTCTGGTGCTGCTAGAGAAACTATGTCGATTGCTTTCTGATATAGATTTGGAACCATTGAGTCTGTGACAGTCCTGCCTCTTGACAGGGATATTTTTGGAAGTGTTCTAATTCTGTCCTATTATGTGTCCTAGTTTCTATGACTTCTTTGAGCCTCCTTCTGTTTTAGTATTGTTCTTTAAAATAATTGGTTCAGCTGAACCAGGACCTCATGGGACATCATCTGGCATACAGCTTATTTTTAATACGAAGAAGTAAAACTGAGATTGATAAGCAAAAACAAATTTTCTTTTAAGCCACTGTTAGAAAGTTCTGTTATACATTATACTTGTAGCAATAGCTGATGACACACTCCTATTCTATATCTTTTTGCACATTTTAAACAAATACCATGCATATGGGATTTAAAATATTTAATATGGAATATGTTCACTTGCTTACTTTATAGTTACGAATTTGTTAACTTATCTGACTTAAGTTGGATTAACAGCTCTCTTTTGTGGGGACAATGTATACTTAACCTATTTCACTTTTTCAAAAATAAGATGAAAGATAGAGAAACTAAATTAAAGAAGACATTTAAATAAGTTTACCACATTCATTTAAAAGCTTTATTTCAAACTGAAGTAAGCGATTCCATATTTTTAAATTTATCTTTAATTTTTAATCAATGGCCACTTTTAATCATTTATTCTATAAAATTTTAAATGAATTTAACTTATGTGTTTATAAAATAAATGAATGACTGTTTCACAGATTTCTTATTATCTGAATTGTAACAGATTCTGTATCTAAAATTTGATACAAATTTTACATATTTGTATCAAATTTGCAAAATCTTAAGTAATAACTTTTATTAGATGTGCAAAATCACGATTTCTACCTACTTATAACAAAAATTGTTATATGATGAAACATGACATAACAACCTATAGAAATCATTCTTCCAAGCTTCCTACTTTTATTGTTGCCTTATGATTCTCATTGCTAATGAAAAACACACTGATTTTTTTTTCTCACATGGCAGTATAAATATTATTAAACATACCCAAGACAATAGACAACTAAGCAAGTCAGTGTGCAATTCACATTTCTAAAAAAAAAAAAAAAAATAGAACCAAACTGATTTCTGGTTTTGTAGACATACAAAAGGTAGATCTTCACAGAATGTTTCCTTCAGCAACCTTTGCACCTTGCTGTGCTGTGATGATTGCTTTTGATCACTTTCCATATCATTAAATGACATAGCGCATATTCTCTAAATGTATTGCGTTAGCATTTACATCATTCAGAGTTTTTATTCTGTTGCTAAATTCAGTGTTTAGCTGGTTTTTGTTTTTTTATATCAATACTTTCCTGATGAAGGAAGTACAACTCCTTAATCTGGGTAACTACCCAGAATGTTTTCATACTATCGCAACAATACCCATCCACACAGACTCCAACACATAATTTAAATTCCAAACCACTTTTTTGGTCAGCATAATCCTTCATAGCTGCACATCCTTTAGTTGTGTTTTTAGGGAATGAAGCTGAAAAAAGAAATCCTTACTTTGAATCATCATGTTCAAACTGTACACATGCAGAAAGAAGTGCTATGTATTTCAAAGATAAGATTTTGGTTTTGTTCTTCCTATATATGGTGTCTACATTTCTTATCTACTGAAATCTAGAATATGGTCCTGGTGCTCTACATCAACCGGTCCTGAGCCACCACAAGATGAGTACATAAATCACAAGTAAGTATTTAGAAACTTTTATAGCCACATAGCATGTGATTAGCATACTCGTCTCAATGAATTCTAGGTTATGGACGCGTTCAGGCATTATACAATTTGCAGGTGAGTCACACATGACAAGAGCTGTATAATCCTTGCTGGCAGTAAGTAGAAACATATTACAATGTGTGATATTTCAGTGTTACTAGTCAGCTGTAATCTGAAAGTATAAAGTAATATAAGAAAAGGTGAACACATAGTTATTTTTGTGAATTATGATCAGCAATTTTGATTTTTAATCCAGTGTGTTTTTTATTAATTTACCACCATTGCCTAAATTAAGAAAGTAAAATGTATGTTATTATTTTTAATCTGATTTTAATGATGGCAAAATAAGCTTCACTGGAATTTTGTATCAAGAAAAGACATGATCATTCTGAGTCTCCTATACGTATTTCTTCCTATGTGCAACTTCCTTTACTCCATTACCCTGCCCATTAACTTCAGTTACCTCAATAATATCAAACTCCAATTTCTATCTTCTCTCCTCAGAGACTGCGTTTTTTGTTTGGGCTCACATCCATATAGTGCAGCCTAGAAGTTATTCTGAGATAAAAACCAAGGACATCACTTTTTTCCATATTTCCAGATATTAAGCCCTACCTCTTATTGTCTAAAATCTAAGAACAGTATTTATTATATTTACATATATATTAAAAGTATATTTCATGTATTTTATCCAGGTAAAACTTGGATATGAGAATTTAAAAGGTAGTAATGACATTCCTATGAGTGAAATTGACATCTCTATTTATATAATCATTATAATTGCTTTTTCCTGTTTGATTTAAACCATCTAATTATGATTGTTAGTATTTTTACAAGATTGGTTCCCTACCATGAAGAACATTGTGTAGAATGTAAAAATGGAAATCCTTACTGATTAGTTTTCTGTTGACTCTAGATCTATATAATGCTGAATCTATCTGAACCAACTAACTCCTCTGCTCTTTAAACTGCATAAAGATCCAATTATATGAATTCATTTTTTATTTCAATTTTATCTGCATTTTATAAAATATATGTGTTATATATATCATTTCAGGATATTTCCTGACATGAATATTAATTGATATGCATGAGGAATGAATGTACTAACAAATTGCCCCAAACTAAATATTATAGGAGTGGAAATTAACTTAAAATGGGAAAAATATAGTAATATTTAAAGACAATCTTACATGAAAATTGCATCGATTCTGAATAAGAAAATGCTGCTCTATACTTGTATTTGCAAAAGGAAATACTAATTTGGTTTTTGTTTAATTTTTACCTGCTCACTTTGCAGCTATATTTAATGTTATTTAAAAAGTGTGGAATGGTTAAAACTTTAATTTGTATAACAAAAGAGAACAAAGGTAATGAGAATGATTTTGCCTCTATCATGGAAAAGAACCTATAATATATGGAGAAGAGTAACATTAGCAAATGTTAGAATTATTGTGTTATTTTAGGGGAGGGAGAAAATGAGGGCAAAGTTGGAGTTGCATGGCTGACAATATGCATAGCAATTTATTAGACATGCAATTTCCTAATATGTGACACTGTGATTAGTCTGAATGATTTGATCCTAAGTAATTTATTTGAATCATTTAATTTGAATGCATGATGATTAATGACATTATAGAAATGTTTACCGAAGGTGTGTATTACTTTGGGTCTTTCTAACACACTTAGTTTGATAAGATCTTTTAATGAACTTATAATTTATGTCTGTTAAATAAATTTTGAAAGTATTTTTAGGTCCAAATACATTGTAATCATGTGGACATCAATAAATAATCTGTCAGACAACTGGTATGTCAAGATATTCTTGAGTTATTGTGCATGTGTGTACAAAATGAAAAAAATACAAGGGATTTATTATCTTGGTTTTTGTTCATTAACAATAAATTTGACTGTGAACCTTTGATTGTTTTCCAGGTATTTCCAGGGCTCCAGATATTTTGAAGAAAATAAAATTTTTAACAGAAAGAAGGTAGTATAGAGCACTGTACAACACTGTGAAGGCTCAAAATTTTGTGGAATTCTCAAACTGAGTATAAAGTTTTGGTTAAAACAATATTTGTTGAAAGTCTCCTAAGAAGCAATTAGATCTCTATATACTTTGGGACTCTTTGAGATGGAGTGAAGTGTCTCTTCTTATCCATCAGAAAACTAGAGAGAAAGGAAAGCACACTGTCTCTGTAATGCAAGACATCAGACATTTACAAAATATCGTACTAGATTTGGAGGAACTAAGTGAAAGTTTACATAAACCATGTTAACCCAGTCAGTTCCCAGAAGAGAGTCAATCACTTTTTAACCTTAGCTTTTAATCTTTCACCTGAAGCTTCTGATCATAGTGAACCTTATGGTTCACCAGTGGTACTTATGTGCTCAGAATTCTAATAGACTTCTTAACATAATCTTATTCATAAATATGAACAGAATACCTATGATCACCATTTAGGAAAAACCTCTTTTATGAAAAAGAGTGAGATACACAAATATAAAAAGCAACTTGAGGAAATAGATTTAAAAAAACTATTGTCAATTAACAGAGAGAGGAAGAGAGAGAGAGGTGTTCCATATATGAAACAAGAATAGAATACAATAAAAAAGGCTATTTGTACAACAGAAAGTGCTCTTGGCAATTAAAAATATAAAAACAGAAATAACAAATTCAAATGAATGAAGAAGAAGATCAATTTGAAAAATCTTCAGAAAATGAAGCAAAAAAATTAATTTTTGGTTGGAAAATAGGAAAAATGCAATTAGGAGATGAGTTAGCAGAAGAACAAATTCTGAATAATTGTTTTGCAGAAACTAAAAATTATTAACACAACAAATTAAGGAAAAAATCAAATTTGGAAGACAAGAGTATCCATATTGAAAAAAATCCACTGATTGTCTACCACAATAGATAAAAAACATACATTTATTGGGGCACCTGGGTGGCTCAGTTGGTTAAACCCCCAACTCTTGATTTTGTCTCAGGTCATGAACTCAGATCAAGCCCCACGTTGGACTCTGTAATGGGCATTGAGCCTGCTTAGTATTTTCTCTCTCCCCCCCTCTGCTCCTCCCCTGTATGTGCGCACATGCCTGCTCTCTCTCACTAAAACAAATACAAAAATAAAAACAAAAACAAAAAGCACATTTATTAAGGCATACTGTCATACAATAACAAAACACTAGACACAAAAAAACTACACTATACATCTTCAGAGAAGAGACAGAGGAGAGAGAAAGAGAACATTTCACCATAGAATATGATTAAGAAGTAAGCTTTCAGTATTATTGCATGGCTGCTTTCTGTTACACAGAACAATCTTATTATTAAGATTTGAATTAAAATCCAATAGACCTTTGGGATGCTTGGGTGGCTCAGTCAGTTAAGCATCTGACTTTGGCTCAGGTCATGATCTCACAGTTTGTGGGTTCGAGCCCCACATCAGGCTCTGTGCTGACAGCTCAGAGACTGGAGCCTACTTCAGATTCTGTGTCTACCTCTGTCTCTGCCCTTCCCCTGCTAGCACTCTGTTTCTCTCTCTCAAAAATAAATGTGTTAATTTTTTTTAAAAAATCCAATAGACCTTTTCCATTTTTGTCTTCTACTAAGACTTGTTCCCATCTGTCACCTTGTTAGAATTTCACAATCTATTCTCATTCCTGTAGAATAAGGATACATGACACTAATTGATATTAATGAGCATATTAGTCTATAACAGAGCTAGTAGAAGAGATAAACAGAAGAATAAGAAGGAGAGAACCAATTCAGATGCATAGTGATGTATTTCAGTTCAAGCTAGAGGGCATATGTTCTTCAACATTTACATTTGCTCCAATTCTTTTTTTTTAATTTTTTTAATGTTTATTTATTTCTGAGATAGAGGGAGACAGAGTGCAAGTGGGGCAGGGGCAGAGAGAGAGGGAGACACAGAGTCGGAAGCAGGCTCCAGGCTCTGAGCTGTCAGCACAGAGCCCGATGCGGGGCTCGAACCCATGAACAGTGAGATCATGACCTGAGCCGAAGTCAGACACTCAACAGACTGAGCCACCCAGGCGCCCTTACATTTGCTCCAATTCTTAGAAAGTATCCTCTATGATTTAGAATGAGTTCTAAAGCTACCTGTGTAGGACAAAAATTCTGAAATCTTCATGGAGAAATAAGGCACATTATAGGTCACTATAAACATCTACATAAGAAAGGAATAAAGGAAAAAATAAGAAATGAGTGAGTAGGAAGTGGTAAAGAAAGGAAAGAAGGAAGGAAGGAGGGGAGGAAGGAAGGAAGGAAGGAAATTTACTTTTCACAATGAAATTTATTTTCTTTCTTGTTGATTTTGTTTCTGGGCCCCTATCACAGAACAACCAAGTGGAAACAGTTTTTGCTCAAAGATGTCATGGCCGTCTGTGCAGAAAATCCTAGAGTTGACGAGAAGAAACACAAAAAACCTCCCTGAAGTAACAGCAAGTACAGCAAATATATTGAAGAGATATCTGTGCTACCATGTGTATTGTGGCATTATTCATGATAGGCAAGGTATGGAAACAGCCTAAGTGTCTGTCATTGGATGAATGGATCCAGAAAATACATACACATGTATACAATGGAATATATTATGAATATATATTCAGCCTTAAAAAAAAAAAAAAAAAGGAAATCCTGTCATTTGCGACAACGTGGGTAAATCTGGAAGGCATTTTGCGAACTGAAATAAGCCAAACAGAAAGACAAATACCTTATGGTAACACTTATATGTGGAATCTAAAATAAAGTTGAACTCAGAAACAGGAGAAAAATGGTCGCCAGGACCCGGAGAGCGTGGATATAGCAAAAGGATGGCGGAAGGGTACAAATTTTCAGTTACGAGTAAAATCTGAGGATCCAATGTAGAACATGATACTTTAGCTGATAACATTGTATTGTATGATTTAAATGTGCGAAGAGTAGAACTTAAATGTTCTCACAAAAGAGAGAGAGTTAAATGGGTGAATGTTAAGAACAATAAAACTATTCTTTATGATACTATAGTGGTGAATACAATACATTAAATATTTGTCAAAACCCAATGAGCTTAAAGCACAAAGAGTAAATCTTAGTGTGCTAAGGGTTGTAAATATTTTGTCCCATCCCATAGGCTGCTTTTTTATCTGTTGATAATTTCCTTTGCTGTGCAGGTTTTTGGTTTGATGCGTATGTAAATTTTTAATAAAATCATTTAGGATATTTGGGAATTTGGGATGGAATATAGAAAGTGGCCAAAAGAATCCGAATGTGTTACAAATATCTGAAATAACGTCACTGAAGCAAGTAGGAGAATAAAGTGCTGGCCTAACATCTGGAAGTGAGTGTAGTCTGTAACCATAAGGACAGAAACAAACAAGCAAAAACCTGTACACAGCACCATACTCTATTGATAAAGCTGTTTCCTGTGGGGTGGCAAATGAACAATCCCAAAACTAATACACATGCATACTGACATTGAATGTAAACTGATGACAGATGGTGAGAGCCAGGATTCTCACTGTTGGAGAAGAAGGTTACCTTTAAGGAAGGGGAGGAAGCTCGAATAATCTACATGGTAATAGATTACAGTTGGAGACATCAGTGGGAAATCATGTTTAACATATACATATATAAACATAAATAATGGCTAAAATATATATATCACATATATATAAATATATATAAACACATATACACAAACATATATGTAAATAATTATACATATAATGTATATACAGCTTAGTATACACACATATACTTCCAACCTTTGTTAGTTAAATGAAACTATAAGAATAAACACCCCAGTAACAACAAGGACACCCAGAACTCTGATCTTGCTTGGTTGTTTTTTTTTTTAAGTGTACTTATTTATTTTGAGAGGAGGAGAAGGGGCAGAGAGAGAGAGAGAAAGAGAGAATCGGAAGCTGGTTCCATGCTGTCAGCACAGAGTCCGATGCGGGGCTCGATCTCACAAACCATGAAATCACAACCTGAGCCGAGATCAAGAGTTGGTCACTTAACTGACTGAGCCACCCAGGCACCCCTTGGTTTTTAGTATTACTCTCCAATTTAAGGAATCAGGGCTCTTCAGAGAAATGATTGATTCTAGGACTGGGGCACAAGTTAAGCCTGTAGCATAACGTAGTTCCACAAAGTAATAAACTACTAAAAAAACACACTCACATGCATGTGCACACACAAACACAATGATAGGAGCATATCAAAAGAACATGGGAGCCAACTGAAAACCCCCAATAGTCAAAGGTGGGCCAATTTGAGCAAAAAATAAAGTAGTATTGGATTAAAACCCAGAGTATAAAATAAATATCCATGAGTCCCTATTAATGTACTAAACGAATAAAATAAATGGAGAAGATTCCAGTAATAATAAACAAATGGGGGACAATTGTGTGTAAAAGATATTCAAATAACTGAAGTAAATATTCTGCCATTAAGAAGTACAATGTAACCCCCACTTCCTGAGTGGAGACTGCACATAGTAACTTTCTTCCAAAGAGTGCATTATGGGAAAGGAAGGAAAAAAGAGAGTAACTTCACAGAAGACAAGACTGACAATCAAGATCTCAAGCCAGATGATCAGAGTGAACATCAAGAGTAATATCCTATTGACGGTATTGACCCTTGACGTGTTTTGATGAGAAGGCCCTTCACCTCTGTGTGGCATTCTTCCCAAAAACACATTATCCCACTCTAATCATGAAGAAAAAAGGAGAAAAAATTGCATTTGAATGACATTCTACAAAATATTTCATTGGTAATCTTTAAAACCGTCAAGGTCATCTCATCAAGGAACATGAGAAGTAGTCACAATCAAGCTAGCCTAAGGACACATGGCAAGTAAATGCATGTGGTGTCCTGAATGGGACCCTGGAATAGAAAAAGGACATTAGGGAAAACTAAGGAAATCTGAATAAAGTATGTACTTTAATTAATAATAATAATATTTCAGTATCCATTAATTAATTATGACAAATATGTGGTACTAACAGATGTAAATAAGAGGGAAAACTAGATGTGGGTATAAAAGAATTATATCTGAGTTCACTATACTATCTTCACAATAATTCTGTACATCTAAAACTAAACAGTTGATTTATAAATGAATGAAATAGAAACTAAACATAAAATAGAGATCACATTAAAAAATGTAGCTTCAAGAAACAACACATAAACTGAAAAATTATCTAGCTAGAATGAATCTAAAAAGCATGAAATCACAAATATATCAAGAAGGTAAAAGAGGCCAGTGACACTGATATTTACAAAAAATAAGAGAACCCTATAAATAACTTCATGTCACTACTATAGGTAAAATGGAAAAAAGTACAAATACAAGCAAAGCAATGCCATTTAGAATGCAGATACATATTGAAGATGTGTTCATATTGCTTAGAAATGAAGACATAAGGTTTGGAGCAATAAACATGCCCAGCAGGGACATTAATTACTATCGCAAAAGTTAGGATAACATGATCTTGAGAAGAGGAATTGAATCACGAGGAAGAAGTATCATACGTTACATGAAAAGACGTCAGTGATCTGTTTCTTGACATGGGTAATGATTTTGATGGTGTTTTCTTCATTATTAGTTATCATTCTATACATATGTGTTTTTGCAGTCTAATATATATATATATATATATATATATGAAATATCTGATCAGAAAAAAAAAAAAGAAACATCATTCTATCTATACAGTGTAATATGGATGTGAGTAGTGCATCCAGGAAGCCCACACATAATTTGGGAGGGTTTTACCTGATCCAGAGAGACTATCAGGTTGTGAGCCAGGGCAAGGCTTATGCTTAACCCACATAGGCCACGCATGCACACCTCCCCCCAGAGGGAGACCACTATCTTGGAATTCGATGCGCTTGGCCGCCTTAGAACTGGGCAACACAATGACCCAATCCAGGAGATAGATATTGGTGTGTTCAGTGAGAACAGATAGCTAAATCTGTATTTGAAAAATATGATTAACATTATATCATGTTATGTAATGGGGTTTAATAAAATAGTAGGGTAGTTTATTGATATACGGAAAAAATTTTAAAAAATTGCCTTACCCCAACCCTGGTCTCTTTCTGAGTACTTTTACTTACCAACTTCTGCCACCCACCACATATTTTGCTGAAGTAACGTTATACTTTAACTTCAATACCATGTGTTCCTTTGTATTAAATTCATTCCAAGTATCTGCATGGAACATTTTATTAAACCCTTAAGTCACTTATCATGATCCATTTATATTTATTGTTCACCAATATTTACTCTATGCTTCATCTGTCCCATCTTAAACTGTCTTCCAACTTATTTATTATAATTCTTACTTGAGTATTTTCTTCTATAAATAATGAAGTTCCTGTAAACACAAATGCACACATAAAAAGCGAGTTTAGGTGGAAAAAATTTATGAAGTATAAATGATTACTCCCATGTTTCTGATTTGGACATCAGCATGAATATAAGAAATGCAAGGGGGGAGATCATGTTCAGAAAAAACAGTGGAATTAGTTTGGGGTATTAATTCAGTGATTCTCAACTGAGGGTGATATTTTTCCCCTAGGGAAACACTTGACAATGTCTAGAAACATTTTTGGCTGTAACAACTGAGAGGCATTCTACTGGCATTTAGTATGTAGAGGACAGATATACCGCTGAACATCCTACAATGAGTAGGACAACCTCCTATCTTCAAAAAATTGTCGAAATACAAACAGTGCCAAGATTTAGAAATGCTGGTTTATTTTAGGGTAACTGGAGAAGTCCAGGGTGAGATCTGGTCCCCCTACCTGAAGCTTAGGAGAGAGACTTGGTAAGAAACCTTATCTGTTCCATTGCTAGAAAAGGTCCTGCAGTAACTGAGCCCTTCCCTCCTTTCATGTAATACTTTGTAAATGTTTATTGGCAATTCTGCACCCTAGTATAGAGTGTGGAATCACTCAATTGATGAATAGGTTTTGAAGAAATGGTCTGCTCTCCAAATATATTTTCCCTTTAGGTTTGTTTTGAAATAGCAACAAATGACAGTTCTTCAAAGAGCTTTGAAAGGGACTACATAAATTCGTAAAAATTGATAGTGCAATACAAGGCATAATTATTGAGCCTTTAAGTGAATGACTTTTGCAAGTGTATGATTATTTTGGTCCTGGCACCAAAAAAATCCATTCTTCCTGAGAGAAATCATTATCATTTTCACCGTGTTCTATTTTCTATTCAATCAGAAATGGGGAAATACTTGTAAATGCTTTAAAGGAATATTCCTGTCAATGTGCAATCACAATTTTCTTTGTACATGATGTTCATTCATGGTAAAATAATTTGATTTGAGTCTTCAAGAGCTAGCCAAAAAGAGAATGCTTAGATGCAACACATTCACTTCACACAATGCTCCTGTTGGAAGTCAGGCTTTTTATGTAGATTTCTGCAGGTTCTCCCTAGTGAAAATCTACTTTGTTATTCCCATCAGGTCTTCTCTGCTCAGAGAGTTTCCGCAGGTGGGTGATTGTTTTTCTCGCACGGACAACAATAAACAGCTCTTCCAAGACTTCGTTGTCCTCATTACTTTTCTCAGCCCACTGTGTGGAAATACACATGTTTGTTGCCTTTCAGAAGCGCAAACACTTCTGGAAAAAAAATCCAGGAGACAGATGTGCATCATCTTGATGCTGCCTCATCCCGGGTCTCAAACTCCTCTATAGATAAGGGTCTTTATTAGGGGAAAAAAAAAAAAAACAAAAAAAAACACAAAACACAAGAAAAGATAGAAATCGGAGCCATTTCTTATGAAAGTTAGTTTCAGAAAATTCCCTTGGAGGGGCTCCCGGGTGGCTCAGTCGGTTTAAGTGTCCAAATCTTGGTTTCGGCTCAGGTCATGATCTCCCAGTTCATGAGTTCGAGCCCTGTATCGGGCCCTGGGCTGACAGCTTAGAGCTTGGAGCCTGCTTCAGATTCTGTGTCTCCCTCTCTCTTGCCCCCCCACCCTCTCAAAAATAAATAAACATTAAAAATTTTTTTAAATATGTCAAATTCAGATTTATTTTTGGCATTATCCAAAATAATAACAGGTATGAGTTTACTCAGTAATCTGGCAATGGACCTTCCCATTCCCGACCCCCCCCCCCCCGCCCCCGCCAGATGCAGATAAAACTTCCCTATCAGCCTCAGGAATACGGAAGATCCAGACAGAAGGTCAAATTCTCATCAGCCACTGTGAGCCCAGAGACCACAGATCCTCCCAGGAACACTGACACAGGCCATTTTCCCCTGGGGTAGGGGGGGGTCCATGAAAATCAGAATACCAAGCTCTCTACATACTCTATGCAAATCTCATTTTTGCTGCTGATCACCAAGCTCCCAAAAAGGGAGTAAGACCAGTCAGTGCCTTTTTCTCTGTCAGGACCCTGACCAGAGGCTCTTCTCAAATCTCCCAGCCCTGGTTGGCTGCCCCAGAAACTACTCAACTAATTAGAGATGGGGTGGACTGTGGTGGCAGGACTGGAATTAGATGAGAGAGCAACAAATTCACTTTCAAGCAAACACCTTTCAAGACTCTTTCTCAAAGTATTAAAATGAGCATTTATACCTTCAGTATGAGAAAAAAAATAAAGGGTGATTTTATTGTTGCTGTTGCAACACTGGTAATATTATAGGAAAAAGTTACGTTACATGAGAAATATTCAGCATTTGGCTTAACATGGCTAATATTTCTTCTTTAGATTATTGTAAGTTAGAGAAAGATAAATATATGATTTCACTCATATGTGGAATCTAAGAAACAAAACAGATGAACATAAGGGAAGGGAAGGAAAAATAAGATAAAAACAGAAGGGGAGGCAAACCATAAAAGACTCTTAAATACAGAGAACAAACTGAGGGTTGCTGGAAGGGAGGTGGTGGGGGAGATGGGCTACATGGCTGATGGGCATTAAGGAGGACACTTGCCGAGATGAGCACTCAGTGTTATATGTAAGTGATGAATCACTAAATTCTATTCCTGAAACCATTATTACACCATATGTTAACTAACTTGGATTTAAATAAAATTGAAATTAATTAATTAATTAAATGAAAAATAAACACAAAGTAAAAATTATTGTTATTATAATTTATGAATTCAAATGAAATTTTTATGCGTCATAGGAAGATTGGTGTTATGCCTCATAAGCAGGATAGAATTAAAACTTGCTAATTGTTCAATGCCCTTACTAAAATAATAATCATTCATTTCACTATCAATAAAACAAAATAACGAAAAAAATCCTTTGAGTCAGTACATTTACCAGAGACAGTAACAGCCCTACAGCATTCCAAATCCAAAGAGATGGCCCTATAGCAGATATCAGCATTTGCCTCTTATTATTAGTTTTATTATGTATGGCATAATGGTTTGGAAACAGAGATGACCCTCCAGTTGTTCAAACTGTACAAAAGAGTCAGTGGTATCTTCATAAAACAGAAAACCTGAAAATGAATCTAGGACAAACCTAGAAATACCCAATTTTCAATATTGAGGCAATATTACAATATTAACATTTGTTGAAGATCAAAGAAATAATAAGTAAAAGAAGGAAAAGAAATAATAACACATTCAAGACCCCACTGTGTTTATACTTCAATAATAAAAACTAATCTTTGATTTATAAAAAATGCTGTACTGGAGTTGAATGAACAAAGAAGTGATCATTTTTAACAACTTATTTTCTCAAAATATAGATGAGGGCCAGGATATTCTGATTCATATTTCTTATGCTTTGCTTGAAAAATCAAAATCTTTGTAAACATTTAAGGCTTGAGGGGGCTCCTGAGTGGCCTCAGTCAGTTGAGCATCGGACTTTGGCTGAGATTATGATCTCAAGTTCATGAACTGGAGCCCCGCATCTGGCTTGCTGCCGCCGGCACAAAGTAGGCTTTGGATCCTTTGTCCCCTTCTCTCTCTGCCCCTCCCCCACTTACATGAGCTAGCATGCAGTGCTCTCTCTCTCTCTCAAAAATAAACACTTAAAACTTGGTATTTAACCCCTGTAAGTGTACTATAGGGCTTCAATGCTTCAGTTTACACATACATACGACATATCAGGGAATTTATAGAAAATCATAAATAAATAATACACTAAGTTATAACTCCCATCCAAAAATATTCTCAACACCCATGCCATTTTTCCTAATTCATATTTGTAAGTCAGTTATATAAAGCAATGTTTCTCAAACCCTAATGTGCGCATGATGACCGAGGACCTTGTTAAAACACAGATTCTTATCCGAACAAGCTCCCAGGAGTGTTTACGTTACTGGTTCATGAACCATTCTTTTCAAAATAGAGGACCTTTTGATCCTACTAAATATGTCTGAATTCAATGTTCAAGAAGGTAAAACTGGTAGTTTAAAAATATGAAATATGTAACTAGCAGCCTTTATGTATAAGCACTGTATTTATTTGAGCTTGGAAAGAAATATTCTGGAACAAATAATAGTCGATCTAAGTCATTTTAACCTCTTCTGCATTGCAGCTTATGAACAGAAAGAGTAGGACATTAATTTTAAAAACGGAGTGGAGAATAATTAAAGGAAATGTCAACTGCTGAGTTGATTATTTTCCTAAAATTTTAAATAGAGTGCTTTTTGCCAAAAACACTCACAATAAAATGTAATGTCAACTGCAAATTAGGGGCAATTGCAGTACAGAAAACTCTTAGGCAGTACTTGTCAAATCCCTGATTTTCACGTTAGACTGGCATATGAAAAGGAGAACACTGCATGATTTTTCTTTTTCTTTATCCTTGGTATTGTGTATTTTTCCTACTTGCGCTGTAGAATTGAAGTCCGCACAAATCCTTTCTCCAAATGTTGAGTGATAAACACCAGCCTCTTCATTTCCTAACAGCACTCTGTGCTTAAGGGGTATGACTCTTGTTTCTTCTAATGGAGTCACAGTTTTGATCCCACACAATTCTTTGAAAAGCATGTAAAGAGAAAGCTGCACTTTCCTTTTATCTGCCAGGTTGGGCCAGGATATTCTATTATGCACTGGCATTTGAGTGGGAAACCTAAATGATAAATACACCCTGGAGGTGTGGTATTTCAAATCCCTCTTGGTTTAGAAATGCCCTGGGGGAACTAAGGGTATTATTTACTGAGCATTTCTAAAATGGTTCCCTGCGATGCATTGTTGTTGGTACTTTGTCTTACCCACCTAGTGGAATTGTGATTTGTTTTATAGTAAAAATATATGAAAATGACCTTTCAATCCCTGTAGCTAAAAAGAAAGCTACTTTTGAGGCCAGGAACAACCATTTAATTACTTACATGATTTGTCACCTTCTGTTTATTTTTGTCTCCTCCCTGGGGGCAAAAGTCTTACAAGTATCTTATAAGTATTCTTGCTTTCTTGGCTATTTAAGTTCTTGGATTGTCTTTGATTTTTATTCTAATGTATATAAATATGTAAGAGACTTCCAATATCTTTCATTTTGTTCTTTCTCCACACCCTATATGTTTATTCTGTTATTTGTAGAATTTTTTCAGAGTTTTTCAACATACAAATAAATACACCAACTAAAATGAGAAGAAAAGGAAGGCAAGACATTTTTTGTGTGTGTGAGAATAGTTTAAGTCATTTAAAAGGCTGTATTGACAAGTCTATATCTTAATGTATAACTATCTTGATATAGATGATAGATATTTGTAATTTGGGCAAAAAATAGCAGAAGCAACCTTTCCTATTCCATTGTGAAAGTGACAAAAAAACGAATGCAAAGAAATCTCTAACTAAAATAAGAGATACCAAATCTACCTGTAGCCGGGCGCAAAGACGCAAGGACACCTGGCTCCGGGAGTCACAAATAGATCCGGTTTGGTCATTCGCTGCTGCTGCTGACAAAATCCAAAGACAGAGAAATAAATAGTGGGAAACAAGGAAGGAATTTATTTCAGTGATGCCCACACTGGGAAGACAGCATGGGCTGTCAAAGACTCTCCAGAGTGCGGAAAGTACTTCCAGATTTACATAAGGAAAATGTGGGGCAAAGATGGGTGGGTAGTGCAGGTCAAATGGACCACTCTCTTGGAGTCAATCGTGGGTGATGTCTTGCCGGCTCAGGGCAGTCCTTATGCTTGAGGGGGTAGCTTCCTTTCCCATGGTTTGTCCTTAGGGTCTTCCACCTGAGCCAGGAGACAAGCTGGAAAGAGGAACCCAACTAGAAAGTTTGAGGTCAAAATGGAGGCAGCGGAAGCCCTCGTATACCTAACACGACAAAAAACTGTGTAGAGTCCCTATGATATGGCAAGCTGCCATAGACACTGCCAAGACAGAAATATGTGAAGGTATCTAAAACTCTATGGTTTGTTTAGGTACCGAGTAATTTAGTAAATTTCCCACAGTAAATTGTCACTGAAGATATTTATTTCTCTCCCTGTGTGAAATAATTTCTTTATCCTGCTGTAAGAAATAATAACAGAAATGCTACAAAACCCATATAAGGAGTGTTAAAAAGAAAACCACAGGCTCAAAACGGTGTTACGGCCCCAAATCAGTAAATCAAGACTAAACACCTAACCTAACTGCAGTTTCTCCCCAAGGAATATAACCTTTCACCAGTCAAAGTGGGAATTTCTTGATCAGCATCAGAAATTTACTGATAGACCTCTTCTGTTCCCCTTAGGAGTGTGACCTTGCCTAAAACAGTGGACTCTTTACTAATAATTTCCTTTTTTCCATTCTTTCTCTATTTGTAAAGATCTTTCCTATTCTGTAGCCCTTTGGAGCTCCCCTATGCTTGTTAAATTGGATGCTGCCCAACTCATGAATCAATTAGTAAAACTAATTAGATCTTTAAAATTACTTGGTTGAATTTTTCTTATTTAACTGTAGGATTAACAAGATTGGTCCATCTGTATAAATGAGACCAAAATGTTCCAATCTGCTATAGAATATTTGTGCTCTACACTAAGCATATGAATTTCTGGAGTTTTTTGAGCTTGCAAATTCTGAAAGATAACTAACTTAGTGGTTTTCAAAGGATGGTCCCTAAAACAGCAGCCAAATAGTATCATCTAGGAAACTGTCTTTTTTTTTCTTTATTTTAATGTTTTTATTTATTTTTGAGACAGAGAGATACAGAGCATGAGCAGGGAAGGGGCAGAGAGAGAGGGAGACACAGAATCGGAAGCAGGCTCCAGGCTCTGAGCTGTCAGCACAGAGCCCGACGTGGGGCTCGAACTCACAGACTGTGAGATCGTGACCTGAGCTGAAGTCGGACGCTCAACTGACTGAGCCACCCAGGTGCCCCTAGGAAACTGTCTTAAATGCACATCTTTAGGCCTCAACTCAGATACACTGAACCAAACGCTCTGGGGTTGGGGCCCAGAAACTACTATTTTAAGAAGCCTCCTAGTGATTCTTATAAACATTAAGTTTCCTCTGACCTAACTTCCTTTTTATCAAAGGAGAATATTAAAATCAAGGGGAGTCAACCAGGTCATAGAGCTAGCTAAAAAGTTGCAGAACATGAAGTGTAGCACATAGTAGGTACCCAGTTATACAATCTGACCCGTAGCATAATTAAAGCCATAATATAATGAAATGTAAAAAATAGAATCATTTTATGTCTGAATTATTTTTGCATTTTGGGTAATACTGCATTTTCCTAGTACCAACACCAAATCAAATATTGAACCTAATCCTTAAGATCACTTCGTATAATGACTTAAACTGCTGATCTGATGATGGCAAGATGTCATAAGCGCAAGATGAAGTTTCAGTCCTGAGAGGATGTGTCAGTTATTAGAGAAGTTTGTTTGTTTTTGTCTTGGTCTAATCCTAATTTGAGCCTGAATTAGGGAGACTTTTGGTTTGATTGTTGAGAAGGGATTATAGAAGATATTGAGCAGAGAAACAGAAATGGCAGAAGGATCATTCTTCAGAGAAGTAATGAAAGGAGTATCTTTTTTTTTGTAATGTTCATTTATGTATTTTGAAAGAGGGGTGGGGATGGGCAAAGAGAGAGAGAGAGAGAGAGAGAGAGAGAGAGAGAATCGTACGTGGAGCAGGCTCCACGTCGTCAGCACAGAGCCAGATGCAGGGTTGGATCTCACAAACCATGAGATCATGACCTTGGCTGAAATCAAGAGTCAGTCACTTAATCGACTGAGCCACCCACATCCCCCAGGAGTATGTTTTAATGTATCTTTGAGTGTATACATCAGAGAAAAGATCAGTGATCAGTAAAAAGATAAGATTCTGGTTGCCTTTAAAAAATGAAATATAAATATTCCTGTGTCTTCAACTTGTCATTCTCTATTCATTACTTTCTTTGCCTATAAAAAAACCCAGATGAACACTATTTTTAAAATTAATTTAATTTCCATAAATCTTCATTAATCTACCATGCTAACTTCATTCTTTCCTTCACTCAAATTCTTTTATAAATATGAAATTAATTCAGGTTAAAAGTTGAAAACTAGAAACCAGAACAAATCAAAGATGAAGCATAAGTCTTTGAAATATCTCTAGCTGATATGTTTTCATATTAGTGTTTTCATAGAGCATGTATTCATTTGTTAGCCAAAGTGGTATGATGTGACAGTTGCTGTGAAGCTATTTAAAAAATAAACTAATTTTGTAATTTTCCATTTTAGTAAATAGTCTTTTGAAGGCATAATTACAATGGATATTTAATATTGCATTATATAGACATGGCATAATTTGCCAGTCACGTGTATTTAGACATTTGGGTCATTCCCAGGTCTTCATCATTATGCTAGATTCTGTGATGACAAACATCCCTGTAGTATATAAATAACAAATTCAAGCAGTTTATCACTGATAATATTCTCAGCATAAAATCTAAAAAGTAAAAATTAACTAAAATCATTTAGAATTTTGTTATCCATGGCAAATTGTCCTTCATAGCTCCCTAGAAGTATATGATATTTACATCCAACCATTAGCATATAGAACTGTTACTTTTTTATATCTTTAAAATTTTTAGAGATCAAATAGTAATATTGTTGTTTCTGTTCCGTTAATTATGTTATTACTGTCGTATTTTAATATTTTAATAATTATTAGCCATTTTTATTTCCCATTCAAACATTTTGCCCATTTTTAATGATGTGTTCACATAGTTTTTGTTGATAAGCAAAAAGCTCTTTAAGCGTTAAACTTTTTCATTTCTGTTGTAAATGCTTATGGTCAATATTTTGGAATGAGCAACTTAAGAGTGATAGAAAATTTTATTTGTGTTCCTTTCTTCTCAAATTTTAAAAATCTATTTCTCTCTCCCACTATTACAAAAACTGCTCTTGCTAAGGGCATCCTTATCAAAATACATGTCACTCCTACATTCACCACCAGCAGCAAGTGGTGTTGCCCCTGGCTTACACCTTAAAACTTTTCTGTTGTTTTTTTTTTAATGTTTTTTATTTATTTTTTGTTTGTTTATTTATAGTTTTTTTTATGTTTTACTTTATTTTTGAGAGAGAAGGGGGGAGGGGCAAGGGAGAGGGAGACACAGAATGGGAAGCAGGTTCCAGGATCTGAGCTAACAGCTCAGAGCCCGATGTGGGGCTCAAACTCACGAACCCTAAGATCTTGACCTGGGTGGAAGTCAGATGCTTAACCGACTGAGCCACCCAGGTGTCTTTTTTTAATTTATTTTTGAGAGAGAAAGACAGAGACAGGCAAACAGGGCACGAGTGGACGAAGGGCAGAGAGAGGGAGACACAGAATCCTAAGCAGGCTCCAGGCTCTGAGCTGTCAGCACAGAGCCTGAACGCAGGGCTCAAACCCACAAACCACGAGATCATGACCTGCGCTGAAGTGGGACATTTAACCGACTGAGCCACTCAGGCACCTTCAAACTTTTCTGTTTTGATTTCCCTGGTTCTACTTCAGTGTTTTGGACTAAGTCCTTCATTTCTTCTTGGGCTTCTCTTTCCTTGCACTCTCCTGAAAAGAAAGGTTCCTCTGAGTTCTTCCCTTGCTTCTGTTTTTGGTCATACTCACACAAAGAGAGAGATTCCCAAGAGGCAGGAGGGTACTGGATTCAGATTAAGATGAATTTAGTTTTGTCTTGAGTCTCCAGCTCTAGCAGCATTTTATTTTGCAGATAATTCACTTTCCAAAATAATAATCATAATAACAATAACAACAATAATAATAACAATAATTGAAACCATCAGACTCTCAGTATTTAAGCACACAAATTGACCTATGTTCTTACAAATATTTTGCCTTCCTCTCCTGTTAGAAAAGTCCAACTGCTTGCCTTGGTTAAGATATCTCCTAGACTGCTGAAAACAAACAACAAACACAGCACAAAACAACACTATCAATAAAACTCCATCAAGAAACAAACAATAGCAACAAAAATTGAAACAGACTCATAAATACAGAGGACAGGGGCACTTGGGTAGCTCAGTCAGTTGAGCATTTAACTTGGGCTCAGGTCATGATCCCACCTTTCATGGCTTGGAGCCCTGCGTTGGGCTCTGTGCTGACAGCTCAGAGCCTGGAGCTTGCTTTGGATTGGGTGTCTCTCTCTCTCTCTGCCCCTGCCCTGCTTATGCTCTGTCTCTGTCTCTCTCTTTCAAAAATAAATATTAAATAAATTAAATAAATAAACAAACAAATAAATAAATAAGGAGAACCAACTGGTGGTTGCCAAAGGGGCTGGGTGGGGGGATAAGCAAAATGGGTGAAGGGGATTCAGAGGTACAAACTTCCGGTTATAGAATAAATAAGTCACCTGGGTGAAAAGTACAGCATAGGGGATATAGCCAATAATATTGTAATAGCCTTGTGTGGTTACAAACTGTAACCACACTTAGGGTGGTGAGCATTTTGTAATGTACGTCAAATCACTGTGCTGTACACCTGAAACTAATTTAATATTATGTGTCACTTATATTTCAATTAAATTATTTTAAAACAATAGTAATTAATTAACATATGGTTGCTTCAACTCTCTCCTGAAAACACAGAAATTCTGACTTTTTCCGCAGGAGCAAGTTCTATCTCCCTCTCTCTTCAAAATGACAGCCATAGGGGCGCCTGGGTGGCTCAGTCGGTTAAGCGTCCAACTTCAGCTCAGGTCACGATCTCACAGTCCTTGAGTTCGAGCCCTGCGTCGGGCTCTGGGATGATGGCTCAGAGCCTGGAGCCTGCTTCCGATTCTGTGTCTCCTTCTCTCTCTGCCCCTCCCCCGTTCATGCTCTGTCTCTCTCTCTGTCTCAAAAATAAATAAACATTAAAAAAAATTAAAAAAAACAACAACAAAATGACAGCCACAAAACATATATGCTCAGGAGCCAGAGTACATGAATTCAAATCTTCATATACGCTGGGTCCAAGGCCAAAATTATGTGGTATCAGGGCACAAGTCAGAGCAGTAGATGGATGAGGAGGTAGAAGGTTATTATTTATTTTTGAGATGATTATATGTAACATATTTCAAAGCTGATGGAAAGGGAAATATTTTTTTTTAATATAAATTATATTCTAGGCCCCAGTGTCACTCTCTGAACAATGGTGAAAACTTTAAAAATACCTCTCAGAGTTGTGGTAAAAATTATATATAAGGTTTATGTTAGTTGCCTGAAAATAATAAGGATTTAATTTTTAAAACACTATAGATACATTCCTCCTCATCATTTAAAAAATGGCATCAACATTAATTTTATCAATGCAACTACTTCCCTGATTCCCATTCGCTCCTCAACCCTCCTGGAAATTGGAAACAGGCAGAAGAGATTACTGGGCATTTTCCAATACACCCCTGAGCTTGACTTTCTATTGACAAGACAATTAACATAATCTATTGGGACAGAAGTTAATTTGTAGATTTTTGTCTGTTCAAATTTCCAATTATTGCTGTCTGGTGAAACTGATAATTCCAGAAATTAGATTTACAGCTCTACCAGAGAGTAATCAGTTTTGTATCTAATCAAGGACCCCCTAACATTTCTTTGATGTGCACATATACCTACTTCTCAAATGCTCTCTGGCCCATTCATAACATCTTTCTTATGATGAGTTGAATAAATTTTTGAAAAGAGTTCATTTTATTTTACTCATTTTAATGAGTCATGATTTTACCCTTTGAAAAGATACATACTTGAATTCACTGCAATCTAGTACTTAATTCCAATATTCACAATTATACTGCAAAATAAGACTATTTGTCTCTGTTCATCCGTTGAGAAATATGAAGCTCACACATGTTGAATAAATTGCCTGATGTTACACAGCTGCTGAGGGTTGGACCTCGAAATAGAAGACAACTTTTGCTCTATGTCATGCTTTCCATATTAAGCAAAATGGCTACATGCTCACGTTCTACAAAGTCTGAGATAAGTTAAAATAGTGAATCTTTCCAGCATTATTAAATTTATTGAAACATTTTTGGAAAAATATATAATTTAAATTTTATGCCACAAAACATTTTTGTAGTGCATCCAAAATTATACAATTTTTATGGTTGTTCATGAAATACACTTGTTTCGAGCTGAATTCCCTGACTTCAGGATATTCTCTGCCATTGGGGTACATTAGTGAAACAAGATTTAGAAGCACTATTGATCTATGGCCTCTCCCAATGCATCGGACAAATAACATATCATTCCTATGCCCAATGAAACATAGTTTGGTGGCCCAGATTATTTAAATTTCAAACCATAAGTTAGGATTCATATCAGAATTGCAATATACAGACCTGGCAGACTGACTAGATTATTGCAAAATTTATGGTTCAGTTGAGCCTTATCATGTAGTTAAGTAGCCTTTGCCAAATGACTAAAAACATATAAAACATATAAATATAGAGAAGCATGATATAAGAGTGAACAGTGTCTACACAGATGAACACAAAATGTTGATATTCACTAAGATTTTTAAAATACATAATATTACATGTATTTTTTGTCTCCCTATGAAAATGTAAATGATAACCTGTTTACATATATTTGCACTTTTAGTATTAATCCAAGTATATATGCTTTGTGTCATATTTAAATATTGGAATGTCTTTCTTGGTGGAACTTTAATTAAATATTTGCTAAAAATCCACTGATTAAATAACTTTATTTGAATGACTATAATCTTCCAAGAAAGTTTAATGATTATTTTGTGTATGTGAAACACCAAGCAAATAAGTAAGCAAACAAAAAATGTGTGAACATTATATTCTAAATAGACGTCCTTTTTATTATATCACTATTGATTTTCCTATAAAATTCACTCAAAGAATTTTTCTCTTTTCCATCAGAACAATTATTCTAGTTATACTAAAATTTCTCATATGTGCAGCAAAATTAATGCATCCAAGGAAGATGAAATAAAGGGTACTAAATGTACTTTTCTATGTGAACCAACTGGAGTACTTGACACAAAATAAATTAAAACAAAATAAATTAAACACAAAATAAAAACCAAAGTTTTTAGGCATTGGACAGCAGGCAGCATGACACTGTGATCCCTGAGAGAATTGAAATTTACAAAGTGAGCTCTACAATTGCACCCGTTTAATATTTGCAGGTATTAATATGTGCGTAAATATAGACACATTTTCTCATTTTTAACCTCTTTAAAAGATAAATGACTGTTTAGACAAAAAAAAAAAATTAAATAGCGATGCATTTTGAGTTTCGTAGCATACATGGAAGTATAATGTATGACACCAGCAGCCAAAAGGATGAAGTAGGGGAAGGAACTATATCATTGTAAGGATTATGAAATATACATAAAGTGGAAAAATATTATTGAAAAATGGAGTGTGAATAGGGCGCCTGGGTGGCTATGTCTGTTAAAGTCCAACTTCAGCTCAGGTCATGATCTCCCGGTCAGTGAGCTCGAGTCCCTCATTGGGCTCTGTGCTGACAGCTCAGAACCTGTAGCCTGCTTCAGATTCTGTGTCTCCCTCTGTCTCTGTTCCTCCCCTGCTTGCACTCTGTCTCTGTCTCTCTCTCTCTCTCTCAAAAATAAAGAATTAAAAAAAAGTTAAAAAAAAATTGGGGTGTGACTACCAAAAGGAGAGAAATATAGACAAAGACAGAGATGGAGGAGAGAAAAATCAAACAGTGGAGAACAGAATAAATAATTGAAAACTCAATTAATGCAAATGATGGCAGGGAAAGAAAAAAAATTGAGTAAAAAACAGATGGGACAAATAGAAAGTAAATAGCAAAATGATAGTTTTAAACTCAACCATATCAGTAATTATAATAAGTAAAGTTGGCTTAAACATTCAATAAAAACCTACCCGTGTCATAGGTAATTTTTTAAAAGACCTAACTATATGCTATCTACAAGAAAGTCATTCTAATTTTGCAGATGGGGTAAAAGTAAATGGATGGGGATAAAAAATCCATTATAGACGACTAGAATTTCCTAAACTGGGATTTGTTCCTTGGGATTCCTACTGTGTGTCCAGCCACTATACAGCCTCGTGGCAACGGGGGCTGGAGCAAATGTTGATATTCCGGTGACTGCTATAGCAGTGAGGAAAACTGTCCTTTTTCTCTGACCCAAGAGTCTCCTGTCTTCTGCCAGCAACCATGAAACCGTGGTAGGCTAGACTGCTAGATTGAAAGAAGTGTACATACAGGATAACAAGTAAGAAAACGTCTCAAACTCTTCACAGTCTCTGACAAAGTCCACTTCCAATTGTCACATGACTGGCAATTATGGACTGATTTTGATGTGAGACCTTGGTTTCTCCATAGGCAGGCCTTTTCACAGGCTGCTTGAGTGTTTTCACGACATGCAGCTGTCTTCTCTCAGAGAGGATAATCCAAGAGAGATGGAAAACCAAGTGGAAACTAACTTTTTTTTATTATCTAGTCTCAGCCATCAAATAGCATAATTCTACAGCATTCCTGTTCATTAAAAGCTAGTTAGTAAATTCAACCTGCACTGAAATAGAGAGGAATTAAGCATCCTTTTTTTGAAGGAAAGAGTGAAAAAAATTTCCGGACATATTTAAAAACCACTGGGTAGTATCATTCTGTTTATAGGAAGTTATAGAAAAGGTAAATCTATAGTGACAGAAAACTGATCAGTTGTTGGCAGTGACCAGGGGTGGGACATAAAGACTGGCTGCTAAAACACACAAGGGAACTTTGTGAAGAGATGGAAATGTTCTACATTCTTATGCTCGTTATGCAACGAATAAAACCACGCACTTAAAACTGATGGGTTCTACTGTATGCAAGTTATACATTTATAAATGTGATAAAAATTAGAAAAAAAACTGTTCATATTCATGAAATATTGGTTATTATTACACAGGGGTGTAGTGTTTTGACTTCTGAGAAAGATGACATCATTAGGGAGCGTGGTTGATATAGGTGGTTAATTCCTCAATGAGAGGAACTAGTAATTTGCAATAGGAAGTTGGGTCTCTCACGGTTTTCTAGCCCAACTACTCTAAATTAGAAGACTAAAATAAGAGTCAGTAGTAATCACGTTTGTTTTTCTTCACCACCTCTTCTGTGAGGTAATGAAGTACAATGAACCCAGCATCAATGGCAACATGTTTAGCAGTAATGGAAAACTTCGTATGAAAATGTCAGGCAGCGTTCTTGGAATTGGGTGATGAGAGTTATCGGCAAGCAATATCATCGCCACCTGGCACCAGTTAGAGTGCTGTTATCAACAGACAATGGGAGCAGGGGAAATATCCTCCTAGTAATTCATAGCAAGAACATGAGGCATATCCTGAAGAGGCCAGGAGATCTGGTCCTCGGAGCACAAAAGAGACTTCCTTAGCCTCCCAGGACTATTCGGAGATTTTAGGGGGGGGGTCTGGATTTTTCAGGAAAGTTTTCAAGGTAAATTCAGAGAAATGGAACATTATTTTAATCTGACTGATACGAATTTGGAAAGATGAAATATAGTTAGACTAAAGCTTCAAGAGGGAGAGGGCCCTGCAAAAAGGTGAGCAGACACTCTGGAAGAAACATTCGGTATCTATTACAGTAAAGGATACCTGAGTTTCTTAAATGATCTCTTCTCACCATAAAATGGACTGGGTTTCTGCTATCTTTTGTAACAGAATAATCCAATGTATCAAAGTTCAAAGTGAACACTATTATCTAGCACTGACAAGGAACTAGAGTATATCTTTAAACAAACCCTTGATATGGTTATCACAAATCAAATAAAAATCATTCACTTTAAAGGAATTTGATTCAAATAACCCAAGAGGTTTCAAATTATTAAATTTATAAAAATCACCACAGTGCTCATTAAAGTGAAACTTCCTGGGCTTACAGATAGTCTATTCTATTTGGGGTGAGACCCAGGAGTATGAATTTTAAACAAACACATTGAGCAATTCGAAAGCAAGGGGACCTCAAAACACTCACGTTTTGAGAAATACTGAAGAGACTAATATTAATACTTAATAGACCATAATCTCACCATTCTGAAACAATGCATGCATTTACATTACATTATAGAATAAAAAAGCTATGCAATCAAAAATTTAACCCTGCATGGGTTTTGATTTATTTTTCTTAGCACATTTGAAAAAGAATCTACTGGTACTAGGAATATTTCTATTAATATTTTTCAACCCCATGGACTCATTTTATACAAACATGTTCTTTTCATTATCTTCTTGGATCACTGCCATATAATTATTTATCTTTTATGATACAAAGATTTTTCTCTTCTAAAAATTACTCTTGTTCTATAGCATTATCTAGAACATCTTGTTTAGAATTCTTTCTAGAAAGAAATTAACTGAAACTCTTTTGTCTGTATCTGATACAAAATTACAAGAAGTCTAACTTTCATACAGGTTTAATTACTACTAAATCAATATTATGTATTTAAATCTAATTATAGTATGAGAATTAGGATTCTGATGAAGAAACGATCTCATGGATAATTAGAAATTTAGTTAGCCTGCATTAAAACTAGCAGATTCTTAGTCTTGACTATCTTGATAAAGTACAGGATATTAAAAACTGACTTAAAGACAATAAATTGTCATAACAATAGTCATTATAATTGTACGCTAGGAGTACATAGACAAGGTTTTTTTTTTGTTTTTTTTTGTTTTTCTAACAGGTTTACAATTTGCAGTCATGACTTTCACCTTACCGCCAGCTAGGACTTAGCCCAGAGAGAAAACCAGTCTCTTTTCTTGAAGTTATCCTCAGAAGATTAAATCTTATGACTGCCGTTGTCATACAGCACCAACATTATATTATAAACCTAAATACAGAAGCCGTCCCCCGCCCCCCCAAACTCCTATCTGTGGGGAATATGTTCCAAGACCAGTAAGGGATGCCTGGGTCCGCGGCTAGTCCCGAACCCTATATATACTATGTTTTCTCCTATACATACATACATATGGCAAAGTTTGATTTAAAAATTAGGCAGTTAGAAATTAATAACAACAATGAATAATAAAATAGAGCAGTTATAGCATACTGTGATAAAAGGTATATGAATGTGGTGATCTCTCTCTCACACATTCAAAATATATTGCACACTACTCACGTTATGATGTGGGATGATAAAACGCCTAGGTGATGAGAAGAAGTAGGCACTGTGACATAGTTAGGCTACCATTGACCTTCTGACAATACGTCAGAAGGAGAACCATCTGCTTTCCCACTGCAATGGACCGTGAGTAATGGAAACCGGGGAAAGTGAAACCTCAAAAAAGGGAGGACTACGGTATTTGCCATTACTTTTCACTTCCTTCTTTGCGAGCTTCTGGGGAAACAGAACAGATGTTTCACTCTATTTACATAATGAGTCTTCATGTATTTGAAACAGACTATTATTACCATTTTACTGTGTAATGTTAACAATTGTACCCATAATGCACAGGAAAACGCAATCTTACAGTGCTGAAATTTAACAACAAATAAGATGTGGTGTGCTTTGAATGCAAATAATGTTTTCGAGTATCTCTTTTAAGTAGTCGATTACTGACAGTTGTGTAAGACTTGAATCTGAAAAATGCGACTGTGAAGGTACAAATTCTGTTTTCCTTCACACATCCATCTGTTTTTTTATATGATTACTTACTGCTCAGTGCACCATCTCCTGAAAATTTTCAGTCCGTTGTTTAGATTAGATCAAGACCCTTTTTCTTAAGCATTTTAAATGCCTCTATGGAGAATAATCTCACTCCACTGTTACATAGCTCTATGTTATACACACATTGTATGCTGTCCTTGCAGGCATCAGCTTTAATTTTAATTTTTTTCTTTTATATCTCTCTGCCTAGAAGTAAGTAAGCTCCTTGAGGGAAAGGGTACTTGTCTTAGCCAGCAAATCACTGCCAGGATGTAGTAAGTTTTCAATTAATTGTTCTCAACCTAATTTTCAAGCCATTTCCCTTTTTGCCATCAATTCACATTCTTCTTGTTTTCTTGAATATTTTTTTACCATAAGAATTTGTTTTCCTACTCTGCAAGAGTGCTGATTCTTAATTTGGTTTTTGCCTCTCACTTCTTGTTCTTTTGTAGTTTTAAAAACCCTCTTTTACACTGTTTTCATTTCTGTATTACCTTGAAAACCATTGTCATTTGCATTCTTTCCTAACAGTCCATAAATAGAAACAATACCTCATCATTTTCAATATCATTGAATATTAAAGATACAATTGTTATTATTGAAATTACTATCATCCGGGGCGCCTGGGTGGCTCCGTCGGTTAAGCGTCCGACTTCGGCTCAGGTCATGATCTCATGGTCCGTGAGTTCAAGCCCGCGTCGGGCTCTGTGCTGACAGCTCGGAGCCTGGAGCCTGTTTCAGATTCTGTGTCCCCCTCTCTCTCTGCCCCTCCCCTGTTCATGCTCTGTCTCTCTGTCTCAAAAATAAATAAACGTTAAAAAAAAAATTAAAAAAAAAAAAAAGAAATTACTATCATCCTTTCACTTCAGGCAGGTGAGAAAACTAAGTAATGAAGAGACTGAAACCAACCACATAAATTTCTTTTTTTTTGTTGTTTGAATTTTAGTTCAGTTCAATTTTGGTACATCTATCTGATTTTTATTAGTATTATGTATTTCTTTTTAAGAAGTTACAATGGCACTTTGGTTATTCAGTGAAGTACTTACATACTGTGCAACAGCCTCTTGCTTCAACCCATTTGTTTCCTCAATTTCATAATCCTTTGAAGAGTCATTGTGACAGTGGAAAGCTAAGTGCCCTATGCTTCTGCAACAGCGTTCAACAGAATGTAAGCTGAAATGTAGCCCCATCAGACATGATTCTAACCCTCAACCACTACGACTTTACCTTTTCTGCTACCCTCTACCTGACTGGTTTTCTTAATATTTTTTCTTTCGAGAAAATATTCTCCTCTCCAGTAGGATGAGATCATCACAGCAAGTCCAGATATACGGTAACCCTCCCAACTCACACTCCTCTTGGAACAGCACTATGATTGTCCCCATAGTAGCTTATCCACAGTGATTCATATAAGAATCGCAGTTTCTAAGAATTTTCATGGATTTGTTTCCTTTGGATACAGTTCTGGTGACAACACAAGATATAGATCACGAGATAAATAGATACTTGTGTGTGCATACAAACAGGGATGTAGATATTCTTAATCAGGCTGACTCTGCTTAAGATTATTGCTCTAAATATCCGTTTATTTTACAAATGCTTTTGATTGCCCGGGCCTGGGTGGCTGAGTCGGTTAAGCTTCTGACTCCTGACTTCCGCTCAGGTCATGATCTCACAGTTTGTGGCATTGAGCCCCGCGTTGGGCTCTACACTGATGGTGTGGAGCCTGCTTGGGATTCTCTCTCCCTCCCTCTCTCTCTCTCTTTCTCTCTCTCGCTACCTCTCTCCTGCTCATGCTGTCTCTCTCTCTCAAAAATAAACGTTAAAAAAAAACAAATATTTTTGGTTGCCTTCTATATAGCAAGCCCTATGATCTGCATTCAGGATATAATGATACAGTTGCTTATTGCTTCACAATGGTGGGAGTAAGGTTTATCAAATAGCCACAGAAATAAATATATATCTGAAAAGTATTAAGGTATGTTAAGTAGAAAAATTAGGGAGGTGCTTGCGAGAGAATTAAGTTTGAGGGAACCTTAAATTGAGAGGCTTCTTTGAAGAAGTAACAATTAAGCTGACACCTAAGGAATAAAATGCAGTTAAGTAGTAGATGAGAGGATACTTCAATCCTTGAGGCAAGAAAGAACATGGCTCATTACAGTTAAGCGTCTGACTCTTGATTTTGGCTCAGGTCATGATTCCAGGGTCATGGGATCAAGTCCTGTGTTGGGCTCTGTGCTGACATGTAACCTGCTTGGAATTTTCTCTTTCTCCCCCTCTGCCACCCTCCCCTGCTCATGCTCTCTCTTAAAATAAAATTTTAAAAAAGCATTAAAAAGAGAAGTAAAAAAAAATAAATAAATAAAGTGAATGGAGGGAGTGGAACTAAAGAAATAACCCTTTATAGATGTATGAAATAGGAGACACATAGACTTGACAATTGGAACTTGTTTGCTGGAGATAATTTTAATTTTGGTGTTAGATATTATTTCTGATTATCTTTAGTTTGGAAGAGATTTATAATGAGCTAAAGTCAAAATAGACTAAGAGTATTCATACCAACAAGGGGAGCAAAGGGAAAATCATGCACAGATAGAAGACATTGCATAGTGATCATTTACAGAAAGCAATTTACTTAGATATTTTTGTTGTCTAATATTCGTCTTGTCTCTCAGATTCTTCGGGAAATGAACACTGAAAGCAGATATTGAAGACTCCCTGATGAGACTCACATTTGGAATTAAAATGATCAGTCTGCTGCAGATGCAGATATCCATAAACATCTGACATTTTAAAAAAGTAAATACAATTACATTATTTTGTTGGTAATGATTTTTAAAATATGGATGTTTGGGGTGCCATAAATTACTTTTATGGGTTATTTTCTCAGAAATATGTTGAAGTTACAACTAGTTAAAAATTTTCTATTACTTTCCATTCCACTTATTTACAAGATTTCATTTGCTTTCACTGCCAACTCTATTGAAAAAATAGTCAAAATTCATTATTTAACATTGTGAAAACAAGTTGCCTCCCTATTACTACTGAAAACTATCATCAAAGATCATTCATTATTTCCCACCCACCAAATGCAACAGTTTTTTCTATGTTCATAAACCACTTCATCTCTTTATATTTCTCTACATTTCTTATGTATACTAAACTTTCTATCTTCTCTTATTCTATTTTTTTCCTGTACACATTTTTTCAACTTCAGCATTTACCAAAATAGCTTTCTCACTGAGTACTGCTTCATCCATTCTATAACTTTTCCTCTTTATTTTATGGCTTCCTTATTTACATCCACAAATAGATTTGCCAAGTTGCTGCCCATGCAACAAAATGTGTTCATATCAGGATTCAGTATTTTCCTTCAGTTCCTTATTCTTATTTCCACTAAAGACCATACTGTCTTCCCAGTATCATAGGCTCCTTCACCATAAAACCCATTTTTAAATAAGCTTCCATAAAAGAAAAAAATATTTATAAACTATATGAGTCTTTTCTCTCTTTTTTAAAATGTTTATTTGTTTTTGAGAGAGAGAGAGAAGAGAGAGAGAGAGAGAGAGACTGTGAGCAGGGGAGGGGCAGAGAGAAAGGGAGACACAGAATCTGAAATAGGCTCCAGGCTCTGAGCTGTCAGCACAGAGCCCAACACAGGGCTCGAACCCACAGACCGTGAGATCATGACCCGACCCAAAGTCAGCTGCTTAACTGACTGAGCTACCCAGGCGCCCCGAGAGTCTTTTCTTTATTGCCACTCACACCACCTAAATGGATTTCCTAATTGATTGTCCTTGCCCATAATTTTCTCTTCTTAATTTCATCATTTACATGGCTTTCATATTTTTTTTCCTCAATTATTGGTGGCTTGAGAGCAGCCCCTTCACCAAAAACTTGCTTACAAACACATCCTAAATTTTTTGTATAAATTTCAAGGCAATTGCAATTCCAACTGTAAACTACTTTTCCAAATTCATCTACCAATAGTCTTTTCACACATTGTGTTTTTCTTCACCAGGGCTCCTGCCATTTTGAGAATGCACTACACATTTTTATGGTTTCTCCTTTAGGTTGGGTGCTGTATAAATACAGCCCAAGACCAAGATTCTTGCGAAAAAGATTTATGAGAGTCCTCTTGGAAAGGAAGTGTTACATAGACTGAGCGTTTTATGCCACCAAATTCATATGCTCGAATCTAATCCCTAATATATTGGTGTTAGGAGGTGGGGCCTCTGGGAGGTGGTTAGTGCACTTATAGAAGAACTCCCAGAGGGCCTCTCTTGCTCTTTCCCCTTTCTACCATATGAGGACACAGTGAAAAGACAGCCATCTATAAACCAAGAAATGGGCTCTCAGCAGACACTGAATCATCCTCCAGAGGCTTGATTTTCGACTTCCCAGCCTCCAGAACGTGAGAAATAAATTTGTATTGTTTATAAGCTCCGCAGTCCATGGTATTTTTGGTATAGCAGCCTGAAGGAACTAAGACAGTGACTAAGAGAAATAATAAAAATGCAGTGCTCCTGTTTTGTTTTTAAGGGCATATTCTCTTTATCAGCATTTAATACTTTTCTTCTATAGCCTTTTACAATGAGTTACTTATATGGACCAAAATCCTTGAGAACAAAGACAGGTTTTTTTGTTCATTATTTTTATACTCACTCAACCACAGCTCCTAGTAAAAACCTCTATAGCATAGGCAAAAATTTTAAAATAGTTCTTAAAATATATTGTCAGTAAAAGTGAATATTTTACAGGAAATCTTAAGAGTAGTAATCTCATTTTCTGGAAAAAAAGGCCATTATATATTTTATATTTTAATGATATATTTATGGTTATGGATTTAAGGTCTTCTTTTGTATTTCATGTCAGACTTTTCAAAAAATTCATCATTATTTCTGTCACTGAAATGCTATTTGGTATTGTTCCAAGATTAATTATATCAGCCATTCTTTTTTTTTTCTATAGCAAAACTGAAAGCTATTAGACATAAAGTTTATATAACTAAAAGGAGCCTCAGGAGGTCACCTTAGCTCAAGACTTTAAGTGGAACGAAACACTGATCTCAAATTATTCCCAAAGGTAGCTGTCCACTTTTGGGGCCTAACACAGACTAGGTTCCCACTGACTTGCTTTTATAATTGAAAGCAAGCATCTATTTTTGTATATCGTATTCAATTGGCTTAATTTTTAAATCTAGATTAACTTTCTTTTCCCCTTGATTTTAGGGGGGAAAAAACCATTTAAAGTGAATTATTTAACTTATTTCACTGAATTTTTTTATTTTGAGATGATTGTAGGTTCCCAAGCTAGTCATAAGAAATAAAAATCTTTAACCACTTCTCCTTAGTAGTAATGTCTTCAAAATTAGAGTAGAATACCACAACCAAAATATTGACTTTGACACAGTCAACACGCAGAAATTTTCCATCACTGCTATGGTCCTTTATGTTGCCTACTCCCTACCTGCCTCCTCCTCCCCCATAACGCTGTGCAACAGCTAATAAGAATACTATACACATGGAATCCTATAATATGTAAACTCTGGATTGGCTTTTTTTCACTCAGTATAATTCCCTTGAGGTTCATTCAGGCTTTTGCAGGTAACCATATCTGTTCTTTTTCAATGCTGAATAATGTTCCATGGTATGGCTATATCACAATTGGTTGAATTCCTCACTCCCTGCAGGACATTTAGCTTGTTTACAGCTTTGGGTTATTACAAATAGAGTTAGATGAAATAAACATTCATGTGCAGGTTTTTGGTGATCACAAATCTTCATTTCTTTGGGATAAAAGCCCAAAAGCGCAATTTCTGGGTCCCGTGATAGTCGCATATTTAGTTTTTTAAGACACTGCCGAACTATCTTCCTTTGTGGTTATTTTCCATAGCCACCAGCAATGTATGAGTGATCAAGCTTTCCTTCATCCTTTGCAGGACTTGATATTGATGCTTTATTTTGGCCACTATGATAGATGTTAGTAGTATTTCATTATTGTTTCAATTTGCATTTCCCTAATGGCCAATGATACTGAGTATATGGAGTATTTTTTATGTGCTTATCTGCCATCTGTATATCTTCTTCATTTTTAAATTTTTTTTAATGTTTTATTTATTTTTGAGACAGAGAGTGACAGAGCGTGAACAGGGGAGGGGCAGAAAGAGAGAGGGGGACACAGAATCCGAAGCAGGCTCCAGGATTTGAGCTGTCAACACAGAGGTCGATGTGCGGCTCCAACTCGCGAACCGCGAGATCATGACCTGAGCCGAAGTCTGGTGCCTAACAACTGAGCCACCTGGGCGCCCCGTATATCTTCTTCATTTAAATGTCCCTTCATATATTTTTCCTATTTCTAATTGGACTGTTTATCCTTTTACTATTGAGCTTTGAGTGCTCTATCTTCTTGATGCTAGTCCTTTGTCAGATATGTGATTTACATATATTTTCAACCATTGGTAGCTTGCCTTTTCATTTTCTTTGCACAGTTTTAAACTTGGATGAAGTTCGAGTTTCCATTTTTTTTTAATTTTATGAACGATGTTTTTGTGTGAAGTTTAAGAATTCTTAACTATAAAAAAAAGGAGTCTTGCCAAATCCTGTATCCTAAAGTTTTTCTATTTTTTTCTAAAAGTTTTATAGTTTCACATTTAATTACAAAATTCATTTTTAGTTAATTTTCGTATAAACTGTGAAGCTTAGGTAACAATTATTTCTCTCTCTTTCTCTCTCTCTCTCTCTCTTTTTTTTTTTTTAACTTTCTGGCTTATGAGTAGCTGATTGCTCAATACTATTTGTTGAAAAATTCTCCTTTCTCTGGTTAATTGTTTTTTCATCTTATTGAAATCAGTTGAGGATATTTTTGTTGGTCTATTTCTAGATAATCTTTTCCATTCTACTGATGGATGTGTCTATCTTTCCACCAACAGCATAGAGTCATGATTCCTGTTACTATTATAAAAATTATTGAAACTGAGCAATTGGTTCCTCTGACTTTACTTTTCTTTTGCAAAATTGTTTTTTCTATTCTAGGTGCTTTGCATTTCTATATAAAATTTAATACGATCTTGTTTATTCTATAGAAAATCTCTCTGGGATTTGAATAAGAACTATATTATCCGTGTATCATATTGTGGAAAATTGACGTCTTTGCTATGTTGACTCTTCTAACCCATGAACATGGTTTGATTTCTTCATTTGTTTAGATCTTTTAATTTTTTTTCCTTTGGGGTGCCAGCGTGACTCAGTCAATTAAGCATCCGACTTCTGCTTGCGTTATGATCTTGTGGTCTGTAGGTTGAACCCCACGTCAGGCTCCGTGCTGACTGCTCAGAGCCTGGAGTCTGTTTCGGATTCTGTGTCTCCCTCTCTCTCTGCCCCTCCCCTACTTGCACTCTGTGTCTCTCTCTCTTTCAAAAATAAACATTAAAAAACTAATTTTTTTCCTTCTACAGTGTACAGTTTTAGCATATAATTTCTGTACATAGTTTAGATTTATATTTAAGTATTTAATTTTTTGACCAATTATAAATTATACTTTTACTTTCAGTTTCCACATGTTCATTGTTTGTACATGGAAATGCAATTGAAATTTGTGTGTTGACTTCTATCTTGCATCTTTGCTGAACTCATTTGTAAATTATGAGCGATTTTGGGGGAGGTTTGGTTTCTTTTTTACATTCTTTGAAATTTTCTACATAATCAACCATGCCGTCTGCAAATACAGACTGTTTTACATTCTTCTTTTCTAATATATAGACCTTATGTTTCCTTTTCTTGCTTTATTGGTTGAAATTCTAAAACTGTTGAAAAAGAAGGATGACAGTGAACATCTTTGTCTTGTTCTTAGAGGAAAAGCATTCACTCTTTCAGCATTAAGTATAATATTAGTTGTAGGGTTTTTGTAAGACATTCTTTATGAAGTTGAGGAAGTTCCATTTTTTTACCAACCAGTTTACCAGAACACCAGTGACTTTTTTCCAGAAATTAAACAAATCATTGAATTCTCTGGGCCTATATTTAAGAAGAAAAATAATGTAATTTTGATTTCTTTATGAACCTAAATTTAGATGTGTTAATCAGCAATGGGAAGTAAAAGGATGAAACTGAAGAAATAGATGCCAATCAAATATAAGATTAGTCATCATCATAGAGTTTACACCTATGTATGATTTATGTTATATAGTATCCATTATATCTAAAACTTCAATAAAACATATTGAAATCTATAGTATCAAATGTATGGGTCAAGGGAAACTATAATAAACAGTTAAAATATTGAATATGGGCAATAAGTTTTAAAAAAACCTAAAGACTCTTCCTTGCAAAATTAGATATATTTGTATCATAATCACTACTGCAAATACATATGGATTAAATATATGTAGGTAAGGAGTGTCTTCCTTTTACTTTAAAAGTGGTAAAAATTCCCCTTGTTTCCTTATTTCTGGTAATACATTTTATTTCAGACAGGGAGATCTTTTTTGTGCCTTTAACGTGAAGTAAAAGTATAATCAATATAATCAACCATATTACTCTTTTGTGACAATAAATTTTTTTTTTCTTTGAACCAACTACACAGATTCTACAGAGGTAGAAAAGAGTGGTAGCATGAATTATGTTTCAAGTTATCAAAGACTGAAATTCGCAAAAGTCAGTCATAATGAAAATTAGGAAATTAGGGCGCCAGTGTGACTAGGTCGGTTGAGCATCCGACCCTTGATTTCATCCGACTCTCACTGTCGTGAGATTAAGCTCTGAATTGGGCTCTGGGCTGACAGCACAGCGCCTGCTTGGGATTTTCTCTCTCCTTCTCTCACTGTCCCTTCCCCGCTCACACTTTATCTCTCTCTCAAAATAAATAAATAAACTTTAGAAATATATTAGGAAAGGAGATGCCTAATAAATATTTGTGAAATAAATAAACAATGATTATAATCTGAAGCATTATATTAGAGCAAAGCAACCTGATTCTCACAGGAATTAAGAAGTTTCCACATCCACAAGGTGGTACATTGGTGAAAGTGGAGCAAAACTGATAACAGAAGCAAAAGAAATGTTTTGTTCTATGTACATTCAGTTTTCAGTGTACCAAGTGCGGTGAGTGTGCCCCAATAACACTTAACGGACATGTCAGCAGGAAAAGGAAAATGACTGGTACCGTATTAACAATCCCTTGCTTTAGTTTCCTGTTAACTATGGCTGCGGCCGTCTGAGCCAGCTCTCCAGGAGTAGCGAGATTCCCAACGTGCATCTGTAGGTAGCGGAAGAATGCCAATAAAGAATAGGAAAGGACTAAACATGCCAGGGGAAGCCAACTAACCGTGGTGAATTGGCCACCTCTATGTGAGCTGAGGGAAGATACTAACTGTGCCTCCTTGGAATACCAGTCTTCTCAGTTGATTTTATAATTCTTTCTTTGCTGTTTCTTTTCTTTTTTTTTAATTTTTTTAACGTTTTATTTATTTTTGAGACAGAGAGAGACAGAGCATGAACAGGGGAGGGTCAGCGAGAGGGAGACACAGAATCTGAAACAGGCTCCAGGCTCCGAGCCATCAGCCCAGAGCCCGACAAGGGGCTCGAACTCACGGACCGCGAGATGATGACCTGAGCCGAAGTCGGCCGCCCAACCGACTGAGCCACCCAGGCGCCCCTTTTCTTTGCTGTTTCTAGTTACCTTGTTTTCTTAACTCTGGTTGTATCCAAAATCTATTTTTGTCATAATTCATTATGCTATTTCTCTCACTTTTTAAATTTTATTTTGCTTCTAGTCCTGTCTCCTTATTTGCTAATATCTGGGAATATCATGAGAGGGTATTTATCATGTTATTTAGGTTTCTTGAATAGTTAGAGGGTTGGTGATCAGTAGTTTTACCATATTTTCATAAAAACCTAATACAAGTCTGCTTTATAGTTGATGTTCCTTCTGACAAAGATGGAGAAATAAGGATTAGATGATTAGATTTACTTTCAGGCTTTAAAAGATAAAACAAAATATTGGATAAAATATAAGAAATCATAACACAGTTGACATCAAGGAACAAAAGAAAGTTATTCCTGAAAATGAGGAAATAAATAAGATAAAAACTTGAGCTTACTGACTGTAGAAAGTTTCCATGGTGCAAAGTGAAGGATTCTAGCAAAGTCCAAACTGTCTGAGTTAACCATATAGAACAGGAGGTCCAGGGAAGCCAAGGTGGCTAAGTTCACAGAAGAGAGTGCTGGAGAGGAGAGCAGTACACAGAGAGAAGACTCCCAATGTCTGCAGAAGAACCCTCTTATGTGTTCATTTGGGTACCAATCAGCACATGTGTGTAAACAAACTACCCAAAGCCAGAAAGAATTACCCAAAAGAATTAGGAGGGAAAATAGGAACTAGAGATCACACAGGGCCAAGAATAGTGCCTGTTCCCAATAGCCAAAGTGAAATACTTCATAATTCATGTGGTATCAGTCAGAGTTCTAAAGAAGGTCTTGCTTCAGTAAGGTGGAAAAAAAATTTACTCCAAACTTAATGATGCTTTGGAATTGCCTAACAAAGCCTAAAACCAAGACCCAAAAGTATCAAACTGATTCCAAGTTCCAAGTAACTTAACTGTGCTGCAAAATACAGATCAGTATATTTACCAAAAAACAAAAACAAAAACAAAACAAAACAAAAACAACAAAAAAACCAGAACACAACAAAACAAAAACAATAAAACAAAGAAAAATAGAAAAAAAAAAAACAAAAAACTCTGAATCCAATAGGGTAAAATTTACAGTGTCAAGTATTTGATAAAACATTACCAGGCATGCATGCAAGGAAGCAATAAAACGCAATCCATAATGAAGAAAATATAGGGAATGAGGAAATGGCACATCATAGAATAAGCAAAAACATTAAAAAATGCTATTATAGCTGTATTGCACATGCTGAAGAAGTTACAAGGAAGACTAAACATGTTAACTAAAGACATGGAATAGATTTTTTTATTAAAAAAAATTTTTTTTTTAATTTTTATTTTTGAGAGAGAGACAGAGTGTGAGTGGGGGAGGGGCAGAGACAGAGGGAAACACAGAATCTGAAACAGACTCCAGGCTCTGAGCTGTCAGCACAAAGCCCGACATGGGGCTGGAACTCACGAACCACGAGATCATGACCTGAGCCAAAGTCAGACACTTAACCAACTGAACCACCCAAATGTCCCCCCACCTTTTTTAAAAATTTTTCTTTTTAAGAGACATGGAATAGATTTTTTTAATGTTTTTTTTAAATTTATTTTTGAAGGAGAGAGAGAGACAGAGCATGAGCCTGGGAGGAGCAGAAAGAGAGGGAGACATAGAATTTGAAGCAGGCTCCAGGCTCTGAGCTGCCAGCACAGAGCCCGATGCAGGGCTCGAACTCACCAGCCGTGAGATCATGACCTGAGCTGAAGTCGGACGCTCAAACGACTGAGCCACCCAGGCGCCCCGGAATAGATTTTTAAAGAGAACATAAACTGAACGTCTCTAGATGAAATCTATGCCTGAGATGAAAACTATACTGGATGGGATTAACCCCAGATTAGATATTGCAGAAGAAAATATCAGTGAATTGAAGATATAGCAAAAGACAGCATTCAAATGAAACATAGGGAGAAAATTATCTGAAAAAAAAAAATCTGTGTACTTTAGCAAAACTTCAAGTGGCTAAAATGTGGTTAATTGCATCTCCAAAGTAAGAGAGTGACAGAAAATATATGGCTTACAATTAATGACCAATGTTTTTTCAAAATTTGGTGAAAACTATAAATTTGCAGATCTAAAAAGCTCAATGAGCACAAACACAAAGATGTGAAGTACAGTATACTAAAGCAAATCATAATGAATTGCTTAAAGTCAATGATAAATAGAAAAAGTTTTAAAGTAGTGAGGGAAAGACACATTATATGTAGAGGGACAAAGATAAAGGGCACAGATTTCTGGTCAGAAACAATGTAAGTTACAGGATAGATTGGAATAGTATCTTCAGTCTATCAAACATATATAAAACCTAGAATTTTAAAGTCATAAAAAAATATATTTCTAAAAGGAAGGTGGGAGTGCCTGGGTGGCTCAGTAGGTTAAGCGTCCGGCTTCGGCTCAGGTCACGAGCTCGCGGTTTGTGAGTTTGAGCCCGGAGTTAGGCTCTGTGCTGACAGCTCAGAACCTGGAGCCTGCTTTGGTTTCTGTGGCTCCCTCTCCCTCTGCCCTTCCGCCACTTGTGATCTGTCTCTCTCCGTCTATCAAAAATAAATAAAATATTTTAAAAAATAAAATAAAATAAAAGGAAGGTGAAATAAAGATGCTTCCAACATAGAAAAGCTGAAAAAACTCATTGCCAGCAGACCTTTACGACAAGAAACATTAAAAGAAGCACTGTAAAAAGAAGAAAAATATTGCAAGATAGAAGTCTGTACCTGTTTAAAAAGGCAAAAAGTACAGGAAATGATCACCAATAGGTAAATATGATGACTTTTTTCTTAGTATCAAAATATCTTTAAATGTATTAATCATGTAAAGCAAAAATAACAGTATCATGTAGTACTTTTGACATATATAGAACTAAGATGTATTACAATAAATAACGCAAGGACTAGAAAAAGAAAAATAAATATACTAGTATAAATAAAGTTCTTATTCAATACATGAAAAACCATACTATCGCTTGAAGGGTAGACTATGATAAATTAAAAATTTGTACTATAAATGTTTATTTATTTTTGAGAGAGAGGGGGAGAGAGAGAGAGAGAGAGTGCACATGCATATGTGGCGAAGGGGCAAAGAGAATCCCAAGTAGGCTCCATGCTATGAGCACAGAGCCCTGAGGCAGGACTAGATCCCAGGAACCATGAGATCGTGACCTGAGAAGACATCAAGAGTGAGTCACTTAACCAACTGAGTCACCCAGACACCCCTAAAAATGTGTACTATAAACCCTAAAGCAATCACTAAAGGAGCACAACAAAGAATTTTATCTCAGAAGTTTAAAAGGAAAACCCATTTTATAATTTCTATATTAAGACTGTAGACTTAAATCCACCATATCAATAAATCTATTAAATGCCTGATTATCTCAATTGAATGGTAGAAATAATCAGATTGGGTAAAAAAATCAAGACCCAGTGCATCTAGGTAGCTGAGTCGGTTAAGTGTCCGACTTAGGCTCAGGTCATGATCTCATGGTTCATGAGTTCCAGCCCTGCACTGGTCTCTGTGCTAACACCTCAGAGCCTAGAGCCTGCTTTGGATTCTGTCTCCCTCTGTCTTTGCCCCTCCTCTGCTTGCTGTCTCTCTCTCAAAAATAAATAAACAGCATTTTTTTTTAATCAAGACCCAACTAGACACTGCCTGAAGCTAATCTACTTAAAATATAATTGCGAAAATAAATAAATAATAAATATGGAAAAGACATACATGTTTAAATTGGTCAAAGAAAATAAGAGTGGCTATATTAACGTCAGATACAATAGATTTCCAAGAAAAATATTACCAAGAACAAAAAGGGTCAGTTCATCAAGAAACATACTAACTAGGGTGCCTAACTCTTGATTTTGGCTCAGGTCGTGATCTCACAGTTTGTGAGATTGAACCCTATGTCAGGCTCTGCACTGACAGTGTGGAATCTGCTTGGGATTCTCTCTCTCTCTCTCTCTCTCTCTCTGCCACTCCTTAGCTCACGCTTTCTGCCCCTCTCTCAAGATAAATAAACATTTTTTAAAAAGAAACATACTAAACAAAAATACTTGTATACTCAATAACAGAAATGTAAAAGGCATGATGCAACTAGAAAAATCCATAATTATAGAGATTTGAGCAGCTCCCTCTTGATAACTGATAGAACAATTAAATGAACAATCAATACAAACATAGATGAACTATACTGTCAACCAATTTGGCCTTGTTGACATTTATAGATTACTCATTAACTGCTGAATAAACTTTCTTTGTGAGTGGACCCAGAACATTTGCCATGACAGGCCAAATCCCAAGCCATAAAACAAATCTCAATCCATTTAAAAAGTATTCAAGCCATACCAAATTTTTTTTTTCAACATTTATTTATTTTTGGGACAGAGAGAGACAGAGCATGAACGGGGGAGGGGCAGAGAGAGAGGGAGACACAGAATCGGAAACAGGCTCCAGGCTCTGAGCCATCAGCCCAGAGCCTGACGCGGGGCTCGAACTCATGGACTGCGAGATCGTGACCTGGCTGAAGTCGGACGCCCAACCGACTGCGCCACCCAGGCGCCCCTAGCCATACCAAATTTAGATCACAAAGAAATTAAATTTGAAATCTGTAATGAAAAGACATCTGAGATAGCTCCCAAATATTTGGAAATGAACACACTTCTAAATAACCAGAGCGCCAAAAAATAATCCCCAACAAACAAGCATACACACAATGAACAAAAGAAACCTAAAGAATTAAAAGGGGAATTAGAAATTATTTTAAGTGAATAAAAATCAAAACGAAACATGTCAAAATTTGTTGAGATGGGGTTAAAGTGGTACTTAGAAGGAGATATGTAGCACAGAATACCTCTATTACAATTGAGGAAATATCTAAAATTAATGATTTTAGATTCCCACTGAAGAAACCAAAAAGGAGAGCAAGTGAAGCCAAAGGTAGCAGAAGAAAAGAAATAAAGGTCAGAACAATAGTCAAATAAATAAAAAAAAAAAAAACACATAAGGAATAATATCAAATATTAGTAAAATTAAAAACTGGAGGTTTTTTTTGAGAAAATCAATAAAATTGATAAACCTTCAGGAAGATTGATGGGGAATAAAAGAGAGGAGACAAACTATTAACCTACCAACATCAGGAAGCAGAAAGATATTAACCCTCTAGATTTTACAGGTATTAAATGTTTAATAAAAAGAGACCTTTATGTTAATAAGTTCAACACCTTAGATGAAATAGATACAATCCTTGAAAGAGTCAAATGATCAAAATCTACTTATTAAGTAATAGTTAACCTAAACAGTTCTTTATATGTTAAACAAATTAAATCTATAATTAAAAAACTTCCCACAAAGAAAATTCCAAGTAGTGATGTCTTCACAGGTGAATTCTACCAAGCATTTCAGAAAGAATTACTATCAATTATATAGCAAGTCCTTAAAAAAATTTGAGGAAGTGAGAATATTACCCAAGTCACTGAGGTCAACAATATTCTGATACAAAAATAATAAAGAGATATTTCAAAACCTAAAAATTACAGAAGCAATATTCCTTATGAACACAGATCCAAACAATTTTGACAAAATGTTGACAAAAGAAATCAAATTATATATAAAGACAACAGAATTTAAATAAAAATAATAAAATTCCACTAAAAATGATAATATACCATGAGGAAGCATAGAAAGCAGGATTTATTCCAATAATGTAGGCACAGTTTAACATCAAAATGAATTGGTATCATTTATCTCATGAACAAAATATATATATATGTATATATATTATATAAATATGTATATATGTGTATATATTATATAAATATGTATATATTTATATATTATTTATATATGTATATATTATACAAATATGTATATATATTTATATAAATATTTATATATTTAGATCCATATATATATATATATATATATATATATATCAACAGATGAAGAAAAAATTGACAGAAACTAGCATCCAATCCAGGAAGAAAAAAAAAATCTCTCAGCTAAGTAGCAATAGAAGGGAACTTCCTCAAACTCAGATACGTCTGACTCCAAAACCTGTTTTTGAATGCTTTGTCAGGATTCCATTTATACATTAATCAGGAAACACAAAAACAATCTAAAGCACATCACTCTGTTTTCAAAATACCTAAGAATCTGTTAGTATTCTCTCCAATGTATACTCTATACAGGAGTAGCACAAAACTCTCCCAAGGAAATATGTAGGATGGTGTACTCCTATTACAGCTTTCCAGTTCTTTTTCTTTTTTCTCTTTTTACTTAAGGTAAAAAGAGTTTTGAGTTTCTCTCATGTACCAACGTTAGCTGACTTGTAGGAAGACCAGAACTTCTGCTATGCTGTTGTGAATTGTCTTCAGTGATGACTAGACACAGGACAGACCTATCTCAAGTAGAACGTGCCATCGAAAGACTTAATAAATAGCCCATTCACCCTGGCGTTTCTTAAACACTATTGCACAGAAACTCACTGTAACATCAGCAGCTGTATACTTAATATTATGGACTCCACGACAAAAGCTGAGAAAATTCAAGAAGCATTCACAGAATACTGTTTTCTCCTACGATAAATGCCCACTTGAGAAAAGCTGTTTCATGCAAGGGAATATTAGGGAATTTTGAATTGGAGAGTATTTTTTTCTAAAATCCATAATTTGAATTTTTTAATAAACAAGGCCATATTATATATAGAAATGGAATCACATTAAGAGCTATCTGGAGGGCAAGGACCACATTTGACACCACTTCTTATGTGTAATACCAATAAGTATTCGTATTGAAAAAGGTAGGTGTTTAATATTTATCTTCTAACTCCAAGCCAGTGATTTCTCCATAGCACCAGACTATGTTCATTTTTGGTCAAATGAATATATAATTCTTATGAATAATATACCAGTCAAAATATATTACTGATTAATGATAATCACACATTGTTGTGTTTTCTCGTTCCTGATAGATGTTTAATTTATAATGTGAAGCAAAAACGACATAGATAAGTGCTAAGTGCTAAGTGCTAAGTAATAATGTCAGTCCTGAAGGCTAAATTTATTTTTTCATTTTTATGGAGAGGTGGTATTGAGACACCTGGGCTTCTTCCACCTGACGTAGCATGACCCACTGGAAACTGAATAGAAGGAAAAAATGACAATGACGTTAATTGAACATTTACTCTGTGCCTAACGTAGTAGAGGGTTTATGTATTTATTAATCCTACACTTGTTGAGTAATTACTATCTGTAAGACACCATCTTTTGTGCTGGAAACACGATGGTGAATAGCACAAATCAGTCCCCTTACTGATACATTTCTGTGAAGGAGAGAGGGGCGGTAAAAAAGAAAGTAAATAAATAAGGTATCTGTAGTCAGTGATAAGTGTTAGCAGAAAGTAAAACAGGGTAATTGAATAGTGACTAGAGGGGTAACTCTTCTGAATTCGATGTTAGGAAAGACTAAAACATAAATGGCAAGTGTAGGCTTGAAAAGAGATCTGGGGGAGAAAATTTTCAAGAGTTTTTCAAAGGGGACAGCACAGGCAGAGGCCCCGAGGTGAGCACACAGCTTGGCCTCCTCAAGAGAAGGCAAGGGACCAATATAACCAAATGAGAGGGAGGGAGGAAGGGGAAAAGTCAGGGAAATGCAGGAACTTGTAGGCCATTAAAGGAAGTTTGAAATTATTCTAAGATGAAGATTCTTTGGAGAGACTTAAGCAGGGGATAAATATGATATTTTATTTGTATTTTTAAGAGATCTCTCTGGCCAGTCTGGAGATCATATATATAATGCTAAGACTGAGGAAGCAAGAGTGAAAGCAGAATGACTACTTGGGAGGTTAATTCAGTACTTCAGGAAAGAAATAATGGTTGTTGGCCTAACGTGGTAACACTGAGGAAAGAGAGTCAGTTGGGTGGATTTGGAGCATAATTTGAAGGTAGAGCTGACAGTCCTTTCTAATTTCTTGGATTTAGGAATGGAAGATTATGGTAGAAGGAAAGTCGAGAATAATACTGCAGTTTTTTAGTTGAGTTTATATTGGTGCCATATGATGTCTCATTAATTTCTCATTGTAAGATTGCCAAACAAACATTAAAAATCCAAGGAACACATGATGGAAGTTCAGGAAGAGGAAGAACTTGCCTACACAGCCAGGGAATGGTAAATGGGATTTACCAGAGAGGCAAATCCAAAGAGCAGTATGCTTATTTCTACAACATCATCACCCTTGGTAACAGTGCACCCTTAAATGTTTCCTGCCTGCTTTGACTGGACTAGAAAATAAAGAGCTACAAAAAGCAGTGATTCCTTCTGCCAAGCACAGACTCTACTTGAGAATTTTAACTTGTGGGGGACTTGCAGCAGACCGTTACATTTGGCATTATTTTTTTAACTGCTGCCAAAATCTACCTTCCGACTTCCTCATGTGTGCTATTAGAACTCTCATACAAGGCCTAATCGCTCAGCTGTATAAAACCATTAAAATATTTGAATATAGAATTGTTTCCCCACAAAAGAAGATCTTCACTCACTATACAGTGTTTGGAAAATGGACTTAAGATGATTTTGAGTTGGTTGCTAGTTTTGTTTTTAAGAGAATGCTTTTAGAAGAAAATATGTTATGTTTTTAAGAGACTTACTTCATTTTTTTATTGGTAGTATGGAATTAAAATTTTCTGCATGCATGTTTGACTGAAAAGTCAATATTTCCTCCTATTACTGGGGACTTCAGGTTATACAAGTAATATTTGATATCTTCCTTAGGTCAATTCTATACCATTAATGGTAGTTTTATTGCCTTTAAAGAAAGGGAAAAGAAAGAAAAGAAGCTATGTTTAAAAATAAACAACAATAAAAAACATTTTTTTATAACTGATGCTCCCTTTGCTTAGCTTTGCAAGAAAAAAGAAGTCTCTCTGCTCTTGGGATAATAGTTCTCCTAAAACACCAATAATCATTAGCTCGAGAAAAACACATATTCTTCATAATATATGCCCTACATAATATGTTTACCCAAAGAAAAGAGATTCAGAATATATGATACTGCCTGGGGTGGGATGATTTCTTCTAGCATAAGTTAATTATTATGTAGGCTAAAACAGCTTCATAAAGATGTCTTCAGACACTGTCTCAGAAGAAGTTTTCAGGCTGAATTTGATTTGCCCTTTCATTATCCCTATTAATTTAAGGAAAATTATAGCACAAAGGAACATTATAATGATTTATGATTCTTTGTGATAAATGTTGGGTAGAAAAATCAGTTAAGTGAATGAGATAAGCCCATAGCTATTATTGTGAAACATAATTTGTTTTCATGAAATATAAATAATGGTCTAAAATAGAAGCAAGGAAATCAAACTTACAAAGAAATGCCAATTAAAGATGCAGACAATGAGTTTATAAAATGATATTTGGAGAAGTGTTATCAATAATATCATAAATTTAGAAATAGCCTTCATGCCTAAAGATAATAGAAAAATAGTTATATAAATTTATCCATTCATAAGTCCTTATAATCATGTTTTCACAGGCTTATGAGTCAACGAAATGCTTCTATGATAAACTGAAATGGTACAATGCAAGGGTAACAGGTTGCTCCCACCCTAGGCTAAGCTCTGCGTTGTATACACTAAAGCATTGTATCAGGTACTCCTCACCACTCTAATAAATAGCTACCATTGCTGTCTCCATTTTCCCGATGTGTTAGGAATGGCTAGATGAAATGAGTTTCCAACTAACACGTAATAGGTGTTAGAGCATCTATTTGATTCGAACCTGGTGTGTCAGCTTTCCAAACTCATGCTCTTAATCATGACTTGCCCCCTTTTCCTTAGGATTGTCACAATGTCTCGGCTTAACTATCTTTAGGATGATTGAATTTCATTTTTATTGCTTATTGCTCTTCCGTGAATACGCAGCCAAGAAAACACTCAGAGCGAGTGTGAGTCCACCCAGGAACTTAACAAGGCACACCCTATAATTCTGATGGGCTTCAAAATGTATCATCCTGGTATCTCATTAACATACTACGGAATTAGGATTTCGCAAAGCTCTTCTGTTTTAGTGACTGTGATGCCCTCACAGTAAGTAGAGTTTTCTTGAACCTTTTAGCTGTGAATTTCTATACTGTATCTTTATACACTTGGTTTTTGGTTTTGGTACTCACTGAATAATGAAAGCGTGATATCCAATATGCATTGATTTTACATGTTGTTTGTATAGGCATCTAAGGGGAGATTAATTTTGCCTCTTTCTCTGTGCTATCAGCTTCCATTTATCTGTTTCATCCTCAGTGTCATCTGCTGTAAGAAACCCATAAGCTCGATTCTTTTGGATGGTCCATTGGTATGACTACTTATAGGACACTAGACTTCCCAATGTCACTCCATCTTCACTGGCTGCTCCGTCCTTCTCAGTCTTCTTCACTGATCATCCTTAAATTCTTACTTCTAAATATCGGAGTGTCCAAGACTCAACACTTGGACCTCTTCAGGGTTATTTCATCCATACCTATGGCTTTAAATGAATCTTTTATTTGATGACCCTCAAATGTTATATCTCAACATAAGTATATCCACATGCCCATATGAAAATTTTCATGCGCAGGTCTAAATAGGTATTTCAAATGAAATAAGCCAACAAACATAAAACAAAAACCCCCTTCTCCTGCCCCTTCTCCTTGCCAGCCTTAGTAAATAGCACCGGCACCACCATTCATCTCTGAGGGCTAAGTTTATGCCCTCACCTATAATCCATCATCACATCTTGAGGCTTTATCTTCAAAGTGTATCTCTAGCCACTCACATCTGACACCACCACCACAAAGTGTCATGGTTCACCTCGACTCTCAGTACAGCTTCTAAACGAGCGGCCTACTTTTGCTCAAACTCCTCTGAGCCTACTGTCAGACTCACCAGTTTCAGTCACCAGCTCGATTGCCAGCTCTCTGACCATATGAGTGTCACTTAATTTCCTCATATAAGTTTCCTCATTTATTAAATAAAGAAAACAATATAAACACCTCACAGATTTCATGTATGACGTAAGTAATTCAAGATAAAATGCTTTTGGAAGTGTTGTCATCACATCATTAGCAGTTAGTTATTATTTTAAGCCAATTTAATAGTCAGTTTTAATACTTAAATTTGATTATGTCACCTTTTTGTTCCAAAGTCTCCATTGGCATCCATCACAATTGGTTATCATCCAAAGTCCTTACCATGACCCCCAAACTCTAAAAGATCTGGACCAGTGTTACGCCTGACTCCATTTCTAACTTCTGCCTCCCAGGTTATGGTGCCTCTTGTTTTCCCTGTGTTCCCTGAATTTTCTTAACTATTTCAGCCTCACATCATTTTTCCAGGTGCCTCTGCTTGTCCCTCTTTGCCCAGGTCCTTGCAAAAACCTTCTCATTTTGTTAATGTTTTTGCTCAGGATTTACCCACATTTCAGGGATGATGTGCCTTCCCTATCAAAAATAACACCCCCTAACAGTCTCCATCTTTTTACCTTGCTTTATTTTGCTTCATCTCACTCATCACAACCTGATATACACTTATGTGTCCATTTGTTCATTCCCAGTTCTTCTTAAAAGCAAGTAAACTCCATGAAAATAAAGACTTACTTTAGCAAGATTGTTGTTCACTTCCATATTTCCAGTACCTGTAACAGTTTCTTGTACTAATAGGTACCATTAGCTTATTAATAAATACCAGCGAATGAACAATTGCCTAAAATGCATAATAATTATCTTTTCACATGTCTGTCTCCTTCAGTAGACATCAACCTATTTTCATTGCTTGAGCCATAAAAAGCACTTAGTGAATGAATGTAGTCAGAAAGACTATTCCCATGGAAAATGTAATTGGGGAAGGTGTGATGTCAATGCAGCTCCTTATACCTGTGACCAAATATTTAATTTACAGAAAATCTAAACTACTTCTTTTCTTTTTAAAATGTTTTTAAAAAGTTTATTTATTTTGAGAGAGCAAGAGAGTGGGGGAGGGACAGAAAGAGAGGGTGAGGGAGGGAGAGAGAGAGAGAGGGAGAGAGAAAGGATCCCAAGCAGGCTCCACGCTGTCAGCACAGAGCCTGATGCAAGGTTCTATGTCACGAACCTTGAGATCATAACCTGAACCAAACTCAAGAGCCAGAAGCTTAACTGACTGAGCTACCCATGTGCCCCTAAACTATGTCTTTTCTTTCCTGGTTATCATTTCTGATAATATTTTGCTCCTTTTCGTTGATTAAGTACAGGTTAGTTCTGCAAATATGGATAATGGGTTGCATAATAACAGCTGACAGTATCTCTGACACCAAAAAAAAAAAAAAATGGACCCAAATATTAAAAGCCAGTAAACATGTTTTGAGCAATTATTAATTCAAATTTAGTTGCCTCAATTCAGCTTTTGAGATTCTCCTTGACTTTGAACATGGATATGTCTTTTTCATGGATTATTATGGCCTAAATTCTGTGTTCTAATGGCAAAGACAATTACTATCTGAGAAAAGAGACAGAGGGCAAGAGACTGAGGATGGCAGTGGTGTTGGAGTACCTGGTGGAAGGCTTGAGGAACCGACTGGAAGATCACAATATACTCTAACAGTCAAACCCTCTTAATGTGCTTATGCTTTTAAAATTTTCTTAAACATTTTTTTATATGTTTATTTACTTTTGAGAGAGAGAGAGAGAGAGACAGAGAGACAGAGCGTGAGTGGGGGAGGTGCAGAGAGAGAGAGGGAGACACAGAATCTGAAGCTGGCTCCAGGCTCTGAGCTGTCAGCACAGGGCCCCATGCAGGGCTGGAACTCATGGACCGTGAGATCATGACCTAAGCCGAAGTCGGAGGTGTAACCAACTGAGCGACCCAGTGCTCCTAAATATTTTTTATCATGAGATCTTTCTAGAAGTTCCTCCAGGAGTTCATATTGCCAGAAATATATTTCATTTGAAATTCTCTTTGCTGAAGTCAGCTTGAGAGAGATAGTAGAAATCATCTCTGTTCAAAAACTTAACTGAGGTATTTTTACTACCAAAAGGAAAGGTACAAAGAATCATTTGATCATTGTAAGAATAAAGAGGAAAAATTCATTGGGAGTTCATGCATGGATTTATTGAGATTCATTTCAATCAAATCTATTGCACAAGTATCTAGTCTAGGGTAAACAAAACATGGCTTTGGAGAAGCGCATGCCAAAGTCATTTTCTGATCTCAACAGGTCAGTGAGGTCATGGCTCTAACCACAGGAATGAGCCCTGGCTGGGCAAGAGAGCAGCAGGATACCCACAGAGATCAGGGGCTGGTGGTGAACACCTGAATCTGGTAGTTCTGGTTCTGACACTTCCTAGCTTCCAGAACATGGGGACATTTCTTAACTTCTTCATTAGTCACACTCGTAAGCATGGATGCTATCTAACAGGATTGCTCTAAGGAGCAAATGGATGTCACTTGGTTCAAGCAAGCACCACGCTCTGGAAAGGGGGCAGTATGGCGCTCGCTGCTGGGTAACTCCTAAGCGAAATACTTCAGGAGCTACAAAGCAGTGGAGGGTAGAAAGAGTGTGCTGATGCTGGTAAGCGAGAGAGAGATCGTTCTAGTCTATCTGCCTTAGTGTGTTATAATCCAGGCTTATCTGTCATTTTCCTTCTTGCAAGATTTGCACCAATTCCTCTGCCTGAAATACTCTTCATGCAACATACTCTCTCCTTTGCCAGAACTCCCACTTGTCCTGTAAGTCTCAGCTCAGATGTCATTTTTCCCTAGGAGGCCTGCCAGAGCCCACTCAAACTAGATTAGGCCCATCTTGTCCCCATGGTACATTCTTCTTCATAACACAGCTGGTCTTGTGACTACTTGTGCAAAATCTCTCTTATTGGTCACACAGAAAGTTCTAAAGGGCAAGGACTCTGTTAACCATCAGAGTATAATACAAATGCCTCTCACATGAGTGGATGCTCAATACATGTTTGTTGGGTGAGTTATCAAGTAATTTTAATCCACATCTCTGAATAGTTAGGAATATAAAAAGGAGACAGCAGAGGGATGAAACATATGTAGGGGGCAAGTAAAGAAATTTAAAGAACATCTTGAACAGTTGGCTTTTTCATAGAAGATGGGTGAAACATAACTGGTAAAAGTGCCATGTATTATCGTATGGTATAGAGCCTGTCATATAATACATGTTCAATACTCATTGAGTAAATAAATGTATAATTAAATGAATGCATATATAGTTAACATGAGCCCTCTGGGACTCTGATGTAAGACATTCTAGATGTGATTATAACACAAGGAACAACACTTAACTGTTAATATGAAATGGATTATAATTTCAGGAATGAAAACATAAAAGATTGGTGGGGGACCTTTCTTTTCTATTGCATTTACAGTTATTCAAAATGCCTTGGTTCGTATTTATATCTGTTCATAGATATGAATTGTGAGGGGCGAAAGAGTGACTTGAAAAGAGTTTCTCCTACATTTACAAAAACGGTGAAAATATTACGGTTTTTTTCTACGTGTAAAAAGGTTCACATTTACCGAAGTAACCTAAGGACCAAATGTAACCAAAAAGACACTTACTGGAGAAAGGAACAATTTTCTTTTTCTTTTTTTTTTTTTTATTTTTTTTTTAACTTTTTTAAATTTATTTTTGAGACAGAGAGAGACAGAGCACGAACAGGGGAGGGGCAGAGAGAGAGAGGGAGATACAGAATCAGAAGCAGGCTCCAGGCTCTGAGCCATCAGCCCAGAGCCCGACGCGGGGCTCGAACTCACGGACCGTGAGATCGTGACCTGAGCCGAAGTCGGATGCTTAACCGACTGAGCCACCCAGGCGCCCCAGGAACAATTTTCATTGGAAAGATAAAGTCAGTTTTGAATCTGTTCAGACCAAAATGCCTATGGGAATTTCTAGCTCTAGCGGAGGCTGGGGCAAATTATAGAATCTCTTTTTACTCTATATAATAGTATCAGACTCATATTATTCCTGTATTAAAAGCATAGTTGTACGTGAAATGTTTAAAACAGTGACTGGCAACTGATATTCAAAGGATATCAGTCATTACTTTAACAACAGTAGTGATGTTGGTACTAAAGAGTCTACTAGAAAGTGGAATACATAGGCCTGGAACTGAGGAAAGAGATCAGGGTTATCCACACACATTTGGGAAAACTCAGTACAGAGGTAATGATCAAATCTATAATGAAAAAAAAAAAAAAGGGTTTCCTAGAGAGAATCGTTTGAGAAAAGTTGACATAGAAGGGAAAACGTCTCCTGGGAATATTTATATCCACATTGTAGATAGTAAGGGCTTATTCAGCGAAGGAGCTAAGAAGAAATTGAAACAGTGCGGTCCTTTTTAAAAAGAAGCCATTATAAAGACTGCTAATCAAAATACATTTCTATTGAGTTAGAAGATAGTCTCAGGACTGGCCACAAAATATGACTCAAAATAAAACATTATATAAAAACAATGTGTGTAAAAAAGTTTCTTTGGAGAAGGGGATGATTTATGTTGAACTTCGCCTCCATTTTCTTAGCAATTCTGCTCTGACTCCAAATTCAGCAGACCAAAAGCTAATGTGATGTACCCTCTCTGGATGACAGTTTAGGAATTCTCTATTACTACTGGAGTGTATCTGTCAGGGATCCCTAGCCTGACTTATTATAGTAGTTTTTCTGACTACGCAAACCATTATCCCATGGGGACTGCACTATGTACCCTTTTCTCCACATCATTATATATCCAGTGATGTTTGAGTACTCAATATGCATCTAAGCTCTGGATATTTGTCTGGCTGTTTTGGTGAGTCTAACCCTTAATTATTTTTTTTCTCTTAATTCATTTAAAAAAATTTTTAGAATACATTTTTGGTCACTTTGCATCATACTGTGACGTGGATGCTCCCATGTGAGTGTTACAGGCGCTAATTCTGAAACCATCAAGCTCTGATACAAAACCTGTTTCTACCTCTTACCAGCTACATGACTTTGAATTATCTGACCGCTCTGTGTCTTTGTGCCTCAGATTCCTTATTTGTAAAACGAGGGTTATGACAGTAGTATGCACTTCGTTGTATGATGCCTTGCACATAATATGTGTGTTGTGAGTATAAACTATCATTATTTTGAAGAGGTATTAAGTACTCAAGGAGGTATAAGACATATTTATTTCCTGCCTTCAGGAAGGTCACACATAATAACGGAAGTCTTTAAACAAATCACTGAAAATATAGCATCATTGTTGTACCAGAGCGATGCTTACTAGGTACAGCATTTGAACACACAGAGTACTTCATCAGCTTTTGTGGAAGCTCCACGCTCAATGTTTCAAGAAAGGACATTTTTTCACATGCTGCTCGAGAGGTTACTAGGCTTATGCCAAATTATGTATTTTCGTAGAATCGTATTAGTAAGAAAGGGGAACTAAAAAGGCAGTCATTACATGGATGCTTGTGAATGAGAGGTGGCCGATTAAATAGGGTACATTATGGAAAACGAAGATGAAACAGAAAAAGTGAAAATAGTAAATCATGGTTGTGTTCAGTCACAAAAATAAATTTTGTGCCTTAAAATGTTTTCTTGTTTTGGCATTATATTGGGAAAGGCAGCATGTTAATAGGCACAATGTGATAATGTGTGAATAATGAATGTAAACTTGAGAATCAAACAGGAAAATGGTTTGAAATTTACACACTGCCATAAAGTAATACTAAATTTTTGTATACAGAAGTTTTATATAAACTACAAACCCATATGTTAGTATTTTATAATCGAAGAGCTAAAAAAATGACTATAAACATATTTAAATAAACATTAAAATGTATATTTGACATTATATACTCAAATCTATGATTTTAACCACTGTAAATTTTTACTTGCGAAATGTCTTCACACTTTCTGGAAGCAAGGTAATATGTAATAATGGCAAGTTTTGTTTGCATTTATAATTCCACCTTTTCCAAAAATGATCTTAGGTTAGGACAGCCAATAAGCAAAGACGGGCATGTATATTTCTTTACCAATTGTTAGACTAGATGATTATGTTTTTCTCATAAATTTTTAAGACATCAAGAAAAATAAATGTAAGTGCTTACTTTAAATAACATGTATAATAACATTTCAAGTTGTATTTTAATTGTCATTCTGGACCTCCGGCCAGTTTTATGCCATCTATCCCAATCAGAGTATGAAAAGTTTCTGGATATAAATTCAACACAAAAGTGCATCCTAATTCAAAAGTTACACCATTAATTATGGGGAAAAAAATGTCTTTCCTGTCAGAGCACTCCAACTCTTCTGATACATACGTGTTAGAGAACTAAAGAGATCCCATCTGGCAAAAGAAGTGGGGGCGGGGGGAGGAGATAGGGCTGGAATCAGGAATCCACCCTGGCTATAATCCTGACTTATCCTTTCCCAGCTATATGCAGTTGGGCAATGACTTAAACTTTTTATGCCTGGAAGATAATCGTGACACTGAAAATTATATTGGTAACTAATTATCCTTTGATGTTGGAAACAGTTATTCAGATAGCCGGGATATACACTTTTTCCTACCTCCAGAAAACCATTTCCAGATACTGAAGCACAATTTTATTGCCCATATATTGTTGTTGTTGTATCGTGTTTTGATGAAAATGCTAAAGGTGACACATGGTGTAAATGTCACTCCAACTTCTTTCCTGTGTGGAGATGATTTGACAGCTAATTATGAAGTACAAATCTTGGAAACTCACTTTTGAAGAATCAAATACTTTCTGATGCATTTCAAATAAAAATATTTTAAGGTCTAATTTTGTGCTTGAGTTTAGTTACCTTTGATTCTTATATGTCTTACCTAAATAGTTGCTTAATTTTTTAAAACCCCCTTTAAAATCTTTATAATAATTTACTCTAATTCATTTAACATTTTTTGAGTCAAAAAACTCAGAAGGAATGTCAACAATGTTACAAATAATTAGCAGAATAAGTGCTACAGAGGATGTCGAATCTTTTTAATACACACGTGAACATACATACGCACAGAAACATAAACAACATTAAATAAAAATGAACAGAGACATGTTTATCTCTTTAACACAAATAGCTGACAAGATAATGCACATAAAACAGACTTGAAAGGCTTTTAAGATACAGACTAAATATAGTTATAAATCTGGAATGCATTTTAATTTAAAATGAATCCCAAATAAAGATGACAGCTTCACACTGCTTATCCATATTAACCCTCACTGAGAACTAAGGCACATATTTGCAAGAAGACTATGTAAGGACGGATATGTGGTCTATGATTTCCGAATCACGTACAATTAACTGTTACATATGATTGTAACTCATGACTTAGACTTCAGTATAATTGTCCTCTGATCAGCTAACAAGCCAAATCAAATTTAATTTGGGGAGGGAGGGAAACACTACAGATATCCATTTTCATAAGTATTTTAAGAACCTTGCAAATCATTTTTATGAGTCTGTTTCCTTTTAAATCTGTAAATATTTACGCAAAAGTGTTTTTAGATATGGTTCAAATATATCAATAGCGTACAATGATAATAAGCACAGGGTTTTTTTTTCTAGTGCAAATTTCTTGACCATAGAATTTTGGGGGTAAAATGTGATTTTTACATAAAAAAGCTCTAAATTACATTATAATGAATCAAAAAAAGAAGGAAATGGAAAATATGCCCAGGTTAACCTATAATTGATTATAGTTTTGATTCTTACCAAATGGACTTTCTTACCTATAAATATTGGCCATATAATGGATGATAATTAAAATAACATGGCTATGATGTATACATTCTTAAATGTAAAATATACTTTTCTTTGGTTTAGGAAACACAAGTACAAATTCCTTCAAAATGCTTTCCATATGAAATAAATTTAATTTATTTAATTTAGGTGTGATTTAATATGAATGTTTAAATAAAATTTTATATATAAAAAAGAGTGACTTTCATTTAAAAAAATTTCCATGAATGAATTCTCAATTGGCAGGCTCATAGTTAAGAAATTACCAGCTTGTTTTAAAAATATTTTTTCTTTAATTTTTGTTGTAGTTTGAGTGTAAGATACTGTTTAGCTGCTGACCAAAATATGTTGAGTGATATTTGAATTAAATTCTTATCCAAATAAATAGATTCTAGACACGTAAGCTAGGCAGATGGCAACAATTTAAAATTACCAAACTGTGCAGTTTGTTAATGGATTTAATTTGACTCTTTGAAAATACAGATAGAGATACTGATTAGATGCCAAATAAATTTACAGACAAGCACAATTTACACAATCTCAGATTTTTTTGAGAGAGAAAAATATGTGTCCATATTTACAGAAGTTGTTGATGAATGTTATGAAATATGTGCTCTTAATTAAAGTTTGAATGCCTTGAATTAAAAATTGTTGGGACAGAAATATATAACTCTTAAATGTCACAGAGTTATCTATATACTCACAATAGCATTTCTAAGTGAGTGGGATCAAAGAATTTCATGCTTTAAAGAAAATATAATACTTAATCCTCAGAATAGAGGTTTCAACTTTAGCCCTTACCTTAAGTTTATATTTATTCAAGATACATTCAATAAATGTTTTTTTTTAGATAGAATAAATGAGCAACTGAATGGATGAAAAGGCACAACACTGCTTTTCTAATATTTTGAGATGAGGAACCAAATTTGAAACTAAATGTCAAAAACTGTTTCTGCATTAAGAGGCACTCCAATGCACAAAACATTTTTTAAAGGTGACACAATGTTTCATTATGTTTTAAATAATCCTATTAAGTTTCCTTGTATCATTGCCATGAGATAGTCCTAGTAACCATATACTCCAGTTGAGAAGACAGAGACAAAGGGAGGCGTGAAACAAGGAGAGATAAAGCTAGAATCCTGCTTTTGACTCCCTCCCAAGTGCTTAATCCACTCCCCCACATTCCAATTTACAATAAAATGAAATTGGCACATTAACCTGAAAGGAAAAAAAAAAAGAAAGAAAAATGACCAAATTCATTCAGTGAATTCAGGCATATCCAATGAAGCAACAGTGAGTTTATGCTTATCTGAAAAGGAATTTGGTTCTGAAATAGCACAGTTGACTTATACCTAGTGGGGAAAAAAGGCAATTAAAGAATAGTCTGGAAGCGCTTGAGAGTGGCATTAAAATACAGAATTGGCTTGTGCTCATTGTGAAGTGACTTTAAAAAGAGATTCTGATGAGCAAACATATTAAAAATAGAGCTCTCACTCTTCCTGCTCCATCGAAAAGCCTCCCACTTCCTACAGAAATTCTATAAATTCTGCAGCTCTTTAAGTACATGGAGGAATAGAACACATTCGCAATTATTGGGTAGAATATGCGAGTCATGCAGAAATAGAGCTTAGCAGGAAATTTTTATTTCATTGGACAAATTCTTAGTTATTTATTACAGTTATTAAGAAGACTCTGAAACTGTCAGACCTGTCTTTGATAAAATGAACTGTGTTCCAAGTGCCCTCCAAACAAAATCTCTCATGAAAGACAGACCAGAAATAGACGGGATACCATGGAGAAAAAGCAAAAGGCAAGATGAATGAAACTCAACAACGAGATACCATTTGAAGTATAATATATGAAAAATGGCAGTTGTACTTAAGGGCACAGGAAGAGAATGTAAAATGGTAAAGCAAGAAGGAAATGAATAGAGACAGGATATAAAATGCATACACAAATTCTTATGATCCAGATTTACTCCAGGCACTTCCCCGCTCGCACTGGATATGAGGTCATTTGTGTTCATTTCTGTGCTTGAATATCATATTTATATAAATATGTTTGAACCTTCACGTACTTAGAGTGCCATTCGCTATGAGCTGTTGTTATTTTAAAACATAGAAATACAGAAGGTATTATTTATCGATAGAACCTATTCTAATTTCTAGTGTCATAATCTAGCCAAAGCAATACATTAAGAGAATGAACCCCCTTTTTTTAAATAAAATTTGTTACAATTTTCACAAACCTTCTAAAATATCCCCTGATTTCCATTAAGAACATCATGATGATTCATTTATACTTACCCATCTTTCACGTTGGTGATTAAAAAAAAAAAAAAACCAGTTTTAAAATTATTCTACTTTTAAATATATATTTGCCTCATTCTTCGATTTCCTTTAATAGGCTTATTTTGAGTTCATGTAAAATTTGTGAAACCTAACAAACTCCAGAGTTCATGGAAAAACCACAAATTACCAACTAAAATTGATAATACAGAGAATTTATGCAACTAATTCAATCAAAACACCTACTTATTTCATTCAAATTAGAGGTAAATGGAATATTTGTCTGAATTACACTTCATTTTACAAAACAGACCAGAGGCTCTCAAAATGCAATAGATAATAAAATTCTACCCAGATGCAAACAGGTTTACCCAGAGATATATTTCAAGGTACAGGCGATTCTTGACTTATTTGTTTAAATTTACTAGATCCCTAACTCTTGAATGTGATAAGATAGGGGACAGAAAGAAGGGGAGAAAACACATTGTATTCTATTCTAATTAGTTTCAGTAAGTGTTCTTTTTTAATGGTATTGTCAAAGTGTTGTATTGAAATGATCCTGTAGGGTTATTACATTGTTAACGCTTCTCTGCATTTGCTTAACTTACTACCATGACCACTAAAATATTTAGGGTATCTGCAGAGTGGAAAGTAAAGACGACTGTATTTTTAAGCAGATGCATTTGCATACGCATCCATTAAACATTAAAGACATTAAAACCCACAAAGTTTCTAAAAGACATTTTAATGTGCAATTTTGAGGAACTAAAATGTCTTAATAATTTTATAATTTACCAAAAAGGGACTGCCTAAATACTAAAATGATCACCTTTGTAAAAAGACCTAATCAGAACTGTGAGAGTTTTAGTTTCTCATTCGTATTCTCTGTAAAACAATAAAGGAGCAAGCACACTTTCTGAAGCCTGGAAGCCTGGAAATGTGTTACCTTGTGGAATATTTAAAGCAAGTTACCATTCTGGCTCTTTCATATGACTATAAAAGCAACTGAGCTCACAACACACCGTGCAATGGCGGATGATAGCAACGTATGACATTATATCTACCAGAAAATGAGAAATGTAATTGATTCACTCATATTTCTACATATGCCCAAAGCATTTAATGACTGTAGAGTTGGAATACTGACAATGTTAATCATTTTAGTTAAAAAACAGGTTATTTCTACTCTGTTCCATTTGTACTTAGTTGATGTGTGAACTGAGCAAAGGTGTCCTTGTTCAATAGAAATAGCCAAGTTTGGGAATACACACACATATATATATATATATATATATATATATATATATATATATTTTTTTTTTTTTTTTGATTTCTCAGTATTATTAGTTTGAAGAACTATGAGGTAAAATAAATAAATAAATAAAGATCTTTGCCTTTTGTAAGAACATGTTTTATGTATGATTGAAGTTTTTACAACACTCCGAAAAAGCCATCCGATGTTAGATTTAAAAATAAAATCAAAAGCATTTTCTGACATAGTACACATGAAAAATTGGAAATTCCAATATCTTCAATAGAAGTTGTAGAAAGTGTATGTCTCCTTGGAGTCTGACACCCACTTAACACAGCAGAAAATAAGGTACTATACTGTAAACAAAAAGTACAGTAAAGGACAGTTGGAAATTTACATAAGAATAGTTCATAAACATTTTGGTCTTTCCATAACAGTTTTTATATAAAATGAATAAAAAAACCTTTAGACAGCTGTCATCACTCTTGTTTGACCACTTTTCACTTATATGCACACGGACATATTTATATAGCAATATATTGATGCACCGTTACATGGATATTAAACTATGATTACTGCTTTGTAACTGAGATGTGCATTATCCAATCAACATTATCCATAGTTGAAATACTCTTACATTATGTATTCTTGTCATGTTGTGTCTAGAAAAACATGAAAATATAACTTTACATTATTTCAATTATTTACATTAGTTCAAGCTTGACAGAGAAAAATTGATAAGCTACAATTTTTAGAAGAGTAGGCCCAGAGGTACAATAAATAGCATTGATTGTATAGAGTCATCTTTTTCATTTTTAAAAACTCATTTTAAGTACAATATGGAAACAATTAGTCTGCAATTTGGTCATTCTAGCACGTATTAGTAAAACTTAAAATGCACCTCCAACATTCCTGATGAGGAGAAATGCACAAAAATATCGTACTCTCTACGGATTTGTGATCAGGGATGACTAAATTTGGTGAAGAACATCACGATACCACATGCCCCCACGTTCCATGGTAGGGGCTGTTGTTTAATCCTACATCATCTTTCCCTTCTGTGGAACATAATCAGTAAAAATGTTTTCAAGGCACTTAGTAAGATACCAAGTGCTACACAAAGGCTTACTTGCAGAAATAAGTAATTATTTTAATAAAAAAATATTAAAAATAACTATTGGATGTTAACAATTGTTTAAAACCCTAAATTAATTTTATTGGGAGGGGGGGAGCTTTAATAGAAACAAATGGCCTTTGATGAAGGGAAAGAGAGCTCCTTTAAAGTTTTTAATTAGAGAAATAGAAGCTCTTTAGTCAAAAGTTACAGAAATGTGATGTTTTGTCCCCATTGCGCATATTAAAATAGCCATTCCACTTGAGGGATAAGAATAAATACAACATATTAGGGTTGTTTTTATTGATGGCAATGGGAAGAAACTACATTGCAGGTGACTCAGAAGTGCTTAAATTATTCATAATATATAAGCTTTATAACAGCTCTTCTAATTTTGAAAACAAAAACTGAGATTTAGCTTATGGAATTTGATCGATTGGCAACTATTTAAAAAGCTACTTTCTAGGCATTCCTAACTTCATTTACAACTAATACTTCTCTTCTGCAAGCTCAAACATTTTAAAATGGATCCTCACATATTCTGATATTTGCTGTTTAATATTAGCTTTTTAAATCTATTAGCATTTATCTACATAGATTAAATGCTTTATGTTAAATATTTCTTTACATATAGTAAGACATACTAAAAACAGATTCAGATATTGTTTTGGGACAAGTTTATACCCTAGAAACCACCTGGCCTTCTTAAAAGGGGCAATTTTCTCTGGGAACCTAGCAATTTGATAATGTCTTTAAACTCATTTGTTTTATGACCAAACTGTAGCTAAGCAAAATTAATTGGACCAGTTGCAAATAAAACAATAGAAAAATGTTTATTTCAAATGTCAAGCATTGCCAAGTAATTTTATATTAACACCAAATGTTAAAGAATAGGATACATTAAAGTTTTAACAACAATATTAAATTACAAGATTTGAATCTTCTCTTTGTTCTTTCCTTAGCATTTACATATTTGGCTTTGAAAAATACGGAACTGATACCTAAAGCCTTTATAATCACTTCCCACTCAGTTTAATCATTACTTTGTCTTATCCAACCAATATGGAAGCAAATTTATTTAAAAGCCAGTTTTTTTTTTTGAAAATACCTAAAAATATTTTTTTTTTAATTTTAAATGTTTTTTTTTTCTTTTTCTTATAAAACATGTCACATCTTGATGCAGTTGATGTCAAGTGTGCTTAAGTCATTATGAATCAAGAGACTAACAATAGTGGCTGCAGAAACGGGTTTGTTGTCTGTACAAAGACTTCAGTTAAATTATAGTACTTCCATGTTAGCTGTGCATGTCCACCAAACTTCATCTGGAACTGGAGTAGAAAAGGATGTTGTGTTTTTAATTAACCATTCCTTACAATTCAAGA